>NC_138187.1:137703342-138970630 GCF_964194105.1 Spermophilus citellus | reverse complement strand
TGGTTCTATAGCAATTGTTCATGCATGCATTTGAATTTTAACAAGTAGCTATTATGTGATATTACTAGCAATGCTTCCTAAGCTGGCCCCAAATGAGGTTTGACCCTCAGCTGGATTACATTCCACACATCCACATCACCTCTGGCATAGGTGCAGAAGAGAGATGACTAAGACATCGTCCATGACTCTGAACTTTAGGGAAAAATTGTTTTGAAGAGGTAAGGAATAAGGGGTCACTTGACAGATCCTGCAGAATGCAGAGCAGGTATGTTTTTGAATAAGGATTTATGTGTTTGTAAAGTTTGTTTATTTCCTTTTTGCCAGCAAAAAATTACCAGTAATTTTGTTTTCTTTTTCTTTTCAGAACTGGGATCGAATGCACAGCTTGGGGAATGGGAGGCAAGGGCTTTGCCACTTTCCCATTGAGCTGCTTCCCAGCCCATTCATTCATTGCCAGTGTGGGAATTCAGGGCTGCTTTTATGAATGAATCTACTTTGAATATTTCACAAAAGACTGACCAATGGCGTTCCTATGTGTCCTACCCAATTAGCATAACTTTGGGCCAATAGCATTGGTACTTCTTTCAAGTCCTAATTAGCATAAGTTTGGACCAATAGCATTGGACCAAGTGCTATATAAACCCTTGGAGGCGGTTTTGGAGAAGAGAAGCTGCCCAGACCTTGAAGATTGGTGCGCTGGATGTTTGCTTGAGTTCCGCCCGAGTTCCACGGAAGTTGCAGCCTGGTTTGTTTCCTGGAGATGAGTCTTCCACTTCCAAGAGACTGCGAAAGAAGAAGAGCTGGTTGAGAATCTGCTGGGGTCTGCTGCAGCGCTGGATGGAATGGCCCGCCATGAAGAGCTAGGACTCCTCTCTGCCTCAGAGGCTTCCCCACCCCATGCGCACAGATCGTACCTACCAACAGAAGCCATGGATTTTCATCTTCGAACTCCGGTTTCAAAGGTATTGTTATATGCAATATATATAAATATATATTTAAATATATTATATGCAATAGATACATAAATAATTATATATCTATTATATATCATGTCTATTATAATATATACTATGTATTTATATATTATATGTAAATATATAAATATTGCAATTTTTAATTTTAATTTCTATCAGTAAAATTATGAGATTCATAGAGAATAGAAAATTATTTCCCACAATTCTGGAGGTTAGAAGTCAGAAAAGTCTGTCCCAATAGTTGTCCCGCAGAAAAACGGGAGAGACTAAACCCACTCTTAAGAGCCCTTTTTCGGGCTGGGGATGTGGCTCAAGCGGTAGCGCGCTCGCCTGGAATGCGTGCGGCCCGGGTTCGATCCTCAGCACCACATACCAACAAAGATGTTGTGTCCGCCGAGAACTAAAAAAAATAAGTAAATATTGAAAAATCTCTCTCTTTAAAAAGAAAAAAAGCCCTTTTTCTTTCCATTCATTCGAAGTTGATTTCAGTGCTATCAAAATCTTTAAAGAAACCTAGGAAATGTTTCATTTTATTAATTTTATTTATTGGTCATTTTTAGTTATAAAATCTGTTTTTTAAAATTTTTTAAGTTGTAAATGAACCTTTATATTATTTTATTTATATTTGGTACTGAGAATTAACCCCAGTGCCTCACACATGCTAGGCAAGTGCTCTGCGTTTGAGCCACAACCCTGGCCCATAAAATTCATTTTGATGTAGTCCATATTTGTATAATTAGACCTTATCTATTTAGAGTTGCATTCTTAGGATGTACATGGTGGTGGGATTCACTGTTTTGTTTACACATACATACATGGGAAAGCTTCATCAGAGTCTTTCCACTGTCTTTCCTTTGTTTATGCCCCCTCCTTTCCCTTCATTCCCTATTGTCTAATCTACTGCACTTCTGTTTCCATCATCGTCCTGTTGTGGGTTAGCTTCCACATATCAGATAAAATATTTGTCCTTTGTTTTTTGTAAACTGGCTTAGCTTCAGTTATCATGATTGTCTCCAGGTGGATCCATATATGGGCAGATATTGTAGTCATATTTTTTTCTGCAAATTGATAGGTTTTTTAATCTACTTTTAAAAAATTTGTTCTAATTCTACATGACAATAGAATGCACTTTGACATATCATACGTAAATGTAGGATGATCCCTCATGCTTCTGGTTGTGCAAGAAATAGCATTACACCAGTCATGTATTTGTATATGTAGTTTGGATGATAATGTCTAATTCATTCTACTATCCATTCTACCCACTATACCCCTTCCTCTCTCTTCACTCCTCAATGCAATCTAAGCAAGTATATTCTTCTCTACCTGCTCCTGCACCCTTCCTGTGACTAGCATAAGCATATCAGGGAAAACTTGTAACCTTTGGTTTTTTGAGATGGGATTATCACTTAGCATGATAAACTCCATCCATTTACCAGCAAATGTCATGATTTCATTCTTCTTAAAGGCTGAGTTGTATTCCTTCCTATATACATATTTATATTTATATATAATATATATATATATATATATATAATTTTGTGTGTATGTATATATATGTATATGTACAAATACACACATATGTATATATATATGCTCATACACACCACATTTTCTTTATTCGTTTATCTGTTGAAAGACACCTAGGTTAGCTCCATAATTCAGCCGTTATGAGTAGAGCTGCTGTAAACACAATGTGGCTGTGTCATTGTAATATGCTGATTTTAAATTCTTTGGTTATAAAATGAGGAAAGGAATAGCTGTGTCAAATGTAAGTTCCATTTGACGTTTTCTGAGGAACTTCCATATTGCTTTCCATAATGGTTGCACCAATTTGCAGTCCCAGAAGCAATACACATTGCACCCTTTCCCACATCCTCACCAACATATTCTTACTTGATGATTGTATTCTGGATAATCATGTTTTTGACTGGGGTGAGATGAAATCTTGGAGTAGTTTTGATTTGCTTTCCTCTAATGGCTAAACTTTGAACATTTTTTCATGTATTTTTTCCTTCTTCTGTGAAGTGTCTGTTCACTTCCTTAGCCCATTTATTGATTTGGTTATTTGGTTTTTTTTTTTTTTCTTTTTTTCTTTTTTTTTTTTTTTTTTTTTTTGGTGTTATGTTCTTTGAGTTCTGTATATTACCTGGAGATTAATGCTCTGAGGTGCATGTGGTGAAGATTTTCTTCCATTCCGTAGGCTCTCTTTTCACATTATTGATTGTTTCCTTTGCTGAGAAGATGCTTTTTAATTTGAATCCATCTTGTTATTGATTCTTGAATTTACTTCTTGGAATGTAGGAGTCCCCTTAAGGAATCAGATCTTAGGCTGACATAGTGAAGATTTGGCCCTACTTTTTCTTCTATTAAGCACAGGGTCTCTGTTCTAGTTTCTAAGTTTTGACCCATTTTCAGTTGAGATTTCTGCAGAGTGAGAGAGAGGGCTTTACTTTCATTTTATTTTATGTGGCTTTCCGATTTTTGCCCTGTACCATTTGTTGAACAGGCTTTTTTTTTTTCTTTCATGAATGTTTTTGGTGCCTTTGTCTAGTATGAGATAACTGTGTTTTTGTGAATTTGTCTCTGTGTCTTTGATTCTGTGCCATTCATTGGTCTATGTATCATTTTGATGACGATACAATGCTGTTTTTTTTTTACTGTGGCTCTGTAGTACAGTTTAAGCCCTACTATTATGATGTGTCTTACTTCACTCTTCTTGCTAAAGATTGCTTTGGGTATTCTGTGTCTCTTATTTTTCTACATGAATATCATGATTGTTTTTTCTAGTTCTGTGAAGAATTGTCTTTGGGATTTTCATATGAATTGCATGAAAATTTATGACCCAGCACAAATTCGTTAAAACTATGAAAACGAATCTCAGCTCACCATGGACCTGACAGCTGTCTGATCACTGGTGTCTGTCGACCCAGCCACTATGTCCTGCACACTTGGTGGTGAAGCTGAGGTTACTCTTTGCATTTTGGTGTTAAGGGTGTCTCAGAGTTGAGTCTACTCTGCATGTTGGTGCTGAGGTCTGGGTTCAGGCACACTTGGCCACCACACAGCCTGGGATACTTTGCTGGATTTCCTAAACTTTTTTGAGTCTGAAAATTTCTTTGGGTCCTTTAATCACTTTGCTTGATTAACTTCTGTGTGCTAGGCACTATACTACATGTGGAGTACAGAGTGAATAGGCCAAGTCCGTGCTTCCATGGAACTTAATGAAGTTAGTAGAATAATTATAGCATCTATATCTACCTCAATGTTACTGTGAAACTTAGAAGACAGTATGTCTGTTAATAACTGCAGTGCTGAGGACTGTAATATTACTGAGGAAATTCACAGAAGATTCATCAGGCGTCACCTTGTTTTTGTCTGGGAAGTCTGAGTAATGTAAAGTTGTTGGTTTTACTATAATAAAAACAGACATTTAACACAGTTCATATCTGAAGTCTGTGAACTTCAGGAATGCCTATGGGTTGCCTGTCTCTAGGTCAGACACACAGTCCTGTGCTTACTCAATACAGGTTTGGAGACCCTTGAAGCCTCTTCTATAACCATGAGAGCTAGTGCTTCCTAGTCAGCAGGCCAAGTCCAAGTCTCCAGGTCACATAGATGACACATCCCTATGGTGCTGACTTCCCCCCAATCAGTTCATCTCCTGCTTCACATACTCACTGGCCACCATTAGCTGGATGGGCCCTGTCCCATTTATGGGAATTTTATAGCCTGTGCATTCATTGTCCAAAGCTTTCAGAGAGGGGCCTGGCCTTTCCTAATCACCAGAACAATCTCTGTGTCCTCTTCACATGGTCCTGTTTTTACTGGCTCTAAGTGTGCTTTGTGCAGTTGGTGGTGTACTGCAAGCTCATACCACATTCATTTTGTGTCCTCTTCCTTATACTTAACAGGGTGCTGGTATTTGGTCTGAAAAATGACCCTAAACTTCATGACCATACCGTTAAGAAAACCTAGGTTTTGGAGGCGATGATAGTATGGAGAGAAACCAATTCCTCCTAGGGAAACACACGCACAATCAAATTTCATTTCAGTAAAATGACATCTTGCACACCAAAATCAAGCAATTCTGGATGGATTTCAGAGTGTTAAAAAAATGTGGGGAAAACAGAACTAGAAGATAAAATTCAATAGTTTCTCAATTTCTGCTTGGGAGCCGGTTCTCACTGTCAGATCACACTTTGCTTAAGCTGGGGATCATGAATATCACATGAAGTGAGACATGTAGAAACACATCTTCAGTTACTTTTCTTGTTGTGACACAGAACATTTCTTTAGTCTTTTATGAGGGAAAAATCACACATTTCCTTTAAATATTGCTCCTAATGTATGCTGTGCTAGGGCTGGTCTGCCTCAGCCATTAAAAACCTGGGCTTTGTGCAGAGGGATCCCGAGTCTTAGAAGAAGTCTAAGCAGCAGAGAGAGACACTTATAAAATCATTTGTCAGAACAGGACTCCACTGTGACTATAAATGTTGAGTAATCACTTCTGTTTCTGTGTTTTTAGTATCATGCTGCCTCTCCACCTGGTGGTCTTTAACTGATAAGCTGTCTCTTGACATTGGCCTGCTTGAGGACACCACATGAGAGGACTTGGGGGTGGTGGAGGGCCTGGCTGGGGTTGGGTTGGACGATTGTGTGAGACACCATGGAAGATGCATTAGACCAATGTCTGAGTGTAGATCAATGACACCACAAGGCAGATGATTATTTTTCTTGTTTATTGATGAATCATAAGCTAATGTGAATCAGTGGTTGGCAAATAGTGGGTACAGTATAAATGCTTGTGTGAGTGAATGCAAAACTACCTACAATTCTGAAATGTGGATCTGGTGAATAAAATAAGGAATTCTGCCAGGTGACCTGCAAGTCAGAGTGACTCTGTAAGGAAAGCATCATGAGGCATGGGCTACATATTGACTCTAAGGATGCTTCAGAAATATTGTTGGATTACTCCTTCATTCACTCATGCAAAATTAACTTTTTTGACTGTATACAGGGATTTTGTAATTGCAAAGACATGAGATAAAGTAGAAAAATGAATGGAAGAAATTTGTTCCTTGGAGCTGGGAAAACCAGGACAGCTGCCCCTGAAGGACAGGAGATTTTCTACCTCAGGGGCAAGTCTTCTGGGAAAAAGGTCAAGGCAAGGTGTGGATCCCCATCTGAGCTACTCTTTTCCTTGGCTCTGAGTGTACATTTAATACATGGAAAATGAAATCCCTTTTTCTGTACAAATAAGATAACTGGTTCTCAGTGTTTTTTTAATTACTTGCTCATGACAATACAATGATCTTAACATATCATACATTTGAATCAAATGGGATGTAATTTCTCATTCTTCCAAGTGTACAGGTTGCAGAATCACATTGGTTATGCAGCCACGTATATACATACAGCAATACTAGTGTCTATTTTATTCTGCTGCCCTTCCTGTCCCGCCTTCCCCACCCCTCCCCTCTCATCACCTCTCTCTGCCCAATCTAAAGTGACAAATTTCTTTTTGTTTCTCACATAATCATACATGTATTTTGTATAACGATGAGGGTCTCCTTCCATCTTCCATGCAATTCCCCTTCTCCCTCCCACTCCCTCCCACCTCTCTTCCCTATTTAGTAGTAATCTTCTTCTCATGCTCTTCCTCCCTACCCCATTTTGAGTCAGCCCCCCTTATATCAGAGAAGACATTTGGCATTTGTTTTTTAGGGATTGGCTAACTTCACTTAGCATAATCTACTCTAATGCCATCCATTTCCCTGCAAATGCCATGGTCTTGTTATTTTTCATGCTGCGTAATATTCCATTTTGTATAAATGCCACATTTTTTTAATCTGTTCATCTATTGAAGGGCACCTAGGTTGGTTCCACAGTCTAGCTATTGTGAACTGTGCTGCTATAAACAGTGATGTGGCTGTGTCCCTGTACTATGCTCTTTTTAGGTCTTTTCGGTATAGTCCGAGAAGGGGAATAGCTGGGTCAAATGGTGGTTCCATTCCCAGCTTTCCAAGGAATAGCCATACTGCTTTCCAAATTGGCTGCATCAATTTTCAGTCCCATCAGCAATGTACAAGTGTACCTTTTTCCCCCGCATCCTCGCCAGCACTTGTTGTTGTTTGACTTCATAATGGCTGCCATTCTTACTGGAGTGAGATAGTATCTTAGAGTAGTTTTAATTTGCATTTCTCTGATTTCTCAAGAAGGTGAGCATTTTTTCGTGTATTTGTTGATTGATTGTATATTCTCCTCTGAAAAGTCTCTGTTCAGGTCCTTGGCCCATTTGTAGCAGAAAATATTACACTTTATCTTTTCCCAAAGCAGCAGATTTCTGGGCTCACCAATCAACTAACAATGTGAGTTTGGGGAGGAGGCAGCTGCATTCATCACTGGGATCAGTTCCCTCACTCCAAGGGCAGGTGGCTACAGACTCCCCAGGCCCCACCCTGTAGCAACTGAAGCTGCAGGCAGCCTTCCTGCCAAGAGCACCTGCACAGTGAATGATCTGGTGACACAGGGGACTCGAAGACTTTCCTGGGGTCTAGACTGACAGCGACCCTGGATCAGATAAATGCATCCTGTGCCTGCATTACCTGCTGGGCCGTGGCCAGGCACCCTCAGCTAGTGGGAGAACAGAAACAAAGTTTCAGGCACCTGCCAGGACAAGAAGGCAAGCCAGAGGAACTGGAATTCTAATGGCTGCAAAGCAGATCTCCCTGACATCTCCCTGCATATTGCTGTTTTGCCCCAGGGGTGACCAATATCAACCTAAGGTGAAAGAGTTTGTTATTGTCTGGTTGTGCCACAAAGGAAGGAGAAGCACAGGCCTGACCTTGCATCTCCTATTTCTTTCTTTTTTAAAAAAAATTCTCTTGTGCTGCAGGGGATGGAATCTAGGGCCTCACAAATGCCAGGCAAGTGCTCTGCCCCTGAGCTGCACCCTGGTGCCATCTTCTCTTTCTTTACGCTTCATTCAGTTGTCAACAGCTGTGCTGGTTCTTACTTCCAGTGCATCCAGAACCTGGCCTCCACTCCATGCCTCCATTGCTCTGGCCTCCCTGGTCAAGCTGTGGTCTCTCCTGGTTGCTGGGACGACCCCAGGTGGGCTCCTGGCTTCTCCCACCTGTAGACTTCTATCTGTAGGAAAAGACCATGGAGGGTATACTTCCAATCCTTTCCTTTTTAAATGAAGCTCTGCCACTACTAAAGTTTGAATCTGGAATGACCCCTACAGGCGCGGGTGGGAAAGCTTTGGTCACAGCCACAGGTGCTATTGGGAGGAGGCGGGACCTTTGGGGGGAAGGTAGTGAAGGGTTTTCTGTTAGGTGCCTGATTTCAGGAGGCTGAGGAGCCTTGGCCTCTTATTCCCACTCTGTGCTTTCCAGCCACCATGAAGTGAGTCACTTGCCACCATGCACTGTCAGGGTGCTATGTGGTTCACCCCAGGTCCAAGAACAGCATACAAACAACAATAAGTGTTGGTGAGGATGTTACCTCTTAAAGTGTTTCTATGGTTCCATGGTGCGTAAGTGTAAGCTAATTTTAAATAGTTATCTATCAAAAGGAAGAACAATTCTTTGTTGCAGCTTTTAGGAATCCTATGTTTTGGAAGACAAACATTCCTATGACTAACTGTGATTTTATACAAAATGATCCGCAATATAAACCAACAGTACAGCTAATTCATCAATAGAAAAATAAATTTTCAATTTTCAATGCTCTTCAATATGCAATAGAAGTAGAAGAAAATAAGGTCCGTAGATAGTATTGAACATAGATTTAAAGGGTGGTCGTTATATAGTTGAAAAATAAACATGCCAGTTTATTGTTCATCTAAAATCTATTTTTCTGAAGTGTACTGACCTGAATTTAGGAAGCATTCATAAGCTTCATACAAATTAATTAAACATAGATATTAAATTATGTGCTCAGTAAATATTAGGATCCTCATAGCTTTGATATTTTAGTAATAAAAGTACACTGACGATTTCCTTTAAGAACAAATAGGTGCAAGAGAGATCAGGAACTGGTGAAAATAATTTCCGTGATGGGGTATTCATCATTTCTTTTTTCTCCTTTACTTACATATTGAGCTATTTCAATTTTATATGGCATAGAACAATGTCTCATGTGAGGTGTGTATATAAGTATATATGTATTTACTTATTTATTCTGGTACTGGGGATTGAACCCAGGGGCACTCTACAACTGAGAACAGGTCGCACTAAGTGGCCTAGGCTGGCCCTGAACTTTTGATCCTCCAGACTCAGCCTCTCCAGAGCAGCTGGGATTGCAGGATTATATATGTGTGCCAGCACACCCAGCTGAAATGAGCCTTTTATTATTATTATTATTATTATTATTATTATTATTATTATTATTATTACTGAAGAATGAACCCAGGGGCACTTTAGCACTGAGCTCCATCCCTGGCCCTTTTGCTTTTTAATTTGAGACAGAGTTTCATTAATTTGCTTAGGGCCTCATTAAATTGCTGAGGCTGGCCTCAAACTTGTGGTCCTCCTATCTCAGCCCCCAAGTCACTGAGATTACAGGCTTGGCCCCACTGTACCCAGTGAAATGAGACTTTTTAATGATCATTACACTAAAATATCTTGCATTCTGAAGTATATTACATACGAATATTGAGCTTTGAAAATATTCAACCTAATTTTCTTTCCCTCCAGGGCTGGAGATTGAGCCCAGGTCTTCCCGCACACTAGGCATGTGCCTTACCACTGAGCTGTGTCTCCAGCTCTCAACTTCAGTTTTCTATGTATCATTATTTACACTGTAGGTCTTTCCTAAAATACAGGTCCCAGAACTATTTATCATTGAGAAATTCCTTGTTCACACCTTTCACAATGCTTTGACTTCACACTTCACGAGGTAGTCATTTTACTTACTATATTCAAGCCAGTTTTGATAATAGTTCAGTTACTGCCCAATTCATTTTGCTCTGAATCAAAAATAGGGGAAATCATATAAAGTATTTACAGTCCTCAAGTATATTTTTTTCTAAAATAACTTGTGAAAAATCAGAGATGCTACTCATTCCTTAATCTTGTATTTGTTGTGTTATTATCCAATTAGGTTTGGTGGGAGGATGTCTCCACACTTGAGTCCTCAGGTTACAAACTCCACCTAGGTTAGTGCTCACACTACTTGAAAGTCTAGAGTGGAGGACACTAAAGTAACACAGCCAAGTCTCAGCCCAGGGCAGCGACTGAGCCATCAACTTCAGAGTCCTGGGACTTGAGCTCTTTGCAACCCATGAGGCTCCTGTTCACAGGGGCTGTCTTGCCACACAGGGAACCCAAGTTCTTTGAAGCTGTTCCAGTCCTGGGCTGCCAAGTCAGTGGGTCCTTGTTTCTTCTTTGCCTTCCTTTTTTTTTTTTTTTTTTTTTTTTTTGGTGGTGGGGGCTTCCAGGGATTAAACTCAGAGACACTCAGCCACTGAGCCACATTCCTGACCATATTTTATATTTTATTTATAGACAGGGTCTCGCTGAGTTGCTTAGTGCCTCACTGTTGAGGCTGGCATGAACTTGTGATCCTCAGCCTCCTGCGCTACTGGGATTACAGGTGTACACCACCCGGCCACTCGTCCATTTTCTTGCTTAAATGAACTCTGGAAAATTTAACTGGTTTAAGGGTTTTCCTTTAACCATCAAGTATGGCACGGAAACTAAAAGTTTATTGTCATGTAGTTATAAGTCGGTGATATTTATGTATAGGACCTATTCACATATAAATTTTAAGATAAAATGGTGTTTCATTCTAATACATGTGAAACATATTATGCTTTTTCAGATTTTGCCTATAAAACTCTCTTTTTTTAAATATATTTTATTTATTTATTTATTTATTTATTTTTTAGAGAGAGGACAGAGAGAGAAAGAGAGAGAGAGAAAGAGAGAGAGACAGAGAGAGAGAATTTTAATATTTATTTTTTAGTGTTTGGTGGACACAACATCTTTGTTTGTATGTGGTGCTGAGGATCGAACCCGGGCCACACGCATGCCAGGCGAGCGCGCTACCGCTTGAGCCACATCCCCAGCCCCGCCTATAAAACTCTTAATAAAAATTTGAGCATAAATGAAAGTAAATGTATAATCTAACCAACAACTAGCACTGGCTTCATTAAAGAAGGTTCGAACTCTGAGCAAAATGCTAGGGAGTTTTAAATTAAAGAGGCAACACTCTAATTACCTTTAAAACCAGCTCCAGGATGGCTTCTCCTAGCTCCAACCTCCAGCCACCTAATGCAGTAGCGAGGTTTACTGAAGAGGCTAGCAGATGCGAGAGAACACACCAGGGAGTGGACTTTTATTGGGGAACAAAAAATTCTGAGGAAAATTCTATCCAATGAAGGTTAAGGGGGGCAGTATCCCAAGATCAGGACAAGATTGGGTCTTTGGGGCAGTGGCCAGACACGCCTCTGCAAGTACAAGCCCTAGGACCTGGAGAAGGGTGGGGAACGCTGTGACACAGCTGTGTCTGAGTGCCTCTCACCCAGCCAGGGAGGTAACGCAAATCACGTGCGACAACGGCCTCCCACAATATAATGTTTGGCATATATACATATATGCAAAATAAGCTTCAGGGAAATAAAAATTGGCATGCAATCTAATTCACATATCTTAAGATAGAAATCACACTATGTGTTGTGACAAATTTTGAGGAGAAAAATGACCAGAACGTAATTAAATACATTAAAACAATGTTCTGAAGGTTTTTGAGGTTTCAAGTCCCTTTTCCTCATTTTGGCAGAGAGAACAGCATTTCTGCCAAGGAACTGGTAGAAATGAAGCAGAGTTCAGTGCGCAAAGTTGGAGGCATGGTCTCCTCCCAGAGACCAGCAGGTGTAGGGTACAGAGGGAGCCGGCCCTCTTGTAGCTCCAGGGTGTACTCTGAACACCATCCTAGGAATGAGGATCCCCTCTGGATCTTCAGGAGGTTCATATGGGAAGTCAGACTACAGGGGCTCAGTTCATTGGCTGTCCCCTCCTCCCTGTCCCAGCCCAGACCCCTTCCCCTGCCATAAAGGAATCACATCAGAAAACCCAATACAGTCCTCTCACCAGAGGAAATGAGGTCCAGGGGTCAGGGATCAGACCCATACATCCAATAACTGTTTGCTCCATGATGGATTAGGATAAAATATGCTGCTATGTCCCCCCACCCATGGCATCGTGGGAAGGGTCCCATGTGACAGCCCCCTGGAGTTATGCACTTGAGGAGGCTAGGCAGTCCATTTTGACTTCAGTGGGCCTGGGTCCTCAGTATAGATGGACATGTGCTTGGTCAGAGTAGGCAACTAGGGTGCCAGAGGGCAGAGGTGCTGATATGTCATGTGGACACAGGGGGTGGGTGTGAGGACTAATTGAGTTGTGTCCCACCCAGGGCCTGAGGTCCAGAGACACCCCCACTTCTGGAAGCACAGGCTGCACTTGGAGCTGCAGGGTGAGCACTATACAGTGAGCTGGGAAAGGTGGAGAGAGAGTGATGAGACAGATGTGGGCCAGAAGCACTGGACCAAGGTCTCACCTTTTCCCTGTCTCCTGGAGCTCCCTTGGCTTGCCTGACTGGGGACAAAATGGCTCTGCCTTAGGAGAGTGGACATAGAATCCACTTGTCATGGCTTGAGGGATGTCAAACACCCTCACAAGTCTACCTACTGCTTGTTGACCCCATCAGGTGGCCAGGCTATGTCCTCCTGATTGTCCAGTTCCCACCTTAGGCCGGAATATGTCTTCACCTGCAGCGCCCCAGAATGGTGGGCCAGCTCAGACTCAGCCATCAGAACCTTGCCCCACAGGCCTAGGGTGGGATCCCTGCACTTGGAGGTCCCAGCCCTGGCTCTCCATTTTGTGCCTGGCAAGCAGCCATCTCTAAAACCTTCCTCCTGGGACAGTGGGTTCATGACCCTCTGTAGCAGGGCACTGAGGCAGCTGAGCTGCCTGCGTGCCACAGGCTTAGTGAGTGCCTGCTCCTGCATCTCAAGCAGTAGGTGAAAGGCCACATTGCATACAGCTGCATATGCGCCCACACATATGTGCCTGGAACTCCGACCTGTCCTTCTTCCCCTGGGGAATTGGGTCTCAGGGCTGGAGGATTCAGCATGCAACTCCATGAAGTTGCCCTGACATCCCTGCCCTCACGTTGACCATCCCTGCAAGCCCTGGGGGCCCTAAGCTCCACAAAGAGAACCACACTGGCCCCCCTGTCCTGGCCCTCAAGCCCTGGCCTCACTGCACCGTGAGGGCACCCTGGGGGCGAGGCCTAGGGCAGTAGGGTCCACCTTCACACCTTGTGGCAAGCCCTCGGCAGCCCCACCCCCTCGCGGTTTAGCTCTCCTGGGCTCAGATGCTCACAAGCTCTACTTGTGGATGATCCACGTGCTCCAGTGGGATGGTGGTTGATGTGTATTGTGGCCAAGGGCCCATGGCCAACCGCCCAGCGCGCAGCGGCCCTAAACTTGCTGAACAGGGACTTGGAGCTCCTTCCGGCTTGGACACGGTATAATCCTGATCCGAGGTTCCCAGTTCAGAAGCTGGGCCCCATGTTAGGTGTCCATTGTCCGCCCTGCATTCCTATTGACCACCTTGTCTGCGGTGTAGCGGTGCAGCCCTCATCTCCATTCCTTTGGGGACATTTGGGGACTCGGCGCTGGACTGCCATGGCCATGCTGCAGGACATGGTAGCTGCAGAGGCTTCAGAATCCCCACACTGAACTCCAGGTAGGAAAGGTGCCCAGGTGGGCAAGGTGGGGTGAGGTTGGCACTGGAGGTCAGGCCTGGGGAACCAGGAAGGGTGCTGTGTGGCTAGCTGACCCCCACCCATTGTGGTCAGAGCTGGTGCAGAGGTGAAGGGCATATGGAGAAGTAGGGCCACCTCTCCAGTGCAACCCAGCACAGGGCAGAACCTCTACAGCCCCAGGCATCCCTAGCCAAGTCACCAAGGGGGTGACAGGTGGGCTGAGCCCAGGGCAGCTTGAACAGTACCTATTCATGGAATCTGGTTAAAGTCTCTGGTTACTTGGTCATGTCATCTGTCCAGTGTTTCACACTATACCTGGTCAGAAATATGTGGCTAATGCCTGTTTAATGTAGCTGGTCATGGTTATCTAATTATTGTCTCTGTTTACTGTACCTGGTCACCGAAATTGTCTAAGTGGTTACTCTACCTGGTCACAGTATCTGGGTAATGTCTCTTATTGTAATAGATCCCAGTATGTAGGCATTATCTTTGTTTACTGTACCTGGTCGTGATACCTGGCTAATGTCTCTGGTTACTATATCTGATCATAGTATCTGGATGTTGTTCCCTTTACATGAACACAGTATCAAATGTCTCTTGTTAGTGAATCTGATCACAATATGTGGCCAATGCTAATTGGAACAATATCTGGTCGTCTCTCTGGGTATTGTCTCTAGTACTCTATTTGGTCATGACATCTGGCTGGTGTCTCAGTTTGCTGTACCTGGTCAGGTATCTGCATAAAAGACTCTGGTTATAGTATCTAGTCACAGTATATGGGTAGTATTTTGTTTATTTTATTTGTCTCTCAGCTTATTGTACCTTGTCCCAGTGTCTAAGTATTGTTTCTGTTTACTGTGTGTGGCCACAGTGTCTGGCTTTGTAATTGGTCATAGTATTTGACTAAACCTCTCTGGTTACCTAGCATTCCTTGTCGTGGTAAACCAGTGTATTGTCTCTGTTTACTGTGTCTGGTCAGAGTGCCTGGCTGTTTCTGGTTATTGTACCTGGATTTTACGTGGCTAAGGTCTATGGTTATTGTACTGGGTCATGGTATGTGACTCATGACTCTGGTTACTGTACCTGGTCAGGTATCAGGGTCTCTGCTTGATGTACCTGTCATGGGATCTGGCCAATGTCTCAGATTTCTGTACCTCTTGACCATACTTGGGTATTGTCTCAGTTTACTGTACCTGGTCACAATATCTGGTTTAATTCTCTGGTTATTGTATCTTGTCATAGTAGTTGATAAAGTGTCTGATTTCTCTGGTCACAGTATCTGGGTAATGAGTCTTTTTACTGTGTCTGGTCTTGGTATCTGGCCAAAGTCCTGGTTACTGTACTGTGTCATGGCATCTTGGTATTATCTTGTTGTGTGTACTCTACTTAGCCTTGGTATCTGGTTAATGTCTCTGGTTACTGGCCACAGTATCTGGCTAATGTCTGTGGCTCGTGAACCTGGCCAGAGTAAGTGTATAATTTCTCTGTTTTATGTACTTGGTCATCGAATCGGGCTAAATAGTCTCTGGTTATCATACTTCTCACAGGAGTTGCTCATGGCTCTGGTTTCTGTGCTTGTTGCTATATCTGGCTAATGTCTCTGGTTCCTGTACCTGGTCATCTTATGTGATACTATACCTAGTCATGGTATTTGCCTAATGACTCTGCTTATTGTAACTGGTCACAATATCTGCTTTGTTTTTTCTTTCTCCCTCTATTTATTGAACCTGGTCATGGTTTTGGGCTTATATTTCTTGTTATTGAACCTGATTATGGTAACTAGCTAATTTTTCTGGTTTCCGTACCTCGTCATGGTACGGAAATTAATTTCTCTAGTTACAGTATCTGGCCACTGTATCTAACTAATGTCTCTGGTTACTATAACTGATCACAATGTCTGGGAAATGTCTCTTGATTACTGTACCCAAGTCATAGTATTTGAATATTTTCTCTGGTTACTGTAGATGGTCACATTGTCTGGCTTATATCTCCGGTTCTTGTACCCAGTCATGGATCTGGGTAATGTGTCTAGTTAGTGTATCTTGTCAAAGTATATGATTAATGTCTGGTGACTGTGTCTGATCACAGTAGCTGGACATTTTTCTCTATGCTGTACTTACTCAAGATGTCTGACCCATTTCTCCGCATACTATACCTGGTCATGGTATCTGGCCAATATCTCTGGTGACAGTAGCTGTACACTGTATCTGGGTAATGTCTGTGTTTTCTGTGACTGGTCAAAGTTCTAGCTAATGTTTCGGGTTAATGCCTCTGCTTTTTGTAACAGGTTGGAGTATGATGTATTGTCTCTACTTACTGTTTCTACTGACAGAATCTATCTACTGTACCCAGTAACAGTTTCTGTCTCTGGTTACTATGTCTGGTCACCATACCTTGCTAATGTTTCAGATTACTATATCTGGTCATATTATCTGGCTAATGTCTCTGTAGGCTGGACCTTTTCATGGTATCTGGCTAATGACACTGGTTACTCTACTTGGATACAGTCTGGGTAATGACTATTTATTTTACTGGTTCTCCATGTCTTCCTAAAGTCTCAGCTACTGAATATGGTTGCAGTATCTTGCTAATGTCTCTAGATAATCTATTATCTATTCATGGCATCTTATTAATATTTCTGCTTATTGTAGCTCCACATGTAATCTAGTTATCATCACTAGTTACTGTACCTGGACATGGTATCTGGACAATGCCTCTTATTATTGTAACAGGTTGAGGCATGAGGTATTGTCTTTTCTTACTATTCCTGGCCACAGAATCTCCGTTTAATTTAGAGCATCAGGTTGTTGTGTCTATTTAGTGCACCTGTATCTGGTATTAGAGTGATGTCTCTGTTTACTGTATCAGGGCAAAATATTAGGCTTATGTCTTTGGTTATTGTGCTGGGACATGGTATCTGATATTATCTCTGGTTACTCAACTTGGTCATGGTATCTGGCTGATATGTCTGGTTACAATACCTGGACAAGATATCTGGCTAAGGTCTCTGGATGCTGTACCTGGGCATGGTATCTGGATATTGTCTCTGTTTAGTGTACCTAGGCAAGGTGTCTCCATATTTTTTCTGTCATGGTATTTGAATCTGTTTAATGTCTCTAGTTGCTATGCTTGGTCATGGTATCTAGGTAATGTCTCTGATTATTGTATCTTGTCACAGTATATGGCTAATGACTCATCATGGTATTGTTCTGTGTACTATACATGACCAAAATGTCTGGATTCTGTTTCTGTATATTGTACCTGGTCACTATGCCTAGCTAAAGACTCTGGTTACTGTATCTAGTCATGGTATTTGACTAATGTCTATGGTTATTGTCCCTGGTCACAATCTCTGGTTAATGCCTTTGATTCTTGTAACTCATTGAGGTATGAGGTATTGTCTCTGCTTACTGTTCCTAACCGCAAAATCTGGCTAAGGTCTCTGTTTACTATACCTAGTCATAGAGTTAGGATATTGTCTCTGTTTACCATAACTGGTCATGGTATGTGGCTAATGTCTCTGATTATTGTATCTGGTCCCAGTATTGGATTCATAGCTCTGCTTACTCTATCCAGTCAAATATTTGGGTATTATTGCTTGTACCTTGTACCTTGGCACAGTGTCTGGAAAATGTCTCTGCTTACTGTACTGGGTCACAGTATCTGAATATGGTCTCTGTTTACTGTAACTGCTCACAGTACCTGGCTGATGTCTATAGTTACTGAATGCCATCAGGGTATCTGGCTAATGTTTCCTGTTGCTATTCCTTATCACAGTATCCGGCTTCTGTGTCTAATTGCCATACTAATGCATGTGGTCATTGTATCTGCTATTGTCTGTCATTCCCAAACCTGATCACTAAATTTGCATGCTACCTCTGGTTATACTGACTGGTTTCCATATCAGGCTAATGTCTCTCTTAACTGTATCTAGGCACAGTATCTGAGCATTACCTACCTGGTCACTAAATCAGGCCTGGTTACTATATCTATTTATAGCATCTAGCTATTGTCTTGTTTACTTTACCTGGTCACAGTAGTAGGCTAGTATCTCTGTTGATTGTATTCAGGCATAGTATTGGGACATTGTTTCTCCCTGGCCATTGTATCAGGCCTGGATATGGGATCTGTTCACTACTTCTGGCTATGTCTCTGGTTCCTTGAACTGGTTATAGTAGGAGGGTATCCCGAGATTGTATCTGGTTACTATCTCTGGGTTTCATCTGTATATACTGTTCTTGGTAATGGTATGTGACAAATGTCTCTGGGTACAGCACCTGGTCATGTTATCTGGCTGTTTCTGTTTACTATTCATGGTCAGGTTATCTGACTAATACCTTTGGTTACTGTACCTGGTCATACAGTCTGGATAATGTCCGATTTTGATACCTCTCCGTGGTTTATGGCTATTATCTGTGGTTCCTGCACCCAGTTACAGTAACAGGCTTTGGGCTATAGTGGATGTATCTGGATAAATATCAGGCAAATGTCTCTGAATGGTGTACTTATTCGTGGTATGTGACTCCTGTCTCTAATTTCTATATCTGCTCACAGTATCTGGATATTGTCACTGGTTACTGGACTTGGTATCTAGCTAAAGTCTTTGGATACTGTACCTACTCATGGTATCTTGTATTTTCTCTATACACTATACCTGATTATGGTACCTGGTTAATGTATCTCGTTACTGTGGTTGGTCACAGTATCTGCATAATGATTCTGTTAAGTGTACCTAGTCTCAGTATCTTGCTAATGTCTCTGGTTACCATACCCGGCCCCAGTAATTGCCCAATTTCTCTGTTTTCTGTACCTCGTCACAGTATCTGACTATGCTTCTCCTTTCTGTAATACGTCACAGCAGCATAGTCTCTCCTTACTGTTCCTGGTCAAGTTCACTGTACATTGTCACAGCATTGGGTTATTATATCTGTTTACTATATCTGGTCCCTGTATTAGAGTATCATTTCTGTTTACTTCATCTGGTCAGAGAACCTGGCTAATGTCTCTTAAGTCTGGGACATTATTTGATTAATGTCTGATTATAGTAACTACTCACAATACTTGGATAATGTCCAGTTGCTGGATCAGGTCATACTGCCTAACATCTGTGATTACTATACCTGATAATGGACCCTGGATTTTGTCTCTGATCACTTCACATATCTGACTTTCTTCTCTGGTTACGATTTCTGGTCATGGTACATACTTGTTTGTGGTTGCTATGCCTAGTCATGGTATCTGGCTGACATCTCTGGTTACTCTACCTGCTGTATATCTGGTGTGATGGTCACTCTGAATTTCCAACTTGATGGAATTAAGAGATGCCTAGTATTAAAAGCTTCTGGGTGTCTCAGTGAGGTTGTTTCTAGGAATTATTGGCATATGGGACTGCAAGCTAAGGTGGATACCCATTGTAAGAGTGGGGATTCAATAGGTTGGGGTCTTGGATGGAATAAAAGTTGGAAGAACAAGGAAGCAGCAGCAGAAACAAGCTCAATTCTTCTTGAATGGGTTCTTGACTACTGCTGTGATCACCTGAGGACATCAGAATCTACTTCCTTCATTCTTCCAAAGCAGACCCTGACCAGCAACTCTCCAGGGGGTTTCCAGGCCTTTGGTCCAGGACAGGGGTGGTATCATGGTTCCTTTTGTTCTGAGACTCCAGTTTCATGGGCTGAGAAGCTACTGATCTCTCCAGCTCTCCAGTCTGCAAATGGCCACTGTAGGACTATCCAGTTTCTGGTTGTATAAGACAATCTGACACATCCCCGTTTTTATAACCATACCTATTTATATCCTGTTGGCTCTGTTCCTCTAGAGAAACCTCACTAATCCTCTTTCATTACTGGTCGCGGTATCTCTGTAATGTCTCTGTTTAGTGTACCTGGTCATGGTATCTGGATAATGTCTTTGGATAGTGTATCAGGTCACAGTATCTGGGTATTGTCTGTGTTTTCTGTACCTGATCACAATTTCTCTGTATGTTTCTGATAATTATACAAAGTCACAGTAGAGGACAACATCTCTGGTTACTGTACCATGTCATAGTATCTGAGTATTATTTCTGTTTATTGTCTATAATTATTTGACCCTATTGGTTTGGGCCCCTGGCAAGATAGAACATGATGACAGAAAGCATGTAGTGGAGCAATGTTGATTACCTCATCGTGGCCGGAGAGCAAAGATTAGGAGGGAGGGAGAAGAGGAGCCTGGGATAAATGACAAAATGTACCCTCAAGGGCATTCCCCCAATGATCTATATCCTCCAACCTTGAGCACATTCTCAATTTCTTACCTCCAAATAACCCCTTGAGTGATGGATCCACTAACATTCTTATAATCTGTTTGTGAGGTCAGAGGCCTTTATGATCCTGTCTTCTGCTCAAGGCCTAATCTCTGAGCTCTCCTGCATTGGGGACCAAGTCTTTAACACATGGGCTTAATGAGGACATGTAAGATCCAAAACACAATATTCTGCCCACAGTTCCCAGAACTGTGGCCTGTGAGACAATGTGAATTGCATTTCGTTAATCTCCAAGAGTTCCTGTAGTCAATAGTCCCAATATGGCTCGAACATCTAAGTTCAGTGTCTTCTCTCCCCAATATCACATGTGCCCAATATCACTTGTGCCCATGCATTCACACACAGACACACACACACACACACACACACACACACACACACACACACAGAGGCACACGCAGACACAATTATGAAGCCTGGTAAGATGGTGCTCACTTGAAATGCCTTCAAATGTTGAGACTGAGGACTTGGGAGCACCATTTTGAAGTTCATCTGGGGAACAGTGTAGAGCTAAGGGGTCAAGTTCTTGTGTGGTATATTAGTCTCCGGTGTCCACAACTAGAGGGATTAAAAAAAATGTAAGGAAGAAAGAAGGAAGGTAGAAAAAAAAGGAAGGTGGTAGTAGGAAAGCTGGGGGAAGGAGGAGGTAGAGTTGAGTTCACTCTTTCTTCCTCTCCACCTCTTGAGGACAAAGCTAGGAAGCTAAGTGAGGGAGAAGGAAGCTAGTTCTGTGCACACACCAAATCTCCTGGCCACCTGACCTTGGACTCATGAGACCCCGGGAAACCCAGAAGTTGAACCCATGGATTTATTGTGATGAGCTAGCCTAAGATGGCGAGGGGCAGGAGTGTGACAGGGCAAGGCCTCTGGGCACACCTGTGTTTCTCCGTCCCAAGGCAGGACCCATTGTTGGCCTACAAGTGTGTCCTGGATCGCTTTTAGTTGAAACCACTGCCTTGGGGGCTCCAGGGTTCCTAGAGAGGGAAGTGTCTCAGAAATTCTGGGGGAAATGTGGACCAAGGCACGTTTGTTCTCAGCCCCGTTGGAGTGAAGAAGCTGGACCCGGGTGTCTTAGGGGACAGGGCATTGTGATGTGAGTGAAGGGCCACCACATTAGGACACCAACCTCCCTGAGGCGGCAGACAAAGGAGGGTGGAGGTGCTATGGGCCGAAGGCCAAAGGAGCTGTGGGTGTTGGGGCCAGACACGCCAGGGCCTTGGAGCCCACTACAGGTTTTGGTAGGTGCGCAAGACACTGTGGGTGGGCAGGACGCACCTATCTGTGAGCTTGTGGACTTTGATCTTCACATCATGACCCGTGCCAAGGTCCTGGGGGCCAGAACCCCCAGGGAGAGGAGCGCCATGGGCCAGGCAGGGCGCACAGGGCCCTTTGTGGCCGTGACCTCACAAGGGGCGATTGTCAGGGCATTCCGCGGGGCTCTATAAAAGGCAGCGGCGACAGCTGGGCTTCGTCCATTGTGCAGGAAGCTCTTGGTGGTGACCTGTCGGACTCCCAGCTAGTTAGTGCGTTTGGTGGTTGGTGGTTGGTGGTTTGGCGGTTCTGGTGTGTGTCTTTGTTCTTTGATTTGGGGTGTTGTTGTGTTGTTTTGTTGTTTTAGTCTTGCTTTGTTTGTTGGTTTTGTTTGTTGTGTTGTTTTAAGGTAGCGTCCTCGGGTGGCGTGGCCGCTCCCGATGGCTAGACAGAGTAGAGAGAGTCAGAGTAGGGCGCCCAGGAGCCCCCAGCGGGGCCTGGAGGCCAGCTCGTCCTCGGAGGATGCCCTGACGGGCCAGTATGCGGTGCTGAGGTGCATCGGGCAGGGCAGCTTTGGCACCGTGAGGCTGGCCCGCCACATCCTGACGGGGGCGGAGGTGGCGGTGAAAACCGTGCGCAAGGGCGAGCTGGACCCGGCCTTCCTTCAGGCCGAGGTGGCCATCATGAAGGCCGTGGAGCACCCCAGCGTGGTGCAGCTGTTCCAGGTGATGGAGACGGCCGACCGCGTGTACCTGGTGATGGAGTACGCTGGTTGGGGCGACCTGCTGCAGTACATCCCAGAGGGGGTGGGCCTGCCGGAGCGGGAGGCGCAGGGACTGTTCGAGCAGGTGGCCAGCGCCCTGCGCGCGTGCCACGCCCAGGGCATCGTGCACAGGGACGTGAAGGCGGAGAACATCCTGCTGGACGCGCGAGGCCACGTCAAGCTGTGCGACTTCGGCCTGGGCTGCCAGTTCAGGCGGGGAGAGCTGCTGGACAAGGTGTGCGGCACGCCCCCCTACTGGGCCCCGGAGCTGTTCCTCCAGCAGGCGTACCACGGGCCCGCGGTGGACGTGTGGAGCCTCGGTGTCCTCCTCTACTTGATGCTGACGGGGCACCTGCCCTTTGAAGGGGACACCCTCGAGGAGCTGAGGGACCAGGTGCTGCACCGCTCCTGGGTCTTACCGGCCCACTTGTCCTTCAACGCTCAGGACCTGGTGGCGGACATGCTGACCGTGGACCCCATGGATAGGCCCAGCATGGCCGAAGTCGCGACGCACCAGTGGCTGAAATGGGGTCAGTGGCCTTTTGAGATTGCTGCCAGGAAGTCCCGCCGCCGCTTCTGCCCAGATCCCTCCACAGTGAAGGTCATGCTTGACCTGGGTTTCCACCTCACTGACACCTGGACGTCCCTGAAGGGCCGAAAGTTTGACGAAGCCATGGCTACCTATCTCCTGCTCAGGCACCAGCACACGCAGGGGGTGGGCTTCACGGTCCAGAGGAGGTCTGTGCACTCGGGGCTCCAGCCCAGGTCCTCTGCGGGTTCTCTCCCAGCCACCCTGCCCCGCCAGAGGAGCGCCAGCAAGCCCACCTCTCACTCCAGGCGGGTCGTGCCAGCTGTACAACAGCCGCGTGGGGAGCACCTGCGGCCCCGGCAGAGGGGCAGCAAGGGAGGCAGCCTGCCTGCCCTGGCCCTCCCCAGCCTGCAGGCCCAGAGCCCAGCTGCCCCCGGCAGGGCCCCGCAGCAGGACCTTGCCGCCCTGCCTCCTGGCCCTGGGTCTGGAGGCCACAGGTCACAGGTGGAGGGCAGCAGGAGCCCCCAGGGAGTGTCAAGAGGAGAGCAAGCCCTCCCCAGGCAGCAAGCCCAAGGAGGGACAGCGGGCTCCTCCCAGGAAGGCACCAAGGCCTGGCGGAGGGTGGCCAGGAGGATCCTCTCCTGCCTCACACGAATGTGCTGTTGCTGCGTGGCGGCCCCCAGGACAGGGCCCAGGCAGGAAAACGGGGTGGCTCGGACCCCAGAAGGGCGGGCACGCAGATTGAGAAACAAAGTGGTTCCTGAGATGGTGGCCAGTTGAGATGGAGGCGCAGCCAAGCAGGTGGGTGGGTGCAGCCTGATGCGGCCCTTGCGCCATCCCTGATGGCCTCTCCCAGGACATAACCCACTGTCCCTGGGTGGGTACCAAGAAGGGCGCGTGATGCGCTCAGGCTCAGGCCAGTCCGTGTCTTTCCCCTCAGCCAGTTGGCAAGGATCTGATCAGCATGGCACAGGTGCTCCATAGAGGCGTGCCACCTGCAGGCACCTCCTTCCCGTGAGTTCCAGTCCAGAGGGCCTGCTGGGGACAGGATGCCTGGAGACAAGTGCTCTACCACCAACCCCCTCCCTGGTCTGCAAGAAAGACTTGGGAATCCTTTTCCTGGGATGCCCCTCCCCCTGCTCTGCTCTCCTCTGTCCCCTGTTTCTGCCATGGCAGACATGGCTGGTTCTTAATAAATTTCTCTTCCTCACAGATCTCCTTGCTTGGATGCTTTCAGGGGGACCAGGGAGATTTGTCTGGGTTGCATCCTGCTCTGAGTTGGGGCTGGGCCACCATCCATTAGAGCGAAGGGGTGGTTCTGTAGTATTGGGAATAGAGCAAGGCAAGGAGGGACTCCTGGGTCCTCTGGAGGTCCCCTGGGCAAACAAGGACTCTCAAGTGCTTGGGAAGGTGGGAGGCTCTTGAGCTGCCTGGGGGCCAGCAGTGCAGACCCTGTGGGGCACCTTCTGACCCTGCTGGTCCCTGATGAAGAGAGTGGAGAAGGGGAGGTGCCCTGGACAAAACATGCGCCCAGAGATCATGTCCTCAGTGACCTATCTCCTCCTGCTGGGCCCACGTCCTACTAATATCTCTACCATTTACCCCGAGCCCACCAAGATACACAATCACCAATGTCTCCATCCATTCGTGAACTCAAAGCGCCTTTTACAGCGCCTTTGATCATTCACCTACCCCAGGACCCCAACAGAGAGTACTGCTCCCCTGAGGTTCTAGCCTTCAAGTTAGGAGCTCTCTGGGGACTGGGAAGATTCAGAGCAGAACAAGAGGGGTGTAGACTGTGCTTTGAATGTGGATTCGAGGCTGACCATGGGCTCAGAAGACTCAATTCAGATCCATTCTCTTCCACTGACCCTTTGAGTTACTATGGACATGTCACAGAACTCTGCAAGCCTTAGAGTTCTTGTTTATTCCAGAGGCCTTATTGAGCGCCTACTGTGTCTGTGTGTGTGTGTGTGTGTGTGTGTGTGTGTGTGTTTACACATGCTTGTCTTTGGGATTCGCCCCAGGATCCCACCACTCATGAAAGCATATTTGTGCCCTGTGACAAAACAGGACCCACACTTTAGCCTCATGAACAGTGAAGCACAGACACGAGGCGGATCATAGGAGAGAGCGTGACACATCCAAGGGTCTGTGTACATCTCCTCCTGCTTTCCTTCTCCCTGAAAGGAGTCGCCAGATACAGGGTCTGAGGTCCAAGGCCGAGTCTTGAATAGGATCCACTAGTCCTGGTATGTGGAGGGAGCCTAGTTGGTGCCGGAATCTCTAGATTTTGTCAAGCTGCGTTTTGAAATGCCTTTATGTGAGACAGAACTTCTAATATTAAGCAACTGAACTGATTCATTTTTTTTTTTATCTTCTGTAAAGCAACTAAGTTTTTTACAGTGTACACAGGCCAAAAGCTAGGAGTTTATAGGGTTGGGGAAGGTCACTTGGCCTTTAGTCTTCTATTCATTCTGTATCCTCTGAGATTCCTTTGTTCTAAATGTCTTATTGCTCATTTAAGTTATTTTGTTGTTTTGCATTGTGTGGTGTTTTATTTTGTTTCAGTCTCAGAACATAGTTCCAATTCAGAATCTCTACAGCTGACATATTCACCCAAAGACTTCTTGGGAATCAAACCCATAAGTCATCTTTCTTGCTGGCTTATTGTGAAGTAAGAAGAACATGAATTCTTTGATACTCATCACATCAAGAAGTGGTTGAAAAAGTAATACTCTTTATCTGGACAGTCTCTTTAACTGTTTTGACCCATAGCATATGGTAGAAGCTGTATCATGTCGATTTCTGGGCCCGGGTATTAAGTTTGTAGCTACCTCCACTTGCTGTCTCTTGGAATACTTACTGTGTAAGAAAGTCCAAACATTTCTGTTTAAAAGCCCTCCTGGAGTAGAACTAAAATCCCAGGTCTACAGTCTCCGTCTCCCAGTAACAGGCAGCACCAATGTGCTAACCATCATGTGCTACCCATGAGTCAGCCATCGTGGAAGCAGATATTCCATTTCTAGTCAAGTCCTCTCTAATGAAATTCAGGTGACTAGAGAAGCACCATCCTGTCAATTCCTGACTAGACTGCAATTTTGTCAGCACAATTTTTTTAAGCCAAAAACTTTGCAGCGATTTCTTATATAGAGATAGCATACCGTGAAATATTTTATTAAAAATGTGTGTTGAATACTGCCCTGTAATGTTATGCTTATTTGGCAAAAAAGCATCTGTAGCTATTATCTTATTAAGACATGTTTACCCTTAGGACTATGAAATTCATACCAATAAAATTTAGCAGGGCCAATTACCACCTAATACAATTACCAACTCTGTTATTATTATTTTTTTACTACTGAGGATTTTGGTGCTCAGAGGTGCTCTATCATTGAGTTACATCGCCCCCCTTTTTTATACTTTTTGAGAAAGGTTCTCACTAAATTGCTGAGGCTGGCCTCAAGCTGTGACCCCTCCTGCCTCAGCACTCTGAGTCTCTGTGATCACACTGGATTTTGTAGGCTCATGTGGAAGCTCAACATTCCTGCAATTCCAGCCCACCTCTCTAAAGTTAAGCCCCAGGGACTGGGAAGGCTGAGGCAGGAAGATCGCAAGTTTCAGGCCAGCCTGGGAAATTTAGAATTGTAACAACCCTGCAAGACACTGTTTAAAAATAAAAGCTGAGCGAGGTGACCCACTCCTGTGATCCCAGCATCTCAGGAGGTTGAGGCAGGAGGATCAAGAGTTCCAAGCCATCCTCAGCAAAAGCGAGGCACTAAGCAACTCTGTCAGACCCTTTCCATATATACAAAATAGGGCTGGGATGGGGCTCAGTGGCTGAGTGCCCCTGAGTTCAATCCCTAGTAACAAAAAAAAAAAAAAAAAGAAAAATGCTGAGGATTTAGCTTAGTGTAAAACACCCATGGGTTCAATCCCCATTACTAAACAAAGAAACAAAAACAAAGCAAAAACAAAAAATTTAAAAACCAGAAGATGGGCTTCAAAGGAAAGCTTAAAGGCAGGAAATCAAAAATAGCCTGGAGTCATGCTCATATTTAAGGCTGGAAGGAGAAGAGACTCAAATGGTGGCACTGTCCAATATCATAGCCATTGTCCAAATGTAGCCACTTATAGTTACGTTTTTTCCATTTCTTAGCTTTTTTTCAAATTTTATGTTTTTATTCTAATTTGTTTTATATGACAACAGAATGCATTATAAGTCATATTACATATATAGAGACCAACTTTTCATACCTCTGGTTGGAAACAAAGTATATACACACCATTCCTGTCTTCATACATGTGCTTTGGATAATCATGTCCATCATATTCCACCTTTATTTCTAACCCCATGTCCCCTCCCCTCCCCTCCCACTCTATCTAGAGTTTGTCTATTACTCCCCCTTCCTACCTGACTATGAAACAGCTTGATGCTGGTTGTTTTAATGAATCATAATAATAGTCATTATTTATCAGGTCTTTAGTGTGTGCCCCAAACTGTTAAAACACTTCTTAAACTAGGTTTCTTTTTAAAGTCATGTTTGTTGAGATATAATTTATATATGATGCAATTTACCCCATTTACTTTATAGTTATATGTATTTTGGTAACAAAAATATAAAAAGTGACAACATGTATATATGGATACATGGTACTACCAGCAAGGTACAGAATGTTACCTTGTTCTCCTTTCCTTCTTTTCTTTCAACAAATAGAGAAATTAATTTTAATATATTTCATTTAACCCAATGGATAACCAATATCATTTGCTAAGAAAATAATTGTTAGCAAGATATTTCATGTTCATTTTCTTAGTCCTAGTAATTCTTTGGAATCTAATGTCTATTTAACACATAGCACACCTCAATTTAGACTATACACATTTCAAATACTCAGTGGCCTCATGTAACCAATGGCTGCCCTATTGGCTCCTTTATCCATCTTTCACCTTTGGATGAGACACATGCTGTAGGCTGCATGATAAGTCTCCTTGTTATGTGGTTTCTTGTTGCATTCTATCAGAAAGGGACACCAAAGAGATGAACTTAAGATATACAAGAGTAGAGCAAGGGGTTTTATTCCTGCCTATAAGACTCTATTATAGACTGTGAGTTGGTTTCTACATGCTTTGAGTGGGAATGACTTCAGTTAGGTCACCTTCCCCTACAAGATTTTCATAATGGCTCTCTCTTACTTCACCTCCTACCTCTCCAAGTTTACAGAAGGAAAGGTGCTTCACAAAATTTATTAGTTACCTTCAACCTTGCCCTTATCTTTATAAATACCTTAGTAAACAATTTTTCCTCTGATTGATCTTTTCCATCTTTGAATCTTAAATAATGGCTTTTTAATTATAAGAGAGTAAAGTATACCTCATCTCATATCGCAGGCAATGTGTATACACATACTAGATTAATCACATAATAAAATATAACATATACAGTGCTAACACTTTTAGAAAACATATTTATATAACTTTGTGAGGAGAAATGGGAAACAAAAAAATATGAAATAAACAAAAACCTGAAAAATGAGATGATATTGTAGTTTAAATTTGTATGTGTAAAAGTTTATCAAAAAGTTGAAAGAGACATGAATTGTATTACAGGTCATTTTCGTTTATTTTTGATATTTAGCTTGACTTGGTTTCTCCTTTGGTTGGCTTTTCCTTTTGTAGTTCTTCCCTTTACAGATTTTCATTGTTGTTTTTTATTTCCTCCTCATGGAATATTTTGCCAAGAATGTTCTATAGTGCGGGCTTTCTTGCTGTAAATTCTTTTACCTTTTGTTTGTCATGGAAGGTTTTTATTTTATTGTCATATTTGAAGCTTAATTTTGCTGGATATAAGATTCTTGGTTGGCATCCATTACCTTTTAGAGCTTGGTATATATTGTTCCAGGATCTCCTGGCTTTGAGAGTCTGGGTTGAAAAATCTGCTGAGATCTGAATTGGACTTCCCTTATAGGTAATCTGATTGTTCTCTCTTGCAGCCTTTAAAATTCTATCCTTATTCTGTATGCTAGGCATTTTCATTATAACATGTCTTGATGTCGATCTGTGGTAATTTTGTACATTTGGTTTCCTATAGGCCTCTTGTATTTGATTTTCCGGTTCATTCTTCATGGGTGGGGATTTTTCTGCTATTATTGCATTGAAGAGGTTGTACATTCCCTTGGTTTGAATCTCTGAACCTTCCTGGATCCCGATAACTCATAAATTTGGTCTTTCGATGGTATCCTATAATTCTTAGATATTCTGTTCATGGTTCCTTACTATCTTCTCTGTGAGGTCAACTTTATTTTTAAGATTGTATATTGTATCTTCATTGTCTGAGGTCCTGAATTGCAAGTGATCTAGTCTGTTAGTGATGCTATCTATTGAGTTTTTAAATTGGCTTATTGTTTCTTTCATTTCAATTATTTCTCTTTTTTCCTGCAACTTGTATTTGCTCTCATCTCTTTGTTGGAGTGATCCGTTTTTGCCTGTGTCTGCTCACTTAGGTCATTCTTTAATTCCCGAATCATTTTAGTTATGTATATTCTGAACTCCTTCTGTGACATTTCACCTACTTCACTATCTATGGATTCTATTGTTGTAGTATCTTGGTTTGTTTGAGGCACTTTCTTCCCTTGTTTTTTCATGATGTCTATGAGTCTTCCCCTCTTGCAGTGTAGACCCGAGGTATGACAGTTTCTGCCCTATTGTCTTATAGTGTCCCTATATGTTACCAATACCTCACTTCTAAGGGAGAGATCAATATCACAGCACTCAATGTACCCAACATGCAGCCATCCATATATCAGTAAGCTTCCATTTTTTACATCTTGCTGTATTTTACTCATCAGAAATGGTGAGTTCGGTTATCTTCTACCTTATAGTCAGTAGGTTTGCGTAATGGCTTACAGTTTCTCATGGTAGAAGTGGGGCATGGGGGGTTGGCTGAGATGTTTATGAAGTAGGATATTAGAATATGGAGGCAGTAGATTATATGACACGTGAGAGTGTAATCATAAGAAGTTGGCTGTTAGTAGGAGAAACATGAGATAGGTAACCCCATGCAAGACTCCCTGTTACCTCAGCAACAGGATAACTGTTAGCTCCCCCAGTAGAGAAACCTCTGGTGCAGCCAGGGACCTTTATGATATCTTACCAGGTCCTTATTGTTGTCCCTTGATACAAGTGATGATATCCCAGTTTCGTGGTGGTGGCAGCCTCAAGCTTATATGCATCCCGATGTTAGGCTGTGGAGCCATGCTTTGGTGAATGAGGAACCCCAGTGTGGGGTGGCTCAACGCATATCTCTGGGCCCTGGACAGGCCTCTCCTCCTGACCTCCTGGTGGCCTGTGGCGGGCCTCTCCTCCAGATCTATGGGCCATGATGTGGCAGTCATGTCTCTCTGGATCTCTGGGCCACATTACTCAAGGGGGATCTTGTTTGGCTTTAAATGTCTCACTCCATTCTACCTTACATTATTTTCTTAAAATATATCATAAAAAACTAACATTGCCCTCTCATATCCCTATGTTTTTTCATGCTGTTCTCTCTCTTTTGAAGCCTCTTCACAAATTCCTAGAAGCAGACTGAGAAAGCCTTTTGCATATGTTAGACTGAGAGTTTAAATAAATCTAAACCTGATTAAATATCTAGAATCAGTTTTCCTTCTTCTACCAGTTAGAAAAATTTCTGCCTAGTAATTTGCCTAGCAGAAATCACGATGACTGTTTATCTGGTAATGAAGACCTGAGAAAATCAAATGATTATTTACTTTTACAAGTATACTTCTTTGCACAGCAAGTAATACCTGCTATCTCAGGTTATAGTCCATACCCATCAGTGTAGATTATTGTCTGTATTTTTCAAATCACAGTGGCAGTTTATATCATTCTTCCCTAAGGAATATTTCTTATTTAAAGACATAAAAAACAAGATGAGATTAAGGTATAATATTGTGATGTTTGTATAAGTTAAATATAAGCTAGTATAAAACACAGGTAATATTCTACCAGGTATATGCCTTGATTTGTTATTTCTTGATTTGCATAAATAATCAATGCAATAATAGAGCAGAAGATATTTTTTTCCAGAAAGAACAAAATGGCACAATACGTTGTCAAGACTTTTAATATTCCAGTGCAGTATTCTGGCCTTTCATCAATTAGGGAAATATGCATGCTTTTCTCTGACTTGCTGTTGTCTTGTTAGTGAATTAATCTGTTTAACCTTTGAGCCTCTACTATGTACCATGGAGAAGGCAATATGTAAAATAAATCAAGATGTCAATGCTGAGTTTAGGGAAAGACAGTGAGGAGAAAAATGTGGCCAGAGGAAGAGAGAAGTTAGAGCCTGCTAATTACATCTCACAGCCATATCCAAGGGGGATGCATGGTATACAATTGATGCCATTGATATTCTGCTCTCAGATTTTCTTAAAACTAAATATAAAAGTTAGGAATTATGAATTCAGGTCAAAGAATTTTTTCTTTCTCAAAAAAAAAAAAAAATGAGTTCTGCCATACTCATTTCCTCACAGCTGTGCCTCAGTACTTTCCGATTAGAATTGGACAGTTTTGAAAATTCTTCTCTATACTATTCATTTGATTTGTGATCTACTGTACATCCTAGCTAAGCTAGAATTGGACTGGACTTTAAGAATGATGGAATATGTAATAATCTCTATTTAAATTTTCGGTTTTAAGATATCTACCAAGCTTATTTTCTAATTAAATGACCAATATGAGCACAGAGTACTTGAGTACTAAAGGAACTTCCAGATGGATATATCAAGGGAACATGGCGTTGGGCGCAGAGAGATCAAGTCTCTGACCTCTTCAGGTGTGCAGGCATATGGAGTCCTAAACAATCTACATCTTTTTGCTCTGGATCCCTAGGCAATGCTGAGCTGACGTGGATCTGGTGCGAACAGTCTGGGCGTCTCAGAACACACACTGAGCCCCAATGGGCTGAATTCAAGCTCCCGTTCGCATGCTTCCCGCAGACAAACAGCTATGACTCAGCACTAATCCATCCGGCTGAAACAACTGGTCAGCCCTTCTCATCCTACGGAGGTAAATGCCTACCGAGCCTTCATAGGTAGTGGCCACAGGTTTGAAACGGGGCTTGGGAGAGACAGTAAGGACCCACCCGTTGCATTGGTCGCCAGGCAAAGGGGAACGAACTGTCTCCATTTTCAGGAGATACCACCATGGCAGAGAACTGATGTCATCAAACTGCGGTGGAGAAGATAACTTCATTGAAACCTGTGGCTACAGGTGTGTAGGCAGCTCCCAATCACCTGTTTGGTACAGAGCAGCCATGTTGGGTTCTGCCAAAGCCGCTTCCAACTTTTCCATCTGGGCCCAGAGAGCAATTGGCGTGAGTACACAGTGTCCCGAATCCTGATCTGCCTCGGATGCGTGGAGGTGGAGGAAGGAGTTTGGAAGAACTGCGGAATTCCGGTCTGGGCTACACTAAGACAATTTCTAAGGTTCCTTTCTCTTGAGCCCCCTCCCGATGACCCTCAGGGGTATCTAGGGTGATCGGTAGATGAATGGCTTCAAATATGACAATAAAATAAAAACCTTCCATGACAGACAAAAGGTAAAAGAATTTACAGCAAGAAAGCTATACCGCCTGATTCACTCTTTCTGCTTAGAATTGCTTTTGCTATTCTGGGTCTTTTATTTTTCCATATGAATTTCATGATTGCTTTATCTATTTCTACAAGAAATGCCGTTGGGATTTTGATTGGCATTGCATTAAATCTATAGAGAACTTTTGGTAATATCGCCATTTTGATGATGTTAGTTCTGCCTATCCATGAACAGGGTATATTTTTCCATCTTCTAAGATCTTCTTCTACTTCTCTCTTTAGGGTTCTGTAGTTTTCATTGTATAAATCTTTCACCTCTTTTGTTAGGTTGATTCCCAAGTATCTTATTTTTTTTTTGAGGATATTGTGAATGGAGTGTTTTTCCTCATTTCCATTTCAGAAGTTTTGTTGCTGATATACAGAAATGCCTTTGATTTATGCATGTTGATTTTATATCCTGCCACTTTGCTGAATTCATTTATTAGTTCTAGTAGTTTCTTTGTAGACCCTTTTGGGTCTTCTAGGTATAGAATCATGTCATCCGCAAATAGTGATAATTTAAGTTCTTCTTTTCCTATTTTTATGCCTTTAATTTCTTTCGTCTGTCTAATTGCTCTGGCCAGTGTTTCGAGAACTATATTGAATAGAAGTGGTGATAGGGGGCATCCCTGTCTTGTTCCAGATTTTAGAGGGAATGCCTTCAACTTTTGTCCATTCAGAATGATGCTAGCCTGAGGCTTAGCATAGATAGCTTTTACAATGTCAAGGTAAGTTCCTGTTATCCCTAGTTTTTCTAATGTTTTGAACATAAAGGGATGCTGTACTTTGTCAAATGCTTTCTCTGCATCTATCGAGATGATCATATGGTTCTTATCTTTAAGTCTATTGATGTGGTGAATAACATTTATTGATTTCCGTATATTGAACCATCCTTGCATCCCAGGGATGAATCCTACTTGATCATGGTGCACTATTTTTTTGATGTGTTTTTGTATTCGATTCGCCAGAATTTTATTGAGGATTTTTGCATCTAGGTTCATTAGAGATATTGGTCTGTAGTTTTCTTTCTTTGAGGTGTCTTTGTCTGGTTTCGGGATCAGGGTGATGTTGGCCTCATAGAATGAATTTGGAAGAGCTCCCTCTTTTTCTATTTCCTGAAATAACTTGAAAAGTATTGGTATTAATTCTTCTTTAAAGGTTTTGTAAAACTCCGCTGTATACCCATCCGGTCCTGGGCTTTTCTTGGTTGGTAGTCTTTTGATGGCTTCTTCAATTTCATCTATTGATATTAGTCTGTTCAGATTGTCTATATCCTCCTGACTCAGTCTGGGCAAATCATATGACTTAAGAAATTTATCGATGTCTTCACTATCCTCTATTTTATTGGAATATAGATTTTCAAAATAATTTCTAATTGTCTTCTGTATTTCTGTGGCATCTGTTGTGATATTGCCTTTTTCATCCCGTATGTTAGTAATTTGAGTTCTCTCTCTTCTTCTCTTCGTTAGCATGGCTAAAGGTCTGTCGATCTTATTTATTTTTTCGAAGAACCAACTTTTAGTTTTGTTAATTTTTTCAATAGTTTCTTTTGTTTCAATTTCATTAATTTCCGCTCTGATTTTAATTATTTCTTGCCTTCTGCTACATTTGCTGTTGTTTTGCTCTTCCTTTTCTAGGGCTTTGAGTTGGAGTGTGAGCTCATTTATTTGTTGGTTTCTTCTTTTTTTGAGGAATGACCACCAGGCGATGAATTTTCCTCTTAAAACTGCTTTCATTGTGTCCCATAGATTCCGATATGTTGTGTCTGTATTTTCGTTTATCTCTAAGAATTTTTTGATTTCCTCCTTTATGTCTTCTGTAACCCATTGATCATTCAGTAACATATTGTTCATTTTCCATGTGATGTAGGATTTTTCCTTCCTTCTTTTATCATTGATTTCCAGTTTCATTCCATTATGATCAGATAAAATGCATGGTATTATCCCCACCCCTTTATATTTACTGAGGGTTGCCCTATGGCATAATATATGGTCTATTTTTGAGAAGGATCCATGTGCTGCTGAGAAGAAAGTATATCCATTTGATGATGGTTGATATAAAGTCAGTTAAGTCTAGGTTATTGATTGTGGTATTGAGTTCTATAGTTTCTTTATTTAACTTTTGTTTGGAGGATCTGTCCAATGGTGAGAGAGGTGTGTTGAAGTCTCCCATAATTATTGTGTTGTGGTCTATTTGATTCTTGAATTTGAGGAGAATTTGTTTTGTGAATGTTGCAGCACCATTATTTGGTGCGTAAATATTGATAATTGTTATGTCTTGTTGGTGAATGGTTCCTTTTAACAGTATATAATGACCTTCTTTATCCCTTTTGATTAACTTAGTCTTGAAGTCGATTTTATTCGATATGAGGATGGCCACCCCTGCTTGCTTACGAGGACCATGTGCGTGGTATATTTTTTCCCATCCTTTCACCTTCAGCCTGTGTATGTCTTTTCCCATCAGATGTGTCTCCTGGAGGCAGCATATTGTTGGATTTGTTTTTTTAATCCATGATACCAGCCTATGTCGCTTTATTGGAGAGTTTAAGCCATTAACATTCAGAGTTACTATTGATATGTGGTTTGAGCTTCCATCCGTGTTTGATTGTTTATCCTTTTTTTAAAAAAAAAAATTAGTTTGTCTCTCCATGATTGTCTTTCCCCTTGCCGTCTGTCTTTACTGAGGCACTTCCCACTGATGGTTTTGGTTATTGTTTTTCATTTCTTCCTCGTGTAGTGTTTTGCTCAAAATGCTTTGCAATGCTGGTTTTCTGGCTGCAAATTCTTTTAACTTTTGTTTATCATGAAAGATTTTTATTTCGTTGTCATACCTGAAGCTTAATTTTGCTGGATACAGAATTCTTGGTTGGCATCCATTGTCTTTCAGTGTTTGAAATACATTGTTCCATGACCTTCTTGCTTTCAGTGTCTGTGATGAAAAATCCGTGGTTAACCGTATTGGTTTACCCCTAAATGTAATCTGTCTCCTTTCTCTTGTAGCTTTTAATATTTTCTCTTTGTTCTGTATATTGGATATGTTCATAACAATGTGTCTTGGCGTTGGTCTACTGTGATTTTGTGTGCTCGGTGTCCTGTATGCATCTTCAATTTGTATATCTGTTTCCTTTTTTATTTCTGGAAAGTTTTCTGTAATTATTTCATTCAGCAGGTTACTCATTCCCTTGGTTTGAATCTCTGTACCTTCTTCTATCCCGATGACTTGTAAGTTTGGTTTTTTTATGTAATCCCATAACTCTTGGATGTTTTTCTCGTGATTTTTTACCAGCCTTTCTGAGTTGGCTAGACTCTTTTCAAGATGATATATTTTGTCTTCATTATCTGACATTCTGGCTTCTACTTGCTCCACTCTGTTAGTGATACTCTCAATTGAGTTTTTAATTTGGTTTATCGTTTCCTTCATTTCTAGAATTATTGTTTGATTATTTTTTATAATCTCTATCTCCTGATAAAGATGCTTCACTTCTTCTTTTATCTGTGTATGTAATTCATTCTCAATGTGTTCTTTCACTGCTTGAATTTGCTGTCTTGTATCCTCTTTAAGGTTCCATTCCATCTGTCTAAGGTGTTCCTTGAGTTCTTTATATGACCATTTTTCTGATTACTCTAGGTCCTCCTGAATATTTAGGCTGTCCTGCATTGTTTGTACTCCTTTTCTTCCTTGCTTTTTGAAGCTGCTCATGTTAGTTCTTGTTCTGTTTGACTTATGAGTTACTGTTTACTCCTATAGATTTATTTGATGCTTGGGAGGAATGGTATTTGAAGGGAAGGGAAGAAGTCTCTAAAGAGAATGAGAGTAGGCAGGTAGAATTCAAGAAAAAAGGGGGGATAAGAAAAATGAGAAGACTAAAGAAGAAAAAGAATAGGAACTAAAAAAGAAAAAGATTTAAAATAATAATAATAATTAAAAAAATTTAAATTAAAATTAGTAGAAAAAAAAATTTAAAAAAAATATTTTGTAAAAAAAAATTAATAAAACAACAAGAAAGAAAAAAATGAAAATGAAAGAAAAACCTAAATCAAAAAAAAAAACCAAAAAAAAAGGAGAAAAGAAAAAGAAAAAAAAAAAACCTAATAAATGCAGTCTTAGAGTTTGATTAACTTCTCTTCCAGTAGATGGCGCTGTGCCCACCAGGTCAAGTTTCTCCTGTCAATACGCGGGAACCAATCACTGTGCAGCAGCTCCTCCCAGACTGGGCGAGTCTCCAATCCTGAGTGCCTAGGGCCTCCTCTTGTGTCTAGTCACTTCCCACTTTTTCTCTAGCCAGGCCCCTCTCACCACAATACTGGCTACACGCCAAGTCTGCTGCTCCCGGTAGCCCTGTTTTCATGAACGACTGGGCACACTCTTCCAGTTTGCCATTCCCTCAGACCCTAAGCTTGTAGAGTTTGGGGCTGAGAATCCTCAGCGGCTTTTACTTGCCCTCTGGTATCCACTTCCCCGTAGGTGGTGCAAGAGACCTCAGCAGTCAGCCCTGGTGGGAGCGGTAGTTCCGCTTGCGGGACCCGCACCACCTCTGATTCCCTCGGGCTGGCTGAAGCACTCACAGGAGAGCTGGGAGGGGCCCTTACAGGAGAGCTGGGAGGGGCTCTTAGAGTTTTCTCGATGTGTGGAGAGGCAAGGCTATGGGATCACACACCTGTTTCAACGAAGTTATCTCCTCCGCAGCAGTCTGATGACACGGTTTCCCTTTGCCGGGAGACTAATTCAACGGGTGGGTCCTTCTCTCCCAAGCCCCGTTTCAAACCTGTGGCCACTACTTATGAAGGCTCGGTAGGCATTTACCTTCATATGATGAGAAGGGCTGACCAGTTGTTTCAGCGGGATGAATTAATGCTGAGTCATAGCTGTTTGTCTGCGGGAAGCAGGTGACCAGGAGTTTGAATTCAGCGGGTCAGAGCTCAGTGCGTGTTCTCGGATCACTTGGATTTTAAATTGTCGCTCATCTTATCAGCTGTTTCATATAATTCGGCAGTTCATTCGCGAGGTCAAGAGTCTGCTCTATGGTGCTCCACGGGAGGCGGCGGCAGCAGCGGCGGCGGCAGCGGCGGCGGCCTTCGGGACCCCCGGGGAGGGGGTGCGGGTTGGGGGAGGGGAGATGGCGCCTCAGGGCCGCGCGGTCCGGGTACCGGACACGCAGGAGAGCGGGCGGGGTGGGGGAAAGAAGTTGAGATCTAAATTTAGAGACTGAGCTTGGGAGGAGAGACGGCTGGGGAGAAAGAAGCAAGGCGGAAAGGCGGAGAGGAGAAGGGGAAGGAGAAGGAGAAGGGGCTGAGGGAGCCGGGCCACTCGGGCTGCAGCCTTACTGCTCGCGCTGAAGTCGTGCTGTACTCCCTTCACCTTGGCTGGATTAGTGGCTGATTCACTCCACCTAGGCCCCTTTCTTGACACGGTGCTGGGTTTTTGTCGACAGATCTCCTTTAATGATCTTTACCTCATCTTTTCAGACACCGCGGCGCGGGGCTCAGAGCGGCTTACTCACTTCCCGCCGCCATCTTCCTACATCCATGTTTTCTTTTTCTACTAACATTGTGAAGAGTTTCCAGGTTGGAAGATTTTGCTTTTCTTGTATTTACTCAACGATGTAAATGAGGGAGAGACAGGCTTAGTTTTATGTACTATAGTTATCTTTCTTTTTAGTGATCTAATAATAGGTTGTATATTTCAAAATGAGTAAAAACGTTGATTTTAAATATTCTCAGAAAGAATAAGTATATGAGGTGCTTCATTAGTTTGACCTTAAACCACATCAAAATACCACATTTTACCCCATAAATATGTACTATTATTATTTGTCTATTAATAATTTTTAAAAAGTGTTGAGTTCTAGAGGGAAAATGATCCCTCTGACTGTAAAAGAGAAAATGGATTCTAGAAATGGAATAGTTGTTTCTCCTGACTAATGATGAGTTCAGGTGAGAAATGACAGGTGCTTAGAATAAGGCTGGTGTGGAAGGAAGAGATGTGCGTATGTTCAAAACTTCATGTGTAGGGTCAGGAGGATCTGGGGATGAGTTAGATAATGGGAGGACAGGCATTATGTTAACTACTGAGTTACTGGATAATAGGGTAGATAAAGTCATAATAGACACAGAAGGAGCAGGGGTTAGAGAAGACTGTGTGCTGGATTGAGAAATTCCAAGAATAGACTAGAAATGACTGAAAAAAAATTAAAAATGATAAAGTTGTCATTAGATCATTTATTTTATATTTTATTTTGGTTACTGAAATAGCATTCTAATTCCTAGTCCCCTCTCTCAATTATAAATTGCCACCCAAACAGCTCTATTTTAGTTTGATACCTCAAAACATATAAAACTGAGTGCCCAATTAAAAAGTATCTTCTTGGGCTGGGATTGTGGCTCAGTGGTAGAGTGCTCATTCAGCATGTGTGAGGCCCTGGGTTCCATGTAAAATTAGAACACAGAAGGCATTGCTTCTAGCAGAAATAAACACAACAAAATACCCTGAAACTTACTCCTTTTCAACTGGGTTAAATATCCCTCGATATTCTCTCTCAATATCGAGTACTAATCTCCATATGCATTTACCACAAATTAAAGTGCCTTCTTTATGTTACATAATAGACTTTTTTTTTTCCTTTCCCACTGCAGGTTCTAACATAAGCAAAGCATTCTATAATGCATTCTAGAAAACACCATACTTGGAAGGCGGTGCCGCAGACCTTGGAGCTGAAAGGAGTAACAAAACATGCTCTTAATCGTCATCCCCTTCCAGAGCAACTGGATGAAATTTCCTCTACTAATGATGGCCATGAAAAAGACACAAGTTCCCAAAGTGAGTCTGACTTCACTCAAGAATCACCTTTAACATCAGGCAACACTGGGAATTCAGGATCTGCTTTTCCAAGTTATAGTGGCACAGGGATCTCTACAGAAGGCAGCTCAGACTTCTCCTGGGGATATGGTGAACTTGATAAAAATGCCACTGAAAAAGTCCAGGCCATGTTCATAGCCATTGATGAGCTCTTATATGAGCAAAAGTCAAGTGTGCATACCAAGAGTCTACAAGAAGAGTGCCAACAGTGGACATCTAGCTTTCCTCACCTCAGGATTCTGGGTAAACAGATAATTACTCCAAGTGAAGGTTATGGATTATATCCTAGATCCCCATCTGCTATTTCAGCTTCACATGAAGCAGCCTTGTCTCAAGAAAGAGATTCAGCAATATCCCCTGGTTTGTGTGCTGTGGAAAGAGAAGAAGAAGAAGGAATAGTTGAGGAATACCTAGCTTTCGACCATCCAGATATGGAAGAGGGATTTCATGAAAATAAATCAGAAGCAGCTACAAAGGAACAGAAATTAGTGTGCCCTCCCATTGCTCCATTTTACTCCATGAAAGAGGACATTCTTGCTTATGTGTTTCGCAAAGTGTGGAGCCAAACTGTGAGCTGTTTGGAGCCATTGACACGTAGTTACTGGGAGGGATTTGCTTCTGATGATGAGAGTAATGTTGCAGTCACCAGACCAGATTCAGAAAGTCTCTGTGTGCTGAGTGAACCACATACTTTGGTGTTACCTCCAGTGCCACAGTCCAAGGTGCTGTCTGTCACCTCGAATCTGATGAGTCTCTGTCAAGCAAGTGATCATCAGCCAAATGCGAATGATCTCTTGGTTCATAGGATGCCTCTACAGCCAAGAAATCTCTACCCAATTGACAAGCTCCTAGATCTTGATGACAAACTACTTATGAGGCCTGGACCCAGTACCATCTTTTCATCCCGAAATTGGCCAAACCGAGCCTTGGAGCTTAGTACATCATGTCTGTCATATAGGAGACATAATCCCCCACCACGTATCCTTCCTCCAATCAGCACAAGCCACTCACGCACCGGAACACCAAGACCTGTGGAAGAAATCCTCAGAGGATCACAAGTCCCTTTGGCAGTTGACTGGCTCTCCTGTCCCTCACCAATCCCCCTGAGACGAAATAATCTGCTGCCACCTATTGGCACAAGTGAAGTGAAACACCTGAGCCCTGTGGGGCCACAAAGGCAAATGAAACCCCATGGTGATTCCAGGGGAGCCCGAAGTGCAGTGGTGGATGAGCCTAACCATCAGCAGCCTCAAGATAGGCCCAACACAACTGGGTCATTTATACCAGAAACACAGGATCATCTTTCACATGCACTTGAGTACCCTCATCAAGCCCGACCCAGTACGGGATCTGCAGGTCCTCATTTGCATGCCTCTACAAAAATCTCAAAGCAGAGGTGGCCAATCTCTAAAACCAGGCAGGGACCAGAAGGCAAATGAGAAGAACGTATCAGGCTGCAGCAAACATGTGGGAAGACTTCAAGAATCAGTGTTCGACCATCAAATGATGGAGAGCGTGTTTACAAGATCAACTAGAATCCATCCATTAAGTGTTACTTGAATGCATTCTAGAAAACACCATACTTGGAAAAGAGATAAAGCTCACAGCTCTGGGCTCAAAGGACTCATAGTCTGCATAGTCAAATCTATTAATATATTTGTCTTTTATGGTAATTGTCTTTTATGGTAATTTTCTATCCTTTTAAAGAAATAGTATTCCAAGATAAGGGATGTGTGAGTTAAAGAGGTAGTAAGTGACTGCTATTTCAATTTTACTACTGAAAAGTTTTGATCCCTTTGTTGATACCCTAAACATTAATTTCTATTTTCTCCTACTTTTCATAGATAGCTTTTTATTCCATTGGAAAATGTGTGAGGTGATTGATTTTATAGTCAGTTATACTGTTTCCTTTATCTCTCTATTTGGATACTTTAGATCATATGACCTATCTAAAATAGGCGTTAATATCTGTTAATGTTCTGTCTTTCAAAATGACCTCTTAAATTCTCAAAATTTTTCAGATTATTTTGATAGTGATATGTTAAAACTACTTTTTTTAGACTTGTAATAAGGCTATGAATTTACCTGATATTTGGTCAACACATTGAAATAAAGCTAAACCTTCCATTTTTGTCTATTTTATATATTTCAATTAAATTTTATAATTTCTTCAGGATCATTTGGAACAATCACTTCTAAATCTGTTTACGGCAAAACAAGGCTAAAGGCATTCAGACTTCTAGAGGGACCTTAAAAAGCCCCTGAATTTGTCATTGTTAATGAAGTTAATTCAAAGGAATAATCACAGAGAAGTAGTATTGGCTATCCATGGGGAGGAAAGAGAATAGCAGACCTGGAACAGTAGGCCCCTATTCAAACTTAGGCAGCTGGAGTTCCAAATTGGCCAGATTGGGGACAAATTAAAAGATTGGTATCTTCTATGCCACTAAAAAAACTTCACTTAAAAAGTTTTTAAGTCCAAATATAAATAGTCAATGTGAGTATTGTTATGGTTTAGATTTGAGGTGTCCCCAAAACCTCATGTATGAACTATGCAAGAAAGTATAAAGGGTGAATGACTGGGCTATGAGAACTTTAACCCAATCAGTGAATTAATTCACTAATAGGGATTAACAGGATGGTAACTGTAGCTAGGTAGGGTGTGAGCAAAGGAAGTGGGTCACTGGGGACATACCTCAGGGTTACATATTTTGTAGTAGGTGAGTGGAAACTGTCTGCTTCTCAGTGATGTCTTGAGCCTCTTTCCTCTACCACACCCTCCCCACATGATATTCTGCCTTGTGGTGCAAGACCTTAGACAACAAGCTTTCCCTGCTCAAGATGTTAATTTTGGAGCAGAAATAATGCAAGGTGCTAAGGCTATCTATCCTCAGGGAACATCCTAGAATACAATAGTAGCACTCAACTCAGACTGAAAATTCTGAAAGAATGTGGGAATACATCAAGTAAGACTCTGTATGTAGAAATTTGGTTACCCCAAAGATTGGAGTTAGCCAATGTGGTAGATAACAGGTCTTAACTACCACATTGGCTATCTGCATCTATTGTGGAATTTTCATTTACAAACAAGATAGTTCTGACCAATAGATCAATCATGGCTTCATGCCTAGCAAACTACAATTCAAACAGTGCAAATCCAAGGAAAGGCACAGAGCTTCTAAGACCCATGTTTCAAGAGACCCAGTAATTTGGTAAATGCTCTCGAGGTGCAGATGTTTAGTTGTTATGCTCGAATTCAGGACCCCCAAAGACCACCAGAGACCCAAGATCAATGTAAGCAGCAAAGAGGTGTTTATTGCGAGCTAGCTCGGTCCTCTGCATGCACACACAGCAACTGGTGACGCTGAGAGGCCCCGAGCCCAGGGTTTGCAGCATTTTTATACATTTTTTGGAGAGGGCAGGGACTTCACATACATCATAGCAAATCATCACACACCGCGGGAAAATCAAATAAGAACTCTAAAACATGATTAGCACATCCACTGGTGGGAACAAGTTGGGTAGGGGTGATTGGTCAGAACAAAAGGGGTATTGGTTTGAACTGATTGGTTTGAGCTAAGAGGGGTGTACATGCTGAACTACATGGTTTCCCAATATGTTATCAACCACCATAAACTGGGAGGGTCATCTGGCATCCCAGGTATTTCCCTGTCTCATGCTGATTGGTGGCTGCTAGGGGGTTGCTATGGATCCCCATCTAGCCTGACTGAGTCAGGGACACCTGGGGCAGCAGATCTCTCCTGTTATTTCTAGATAAACAACTTAGCAGGGTGGGAATGTGCCTAGGAGTGCTCTGTGGGTTTTTCCAAGGACAAAGGTCATGTCCCTTTCTTGGACAGGCTTTGCTCTGAGATAGAGGCTCCTTTTTCATAGTCTGCTGGACTAAACAAGGTCTTGCCTTCACTCAGCATCTAGCAATTTTCCTCTGTAGCCCATCAGAATCATAGTTAAGTCTATGTCTGCAATTAAAAAAAAATTAATGTCTGTTTTTGCTACTGTAAATTTCACTGTTGTCAGGACTAGATCCATTCTGTTCATGATTTTATCCCTTCTACTTAGTGTCCTTCTTTTTTTTTTTTAGAGAGAGAGAGAGAGAGAGAGAGAGAGAGAGAGAATTTTTAATATTTATTTTTCAGTTCTCGGCGTGTAAGGGTCAGGCGAAACGTCGGAGAAAGAGACCACGAGACTAGCTTCATGCAATTGCAAGGGGGATTTATTGGATCCATTCCAGCGCGCTGGGACTCTGTGCTCACTCAAGAAGGGAGAGCAGCCCAGAGCCCAGAGCAGAGGTCAAGCAGAGCTTAAGTACACTTTTTGGAGAGGGTGGGGGGCTTTGCATACATCAGAACAAATCATCATGAGGCGCGGGAAAATTGAACAACAACTCTGATACATGATTAGTCCATTCATTGGCGGGAACAGGCTGGACAGGGGTGATTGGTCACTTTTAAACTGGGTACATATTCAAACTGATTGGTTCGGGCCCTGTGACAAACTGCACAGGGCCCTAGGCTGAAAGGCCAGTAGGGCGTTGTCTTAACTATCTCAGGAATCTGGGTGTAACAGAGAAACTTAATAGTACCTAATCTTTCACATTTTAATTCAAACTTTCCAGCTTAGAAACTTTACCCTTTCATTCCCCACTCCTTTTTCTGACTACTTTTAATCTTAAAAGTAATGAATCATAATTATTGGGGAGTCTCATTTTCCATTCCCGCCAGTGGAGCATATTGTTGTCTGATTACCATGAGTTTCACCTGTCCAATCTGAGCCTGGAGGAAAGAAACTATGCGGTTAAGCAAACAGGGACCCACAGTTAGTAACAGTATAAGAATGATCAAGGGTCCAGCTAGAGCTGATAGGAGTGTAGTTAACCAGGGGGACTGGGTAAACCAAGACTCAAACCACCCTTGTTGAGTTTCCCTCTCTCTCTGGCGCTCTTCAAGGCGTTTTCTTAGTTTACTCATGGATTCTTTTACAACTCCAGTATGGTCAGCATAAAAACAACATTCTTCCCTTAGTGCTACACAGAGGCCTCCTTCCCTCATAAAAAGAAGATCTAACCCTCGCCTATTCTGCAAAACAACCTCAGAGAGAGAGGTTAAGGACTCCTGCAAGGCTGTGATAGAGGTCTCCAATGTCTTCAGGTCCTGATCTATTGCTGTCTCTAACTGGGCCATTTGTTGTGATCCTCGGATCATGGCAGCAGTTCCTGTTCCAACTCCTGCAACAGCTCCTATCCCCAATAGTATGGCCAGAGTGAGGGACACCGGTTCCCGACGGAAACGGGTTATTTGTCCCCCTGCTAAACCTTCAAATGATTCTGCATCATGAAAAAGCACCCTGGGGAGTACTTGCACCATCACACAATAGTTTACTGATCTGTCAAACACCTGAACTGAAATGCAAGGAGTTAGTCCTGAGTCACACGCCCACCAGGTTCCTTTTTCGGGGACTAAAAAGCCCTGCGTGACATTAATTTCTTCTTTCTGGGTACATATATGTTGTTTACTTTTGGGGGGGGACCCTATACATAAACCTGCCCCGGTTATTTCTGGGAGAGTTAACTTTGGATTTTCACCCCAACTGCAGGTGAAATTCTGCGTTTTTACGGCGTAACTCCCATTAACTGCTATCCCTTCATAATAAGGGGGCGTAGCAGAGAGGCATAGCAGCAGGATTGGGTGAGGTCTGGCCTCGTGGAGTTCAGTACCGTGAAGGTTCCTTTAATTAATTCCCAAGGGGAGGAGTCAGCGGTACTCTGAACTGGGGAAGTAGGTAAAGACGGAAACCGGGAGGAATGGGATAGTAGAGGGGTTCTGGTAGTTCTAAGCAAAAGGGGTTTGGGAGGCTTAATTTCTGGCTTAAGGGGATTGGGCCCTATTGTCGTGGGATTTTCTTCCTGCTTAAGTCTGATGGTGAACCAGAGACCAAAGTCATAGGTGGGGCCATAGACATAGAATCGCATTCCCCAGGTATTACCCGTAAGCCAGGTCGTCCTGAGGTAACCCCTTGCTTTGGAGGTAAAAGATATGTTGAGGGGGTTACACAGACTAGTTTTTCCACAGCGAGTGTTCGACACTCGGCTAGTCACACAGTCTCTAGGGTTTATCCAGGCATCATTTCGCCCTACCTGAATCATGCTGTCTGGAGAATTCGGTTTCCACCATGCAGATCCTGTTTGTTCACAACCCCAAGATTTGCAATAAAAGTCATTGGGCCCTCCACAGGTTCGGGCCTGTTTGCGACTTCGGAAATCAGCTGGACACACATAATAATCAAGACTGGCTAGTCTACACCTATGATGTGGGCGATCACATCCATAATGCATATGATTACCCCGTGGGGAATGTTGCCCTGGTTTGGGGTTGAGCGGGATCTGTGTGGGGTCCTCTATGTCAGGGAGGTCCCAGTCAGAAAGGCCTATGGCCAGTTGACAAATGTCCGGATGGAGGGATGGCCACCAAGTCCATAAGGGAGCTATATGTGAAATAGACCATACTACTTGTCCAGTGGGATTTATAATTTGCCAATGTTGTTGAACAGGCTGATGGGGATTAGGGCTGCAGGTGGTTAGGGGAAGAATCCATAGCCCTACCCACACGACGGACACACAGCTTGAGAGGATTACCAGTCTGTTCCAGTTTCCAGCTGGAGTCTGGACAGGGCGCAGGCTTGAGATGGGAGGCATGGATCCAGGAAGCGATCCCATCTACTTTTACCGCTGTAGGCGTTATAAGCAGCACCTGGTATGGCCCTTTCCAGCGGGGTTCCAAGGATGACACCTGATGTCGTCTCACGTAGACGAAGTCTCCCACTTGATATTGGTGTGGGATTTCCTTGTCTCCGGGCTGATAAGCGGTGGCCAGCCGTTTCCACAGGTATCGCTGGGCGTGTTCAAGGGCTTTAAGTCTGTTAAGCAAGGGGGTGTGAAAAGAATCATTGAGTCTCAGGGTTGGGGTCAGGTCCCTGATTGGAGGAGGGGCACCATAGAGAATTTCATAGGGGGTGAGGTTACACAAAGAGACGGAGGGGGTATTTCTTGCACGAAACAGGGCATAGGGTAGGAGCATAGTCCAGTCTTTTATGCTGGTCTCCAAGCTTAATTTTGTTAAGGTCTCTTTGATTGTTCTATTCATCCTTTCTACCTGTCCTGAACTCTGGGGTCTATAGGCACAATGTAACTTCCAATTAATACCCAGGGTCCTGGCCAATCCCTGACTTACCTGGGCCACAAACGCCGGTCCGTTATCGGACCCCATTACCTTAGGCAGTCCAAATCTTGGAAAGATGTCTTCCAGAATCTTTTTGACCACCACCTGAGCCGTTTCTTTCTTCGTGGGGAAGGCTTCTACCCATCCTGAAAAAGTATCTACAAAGACTAGGAGATACTTAAGTCCATATCTTGCTGGCTTGATTTCAGTAAAGTCCACTTCCCAGAACTGTCCAGGTCTGGTCCCTCGCAAACGCTTCCCTACTGGAAGCTTGGAGGGGTATGCATTAACTAATTGGCAGACTTGACAAGCTCTAGTCACCTGCTCGGCTATTTCTTTCCTCTGTGAGTCAGTCAACGATAAGTCCTTTCTTTTGTCTTTCAAGAGTGCCTGTAACTTCTTTGAACCTAAATGGGTAAGCTGGTGTACATCTTTGACGTAGAGTTGGGCTCTTTGGAATTGTGAACTCGGCTCTGTGGGATCCCGGAGTTCAGTGTCTGTGTCCCCAGGCCATAAGCTACCTGAATGTTCCTGTGCAGTCAAGTTTCCTGGTTGTTGTTCCCCCGGCGTGGAAACAGCTAACAGGGTCACTCCGTTTAGGGCTGCCAACTTAGCTTCCTCATCTGCCCGTCTGTTTCCGACTGCCACGGGGTCATTCCCCTTCTGGTGTCCATGGCAGTGCACTATAGCTAGTTCTTTAGGGCCTTTTACTGCAGAGAGAAGGTGGAGGATCTCATCTTTGTTCTTTATTTCCTTCCCGGCGGAGGTTAGTAGCCCCCGTTGCTGGTAAATAGCCCCGTGCACATGAGCAGTGGCGAAAGCATAGCGGCTATCGGTGTATATGGTGGCTCTTTTGCCTGAGGCTAGCTCCAGCGCCTTCGTCAGGGCAATTAGTTCTGCTTTTTGAGCTGATGTTCCTTCTGGGAGACTAGAGGACCAGATAACATTAGTTTTGCTAACTACTGCTGCTCCAGCCCGCCGCTTACCTTCCTGGAGGAAGCTGCTCCCATCTGTAAACCATACGACCTCAGGGTGGGGCAGTGGCTGATCCTTTAAGTCTCGGCGTACACTGGTCTCTTCTGCCAGTATGTATTGACAATCATGAGCGACAGGTCCTGATGATTCTTCCGGCAGCAGTGTTGCCGGGTTAAGTGGAGCAGGGGATCCCAGCGTTATTCTGTCTTTGTCAAGCAAGAGACTCTGGTAATGAGTTATTCTGGAATTTGACAACCACCGGTCTGGAGGCTGACGGATGATACTTTCCAAGGCATGGGGGGCTATGATGGTTAGCTTCTGTCCCAATGTTAATTTATCAGCATCCTTTATTAGAAGGGCTGAAGCTGCTATTGCCCTTAGACAATGGGGCCATCCGCTAGCCACTGGGTCCAGTTTCTTTGATAAGTATGCCACCGGCCTTTTCCAAGGTCCCAAAGTCTGAGTGAGCACTCCCCGCGCTATTCCTTTCTTTTCTTCGATGTAGAGAGTGAAGGGTTTTTCTACGTTTGGGAGTGCCAAGGCCGGGGCAGATAATAGCGCCTTTTTGATATTATCAAAAGCCTGTTGGTGCTCAGGAGTCCATTGGAATTGGACATCTCCTTTTATCAGTGGGTATAAAGGGGCCGCCAAAGACGCATACCCAGGAATCCATAACCTACAAAAGCCGGCAGTCCCAAGAAACTCTCTGAGCTGTCTCTTATCAGATGGGGGCGGTATCTGCACAACAGTTCGTTTTCTAGACTCAGTAAGCCATCGTTTGCCGCCCCTAAGAGAGTAACCCAGGAAGATTACCTCTTGTTGACAAATTTGGGCCTTTTTGGCAGAAGCCCTATATCCGAGCTGAGCAAGCTCAGATAATAGTGCTTGGGTCCCAGACTCACAGTCCTCCTTGGTGTTGGCTGCCAGCAGCAGATCATCCACATATTGGAGTAGGGTGACTTCGGGGTGTGCAGTTCTGAAGCCGTTGAGGTCCCTGTGGAGAGCTTCATCAAAGAGAGTGGGGGAGTTTTTGAACCCCTGTGGGAGTCTAGTCCAGGTTAGTTGGCCGGATGTTCCTATTTCTGGGTCTATCCATTCGAAAGCAAACAACAACTGACTGTCCTTATGTAGGGGCAAACAGAAGAAAGCATCTTTCAAGTCCAGCACTGTGTACCATATCCGCTCTGGATTCAGAGTGCTAAGCAAATTGTATGGATTAGGCACCGTGGGGTGAATGTCCTGCACTCTGTTGTTGATCTCTCTCAGGTCTTGAACAGGACGGTAGTCCCCAGTTCCTGGCTTCCTTACTGGAAACAGGGGGGTATTCCAGGCCGATTGACAGGGCCTTAGGACCCCCAGAGCCAGGTATTTCTGAATATGGGGTCTTACCCCATCCCTAGCTTCTTTGCTCAGAGGATATTGTTTAACACTGATTGGAGAGGCAGAGGCTTTTAATTCTATTACTATTGGAGGTTGTTTTACAGCCAGTCCCAACCCAGCTGTTTCTGCCCAGGCATCAGGATAATCCTTTATCCATCTCTGGGGTAGTCTACCTGTTTGCTCCGTCCCAGAGGCCGTGAAGAGTTGATGTTCATCTTCTACTGACATAGTCAGAGCCGTGACTATAGGAGCCTTTACTGAAGGGTTTAGAAACTCCACTTGGGGGCCATCAGGGTTAAAGGTTATTTTAGCCCGGAGCTTGGTGAGTAGGTCCCTGCCCATTAATGGGGCCGGGCATTCTGGGATTACTAGGAAAGAGTGGTGGACTTTTCCCCTTCCTAGGTCCATTGTCCTCTTTGTTGTCCAAGCCCGATATTTACTGCCATTGGCCCCTTGAACTAAGGATCTTTTATTAGATAGAGGACCCAGTGGGGCCTTGAGGGCTGAATATACTGCTCCTGTATCTACTTCGAAGTTCACTGGGGTCCCCTCCACTTCAAAAGTTACCCTGAGCTCGGGGAGGGGATCCGAGCCCCGACTTTCCTAGTCATCTTCTAGAGTCAGCATGGCAGGCCGGCGCGTCTGTTTCTTTTTGGGGCACTCCTTAGCCCAGTGTCCCTTTTCCTTACAGTAGGCACATTGATCTGAGGCCAGGGGTGGCCTTTGGCGTGGGCCCAGGTATCCCTTTCTGTCTCCCTGCCTTCCGGCTTCTGGCCTATTTGAGGCTGTGACCAGGACCTTAGCCAATGCTTTAGTCTGCCTTCTGTTTCTCTCCTCTTCCCTGTGTTCCCTTTCCTTCTCCCTCCTCTGTTCCTTTTCTTCCTCAGTTTCTCTCTTATAATATACTTTCTCAGCCTCTCTGACCAAATCTCTTAAGGTCATATCTTGTAGTCCATCTAAACGTTGTAACTTTTTCTTAATATCTAGGGCAGCCTGCCCAATAAAAGCCATTACAACAGATGCCTTTTGGTCCTCTGCCTGAGGATCAAAGGGAGTATATCTCCTATATGCTTCCATAATCCTTTCCAGAAACATGGAGGGAGATTCATTGGGTCCCTGAATAATCTCTCTTACCTTGGCCAAATTAGTTGGCCGCCTAGCAGCCGCTCGGAGACCCGCTACAAGAGCCCGGCGATAGGTGGACAGATGCTCCCTACCTTCAAAGGTGTTAGGGTCCCAGTTGGGTCGGTTTAAGGGGAAGCCAGCTTCGATGATGTTAGGAAGTTGGGTTGGTCTCCCGTCTGCTCCAAGAATATTCTTTCTGGCTTCCAAGAGGATTCTCTCTCGTTCCTCTGTTGTGAAGAGAGTCCCCAAAAGCTGCTGGCAGTCATCCCAAGTGGGCTGGTGTGAGAACATCAGTGACTCGACTAAACCTATAAGCCGGGTGGGGTCCTCAGAAAAAGGGGGATTGTTATTTTTCCAGTTGTAAAGGTCTGAGGAAGAGAAAGGCCAGTACTGGTAAGCCTGCATCTCTCCCCCGTGCCCATCATCTATTGTGGGCCCATAGGGACGAAGAGGGAGCATCACCGGAGCTTCCAAGTTTTCCATTACCCGCCGTCTGCGGGTTCCTTTAGCCGGTCCAGGTTCCTCCGGTGGGGGAGGGGCTGCTGCTGCTGCCGCTGCTGGAGCTGGCGGGCTTGGATCTGACCCCATCACTTCTAACTGCGGGGTGATGGAGTCAGCGGCAGGAGGGTCACCTAGGGCGAATTGGGGATTTGGGAGCATGGGTAAAGGATAAGGAGGGGGGGTGGGGTCCAGTAAAGTTAAATCCTGCGACTCAGGGAGAACGAAGGGGCGAGGGGGAGGAGCAGAAGATTTGAGGGAAAGGATTGAAGGGGAAGAGATTGGAACCGGCGTAGGAATAAGAAAAGGCTTGACCCACATAGGAGGAAACTCGCAGAGGTCCTGCCAGGTTAAAACATATGGCTGTTGATCTGGATGGCCACATGGACCTGGCTGAAAGACAGAATCTCTGACTTTACGGATTAAAGGGAGGTGAAAAGACCCTTCTGGAGGCCACCCAACTCCGAGGGCCGGCCATTCTGAGGCACAGAGTGTCCGCCAGGTCCTGCGTTTCACTGAAAAAGAGAGATTCCGGGCCCTTGAGTGAACATCCGCCCAATGATCAAGGGTCAGGGACAGAGGTGTGGAATGGCTTTGTCCCATACTGGGAGTTACTTGAACAGAGACAGAGATGAGACAACACAAACGAGACACAACGAGACGCAATCACAGACACACAGTAAAACGTTTAACACAAGTTCAGAGGCAAAAATTACAGACAGTAAATTAAGCAGAGAGAGTTGCCGGCAAAACCAGACGGGTTGGCAGCAAAAATACACCGACAAGGGTTCACTCGCCCCTCTACCCGATGGGGGGCACCTCCGTCCCCCGAGTCCCCCAAAGCGCCCCTTGGGGGTGGCCTGTGGCTCCCTAGGCACGTCTGCCTGCCACCGCCAGGGGGAGCTTACGCTCTCCACTGACAGCCACACACACACACACTGCCAACCCTACCCGAGACTCTGAGAGATTATGCCCTCTGGGGACTTACGTCCACCATTGAGCCGCCAGAGACCAAACCTGAGCGATCGTACCTGAGAGAAGAAAGAGGGGAGAAAGAGAGAGAAAGAGAAAGAGAGAGGAAGGCGCCTTACTTACCCCCAAAGCAGTTCGTAGGTCTCCCTGTCCGGCGATGCGCAGTTCCCGGCCAACGCACCAAATGTAAGGGTCAGGCGAAACGTCGGAGAAAGAGACCACGAGACTAGCTTCATGCAATTGCAAGGGGGATTTATTGGATCCGTTCCAGCGCGCTGGGACTCTGTGCTCACTCAAGAAGGGAGAGCAGCCCAGAGCCCAGAGCAGAGGTCAAGCAGAGCTTAAGTACACTTTTTGGAGAGGGTGGGGGGCTTTGCATACATCAGAACAAATCATCATGAGGCGCGGGAAAATTGAACAACAACTCTGATACATGATTAGTCCATTCATTGGCGGGAACAGGCTGGACAGGGGTGATTGGTCACTTTTAAACTGGGTACATATTCAAACTGATTGGTTCGGGCCCTGTGACAAACTGCACAGGGCCCTAGGCTGAAAGGCCAGTAGGGCGTTGTCTTAACTATCTCAGGAATCTGGGTGTAACAGAGAAACTTAATAGTACCTAATCTTTCACATTTTAATTCAAACTTTCCAGCTTAGAAACTTTACCCTTTCAGGCGGACACAACATCTTTGTTGGTATGTGGTGCTGAGGATCGAACCCGGGCTGCACGCATGCCAGGCGAGCGCGCTACCACTTGAGCCACATCCCCAGCCCTTAGTGTCCTTCTTCATGGTTGGTAGTTGTTTAATGCATATAAAGGAATAATGCCAGTGGGATTAAGTTTTTTATAGTATGTTTTTAAATGTGTTAGAATTAACTTTGAAAAGAGAAAGACCTAGTTCTCCACAACTGTCAGAATTTTCTTCTGGGAGAGGTTACTTAGCAAAAATATAATTGACTTTACTAATATAGAGATAATATTAGCCTGCTTATTATGACAGTCATCCACCAATTTTATATCGATTGTACCAATTTTCTGACCCTATACGTTGATCTATTTCAACGTACTTTCAGGTTTACCACATTGGATTGACCCATTTTACATTTTTATTCCTAGGCATTTTATCTAAAAATCCTTCAATAAGATAGCTACATTCATATTTATCCTATTCTCAAAGAACTTGAAGAGATATTGCAATCAATATGGACATAATTTATTCTGCTCACTAGGTTTCACAATGTTTGCATGTCTTTTTATAAACTGCAGCTTGATCGCTGTCTAATGATTAAGATCCTTTGGTGATCCATAAAAATATCACAGATGGCCAAACATGGAGGCCCATGACTGTAATCTCAGTGGCTCAGGAGGCTGAGGCAGGAGGACTGCAAGTTCAAAGCCAGCCTCAGCAATTTAGCAAGGCCCTAAGTAATCTAGCAAGACCTTGTCTCAAAAGAAAAAAGAAAAAGGGCTGGGGATGTGGCTCAGTGGTTAAGCGCCCTTGGGTTCTATTCCTGATACAAAGATATATATATATATATATATATATATATATATATATATATATATATATATATATATATATCCATAATCCCATATGTAATCAAGGAATGTCAAAAGTGAAATGAATTGTCTTTCTGGATCATTATCTTTGGTTTTGATTACTTTTGTAGAGAAAAATTTAATTACTTAGGAAAAGTCTCAGTTTTTAAAAAATCTTGATAAAGAATATTAAATGTTACTTAGAAAAGGCCAGACAGACTAGTGTTACCACTGTTGACCGGTGACGAGTTCTTGCTTCCCCAATGTTGAAGAATAACACCAGAAAACCACAAGCCGAGGCAAGGTCAGAGTGGAAATTAGAAGTTTATTAAAGGACAGCAGAAAAGACTTTTCCTGGAGGAAGAAGGGGACCCAAGAGGTGGAATCCGTGGAAGGGCTGTTGTCTTCCCTTTTTATAGTTTTGGTGATGGAATGTTGGTTGGAAGGGTTAGGACACAGGTGGGCCAAATGGGCAGGAAGGACTTTTGGGATGGGCTTATCACTTCTCAGTGATGGGCTATCTCCAAATCTGTTGGGGGCTGTTTTCTGGGCTCCATTAACATTTCTTTGAGGTGGACTTTGGCCTAGGGCCTTTTTGGGACTTCATTAACATTCCATGAGTTGTCCTGTTTTCCCTGAGTCATTCTCAGCATGGCCTCCATTTTAGATTTCACTCCGTATTAGACCCGATTTACCTAACTACACTGACTACCTAACTTTAAATCTGGCTTCACTAGGCCTATAATCCCAGCTTCTCAGAAGGCTGAGGCAGGAGGATAGAAAATTCAAGGTCAGCCTCTGAAACTTTGTGAGGTCCTGCTGCAAAAAATAAAAAGGGCCTGCAGTGCAGCTCAGTGGTAGAACACCCCTGGGTTCCATCCTCAGTGGGGATGGGGGGATTGGAGGGTGGGAATGACACCCAGACTGATGTAATCTCATATAGTAAGTACATAAAGCAACTGGTTAAATTTCAGTGTATAAAACTCTTTTTTTACTTCCAAAGATAGATTAGACAAGCCTGGTGCCTAAGTAAGATGGCATTAGCAACACATAAATACACTAATAAAAAACAGATGGACCATCAATGACAAAATGATTTATGAATTTCTAAAACAGTTTAATAGGAACACGAATTGTTACAGTGTAAGGGTCCGGCGGAGCGTCGGAGAAAGAGACCACACAAGAGACTGGTTCCATGCAATTGGCAAAAGGGGATTTATTGGGGATCCATTCCAGCGCACTGGGGCTCCGTGCTCACTCAAGAAGGGAGAGTAGCCCAGAGCCCAGAGCAGAGATCAAGCAGAGCTTAAGTACACTTTCTGGAGAGGGCGGTGGGCTTTGCATACATCAGAACAAATCATCATGAGGCGCGTGAAAATTGAACAACAACTCTGAGACATGATTAGCACATTCATTGGTGGGAACAGGTTGGGCGGGGGTGATTGGTCATTCCTAAGCGGGGTACACATTCAAACTGATTGGTTCTGGCCCAGTGACAAACTGCACAGGGCCCTAGGCTAAATGGCCAGTAGGGCGTTGTCTTAACTATCTCAGGAATTTCAGGTTCTGGGTGTAACAGAGGAACTTTGCAATGCCCGGGTCTTTTACATTTTAATTTTGCAGTTTAGAATCAGCTTAGAAATTTTACCCTTACAACAGTCCACAGAAATATTCAGTGTTAAGGTCAGCAAAGAAATAAAACCATGATCTAGTTTCTGGTACATGTTAATACATATATTGTTTAATTTTTATTTTATTTCAAAAATGAAGAGCACTTAGCTAAGAGTATTTAGCCTTCATCTGTGTATTTTTTATACTTTCTTTTAAATCTATTTCTGCAGAAGTTGATGTTAAGAAGTTTATATTAATAACAGAGAAGGAAAAAAAGCATTTTAAATTTTTGGTAGAAATAAGTTAGTGAAATAATTTCCTGACTCATGCAAAATGTCACCTCATACTATGTTGGATAATTGCAACAAACCTATTGAACAATTGCTGAAATGAAAAAGTCAAGCAATATTGAAGGCCGAGTGGAGAAAACAGAACTCTCATGTTGATAATGGAAATGCATATTTGTGCAATTACTTTTAATATTTTTTTTTTCAGAGAATCCACCAAATCTGAACACATATGCACACTATTGTTACCGCTGTTGGCCGGTGATGAGTCCTTGCTTCCCCATTGTTGAAGAAGAATAACACCAGAGAGCAAGCCGAAGCAAGGTCAGAGCAGAAATTAGAAGTTTATTAAAGGACAGCAGAAAAGACTTCTCCCAGAGGAAGAAGGGGAACCAAGAGGTGGAATCCATGGCAGTGGGGTTGTCTCCCCTTTTTATAGTTTTGGTGATGGAATGTAGGTTGAAAGGCCCAAGGGGTGGGACACAGGTAATCTGGGCAGGAAGGACTTCATTATCACTTCTTGGGATGGGCTATCTCCAAATCTGTTGGGGGCTGTTTCCTGGGTTCCATTAACATTTCTTTGGCGTGGACTTTGGCCTAGGACCTTTCAGGGACTTCATTAACATTCCACGAGTTGTCCTGCATTTCCGGAATCATTCTCAGCATGGCCTCCATTTTAGATTTCACTTGATATGATATTAGACCCGATTTACCTAACTACACTGACTACCTAACTTTAAATCTGGCTTCACTATGATCCAGCAATTCTATTCCTGGGTATATATTTTAAATTTTTATATGCATGTTTACATTCACCAAAAGAATTATGACGTGTATTAAAATTCAAATAGCAGCACTATTTGTAATGATTTTAAAAACCACCAAATGTTATCAAGAAGTGAATGGATAAATCGTGCTTTAACCACACAATGGAATATGATAAAGGCAATGAGATAAACTACAACTACACACAATAATGAAAGTGAATCTCATAATTACAGTCATCCTGGGGTATTGGAGAGGATTGTTTCTGAGATGTACCAAATATCAAAATCTGATTATGCCCTGGTTCCTTATGTAAGAAGCATATTTTTTTCCACATAACCTATATACATTCTCCTGTATACTTAAAATCATCTCTACATTACTTATAACACATAAATGCAATGTAACTGCTATGTAAAATTTGTTATTCTGTATTGTTAAGAAAACAGTGACAAGTAGAAAAGTCTGCACATGTTCAATAAAGACATGATTTTTCCCTGAGTACTCTTTATCTGCAGTTGATTGAATGCATAGATACAGAAAGCTCATGGTATAATGTTGAGTAAAGGAAGCAATGAAAGAATACACAGTATATATATATAATTATAATTATATATAATTCTTTCAGTATGTAAATTATATATATGTAATTTACATATTGAAAGAAACCAGGCAGGATACTGTTATTTGAGAAGTCAGGATAGTTCAGAGGGACTCTTGGTATGCTGGTAATTTCCTGTTTAATGATATTCATAGCAGTTAACCTGTGTCCTGTGCAATTGTGACTTAGGCTCATTTATATGTGAAGCCAAAAATGCCTTGCTAAGAAGGTTTGTAATTATTAGACTAAAGTAAAACAAAATATTATTAAAGATGGCAATGAATCAAAACTCATTGATCCTTTTCATGTAAACAGTCATTAATACCTACAAGTATGGAAATTTGGCCTTCTTGAATATAACTCACAAAATTTAATTCAAATATTATTTTTGAAATTATACATGCCTCTTTTCATTTAATACTACATTGATAAACAAATGTTTTTATCCATAAAATATAAATTTAATGTTATCTATCTTTCACTTGTCTTTCTATTCAAATTTTTATTTTGCCAAAAACTTCTTCATTTTGCTTTGTTTTTGAGAAAAAAAAATAGTTAAATTTATTTTACCTGTTAAAAGTTAGAATATTGGAGACCCAACATGGCGGCCGGGGAGGAAGCAGTATTTTCAGGATCTCCACAGTAACGCGATCAGAAAGACCCATTAATACACCTAGAATCTACCTACGGAGGAACCTCTAGCAAAATTCCGTGGAAAGGAGACCTGCCGGGAATCAGTAAGTTTATGAGAGGTGACAGTTTGTCCCAGATGAGTGAATCTTGGCCACGCGGTGCAGAGGTTCAGTCTCCCTGCCAGCCGCCGCCAAACGGCCGCCAGCGCCTGCCCGGTTCTGCAAACGGCCCCCGGCCGGGCCCGGCGCGGCAATAAGGGTCCCCACCTGCACGGCAAACAGCCCCCCGCCCACCCAGCTCAGGAGGCGACGTGAAGGGAATCTAACCAAGCCTTTATGAAATAGCGAACTGGGCTGCGTATGGGGGTTGCTGAACTGCTGAAACTGGTGCTCAGAGTAGCGGCTTTAATAGAGACTTTGCACAGCTTGTTAGAGCTCCTTTCACCATTAGTCTGTAGTGGACCACCCGGCCAAGCAGCAGAAAAAAAAACAAAAAGATTGAAAAAGAGACGCTTGGCTCCCAGACGCTTTCCTGTTCAGAGCCGCGGGCGCTTTGCGCCCATATGCTTCCTCTTTCACTTTGCTCCCTGCAGAGAAGCTGAATGGGTAATCAGCAGTGGATCTTAAGTACCTGAGGCAAAGAAAGCTCAGTACACCCCGCCCTTTTTTTTTGTTTTTGTTTTTGTTTTTTTTTTTTGAATATTGTATATACAGGGAGAGTTAGTGGACTGAAATTGTTGGCTGGGCTGGGGTTTCGGGCCGAAAATCCACTCCGTGGGAGCCGCCATTTGCTTTCGGCATGCTTCCTTGATGGCCCTGTCTACACTGTCCAGCAGCCACATCTAGAGACTGGAACTGGGCTGCGTGCCGAGCCCTGTCCTCTGAAGGCTGGACCACGGCCTCAAGCGCCTCGGTCGCCTGTTCCCTGCTGCACCTTGGGGCAGAGCCTGCTCTGGGTTCGTTGGGCACCACCCTGCGAGGAGACCCGTGCTCTGGAGGAGGGGGTTGGAGAGCCGTGGCGGCAGCCGCTTGGGCCCTGGGAGCTAGGCACCAGGCCGAGGAGCAGCGGAGGCCGCGGCGGCGCTGCTAAGGTCGTGAACAAGTGTGGCACCCAAGAGCGCGGTTATCGCTCCCACCAGGGCTGACAACAGAGGTCCCTTGCACCAGCTACCAGGGGAGTTGCTACCTGAGGGCAAACAAATTCGCTGGGGGTCCTCAGCCACAAGCCCTACAAACGTAGGTTCCGAGGGAGGAAAACAGAAAGGGTGTGCCCAGGCATCCTTGAAAACAGGGCTCCCAGGAGCAGCAGACCCGGCGTGTAGCCAGTAATGTGGTAAGCATCACAGGCGAGTGGGGCCTGGATTGAGGAACCACAAGAGAAGGACCTAGGCACTCAGGACTGGAGACTCGCACAGTATGGGAAGAAGAGCTGAGGCACAGTGATTGGTTCCCACCTATCAAGAGGAGAAGCCTGGCCCAGTGGGCATAGCTCCACCTACTGGAAGAGAAGTTAATCGAGCTCTATGACTGCATTTATTATTATTATTTTTTTTAATGATTATTATTAGTTTTTTTTTTATTTTCACTTTTTGTAGTTGACGTTGTTGTTGTTCTTTAACTTTCTTATCAATGGTTTCATTTTTTTTAATTCTTTTTATTCTATTATTATTACTATTTTTTTTAAACTTTAATTTCCATTTTTTAATACCATTATAATTTTTATGTTTGTTTTAAATTTTTATTTTTTCATTTTTTCTCTCTTTCTTCTCACTTTTTTCTTTTGTCTATTCATTTCTTTTCAACTTTCTTATTCCCCCTCTCTTGAACCCCATCTGCCTACACTCACTCTCTTTAGTGACTTCTTCCCTTCCCCTCTAATACCTCTCCTCCCAAGCATCAAATAAATTTATAAGAGTAAACAGTAACTCAGCAGTCAAACAGAATAAGAAGTATCATGAGCATAAAAAAGCAAGGAAGAAAAGGAGTACAAACAATGCAGGACAGCCTAAATATTCAGGATGACCTGGAGTCATCAGAAAAATGGCCATATAAAGAACTCAAGGAACACCTTAGACAGATGGAAAGGAACCTTAAAGATCACATTGAAAAGGAATTACAAAAACAGATAAAAGAAGAAGTTAAACATCTTTATCAGGAGATAGAGATTATTTTAAAAAATCAAACAATAATTCTAGAAATGAAGGAAACGATAAACCGAATTAAAAACTCAATCGAGAGTATCACTAACAGAGTGGAGCAAGTAGAAGCCAGAACGTCAGATAATGAAGACAAAATATATCAACTTGAAAAGAGTCTAGCCAACTCAGATAGGCTGGTAAAAAATCACGAGAAAAACATCCAAGAGATTTTGGATAACTTAAAAAAACCAAACTTACGAGTCATCGGGATAGAGGAAGGCACAGAGATTCATGCCAAGGGAATGAATAACCTGCTGAATGAGATAATTACAGAAAACTTTCCAGAAATAAAAAAGGAAACAGATATACAAATTGTAGATGCATACAGGACACCGAGCACACAAAATCACAGTAGACCAACGCCAAGACACATTGTTATGAAGCTATCCAATATACAGAACAAGGAGAAAATATTAAAAGCTACAAGAGAAAAGAGACAGATTACATTTAGGGGTAAACCAATAAGGCTGACAACGGATTTTTCATCACAGACGCTGAAAGCGAGAAGATCCTGGAACAACGTATTTCAAACACTGAAAGACAATGGATGCCAACCAAGAATTCTGTATCCAGCAAAATTAAGCTTCAGATACGACAACGAAATAAAAATCTTTCATGATAAACAAAAGCTAAAAGAATTTGTAGCCAGAAAACCAGCATTGCAAAGCGTCTTGAGCAAAACTCTACATGAGGAAGAAATGGAAAACAATAACCAAAACCATCAGCGGGGAGTGCCTCGGTAAAGACAGAGGAAGGGGGGAAAGCTAACCATGGAGAAATAAACTAAATTAGGGGGGAAAAAAAAAAGATAAATAATCAAACATGGCAGGAAGTACAAACCATATATCAATAGTAACTCTAAACGTTAATGGCTTAAACTCTCCAATAAAGCGACATAGGCTGGTAACATGGATTAAAAAAACAAATCCAACATTATGTTGCATCCAGGAGACTCATCTGATTGGAAAAGACATACACAGACTCAAGGTAAAAGGTTGGGAAAAAATATACCAAGCACACGGTCCTCGTAAGCAAGCAGGCGTGGCCATTCTCATATCGAATAAAATCGACTTCAAGACTAAGCTAATCAAAAGGGATAAGGAAGGACATTATATACTGTTAAAAGGAACCATTCACCAACAAGACATAACAATTATCAATATTTATGCACCAAATAATGGCGCTGCGACGTTCATAAAACAAACTCTCCTCAAGTTCAAGAATCAAATAGACCACAACACAATAATCATGGGTGACTTCAACACACCTCTCTCACCATTGGACAGATCCTCCAAACAAAAGTTGAATAAAGAAACTATTGACCTCAATATCACTATCAATAACCTAGACTTAACTGACATATATAGAATATATCAACCATCATCAAGTGGATATACTTTTTTCTCAGCAGCACATGGAACCTTCTCAAAAATAGATCATATATTATGCCATAGGGCAACCCTCAGTAAATATAAAGGGGTTGAGATAATACCATGCACTTTATCAGATCATAATGGAATGAAACTGGAAATCAATGATAAAAGAAGGAAGGAAAAATCCTACATCACATGGACAATGAACAATACGTTACTGAATGATCAATGGGTTACAGAAAACATAAAGGAGGAAATCAAAAATTCTTAGAGATAAATGAAAATACAGACACAACATATCGGAATCTATGGGACACAATGAAAGCAGTTTTAAGAGGGAAATTCATTGCCTGGAGGTCATTCCTCAAAAAAAGGAAAAACCAACAAATAAATGAGCTCACACTTCATCTCAAAGCCCTAGAAAAGGAAGAGCAAAACAATAGCAAATGTAGCAGAAGACAAGAACTAATCAAAATCAGAGCAGAAATCAATGAAATTGAAACAAAAGAAACTATTGAAAAAATTAACAAAACAAAAAGTTGGTTCTTTGAAAAAATAAATAAGATCGACAGACCCCTAGCCATACTAACGAAGAGAAGAAGAGAGAGAACACAAATCACTAACATACGGGATGAAAAAGGCAATATTACAACAGACGCTTCAGAAATACAGAAAACAATTAGAAATTATTTTGAAAACCTATATTCCAATAAGATAGAAGAAAGTGAAGACATCGATAAATTCCTTAAGTCATATGATTTGCCCAGACTGAGTCAGGAGGAAACTCACAACTTAAACAGACCAATATCGATAGATGAAATAGAAGAAGCAATCAAAAAACTTCCAACCAAGAAAAGCCCAGGACCGGATGGGTATACAGCGGAGTTCTACAAAACCTTTAAAGAAGAATTAATACCAATACTTTTCAAGTTATTTCAGGAAATAGAAAAAGAGGGAGCTCTTCCAAATTCATTCTATGAGGCCAACATCACCCTGATTCCGAAACCAGACAAAGACACCTCAAAGAAAGAAAATTACAGACCAATATCTCTAATGAAACTAGATGCAAAAATCCTCAATAAAATTCTGGCAAATCGGATACAAAGACATATCAAAAAAATTGTGCACCATGATCAAGTAGGATTCATCCCTGGGATGCAAGGATGGTTCAATATACGGAAATCAATAAATGTTATCCACCACATCAATAGGCTTAAAGATAAGAACCATATGATCATCTCGATAGACGCAGAAAAAGCATTTGACAAAGTACAGCATCCCTTTATGTTCAAAACATTAGAAAAAATAGGGATAACAGGAACTTACCTCGACATTGTAAAAGCTATCTATGCTAAGCCTCAGGCTAGCATCATTCTGAATGGAGAAAAATTGAAGGCATTCCCTCTAAAATCTGGAACAAGACAGGGATGCCCCCTATCACCACTTCTATTCAATATAGTTCTCGAAACACTGGCCAGAGCAATTAGACAGACGAAAGAAATTAAAGGCATAAAAATAGGAAAAGAAGAACTTAAATTATCACTATTTGCGGATGACATGATTCTATACCTAGAAGACCCAAAACGGTCTACAAAAAAACTACTAGAACTAATAAATGAATTCAGCAAAGTGGCAGGATATAAAATCAACACACATAAATCAAAGGCATTTCTGTATATCAGTGACAAAACTTCTGAAACGGAAATGAGGAAAAACACTCCATTCACAATAACCTCAAAAAAAATAAAATACTTGGGAATCAACCTAACAAAAGAGGTGAAAGACCTATACAATGAAAACTACAGATCCCTAAAGAAAGAAATTGAAGAGGAGCTTAGAAGATGGAAAAATATACCCTGTTCATGGATAGGCAGAACTAACATCATCAAAATGGCGATATTACCAAAAGTTCTCCATAGGTTCAATGCAATGCCAATCAAAATCCCAATGGCATTTCTTGTAGAAATAGATAAAGCAATCATGAAATTCATATGGAAAAATAAAAGACCCAGAATAGCAAAAACAATTCTAAGCAGGAAGTGTGAATCAGGTGGTATAGCGATACCAGATTTCAAACTATATTACAGAGCAATAGTAATAAAAACAGCATGGTACTGGTACCAGAACAGGCGGGTGGACCAATGGTACAGAATAGAGGACACAGAGACTAAACCACAAAGCTACAACTATCTTATATTTGATAAAGGAGCTAAAAACATGCAATGGAGAAAGGATATCATCTTCAACAAATGGTGTTGGGAAAACTGGAAATCCATATGCAACAAAATGAAACTGAATCCCCTCCTCTCGCCATGCACAAAAGTCAACTCAAAGTGGATAAAGGAGCTAGATATCAAATCAGAGACTCTCCGTCTGATAGAAGAAAAAGTTGGCTCCGATCTACAGATTGTGGGGACGGGCTCAAAATTCCTTAATAGGACACCCATAGCACAAGAGTTAGTAACAAGAATCAACAAATGGGACTTTCTTAAACTGAAAAGTTTTTTCTCAGCAAGAGAAACAATAAGAGAGGTAAATAGGGAGCCTACATCCTGGGAACAAATTTTTACTCCTCACACTTCAGATAGAGCCCTAATATCCAGAGTATACAAAGAACTCAAAAAATTAGACAATAAGAAAACAAATAACCCAATTAACAAATGGGCCAAGGACCTGAACAGACACTTCTCAGAGGAGGGCATACAATCAATCAACAAGTACATGAAAAAATGCTCACCTTCTCTAGCAGTCAAGGAAATGCAAATCAAAACCACCCTAAGATACCACCTCACCCCAGTAAGATTGGCAGCCATGATGAAGTCAAACAACAACAAGTGTTGGCGAGGATGTGGGGAAAAGGGTACTCTTGTACACTGCTGGTGGGACTGCAAACGGGTGCGGCCAATTTGGAAAGCAGTATGGAGATTCCTGGGAAAGCTGGGAATGGAACCACCATTTGACCCAGCTATTGCCCTACTCGGACTATTTCCTGAAGACCTTAAAAGAGCACACTACAGGGATACTGCCATATCGATGTTCATAGCAGCACAATACACAATTGCTAGACTGTGGAATCAACCCAGATGCCCTTCAATAGATGAATGGATAAAAAAAAATGTGGCATTTATACACCATGGAGTATTACGCAGCACTAAAAAATGACAAAATCACGGAATTTGCAGGGAAATGGATGGCACTAGAGCAGATTATGCTTAGTGAAGCTAGCCAATCCCTAAAAAACAAATACCAAATGTCTTCCTTGATATAATGAGAGCAACTAAGAACAGAACAGGGAGGATGAGCAGGAAGAAAAGATTAGCATTAAACAGAGACATGAGGCAGGAGGGAAAGGGAGAAAAAAAAGGGAAATCACATGGAAATGGAGGGAGACCCTCATTGTTATACAAAATTACATTTAAGAGTTTACGAGGGGAATGGGATAACAAACATGGAGGGAAATGAATTACAGTAGATGGGGTAGAGAGAGAAGATGGGAGGGGAGGGGAGGGGGGATAGTAGAGGATAGGAAAAGTAGCAGAATACAACAGTCACTATTGTGGCAGTATGTAAAAATGTGATGTGTAACCGATGTGATTCTGCAATCTGTATTTGGGAAAAAATGGGAGTTCATAACCCAACTGATTCTAATTTATGAAATATGATTTGTCATGAGCTTTGTAAAGTTGTGAACATCCAATAAAAAAAAAAAAGTTAGAATATTGGCTCCTCTTCATTGAAGAATGATTAGAAAAGTGTATGCAGGGATGTCTGGAATGCTAATATTGCAGTTTTGATCTGTGTGCTGCTTGCATGGGAATATTCACATTTATAAAATTAATTCACTCTAGACATGTGATTTCCACATTTTCACTGTCTGTGCTGTAATTTCAATAAATGTATTTAAAAAGAGGAAAAACCAAGGGAGATGAGATTGGTTGGGAACATAAAGGTTAATAGCCTTTTGTATACCTGTGATATATAACTTGTCTTATTTTATGACTTAAAATGTAAATAAAATTATATTAAAATAATTTTTAAAATCTTATGGCACTCAGGAAAAATCACAGAAAAGAGAAATATCTGAATGACATTAGACTCTTATGTAAATATACTAAAAATGTAGCTGTAGGGCTGGGGATGTGGCTCAAGCGGTAGCGCGCTTGCCTGGCATGTGTGCCACCCAGGTTCGATCCTCAGCACCACATACCAACAAAGACGTTGTGTCCGCCGAGAACTAAAAAATAAATATTAAAAATTCTCTCTCTCTCTCTCTCTCTCTCTTTAAAAAAAAATGTAGCTGTACATACTTCATTGGCTTTGACAATAATAATGTTTTTAATGTCCTAAAAAAGGAAATGTAAATCAATAATTTTTATATTCACTCAAATTGACATTTAGATATAAAAGAAATAAATTCATAAATATGTAAGAAATCAAGGAATAGAGTCCAAGAGCCTATCCTTAAAAAATGATTATAAATTCCAAGTGGAAAGAAGAGGAATCAAAATTAAGATCTCAATCACAGAGGAGCTATATTAGGAAAATATTAGTAGGAAAAAAATTCACTTACATATAAAATTAAAATTTGAAAAAAAATGGGAAAATTAGTTATGATATTAAATGTTTAAGTGCTACAATCATAGAATAAATGTTAAACTAACAAAAATCAGAAAGTAATGAAAGAAGGGTGTTGGAGACTGTAGGACTATATATCATAGTTTGTATATTATATCTATTCATTGAACCTGCTTAAAAAAGTGAAATGAAAGCTGAAGTGATTTATGTGATCTTTAAGCTGAAGCTTTAAAAAATAGCATTCAAATGTCAGATCTCCTCCATTCTTGCCTTGGTGACTGGTAGCACTCAATATGACCCCAGTCTCAGGGCAAGAAAGACATGCACAGTCATGAGCTGCCCATTAAAAACAGGTAGAATGAGTGAGATGTAGCATAAGAATTATAACTGGAAACCAACCACAGTGGTGCACACCTGTAATCCCAGATTCTTGGGAGGCTGAGGCAGAATGACCGAAAATTCAAGGCCAGCCTGGGCAATATAACAGGCCCTTGTCTCAAAATAAAAAAGGACTGGAGGTGTAGAGCACTTCTGGTTTCAATTCCTAGTACCACAAAATAAAGTTGGTCGGTGTGGGTGGAGAGACAAATAAGACAAGGAGGAGAGGGAGAAGAAGAAGAAGTGATTTAACAATTAAAGATTATCAGACACAGAGGGGGTGTTGCCTTAAAGAATGAGAGGTTAAAAAAATACAAGGTTTTACAATCACATAGACTTCAGATATTGAAATTGTCAGATACAGAATATAAAATAAATACCCAGAAGTAAACACAGACAAAATCACATGAAAAGGAAATAGAAGCTAGAAATAGAAGGAGTGGAGTGTCAGTGAGAAACCACTTGGCTCGATCAAGTGGGAAGTAATGTATCCAAACTTGTAAGTGACTCATATTATGAGACATTACCAAAAAGATTTGTATAAATTTGTATGAATCTGTAATAGAAAAGGAGAATATTATACTCTCTCTTCCTCCCACCCATCTCCCAGGGATGAACACTTTCACACCCAATCAATTAAAGTCTGCATTTCCTCTTATGAATGAGACAGACTGACTCCTTTATCCAGAATGATGAATTCTGCAGTGTCCCCCTATTTTCCTCACAAAAAATCTATAGAATCATAGAAAGGGATCCATGAAATACATAGAGGCAAAATGTCAAATACAAAGTTCATATTCACTCAGGTTTCTTTGATTTGTACAATGGATCTTTTCTGCTACCAGTTGAGGTTAAAAAAATTATTAAAAAGTTGCTTGTATATCTTCAGAGGTCATAGTAGACACAAGAGGAAGAGGCTACATGTATTTAACAATATTGTTATAAAAATGAGGGAATATACTGTTCCTTTTAAATTTTTCTTCACTCCCTGAATCATGTATTTCTAGGAACATTGCCAAAGCAGAAGGAAAATATGGACATGTGAAACTTAAAAGAATTTGCAGACATTTGGATCAACTGGCCCTGCAGAAATCCTGGCTTATGCAATCACAAATAGTAAAACCTTTGAAAATAACACTGACTTTATGTTTTTCATTTTATCATGGTGCATTTGACTATAGACCCTATAGGGCTATTGAGTATTTTGTACATACTTCATTGACTTTGACATTAATGATGCTTTTACAGAGATGTAGTAATTTATTTGGGTTTACATATGTGTAACATAAATATTAAGTTTTATCTGAATTCATATATTTTTAGTATTATAGTCTCGAGTACATGACCAATAGCCTTACAATTTTTAGGTTGCTAGTGTTGGCCCAGGAGCTTGGTAAAGGTAAATTTTAGTTAATATTGAGATAATATTGAGATGATATGCTGTATGTCTGGAAACACCATTTGATGTTCAGTTCATTTGGGAGAACAATGTCATGGACTACTGGAAATCCATCATTATGTTAGAAGGCTATTTTATTTCACCAAATTATTTTTTCTGGAGGCAGGCTAATAGAGAACCATGTTGTTTTTGTGTCTAAAATTAAACTTGTTAGGATACCAAAGTTCTGCAGTCTCCATTGGAGTGTTATGCCTACTTCTTGTGAGATCATGGGACTATATAGGGCAATTTATAGGTGCTATGCAGCAGGAAGAAGTCTATGAATGCAGAATTCTGGAGGCTAAGTGGCTATAGTTGGTCTGTGCCAAAGGTTTTAATTAGCTATGAGGCTGGACAAAGGTATTTGTAATGTAATGGGATCTGAAGGCGATATGGGCTGCAGGAAACACTTGTGTAACTAATTCTTGCATTGATTTCAAGGCCACTACCTCTAGAGAGTAGTCTGAATGTCTTTTGAATTAGTGCAGAGACTGAAGAAAATTTTCCAACTGTGATATATGCTATGGGTAATATCCAAAGGAATCAATTAGGTATTGAACATCTTTTGTAATAGTTGATGGTTGTAGAACCAGTGGTTCACCTTTACCATTTCTTTGAATTATAGTTCAAGAAGCTCCCAACTTAGTAAGTGGAGTAATGTCTTAAACATCAGCTTCATTCAAAGTCAACCTGTTCTAGTCAGATGTTCTAGGATTGCCTTGATGTGCCATGAGCTGATTTTTTAGTAGAAGTCATTATTAAAAATCGTTGCTAAAGGAACCACAACAAGAACCAAAGTGAAGTGAAGTACTTAAGGTGTTCAAAGAACAGCCTACCAAACTAGAATTCTATGTCCAGCAAAATTATTCTTCCAAAGTCAAGGAGATATGTTTTCTTGCACAAAAAATAATAATATAAATATTTTTAAAACCCTATTTTTATTTTAATTTATCAATTACAGTATCAAATGATACTATATCAAATGATACTGTAGTGGTCAATTCAGGATATTATAGATTTGCCAAAAAGTCATAACAATTTCTGTCACTAAGAATAAAAATTAATGCACCCAAATGTAAAAAAATAAATAAATAAACTAAGAGGCTGGAGAATTTCAGGATGGAATGTGGATTTTAACAAAACAATTGACTATATCCAAACTTATCACATAACCTCATTGACAGGGAAGTGGAAAATATTCTAATAACCTACGTAACTTTGAAAATTATTGGAGCCAGTCCGCCCTGTGCGAGGCGGGCGAGCGCGCACGCACCCTTCACCGGCCGCGGAGCCGCTGGGGGCCCGATGGGCCCCAGGCGCCGCGCCGCGAGCACCGGCTTGGAGCCAGGATTGAAACAACAAGATGGCTGACCAGGACCTGGGGGGCATTAGCCCTTTCCAACAAATGGTGGCCTCAGGGGCTGGGGCTGTGGTCACCTCTCTCTTCATGACACCCCTGGATGTGGTGAAGGTCCGCTTGCAGTCTCAGCGCCCCTCAGTAGCCAATGAGCTGACACGTCCCTCCAGACTCTGGAGCCTTTCCTACACCAAATGGAAGTGTCTCCTATACTGCAATGGTGTCCTGGAGCCCCTGTACCTATGCCCAAATGGTACCCGCTGTACCACCTGGTTTCGTGATCCTACCCGCTTCACTGGCACTCTGGATGCTTTTGTGAAGATTGTGAGGCATCAGGGCACCAGGACCCTGTGGAGTGGCCTCCCAGCCACCTTGGTGATGACTGTGCCAGCTACCGCTGTCTACTTCACTGCCTACGATCAACTCAAGACCTTCCTCTGTGGGCAAGCCCTGACTTCTGACCTCTATGCACCTATGGTTGCTGGTGCACTGGCTCGCTTGGGCACTGTGACAGTGATCAGTCCCCTGGAACTTGTACGGACAAAGCTGCAGGCTCAGCACATATCATACCGTGAGCTAGGCACCTGTGTCCGGGCTGCGGTGGCTCAGGGTGGCTGGCGCTCATTGTGGCTGGGCTGGGGCCCTACAGCCCTTCGAGATGTACCCTTCTCAGCTCTGTACTGGTTCAACTATGAGCTGGTGAAGAGATGGCTGAATGGGCCCAGACCAAAGGACCAGACATCTGTGGGCATCAGCTTCGTAGCTGGCGGCATCTCAGGGACGGTGGCTGCCATCTTGACTCTACCCTTTGATGTGGTGAAGACGCAGCGGCAGGTAGCGCTGGGAGCTGTAGAGGCTGTAAGAGTGAAGCCCCCGCGCGTTGACTCCACCTGGCTGCTGCTTCGGAGGATACGGGCAGAATCAGGCACCAAGGGACTCTTTGCAGGCTTCCTCCCGAGCATCATCAAGGCTGCCCCCTCCTGTGCTATCATGATCAGCACTTACGAGTTTGGCAAAAGCTTCTTCCAGAGGCTCAACCGAGAAAAGCCTCTGGGCCATTAAATGGGGCCAGGAGATGGACTCTCTAGCTCTTCCCGTGGATCGGGGGCAGGAGGAGACTGAGTCAAGTGCCTTTTCCTCAGCACTCAGGGGACGGGCCTCGTTTCCCTTTTCTCCCAACCAAGAGCCCCAGGTAGGGCTGTCCCCCAACCCTGGGCCATCCAGGCCTTCCTTAGACCCAGCTAGATTCCTGTTGCTCCCCCTTTCCAGGATCATCACTTTCCCACCCCCAAGTTCAAGACCAAATCTGTTCATTGCCTGCCTCTTGTGTTTGCTTTGTGTTTGCTGTAGCTGGGCCTCCAGGAGCCAAGAAGCCCTGAGCTCAGTGTTTCCCTGCCTCTTCATGCTGTCTAAAAATGAAAAAAAGAAAGAAAAAGAAAATTATTGGAAATTGTAAGACTAAATACCAAAGGAGCTGTGCATAAGCACTACTCTAGTTGATAAAGTTATTTTTCTTATGGGTGTAGATTAATAAATCTGAAAATGCTATGCCTATCTACTAGGATTAAAGAAAGGCAAACAGATGTGAGATGATAGCAGCTGGCTTCTCACTGCTGGAGAAAGATGTTATAGATTGCAAAGAGGGAGAACAGAATAAATCACTGCAGTCTTGGGTTAGAATCAGAGCCATTAGTCTGAACTCTATTTAAGTTAATATAAATATTAATTGAAATTGTTATTAATAGTTATTTAAGATAAATATTAAATAACTTTTTAAATTAATATAGATTACACATACCTATAAAAATCCTCATATCTAATAAATATGGAAGTTTTGATGGATATGTGTATATTCACAAATTAGTAAACATGCATGTTTTCTAGCTCTGCTGGCTGAAGAGGCCTAGAAGCTATAATAGCTCAGTGCTCACAAGCACACTCAAGACCCAAACTTGGCTTCTAATACTATCCTCCAATAGAGGAACCAGGGCTTCTTGCAGAAATGGCTCGCACTAGGGATAAGGGAGAAAATATACAAAAGAAACCCAGATCATCTTGTGTGAAAAAGTAAACAAGTGCTAAAACTGAAATGATTGGCATGCCAAAAGCACATGGAAACAAACTGAAAGAGCTCCCAAGGACCCAGGACCTAATGAAGAGCAATTTGAGAAACAAAACAAATAAATAGTACTGGATTATAACCCAAAGTATGAACTAAACATACCCAAGTCCATGTTGATATAGTGAATAATTGAATAAACAAATGGAAGAGAAGAAATAGCTTTCTAGTACTTAAGAATTTGAAATAATTAATATAGATATGCTCTACTCAAAGAGGTAGAGCACAATTCCTCAGCCCTTGAATATGGGCTGTGCTGAGTAAAATGCTTTTAAACAAGTAAAGAATATAAAGAGAGAAAAAAGTAACTTGATGGTGTGGAAATCCAACAAGCACTTCTTAATTCCAATTAATAGCATCAGAGGGGGCATGTACCATGAATATGATGTAATGAGAACACTGCATTCTGTTGGGTCTTCCTCTACAGACACATTACCTAATCTAATCATGAAGGAAAATATAAGACTAAGTCCAGAGAGACATTATTCAAAACACCTTATCATCACTTCTCAAAACTGTCAAGGAAACAAGAGATCTAAAAATTGTCAGTCTGGGCAAGCCTAAAAGAGACATGATTACTAAATATAATGTGATATCCTAGATGGGATTCTGGGACAGGAAAAAAAAACATTAGGTAAAAACTAAGGAAATTCAAGCAAAGCATGGAGTTTGATTAATTTTAATATATCACTATTGATTCATGTCTACATAAGTGGTGACAATTATATTGCAGTAATACAAGATGTTGATAATAGAAGAAACTGGGTAAGAAGTATCCAGGGAGTCTCTATATTATCCTTGCAAGAGCTCTAAAAATGGAAAATTATTCTGAAATTAAAGGTTTATTTTAAAATGAATGCAAAGAAAAGTAGAAATGTTAATATTATATCTGTTATGTAAATTTACTCATTAATTGTGTTAGTCAACATTCTATCACTATAACTGTCAGGGTTTTTAGCCCCCATCTCCTCCTGACCTGCAGGAGAAATGGGAAAAGCATGCTCCAACCAGGATGAGCCAAGAAAGGCAAAGGTCGACTGGCTGCCTGGCACCCAGCCCTCCCTCACCAGAGGACAATCAGACATGCCAGGGAGACCAGTCAAAGCAGGATTTCGTTTAATGAGAAAACACACACAGCTAATATAATGTACAGGAGCCAATCAGGATAAAGGTCAGCAGGGTGGGGAGAGATAGGGAGACATGAGCTGTCCACAAGGGTGGAAGGGTTCTGAGCCTATCCTAGAGGTCGTCTGATTTTTTATCATCACCCACAGCACCGCCTCTTGGCTGATTGCCAGGCACCATCTTAACTACACATGACCCCAGGACCGGGAAGCGGGTAGCAAGTTAGGTATCCTCCTTTCTGATGCAACATGCCCCACATGTTACATCTTGCCCTACATATAACAAATACAGAGATAAGAAACTTATAAAGAGAAAAAACTGCCTCACAGTTTGGGTGGTGTCAGTCCATGATCAATTGGCCAGGAAGGCAGAGTATGGAAGGCAGAGCATGGCAGGAACATGTGGCAAAGAAAAAGTGCTTACTGCATATCCAGGAAGGAAAAGAGAGGTAGAAAGTGAAAGGGTCTGGTGTCAAATTATTCCCTTTAAGGGCACAACCCCAATGACCTAAAGGCCTCCCATTAGAAACCCACCTTTTAAAGATCTCCTAATAGCACCACATAATAGTATCTTCTAATAGTACCACAAGCTAGAGACCAACCTTTAATACATGAACTTTTGGGGGGGCATTTGAAATCCAAACCACAGCAACAAGACTTTTTCACCAAAGAAAATGTTTTGTAAAAAATTGCAAAACCTAACCTCTTAAACATTGTCATGGTTTAGATGCAATGTCCCCGAAAGCTCATTTGTGAGACTGCAAGAAGGTCTGGAGGAGAAATGATTGGGTTATAGCTTTAACTGAATCTGTGAATTAGGTCTTGATGGGATTAACTGAGGGGTGACTGGATGCAGGTGGGGTTTGGCTGGAGGAAGTGTGTTGAGAGCCACAGCTGAGTCGGGGTGGTTCCTAGCATTTTGCCAGAAGGAGTGGTTGCTAGTGAGCCATTAAGATGATGATAATTAAATTAAGCTGTGTATAATTGCTGTGACTGGATGATGCTGGATTGGGGCAGGCTGTATATTCAGTTGTATATGGGCCCCTGCTGTCTGCCAATAGGTGGCTCCTGCTGCCTCAGCTCCTGCTACTTTTGAGTTCTCCCAGAGTCCCTGTTGAGTTCTCGTGGAGCCCAGTGGAGGGCAGAGAGAGTTCCTGGGGAGAGCCTGTGGAGTGCCTGTGAGAGTTTGGGCAATAAAGTAGTTACTGTTTGAACCTACAAGTGCCTTGTGGCGACTTGGTTATTTGTGCCCAGCCAGACTGCGGCATTTGGTGCTAATAACACCAAGGTCGCAGATTCGTTCCCCATATGGGCCACCAAATGCCACACTTGTAGGTTCAAACATCATCCAGTCACAGCAATTATACACAGCTTAACTTAATTATCATCATCTTAATGGCTCGCTGGTGTCACCTCTCAACCACTCCTTCTGGAAAAATGCCAGGCACCACCCTGACTGCCGGCTGTGGCTCTCAACAGAAGTGGTTCATTGGAGGCATGGCTATGGGGTATGTATTTTGTATCTGGAGAGTGAAGTGTCTCTCTTTGCTTTTTGATCACATGTGAGCTGTTTCAATCTGTCATGCTCTTCCACCATGATGATTTGCCTCACCTCAAGCCCTGAGGAATGAAGCCAGCCTTCAATGGACTAGTACCTCTGAAACTGTGAGCCTCCAAATAAATTTTTCCTCTCCTAAAATTGTTCTAGTCAGGTACTTCAGTCATAGCAGTGAAATAGCTGATAAAACATTTACCCATTTTCCCCATGTGAGGTTCTTATCTATTTATATAAGGCTTTATTTTTCCATTATTTGTTTTCTTTTTAGCTCAGTGATGCACTTATTGGTATATTTATATGTGTCACTCTGTTTTACTTTAAGTTCCTAGGTCAGGAAGCATGATAAATTTTCCTCTACACAGACAATGCCCATCAAACACAGCATATATAGTTGCTGATATGTGCTTATCAAATGCACAGAGACAGAGACTATGGAGGAAAAATAACTGAAGGCAATGTTATATGAATGCAATGGAAATGACTGCAAGAAGACAAAAAAATCAAGAAAATATAGTTACCAAAAGATTAGAGAATAATATGAACAGGAAATGTCAGTATTGTGGAAGACAGAAGGAAAAGTTTAAAGAGAAAATGTCAGTAGTGTCAACTACATCAAAAAGACTATGAAAAGTTCAGGATTCAATGTTATGGGATGAATTCTGTGCCCCCCAAAAAATCATGTTTGAGTCCTAACCCACAGTAACAGTGAACGTGGACTTATTTAAAATCTATATTTTATAATTATACATGTAAATATATATATTTGCAAAGATGCTCTCTCTCTCTCTCTCTCTCTCTCTATATATATATATATATATATATATATATATATATATATATATATAAATTTCCTTCAAGTTATGATTATGTTATGTTATAATGAATTAGGTATCTCTATAAAAGAAAGAAGAGATTTCGAAAAAGAAACAGCTACCCACATTGAAGAAGGCCATGTGGTCACATAAGGAGAGATGGAAATGATGTTGCTGCAATCCAGGGAACTTTAAGGAATTACAACAATAAATTGAGAAAAGGCACTAAAGGATTCTTCCTCATTAGTTATGGAGGTAGAAAAACTCTAGGGAAACCTTGACTTGAGACTCCACCATTCTGAGAAAACTATCTAACTGGTGGTACTTTGTTACAGCAGCACTAAGAAACTAATACATTGAAAAGAACTGAATGAGAGCTGGGTAGAGTGGTCCACACCTGTAATCCCTGGTACTAGGGAAGCTGAAGCAGGAGGATTAAAAGTTTGAACCCAGCCTAAGCAATTCAATGAGACCCTGTCTCAATATAATATAAAAAGGGCTTGCAGAGGTGGGGCTTGTAGCTTAGTGATAGAACACACCTGGTTTCATTACCCAATACTGCCAAAAATGGAATAATAAGAAGAACTGAATAATTACAGGACATACTAGAGGCATTTTAAGATAATTGTTTTCTAGGAACAAAGGGAATCAAGCTAGATTACAAATAACTGGGAAAGTATGTGGGTGATTAAATTAATGCTAAAATTATAGCCCATTATTTCAAAAAAATTTAATCAAAACAAAAAATGTTTATCTCTTATATTAAATTATTTAAGTTTTATACTAAGTGATTTTACAAGGTTGTGATAAAATATATTCCTTTAGATACTGCTGAGGTTTTGAGAAAATAATATACTGAAACAATAATTTAAAAATATATTTTCAAAATAAAAATTAGTGACTCTGACCTCACAAATTTCCTCTTATTTTAGAAATTTCCTTACTCAGTGTATTTTAACCAATATCACATACATCTATCTTCACAGTCAAGTTCGTATTGACAGGTATTTTTTTTTTCTTTTCATCCTTCTTTTCTTTTCCTGCTGTGTAATCGAACTATGATTTTCTTGCAGTCAGCTCTGTGTGCAAAGAATCAGGATACAATTTCACTTCATGTTACTAAGGTCAATGGGTAGTTCAATCTTTTTTTTTTTTTAAAAAAAAAAGAGAGAGGAGAGGAAGAGAGCGGGAGAGGGGGGAGAGGGAGAGAGAATTTATTTATTTATTTATTTTAGTTTTTTGGCAGACACAACCATCTTTGTTTGTATGCGGTGCTGAGGATTGAACCCGGGCCGCACGCATGCCAGGCGAGCGTGCTACCGCTTGAGCCACATCCCCAGCCCCAAGGGTAGTTCAATCTTAAAATAACATGAACACTAGACAAATACTTCTGACAAACTACATCCAACCTGTAAGCCTGTACTGTGCAGGCTATTACTGCTAGAAGAGGGATTGAAACAACCAGAGCAAGCATTATTTTCTCAAGGATACATTCCAACTGACTTTGAACTTGTTTATGTTTTTTAAAATCACTTTATCAAGGTATGATTGACATGTAAAAAAGGTACATATTTAATGTATACAACAATTTTTATGAATCAAAAAAGGTATCTATTACAAACCTCATTGTAGCAATTGCCTTTACATAGCCAATATTTTCTCTATTCTTTTCTAAAATCAAATGCGGTAACCATTTCAAGATATTATATAAAAATAGTCATCCTTACCCTTCTGTCCCATAAAATAAATCATTGCAATTATCCTGACTTTGGACCGCTGCTGAAACAAGACTCAAGATAACAATGAAGAAAAGTATAATTGTCTATTTTGTTCAGCTGTTTGATCTTTGTGTGTGTGTGTGTGTGTGTGTGTGTGTGTGTGTGTGCATAAAAACATAGCATCATAGCCTTCAAGGAATGTGGACTTTATCTATAAACAATTAAAAATAGTTATAATATGTAACCTAAAAGGATCTTTATCACCTTGGCTTCAAATTAAGCTGTAATTATTTGCATTACTGAGAAAAAGGAAATCTCTACATTATTAAGAAAGTTCCCAAGTACTTAAAAGTTTGCTCCTTTAGTTTATTAAAACCATGGTGTGGGTTTATTCTCAAACAACAACATTTCTATAAAATTAAATTTTGAAGTATACTTTAAAATTGTTTTTAAGAAGGAATGTGTGAATAATTTTAATTCCCTTAGACTATCTAATATAGTTTCAGATGCCTTTTTGTTGAATTGTATATTAAAAAGGTATATTATTACTAGCGTGATGTGCCAGGTTTCTGTTCTCATGAGTAAAAGGCTCAAGGATTACTCCACTTGAACTGGACTAATTGGGCTGCATGAAATAACCACACAAGAGACACAAATACCTTTTTTATTGGGGTCCCTGTGATGGCTCCTCTGACCTTAAGGGTCCACAGGAAGGGAGAGACCAAGAGCATGCACTGATCCCTTTTATAGAGAATTGTTGCTTTATGGTCACCAAAAAAGCTAAAATTACAAAGATTGAATGAGGGGAATGCCAGTTGGTATAACTAGTTTGGAAAACTGTCTGATATTATCTACCACACCTAAACATAAGTTGTGGCCTAATGGTTCACTCCTAACTAGGTATTCCCTGGAAATGTGGACACAATGTTGCCAAAACCCATATAATTTAGTGTTCATAGCAATACTATTTCTGTTAGCTCCAAACTAGAATCTAGCCACAGACTCATTATCAAGCATACCGATAAATTAAAAATGGTAAATATTTCAAACAATAGGTATTATATAGAATTAAGAATTAACAATCTAACTATATCCAACAATGCAGTTGACTATCCCAAACATTGTGAAAGACTAAACACAAGAGCAAATAGCTTACTTTCCATTTATATAAAGTACTAAAACCAGGTAAATATATCCCATGTTCTTAGAGATCCTGATAGTGTTCACCCCATATGGAGGGCCAGGAGGACAGAGGGCAAGGGGCACTGACTGAAAGGCAGTATTGATTCGGGAGATAGTGAAGTTCAGTGATTTGACCTTGATGGTGGTTGTGTGTTTTTACATTAATATTAAGCAAATCATTTGCTCTTATTCTCTTTATGCATATTACACTTCACTATCAAGTTTTTTAAGAAACAACATTTCAATTTTTCTTGAATGATTAAACTCATTTATGTCAGAGTGAACCAGTTGCTTCACGCATGCATATTAAAAAGTCTTTAAAGACTGATTTCACAAATTGCTGGTAAAGCAAGCTCCCCTTATCAGACAGGACTATGCTGTTTGCTTATGTTGTCTGGGAGTTGATTGAGAAACCACTGCCTCAACTGAAGTTCTGTAAATGGTTTTAAAAAGACATTATTACATTACTTCCTGTTCCGTGGCTTACATGCAATAGAACTGAACAGAGTTGGATTACTGGAGAGTTTATGAAATCCCAGGAGGTGATAACCCCCTGCTGCTTCTACATTTCAGGAGACCTGAGCTTGTTCCCAATAGAGAACATGCCTTCATTTACCAGAACAAATCAAAGAGAGGTCACAGCATTAGAATTCAGTGGGAGTGCAGTAAGAATCCTGATCAAGTTCTGGTGATGCTAGGATTAGTAGGTTTAGTAGGTTTGGGGTTTTTTTCTTGTTTTTTTTTTTTTCTCCTTCTTTGCTTTGCGAAAGTTTCTGATGGGTGGAGCATCCAGTAATCCCTATTTTCCAAGCTCTTTCAACTTCCTTTAGAAGCCAGTACTTTCCTGTCCTGATTGCGATTTTTAGCAGAGGTGAACTGGACCCTGTGAGCACTCTCAGCTAGTAAATGTGCCCTTAAAAGATTCAAAACATGAGATTGCCTGCAAAGATTATTTGGTTGATATTGTGGACTGTTTGTACAGCAGAAGGTAAGATGAAAACAAAAAAGCTTTTTCCTCATAAGTGTATTAGGAAACATTTGCTGATGTTGTTTTCACATAATTAAAATTTAGTCTAGAAAATGTGATTTAATTAGTAGTCTGTAGCTCAGTTTTTGGCTTTTGACATTTTATACATTAAAAATGTAATTACCTGGGCTGGGGCTGTAGCTCAGTGGTAAAGTGCTTGCCTCGAATGTGTGAGGCACTGGGTTCAATCCTTAGCACCACATAAAAACAAATAAAGATACTGTGTGTTCATCTACAACTAAATAAATATTTTTAAAAAATGTAATTACCTTATTCGAATGGCATACCCGACTATTCATAATTTTATTTCATGTATAATTTAAGAAACTATTTCAATAAGTGTTTCTGAAAACTAATCTGGTATAATCATTTCCCATGTAATTAACATAAGATACAATCTACTCTTTGTGTTTACAAGCTTTATCAATATGCTTTATGTGAAAGTAGTAAGAGATAATGTGCATATATACATAATCAAAGAAAGCCTTCAAATCAATAATGATTAGATTTATTTCAGATATAATTTTAACTCTTCCTAAAAAATAATGATTTACAAATGATATTACCATGCCCTTAAAAGTCTTGTAGAAAAGCATTACTTGTATTATTAGAATGAGAAAATCCTATCAGTTTGAAACACAATTGAATATACAATATTTGTCACATTTAACTTTTTCATTTTAGTTTCTTTTTTCCTATGGTTATCTATAAGGTATGTTGTCTAAGAGCAGTCTTTTGGATAAGTAAATGTGAGCACTAGGATTTTTTTTCTGATACTACTAAAACAAATTCTAAATTTATAATTAAATTTAAAAAAAATCTTTTTAGTCATAGATGGACACAATATCTTCATTTATTTATTTTTATATGGTGCTGAGAATCAAACCCAGTGCCTCATCCGTCCCAAGCAAGTGCTTTACCACTGAGCCTCAACCCCAGTCCCTATAATTAAATTTAATTCTACCTATAATTACCAATAGATTATAATTTTTATCCTCAGTGAAGTTTGCTTTCGTAATTTACGATAGGTAACTAGATATGTGATAGGTATCTGAGCAACATTACAATGTCAATTGAAAAACATATCATTCATAATTTCCCCGAACTTTTTACTTATCCAAAACATTTTGATTGAGAGCCTACAATATAGTATCTAGCCCCTGAAGAGTATTAGCAAATGTTACAGAACTTTTCTCCTTTGAGGTTTTTCCAGTCTAGAAAATAAATTCAGATTTTTTTTTCAGTTATGTTCTTTAGGAATTTTTTTTAATTATTTAAAATTTATTTAAAGTTATTTAAAAGTTATTTCAGTTATGTTCTTTAGGAATTTTTATTTAAAAAGTTAATATGTTTTAAAATATTGTACCTTATTTGGGAGAGAGAGAGAGAAAGAGAGAGAGAGAGAGAGAGAGAGAGAGAGAGAGAGAGAGAGAGAGAATTTTTTAATATTTATTTTTTAGTTTTCGGTGGACACACATCTTTACTTTTTATTTTTTATGTGGTGCTGAGGATCGAACCCAGTGCCCCACGAATGCCAGGCGAGCATGCTACCGCTTGAGCCACATCCCCAGCCCACCCTTTTTCTTAGTTATATATTCTAATATGTTATTGCTTGTTAGCTCATAAACCTTATATCCAACCACTTTCCCCACCCCCCCCCCAATACTGGGGATTAAACTCAAAGCCTTTCATGTGGTGCGAGGCAAGTACTCTCCCAGAATTACATCCCTACTCATATCTAGTGATTTAAAAAAAAAAAAAACTTTATGTATGTATGTGCTTTTTTATTTATTTACTTATTTTATGTTTTTATTAGTGCATTCATTGTGGTATATTCATACAAGTATATAGCATAATTTGGCTACATTTAGAACCAGGCAGATATCAGTTTTTTGCACATATAAATATAATAATTGGAAGTTATTATTACATTTATTATTATTACATTTGCAAAATGTTCTAAAAAGAATGTGAATATTACCAATCATAGCAAACTTTCTTTTCCCTTAAGTAAATGTTTTTGTCTTTCTTATTTTATGGGAATGCTTTTAATGTTTTACATTACATACTGTTTGCTGAAGTTTTATGTAGATATCATTTACTATGTAAGGAAGATTTATTTTATTTTTAAATAATTTTTCAAAATGAAGAATTAAGGCCAAGTTAAATTGAGTTGTTTAAATGATTACAAAGTAGAATTTGAAATATTATTAAAATGGAGTGCAGCACAGTATACATGATTATTCAATAAGAGTGATTTAAATTCTTCATTTGCATAATCAATTCTAGCTGGCTTGTTTCACTTGTATTTTATTTTTCTTCAATGTGTGTTTAAATGTGATATCAGTTCCTCCTGGTGAATTGAGCAATAGCACATCCATGTTTTAGAAGAAACAATCTTTATCTGGCTGTATTCCTAACAGATAAAAAAAATTCTAGAATTTAAAATGTTATTTAGGTCAGCCTCATAATAGCCATCAGACCACATGTAAGATAGTAAGCCAATAAGAAAAATTTCATGAATTTCCAGTGGATATAGGATTCCTATTTTATTCCTTACTTTTCAGAAAGTCTCTGAAACAACTAGTTGAAAATGTCATCGATTTCATCAGTCGATTATGCCTCAGAGAAATTTTACTAAGCAGAATAGCGTTGATTGCTGAAAGTGTTCATATATACTTCAACATTTGCTTCTGTTTTTATTTTTTTCATTGAATACTGAATACTAAATTGAGAGATTGAGTTTTGAAAACTACCACAATCTGCTCCACTCCACTAGACACAAAATGTAAACATTTCATAAATTTCTTCTGTCATGATAAGAATGAACATTCCTCAGAAAACCAATACTCCTACAGAATAATAATAGCAGGGAAAATGTGTAACCTCAGCTTTCTGTTTGTTCTTCCCTTTTACTATGCTGGGGACCAAGTGGCACCTTGAATGTAGTGCTTGATCTGCATTCATATTCCTCCTTGTGTAGGAACATAAGTTGCTTTTTTCTTGTGAAAGGTCTTGGCTCCAGGAGAGAACACAGGCTACTGAGAATTGGGTGGGACTTACAAGACAGAGTATATATTACAGTTCCTTAATCAAACCCGAGTTTCAGTTTTATTGAATGTATTATGACCAAGCTTTTCCAGTAGATCTTGAAAATTTAGGATCTAACAATTGAATACTATTTGTGATTAGGCCATAACCCCCAAATTACAAGATCATTAAAGTAAACAGATTAAAACTATACTGAACTATGTCCAACTGAAATATGCGCTGGCTTATGGTGTTTTTGGATATATGCGTTTTCTGATCCCGGAGGTTTAGAGGGCAAAAATGTTCTTTGAGGCCTAGAAAGATCTTATAAAGATTGAGAGGTTCCATTTCAGTCAAGAAAAGAAGAATTGGTTTTGTTACAAAATACATTGTTTCAGGTATAAGATATTTTAAAATTTGAGTTAACCCTAATGTAAAAAAACTGATATTATATATCATATGAAAACTAAATACACATCAATAAAAATTGTTCTTAATAAAGATGTACATATAAGTGTTACATGTCATTTTCTTATCCAAAAAAGTGATAGTATATTATCTCAAATTGTTTTAATTTCAGTGTGACAAATAAAATCCCCCATTTCGTCCAAACTCCACATAATCAGAGATAGGTATATGGGTTTTTACCTATATGATGAGAATACAAAGTGGAATCCCATGCAATATCTCAGTTGTCTTTAATATCTTCTCTTCTCCTGAAACACTTTGCAAGTTGATGTTGTCATAAATTCAACCATTCTGTAATTTACATGGAATGACAAACACTCTGAATCAATACTTTAATTATCCTCCATATGTCCTGTGAATTATTATAACCTGGCAATGTTATAACCATTTTAGTAGGGGAAGGTAGAAATGGATGGTACCAAGAATAAGAACAGGACAGAGTAATTCTTGAACACCAGGTGCTTCCAGGTAGAGGGATGAAGCACTACAGAGAGTGACCAGGGGTAGACATCATCCTCAGAGATGGTGGGAAAGGGAGAGGTGTAGTAAGGCGGGTCTTGTTCACTGTAAATTTAGGCATATTCTGGCAAAGCATATGCTGCCCTTCCTGCATACAATTTTAAACTGAAACTAAATATTTACACAGTGCAAACTGACATCATTCTAAGGGAGAAGTAATTTTCTACATGTCAGTTCAAAAACAGGTCAGTAAACAGTTTTCATTTTTGGCCTTTGGTTACTAAAGTCTGATCTAAAGTTAAAATTGATCGGTTTTTATCCACTAAGTCTCTTTTTCTTCAGTCTACCACTTTTCCTTTTTTGCAATTATGCCTCCTCCCCCCACACCATTTCAAGCTGTTTTCTGATAATAATGTATTTCAACCTAATTATGGCATACCTATTATTCTACCCAGTTTCTTATGGCTGTTACCTGTTTTTCCATTCTCTTTTTATGATCCTGGGATAATATTTTTTAATAATTTTTTTTTTAGTTGTAGATGCACACAATACCTTCATTTTATTTATTTACTTTTTATGTGGTGCTGAGGATCAAACCCAGAGCCTCACACATCTTAGGCAATCTCTTCACCACTGAGCTACAACTCCAGCTCCACCCTGGAATAATCATCATATTCTTTTTCACTATTAAAAAATGTTACACAGAAATTGTGCAATCATATCTTTAAATATAAAAAATATATAATTTTATTTTTGAAAGCTTATTGTTAAGTGCAACATAAATTCTATTCTTTTTTAGAGTTTATTTTTTAAAAAACTTCCTTACTGCCACTGATATTTTCTTTACACCACTTTTCCCAATTATCTTTCTTCTCATGATACTTATAATTTGAATAACATTTTTAGAAGCTATTTGGATCAGATCATATATATATGCATATAAAGTATATTCATGTATATCCATGAGAAGATAGGAAAGAAATTTGATGCAGAATATCTGCTTTTTTCCATTTCCATTTTGTTCACTTGCCTTATTTTTTTCTAAATTGATTTTGTAGTTTGGGTTTTTAGTGTATTCTACCATAATCTAAGTTATTTAAAAATATCTCCTACTGTACTCTTCCCCCCCCCCAAAAAAAAGTGATTTTAGAAAAATAGAGCAAATGTACAAAAAAATGGTAAAAATTTAAGTGAAGTTTTCTGAATCTCACTATTATCTTTAATAAAAATTGAACAATAAAAATTTCAAAGATACAAAGAAAATAATACCATTCCCTTAAATTTGAATGTAAAAAAAAGGTAAATGATGATTAAATGCATAGGGTGAAATATTTGTTGTTTAAATCTAAATAAATACTTGGATATAAGAACACTGACTTTACTTATTAATCTGGAAATGAAAGCATAACATGGAAATTTTTTAAAGTTTAAGATAAATCAAGCATAAAAAAATATTTTCACACTTTGGAAAATATTTTTATGCTGCCTATTTAATAAGTTGCTGCTCAATTTTCTTTAAGAACTGCCAATGTAATTCAAGAAAATTTTGTACATACATTGATTATTTGGAGCAAAATAACTTATTGCTTAATTAGAAATTTTTGAGAAGGTTTTAATTAAGCTTAAACATATAGTTTTTTTGTTGATTCAGGCAAATAAACATCCTAACATAAGAAATGCTTTACTATTGTTATAACTCAATATGATAAATTATTACTTGAACTATTTTTGCTAAGACATAAGTTGGTAATAAAAATTCCATGTATTGGAGATTAGAACAAAAATAGACAAGATGTATTTGACAAGAGAAGACATTAAATATTATTGAAAATTATTCTATCATACAAACAGAGACAGTCCTCAATTTCAGTTAGTTTATACTTTGACAGTGATAAACTGAATTATAAATGAAGTTATGAAGGAAACAAGGGCCAAAGGAAAGGACTTGGGGTGGAACTGTGTGGCGACATTAGATGAGCTAGACTTGGGGACTGACTAGTAAAAACTGGATGGCTTTGAGCAAGCAGCATTTGAATAGAGGTTTGAAAAATGAAGCAAAGCCAGTCATCAAAAATCTGTAGTACAAATATTCTAGAGGAAGAAACCACTAGAGAAAAAAAATCTTTAAAAAAGAAAGAAAGAAAACTAAAGAGAGACCAATTTTGAAATGCTTGACAAATTATAAACAGACGAGGGTAGATCTGTCCCAGTTAATGAATGGAACACTTCTGAGAAGAGACCAGAGAGAATGGCAAGATCCAGATAATGTGTTTCCCTCCAGGTGGAGGTAAGGAATGAAGACTCCTTAGTAAAAATGAGATGTCTGAGAAGAATTTTAATCACAGGAGTGATGTGATCAGATTTGCAAAAATCACTTGTGGTTTGTACAGAATGGCCTGAAGAATAGAAGAACTGAGGCCTAGAGACAAGTTATGGCTGGTCAGTTACATAATGTGGAGAAATGGAGAAGGGATGATAATTTTTTTTCTTACAAAATCCAGTGATGTCACTTAAAATTGTGAAAGAAAGCACTGGAGTGTTAAAAATTATTTGTGGTTAAAAAAAAGAAAAAGAAAAGGTAATCGTATGAGAATTCCTTAGGTCTGATAAACACCTATACACAGAGTAAGGGTTTGAGGAGCTGGTAGGAAGAGATATGGCCTTATACTTTATATCTTATTAAAAGTAACTAAATTTGAAAGATCAAGTATTAGAAGTATAAACATATTGTTTGAAATTGGAATGATAAGCAGAAAAAAATTATTGGCCTCTGGGCCAAACTCTTTGCAGATGAACTACATTTTGGGTAGAGATATTCCTTTAATAAAAGTGATTTTAATCAAATAAATTGATAGGAAACTTTGCATCTCTTTGTCCCATTAACATAAAAGCAAAGGAACTGGATTCATCAAAATCTTAAAGTCATGGAAAATAGTCTCTACTTACAATGTTGGGAACTACATTTGAAATTTAACTAATGTATTTTCCCAGTAACTGGAACAACACAAAATTGATCTGAATTTTGAAAGTTAAAGACACACACTCCAACCTATAACTAAAGAGAAATTCTCTCTGTAGCAACCTAGACATGAAATTTCAATATCAACACAAAAACATCAGGCTTCTGTGGTAGTGGTGAAGGATGGAGAGTGGTGGTGTTTTGTAATGGGATATTGGCACCACCTAGTGGAGGTTTTGTTCCTTTAAATTGTGAATCTCAAAGCTCACGTTAACTTCACTAACACTAAGGTGAAAATATTTTGCAAAATCTTCTGAGGAAAATCAATGAATATTACAGCCTACACAGATATTTTATTTTTCACAAAATGTAATTTCACAGGAGTATTTTTAATGAAATGTAAAACATTTTTCCTGAATATGTCTATGGTAGGACTTGGCGCAGTTGGTTGTCTTTTTTCCCCCCTCTTTTTTTTTAAAAAATATTTTTAGTTGTAGATGGACATAATACCTTTTTATTTATTTATTTTTATGTGGTGCTGATGATCAAAACCCAGTGCCTTACACGTGCCAGGCAGTGCTCTACCACTGAACCACAACCCCAGACACATTCCCCTTACTTTTTAAAAAGAAATTCTAGAACAGAAAGTTAAATAATTACTATTATTTATAAAACCAAGTAATAAAAAAGTTTGACAATTGAAATAATAATCTAACAAATATGTATGATAATATCTTAAAATTTACCATTTTTAAAACTAATATACAATGTTTCTAATATCACTGTTATTGTATCTTTTTTTATTGATTGATTATTTAAAGCATTACATAGCTCATGATATATCATCTTTCATACATTTGACTCAAATTGTGTTTTGAACTCCCATTTTCACCCCAAATACAGATTGCAGAATCACATCTGTTACATATTCACATTTTTACATAATGCCATATTAGTGACTGTTGTATTCTGCTACCTTTCCTATCCCCTACTATCCCCCCTCCCCTCCCATCCCCTCCCATCTTCCCTCTCTACCTCCCCTGCTATTGTTCAGTTCTCTCCCTTTTTTTTCCCTCCCCCTTGCCCCTCATAACCTCTTATAATTTTATGTATTATTGAAGGTCTCCTGCCATTTCCATATGCTTTCCCTTCTCTCTCCGTTTCTCTCCCCCCATTCGTCTTTGTTTACTGTAGTCTTTTCCTCATGCTCTTCCTTCCTGTTCTGTTCTTAGTTGCTCTCTTTATATCAAAGCAGTCATTTGGCATTTGTTTTTTAGGGCTTGGCTAGCTTCGCTTAGCATAATCTGCTCTAATGCCATCCATTTCCCTGCAAATTCTATGATTTTGTCATTTCTTAGTGCTGCATAATACTCCATTGTGTATAGATGCCACATTTTTTTTTTCATTTACTATTTTAACTTTATTTTAATCTATCTGTTATTCATACAGAATTTGTTCAGGAAGAGTTTTCAGGAAGAATTTCTGAAATATTAAAAACATTCTACTTGAAAACTCCAAAGTCTTGGTAAAAGACTCATTTCTAACTTAATATTATACTCATTTATCTCTTTCAGATGCATGTGTAATATCAGAAGAAATCATGGAAAGATACCACATAACCTTAAGGTGGAAAGAATGGCAAAAGTTTTATGCTTTATCAGGGGACACAGTTGAATTTATGTGTAAATATGGATATTCTCCATTAACTCGAAGTCAATCATTTCGTACAAGGTGTATTGATGGTCACCTGGAATATCCCGTTTGTATTAAGAGATACTCTTAATCTCATTAAAATGTGCACTTAAATTCAGAATTTTTATTATTAATCTAGATTTCAATTTTATTTTAAAATATTGTTTAACTCATTTTTACTCATAAATTAGAATTTGTGTTGAAACGTGCTGGTGTGTTTAGAATCTGAGAGGCTAGAGTCCCACATCTTAAAAGCACTGCATTCAAATTTGGCAAACCAAAGTGCCATGCATCCTATTCATAAAACATCTGTGGCAAGAAATTAGATGCAATTACTTTGTGCTTGTCTGTATCCATCATTCTCCAAACTGAAAGTTTTCTACATAACTTTTGGGGCTCTCTGCGACTCTGTTTCACAGTGCATAAAAAGATAGACTCTCCATCTTCAAAATTATATAATTCAGAAAGATCTAAATACCAAACAAAGTCATGACTTATATTAATCAAAAATATAATCAATTACTAATTGTTATTTATGCATAAGCAAATATAAAAAGATGACATGTGAGCTTCTAAAATATATGAATCTAGTACATTTAGTACATTCAACAATGTAAACAAATCATAAAGAGGAATAGAAGCTTAATTAGATATATATAACTATAAAACTATCATAATTGTTACTATATAACTATGGAAAAAAATGGCAGAAAATGCAATAAAATCTGTAAAAACTATATTTGTGCTTAGAGGTAAGAGGATTGACTTGTTTAATTCCTTTAAAGAGACAGTCTCTAAATTATGGTGGTTTAATTTGTGATTTTTTTTACTTTACAGTAGTATGAAAGTGTTATGTATTCAGTAGAAATTGTACTTTAATCTGTTTCTATGACTAGAAATACATGATAGACAACTTTTATGGTATTGGGTAACAGCAGTTTACAGCATCCAATTGGCCTTGTGATCAACAAAGTATACTACAGGGTACTGTTCTGCTAAGCTATGATATATGATAGGTTGGTATATTAAACGTATGTTCAACTTAAAATAATTTTAATTTATCATGAGTTAATCAGGATGTAACATTCTAAATTGAGGAGTATCAGCATTTTTATTATATTGTACAATTTTTAAACCTTTAATATACTCAGTTTTGAACTTTGAGAATAAGTCGTTTTAAGACAATAATGCCTAAAAACCAAGGTGATCTTGTGGAGAAATATCAACGCCTTATTGGTAATGATCTCAAGGTCAAATTATGCTTTAATGAGTTTTTTGTTGCATAAATTTTTTTCTTCTGTTTTTAAAATTTCAGTAACAAGATCTTGAAGTGTAATTTTATATCTTTGCATTTCAGACAGCACTATTTAGTTAAAATCACTTTGTCTAGAAACATTTTTTTATTTTTAAAAAGCTATAATCTTAGGATGAAAATAAAGATAAAAATGTACAAAACTTTAAGGTGATAAATTGTTACCTCTTATTGCATAATATCATAAAGCTTATATTAAATGCTTTCCTCTTGTTTGAGATCCTGATTTAGATAAATTGAATTGAGACAGATTTTTTTCAATTTTAATGAAATTGGTTACAACAAGCAAGTAATCCTTGTGTTTAATTTTAACACCTGAATATACTTAACTCAGTCCCATTGGGCCACTATAACAAATATAACTTGTCCATTGTGGCTTATTTTAAAAAGACATATCTTTCATACATTTCTTGGAGCTGAGATGCCCAAGATCAAGGCACCAGCTAACTTGGTGTCCCAGGACAGCTTACTCTGTTTTGCAAATGGCGTCTTCTCACTAGGTAGAAGCGGCAAGGAAGTGCTCTAGCCTTTCCTTGTAAGGACACTGCTTCTACTCTTGAGGATGGAACCCCATCTCCTATTCACCTAAAAAGACTTCATCTTCTAATATGCTCACTGTGGTCACTAGGAATGAAACGGTGACATTTAGGGGGACACAAGGATTCAGGACATAGAAGAGAATAGGGAAGGAAAAAGACAGTCCATGCCACAGAACCAAAAGGCAGTAGTAGTGTTTACAATTCTATTTCACAGAGGAATTTCAGCCAAACATTGTAAGAGAGAGATAAAAGAAGGTCATTTTATACACACACAATCTCTCTCTCTCTCTCTCTCTCTCTCTCTCTCTCTCTCTCTCTCTCCCCAACATGGGAGAAGCTAAATATAAAAAAGCAAATGTTAATAGATCTTAAGGGAGAAATAGATTGCAAAATAATAATAGTAGGGTGCTTCCATACTCCAACTTTAATACAATAGATAGGTCATCCTGACAGAAAATCAATAAGAAAACCTTGGACTTGAGCTGTATGTTACACCAAATAGACCTAACAGATATCCATAGAATATTCTACACAATAGCAGCATACACATGATTCTGTAGTGCATACACAACATTCTCCAGGATAGGTCATATGTTATGCCACAAAACAAATTTCACATATTTAAGAATGCTGAAATTATATCAAGTATCTTTGCCAAATAAAAGCCCAAAACTATATATCAATAACAGGGAATATTGGTATATTCACAAATATATAAAATTTGAATGACATCCTCTTGATCTTCTAATAGGTCAATGACAAAATTTAAAGAAAAATGACACTTATAGACAAACAAACATCAAAAAATAGAATACTAAAACTATAAGGTGCAGAAAAAGAATTTTGTAAGGGAAATAAGTATATAACTATAAATGCCTATGTGATTTAGATCTCAAATAAATAACAAAGCTTCAAACTTTATGCCTCAAAGAACTAGAAAATGAAGAAGTAACTAAACTAAAGATATTAAGAGGGAGGAAATAAAGGTATCCAAAAAGAAAAAAAAACAGTATTAAGAAAAAAAAGAAAAGAAAATACTCAGAAAACACTATTAAGCATCTACAAAGCTAAAAGCTGATTTTTAACCAATAAACAAAATTGATAAAAGTTTAGCTGGACAAATATGGAAGTAAATAAATTTCAAAATGAAGAGGAAACATTACAGTTAATAGCACAAAAATAATGTTAGGGTCCAGCGGAGTGTCGGAGAAAGAGACCACACAAGAGACTGGCTCCATGCAATTGGCAAAAGGGGATTTATTGGGGATCCATTCCAGCGCGCTGGGGCTCCGTGCTCACTCAAGAAGGGAGAGCAGCCCAGAGCCCAGAGCAGAGGTCAAGCAGAGCTTAAGTACACTTTTGGGGGAGGGCGGAGGGGGGGGCTTTGCATACATCAGAACAAATCATCATGAGGCGCGGGAAAATTGAACAACAACTCTGAGACATGATTAGCACATTCATTGGCGGGAACAGGTGGGGCGGGGGTGATTGGTCATTCCTAAGCGGGTTACACATTCAAAATGATTGGTTTGTGCCCTGTGACAAACTGCACAGGGCCCTAGGCTAAATGGCCAGTAGGGCGTTGTTTTAACTATCTCAGGAATTTCAGGTTCTGGGTGTAACAGAGGAACTTAATAATACCTAATCTTTTACATTCAAGCTTTCCAGCTTAGAAACTTTACCCTTTCAATACAAAATGTACTACAATTCTGGTATGAACAATTATACCAGCAATTTGGATGACCTAGAAGAAACGAATCTTTGTAAAAAGTTGCAGCCTACCAGGACTGAATCACAAATACAAAATCCCAACAGACTGGTAATGAACAAGGAGTTTGAATTAGTTATTAAAAATTCTTTTATGAAAGAAAAGCCCAGGACCTGATAACTTTACAGGTCGGTTTTATAAAACATTCAAAAGTTAACATGACATGGATGAACCCAACTCCCTTGTATAACTATGAAGATTTAAAAAAAATTAACATGAATCCTTTTCATATCCTTCAAAAAAACTGAGGAGTAGTAAGCACTTCCAAATTCACTTATGAGGCCAGCTGTTAGGGTCTGTAAACAAGTCAAGATGGCGCCTGGCATTTTGCCAAAGGGAGTGGTTGGAGAAGTAACGCCAGCGAGCCATTAAGATGATAGAGATTTCTTAATGACTGCTGTGTCTAGATTATGTCAATTAAGTTAAGCTGTGTGTAATTATTAAGATGAATAGAATTCCTTAATGACTAATTGATGTATCTGGATGTTAATTGAAACAAGCTCTGTATAATCAGTTAAGTGTATATATACCTCTACTGTCCGACAATAAAGTGGCTCCCGAGGTACCAACCTTCACAAGTTCCTTGTGACTCATCCCCTGGTTATTTCACCTAGCCAGACTTCGGCAGCCAGCATTATCTTGACAACAATGCTACACAAGTATACTATGAGAAAATAATAACCAATATACCTGATGAATATCCCTGGTGAATAGAGATGTAAAACCTCTCAATATAAGATGAATTCAACAGCACTTTTAAGGGATCATAAGACTGACTCATCTGTGATTTATTTCTGGGACTCAAAGATGGTTCAATAAATACCAGTCATTAAATATTATATATTACATTAACAGAATAAACTTTTAAAATCATTATTATTCAATAGATGGAAAAAACATCATTTTATAATAAAAACTCTCAAAACATTTGGCAATGAAGGAGTTATTCCAAGACAAGAAAGGCCATATACAAGTTGAGTAATCCTAATCCAAAAATCCAAAATCTGAAATGCTAAAACTTCTGAAACTTTCTAGATAATAATGCCTAAATTGGAAAATTCCACAACATGATTCTTTGCTTCATGCACAAAATTATTTGGAGTGTGCATACAACTCTTTTTGGAAAATATTTATGTAGTGAATATGAAAACCAAATAAGTTTTGTGTTTAGGCTCAGGTCCCACCCCAGTGTATCATTATGTATACATAAATACTTCAAAACAACAACAAAAATGTGGTCATGAGCATTTGTAATTAGGGATATTCAACTTGCATTAGCAGTCTACAATTGGTATCATACTAAATGGTAAGAAATTAAATACTTTACCTCTAAGATCAAGACTAAGGCAAGAATATCCATTGTCTTAGTCCACTTTCTTTTGCTATCATAGAATACCTGAGATTGGGTAACCATAGCATCCAAATTCCTGCCCCCAAATTCATGTCTTTCTCACACACAAAATAACATTCTTTTCATCCCAATAGTTTCAAAGTTTTTACTTCCTTCAGCATCAACTCAAAAGTTCCAAGTCCAAAGTCATTTAAATTGAGTATGGGTGAGATTCAAAGTCTAAATCATTCTAAGGCAAAGTTTCTATAGCTGTGAACCTATGAAACTAAAACAAGTCACCTCCTTCCAAAATACAATGGGAAGACTGATATAGGATAGACATTTACTTTCCAAAAAAATGGAAAAATAGGCGAGAAGAAAGTAGTAATAGGCATCAAGTCCAGTGGGAAAACAATTCAGTCCTTGAGCTACAAAGTAATCTACTTTGATTCTATGTCTTGCTGATTGGAATCAGCAAGGAGATTGGAATCCCCAAGGATTTCAAATTGACAGTCCTGTGGGTTTGTTGGGCTTAGCCCATGCTTCAGCCCTGTTGCACTGATGTGGTTCTACAGTTCTGGGGTTTGGGGCAACAGTCCCTATTCCAAACTTGCCTCTGTACTACTATAATGAGAACTGTCTGTGATAGCTCTGCTCCCATGATTTCATTAGTCACTGCCCTAGCATGTATTCTGTGTTGTTTCTAGCTCTGACCCCACACTTCTGCTTAGCATTGCCCTAGTGGGAGCTCAGTGTGCTGGTTCCGTCCCATTGAAAGTCTCTGCCTGAGCCACTGGGTATGACCTTGAAATCTAGGAGGAGACTGCTAAACTTGCATACCTCTTTGCAGACCTTCAGAATAAATTACTTTCATGTGAATGCTGCCAAAGTTTATGGCATGTACCCTCTGAAGCAGTGTGTCTAGCCATAACTTGAACTTTAACAGGGTATCCCCTTCTAGAAGTTGTCCTTGGCAAGATCACTCACTTTCTTTTCAAATCCTTTAATGCCTTCTCCCTGAAAATCAAAGGAAAATCAGTAGAATAGAGAAAAGGGATCAGGGGGAGGAAAGAGAGAAAGGAAAGGGGAAATACTGGGAAAATATTGTCTAAATTATATTGATATGTACATGTATAAATAAGTAACAATGAATCCCACTACTGTGTACAACTATAATGCACCAATAAAAAATATGGGGGGAAATCCCCTCCCTTTTACTCGGTATTTTAAGTTATAAGGAAAGGCCTCCCCTGCAGAGTCTAAATTCTGAAAGGCCTCACTTGAATAGTTTGGATGTCAAGCATTTTTTGATTCCCAAACTCAGGGGGGCCTTTGTAACATTCTTCTTGTCAGCTAGCTTTGGGGGGTCAAAATCTATTGTGATAAGATAAATACACTCTCTGAGGAAGACCTGCCCAGCCTCCAGGCTTAGTTCATCCTTTCCTCTCCTTAAAAACCCTTTACTCCCTGAGCCTGAGGAAAATCAGAGCTTGAAAGAATTGTGTGTGATTCAGCAAAAGCAGTATCAACAGGCAAGTCCATAGCAATAGGAGCCTACATCAAAAGGAGAAAGCTTTCAAATAATCAACCTACTGACGCACCTCAGGAAACTAGAAAAGCAAAGAAGAAAAAAAAAAAAAACCTTTAAGCCTCATATTATTAGGAGAAAAATAACAAAGATCAGAGTGGAAAAACTACAGAGACTAAAATAAATACAAAAAATCAATGAAACAAAGATTTGGAGTTTTTTTTTCTTTTTTGAAAAGATAAACAAAATTGAAATAATTTTAGTTAGTCTTATCAAGAATAAAAAAGATACAAACAAATGAAGACAGAGGAGAAATGAGGCATGACAAGTGATATCACAGAAATTAAAATACTCAATCATTAAGGAGTTTTATGATCTTATGCATACAGATAACAATAAATGTTGGTGAATATGTTACCTTTAAAAGTGTTTCTATGATTCCATGGTGAATAAGTGTAAGCTAATTTTGAATAGTTATCTATCAAAAGGAAGAACAATTCTTTGTTGCAGCTTTTAGGAATCCTATTTTTTGGAAGACAAACATTCCTATGACTAAGTTGTGATTTTATACAAAATGATCAACAATATAAACTAACAGTACAGCTAATTCATCAATAGAAAAAAGTAAATTTTCAATTTTCAATGCTCTTCAATATGCAATAGAAGTAGAAGAAAATAACTTCAGAAGATAGTATTGAATATAGATTTAAAAGTTAGTTGTTATATTGTTGAAAAATAAACATGCCAGGTTATTGTCCATCTAAAATCTATTTTTCTGAACTGTACTGACCTGAATTTAGGAAGCATACATAAGCTTCATACAAATTAATTAAACATAAATATTAAATTATGCACTCAGTAAATATTAGGATCCTCATAGCTTTGATCTTTTAGTAATAAAAGTACACTGATGATTTCCTTTAAGAACAAATAGGTGGGCTGGAGATGTGGCTCAAGCGGTAACGAGCTCGCCTGGCATGCGTGCGGCAGGGTTTCGAGCCTCAGCACCACATACAAAACAAAGATGTTGTGTCCGCCGAAAACTAAAAATAGGTGCAAGATCATATAAGAGATCAGGAGCTGGTAAGAATTATTTCCGTGATGGAGCATTTCTTTTTTCTCCTTTGCTTACATATTGAGCTATTTCAATTTTATATGGCATAGAGCAATGTCTCATGTGAGGTATGTATATAAGTATATATGTATTTACGTATTTATTCTGGTGCTTGAGATTGAACCCAGGGGCACTCTACAACTGAGAACGGGTCTCACTAAGTTTCCTAGGCTGCCCTGAACTTTTGATCCTCCAGACTCAGCCTCTCCAGAGCAGCTGGGATTGCATGTGTGCCACCACACCCAGCTGAAATGAGCCTTTTATTATTATTATTATTATTATTATTATTATTATTATTATTATTACTGAAGATTGAACCCAGGGGCACTTTACCACTGAGCTCCATCCCTGGCCCTTTTGCTTTTTAATTTTGAGACAGAGTTTCATTAATTTACTTAGGGCCTCATTAAATTGCTGAGGCTGGCCTCAAACTTGTGGTCCTCCTATCTCAGCCCCCTAGTCACTGAGATTACAGGCTTGGCCCCACTGTACCCAGTGAAATGAGACTTTTTAATGATTATTACACTAAAATATCTTGCATTCTGAAGTATATTACATACGAATATTGAGCTTTGAAAATATTCAACCTAATTTTCTTTCCCTCCAGGGCTGGAGAGTGAGCCCAGGTCCTCCAGCACACTAGGCATGTGCCTTACCACTGAGCTGTGTCTCCAGCTCTCAACCTCAGTTTTCTATGTATCATTATTTACACTGTAGGTCTTTTCTAAAATACAGGTCCCAGAACTATTTATCATTGAGAAATTCCTTGTTCACACCTTTCACAATGCTTTGACTTCACACTTCACGAGGTAGTCATTTTACTTACTATATTCAAGCCAGTTTTGATAATAGTTCAGTTACTGCCCAATTCATTTTGCTCTGAATCAAAAATAGGGGAAATCATATAAAGTATTTACAGTCCTCAAGTATATTTTTTTCTAAAATAACTTGTGAAAAGTCAGAGATGCTACTCATCCTTTAATCTTGTATTTGTTGTGTTATTATCCAATTAGGTTTGGTGGGAGGATGTCTCCACACTTGAGTCCTCAGGTTACAAACTCCACCTAGGTTAGTGCTCACACTACTTGAAAGTCTAGAGTGGAGGACACTAAAGTAACACAGCCAAGTCTCAGCCCAGGGCAGCGACTGAGCCATCAATTTCAGAGTCCTGGGACTCAAGCTCTTTGCAACCCATGAGTTTCCTGTTCACAGGGGTTGTCTTGCCACACAGGGAACCCAAGTTCTTTGAAGCTGTTCCAGTCCTGGGCTGCCAAGTCAGTGGGTCCTTGTTTCTTCTCCCCCTTCCTTTTTTTTTTTTTTTTTTTTTTTTTTTTGGTGTTGGGAGCTACCAGGGATTAAACTCAGAGACACTCAGCCACTGAGCCACATTCCTGACCATATTTTATATTTTATTTATAGACAGGGTCTCGCTGAGTTGCTTAGTGCCTCACTGTTGAGGCTGGCATGAATTTGTGATCCTCAGCCTCCTGCGCTACTGGGATTACATGTGTAATCCACCCGGCCACTCATATATTTTCTTGCTTAAATGAACTCTGGAAAATTTAACTGGTTTAAGGGTTTTCCTTTAACCATCAAGTATGGCACAGAAACTAAAAGTTTATTGTCATGTAGTTGTAAGTCGGTGATATTTATGTATAGGACCTATTCACATATAATATTTAAGATAAAATGATATTTCATTCTAATACATGTGAAACATATTATGCTTTTTCAGATTTTGCGTATAAAACTCTTAATAAAAATTTGAGCACAAATGAAAGTAAACGTATAATCTAGCCAGCAACTAGCACTGGCTTCATTAAAGAGGTTCGAACTGTGAGCACAATGCTAGGGAATTTTAAATTAAAGAGGCAACCCTCTAATTACCTTGAAAACCAGCTCCAGGATGGCTTCTCCTAGCTCCAACCTCCAGCCACCTAATGCAGTAGCGAGGTTTACTGAAGAGGCTAGCACATGCGAGAGAACACACCAGGGAGAGGACTTTTACTGGGGAACAAAAAATTCTGAGGAAAATCCCATTCAATGAAGGTTAAGGGGGGCAGCATTCCAAGATCGGGGCAATGATTGGGTCTTTGAGCCTCTGCAAGGACAAGCCCTAGGACCTGGAGAAGGGTGGGGAAAGCTCTGACACAGCTGTGTCTGAGTGCCTCTCACCCAGCCAGGGAGGCAACTCAAATCACGTGCGACAACGGCCTCCCACAATATAATGTTTGGCATATATACATATATGCAAAATAAGCTTCAGGGAAATAAAAATTGGCATGCAATCTAATTCACATATCTAAGATAGAAATCACACTATGTGTTGTGACAAATTTTGAGGAGAAAAATGACCAGAATGTAATTAAATACATTAAAACAATGTTCTGAAGGTTTTTGAGGTTTCAAGTCCCTTTTCCTCATTTTGGCAGAGAGAGAACAGCATTTCTGCCAAGGAACTGGTAGAAATGAAGCAGAGTTCAGTGCGCAAAGTTGGAGGCATGGTCTCCTCCCAGAGACCAGCAGGTGTAGGGTACAGAGGGAGCCGGCCCTCTTGTAGCTCCAGGGTGTACTCTGAACACCATCCTAGGAATGAGGATCCCCTCTGGATCTTCAGGAGGTTCATATGGGAAGTCAGACTACAGGGGCTCAGTTCATTGGCTGTCCCCTCCTCCCTGTCCCAGCCCAGACCCCTTCCCTGCCATAAAGGAATCACATCAGAAAACCCAATACAGTCCTCTCACCAGAGGAAATGAGGTCCAGGTGTTCAGGGATCAGACCCATACATCCAATAAATGTTTGCTCCCTGAGTGGATTAGGATAAAATATGCTGCTATGTCCCCCCACCCATGGCATCGTGGGAAGGGTCCCATGTGACAGCCCCCTGGAGTTATGCACTTGAGGAGGCTAGGCAGTCCATTTTGATTTCAGTGGGCCTGGGTCCCCAGACAGTATAGACAGACATGTGCTTGGTCAGAGTAGGCAACTAGGGTGCCAGAGGGCAGAGGTGCTGATATGTCATGTGGACACAGGGGGTGGGTGTGAGGACTAATTGAGTTGTGTCCCACCCAGGGCCTGAGGTCCAGAGACACCCCCACTTCTGGAAGCACAGGCTGCACCTGGAGCTGCAGGGTGAGCACTACACAGTGAGCTGGGAAAGGTGGAGAGAGAGTGATGAGACAGATGTGGGCCAGAAGCACTGGACCAAGGGCTCACCTTTTCCCTGTCTCCTGGAGCTCCCTTGGCTTGCCTGACTGGGGACAAAATGGCTCTGCCTTAGGAGAGTGGACATAGAATCACTTGTCATGGCTTGAGGGATGTCAAACACCCTCACAAGTCTACCTACTGCTTGTTGACCCCATCAGGTGGCCAGGCTATGTCCTCCTGATTGTCCAGTTCCCACCTTAGGCAGGAATATGTCTTCACCTGCAGTGCCCCAGAATGGTGGGCCAGCTCAGACTCAGCCATCAGAACCTTGCCCACAGGCCTAGGGTGGGATCCCTGCACTTGGAGGTCCCAGCCCTGGCTCTCCATTTTGTGCCTGGCAAGCAGCCATCTCTAAAACCTTCCTCCTGGGACAGTGGGCTCATGACCCTCTGTAGCAGGGCACTGAGGCAGCTGAGCTACATGCGTGCCACAGGCTTAATGAGTGCCTGCCCCTGCATCTCAAGCTTTAGGTGAAAGGCCACATTGCATACAGCTGCATACGCGCCCACACATATGTGCCTGGAACTCTGACCTGTCCTTCTTCCCCTGGGGAATTGGGTCTCAGGGCTGGAGGATTCAGCATGCAACTCCATGAAGTTGCCCTGACATCCCTGCCCTCACATTGACTATCCCTGCAAGCCCTGGGGGCCCTAAGCTCCACAAAGAGGACCACACTGGCCCCTTGTCCTGGCCCTCCTGCCCTGGCCTCACTGCATCTGTAAGTACACCCTGGGGGCGGGGCCTAGGGTAACAGGGTCCACCCCCACACAAAGTGGCAAGCCCTCTGCTGCCCCACCCCCTCGCAGTCTGGCTCTCCTGGGCTCAGATGGCCACAAGCTCCACTTGTGGATGATCCACGTGCTCCAGTGGGATGGTGGTTGATGTGTATTCTGGCCAAGGACCCAGGCAGGAAAACGGGGAGGCTCAGACCACAGAAGGGCAGGCACGCAGATTTTGAAACAAAGTGGTTCCTGAGATGGTGGCCAGTTGTGATGGAGGCGCAGCCAAGCAGGTGGGTGGGTGCAGCCTGATGCGGCCCTTGCGCCATCCCTGATGGCCTTCCCCAGGACATAACCCGCTGTCCCTGGGTGGGTACCAAGAAGGGGGTGTGATGCGCTCACGCTCAGGCCAGTCTGTGTCTTTTCCCTCAGCCAGTTGGCAAGGATCTGATCAGCATGGCGCAGGTGCTCCATAGAGGCGTGCCACCTGCTGGCACCTCCTTCCTATGAGTTCCAGTCCAGAGGGCCTGCTGGGGACAGGATGCCTGGAGACAAGTGCTCTACCACCAACCCCCTCCCTGGTCTGCAAGAAAGACTTGGGAATCCTTTTCCTGGGATGCCCCTCCCCCGCTGTGCTCTCCTCTGTCCCCTGTTTCTGCCATGGCAGACATGGCTGGTTCTTAATAAATTTCTCTTCCTCATAGATCTCCTTGCTTGGATGCTTTCAGGGGGACCAGGGAGACTTGTCTGGGTTGCATCCTGCTCTGAGTTGGGGCTGGGCCACCATCCATTTGAGCAAAGGTGTGGTTCTGTAGTATTGGGAATAGAGCAAGGCAAGAGGGACTCCTGGGTCCTCTGGAGGTCCCCTGGGCAAACAAGGACTCTCAAGTGCTTGGGAAGGTGGGAGGCTCTTGAGCTGCCTGGGGGCCAGCAGTGCAGACCCTGTGGGGCACCTTCTGACCCTGCTGGTCCCTGATGAAGAGAGTGGAGAAGGGGAGGTGCCCTGGACAAAACATGCGCCCAGAGATCATGTCCTCAGTGACCTATCTCCTCCTGCTGGGCCCACGTCCTACTAATATCTCTACCATTTACCCCGAGCCCACCAAGATACACAATCACCAATGTCTCCATCCATTCGTGAACTCAAAGCGCCTTTTACAGCGCCTTTGATCATTCACCTACCCCAGGACCCCAACAGAGAGTACTGCTCCCCTGAGGTTCTAGCCTTCAAGTTAGGAGCTCTCTGGGGACTGGGAAGATTCAGAGCAGAACAAGAGGGGTGTAGACTGTGCTTTGAATGTGGATTCGAGGCTGACCATGGGCTCAGAAGACTCAATTCAGATCCATTCTGTTCCACTGACCCTCTGAGATACTACGGACATGTCACAGAACTCTGCAAGCCTTAGAGTTCTTGTTTATTCCAGAGGCCTTATTGAGTGCCTACTGTGTGTGTGTGTCTGTGTGTGTGTGTGTGTGTGTGTGTTCACACATGCTTGTCTTTGGGATTCACCCCAGGATCCCACCACTCATGAAAGCATATTTGTGCCCTGTGACAAAACAGGACCCACACTTTAGCCTCATGAACAGTGAAGCACAGACACGAGGTGGATCATAGGAGAGAGTGTGACACATCCAAGGGTCTGTGTACATCTCCTCCTGCTTTCCTTCTCCCTGAAAGGAGTCGCCAGAAACAGAGGGTCTGAGGTCCAAGGCCGAGTCTTGAATAGGATCCACTAGTCCTGGTATGTGGAGGGAGCCTAGTTGGTGCCAGAATCTCTAGATTTTGTCAAGCTGCGTTTTGAAATGCCTTTATGTGAGACAGAACTTCTAATATAAGCAACTGAACTGATTCATTTTTTCATCTTCTGTAAAGCAACTAAGTTTTTTACAGTGTACACAGGCCAAAAGCTAGGAGTTTATAGGGTTGGGGAAGGTCACTTGGCCTTTAGTCTTCTATTCATTCTGTATCCTCTGAGATTCCTTTGTTCTAAATGTCTTATTGCTCATTTAAGTTATTTTGTTGTTTTGCATTGTGTGGTGTTTTATTTTGTTTTGTTTCAGTCTCAGAACATAGTTCCAATTCAGAATCTTTATAGCTGACATTTCACCCAAAGACTTCTTGGGAATCAAACCCATAAGTCATCTTTCTTGCTGGCTTATTGTGAAGTAAGAAGAACATGAATTCTTTGATACTCATCACATCAAGAAGTGGTTGAAAAAGTAACTCTCTCTTTTTATCTGGACAGTCTCTTTAACTGTTTTGACCCATAGCATGTGGTAGAAGCTGTATCATGTCGATTTCTGGGCCCGGGTAGTAAGTTTGTGGCTACCTCCACTTGCTGTCTCTTGGAATACTTACTGTGTAAGAAAGTCCAAACATTTCTGTTTAAAAGCCCTCCTGGAGTAGAACTAAAATCCCAAGTCTACAGTCTCAGTCTCCCAGTAACAGGTAGCACCAATGTGCTAACCATCATGTGCTACCCATGAGTCAGCCATCGTGGAAGCAGATATTCCATTTCTAGTCAAGTCCTCTCTAATGAAATTCAGGTGACTAGAGAAGCACCATCCTGTCAATTCCTGACTAGACTGCAATTTTGTCAGCACAATTTTTTTTTTGAGCCAAAAACTTTGCAGTGGTTTCTTATATAGAGATAGCATACAGTGAAATATTTTATTAAAAACATTTGATTAAAAATGCATATTGAATAGTACCCTGTAACATTATGCTTATTTGGCAAAAAGGCATCTGTAGCTATTATCTTATTAAGACATGTTTACCCTTAGGACTATGAAATTCATAACAATAAAACATAGCAGGGCCAATTACCACCTAATACAATTACCAAATTTATTATTTTATTTTTATTTTTAAACTGAGGATTTTGGTGCTCAGAGGTGCTCTGTCATTGAGTTACATTGCCCACCTTTTTAATACTTTTTATTTTGAGACAGGTTCTCACAAATTGCTGAGGCTGGCTTCAAACTGTGACCCCTCCTGCCTCAGCACTCTGAGTCTCTGTGACTACAGGTAAGCACCATCACACTGGATTTTGTAGGCTCATGTGGAAGCTCAACATTCCTGCAATTCCAGCCCACCTCTCTAAAGTTAAGCCCCAGAGACTGGGAAGGCTGAGGCAGGAAGATCGCAAGTTTCAGGCCAGCCTGGGAAATTTAGAATTTTAACAACCCTGCAAGACACTGTTTAAAAATAAAAGCTGAGCGAGGTGACCCACTCCTGTGATCCCAGCATCTCAGGAGGTTGAGGCAAGAGGATCAGGAGTTCCAAGCCATCCTCAGCAAATTGAGACACTAAGCAACTCAGTCAGACCCTGTCCATAAATACAAAATAGGGCTAGGATGTGGCTCAGTGGCTGAGTGCCCCTGAGTTCAATCCCTAGTAACAACAAAAAAAAAAAAAAAAAAAAAAAAAGAAGAAGAAGAAGAAGAAGAAAAGAAAAAGAAAGGAAAAAAAAGAAAAAATGCAGAGGATGTAGCTTAGTGTAAAACACCCATGGGTTTAATCCCCATTACTAAACAAAGAAACAAAAATAAAGCAAAAACAAAAAATTTAAAAACCAGAAGATGGGCTTCAAAGGAAAGCTTAAAGGAAGGAAATCAAAAATAGCCTGGAGTCATGCTCATATTTAAGGCTGGAAGGAGAAGAGAATCAAATGGTGGCACTGTCCAATATCATAGCCATTGTCCAAATGTAGCCACTTATAGTTACGTTTTTTCCATTTCTTAGCTTTTTTTCAAATTTTATGTTTTTATTCTAATTTGTTTTATATGACAACAGAATGCATTATAAGTCATATTACATATATAGAGACCAACTTTTCATATCTCTGGTTGGAAACAAAGTATATACATACCATTCCTCTCTTCATACATGTGCTTTGGATAATGATGTCCATCATATTCCACCATTATTTCTAACCCTATGTCCCCTCCCTTCCCCTCCCACTCTATCTAGAGTTTGTCTATTTCTCCCCCTTCCTACCTGACTATGAAACAGCTTGATGCTGGTTGTTTTAATGAATCACAATAATAGTCATTATTTATCAGGTCTTTAGTGTGTGCCCAAAACTGTTAAAACACTTCATAAACTAGATTTCTTTTTAAAGTCATGTTTGTTGAGATATACTTTATATATGATACAATTTACCCCATTTTGTTTATACTTATATGTATCTTGATAACAAAAATATAAAAAGTGACAACATGTATATATGGATATATGGTACTAGCATCGAGATACAGAATGTTACCTTGTTCTCCTTTACTTCTTTTTTTTAAACAAATAGAGAAATTAATTTTAATATATTTCCTTTAGCCCAAAGGATAACCAATATCATTTGCAAAGAAAATAATTGTTAGCAAGATATTTCATGTTCATTTTCTTTTTTTTAGTGGTTGTTAAAAACATTACATAGTTCTTGATATATCATATTTCACACTTTGATTCAAGTGGGTTATGAACTCCCATTTTTATCCCGTATACAGATTGCAGAATCACATCAGTTACACTTCCATTGATTTACATATTGACATACTCATGTCTGTTGTATTCTGCTGCCTTTCCTATCCTCTACTATCCCCCCTCCCCTCCCCTCCCCTCCCCTCTTCTCTCTCTACCCCCTCTACTGTAATTCATTTCTCCCCCTTGTATTATTTTTCCCTTTCCTGTCACTTCCTCTTGTATGCAATTTTGTATAACCCTGAGGGTCTCCTTCCATTTCCATGCAATTTCCCTTCTCTCTCCCTTTCCCTCCCACCTCTCATCCCTGTTTAATGTTAGTCTTCTTCTCTTGCTCTTCTTCCCTACTCTGTTCTTAGTTACTCTCCTTATATCAAAGAAGACATTTGGCGTTTGTTTTTTAGGGATTGGCTAGCTTCACTTAGCATAATCTGCTCTAATGCCATCCATTTCCCTCCAAATTCTATGATTTTGTCATTTTTTAATGCAGAGTAATACTCCATTGTGTATAAATGCCACATTTTTTTTTATCCATTCGTCTATTGAAGGGCATCTAGGTTGCTTCCACAGTCCATGTTCATTTTCTTAGTCCTAGTAATTCTTTGGAATCTAATGTCTATTTAACACATAGCACACCTCAATTTAGACTATACACATTTCAAATACTCAGTGGCCTCATGTAACCAATTGCTGCCCTATTGGCTCCTTTATCCATCTTTCACCTTTGGATGAGACACATGCTGTAGGCTGCATGATAAGTCTCCTTGTTATGTGGTTTCTTGTTGCATTCTATCAGAAAGGGACACCAAAGAGATGAACTTAAAATACAAGAGTAGATCAAGGTGGTTTATTCCTTCATATAAGACTCTATTAGACTGTGAGTTGGTTTCTACATGCTTTGAGTGGGAAGGACTTCAGTTAGGTCACCTTCTCCTACAAGTTTTTCATAATGGCTCTCTCTTACTTCACCTCCTACCTCTCCAAGTTTACAGAAGGAAAGGTGCTTCACAAAATTTATTAGTTACCTTTATAAATACCTTAGTAAACAATTTTTCCTCTGATTGATATTTTTCATCCTTGAATCTTAAATAATGGCTTTTTAATTATAAGAGAGTAAAGTATACCTCATCTCATATCACAGGCAATGTGATACTAGATTAATTATATATTAAAATATAACATAAAATGCTAACACTTTTAAAGAACATATTTATATAACTTTGTGAGGAGAAATGGGAAACAAAAATTATGAAATAAACAAAAACCTGAAAAATGAGATGATATTGTAGTTTAAATTTTTATGTGTAAAAATTTATCAAAAAGAGTTGAAAGAGACATGAATTGTATTACAGGTCATTTTCGTTTATTTTTGATATTTAGCTTGACTTGGTTTCTCCTTTAGTTGGCTTTTCCTTTTGTAGTTCTTCCCTTTACAAATTTTTATTGTTGTTTTTTATTTCCTCCTCATGGAATATTTTTCCAAGAATGTTCTATAGAGCAGGCTTTCTTGCTATAAATTCTTTTACTTTTTGTTTGTTATAGAAGGTTTTTATTTCATTGTCAAATTTGAAGCTTAATTTTGCTGGATATAAGATTCTTCGTTGGCATCCATTACCTTTTAGAACTTGGTGTATATTGTTCCAAGATCCTCTGACTTTGAGGGTCTGGGTTGAAAAATCTGCTGAGATCTGAATTGGACTTCCCTTATAGGTAATCTGATTGTTCTCTCTTGCAGCCTTTAAAATTCTATCCTTATTCTGTATGCTAGGCATTTTCATTATAACATGTCTTGATGTAGATCTGTGGTAATTTTGTATATTTGGTTTCCTATAGGCCTCTTGTATCTGATTTTCCAGTTCATTCTTCATGCGTGGTATTTTTCTGCTATTATTGCATTGAAGAGATTGTACATTCCCTTGGTTTGAATCTCTGAAGCTTCCTGGATCCCGATAACTCATAAATTTGGTCTTTCGATGGTATCCTATAAGTCTTAGATATTCTGTTCATGGTTCCTTACTATATTCCCTGTGAGGTCAACTTTATTTTTAAGATTGTGTATTGTATCTTCGTTGTCTGAGGTCCTGAATTGCAAGTGATCTAGTCTGTTAGTGATGCTATCTATTGAGTTTTTAAATTGGCTTATTGTTTCTTTCATTTCAAGGATTTCTATTTTTTTTTTCAATATCAATCTCTTTCTTGGAGTAATCTCCTGCAACTTGTATTTGCTCTCTCATCTCTTTGTTGGAGTGATCCATTTTTGCCTGTATCTGCTCACTTAGGTCATTCTTTAATTTCCGAATCATTTTAGTTATGTATATTCTGAACTCCTTCTGTGACATTTCACCTACTTCACTATCTATGGATTCTATTGTTGTAGTATCTTGGTTTGTTTGAGGCACTTTCTTCCCTTGTTTTTTCATGATGTCTATGAGTCTTCCTCTCTTGCAGTGTAGACCCGAGGTATGACAGTTTCTGCCCTATTGTCTTATAGTGTCCCTATATGTTACCAATACCTCACTTTTAAGGGAGAGATCAATATTACAGCACTCAATGTACCCAACATGCAGCCATATATCAGTTAGCTTCTATTTTTACATCTTGCTGTATTTTACTCATCAGAAACGATGAGTTCGGTTATCTTCTACCTTATAGTCAGTAGGTTTGCGTAATGGTTTACAGTTTCTCATGGTAGAAGTGGGGCATGGGGGGTTGGCTGAGATGTTTATGAAGTAGGATATTAGAATATGGAGGTATTAGATTATATGACAGGTGAGAGGATAATCATAAGAAGTTGGCTGTTAGTAGGAGAAACATGAGATAGGAAACCCCATGCAAGTCTCCCTGTTACCTCAGCAACAGGATAACTGTTAGCTCCCCCAGTAGAGAAACTTATGGTGCAGTCAGGCCCACAGGGACCTTTATGATATCTTACCAGGTCCTTATTGTTGTCCCTTGATACAAGTGGTGATATCCCAGTTTCGTGGTGGTGGTGGCAGCCTCAAACCTATATGTACCCTGATGTTAGGCTGTGGAGCCATGCTTTGGTGAATAAGGAACCCCAATGTGGGGTGGTTCACCACATATCTCTGGGCCCAGGACAGACCTCTCCTCCTGACTTCCTGGCCACATATGGTGGGCCTCTCCTCCAGATCTATGGGCCACGATGTGGCAGTCGGGTCTCTCTGGATCTCCTCGCCATGTGCCACAAGGCTGTTCTTGTTTGGCTTTAAATGTCTTATTCGGTTCTACCTTACATTATTTTCTCACAAAATATCATAAAAAAATTAACACTGCCCTCCCAGATCCCTATGTTCTTTTCATTTTGATCATGCTATTCTCTCTCTTTTGAAGCCTGTTCACAAATTCCTAGAAGCAGACTGAGAAAGCCTTTTGCATATGTTAGACTGAGAGTTTAAATAAATGTAAACCTGATTAAATATCTAGAATCAATTTTCCTTCTTCTACCAGGTAGAAAACTTTCTGCCTAGTAATTTGCCTAGCAGAAATCATGATGACTCTTTATCTGGTAATGATGACCTGAGAAAATCAAATGATTATTTACTTTTACAAGTATACTTCTTTGCACAGCAAGTAATACCTGCTATCTCAGGTTATACTCCATACCCATCAGTGTAGATTATTGTTTGTGTTTTTCAAATGACGTTGGCAGTTTAATTCATTCTTCCCTAAGGAATATTTCTTATTTAAAGACATAAAAAATAAGATGAGATTAAAGTATAAAATTGTGATGTTAGTGTAAGTTAAATATAAGCTAGTATAAAACACAGGTAATATTCTACCAGGTATATCCCTTGATTTGTTATTTCTTAATTTACATAAATAATCAATGCAATAATAGAACAGAAATATTTTTTCCAGAAAGAACAAAATGGCAACAACAGTATGTTGTTGTTAAGACTTTTACTATTCCAGTGCAGTATTCTGGTGCCTCATCAATTAGGGAAATATGCATGCTTTTCTCTGACTTGCTGTTGTCTTATTAGTGAATTAACCTTGTTTAACCTTTGAGCCTTTACTATGAACCAAAGAGAAGGCAATATATAAAATAAATTGAGATGTCAATGCTGAGTTTAGGGAAAGTCAGTGAGGAGAAAACTGTGGCAGGAGGAAGAAAGAAGTCAGAGCCTGCTAATTATATCTCACAGCCATATCCAAGGGGGATGCATGGTATACAATTGATGTCACTGATTTTCTGCTCTCAGATTTTCTTAAAATTGAATATAAATTTAAGAATTATAAATTCAGGTTAAAGAATTTTTCTAATTAGTTTTTTTCTTAAAAAAGAAGAGTTCTGCCATACTGATTTCTTCACAGCTGTGCCTCAGTAATTTCCGATTAGAATTGGACAGTTTTGAAAATTCTTCTCTATACTATTCATTTGATTTGTGATCTACTGTACATCCTAGCTAAGCTAGAATTGGACTGGACTTTAAGAATGATGCAATAAGTAATAATCACGATTGTAAATTTTAGGTATTAAGATATCCACCAAGCTTATTTTCTAATAAAATGAGAAATATGGGCACAGAGTACTTGAGTACCAAAAAAACTTCCAGATGATTTAGTTGGCAGTTCTAACACTAAAAGTGTAGTTATAAAGTCTGATGTTCACTATGTATTACTATTCTTTACTCATTAGGGAACTGAAAATGATTTGGCTTGTGTCATATTTATTCCCATTTGACTCTTTATGGAAATCAATATTCATTGCCTTATGTTAATACACTTTTAATAGACCTTCAATTCTAACTGAATGAATGATACAATCAAGAAAGCACATTGGCTTCTAAGTTTATGCTGCATACATTGTGCATGGGCTCTGAAGCAACAATATTGGATTAGATCCATTATCTACCAAGCACATAAATAAATGAAATGTAATACATTATGCCTGAATCAAATCTGAAAGATGGTTAAATAACTACTTATATGTTAACTCAATGCAATTAATTTTAACACAGTGTGGGACTCTTTTTCTTCTTTATTAAAAAACTTTGTTGTCCTGTTCTCATCCCACTTCCAGGAAACTAATGGAATCCACTACTCAATCTGGCCAAGCTACTCATTTATTCAGCCCTCATCCTTCCTCCTTCTAACACTGATTTTTGATGAGTACAGATGCTCCACACACATACATTCTACTATTCCTTTGTCTTCAATCTGAAGATTGACAGAGTTCCTGCCACAGTCATTGCCAAAAAGTTAGCAGAACATGGTACTTAGTCACCCAAACCTCTGCTACCACCCACCTTTGCCCACTTATACCTAGTTCAGTATGTATTAATTTCTTCCTTTTTTCCCCCTGGATTTACTTATTATCCTTTTCCTGTCTTTTAGATGTTTAATTTATTTATTATTCTTTTTATATTAATTTATTATTTGTAAGCTAGTACTTGAATGCTGTTTTAGCTACATCCCATAAATTCTGATATATAATATTTTCATTATTATTTTCTAGAAATTCTATCAAGTTAGTTTATATTATCCTTTTGACCCAAGAATTCCTTTATAGAAAGTCTGTACATTTTCAGGGTGGTCCGCCTTTTTACTTGGCTTAAGTTTTAAATGTGTTGCACTGTCACCACAGAATGTGGCTTAAATAAATCTATATTTGGAATTTAGCTGTATTTTCCTTATGGCCTAATATAAAGGGCAAGTTTTCATGACTGCTTCCTGTGCACTTGAAAATAACCTACATCTTTATTATTGGGGTACAGAGTTGGCATAATCCATAAAGCACATCTTTTCTAGTATATTGATCACATAAAGTAGACAAAAATATTTATTAATTTTCCCTCCTTTTACCTGTCACATAGATTTTGCTTCATAAAATTTAGTGTTGTGTTAGTTCACTATAGATATGTTTAACTGAACGTATCTCCCTTTGCAATTGAGGCTCTATAAAGGATTCTTCTTTGGTTCTTTTGTTGTTTGTGTCAAGATTTTCACCTTCTCAGGATTGAGATGCTTGTAATACTTTTCTCCTCCTCCTCTTCCTCCCCCTCCTCCTTCTTCTTTTTGAATTGGTTATACTTTTACCTGATTTTTTAACTTGTGATATAATACACGTAACTTAATATTTACCATCATACCTAGTTTTAAGTTTACAGTTCAGTGACATTAAGTGTATTCACTCTGTTATGCAACCATCACCAACATTCATCTCCAGACTCTTTCAGTGTTGAGAGACTGTAATTATACCATTGAACATGAGCTCGCCATTCCCCTTGCCTTTCAACACCTGGCAAATACCATTTTATCTGTTTCTATAAATTTGCCAACTTGAAAGTATTTTATTTACTGTGCCTGATTGTTTCACTAAACCAAATATCCTGAGTTATCTTATTTTCTCTTGTAATAAGTTGAGTTCTTCTGTTGTTTGTTATATCTATGATGTGTGTTTGTATATGTTTTTAAAGTTCTTTGTTATGTGTTTTTTTCTTTTATTATTATATGTTGCACTTGTTTTTTTTTTATATTTATTTCAAGGAGGAATATATTAAGTGTTTTGAGTTCTTGATATATCCTTGGGATTAGTGCTTTATCTAATGTGCATGTGGTAAAAATTTGCCCCCATTCTATAGGCCCTCTCTTCAGTTCATTAATTGTTTCTTTTGCTAAGAAGAAGCTTTATAGTTGGAATTCATCCCATTTATTGATTCTCGATTTTACTTCTTGTACCTTAGGAGTCTTGTTAAGGAAGTCAGGTTCTAAGCTGATATGATGTAGATTTGGGCCTGCTTTTTTTTATTATTAGGTGCAGAGTCTCTGGCCTAATTCCTAGGTCCTTGATTCATCTTGAGTTGAGTTTTGTGCAGGGTAAGAAATAGAAGTTTAATAATTTCATTTTGCTGCATATAGATTTCTAATTTTCCCAGCAACCGTTTGTTGAAGAGGCTATCTTTTCTCCAATGTATGTTTTAGGCACCTTTGTCTAGTATGAGAGAACTGTATTTATGTGGGTTTATCTCTGAAAAAAACATAACACCAAAAAAAAAAAATAACCCAATCAATAAATGGGCTAAGGACTTAAAATCAGCATGCTACAGTGATGCAGCCACCTCAATGTTTATAGCAGCTCAATTCACAATAGCTAAACTGTGGAAACAGCCTAGATGTCCTTCAGTATATGAATGGATAAAAAAACTGTGGTATATATACACAATGGAATACTATTCAGCTTTAAAGAAGAATGAAATTATGGCATTTACAGGTAAATGGACAGAATTAGAGAATACCATGCTAAGCAAAGTAAGCCAATCCCAAAAAACCAAAGGCCAATGTTTTCTCTGATTTACATTTGTATTGTTTAAACTGATTAACAGAGTTGCCAAAGAGTTGTTTCTATATTTGAGAAAAATAATGATCCATAATGGGTGAGGGTCAAGGGAAGAAGAAAGGAACTTTGGATGGAGCAGAGAGGAGGGTGGAAGTGGGGGGGGGAGTATATGGAGGGGATGGTAGAATGATGTGGACTTTATTACTCTTATTTATGGGTATGATTGCATGAATGTGTAACTCTACATCATGTACAATCAGAGAAACGAAAAGTTGTGCTCCATTTGTGTAAAAAAATATAAAATTGAATTAATATAAAAAAGAGGACTATTATCAATCAGGTAGTTACATCAATGCTAATATTTAAATAATATCTCAACCCCATATGCCCTGTGCAATATGTATTTGACCTTATCTGAAAAAAAATACTAGTTTACAATTTCTTCTCCTTCCTTTGCTTTTCTCATCATCCACTTTTATTCAGTGTTAATACCTTTCTGGATATTTATTTGTTCTTTGAAATATATTTGAATTCTACTATGTCATTTAGCTTTAAATTTTATTATTTGACTTCCACCTATAACCTATGAAGGGAAGAATGAGGAAGAAGGAAGAAAGTGAGAAATATAATTCTAAAATATGTCAATTAAAGAATAATTAAATTATTTTGTCTCCCACTTATGAAATGCTACTCAGTTATAAAAAATTAAATCAATCCACATATCAATGTGGTGATAGATCTAGATGAAAATAGAAGCTTTCAAACAATAATATAGTATAATATATAATATACATTATTTTTGTATATAAGTGAATATTGGAGAATATATATTTACATCTGAGAACACACAGAGCAGATTTGTTACAATGCTTACCTCTGGACTGAGAAAATCAATCTAGGGTATTGAGGAGAATAAAGAGAATTTCATTCTTTATCTTATTTACACTTGTATTGTTTAACCTGATTAACAGAGTTGCCAAAGAGTTGTTTCTATATTTGAGAAAAATAATAAGTATGTTAATATTGAAATTCTTATATCTAATAGTAATAGAATAATCTATTTGATGCCAGCAAATTTATTAACTGAATTTTTATTTTCTCATATTTTGAAAGTACATGAAAAAACAAAATGTCTTATTGAAATCCTGCATACTAATAATTAGTCTTCTATTTACATTTGGGAAAAAATACATTAGGCAAACTACTTCTCAGTTTGGGTTGGTCTTTTTAGAGTTCCCATTTTTTCCTCAATGGAATCATGCTGGGTTTCCTTGAATTCAGTTTTAATGTATAATGTTCTCCAGCATTTTGGTCTTTCTTTTTTTATGAAGAAAAAGACAGATAAGTATGAATTCTTAACTACCCTTTGAAAAATTAAAGTTCCTCTTTGCAGAACCAGGTAGCACCCTTCTCAGCTTCAGAATACCTTAGGGTGATCATCAGGTTAGGGATTCTTTGATCATTGCTGTAGTGTGTCTGTATCACAATGATGGAAAATTACCTAGTCAAAGTCTGCTTTCATATTCATCATGAGGAAAATTTTCTTACAACACAGTTCTTTAGAAGCAAAATGATAATCATTGTAACATTATGCTCAACACCTTATACATTTAATTCAGTGATAATTCTCTGAAACTATTACAGTTTGTTAATCACCTTGCTGGATTGTTCTTCCTTCAGCTTCTCTCTCCATCCACCTATCCCTCATTCTCAGCCACAGAAGAAGCACAATCCAGAAATGACCTCTTTCTAGCCACAAACCCAGTCCTTCCTCCCATAAAAGGTCAGGCACTCAATTTTTTTCATTTTATTCAAAAAGATCTCTTTTATCAGTATCTCCCCACTCGCAGTCCTACTTATTGACAAGCTCATCATGTTCAAGTCTATGTTTTCTGTACCTTACATTTATTCCTTAACTACTTCCATTCTCAATTCCATACTGGATGCTGTTTCTTCTTTTGGGGGTAACCAATAAGTCCACGGTATCCAAACAGTATTTTTAGTCTCATCTCTTCTGGTTTCCATTGAACCAGTCCAGCCATCCCTTTACAGTTTATTTGTTGTACCTTGTCTTATCCCAAACCACTAAACTTTGAACATGCCACCATTTTACCTTGTACTTGCTTTCACTTTTACACTTTTCACACTTTTCTTTCTTTAGCATTGAGCATTTGCAAACAGGCAGCTTTGAAATACATTGTCCACAGAAATTTCATCTCCCTCCAGAATATTAAAATTAGTCGGCCTCACAATTAACAAATCAGAAGATTAAAGTATAGCCATTACTTCAAACAAGAGAGTGACAGTGATGCTCTTTCAGGTGTGCAACAGATCTGTGTGATATGCACACTGTCATCATGCGTGCAGGACTGGCTAATTTCAGACCATGTCACTTGCATGACCCCAGTAATTTTCTGACCAAAAATAATTACTTGGGAAGCATAAAATATAAAAATAGCAATGGCCATTCATTTTTAAACCATGTTCCTTTAACAATATTTTAGCAGGTGGGTAGTTCACTATCATAAAAACAAGTTGACTGTTAACCTTACAGTAAATATCACAATTAATTTTTTATTAGTACATTATAGTTATACACAATATGAGGGTTCATTTTGATGTAATTACACAAGCCTACAATATAATTAGCTCCAATTCAGTCCCTAGTACTTCTTTCCCTTTTCTCCTTCCTCCTCTGGTTCCTTTTTTCCTACTCTACTGGTCTTTCTTCTGTTTATCTATAGTTTTAAAAAATTACTTCTTTATAGATATATACGTAGGTGAAATGCACTTTGGTATATTCATATATGCACCTAAGATAGTTTGGCCAATTTAATTCTACCATTCCTCCCATTTCCTGTTCCTCCTTCTTCCATTTCAATACTCTTCCTCTACTTCACTGATCTCTCTTCTATTTTCATCTATCTTCACCCTTTTTCCTTATTTTTTTTCTAGCTTCTGTGTTATGAGATAAAACAGTTGTTTTAGCTTTTTTGCTACTGCAATTGAAAGACCAGATCACAACAATGGTAGAGGAGGAAAAGTTTATTCAGAGGGCTCATGGTTTCAGCAGTCTGAGTCCACAGAAGGCTGACTCCATTCCTTGGGGCTCAAAGAGAGGCAAAACATCATGGCAGAAGAGTGTGGCACAGGAAAGTCATTCACATGATGCAGAAAGAGACTCCATTCATCAGATACAAAATATATAATCCAAAGAAAAGCCTCCCCCAATGACCCACCTCCTCCAGCCACAGCCTATCTGCCTTCAGCCACCATTCTTTAATCCTATCAGGGGATTAATTCACTGATTGAGTCAAAACTTTCATAACCCAACCATTTCTCCACTAAATCTTCTTGCATTGTCTCACACATGAGCTTTTGGGGGACACCGTGACAACATTTGACCCTTGACTTTCTGAGTGTGCTTATTTCACTTAGCATGATGTTTTCCAGTTCCATTCATTTACCAGCAAATGCATATCATCTTCTTTATAGTTGTTTCAAATTCCATTGTGTATATATGCCTCATTTTCTTTACCCACTCATCTGTGGAATGTGCATCTGGACTGGTTCCATAACTTGGCTATTGTGCATTGTGCTACTATAAACATGGATGTGGCTGTATCACTATAGCATGCTTATTTTAGTTCTTTTGGATAAGTACCAAGGATTGGGATAGCTTATTCATACAATGGTTCTATTTCTAATTTTTTGAGGAATATCCTTACTTCTTTCCAGAGTGGTTGCTCTAATTTGTAGTCAAACTAACAATGTATGAATGTATCATTCCCCCATATCCTTTCCAGCATCTGTTATTATTGTTTATAATCTTGATTATTGCCATTCTGATTTGAAATGAAATCTCAATGTAGTTTTGATTTGCATTTGCCTGCTTGCTAGAGATGTTGAAGATTTTTCATATATTTGTTGGGCACCTGTATTTCTTCTTCTAAGAAGTATCTGTTTAGTTCTTTTGTCCATTTATTAGTTGTTGTTTTTTTCCTTTTGGTGTTAAGTTTTTGATATATATATGTCAAAAACTTATATATATTATATATATAATATTGATATTAATCCACTAAGGAACAATTGGCAAAGATTTTCTCCCATTCTATAGGCTCTCTCTCTCTCTCTCTCTCCACACACTTTTAACTGTTTTCTTTGCTGTGCAGAAGCTTTTTAATTTGATGCTTTCTCTCTCATTGGTTCTTGGTTTTATTTCTTGTACTTCAGGAGTCTTGTTAAGGAAGTTGATGCCTGTGCCAATATGTTGGAGTATTGAGCCTATATTTCTTCTAGCAGTTGTAGAGTTTATGGTCTAATTAGTAGGTCTTTAAACCACTTGAGTTACAATTAATTTTAAAACTTTTTATAATTAAACAGTCAAGGAAAGTCTCTTCTGCATTTAATAAAGTAAATCTTCCCTAGTGTGATTGGTTCTTTGCCATTACAAGCATATTGCATTGAAAGTGAAAGAAAAGCCTAATATTAATGAAAAGAATAAAGACAAATGTGAATCTCAAATTTTTGCACATATATGAAGACAATAATATAGTCCAGTATTATTGCAAACAAATATTTTGATGTGTGGATTATTTTTAACAGGTTAAAGATATGCAATAAACATTATGCTATGTGTCAGATCACCCAAAGTAGAAATGAAACATTTTTGGCTTTTATTTACAATTAAAGAAAATGTTCAGCACAAAAAATAAGATTCATATCTTCCAGCAAGTCAATATTTAAGACTTTTTAATATATACTTTCTAAAGCTTATTTTAAAAGAGATTTTTATGATGTGTTGAAATCCTGTTCTTTTTTCTGCCATTCATTTTCATGTCCTTAAGGGTTCTTGATAAGACAGAATCCTTGATTAGAGAGAAAAAGAGACAAGAATTTTTTTGAATACAAGCATTAATTAGAGTCGAATTTATTATTATCTTAACCATTCAACATTTCATATACTGAATCATTTTTCTAATAAGTTACCAACTAGAGAAAGTAAATATACTTAGTAAATAATACCATCAGTTCCCTTTTAAAAACCCAATGCCAGGGCTGGAGTTGAAGCTCAGTGATAAAGTGCTTGCCTGGCATATGCAGGGCACTGGGTTTGATTCTCAGCACTGCGTATAAATAAATGTCTATCAACAACTAAAAACATATTTTTAAACAAACCCTAAAAATCAATAAAAATATAAATAAATAGTAATTTTGCTTTTATCTAAAAAAACAAAACAAAACAAAACAAAAAAAACCCAATGCCATTTACTTCTCCAACAGTATTTTTTATTTGTAACTTTTTCTGTTATTTTCTCTTGTAAATGAGAAATTCAAGATAATCAAAACATTTAAACAATATAAAATTTTTCCACCCTGATTTTATGATGTGTCTTATGAATGTTTTTCTCAGTTTTCAAAGTATACACAATGTGTTTTTAGGTAGTTCCTATCGATCATTTTTAACAGTTGCTAAAATGGAACTACATGTATTTTGCCAATACTTTTTAAAAATGTATTCTTAGTTGAACACAAAATATAATTTCCCTTTTTTTTGGCGGGGGTTTGGGGTGGTACTGGGGATTGAACTCAGGGGTATTGCACCACTGAGCCATATCCCCAGCCCTATTTTTGTATTTTATTTAGAGACAGGGTGTCACTGAGTTGCTTGGTGCCTCACTTTTGCTGAGACTGCTTGAACTTGCTATCCTCCTGCTTCAGCCTCTGGAGCTGCTGGGATTACAGGCGTGCACCACCACACCCAGCTTTCATTGCTATTATATCTTCAAAAGGATCAAAATCGTGATTCTATTAAATTATTCACATCATGTTATTATATCTCAATATTTGTTTGGGAAAAAACAATTTTTATTAATCAGGTGGTGGAATATATATTTTTAATATCATATAAGGAAACACATTAATGATTTCAATTCTTTTTTTGTTTGTTTTGTTTTTTAATTTTTTTAGTTGTAGGTGGACACAATACCTTTATTTAACTTATTTATTTTTATATGGTGCTGAGGATGGAACCCAGGGCTTCACACATGCAAGGCAAGCTCTCTACCACTGAGCCACAATCCCAGCCCAGTTCAAATTCTTATACATAAATGTGATCCTGAAAATGAACACCATGATTTCAAACTATTATAAACATGCCCTTTCCTCAGTATAAAGGTTTGTACAACTGTGTTAACAAACCTTTATTGGTTACACACAATGAGAAGCAAAAGAAAATATGTTTTTTTCTTGTCTCAGAATATGTATGTTAATTTTTGAATATTTATATATTTCACCTATAAACTGGATTATTTACATAATTGTCAAAGTGCCATAAACAGCAAATAGCAAATAACAGTGGGGGTTCATACAACTCAGAAAGCTTGCTGAATTAAATAATGCTTTCAGGAATTTTCTTAGTTAAAAAAAAATGAGGAAAATACAATTCTGTTTCCCTTCCAATTGCCATAAAGTAGACATTTTGTAGAACATATTTCTGAAATTTATAACATGATGAATCTCTTGAATAACAATCTGATAGAAAGAAGCAAGAAGCCATGGGTGCAAGCCTCTTCTTACCTGTCTCTTGGAATACACCTTGGATACTTCAACTGCCCTCTGTCACACTGTACTCTAAGTTCAGAGACAATAACAGATGATGCTTCAGCTACGTAAGTGTCCCTTCTGCAAAGAAATTCAATATACTCTCCATGGAAAATGTGTGGTCTATTATCAAAATCCCACTTCAAGAGTAAATTATTCCTTTCCATTTCAACAAAAGATAATGTGCAAGGTTCTAGAGGAAAAAAAAAAAGAAAAAGAAGAAGAAAACTATCTTGATACATCTTGGTAGTACCAGAAATAATTATGTTGCCTGCTCATGATGACCTCACAATTGCGGAGAATGGCAAATAAATTAGTTAGAATCAATATTCAAGTCAGAAAATACATTCAGACCCCCAGGAAACAGTGAACCATTTACCTCTGTGGTCCTATATTCAGAGAAAGTATACTCTGCCAGTCACTTAGTTTTATGCCATTAGGATATTCAAAGATAGCAATAAGTTATTTTTTCAGAAGTATTGACAGTCGATAGTATTCACTAAAATTATGCTTTTTCTTTATTCTTCTTCACAAAATTCACATAAAATATTCATGAGACAAACCATTGACTAATGAATAACTTTGTGGAAATGCAGAAACAAGCATGATTCTGAGCAATGACCAAACAATTTTTGGCCTGATACCATCCAAAGCAGTTAAGAGTTTTCTCTTTTAAATTTCCAGTTAAGGAATAGGAAGATTTGATTGTTTTAAATTTGTTACCTTGCTCATTTCCACATGTATTAAAATAAAACATCAAAATTAAAAGCATTAGGCTCTCCAACAAAACTATTTTATGATGATTTTTTCATCATAAAATTATTGACATTTTAAGTTTCAAATAATAAAATATTTTAGGAAATTGGTTTTATTATGTCCTTGTTTGCCTCCAGGATTATGTAACATTAAAGAGTAACTTCTAAGATAAGTTAAAAAAAGATTCAGGGTTGATAACACAACATATCAATATACCTGTAATACATTAACAAACATATTTATTCAGATATTTTTTCAGGTATTTGGAATGCTTATATGTTTGGCTAGGAGTGCTACAGATAATAAAAATGAAACAATTATTTAAAAAATACTTTAGATTCACTATAAATTAGTTTTAAAAATGAAGTGAAGTGGAGCTATATAATTTAGGAGTCATTGTTTTACAAAAAAAAATGAAATTTTAATTAAAATAAATTAAAAATTGATTTATAGACCTCCTGCTATGATGGGTAGCTAATATCAGACCAGCACTTCTACCAAGGATTAGAAAATCTCGAAAACAGGCAAAAAGCACATATTTCAAGGCAGCAGAGAATCTTCAAGGAAGTCAATGAGCTGAAGTCCTGGAAAAGTTAATTTAGATGAGTTCAATATTTTATGTTCATTTTCCTCTTAGGGTGTTTGTTAATTGTCAGCTCAGTTAAAAGACCAAGTACAGAATGGACCTTAACAGGCATAGAGCAAATAGAGCTTTTCAGAAATCTCATAAGGTTGAATATAGAAAAATTGGAGTTTGGAGGTTGCTCTAGCAACCAAGACTTGAGGAACCAAGAAGTAAGAGGAATGGGGAAGAGTATAAAAATGAGCCTGGTGCTCTGTATTGGCTTTTCCCTTGAGGCAGCTGCTGACTCTTGATTGGTATAGAAAGAGAGAATTAAGGAGCTTAGAAAATTGACTTAAAAGCTACACTGGACAATCTACAGTCTCCCACTTATATCATCATCAGTGTATAGGGAGATATATCTCCAAATGCTCAGTAAAGAGCCTTGGAGGGTTACATATTGTGATTAATGGCAACCAAATATCTGAAAGCAAACACTGAAAGCTCCATTTCCAGTTGGTTTGAGACCGACTATCCCTACCATAACCTTCAGCCAGTGGATAGAATGAGAATTCTGTGGGTTGGATGACATACTTCGTGCTCCTAAAATTTTCCACAATATTCAATTTTTAATTAATTACTAATAGAAATAGTAAGGAATTTGTCTGTTATATAGAAACTTTCCTCTAAAGTGATTCAGATATTGGAATTTTCAGATTGGGCCTTAAAGATAAGTATTATTAAAATGGTCAAAAAATGATGTCAAGATGGAATCTTTCATTAGACAAGATGAATTTACCAAAAGAAAGTATGAAGCAGACACTCTATAATTGAAGATAATAACTGAAATTAAGAGCTTAATAGACTAGTCTAAAGCAGATTAGGCACATCTAAGACAACAGTGTAAAGATACAAGAGCAAAAATGATAGAACAGCAATAAGAAATCCTACAAGGTGCTCAGAGAGATTCGACATGCTTCTCTTGGTAATTTATAAGAAGACAATTGAATAGAAATGGATGAACTTTAAAAAAATAAAAATTAAATTCAACCCAATTGACATACATCTAACAACCCACAATGACAAAGTTAATTTTCTTTTAGAGAAAAAGGAACAAACATGTGCTTCTTATAAAGCAAGTATAAGTGAATTTCAAAGGACAGATAAAATTCAAAGCATATCACAGTAGAACTAAATTAGAAGTCAAAAGCTGAAAAAACACTAGAAAATCTCCCAAATGTTCAGAAGTTAGAAACTTCTCAATGATTCAGAGTTCACAGAAGATAGCAAAATGGATATTATAACATCTTTTGAACTAGATAATAACGAAAATCCAAAATATCAAACTGTGTAAGATAAAGTTGTACTCAGAGTGAAATTTGTATCCTTAAATTCAAATCTGAAAAGGAACATGAAAGTCAGATATTAGTAACCAAGGTATACATCTCAATAAGCCAGAAAAATAGTAATTAAAGAATCTCAAGAAAGTATAAAAGAGGGAATAATGAAGATAAGAGCATAAATACAGTGAAATATCAAGAAAAATTTGAGGAAATGACCACTAAATGAAAATATTGACTCTTTTTAAGACTAATAAAATTCACAGGCTAATTTTATTAATTATATACAAATAAAACTTTCAGCCACACATGTCAAGAAAGATATATTAGTAGCAGCAATAATAATAGACACATCCTAAAAACATGAAAATGAGGATAAAAGAGTGTCACAAGTCACTTTATGTCAACTAATTTGACAATTTAGATGTAGTGGACAAATTCCAAGACACCACTTTCTACCAAAATGGATGGAAAAGATAATGACTTAATACCTACTGAACTAATTGAAGTTATGACTAAAATCTTTCTACAAAGGAAACTCAAGAGTTACATGACTTCTTTGGTAAGTTCTTAAAATTATTAAAGAATTTTCAGAGAATTGAAAAAGAACGCTTCCCAATTCATTGTATGAGGTCAACAGAAACTTGATACCAAAACTGAAAAGAAAAAAACATGAAAATAGACACAAAATACCTAGGTAAAATATTACCAAATAAAACTCAACAACCTTTAAGAAGCATAATTCATCACAACTATTTGGAATTTCTTATGAGAACACAATCATACATTAGCATTCAAAAGGAAGTAATATAATTCACGAAATATACAGAAAAAGTGATAATCTTGTGATTATTCAAACAGCTATTAAACACCCTTTGAAGATCATTAGAAATACTCTTAGCAAATTAAAGTAGAAGGTATATATATCTTAAACCTACTATTTGAAATTATTTATAATTCCACATTTAAAGGTGAATTATTAAAAGTTTTACTTATGAGATTGGGAAATAAAACTATTCATTACCTGCTCCATTCAACATTGTACTAAAATCCAAGCCAATGAAATAAGAAAAATAAATAAATGCCAGAATTGGTTGGGCATGATGGTTTATGCCTGTAATCCCAGCTTTTTGGGAGGCTGAGGCTGGAGGATTTCAAGTTCTAGGTCAGCCTGGGCAATTTAGTGAGACCCTGTCTCAAAATAAATTTTAAAAAAATGGCTGGAGATGTATCTCAGTGGTAGAGCACCTGCGTAGCATGGCTATTTTATACCTTCTAATATTCTTGGTAAATGTTGTAATTTCTATTGGAATACCTTGCTAAGAAGCAAATTAATAAGCTTGATCTTTCCATATTGAGATAGCCATTTTTTTTATTCCCCTACTGTGCTTGTTCATATTTTCAATTTATAGTGCCAGTCACACTTCATCATAATTGCTAATGTTTGCCCATACCAAAATAGCTTCTTCAATTTGTAGCCAATACCACAATACTACCTGATGCATGGTTTGCACTAGGTGTTTATTATAGCAACTGAACAACAGTTATTTGAAATCTATGGGAAAGAATAGAAACCAGTGATTAAATACTAATAAAAAACACAAATGCAGCAAATTAAGTATTAGTTTCATATCAGCATAAAATGACTGAAAGCTAAACATGCGTCATTTTACTTTATTAGCTAGAGGCATATGTAGTACTACATACCTAAGCACAATGGTGGTGTAGTCCATACTCCCTCTACACAATAGGCCTCCCTAGGTCCTTGCAGGAAATGGTGATCAAAACATCTGTATTCTATTGAAGAACCATTCTCATAGATGCCTCCTGCTGAACTAATAAGCACTCCATTTTTAATAAGTGGAGGAGATGAACACATTCCTTTAGATTCTGCAAAAAAATATACATACATAGATAGATAGATAGATACATAGATACATAGATAATAAATTGCTACAAGTATCCAGAGTTTTAATAATTGCTACAGAAACTAAATGAGATATCTTATTGCCTTCAAGGAATTTTTAATGCAGTTCTGAAATATTTTTTAAGTATTGAAGATATCTGGCAACATTGTCATACTTCAAAATTGACTATTATAGTTAGAATTTCATGTTATAAACTTTGAATACATATTTACAACTATGACAGTATTTTATTTTTCCCTTTCAATCTAGCTGAAATGAAGGCATACAAGATCTCTCTTAAAGTCTTGCCTTCCATATGTTTTATCTTCCTTTTTTTCTTTTTAAAAGTAATCGTCCCTATTACAGGGAGTACACAAAATTTCTCACACTCTGCACCAAGTAGTTTTCTGAGCAAAACCCCTAGTAAAGATATTTTAGTGTTGTTGAGCGCTGACATAAAAATCCACTGATAGTATGGTAATGTTTATTAAATCTTTTATTTTTTCCCTTTATAAAAATGACCTATTGGAATGAAATTGTTAGTATAGGCTTTTTTTAAGTATATGCACTGATTGAAAACTAGAAGTTGGAACACTCTGAACTTAGACATTAGAAGATGTGGTGCCCAATTGCTTACGCTCATAACTTTAAGCTTTCAACCAAGGTAGCTGATATCCATTAGTTAGGTAAGAAATTGTGTAAAAGTACTATTATTTTTACCTTTTCTAACACATAAAGGATATTTCACTTCTCCCCGATTGCACTGCACAGACAACCCAGACAGGGTTGATGGAGGAAAATCATATCCTTGTTTGCATACAAAATCTATTAAATCTCCATGCAAGATTTTTCCTTCATAGGCCCACTTCATTTCTATGTTATTTCTGTTCATGTTATCCGCATTCACGGTGCATGGCTCTGAAAAACAAGTGCTCTTTTAAATTCTTTACTCATCTATCCACTATGAAAGTCATGACAGGCATCAAAAGCAAGAGTTTACATTTTATATTTATCATTATTAAAGCTCCTCACACAAAGATAACAAAATATACACTTTTATTACTATCAAATGACTTTATAGATTTACATACCATAAATCAAAACCACTCAATTTGAAACATTAAAAATATTGCTTAAGGTCATCAAACAGTTAGGTTAATCATTATTTCTTTTTTTATAAAATAATAATCTTAAAAAAGAAAGTGTACTTAATGTGTAAATATTTATACAAAACCTGCCACTTGTTACATATCAATGAACAAAACAAAGAACCCTGACCTCGTGGAGCTTACCTGCTAAACAAAACTCCCACAATAATTAATAGACATACTAAGTATATGAATTTCATAATTTGTAACTATCCTTAAACTACAGCATATGAAATTAGGTGGAAAAAGGGTGAAGGGGGAAGGAGCTATCAAAAGTGCTGGGGGGAAGGAGGTTACATTCCAAGTCAGATGTCTGGGTGGGCCTAAGTAAGTATCTGCAGAAAAACTTGAAGGTTGACAAGTGTCATTATCTGATGAAATAGTGTACCTGACAGAGGAACAACCCTGAGAGCATGCCTAGCCTGAGGAAGAGGAAGGAATCCAGAATCGCTAGAGTGGAGGAGAGCAGGAAGACAAGTAGGGAGAGGTTACAGAGATTCCCATCTGAAATAATAATTCAGACAGAAAAGTCTGTTCCTCTTCACACTGTTGCATGAATTTGTAGAGATAACATGCTCAATCCCAGTGGAAAATCAAGACATGCAAGCTCTCATCTTGCCCTGACAGTGACTGATCATCACTATTTGCCTCAGTTCATTAACATCATGCCTAAATGTCTTGAGGCAATTGATCCAGATACTGAATGACTGATTTCTTCAAGCCTTATTATTCCTTATGAGGTTGTTTCATTATTATCTTTTCCATTTCTATTTCAATCTAGTCTCTGTCCTCAAAGATGATTGTACTCCTATTCAATGCAATATCAATCGCAAAATGAGAAACTTAATATCCAGTATCTCAACATAAAATTATGAGAGTAATAGAAAAATTATAGGTGAAGATGCATTTGAATTTGAATGGGATAGCATCCTAAGACTTACTTGAAAGACAGGAACTATGAACAAAAGGCTTAAAACAGCTTAAGACTTAAGCATCTATATTTTAAAACACTAAAAATAAAAGTAAAATAAAATGGTTGCAGTATACATGATTCTCAAATACTCCATTTAATTTATGTAGATATACCTTATGAGTCTGAAAAATGGCTAGGGTATGAACAATCGCTAGTAGAAAAAAACAAATCTGTGGCCACTTAGAAAATGGAAAAAAAATGCCAAATTGGCTGATACTTAAGTAAATCAAATAATTTTGCTTATTAAATTAAAAATAAATTTGAAGATTAAAATACTCAAAGTTGACAAAGATTAAAAACTTCCTACTTTAATACACTAATGGTAGGGTTATAAATCAGAATAAACTTTCTTTTTTTCTTTTTTGGGCAATTAAGAAAAAATTAATTTCCAGATCTTTCTATCTAGAAATTCTACTTTGGAAACTCTGAAAAATAAGAGAAAACTAAAACAAGGTCAAAATATATTTAATTAACTTTTTAAATGAAAAATAATGTTTTTAAAAATGTATAAACATTCATTTACAAAAATGTACTGTTTGGAATGTAAATATATTTAATGCTAAACATCCAGCAATAAAGTTATCAATTAAATTAATTTTTATGTACCTGCACTGTGGGATACTATTTAGCCATTCAAATGTATATGTAGAAGTTAAGATCAACTATGTTTACAAATTTTTTAAGTGAAAAAACAACAAGATACGTAATGTCTGCACAATATGGCAGCATCTTTATGTTATGTATGTGTGTTTAAATGGGAATAGAAAAAAGCTTAGAAGATTTTTCATTATCTAAATCACTAATATCAGTTGTTTCAAACAAGTTACTGATATTTTCTGTTTTCTTCTATTTGGTTTAATTTGCTTATAAATGTTTTTGGCAAATAACAACGACTTGCTTTTACAGTTTAAAATTCTAATACTTATTTAAATGAATATTTTAACTTACAAGAAGTTTAGCGTGCATTACACATTTGAAAAAGTAATGTTGTAATATGTTAATGCAACTACAGTGTTAGAGATTTTATACTTGTTTAGAGAGTTTCTAAAATGAAGGGGATAACATGTCAGAAAAAAAAGAAATTATACTATTTCTATGCTATACAATATTTAAAGAAAATCAAAAATAGAAAACATAATAGTAAAATAAATTTGGTGTTTTCTTTTTCTTACCCAAGCAAACAGGTGGGGATGACCATCTTCCTTGTTCACAATGAGATATTTTTGATCCCCTCAATAAGTAATATTCATTGCATCTATACTCCACTGAGGATCCTGTTGTGTAGCTTGGCAATAACACACCAACCACAGCCCCATTTGTTATATTAGGTGGAGGCCTACAATTCTCATTATTTTCTAAGAGAAAAAGTTATTTCAATTAATATAAACTCATAACAATATAATAATATAATATTGTTACCCAAACTATGGTATCTCAATAGTCCTGTATACTTAGGACAACTGATTTCTAAATTCATCAGAAATGAAAGAAATGTTGTTCAGCTGAGGTATTTTTAAAATTTATTAAGTAAAAACAAACAGCAAGAAAAGTATGCATACTTTTCTCTTAATTGTGAAGGAATTGTGGTAAAGATATTCCTGAGATGTATAGAGGGGTAAATGATGTACTTCAACCTAAAGATTATAGTTAATTCTAAAACCACCTTTTGGCATCAATGCACCTCTATCTTCTTGCTTCTTGTTGTGTTCACCTCAGTTCTCAATTAACCCAGGGACGAAATATCTATTTTTCTCTCTTTAGAATCTTTCTCTTACTCTGCAAATTTATTTAGCATCATTTACAGCTGTTGTAAATATACTAGGTAAACACATTTGGAGTTTTCCTCAATATCTGGTCAAGAATGAGAAGGATGACAAGAAGGGTAGCAACTAGGAATGATTCTGTAGCCTGGGAGTACTCTTTGGCAACACCAAAGATTAGCAACCTGTCTTAGAAAGGTATAAGGTTCAGAATGGCCAGATGCAAAAGTAATATCAGTAGGACTTACCTAAAGACAGAAACAGAATGCTAGACCCTAACTTCATAGGACATGTGGGGAAAGGAACTAGATCACACGCACGGTCATTCTCCAACATGCCTTTACTTCTCCAGTGAAGCACATCCTCACCTGTTTGTAGGTATTTAAGCTCATAGGTCATGGTGCTCACAGAAGTCAGATAACCGGGCCCAGCACTAATGTATTTAAACCTTTTTTTTTTTTTTTTCGGTTAGTTTCTGAGTTATTTACATTGGCTTGAATTCTAAAGATGACTCCTTACACACACACACACACACAAAAAAAAAAAAAAGTAGCAAAGGAGGTATAGTAGCAATGTACTTACAACCCTTGTAAGCAGTGGTTTTGAGCTATGAGTATGTAGAATAAACAGAATGGAAAATCTTGCACTATAGTCCTAGCTACTGTTAAACGTGGCAGACATACCAACACACTCAGGGGGAATTGTCCATTTTCCACGATTACAAGCTATCTCATTTGATCCACGGATATGGTAGCCTCTGTCACATCTGTATGTCACTTTATCCCCACTGTAATAAATCTTAGAATATAGGTTTGCTGCGCCATTCTCCACGAAGGGTGGTTCCTCACAGACCCTCTTCTCCTTTTCTTCTGAAACATACCATTTGAAGAGAAGGGATCATTTAGCTACACATGCATAGTTCATTTAGACTGAGTTTACTCAATGTTACTAACCAATGCATTTTGGAGGTTCTGTCCACTTTCCATTTTCACAGCGTATTTCTTCTGACCCCTGAATCAGAAAATTAAGTTCACATTGTATACGAACCATTTCTCCGTGACGATAAGCTGTTGAATACTTTTCAGTTTTGGAGTTTAGGGGCAGAGGTGGAGGAGGACATCGATGTCTTCTTCCTTATGGAAAGATATCAGCATATTTATTCATATAATTAACAGAAACAATGAAGATTCAATAAGAGCTTTTATGGTATCAGGCACCATAGAAACTATGACAGACAGGTTCAAGGAGCACCCCTAGGACCTCACCTCTTGACATTTACTTCCTTACGTAATATTCCAAGCAGTGAGACCTGTGAGACCTGTGACTTGCTCTGGACAATCAAATACAGCAAACATGATGGATTAGTATATGATTATGAATACGTGATTATGCAACATAAATTTATGACACTATTCTTCATGGAAGATTCTCCCTGCTGGTTTTGAAGACACAGCTGCCTTGTTGTGAGCTTCCAAATGGACAAGGCTACAAGGCAAGGAGAGGAAGGTGGCCTCCAGCTAATAGCCAGCAAGAGACTGAAACTCTCAAGTTCAGCAGCCTGCAAAGCTCTGAATGCTTCCAACATGCTCAATAAATTTGGAAGATCATTGCCTAGGCAAGCCTTGGGAGAGCCTCCAGGCCAGCCAACACCTTCACTGTGGCTTTGTTAGACACTGATGCAGAGGAGTGAGTTTACCCAAACCCAGACTCTGAGCTACAGAACCTGGGATTAATGCATGGATTCAATCTGAAGCGGCTGAATTCATGGTTTACATTGTTATGTACCAGTAAAGTAATAAAACACCAAGCTTTTTAAATTCATTATCTCCTTAGGTCCTAAATAATTTTCTTAAGTAGGGACTATTATTTCTCTCATATTACAGATAAAGACACTGAAGCTTATGAAGTAGGTGACACATTTGTTCTTGAGCCCGTGTCCATCTGTATTAAATCTATTCCTAACTATGGAATACTTTATTAATGGTTTACTATTGGTACAGTAACAAATTGTCATAATTTAGTGGTTTAAAACAGCAGAAATTTATTCTCTAACACTTCTGGAAGCCAGAAATCCAAAGTCAGTTTCACTAAGCTAAAATTGAGGTTTCAGGAGGACTGTGTTCCTCTGGTAGGTTTTCAAGGCAGATCCAATACTTTGGCTTTTCTGCCCTCTGGAGGCTGCCTGTATTCCTGGGCTTAGGTTCACTCCCGCCTGTTTATGCATTTCAAATCGCCTACTTCCTCCTCTGCAGTCAAATCTTCTTTCAGTTTCTTAAAAAGGACACTTGTGATCACATCTAGGGTCCAAATGAATAATAGCAGATAACCTCAAGATCCTTAATCACATCTGCAAAGTTCCTTTTGCCATATAAGGTAACATTACTGGTTTCAGGGATTAGGATGTGGGTATCTTTGGGGGGAATGGGGAAGCATTATTAAGCCCACTATACTACAGCTCTTGAGTATTTATTATCAAATAGCAGGCATGTTGGCATACCAGTTCGGAAGGGGGAAGGGTGAGGAATAGACAGTAAATATTTGTGCCACTTATGTTTGAAATAACATGCTGCAGACAGTTTGCTAAAAATCTTCCTCTCCACTGTTGTCCCAATGCTATTTTGTCCTACTGGAAAATGACAAAACCGCCAAAGTTTTCATTAAGTGCAATTAGGAAACTCTGATAGTTCCAGGCAATCCCATTGCATAGCCCTGGTCAGAAACCTAGTTCATTCTCCCAGCTCCTGTTTCAAATTTTACTGCTCTCTTCCAAATTCCACCTTCATGTCTTTCACCTGCCTGTGGATGATGAATTATTTCCTATACTACAGAGAAAACGGTTGCTACCAAACCCTGTGCCTCCTCCCAGTCCTCAATCTCTTATTCATCTCTTAAGACCCAGTCCAAATATTATCCATCACTTCTGTGAAATATTACCCGTTGCCTCAACAAATACCATCTCCCACCATACCTATATAATAATCTAATGATTATTTAAATATTTTGTACCTGATTTTATAGCAACATTTGCAACATCAGAGCAATTATTTTTTCATATTTCCTTTGCTGGATTAAGACCTTCTTCAAATGACATTGTAGTTATGGTTAAGTAATTATTAAGTTGGTGTCTACTGACAGATAAGCATACCACCTGCCTGAACAAATTTAGTGATAGAAATGTAACCTTAGACATTACACTTTTGGAGTAGCTCTAACTAGATGACCTCATTTTCCATTTTCACTTTGAGGTAATAGTCTTCCAAGTTTTCTGCTCTCTATCTCACTACTTTGGAGATTGAATTTTCACATCAATAAATACGTAACCAATGGAGAAAATGCCCTCACAAAGATGCTCCCTTGGGGCAACTATCTGTAATATTAATTTCCAATTTTTTAAAGTTATTAATTATAAGAAGAGATTTAGCATTGATAATACAGATTTTTGAGTATTATATTTAAAAGATACTCCCTCTCTACAAACTAATTTAAAGCTTTAAGTTTCTTTAAATGGAATAAAGATTGATGAAAAGAACATTGGTTTAAATGACATTATTTATTTTAAAAATAGCACTAGAGACTAGAAATAGATATCACCACAGATATTTTTTCAGAGCTCATAGAGATTAAAACTTATTAAAATATGAGGTTAAGATATGCTACTTCCCCACGCATAGAACTTAGAAATTTACCTTCACATACAGGAGATTCTGGGTACCAACCAAAGTTATAGCACTGAATTAGGTCAGGTCCACTTAGATAATAATTTTCATGACAGAAAAACTGAACCACATCTCCTTCTTCATAGGTTTGCTTTATAGGATGAAAATAGCCATTCTCAATTAATCTTAAAGAAGAGCACTGTAATTCTAAAATTGAAAGAATGAATAAAAACACAGTGTTTATTTTTCCTACCAGAACAAAATTTATATACTATTTACAACCTATATCTGAATAGAAACTAATAAGTTTCTCTTATGCTGTTTTAGCTAGCAAAAGTTTTTGAATTTATTTCATATATATATATATATATATGTATATATATATATATATATATATACATATATATATATATATATATAAAATATATCATTAGGGTTATTTAAATTCCATAAGCAAAAATGAATTTTCCCACTTGAAAACTTTAAATGATCAAATTCTATTATGAAAGTAATTAAAACTAAAAACAAAAAAAATATGATTATGGGTCATAGTTATCATAACAACTTTTAACTACTTCAGCGTGAGAGGTACTTTTTCAGAGTGAAAGTAAGTTGTGTTGAACGTGAGAACCTACTGGTGCACTTTGGTGTGAGAGACCATCCATACGTGTGGCATTCCACCTCCTCTGCGTGCTGTCCTCCAGCTGTGTAGTAGCCAGCAGCACATTCATATTGCACTTTATCCTTCACTTTGAATGTTTTCTGTGTTGTGGAATAATTTCCATTATGTAATTCAGGGGCCAAACATGTTTCTAGAAAATTTAAAGTTACTTATTTTATGAACCTCACCAATAACTTAAAAGAGATTTTATATATATATACATACATACCTGCTCATAGAAGGGAACACTAGTTTTGCAAGCTCTTATCCTCAGTCTTAAGATAAGATTCTTAGATACCTACCATGCTCCTTCCTACAGGTTGGCTGAGAAGACCATCCATCAGAAAGACACTGCACCACTTCTTCATCCTTCCCTCCAGTGGTTTTATATCCAGAAGCACAACCATAACGCATATTCTCTTTAATTTTATACAAGAATTTTACATCAGAGACATAACCATTTGTTAGGTCAGGCTTAGTGCATTTTCCTGTGGGGGGGGGAATTCTTTGTTTAACTTAGTGATGAAATGAAGCTTGCCTTTTATTAAATTGCAAAATGAAAACAAACATTTCATATCACTCTTAATTGGAATTTGAAGGAGGAGAGAGAAATAATTTCTCTCTCCACAATTCCTTGATTTAATTTTGGAAATATAATCTTATAGGTCATGAATAAAATTTCTTTGAAAATGGATTCAGTTTGACACTAACTGTCTCTGTATTTACTAAATTTAGTCCTTATATTCATTCCTAACCTTACCTACTTTTAGACTGTAAGTTCACACATGCTAAGCAGTCTCTCTACCATTGAGCACATCCCCAGCTGGATGGATCCATAAATAATTCTGCAAATATCTTAGATTAATATGAAAACTGTTCTTTCATTCTATTGAATATATAGTTTAAATAAATCTTTATTTATTTAAAATATTTATTTAATTAATTAATATTTATTTAAAATATTTTGGGATCACCTAGCAGCACAGGATTCAGTATTTAATCCATTTAAACTGTGACTAAATCATACAACAAAGTTATTTTTGGTAAATATTTGCAACAAGAACGTATAACATAATAAATTTCTATAGCGTTCTGTGGAAATCTATCATTTTTATAAGCTATATTGTTAGACCTTCATAACAAAGCAATTCAGAAGAGTTAATAAATTTGCCCAAGGTTCATGTAAGTTTAAATATTTTTAATACTTGCAATATGTCCAACATTATGTAAAGCTTATCTCATTGAAGCAATACCAATTCCATTGTACAGATAAGAAACTAATGTTCAAACCACTTCCCCGTAGCAGAGCTGAATTCACATACCGTCAGTTTGACTGCAGAGATTTGTATCTAAACCATTAAATTGCCATGCTAATTTCTTCTGACTCATATTTCAATATTCTATTTTCCAAGATAAAAGAGTCAATAAATCTAGGGCTTATAATTTATTTCTATGCTTTAGTTATAAATAGGATTTATTTACTAGAGTTAATGTATGCTCTGTGTTAATACCAAAAGTGCAATGCCTAAAGTATGAGCTGTCCTGAAGCCACAGAATGGATAATTATCCCAAATGGATGTGGTATATCAACCACAGTTACTACCATACCCAACCTCCTCTTCTAAATGAAACAGACCCAAGCAAAGCCTTTTACTCTGGAAAACAGAGCTTAGGGAATTCTTAGCTTAGGAGAGTTCACCTGAACCACTGGAAGCCCACCAATAAATTGAGTGTAATTTTTCAATTAAATAATGAGATGAACCTATCATAATACCTGCTCACAAATTTGGACTCAGAATTTTTCATCGGTATTAGAAGTTGGCACTCAAAGGAGTTAGGAATTTGCAAATGATAGGCCCTGGAATAACAACCTTGTCCTTGCTGAGAATGTTTCATAAGTATGTTTCCTGGCCTATTATGCAAAATGTTCCATATAACAGTTTCATTTATTACCCGTGTTCCCTTCACAGTATATGATTTTAAAAATATATAGAAAATAACATTTTAAAATGAAAACATTATTTATACTATTTCAGATACAGAATTTTTTAAAAAGAAAGTTTGCTAGTAATTTTGTTCTTATCTACCAAAAGGTTTTTTTTCATAGAAATAAATTAGCTTTTTCAATAAACTAGTTTCTTGGAGCACCATAGCCATCCCTCGTTGTGTTAACACAACTGCTCACTTACTGAAGCACCTTGGTTCTGGAGACCAGCCCTCTGCTGTACATCTGCTTTGCTCTTCTTGTTTCCCACTTTCAGTTGTGTAGCCAGCCAAACAGAAAAATGGCAACTTTTTGTCTATGCTCATTGGGAAGTAAAAACTCTTAAAAGTATAGTAATATTGGGCAAGCCTTCCATTTTCTACCGTGGGAAAATCACAGCGTTTCTCTGAAATGAAGAAAAACTCAAGCTGAGACCATGGAATTCGCAATCAAGCAATAACACATTTTTAAATCCAGCACTTATTTTTATTACCTAAAATTTAAAGGTGATTTCTTTTGGACAATCCAAGCATTTGTTTTCTTTTTCCACCATAATTAATATACTAGTAGTTCTGAACAACTCTAATAGATGCATAATGAAAATCATATGTAATTGTAAAATTCCTAAAATTCTCACATTACTAAAAGTAAAAAAGAAGCATTGAAGTTCATTTTAATAATATGCTTTATTTGGTCCAATACCTTAAAATATGTTGCATTCTTCTTACCCCCTTTAAAATCCTCTGTATTTACACTGACAGCACCTTTTCACTCGGACTATCCATATTTCAAGTACTCAACAGTCATAGGATTTTCCCTCAAAATTAGCAAGAGATTGGTTCCAGGGCTATCCAGCAGATATCCAAACCCATGGATGCTCAAATCCCTTTGTGTTGGTCTTGGAGTAAAGAACAGTAAAACATGATGTCCCTAAAATGCCCATTTATATTCCCAAGAATCTAACCCTCTCAAGGGAACAATGAGTGGCCCCAGCCAGATGGTCCAGATAAGTGTTACTTGAAGGACACTGACTTTCTCTCAGGCATGCTGAGAATTAGGACAAATTAGTGTTATCTTAGAAAGCTGCTTTCTTGCATGTATGTCAAGTTCCTTGGAATGCTGGTCACATCATGCGAGGAAGCAAGGTAATGATGTCACTGCTTCTGTAGCCTAACTCATTGATTCTCCTCTCCCTGCAGTAACTACCACAGAGCAGAGAGCTGTGGAGAGGATCAGTGCTCATCCAGCCAGCTGCCACTGGACAGAGCACAGTGAGGGATAGTCACTGCTTTCTGGCAAGGCACCATAAAGGACAGAAGAGCTATGCTTCCAGCCCCTCACCACTGGACTTTCCACATAAGCAGTTTTCAATAAACCTTATGTCTTGCACTCTGTCTCCAAGTCTTTCAGCAATATGTCCCACTGCCTAGTACAATGGGACTGTGGAGTGTTATGTAAAAGGTGCACCCTTATGTAAAATGCAGTAGTATTTGCATGATGCCTACAGCCCTCCTAGGCAGACTTTAAACTCTATTTAGATATTAAAATACCTAAAGCCATGCGTAATGCATGGATTCAGCAGAACACTGGGCAACATTGCAAATTCAAGTTTCACTTTTTGGAACTTTCTGGAAATTTTTCTAATATTTTCTATCCTCAATTGCTTAAATCTGCAAATGAGGAACCCAGGAATATAGAGGACTGATTGCACGTGGCTACTATCCTCTGTATTGGACAGCATCATTCTAAAACAGATGAACTTCTCCTTAAGATAGGCAAGCCCCTACCCCAAACTGTGAAGTAAATGGTTTTTGGTCATCTCTCAAGACAAAGACAGATTAAAATAAAGATTCGAATAAGAATTTAACAAATGGGATATTTAAATGGTCAGAGATCAAGTATTCAGCCTTTTTCATCATCAGGGAAATGTAAATTGAAACCATTATGAGATACTGCAAATCTACTAAAATTGTTGAAATGTGAAAGATTATCTCAATGGTTGTTAAAGATATGGAGAAACAGGACTTCTCATAGCACTATAAGTGAGAGTATAAATTGGTACATGAGAAAATACATTGGTAATACTTATAGAAGCAGAGCATGTATCCTATTATCCAATAGAAGAGCACACATCTGTGAACACAAGGACGTGTCAAAGATTTCCATAGCAGCACTGTTCATGTGGTGCCAAATCAGAAACAACCTAAATGGCCTTTAATGGTAGAAAAGGTAAGCACGTCTCAGATGAGGCATACCTGTAATGTTCTATGTACAGCAACACAAATAAATGAATGATGAATCTCACAAATATAACATTACATGAAAGAAGCCAGTCAACATACATTATATAACTCTTTACGAAGACAACTAAAAATCCCTGGTAAAAGAAGTCAGAAAAATTACCTTTAGAAATTAACACCTTTGAGAGGTCATTTAGGAAGTTTTTTTAGGTGTTATTGATGCTCTATATCTTGATTTGGTTAGTGAAAAGCTGCCTAAAATTCACACAACTCTATCTTATGATATTTGCCTCTTTCTGTGTCTATTATATTCCAAATAAAATGTTTACTTGAAAAATCTCTGGTTGTGTTGGAGATCTTTAAAAAAAATGCTTAAAGGAGAGAAACCCTTGGGCAATTCCTGGGAGTGGCGCTGAGTGAAAACCAGACTCAACCAGACTTGTGGGTCAAAGAAGGCCTGGAGCCAGTGGGTTATTCTGGTTTCAATGCCTTGATTACTGCCTACCCTAAAACTGCCCTAAAATAATAAAGAAATAAAATAATGATACTGCCAGCCCATGGCTGAGGGGAATGGGCATGGAAGGATGACTAATATAAAATTGCCAGCATCTTGAGAGAGCAGAGCAGCAGATAAATACATGTGCAGAATAGCCTCCACTCCCTGAGAATTACACCATTTTTCAGGAATTTCAATGAAAAGACTTCAAAAATATTAGTGAATACACAAGGATGCTCCCTGAGGGTCACTGTTGCTGGACTGAGTGGGATGGGGGCATGTGTCTTTACCACTTTGTGGCTTCAAAGACTGTCCTGAGGCATGTATCTCTATCACCAGGAGAGGCACATTACTGGTCAGTAGATGGCATGCCTTGGAGAATGTGAATTCATGAGAAAAAAGAAATAAGAAGAAATAGGAGGAGCTCAACTCCAATAAAATAATGTCAACAAACTGGATAATAAATATCAGATGAAGTGAACTGAACAATTAAGAGGAGAATTTCAAGTTTGCATAATGAATAACTCAAATAGAAAATGGAAAATACTGGTATTACAGACCATACATAAGAAGCTATAAAGAAGCAACAATGAAGTTAGCCAATCCCCCCAAACCAAATGCTGAATGTTTTCTTTGATATAAGGATGCTGATTCATAATGGGGTTGGGGGGGGGCATGGGTGGATTAGACAAACTATAGATAGAGCAAAGGGGAGGGAGGGGAAGGGAAGGGGCATGGGGGTAGGAAAGACCTTCATGCAAAAATTATCCTATTATAGGATATAATTAGGGTATAGGACATCATTACCCTAAGTACATGTATGAAGACACGAATGGTGTGATTCTACTTTGTGTACAACCAGGATATGAAAAATTGTGATCTTTATGTGTAATATGAATTGTAAAGCATTCTGCTGTCATACATAACAAATTAGAATAAAAAAGTACAAATTTCAAAACATGAATTTTTTTAAAAAAAAGAAGCAACAATGAGATACACTGAGTATGAAAATATAAACAACCTGTTAAGTATGGAAAATAGCAGAAAATGGTTTAAGCCAAAGAATTAATTTGTACAACAAAATATAAGATTTTATCATTTCTGACTCATAACATCAAGGCCCCATATTGCACAGTTCAGGAGGTACCAATCACACTGTATGATAGTTCAAAGGTACAGAAAAAAAAAAAAAGAAACTAAAGGGTAAAATGTAATGGGTTTGATTATTTAAAAATTTGAGAATTTCTTTGAAAGTCATTTTCCACAAAACACATACATACTACTTTAGAAGAAGGAACTTGCAATGTCTAAAACTGATAAGAAGTTACAACTTGTAGTTTATAAAGACTTCTTACAAATCAGCTCCAAAGAGCCATAAAGCAAAGAGAAATGCTAATCAGAAACAATTTAGGAAATTCCAGAAATCTGAACATCTAAAAAAGTATATGAAGAGATGTACAAACTTACCAAAAATCAGAGACTATCAAATTAACATAAATGAGATGGCACTTTATGAACAACAGTATGGCAAAGAGCACAAAAGTAGAGAACAGGAAGTGCTGCTGAGGGTGATGGGAAGCAACAGCTCATGCCCATCACCTTTTGAAGATTACATACATTGAAACAGCCATTTCACAAAGTAATTTGTCATTCTGTTTCCCTAGGATAATTGACCTAATAATCCCACCTGTGAGTGAATACAGGCTGAAGAAATCTCACAGAGCTATAGATGACTATATGACAGTATCAACGTCAGAATTATTTGAGGTTAGGAAGGAAGTAGCATGTCCATCATCTGAAGACTAGATAAATAAAATATATGAAATGCTACACAGTTCAAAAGGGAACAAAATAGTTTTGCAAAGTGGAAATATATTTGAACAGTATCTAGTAAAATGAGAAAATCAAATCTACATCAAACTTTCATTAATGTGAATGTGAAACACATGCACAAATAAGACATGTAACAAAGGAATTTGAATATTTAAGAAATATGGAAATCATATAGAATGGAATTCATTATCAGAGATGATCTAATCATCTCTGAGTGAAAAGCGTATAAATAAACAAAAGCAAGGTCTTTCATAGGTCAGTAATGATTGTACACCATGAAGTGAGAAGGACCATTATTTCACTCTTGTCCCTGAGGTCCTTAGTTGGAGAATATGAGATCATGATCCCTGCTTCATGTAGCTTACTTTTTTGTGTCAGATGAGTTTATGCTCATATAATAGAAAATTAGCTACAATTTTACAAAGTCATCACAATGTAGCTAATAGATAATGATATCATCTTGAATTTTCCTACTTATAAAAATAAAAATCAAAGGAAACTTCATGCAAAAATTATCCTATTATAGACAGAAATGTATGAAATGAAGATGAATTTTATTTATTTCACCTTCATAATTTATTTGTAGACCTTCTGGCAGAAAATTTGTAGTGAACTATTCAATTAAGAAGCAATTATAACTTACAGGATATTTTATTTCAACAATTCCTCTAAGATGTTTATTTTAGAAAAGTTTTGTTGCTGTGGTTTCCAGTTTTTCATTCACTCTTGCTAACTGCTAACTGACCTGCCTAGGTTCTTAATTAATCCTACAGTTGAAAAGCACTGATAATCCTTCCTAAGAACATGGTATTGCACTGCCTACCTTTTACTGACACAGATCTTACACACCAGGCAGTCTGTTACAAGTAACAATTTGTCTCATTTATCACTGTTGTCCAGACATAATTCTTTTTTAAAAAACATTTTTTTTTAAAGAGAGAGTGAGAGAGGAGAGAGAGAGAGAGAGAGAGAGAGAGAGAGAGAGAGAGAGAGAGAGAGAGAGAGAGAATTTTTAATATTTATTTTTTACTTCTCGGCGGACACAACATCTTTTTTGTTGGTATGTGGTGCTGAGGATCGAACCCGGGCCGCACGCATGCCAGGCGAGCGCGCTACCGCTTGAGCCACATCCCCAGCCCTAAAAAACATTTTTAGTTATAGATGGACACATTTATTTTACTTACTTATTTTTATGCAGGGCTGAGGATCAAACCCAGTGGCTCACACATGCTAAGCAGGCACTCTGCCACTGAGCTACAGCCCCAGCCCCAGACATAATTCTTAATAGAGCCCTCTCACTCTCCAAAGTGGAATATAAAAAAAGTTTCAGCTATGCGGATTTCATACTAACCACTACTTAATAATCCAGCCAGTGAATAAATAAATCATGGAATAAAAATCAAAGTAGCAAGAGTAGAAAATCTTGTTGATGATTTATGGTTATTTCTTTTTCAAATTTCCCTCAGTAAGCTCTCACCTTGTAGACAGAGAATTAAAATTCTGTAAGTTGTGTCAATGTTAAGAATGGATTCTTGCATAAAACTGGAATTAAGGTTAACATGTGACTTCTAAACTGCCACATTATTAACCAGAAACCCTTTAAAGTATATTTAGATAATGTTAGATCATGGTCTCCTATGCTCCCAAACCTATATATTCAAAGGGTCTTTGTTTTGTGTTTTTAACTTAAACTACTTTAACAACAGTTTGCTAGTTTATCTCAAAGGGGAAAAAAAAACATCTTTCTAAATGCTATAACAAGCTAAATTTACATAAAGAATGTGATAAAATTGATACATCAAAATGAAAGATTATACCAAAACTTAAGTTGTATGAATATTAGAATTTCCATTTATAGTTTTTTAGAGAATAAAGCAAATTAAGGATTAATTTTACCTTCTGCAGAGAGTTCTCCTAAGATCATTAATATAATAACAAAAGCCAAATCTTTTAACTTCATCTTCAGTGGTACGTTTCATAAAGATTCTAACAATTCGAAAACACTAGGGAACTCTTCATTAGGTAAACAATGCTTCTCTTGAAGAAAAAGTTAATAATTTACTACATCTAAGTCCGTTAGGAACAAGCCTTTTATTTTACCTAAAATATTTTCAAATAATGTTAAAATAACACAACTATATAAATTGACATTACTTTTCCTACCAGAGTCTAATAAGAACATGTGAACCAATAAGGGCAACAATAGTAGCATCACAAATAATTAACACAGGCTGTTTAAAACAAAAAAGGAAAAAAATTCAACTTTGATTCTCAACTGTCAGTTCATAGAGTAAAGTACACGTAGCCATTGTTGTTTACTAATATTGATCAAGCGAAGAGATGAACTTAGGAACATGAGATCATAGGTACTGGATGTTAAAACAGGTTGTTGTCTATATAGCGTTCCTTAAAGACATAAATGATCTTAGTTGTCTCAATGATAAAAAAAAATTTATTAAAAATACTAACAGCTAACATTTAGAGAATTTGAACTCTGTGGCAAGTGGCAAATAAACACTGTGTTTTATGATCACTCATTTGTGAAAAAGATTTTGAATGTCCACCATATTCGAGTCCACATTGTGGTCCTGAGGCAGACAGCAGTGAAAAAGCAGACTAAAAATATTACTCCCATGAAGTTTACATTCTAATAAGGTTTAATTTAAAGGAAAAATTAATACTAATAAGAACAATAATGAGGAAGGTATTAATGTTCCAATTTTAGAATATTTTATTAAAATATAACATTAAGGGATGGGGTTGTGGCTCAGTGGTAGAGCACTTGCCTAGCAAGCGTGAGGCACTGGGTTTGATCCCGGCACCACATAAAAATTTAAAAAATAAAATAATGGTATTGTGTCCACCTACAACTAAAAAAAATTTTTTAATAAAAACATAAAACATAATATTAATAGAGAAGTACCTATATCAGTGAATTTTTATATCAGTGAATTTTTACATCACAAATTCAGAACCCAGAATAAGAAACAAAATATCTGCATCCCAGAAGCCCCTTCCAAGTCACTACCTACACCCTTCTACCCGCCCCAGTGTAAAAACTATCTTTACTTCCAACAGTGTAGATTAATTTTGCCAGGTTTTAGACTACATGAATGACATCATTTAGTAACCATTCTTTTATACCTGTTTCCTTTTGTTTCACGTTTTGCTTAAGAAATTCATCCTTATTTGGGGGTATAGTAGATAGTTTTTTTTTTCTATACAGTACTCCATTCTATGCCACAAACTTTCTATCCTTTCTACTGTTTGTTGAAATTTGGGTGATTTGTAGTTTAAGAAACTAATGTGGCATATGCTCATTTTCAAAGAAAAAAAAAGGTATTTTTTTTTAATTTGAAAACTTGCAAACAGAATGCTTACCTGAATTCTATCATTAACGTGTATATATATATATATATATATATATATATATATATATATATAAATTTTACAAAGTCATTATATATAATGTGCTACACCCAAGTCTGGCAATTAAATTTTTGATGTTTTTATAAATCTCCATATTTTCCCCCCCATAGAACTGTACCAATTGACTTTCCCATGGAGAGTGCACAAGGTTTGTTTTCTCCAAATGCTCACCATCAATTGTTATTCTTTGTTTTATTGATAATAACCATTCTAACAGTAAGAGGTGGTATTTCATTTTTAACTTACATTTTCCTAATGATTTGTGATGTTGAGCACCTTTTCATTCACCTGTTGGACATTTGTTTGTCTTTCTTGAAGAAATGTCTATTCAAGGATTTTGCCCATTTAAAGATCAGGCTATTTCATTTATTATTAAATTATAGGAGTTACTTATATATTTTGGATAAAAATACCTTATCAAGTATATGCTCTGCAACTATCTTCTCCCAGTCTCTGAGTTATCTCTGAGTGCTGATGCTTCCACTGCTGGGCCCAAGCTTCTGAGTTTGTTGTATTCCCACTGGTTCACTTTTTATTTTTTCCTTGAGATTTGGGATGAATTCCAGGAAATCATTGCTCAGACTAATATTCAGAGATTTTTTCCTGTTCCCTTTTAAGAATTTCCTTGTTTCATATTTCACATTTCTCTAACTCATTTTAGTTGAATTTTGTAGTTGATGCAAAAATAAGAATCTAATCCTTTTACCTCTGGATAGCCAATTTCTCTAAGACCCATTGTGGGAGATTGCCATTTCCTCACTGTGTATTCTTGGTACCTTTCTGAAGGTCTGTTGATTATATTCATGTGGGTTTATCTGGAGGTTCTGTATTCAGTCCTATTTGACTGTATGTCTGTTTTTTACAACAAAACCACACTGCCATAATTCTGTAGCTTTGTAAATATGTTACATCAGCTTTGCTCTTTGTTATGGTTTAGTTATTAGGTGACTCCAAAAATCTCATGAGTGAGACGACGCAAGAAAGTTTACAGGAGATATTATTGGGTTATGAGAGTCTTAATCCCTTGATGGGGTTAACCGAGGAGTAACTGCAGGCAGGTAGGTTGTAGCTGGAGGAGGCGGTCCCTGAGGCTGTTTGAAATCTTTCATGGATCCAAATGAATTTTAGGATTATTAACATTGTTCTTTTAACAATGACCAGAGAAGGAAATTAAGAAATAAATTCCATTTAAAATTGCATAAAATACTTAGTAATAAAATTATCCAAAGAAATTAAAGACATAAATTCTGAAAACTACAAAACACATACAAAAGAAAATTTAAGAAGTAAATGGACAAATATCTCATTTTTATGAATTGAAACAATTCATATTGTTATAATGTCCACATTCCCCAAAATGATATATAGATTCAATGTAGTACTTATCAATAATTCCAATGGCATTTTTTTTTACAAAATGAATAAATCCCCAGAAGTGAAATGTGGATTAGAAACAGATAAATATTGCTATTTTCAATGAAAGCATGCCTATTAATTATTTTTTATTTCACTATGAATTGCCTATACAGGTTCTTTGCATATTTTTCTGTTGAGCTATCTGTCTTATAGATATCTATGAGCCCATAATATGGAAAGTGGAATTGCTTTGTGATTTTGAATTTTATATTCTTATTATGGTTTGGATATGAGGTCCTCCAAAGGCTCCTGTATTTACACAGGAAAGTAAAGAACTGAAATGATTATAGATTATGAAAGCTGTAACATAACCAGTCCATACTGGTTTGAATGGACTGAATGAGTGGTAACTCTAGGCAGGTGGGGCAGGGCTGAAAGAGGTGGGTCACTGGTGGTATGCCATGGAAGGGTCTTCCTGGACTCTTCCTGGACCCTTCTCTGCTTCCTGGCTGCAAGGAATGAAGCAGAACTTCACCATGCCTTTCAGCCACAATGTTCTGCCTCACCTTATACCCAGAGCAATGGAACTGCTTGTCTATGGACTGAGTCCTCTGAAACCAAGAGCTCCATATTAACTTTTCCTCCTCTAAGTTGCTCTTGTTAGATGTTTTGGTCACAGAGATTAAAAGCTAATTAACACAGAAATTGATACTGAGAAGTGGGGTCATTGCTGTGACTAACCTGACCATGTGGTTCAGAAGCCTTTGGAAGTGGTTTGTAAAAGTTGAGAGATGCAGGCTGGAAAGGGCTTAGAATGTTGTAAGCAGTGATTAATGGGCAATTTTGGTGGGAGCTCGGAAGATGCAGAGAGGAATGCAAACAGTAAAGCCTGTGCTCTCAAAGTTTCAGAGGGGAATGGGGACTCAATTGGAAATTGGACAGCATGTTTGTGTTATATTCTGAGAAATAATTTGGCTACATTTTACTCATGTCCTGAGACTTTGTGTGAGGCTGAATTTAAAAGTGAAAGACCAATTAATCTGGTGGAGGAAATTTTAAGGCAGGACATCATTCAGTCCATGGTATGGATATTTCTGGCAGTTTGGGGCCAGGTTTATTCTAAAAATTAAGAGCAAAACTAGATCAAAAACATTGTAAAAATTTGCAATTTGGCCAGAAAAATGCTTTCAAAACTGGGGTCAAGAAAGATGTGGTTGTGCTGGAAGCATGGTGGCACATGCCTGTAATCCCAGTGGCTAGGGAGACTGAGGCAGGAGGATGGATTCAAAGCTAGCCTCAGCAAAAGCGAGGTGCTAAGCAACTCAGTGAGTTCCTGTCTCTAAACAAAATACAAAAAAAAGGCTGAGGATGAGGATCACTGGTTGAGTGCCACTAAGTTTAAGTCCCTGTACTCACCTACCCCCTCCAAAAAAAGAAAGAAAAGTGTGGTTGTGGGCTGGAGTTGTAGTACAGTGGTATAACTTAGAACCATATAAAAATAAATAAATAAAATAAAGGTGTTGTGTCCATCTACAACTAAAAAAAAAATATAAAAAAAGAAAGTTGTGGTTGTTTTATTAAAGACATTATAGCTACTAAAGAGATGCTAAGTATTTGCACAAGACCTGATGCCTTGAAGGCATGGCAGGAATTGACAAGACCACATTACATCATAGGCTCAAGGATGTAAAAGGAAAATTTCTTTTGAGAAGAATTTCTGGGCACCCTACAGACACAGTTGTTTCACTGTGCTCAGCTGCCCAATCACTCAGAACTACTGCACCTGTAGTCCCAGGAGGCCCAGGTACTGGTCAAGATGGCAGTAGACCATGGCATTCAAGTGGTACTATTTCTGCAGGAATGCATGATGATGGATTCAGTGAGTCATGGAGGTTTCCACTGATGTTTCAAGGAAGGCCTGGGAGGCCAGGCAGAATCTACTAAACATAAAATTTTTGTGGATAGTTATCAGAGAAGTAACTTTGTTTTCCCCATCAGAATTGCCAATTTATTCCAATTATTTATCAAATAATTCACTGTTTTTGCACTGTTCTGAATTTCCATCATGGTAATTTACTAAATTCATGTACATATTTTAGGTCTATTTTTAGATTTTTCTAACTATTTCATCATTTATTTTAGTTAGGATTTTTTAGTATCATATTTTCACTACTCTCACTATGATAGATAATGTGAATCTAGTTTTCACACTTCAAGTCATCTTTTCAAAAATTTTCTGACTAGTTTTGTTTGCTTATTTATTATTAATGTAATACTGGAGTAAAGACTGGAGTCGCTCAGCTAATTCATAATCTCAATATCCAGATTGTGAGTTTGGAAAAGCACTACTTGTTTTACACTTAAAACTCTTTTTTTTTTTTTTTAAAGAGAGAGAGAGAGAGAGAGAGAGAATTTTTTAATATTTATTTTTTAGTTCTCAGCGGACACAACATCTTTGTTGGTATGTGGTGCTGAGGATCGAACCCGGGCCGCACGCATGCCAGGCGAGCCACTTGAGCCACCTCCCCAGCCCCTACTTAAATCTCAAAAATAAAACTTTAAAATAGTAGCAATCTTGAGGTATATTGTAGACATACTACTGAGATAATTTAGTATTCTAAAGTTTGATCTTTAAACACACACACACACACACAAATTAGAAGTGGTTTTAGAAATAAAATCCTAAGTTTCATAAAAACAAGACAAAATACCAAAAAAAACTTCCAATCTACAACTGTAAAACCAATTAAAATGTTTCAAAAATGAAGGCCAAAAATGTAAATAACAACAATAATAATAATAAGAAAAGGTCCTTTTAGACATGCATAACTTGAAAGAATTCCTGATCAGTTAGTTTACATTATGAATCATGTTGAAAGGAAGTCCTTTAGGCAGAAGGAAAATGACACCAGATAGAAATATGCAACTATTAATTGACTGAAGATTAAAAAATATAGCACCTATATGAATAAATGTTTTTAAAATTTAAGTCTCTTTAAAATTAATGATTATTTAAAGTAAAAATGATGAAATGATAATTTATTTAATACACTAGAAGTAAACTATTGATAACAATCCAAAGGCAGGGGAGGAATAAATTTAATAAATTGGAAAATCTTTGTGTGTGTGTGGTGCTGGGGATTGAACCCAGGGCCTTGTGCATGAAAGGCAAGCACTCTACCAACTGAGCTATAGCCCCAGCCCTAAATTGGAAAATCTTTAATAATGTATATAAAGTTGTATAATATTACTAGAGATAGTGTATTAAGTTAAAGATGTTTACTAAAAACCTTGAAGCAGCCAACAGAATAACAGAATAACATGACAAATATTTAAAGCCAATAAAGTAGATAAATTGTGATCACAAAAACTATTCAATCAATCCAAGAGAGGGAAAAAAAAAACAGAAAAAAGGAACAGATGGGATGAATAGGAAAAAAAGAACAGGGAGAAGAATTAAACCATCCATACTAATAATCATAATAACTATAATAAGTCTAAATGCTCCAATTAAATGGACAATTGTTAGAGTAGATTAAACAATAAAGTCCAAATCATATATCTTCTGCAAGACACCTCTTAAACACAGATAGGTTAAAAGTAAAATGTGGATGGGTATACTATATTATAGTAGATCGGGTGGGGACCTCCAAAAGAGATTTCAATGTTCAAATCCTGGAACCTTTGAATGTCATCTTATTTGGAGAAAGGGTCTTTGTAGATATAAGTAAGTTGAGAATCTTGAGATGAAAATACCTTGGATTACCATTGTGTACCCAAAACTCAATGACATATGTTTGAAAAGTAGGGCAGAAGGAGATTAAATAAAGAAAAGAGAAAGAGGCAATATGACTATAGACAGAAACTGTAGTGATGTAGCCAGAAGCCCAGAAATATACCAGGAGTCAACAAAGTTGGAAGAGGCAAGGGACAGGATCCAGGATTCTCCTGGATCCTGAGGGCTGCAGCTCTGCCAACATCTTCATTTCAGACCAATGATCTCCCAAACAGAATAAGTTTCTGCTGTTTTAGGCCAATAAATTTGTGATCATTTGTAATAGTAGCCCTCAGAAATTAATATACATGCTTATGCAAACCAGAATTAGAATACCCAAAATGTGAATGCATGTCATACCAATAAACTGCACACACTTAAAAATGGTTAAAATGTTACATGTGTTTTACCACAATTAAAACATTTTAAACATAGGAATGGGGGGGGGTCGGTGGCCAGAGACAGAGAGAAAAAGGGAGCAGGAACTGGAGTTGCTATATAAATATCACGCAAAATTTTACAACAAAAAAAGTTACTAAGAAACTAGATCATTCCATAATTAGATTAGTAGACGTATGAAGACAACATAACAACCTTGAAGATTACAGAATAAGAGAGCTCCAAAATACATTCAGTTAATTGGTTTTTGATTCAAGGGGACATAGACAAATCTGCAATTACTACAACCCTCTATCAATAACTGGTAAAAGAAGACAGGTAGTAAGAGGACAGAAGTCTTGAATAGCACTATCACCTAATTTGCCTGAATTGGGTTTGTCAAACACTCTACACAACAGCAGGATATTTTTTTTTTTCATATGTATGTGGAACAATAGCCATGTGGTCCAAAGAACATTTTGCAAACCAAAGAAGCCAGATCATAAAAAAAAAAAATACATTTCAATGGAGAAAGAATAGTCTTTTTAAATGAATTAACTTGAAATGGATCAATGAACTAAACAGTACAAATTTAATAGAAAATCTTTATGTCTTTGGGTTAAGCAGAGATTTTATATCACCGAAAGCATAATCAGTAAATGAAAAAAGACAAATTGGATTTCATAAAAATTAAAAACTTCTGTACTTCTCATATCCTATAAAGGACTTGTGTTCAAAAAGATTTAAAGATCTCTAACAACTTAGAACAGTCAATTTTTTCAATGTGCAAGACTTGATAGACACTTTCACCAAAGACATGTAAATGAAACCCCCCCCAAAATACTCAATATCATTATTGTTAGGGAAATGGAAATTAAAACCACAATGAAATAGCACTAGTCATTTTGAGTGTTTAAAACTACGCATGACCATAGCAAAAGTGCTCTTCAGGATGCTGTTGATGTAAATAAATATGCAAAAAACATATTGCATTATTTAAAGGAGTCTTACCGAAAATTGAAATGGACATAAAAGAGATGGATAAAATGGGAAGCTGGCCAAGTTAATTAAATGAAGTGTTCACACCTGAGTATGAGATAGAATGAGGAGACTCCACTGGAAGGGCATGTAGGACTGGTAAGTGAAAACGAGGAATGCAACACAATTACAGGGTGGTGATGCAACTACACTGCTTTTTTTTTTTTTTTAAGTGTTGGGTATTTCTTTTAAAACATTAAATTGTATACTCTATTTATTTTTATGTGGTGCTGAGGATTGAACCTAGTGTCTCACATGTGCTAGGCAAGTGCTCTACAACTGAGCTACAACCCCAGCCCCAACTACACCGCTTTTTATATTTTTTCACCTTATAACAATTTATCTTTAATTTGTTCTAATTAGTTACACATGACAGTAGAATGCATTTTGACACAGCATTCATAAATGGCATATAACTCCTTTCTTTTGGTTGTATATGATGTAATTATACAGATTATATAATCATATATGGACATAGGGTAATAATGTCTGACTCATTCTACTATCCTTCCTATCCCCTCCTCTCACTGCCTTCTGCCCAAGCCAAAGTTACTCCATTCTTCCCTACCACACCCGCCACATTATGGATCAGTATCCACTTATCAGAGAAAACATTCGGCCTTTGCTTTTTTGGGTTTGGCTTACTTCACTTAGCATGATATTCTCCAGCTCCATCCATTTACCTGAAAATGCCATAATTTCATTCTTCTTGAAGGCTGAGTAATGTTCCATTGTGTATATACACCATATTTTCTTTATCCATTCATCTGTTGATATATAAAGAACTCAAAGAAACAAATAACCCAATCAATAAATGGGCAAAGGAACAGAACAGGCACTTCACAGAAGAAATACAATCGATCAACAAATATATGAAAAATGTTCAGCATCTCTAGCCTTTGGAGAAATGCAAATCAAAACTACTCTCAGATTTTATCTCATTCTAGTCAAATGGCAATTATCAAGAATAAAAGCAATAATAAGTGTGTTATTAAAGATGTGGGGGAAAAGGTACACTCATACATTGCTGGTGGGACTGAAACTTGGTGTAACCACTTTGGAAAGCAGTGTGGAGATTCCTCAGAAAACTTGGAATGGAACTACCATTTGACCCAGCTGTCGCACTCCTTCGTTTATACCCAAAGAACTGAAAATCAGCATAATTCAGTGATATAGTCACATCAATGTTTATAGCAGTTCAATTCACAATACCTAAAGTATGGAACCAACAATTATTATTTTTAAAATCTCACCCTATCTAGCTGTACTAAGATGGGAATTGTACTTCTGTGTAATGCACAAGACACAATATCCTTATCACTAAATTTGACAGTGTATAAACCATAAAGGAAATTGCAGAATAGGCTGCAACTTCACCCCACGTAGTAAAACAGGGTTGTGCAGGAACAGCTCTATAATTCCTTACTTGTTAAATCTAACACCTCTCCCTTGGAATGGGCAAAGGGGAAGTCCTGGTAGGACTAACGTTACTGCTTACTGCTCCCTGGCTCAGTAATACTGTTAAATGTCCTTCAAAAGATTTTTGGTTTTGTGTAATATTCAACAAGGAAAAAAAAAACTATTTAAACATCAGGAAGTCATTTTCTTGCATGCATAATATTTATTGTGCAATTACTAGTTGGTTATATTTATAAGAAATTAGCACCATTAATGTTTATATGCTGGCCAATTAAATCCTAGAAGTATATATAATTTACCAAAGTAAATAGATTATTTATAGTAAAGCTCTGTTGAATGAAGGAAAACAAAACAATGAGAAAGTCAATAAAAATTACAATGTTTGAAAAACACTTAGTACTGACACTTCATTGAGGAAAAAAAAGAGTGGGAAACAAAAATCTCCATCATATTTGAATATACTTTTGAACACATCAATATGTTTAGATCTATCTTAACCAAATTATAAGTTGTGTTAGCTTTGGATCACTGTGACCAAAATATCCAACAAGAACAACTTAGAAGAGGAAAGGTTTATTTGACTCTCATGGTTTCAGAGGTCTTAGTCTAAAAACAGCCAATTCCATTGCACTGGGCCCAAGGTGAGGGCAAAGATCATGGCAGAATGGTGTGGTAGAGAAGCACTGCTCCATTCATGGCATCCAGAAAGCAGAGAGAGAGAAGGGATTTCAGGGAAGATGAACCCTTCCAGGGCATATCCCCAGTGACTCACTTCCTTCAGGCCTGCCTCAACTGCCTACAGTTACCACCGAGTGAGTCCATTCAAACTAGGATGTACTGATTAGCTCTCATAGTCTAATCATTTCACCTCTGAACATTACAGCATCAACACAAGAGCTTTTGGAGGACACCTGAGATGCAAACTATAACATAGGCAGACAATTTTAGGCTAGTTAGGATTTACTTACTATTTCAAAGAGATAAAATTTTTATAGTGTCCATGCATGGAAAACTTTGGGGTCCTATCAGACTTCTGTGGCCCTGGAGCCACATAGATACAGATGTCAATAACCTAAAGTTTACAAAATAAGTAACTTTCAAACTAAATAACTTTCCAATTTGTAGTATGTAAATGAACAACAAGTTTCTTTTAAAGCAATACTATTCTCTTCCCACTATAAATTATAATCCAAATTAAAATCAGTTCAAAGTTAAGGGGTTTTAGTATATATACTGACTGGTTATATTCTTATAATTTCCCTAGAGAAGCTCATTTACCTCTCTGGATGCTTTAGCCAGTGAAGGATACAAATTAGTATATTATCCATACACATGTGTGGGAATATTTTATGCTCTTCTCATTTTCTAAGTGAATAGATAGAATCTTTGACTTTCAACATGTGTTTTGGTAAAATGCTTTTGCTTATCAATAAAACAGGTAATAATTGATTCCTTTCCTTTTAGGAATATGACTACATTCAAACTAATATAACACTTTAATAGACATGAGTAACAGTATTATAATCATCTTATGACATATTTATTTGTTATATGCATACAGCTATATTAAATAAAAAACAATGAAGAATTTAATAAACAGCTTAGTTATTTGTAATATATTTATTTTTAATACAAAGTCAGATTTTAGAAGTTGTACATAGAAAGCAAAAAGCAATTTACATATTCATGATTAGCTTTAATATTTCTTTATACTGTACACACTGAAAATGTTTATATTTACTGATAAGGAATGCCAAGTGTATCCATCACCATTTGAATAGCTTGCAGAGAATTGGTGATTTCTTCTATACTATCTCTTCTTAAAACCCAATCCGGTTTAAGTCTGTTTTAAAAAAATAAAAATAAAAATATGGCATTAAAACAGTACATTTCTTAAAAGAGTTAATTTCTTAAAAGAGTTAATTTTTATCTTTATGTGTTAACTAATTCATGACACATCATTTCTCTTACAACCTTTTCAAAGAGGTGGAAGAACTTCATATTATTGCCAATTATCAGTTCTAGAATATTTCCTTATGATACTGGCTTCTTTGAAGCTTATACTACTAATTTTGCTACCATCTTTTGCTCATTGACCATCTCCTAATTACGAACCTGCTCTTGGACTTCCCCCAACTCCTGCTACCATTCTCATTAATATCAACATCTATATGGCTAAAAACCCAACAGCATTCTGTTTTTGCAACCCTTTCCTTCCATTCTTTCTTAACCAATCCTTTCTCACATAGTTTACATTCTAGACTTTATCACCACTTCTGATTTATCCATGTTATCTGCTTTAATACAGTCACTGAACCAATTCCTCCACCCTGCTGAGATCTCTAGTTTACTTGACCTCAACACATACCTATTGTTCATTAGAATGTTATTCTCACTTTCCTCCCTAACTAGTTTAGTTATCTCAATATGATTCCATTCTGTTTCTTTCTCCTATCAAACTTGTCTAGAAAATTCTATTTGGGTTCCAAATTAAATAGAAATATCTTCTTTCTCCCTTCCTATACAGATATTGCTAAAGAAACTATACATTTTTATTTTATGTCAAATGGGCATTTGAATTGCCTAGTATGTTTCTACTCTCCCAGATGACTATTTTATTTCTTTCCTCTTTTCAAATATCCCTTCCATACCCTCTAAGCTACTTCTGAGTTGTTGAGTTTAAAATATCACACCACATGGAGAAAATGGTATCAATCAGGGGAGAGCTCATGTATCTTCTCACACAAATCCCTACTATATACACTTCCATCTTCTTATTCTTTCTTATTAAAAATCTAAATGCCTCACCATTGGTTATGGTCAAAATGCAGTATGTATCCATACGATGGAAAGGAGTGATATAAAGGAGTGAAATTTCAATCCATGATCACATTCATTCATCTTTTGGCCTTAAGTGCTATCTACATCCTCAAACCAACAGTACTCCAATTTTTATCTAAAAATTTGTTCTTCTGTTCAACCATAGGCATGATTTTCCAATGGCTTATTTATATTTTCCTCTTATTTATGCTGTAGGTTTCTCAAGCTTATTCAAAACAAAAGCCATGCCATGATGCAATACTCCTGCCCACTTTGTGCTATCCTCTCCTCAACTCACCCTCCAGGACTTAAAAATCACATGATGCTTTCTCAGCCATTCTCTTTATCTTAGTAGTTGTCACTATCTTTATTATTTTACTCATTAATCTGTTTGCTCATTGTCATTCTTCCTGAACCACATAGCTTTATGCTGCACAACCAAATTTAAGCACTTTGTAGTTCAAGATGCAGCTCTATATGATTTCTACTCCTGATCATGGGGACTAACCACATAAACAAACACACCTTAAAAAAAAAAAAGTAACATAAACTAGTTAAACCACAATTATCTTTATGGGTCTATAACAGGCTAAATGGTGACCCTGAAAAATATATCTATGTCTAGTCACAGAATCTGTGATGTTACATTATTTAGAATAAAAGAAAACAGGTTTTTTTTTCTTTTTTTTGCAGATATACTTAAGTAAAAGATCTTGATATAAAATCATCCTGGATTAGACTGGGGTTTGGCTCAGCCGTAGAGTGCTCGCTTAGCACGTATGAGGCCCTGGGTTCGATCCTCAGCACCACATAAAAATAGAGAATAACATGGAAAATAAAACTGATATAACAAGGTTCTTAGCATTAGGTCTGAACTATTTAACATAAGGAATTTGTTGAATAGCTACTAAATACCCAAAGCTACATCAGTATTATTTCATTATTTAGTGAAATCAATTCCTTTAGATTTACTGAATAGTCTATTCTTTTTCTTTTTTTGGGGGGGGATAATCTATTCTTATTCATATGTCGTTTCTCTATGGTTAAGGACAATATCTTGCTTATGATAGTGTTAACAAATATTTATTTAAATGAATGAATGGTGACATGAAATTACAGAATAGAATTAACTGCTTACCTTGAAACTATTCTGGTCCTTATTGGTGTTTCTGGAATAAAGGGAATGCCTATGGAAGAATTCTTCTTTTGATTATTAAGTATTCTTTCAGCATTTATTTTATGTTTACGAGCTGTAAGTTTGTAGATGCTATAAATGCGGTCAACAACTTTGGGACTACTTCGTACATCCTAAAAAAGAAAGTGTACGTTTACTAAAACCTAATAAGAATTCAATCTCTCCTAGAATAACAAAATCAATCATTTGAATACTATGAAGTAGGCTTTTGAGCTTTTAACAATCAAGAGCACGGCTCTCTAAGTATAGTATGCAAATTATTTTAAATTGTGAAATAATATGTAAGACAATTATAAAGAGGAGAAATATTCAAAAATTGTACATTTAACTCGATACTGAATGCAAAAAGGAACTATACTCAATATAACCTGTCATATCTAGTTACTAAGTCCTATGAATTTTACCTCTTCCAACTTTCTAGAATCATCCACTTATCTCTCATTGACACAACCCTAGGTGAAGCACAATCTCTTGTCTAGCCACTACATTATCTACATTTGCCTCCTTTAATGGTCTCCCCATATCTATACATGCTCTCACAAATTCATTCTTCAGTCAGTAGCCAGGGGGATGCTAAAACTTAAATAGGAAAATATTATTCTCTTGCTTAAAATGCTTCAGTGGTTTCCACAGTTATCAGGATAAAGGCAGGGCTCTGGTTACTCTTATGTTGATTGCGATACCTGGAGAGAATAACTCAGATGTCTTGGCACAGAAAAGCTTGAGACATATTTATGGTTATGTTAGGTGGATAGAGAATTATACGTATCTTATTTCCTACCCTGCTAAGGTAATTTGTTATACTCTCTAGTAAGTAGGAAATTCTTATTTACATGACTGAAATAAATTCTATTTTCAGAATTCAGTTTCTTTAATATCAAAATGAAACAATGAATACACACACACACACTGATACTAGGCAAAACAAAAACAAAAACAAAAAACAAAACATAAAAACAACAACAACAAAAAAAAACCCAAGTTTGATCACATGCAAAATCCTATTTTAGTGTAATGGTTACTAAAGGAAAAACATTAAATCTATACATGAAAGAACATAGAAAATAAGCTCAAAGAAAAGTAACTGATCAATACTTACAGAGGCTCTGTTTGTTGTCTTCAACAAAACAGCCAACAAACAACAAGTTTTTGTGAAAATGCTTCCACCCTTGTCTGCAACTTTGTCACCAGGCTTTTCTCGGTACATCTGCAAAAGCTCCAACAATGTGTGTATACAGTTTTCTACATCATAAACTGCTGAAGTAGTTTTCTCATACTTGAAGAGAACAGAATGAAATTAAAAGTTGTAATAAGCATACACCTTTAAAACTGCCCAAACATAAAGACAGCTTAGAGCCAAATCTTTGAAGTATCTGCCACAGGTACAAAGGACTTCATGAGATAATGTTTTATTACTCCTATCATATTTGAATCTTATATGCATATTAATCTTTTACTTTCCTAACCACTTCAAAAGTTCCACATAAAACAAATTAAAGCTAAAATCTCTAAAAAAGAATATCTTGAAGTAAATAAAAGCAAGCTTCTAAAGAGAAGACCATTTTAGCAAGACTCTCTCATGAAAGAGAACTTATCTGTTACAGTTAGTCATAGGGTAAGATAATGAGTAAGGCAAGATCTAATTACACTATTTTACATCCTTCTTGAGAGGAAGATGTACTTTAGAATAAAACAAATTTGATACTAATAAATCTAGGATTAGTTTTTCATGCTTTATTTAATGATACTATTACATTCATACTGAAATTTGCATGGTTTCAAAAAATAATCATTCTAACATAAAAATAAGAAACCATTAATAGCTAACACTTGCATGGTATGTTTATGTATCAAAAACTTTTAAGTATATTAACTCATTTAATCTTCACAGTAACATTTTGAGATGAGTATTATTTTTTTATATACTCATTTTACTGTTGAAGAAAGTAAAGCAAAGAGAGGCCAAATAATCTATAACAGCTTGCAGAACTGGGATTCAAATTCATTAGTTTGGGTCTATGTTCTTAACCACTATTCCTCAATATATTGGGTACACTACAGTCGTGGTTTCGAGGGTGGGCAAGGAAGGTAAATGTCTCATCTTAATACCACTGATTGTATGCAACTTCTGTAAGCATTATCATTCCTTTTCTATAAAATGGGAAATATATGAGTTACTTTACAGGATTATTATAAGGATTAAATTAAATAATGAACAAAAATATTGGCAAGTTCTCAATAATACTATTATTCATATTATAAAAGTAATAGAAATAAAACAACAAAATAGCATTCATATCTATAGTTATATTCATAAATTAAATATTTTTCCCCATCAAGACTCTTTATTTACATGAATTTTAATTTAGAGGCCTAATTTCAAACTTTGTTTTTTTTTTTTCCTTTTTTGGTGCCATGGATTGAGACCAAGGGTAGTGCTTAACCACTGAGCCAAATCCCCAGCTTTTTTTTTTTTTAATATTTATTTTGAGACAGTGTCTCACTAGGTTGCTTATACTCTAAGCTGCTGAGGCTGGCTTAGAACCTGCAATCCTTCTGACTCCTTCCTGAGCTATTGGGATTAGGCATGCAGTACCATTCCCAGCCTAATTTCTAATTTAGAGCATTTCTACTCTACTTCATAGAGACTCCTCCAGTCCACACTGGATGTGTGTATATGTGGACGTATGTATTTAATCCTGCAGAGTAATATCTTTATTTTACAATTTATATAAATTCTATCAATTCTATCTATCTATTAATTTGCAGAGTTACATTTCTTGAACAATGATTATTTCATTATTAAAATGGAAAACTACCTTAGCTACATTAAGCAAAACTTGTACAGCATATCTGATGACCTCCATACAAGGAACACTACGATTACAACTTCGGATTAAAACAAATATTTTAGAAATTGCTCCACTCTCAGCCATGTTCTCACAACAACGTGGAGATAATCTGGTAACAACCTCTGAAAGAGAAAAAGACACATGTTAATTTCCAGTAACAACAATGCATTCCAAGTTTATATATAACTATAATGTACTAAGTAGAAAAATAAATAAACAGAAAGAAGACCAATTGAATAGAGAAAGAGGACAGGGGAGGGACTGGGAGAAGAAGAACTACAAAGGATTGAAATGGAGCAAACTGGCCGGGTGTGGTGGCACATGCCCGTAATCTCAGAGGCTTTAGAGGTGGAAGCAGGATGATTCCCAAGTTCAAAGCCAGCCTCAGTAACTTAGCCAAGCCCTATGCAACTTAGCAAGATCCTGTCTCTAAGTGAAAAAATAAAAATAAAAAACAGACTGGGGATGTGGCTCAGTGGTTGAACACCCCTGGGTTCAATCCCTGGTACCCCTCTGCCCCCCCCCCCAAAAGAAATGGAGCATACAAAGTTATATGCAAAATGAACCCCACTACAATGCTCCAAGAAAAAAATGAAGTCTTAGTTAATACTGTGTAATCACAATGTTCTTTAAATATTCAAATATAAAAAATGCATTCCTAATCTTATGCAAGATATTGTTATAACAAACTAACCGAGGTGTTTTAGGGCCTCAAGAATGGCAGAAAGGTGCTTATACGTTAAAAGATAATGAAGTGCAAGTGTGGTTCTTTTGTAGAGTTTATCTTCTTCTCTAATCTCCCTATTAACCATCTGAAGACTTAACCGTATAGCTTTAATTTTTGTACAATCATGTTTCTTCCTCCAAGAGTAGCCTCTCCATAATGCCTTAAAGAGATAAAAGAATAATTTTAAGATTACAGCCCGTATTGTTTTGAATTTATATACACATTTACTTCTACAAAATAAATATTTTCAGTAAATTTATATGATATGAACAGATACATTTCAACTAAAACCTCAATTTTGGTTTTATTCCTGTATCAAAAACCATAGAGTTTTCACTTACCTGAAGTTTAGTGATTCTACTATTAAATTTTTCCTGTCTTTTGCGAAGGAGAAAGTGACGTACTGCTTTCTGTATTACTGATGCAGCCCTATTTTTCTGGTTCATACATTCTTGAACTTCATGCTCAATTTTTATGATGCTATAATATTTCTCAATAAATCTCTTTCGTTCTAATTTTGCTCGAAACCATCTCTGTTTAAAATGTGAAGATTTTTTCACTTTTAATACACACATTTTTAAAAGTAGACAAAAACGTACATACATTTATATACATATTTTATATATATTAGCATTCTTCATAACCATGTGAAGTTTACATGCTCCTTGAATTCTAAAAGCAGATAATATGAAGCTGCTATGAAGTGAAGGGGGAAGCCAAACTGGCTGTCAATGCTAAACTCTAAAGGAGAAAGAAACAGAAGGTCAAAACGCCTTTCAAACCTCCAGTATCATTTTCCCCTTCTACTTCATAGAGACTCATTCAGTCCACACTGGATGTGTGTATATGTGGACGTATGTATTTAATCCTGCAGAGTAATACCTTTATTTTACAATTTACATAAATTCTATCAAACTACAACATTCTGAAAATTATTTTTTCACTAAATATTTTATTGGTACATGCATGTTAATTACACAAATAAGAACTTTATCCAGAATATAGAATTCCTATAAATCATAATAAAAAAGAACATCAAGTAGAAAAAGGGACAAAGTGCATAAAAAGAAAGATTAGAAAGAGCACATGATACACAGATAAGAACTTGAATAATAAATGTAAAAATTTCAGAATTGCTGGCAATCAAGTAAATGAAAAACAAAATGAGATACCATTTCCAATTCACTGGAATGGCAAAAATCAGGGTGTCTTCTGATGCCACTGTTGTGAAGGATTTAGAGGAACAGGTACCCTCCAACTTTACTAGTGGGAGTATAATAAATGAGTAAAATTACATCAGAGAGTAATTCACAGCTTTATTGCTGTTCCATAAAGAAGATATCCAAACTTCCAGCCATCCTAATAGTTATATGCTGAAAGTGTTACATATTATATGATATTACCATAAGGAATCTGAGAATTGTTCAATATATGTCAAAAATTTCTAAGAGGAAAGTTACATCTCACAGTTTTTCTGCAAAAGACAAACTGACCTGAATGCAAATGGCTGAATTAACCCGTTTGTTAGCATTCTTCATAGCCATGTGAACTTTATATGCTCTTTGAATTCTAAGAGCAGACAGGTGATAATATGCAGCTGCTGTGAAGTGAAGGAGCCGAGCTTTGGCTCTCTGTTCTAAAATCTAAAGGAGAAAAAGAATATTAATAATCAAGTGTCTGACTTTTTTGATACACTAATATTTTAACAGAAGAAATTTTTTGAAGTACTATAACAAATGAGTTGATTGCTCAGTTGTATAGCATGTAGAATATTAAAATATTTTATTTTTTTATTGGTTCTTTTTAGTTATATATAATATTAGAATTCATTTTGACATAATTTAAAAACAGAATATAATTTGCTATAATTCAGATCCCAGTACATCTCCTTTCCTTCCCCCACTTCCTGCCCTGTTCCCTTCCCTCTATTAAAGTGTCTGATTCTTAAGATAGTTTTTTCTCTTATGTAACTATCATGATTCAATGTGATTATAATCCTATATTTCAAAATATTTAGAATAATTTAACTCATGATTCAGAATATGTAAGCAAAATTATAGCATTTAATGTAACTAAACTACCCAATAACAGCAATTTAAGACCTTCAATGTATGAATAATGAAAGATATCAATGGTAAAAACCAAAAAAGCCTACTGTATTCCAGCAGAATAGAGATGGTGACCTTAAATCTGATAAAATTATATGAATTAATTGTTCCAGTATTAGTGTAGCACAAGTCCAGTGTAAGATTCTTATAGTATGGCTTTCAACAGTGATCTTGGGGCTTTAGATTTCTAATATATATGAGTAAAATACAAAAGAACTCTATTTTAGGTTCAAATCAGGCTGTTATGTCTATGCCAGTGCTTTATATATTGGAAGCCAAATGTCATGAGCTCCCTTAACAGAACTGTATGATAGTTCAAAGGTACAGAAAAAAAAAAAAAGAAACTAAAGGGTAAAATGTAATGGGTTTGATTATTTAAAAATTTGAGAATTTCTTTGAAAGTCATTTTCCACAAAACACATACATACTACTTTAGAAGAAGGAACTTGCAATGTCTAAAACTGATAAGAAGTTACAACTTGTAGTTTATAAAGACTTCTTACAAATCAGCTCCAAAGAGCCATAAAGCAAAGAGAAATGCTAATCAGAAACAATTTAGGAAATTCCAGAAATCTGAACATCTAAAAAAGTATATGAAGAGATGTACAAACTTACCAAAAATCAGAGACTATCAAATTAACATAAATGAGATGGCACTTTATGAACAACAGTATGGCAAAGAGCACAAAAGTAGAGAACAGGAAGTGCTGCTGAGGGTGATGGGAAGCAACAGCTCATGCCCATCACCTTTTGAAGATTACATACATTGAAACAGCCATTTCACAAAGTAATTTGTCATTCTGTTTCCCTAGGATAATTGACCTAATAATCCCACCTGTGAGTGAATACAGGCTGAAGAAATCTCACAGAGCTATAGATGACTATATGACAGTATCAACGTCAGAATTATTTGAGGTTAGGAAGGAAGTAGCATGTCCATCATCTGAAGACTAGATAAATAAAATATATGAAATGCTACACAGTTCAAAAGGGAACAAAATAGTTTTGCAAAGTGGAAATATATTTGAACAGTATCTAGTAAAATGAGAAAATCAAATCTACATCAAACTTTCATTAATGTGAATGTGAAACACATGCACAAATAAGACATGTAACAAAGGAATTTGAATATTTAAGAAATATGGAAATCATATAGAATGGAATTCATTATCAGAGATGATCTAATCATCTCTGAGTGAAAAGCGTATAAATAAACAAAAGCAAGGTCTTTCATAGGTCAGTAATGATTGTACACCATGAAGTGAGAAGGACCATTATTTCACTCTTGTCCCTGAGGTCCTTAGTTGGAGAATATGAGATCATGATCCCTGCTTCATGTAGCTTACTTTTTTGTGTCAGATGAGTTTATGCTCATATAATAGAAAATTAGCTACAATTTTACAAAGTCATCACAATGTAGCTAATAGATAATGATATCATCTTGAATTTTCCTACTTATAAAAATCAAAATCAAAGGAAACTTCATGCAAAAATTATCCTATTATAGACAGAAATGTATGAAATGAAGATGAATTTTATTTATTTCACCTTCATAATTTATTTGTAGACCTTCTGGCAGAAAATTTGTAGTGAACTATTCAATTAAGAAGCAATTATAACTTACAGGATATTTTATTTCAACAATTCCTCTAAGATGTTTATTTTAGAAAAGTTTTGTTGCTGTGGTTTCCAGTTTTTCATTCACTCTTGCTAACTGCTAACTGACCTGCCTAGGTTCTTAATTAATCCTACAGTTGAAAAGCACTGATAATCCTTCCTAAGAACATGGTATTGCACTGCCTACCTTTTACTGACACAGATCTTACACACCAGGCAGTCTGTTACAAGTAACAATTTGTCTCATTTATCACTGTTGTCCAGACATAATTCTTTTTTAAAAAACATTTTTTTTTAAAGAGAGAGTGAGAGAGGAGAGAGAGAGAGAGAGAGAGAGAGAGAGAGAGAGAGAGAGAGAGAGAGAGAGAGAATTTTTAATATTTATTTTTTACTTCTCGGCGGACACAACATCTTTTTTGTTGGTATGTGGTGCTGAGGATCGAACCCGGGCCGCACGCATGCCAGGCGAGCGCGCTACCGCTTGAGCCACATCCCCAGCCCTAAAAAACATTTTTAGTTATAGATGGACACATTTATTTTACTTACTTATTTTTATGCAGGGCTGAGGATCAAACCCAGTGGCTCACACATGCTAAGCAGGCACTCTGCCACTGAGCTACAGCCCCAGCCCCAGACATAATTCTTAATAGAGCCCTCTCACTCTCCAAAGTGGAATATAAAAAAAGTTTCAGCTATGCGGATTTCATACTAACCACTACTTAATAATCCAGCCAGTGAATAAATAAATCATGGAATAAAAATCAAAGTAGCAAGAGTAGAAAATCTTGTTGATGATTTATGGTTATTTCTTTTTCAAATTTCCCTCAGTAAGCTCTCACCTTGTAGACAGAGAATTAAAATTCTGTAAGTTGTGTCAATGTTAAGAATGGATTCTTGCATAAAACTGGAATTAAGGTTAACATGTGACTTCTAAACTGCCACATTATTAACCAGAAACCCTTTAAAGTATATTTAGATAATGTTAGATCATGGTCTCCTATGCTCCCAAACCTATATATTCAAAGGGTCTTTGTTTTGTGTTTTTAACTTAAACTACTTTAACAACAGTTTGCTAGTTTATCTCAAAGGGGAAAAAAAAACATCTTTCTAAATGCTATAACAAGCTAAATTTACATAAAGAATGTGATAAAATTGATACATCAAAATGAAAGATTATACCAAAACTTAAGTTGTATGAATATTAGAATTTCCATTTATAGTTTTTTAGAGAATAAAGCAAATTAAGGATTAATTTTACCTTCTGCAGAGAGTTCTCCTAAGATCATTAATATAATAACAAAAGCCAAATCTTTTAACTTCATCTTCAGTGGTACGTTTCATAAAGATTCTAACAATTCGAAAACACTAGGGAACTCTTCATTAGGTAAACAATGCTTCTCTTGAAGAAAAAGTTAATAATTTACTACATCTAAGTCCGTTAGGAACAAGCCTTTTATTTTACCTAAAATATTTTCAAATAATGTTAAAATAACACAACTATATAAATTGACATTACTTTTCCTACCAGAGTCTAATAAGAACATGTGAACCAATAAGGGCAACAATAGTAGCATCACAAATAATTAACACAGGCTGTTTAAAACAAAAAAGGAAAAAAATTCAACTTTGATTCTCAACTGTCAGTTCATAGAGTAAAGTACACGTAGCCATTGTTGTTTACTAATATTGATCAAGCGAAGAGATGAACTTAGGAACATGAGATCATAGGTACTGGATGTTAAAACAGGTTGTTGTCTATATAGCGTTCCTTAAAGACATAAATGATCTTAGTTGTCTCAATGATAAAAAAAAATTTATTAAAAATACTAACAGCTAACATTTAGAGAATTTGAACTCTGTGGCAAGTGGCAAATAAACACTGTGTTTTATGATCACTCATTTGTGAAAAAGATTTTGAATGTCCACCATATTCGAGTCCACATTGTGGTCCTGAGGCAGACAGCAGTGAAAAAGCAGACTAAAAATATTACTCCCATGAAGTTTACATTCTAATAAGGTTTAATTTAAAGGAAAAATTAATACTAATAAGAACAATAATGAGGAAGGTATTAATGTTCCAATTTTAGAATATTTTATTAAAATATAACATTAAGGGATGGGGTTGTGGCTCAGTGGTAGAGCACTTGCCTAGCAAGCGTGAGGCACTGGGTTTGATCCCGGCACCACATAAAAATTTAAAAAATAAAATAATGGTATTGTGTCCACCTACAACTAAAAAAAATTTTTTAATAAAAACATAAAACATAATATTAATAGAGAAGTACCTATATCAGTGAATTTTTATATCAGTGAATTTTTACATCACAAATTCAGAACCCAGAATAAGAAACAAAATATCTGCATCCCAGAAGCCCCTTCCAAGTCACTACCTACACCCTTCTACCCGCCCCAGTGTAAAAACTATCTTTACTTCCAACAGTGTAGATTAATTTTGCCAGGTTTTAGACTACATGAATGACATCATTTAGTAACCATTCTTTTATACCTGTTTCCTTTTGTTTCACGTTTTGCTTAAGAAATTCATCCTTATTTGGGGGTATAGTAGATAGTTTTTTTTTTCTATACAGTACTCCATTCTATGCCACAAACTTTCTATCCTTTCTACTGTTTGTTGAAATTTGGGTGATTTGTAGTTTAAGAAACTAATGTGGCATATGCTCATTTTCAAAGAAAAAAAAAGGTATTTTTTTTTTAATTTGAAAACTTGCAAACAGAATGCTTACCTGAATTCTATCATTAACGTGTATATATATATATATATATATATATATATATATATATATATATATAAATTTTACAAAGTCATTATATATAATGTGCTACACCCAAGTCTGGCAATTAAATTTTTGATGTTTTTATAAATCTCCATATTTTCCCCCCCATAGAACTGTACCAATTGACTTTCCCATGGAGAGTGCACAAGGTTTGTTTTCTCCAAATGCTCACCATCAATTGTTATTCTTTGTTTTATTGATAATAACCATTCTAACAGTAAGAGGTGGTATTTCATTTTTAACTTACATTTTCCTAATGATTTGTGATGTTGAGCACCTTTTCATTCACCTGTTGGACATTTGTTTGTCTTTCTTGAAGAAATGTCTATTCAAGGATTTTGCCCATTTAAAGATCAGGCTATTTCATTTATTATTAAATTATAGGAGTTACTTATATATTTTGGATAAAAATACCTTATCAAGTATATGCTCTGCAACTATCTTCTCCCAGTCTCTGAGTTATCTCTGAGTGCTGATGCTTCCACTGCTGGGCCCAAGCTTCTGAGTTTGTTGTATTCCCACTGGTTCACTTTTTATTTTTTCCTTGAGATTTGGGATGAATTCCAGGAAATCATTGCTCAGACTAATATTCAGAGATTTTTTCCTGTTCCCTTTTAAGAATTTCCTTGTTTCATATTTCACATTTCTCTAACTCATTTTAGTTGAATTTTGTAGTTGATGCAAAAATAAGAATCTAATCCTTTTACCTCTGGATAGCCAATTTCTCTAAGACCCATTGTGGGAGATTGCCATTTCCTCACTGTGTATTCTTGGTACCTTTCTGAAGGTCTGTTGATTATATTCATGTGGGTTTATCTGGAGGTTCTGTATTCAGTCCTATTTGACTGTATGTCTGTTTTTTACAACAAAACCACACTGCCATAATTCTGTAGCTTTGTAAATATGTTACATCAGCTTTGCTCTTTGTTATGGTTTAGTTATTAGGTGACTCCAAAAATCTCATGAGTGAGACGACGCAAGAAAGTTTACAGGAGATATTATTGGGTTATGAGAGTCTTAATCCCTTGATGGGGTTAACCGAGGAGTAACTGCAGGCAGGTAGGTTGTAGCTGGAGGAGGCGGTCCCTGAGGCTGTTTGAAATCTTTCATGGATCCAAATGAATTTTAGGATTATTAACATTGTTCTTTTAACAATGACCAGAGAAGGAAATTAAGAAATAAATTCCATTTAAAATTGCATAAAATACTTAGTAATAAAATTATCCAAAGAAATTAAAGACATAAATTCTGAAAACTACAAAACACATACAAAAGAAAATTTAAGAAGTAAATGGACAAATATCTCATTTTTATGAATTGAAACAATTCATATTGTTATAATGTCCACATTCCCCAAAATGATATATAGATTCAATGTAGTACTTATCAATAATTCCAATGGCATTTTTTTTTACAAAATGAATAAATCCCCAGAAGTGAAATGTGGATTAGAAACAGATAAATATTGCTATTTTCAATGAAAGCATGCCTATTAATTATTTTTTATTTCACTATGAATTGCCTATACAGGTTCTTTGCATATTTTTCTGTTGAGCTATCTGTCTTATAGATATCTATGAGCCCATAATATGGAAAGTGGAATTGCTTTGTGATTTTGAATTTTATATTCTTATTATGGTTTGGATATGAGGTCCTCCAAAGGCTCCTGTATTTACACAGGAAAGTAAAGAACTGAAATGATTATAGATTATGAAAGCTGTAACATAACCAGTCCATACTGGTTTGAATGGACTGAATGAGTGGTAACTCTAGGCAGGTGGGGCAGGGCTGAAAGAGGTGGGTCACTGGTGGTATGCCATGGAAGGGTCTTCCTGGACTCTTCCTGGACCCTTCTCTGCTTCCTGGCTGCAAGGAATGAAGCAGAACTTCACCATGCCTTTCAGCCACAATGTTCTGCCTCACCTTATACCCAGAGCAATGGAACTGCTTGTCTATGGACTGAGTCCTCTGAAACCAAGAGCTCCATATTAACTTTTCCTCCTCTAAGTTGCTCTTGTTAGATGTTTTGGTCACAGAGATTAAAAGCTAATTAACACAGAAATTGATACTGAGAAGTGGGGTCATTGCTGTGACTAACCTGACCATGTGGTTCAGAAGCCTTTGGAAGTGGTTTGTAAAAGTTGAGAGATGCAGGCTGGAAAGGGCTTAGAATGTTGTAAGCAGTGATTAATGGGCAATTTTGGTGGGAGCTCGGAAGATGCAGAGAGGAATGCAAACAGTAAAGCCTGTGCTCTCAAAGTTTCAGAGGGGAATGGGGACTCAATTGGAAATTGGACAGCATGTTTGTGTTATATTCTGAGAAATAATTTGGCTACATTTTACTCATGTCCTGAGACTTTGTGTGAGGCTGAATTTAAAAGTGAAAGACCAATTAATCTGGTGGAGGAAATTTTAAGGCAGGACATCATTCAGTCCATGGTATGGATATTTCTGGCAGTTTGGGGCCAGGTTTATTCTAAAAATTAAGAGCAAAACTAGATCAAAAACATTGTAAAAATTTGCAATTTGGCCAGAAAAATGCTTTCAAAACTGGGGTCAAGAAAGATGTGGTTGTGCTGGAAGCATGGTGGCACATGCCTGTAATCCCAGTGGCTAGGGAGACTGAGGCAGGAGGATGGATTCAAAGCTAGCCTCAGCAAAAGCGAGGTGCTAAGCAACTCAGTGAGTTCCTGTCTCTAAACAAAATACAAAAAAAAGGCTGAGGATGAGGATCACTGGTTGAGTGCCACTAAGTTTAAGTCCCTGTACTCACCTACCCCCTCCAAAAAAAGAAAGAAAAGTGTGGTTGTGGGCTGGAGTTGTAGTACAGTGGTATAACTTAGAACCATATAAAAATAAATAAATAAAATAAAGGTGTTGTGTCCATCTACAACTAAAAAAAAATATAAAAAAAGAAAGTTGTGGTTGTTTTATTAAAGACATTATAGCTACTAAAGAGATGCTAAGTATTTGCACAAGACCTGATGCCTTGAAGGCATGGCAGGAATTGACAAGACCACATTACATCATAGGCTCAAGGATGTAAAAGGAAAATTTCTTTTGAGAAGAATTTCTGGGCACCCTACAGACACAGTTGTTTCACTGTGCTCAGCTGCCCAATCACTCAGAACTACTGCACCTGTAGTCCCAGGAGGCCCAGGTACTGGTCAAGATGGCAGTAGACCATGGCATTCAAGTGGTACTATTTCTGCAGGAATGCATGATGATGGATTCAGTGAGTCATGGAGGTTTCCACTGATGTTTCAAGGAAGGCCTGGGAGGCCAGGCAGAATCTACTAAACATAAAATTTTTGTGGATAGTTATCAGAGAAGTAACTTTGTTTTCCCCATCAGAATTGCCAATTTATTCCAATTATTTATCAAATAATTCACTGTTTTTGCACTGTTCTGAATTTCCATCATGGTAATTTACTAAATTCATGTACATATTTTAGGTCTATTTTTAGATTTTTCTAACTATTTCATCATTTATTTTAGTTAGGATTTTTTAGTATCATATTTTCACTACTCTCACTATGATAGATAATGTGAATCTAGTTTTCACACTTCAAGTCATCTTTTCAAAAATTTTCTGACTAGTTTTGTTTGCTTATTTATTATTAATGTAATACTGGAGTAAAGACTGGAGTCGCTCAGCTAATTCATAATCTCAATATCCAGATTGTGAGTTTGGAAAAGCACTACTTGTTTTACACTTAAAACTCTTTTTTTTTTTTTTAAAGAGAGAGAGAGAGAGAGAGAGAGAGAATTTTTTAATATTTATTTTTTAGTTCTCAGCGGACACAACATCTTTGTTGGTATGTGGTGCTGAGGATCGAACCCGGGCCGCACGCATGCCAGGCGAGCCACTTGAGCCACCTCCCCAGCCCCTACTTAAATCTCAAAAATAAAACTTTAAAATAGTAGCAATCTTGAGGTATATTGTAGACATACTACTGAGATAATTTAGTATTCTAAAGTTTGATCTTTAAACACACACACACACACACAAATTAGAAGTGGTTTTAGAAATAAAATCCTAAGTTTCATAAAAACAAGACAAAATACCAAAAAAAACTTCCAATCTACAACTGTAAAACCAATTAAAATGTTTCAAAAATGAAGGCCAAAAATGTAAATAACAACAATAATAATAATAAGAAAAGGTCCTTTTAGACATGCATAACTTGAAAGAATTCCTGATCAGTTAGTTTACATTATGAATCATGTTGAAAGGAAGTCCTTTAGGCAGAAGGAAAATGACACCAGATAGAAATATGCAACTATTAATTGACTGAAGATTAAAAAATATAGCACCTATATGAATAAATGTTTTTAAAATTTAAGTCTCTTTAAAATTAATGATTATTTAAAGTAAAAATGATGAAATGATAATTTATTTAATACACTAGAAGTAAACTATTGATAACAATCCAAAGGCAGGGGAGGAATAAATTTAATAAATTGGAAAATCTTTGTGTGTGTGTGGTGCTGGGGATTGAACCCAGGGCCTTGTGCATGAAAGGCAAGCACTCTACCAACTGAGCTATAGCCCCAGCCCTAAATTGGAAAATCTTTAATAATGTATATAAAGTTGTATAATATTACTAGAGATAGTGTATTAAGTTAAAGATGTTTACTAAAAACCTTGAAGCAGCCAACAGAATAACAGAATAACATGACAAATATTTAAAGCCAATAAAGTAGATAAATTGTGATCACAAAAACTATTCAATCAATCCAAGAGAGGGAAAAAAAAAAAACAGAAAAAAGGAACAGATGGGATGAATAGGAAAAAAAGAACAGGGAGAAGAATTAAACCATCCATACTAATAATCATAATAACTATAATAAGTCTAAATGCTCCAATTAAATGGACAATTGTTAGAGTAGATTAAACAATAAAGTCCAAATCATATATCTTCTGCAAGACACCTCTTAAACACAGATAGGTTAAAAGTAAAATGTGGATGGGTATACTATATTATAGTAGATCGGGTGGGGACCTCCAAAAGAGATTTCAATGTTCAAATCCTGGAACCTTTGAATGTCATCTTATTTGGAGAAAGGGTCTTTGTAGATATAAGTAAGTTGAGAATCTTGAGATGAAAATACCTTGGATTACCATTGTGTACCCAAAACTCAATGACATATGTTTGAAAAGTAGGGCAGAAGGAGATTAAATAAAGAAAAGAGAAAGAGGCAATATGACTATAGACAGAAACTGTAGTGATGTAGCCAGAAGCCCAGAAATATACCAGGAGTCAACAAAGTTGGAAGAGGCAAGGGACAGGATCCAGGATTCTCCTGGATCCTGAGGGCTGCAGCTCTGCCAACATCTTCATTTCAGACCAATGATCTCCCAAACAGAATAAGTTTCTGCTGTTTTAGGCCAATAAATTTGTGATCATTTGTAATAGTAGCCCTCAGAAATTAATATACATGCTTATGCAAACCAGAATTAGAATACCCAAAATGTGAATGCATGTCATACCAATAAACTGCACACACTTAAAAATGGTTAAAATGTTACATGTGTTTTACCACAATTAAAACATTTTAAACATAGGAATGGGGGGGGGTCGGTGGCCAGAGACAGAGAGAAAAAGGGAGCAGGAACTGGAGTTGCTATATAAATATCACGCAAAATTTTACAACAAAAAAAGTTACTAAGAAACTAGATCATTCCATAATTAGATTAGTAGACGTATGAAGACAACATAACAACCTTGAAGATTACAGAATAAGAGAGCTCCAAAATACATTCAGTTAATTGGTTTTTGATTCAAGGGGACATAGACAAATCTGCAATTACTACAACCCTCTATCAATAACTGGTAAAAGAAGACAGGTAGTAAGAGGACAGAAGTCTTGAATAGCACTATCACCTAATTTGCCTGAATTGGGTTTGTCAAACACTCTACACAACAGCAGGATATTTTTTTTTTTCATATGTATGTGGAACAATAGCCATGTGGTCCAAAGAACATTTTGCAAACCAAAGAAGCCAGATCATAAAAAAAAAAAATACATTTCAATGGAGAAAGAATAGTCTTTTTAAATGAATTAACTTGAAATGGATCAATGAACTAAACAGTACAAATTTAATAGAAAATCTTTATGTCTTTGGGTTAAGCAGAGATTTTATATCACCGAAAGCATAATCAGTAAATGAAAAAAGACAAATTGGATTTCATAAAAATTAAAAACTTCTGTACTTCTCATATCCTATAAAGGACTTGTGTTCAAAAAGATTTAAAGATCTCTAACAACTTAGAACAGTCAATTTTTTCAATGTGCAAGACTTGATAGACACTTTCACCAAAGACATGTAAATGAAACCCCCCCCAAAATACTCAATATCATTATTGTTAGGGAAATGGAAATTAAAACCACAATGAAATAGCACTAGTCATTTTGAGTGTTTAAAACTACGCATGACCATAGCAAAAGTGCTCTTCAGGATGCTGTTGATGTAAATAAATATGCAAAAAACATATTGCATTATTTAAAGGAGTCTTACCGAAAATTGAAATGGACATAAAAGAGATGGATAAAATGGGAAGCTGGCCAAGTTAATTAAATGAAGTGTTCACACCTGAGTATGAGATAGAATGAGGAGACTCCACTGGAAGGGCATGTAGGACTGGTAAGTGAAAACGAGGAATGCAACACAATTACAGGGTGGTGATGCAACTACACTGCTTTTTTTTTTTTTTTAAGTGTTGGGTATTTCTTTTAAAACATTAAATTGTATACTCTATTTATTTTTATGTGGTGCTGAGGATTGAACCTAGTGTCTCACATGTGCTAGGCAAGTGCTCTACAACTGAGCTACAACCCCAGCCCCAACTACACCGCTTTTTATATTTTTTCACCTTATAACAATTTATCTTTAATTTGTTCTAATTAGTTACACATGACAGTAGAATGCATTTTGACACAGCATTCATAAATGGCATATAACTCCTTTCTTTTGGTTGTATATGATGTAATTATACAGATTATATAATCATATATGGACATAGGGTAATAATGTCTGACTCATTCTACTATCCTTCCTATCCCCTCCTCTCACTGCCTTCTGCCCAAGCCAAAGTTACTCCATTCTTCCCTACCACACCCGCCACATTATGGATCAGTATCCACTTATCAGAGAAAACATTCGGCCTTTGCTTTTTTGGGTTTGGCTTACTTCACTTAGCATGATATTCTCCAGCTCCATCCATTTACCTGAAAATGCCATAATTTCATTCTTCTTGAAGGCTGAGTAATGTTCCATTGTGTATATACACCATATTTTCTTTATCCATTCATCTGTTGATATATAAAGAACTCAAAGAAACAAATAACCCAATCAATAAATGGGCAAAGGAACAGAACAGGCACTTCACAGAAGAAATACAATCGATCAACAAATATATGAAAAATGTTCAGCATCTCTAGCCTTTGGAGAAATGCAAATCAAAACTACTCTCAGATTTTATCTCATTCTAGTCAAATGGCAATTATCAAGAATAAAAGCAATAATAAGTGTGTTATTAAAGATGTGGGGGAAAAGGTACACTCATACATTGCTGGTGGGACTGAAACTTGGTGTAACCACTTTGGAAAGCAGTGTGGAGATTCCTCAGAAAACTTGGAATGGAACTACCATTTGACCCAGCTGTCGCACTCCTTCGTTTATACCCAAAGAACTGAAAATCAGCATAATTCAGTGATATAGTCACATCAATGTTTATAGCAGTTCAATTCACAATACCTAAAGTATGGAACCAACAATTATTATTTTTAAAATCTCACCCTATCTAGCTGTACTAAGATGGGAATTGTACTTCTGTGTAATGCACAAGACACAATATCCTTATCACTAAATTTGACAGTGTATAAACCATAAAGGAAATTGCAGAATAGGCTGCAACTTCACCCCACGTAGTAAAACAGGGTTGTGCAGGAACAGCTCTATAATTCCTTACTTGTTAAATCTAACACCTCTCCCTTGGAATGGGCAAAGGGGAAGTCCTGGTAGGACTAACGTTACTGCTTACTGCTCCCTGGCTCAGTAATACTGTTAAATGTCCTTCAAAAGATTTTTGGTTTTGTGTAATATTCAACAAGGAAAAAAAAAACTATTTAAACATCAGGAAGTCATTTTCTTGCATGCATAATATTTATTGTGCAATTACTAGTTGGTTATATTTATAAGAAATTAGCACCATTAATGTTTATATGCTGGCCAATTAAATCCTAGAAGTATATATAATTTACCAAAGTAAATAGATTATTTATAGTAAAGCTCTGTTGAATGAAGGAAAACAAAACAATGAGAAAGTCAATAAAAATTACAATGTTTGAAAAACACTTAGTACTGACACTTCATTGAGGAAAAAAAAGAGTGGGAAACAAAAATCTCCATCATATTTGAATATACTTTTGAACACATCAATATGTTTAGATCTATCTTAACCAAATTATAAGTTGTGTTAGCTTTGGATCACTGTGACCAAAATATCCAACAAGAACAACTTAGAAGAGGAAAGGTTTATTTGACTCTCATGGTTTCAGAGGTCTTAGTCTAAAAACAGCCAATTCCATTGCACTGGGCCCAAGGTGAGGGCAAAGATCATGGCAGAATGGTGTGGTAGAGAAGCACTGCTCCATTCATGGCATCCAGAAAGCAGAGAGAGAGAAGGGATTTCAGGGAAGATGAACCCTTCCAGGGCATATCCCCAGTGACTCACTTCCTTCAGGCCTGCCTCAACTGCCTACAGTTACCACCGAGTGAGTCCATTCAAACTAGGATGTACTGATTAGCTCTCATAGTCTAATCATTTCACCTCTGAACATTACAGCATCAACACAAGAGCTTTTGGAGGACACCTGAGATGCAAACTATAACATAGGCAGACAATTTTAGGCTAGTTAGGATTTACTTACTATTTCAAAGAGATAAAATTTTTATAGTGTCCATGCATGGAAAACTTTGGGGTCCTATCAGACTTCTGTGGCCCTGGAGCCACATAGATACAGATGTCAATAACCTAAAGTTTACAAAATAAGTAACTTTCAAACTAAATAACTTTCCAATTTGTAGTATGTAAATGAACAACAAGTTTCTTTTAAAGCAATACTATTCTCTTCCCACTATAAATTATAATCCAAATTAAAATCAGTTCAAAGTTAAGGGGTTTTAGTATATATACTGACTGGTTATATTCTTATAATTTCCCTAGAGAAGCTCATTTACCTCTCTGGATGCTTTAGCCAGTGAAGGATACAAATTAGTATATTATCCATACACATGTGTGGGAATATTTTATGCTCTTCTCATTTTCTAAGTGAATAGATAGAATCTTTGACTTTCAACATGTGTTTTGGTAAAATGCTTTTGCTTATCAATAAAACAGGTAATAATTGATTCCTTTCCTTTTAGGAATATGACTACATTCAAACTAATATAACACTTTAATAGACATGAGTAACAGTATTATAATCATCTTATGACATATTTATTTGTTATATGCATACAGCTATATTAAATAAAAAACAATGAAGAATTTAATAAACAGCTTAGTTATTTGTAATATATTTATTTTTAATACAAAGTCAGATTTTAGAAGTTGTACATAGAAAGCAAAAAGCAATTTACATATTCATGATTAGCTTTAATATTTCTTTATACTGTACACACTGAAAATGTTTATATTTACTGATAAGGAATGCCAAGTGTATCCATCACCATTTGAATAGCTTGCAGAGAATTGGTGATTTCTTCTATACTATCTCTTCTTAAAACCCAATCCGGTTTAAGTCTGTTTTAAAAAAATAAAAATAAAAATATGGCATTAAAACAGTACATTTCTTAAAAGAGTTAATTTCTTAAAAGAGTTAATTTTTATCTTTATGTGTTAACTAATTCATGACACATCATTTCTCTTACAACCTTTTCAAAGAGGTGGAAGAACTTCATATTATTGCCAATTATCAGTTCTAGAATATTTCCTTATGATACTGGCTTCTTTGAAGCTTATACTACTAATTTTGCTACCATCTTTTGCTCATTGACCATCTCCTAATTACGAACCTGCTCTTGGACTTCCCCCAACTCCTGCTACCATTCTCATTAATATCAACATCTATATGGCTAAAAACCCAACAGCATTCTGTTTTTGCAACCCTTTCCTTCCATTCTTTCTTAACCAATCCTTTCTCACATAGTTTACATTCTAGACTTTATCACCACTTCTGATTTATCCATGTTATCTGCTTTAATACAGTCACTGAACCAATTCCTCCACCCTGCTGAGATCTCTAGTTTACTTGACCTCAACACATACCTATTGTTCATTAGAATGTTATTCTCACTTTCCTCCCTAACTAGTTTAGTTATCTCAATATGATTCCATTCTGTTTCTTTCTCCTATCAAACTTGTCTAGAAAATTCTATTTGGGTTCCAAATTAAATAGAAATATCTTCTTTCTCCCTTCCTATACAGATATTGCTAAAGAAACTATACATTTTTATTTTATGTCAAATGGGCATTTGAATTGCCTAGTATGTTTCTACTCTCCCAGATGACTATTTTATTTCTTTCCTCTTTTCAAATATCCCTTCCATACCCTCTAAGCTACTTCTGAGTTGTTGAGTTTAAAATATCACACCACATGGAGAAAATGGTATCAATCAGGGGAGAGCTCATGTATCTTCTCACACAAATCCCTACTATATACACTTCCATCTTCTTATTCTTTCTTATTAAAAATCTAAATGCCTCACCATTGGTTATGGTCAAAATGCAGTATGTATCCATACGATGGAAAGGAGTGATATAAAGGAGTGAAATTTCAATCCATGATCACATTCATTCATCTTTTGGCCTTAAGTGCTATCTACATCCTCAAACCAACAGTACTCCAATTTTTATCTAAAAATTTGTTCTTCTGTTCAACCATAGGCATGATTTTCCAATGGCTTATTTATATTTTCCTCTTATTTATGCTGTAGGTTTCTCAAGCTTATTCAAAACAAAAGCCATGCCATGATGCAATACTCCTGCCCACTTTGTGCTATCCTCTCCTCAACTCACCCTCCAGGACTTAAAAATCACATGATGCTTTCTCAGCCATTCTCTTTATCTTAGTAGTTGTCACTATCTTTATTATTTTACTCATTAATCTGTTTGCTCATTGTCATTCTTCCTGAACCACATAGCTTTATGCTGCACAACCAAATTTAAGCACTTTGTAGTTCAAGATGCAGCTCTATATGATTTCTACTCCTGATCATGGGGACTAACCACATAAACAAACACACCTTAAAAAAAAAAAAGTAACATAAACTAGTTAAACCACAATTATCTTTATGGGTCTATAACAGGCTAAATGGTGACCCTGAAAAATATATCTATGTCTAGTCACAGAATCTGTGATGTTACATTATTTAGAATAAAAGAAAACAGGTTTTTTTTTCTTTTTTTTGCAGATATACTTAAGTAAAAGATCTTGATATAAAATCATCCTGGATTAGACTGGGGTTTGGCTCAGCCGTAGAGTGCTCGCTTAGCACGTATGAGGCCCTGGGTTCGATCCTCAGCACCACATAAAAATAGAGAATAACATGGAAAATAAAACTGATATAACAAGGTTCTTAGCATTAGGTCTGAACTATTTAACATAAGGAATTTGTTGAATAGCTACTAAATACCCAAAGCTACATCAGTATTATTTCATTATTTAGTGAAATCAATTCCTTTAGATTTACTGAATAGTCTATTCTTTTTCTTTTTTTGGGGGGGGATAATCTATTCTTATTCATATGTCGTTTCTCTATGGTTAAGGACAATATCTTGCTTATGATAGTGTTAACAAATATTTATTTAAATGAATGAATGGTGACATGAAATTACAGAATAGAATTAACTGCTTACCTTGAAACTATTCTGGTCCTTATTGGTGTTTCTGGAATAAAGGGAATGCCTATGGAAGAATTCTTCTTTTGATTATTAAGTATTCTTTCAGCATTTATTTTATGTTTACGAGCTGTAAGTTTGTAGATGCTATAAATGCGGTCAACAACTTTGGGACTACTTCGTACATCCTAAAAAAGAAAGTGTACGTTTACTAAAACCTAATAAGAATTCAATCTCTCCTAGAATAACAAAATCAATCATTTGAATACTATGAAGTAGGCTTTTGAGCTTTTAACAATCAAGAGCACGGCTCTCTAAGTATAGTATGCAAATTATTTTAAATTGTGAAATAATATGTAAGACAATTATAAAGAGGAGAAATATTCAAAAATTGTACATTTAACTCGATACTGAATGCAAAAAGGAACTATACTCAATATAACCTGTCATATCTAGTTACTAAGTCCTATGAATTTTACCTCTTCCAACTTTCTAGAATCATCCACTTATCTCTCATTGACACAACCCTAGGTGAAGCACAATCTCTTGTCTAGCCACTACATTATCTACATTTGCCTCCTTTAATGGTCTCCCCATATCTATACATGCTCTCACAAATTCATTCTTCAGTCAGTAGCCAGGGGGATGCTAAAACTTAAATAGGAAAATATTATTCTCTTGCTTAAAATGCTTCAGTGGTTTCCACAGTTATCAGGATAAAGGCAGGGCTCTGGTTACTCTTATGTTGATTGCGATACCTGGAGAGAATAACTCAGATGTCTTGGCACAGAAAAGCTTGAGACATATTTATGGTTATGTTAGGTGGATAGAGAATTATACGTATCTTATTTCCTACCCTGCTAAGGTAATTTGTTATACTCTCTAGTAAGTAGGAAATTCTTATTTACATGACTGAAATAAATTCTATTTTCAGAATTCAGTTTCTTTAATATCAAAATGAAACAATGAATACACACACACACACTGATACTAGGCAAAACAAAAACAAAAACAAAAAACAAAACATAAAAACAACAACAACAAAAAAAAACCCAAGTTTGATCACATGCAAAATCCTATTTTAGTGTAATGGTTACTAAAGGAAAAACATTAAATCTATACATGAAAGAACATAGAAAATAAGCTCAAAGAAAAGTAACTGATCAATACTTACAGAGGCTCTGTTTGTTGTCTTCAACAAAACAGCCAACAAACAACAAGTTTTTGTGAAAATGCTTCCACCCTTGTCTGCAACTTTGTCACCAGGCTTTTCTCGGTACATCTGCAAAAGCTCCAACAATGTGTGTATACAGTTTTCTACATCATAAACTGCTGAAGTAGTTTTCTCATACTTGAAGAGAACAGAATGAAATTAAAAGTTGTAATAAGCATACACCTTTAAAACTGCCCAAACATAAAGACAGCTTAGAGCCAAATCTTTGAAGTATCTGCCACAGGTACAAAGGACTTCATGAGATAATGTTTTATTACTCCTATCATATTTGAATCTTATATGCATATTAATCTTTTACTTTCCTAACCACTTCAAAAGTTCCACATAAAACAAATTAAAGCTAAAATCTCTAAAAAAGAATATCTTGAAGTAAATAAAAGCAAGCTTCTAAAGAGAAGACCATTTTAGCAAGACTCTCTCATGAAAGAGAACTTATCTGTTACAGTTAGTCATAGGGTAAGATAATGAGTAAGGCAAGATCTAATTACACTATTTTACATCCTTCTTGAGAGGAAGATGTACTTTAGAATAAAACAAATTTGATACTAATAAATCTAGGATTAGTTTTTCATGCTTTATTTAATGATACTATTACATTCATACTGAAATTTGCATGGTTTCAAAAAATAATCATTCTAACATAAAAATAAGAAACCATTAATAGCTAACACTTGCATGGTATGTTTATGTATCAAAAACTTTTAAGTATATTAACTCATTTAATCTTCACAGTAACATTTTGAGATGAGTATTATTTTTTTATATACTCATTTTACTGTTGAAGAAAGTAAAGCAAAGAGAGGCCAAATAATCTATAACAGCTTGCAGAACTGGGATTCAAATTCATTAGTTTGGGTCTATGTTCTTAACCACTATTCCTCAATATATTGGGTACACTACAGTCGTGGTTTCGAGGGTGGGCAAGGAAGGTAAATGTCTCATCTTAATACCACTGATTGTATGCAACTTCTGTAAGCATTATCATTCCTTTTCTATAAAATGGGAAATATATGAGTTACTTTACAGGATTATTATAAGGATTAAATTAAATAATGAACAAAAATATTGGCAAGTTCTCAATAATACTATTATTCATATTATAAAAGTAATAGAAATAAAACAACAAAATAGCATTCATATCTATAGTTATATTCATAAATTAAATATTTTTCCCCATCAAGACTCTTTATTTACATGAATTTTAATTTAGAGGCCTAATTTCAAACTTTGTTTTTTTTTTTTCCTTTTTTGGTGCCATGGATTGAGACCAAGGGTAGTGCTTAACCACTGAGCCAAATCCCCAGCTTTTTTTTTTTTTAATATTTATTTTGAGACAGTGTCTCACTAGGTTGCTTATACTCTAAGCTGCTGAGGCTGGCTTAGAACCTGCAATCCTTCTGACTCCTTCCTGAGCTATTGGGATTAGGCATGCAGTACCATTCCCAGCCTAATTTCTAATTTAGAGCATTTCTACTCTACTTCATAGAGACTCCTCCAGTCCACACTGGATGTGTGTATATGTGGACGTATGTATTTAATCCTGCAGAGTAATATCTTTATTTTACAATTTATATAAATTCTATCAATTCTATCTATCTATTAATTTGCAGAGTTACATTTCTTGAACAATGATTATTTCATTATTAAAATGGAAAACTACCTTAGCTACATTAAGCAAAACTTGTACAGCATATCTGATGACCTCCATACAAGGAACACTACGATTACAACTTCGGATTAAAACAAATATTTTAGAAATTGCTCCACTCTCAGCCATGTTCTCACAACAACGTGGAGATAATCTGGTAACAACCTCTGAAAGAGAAAAAGACACATGTTAATTTCCAGTAACAACAATGCATTCCAAGTTTATATATAACTATAATGTACTAAGTAGAAAAATAAATAAACAGAAAGAAGACCAATTGAATAGAGAAAGAGGACAGGGGAGGGACTGGGAGAAGAAGAACTACAAAGGATTGAAATGGAGCAAACTGGCCGGGTGTGGTGGCACATGCCCGTAATCTCAGAGGCTTTAGAGGTGGAAGCAGGATGATTCCCAAGTTCAAAGCCAGCCTCAGTAACTTAGCCAAGCCCTATGCAACTTAGCAAGATCCTGTCTCTAAGTGAAAAAATAAAAATAAAAAACAGACTGGGGATGTGGCTCAGTGGTTGAACACCCCTGGGTTCAATCCCTGGTACCCCTCTGCCCCCCCCCCCCCAAAAGAAATGGAGCATACAAAGTTATATGCAAAATGAACCCCACTACAATGCTCCAAGAAAAAAATGAAGTCTTAGTTAATACTGTGTAATCACAATGTTCTTTAAATATTCAAATATAAAAAATGCATTCCTAATCTTATGCAAGATATTGTTATAACAAACTAACCGAGGTGTTTTAGGGCCTCAAGAATGGCAGAAAGGTGCTTATACGTTAAAAGATAATGAAGTGCAAGTGTGGTTCTTTTGTAGAGTTTATCTTCTTCTCTAATCTCCCTATTAACCATCTGAAGACTTAACCGTATAGCTTTAATTTTTGTACAATCATGTTTCTTCCTCCAAGAGTAGCCTCTCCATAATGCCTTAAAGAGATAAAAGAATAATTTTAAGATTACAGCCCGTATTGTTTTGAATTTATATACACATTTACTTCTACAAAATAAATATTTTCAGTAAATTTATATGATATGAACAGATACATTTCAACTAAAACCTCAATTTTGGTTTTATTCCTGTATCAAAAACCATAGAGTTTTCACTTACCTGAAGTTTAGTGATTCTACTATTAAATTTTTCCTGTCTTTTGCGAAGGAGAAAGTGACGTACTGCTTTCTGTATTACTGATGCAGCCCTATTTTTCTGGTTCATACATTCTTGAACTTCATGCTCAATTTTTATGATGCTATAATATTTCTCAATAAATCTCTTTCGTTCTAATTTTGCTCGAAACCATCTCTGTTTAAAATGTGAAGATTTTTTCACTTTTAATACACACATTTTTAAAAGTAGACAAAAACGTACATACATTTATATACATATTTTATATATATTAGCATTCTTCATAACCATGTGAAGTTTACATGCTCCTTGAATTCTAAAAGCAGATAATATGAAGCTGCTATGAAGTGAAGGGGGAAGCCAAACTGGCTGTCAATGCTAAACTCTAAAGGAGAAAGAAACAGAAGGTCAAAACGCCTTTCAAACCTCCAGTATCATTTCCCCCTTCTACTTCATAGAGACTCATTCAGTCCACACTGGATGTGTGTATATGTGGACGTATGTATTTAATCCTGCAGAGTAATACCTTTATTTTACAATTTACATAAATTCTATCAAACTACAACATTCTGAAAATTATTTTTTCACTAAATATTTTATTGGTACATGCATGTTAATTACACAAATAAGAACTTTATCCAGAATATAGAATTCCTATAAATCATAATAAAAAAGAACATCAAGTAGAAAAAGGGACAAAGTGCATAAAAAGAAAGATTAGAAAGAGCACATGATACACAGATAAGAACTTGAATAATAAATGTAAAAATTTCAGAATTGCTGGCAATCAAGTAAATGAAAAACAAAATGAGATACCATTTCCAATTCACTGGAATGGCAAAAATCAGGGTGTCTTCTGATGCCACTGTTGTGAAGGATTTAGAGGAACAGGTACCCTCCAACTTTACTAGTGGGAGTATAATAAATGAGTAAAATTACATCAGAGAGTAATTCACAGCTTTATTGCTGTTCCATAAAGAAGATATCCAAACTTCCAGCCATCCTAATAGTTATATGCTGAAAGTGTTACATATTATATGATATTACCATAAGGAATCTGAGAATTGTTCAATATATGTCAAAAATTTCTAAGAGGAAAGTTACATCTCACAGTTTTTCTGCAAAAGACAAACTGACCTGAATGCAAATGGCTGAATTAACCCGTTTGTTAGCATTCTTCATAGCCATGTGAACTTTATATGCTCTTTGAATTCTAAGAGCAGACAGGTGATAATATGCAGCTGCTGTGAAGTGAAGGAGCCGAGCTTTGGCTCTCTGTTCTAAAATCTAAAGGAGAAAAAGAATATTAATAATCAAGTGTCTGACTTTTTTGATACACTAATATTTTAACAGAAGAAATTTTTTGAAGTACTATAACAAATGAGTTGATTGCTCAGTTGTATAGCATGTAGAATATTAAAATATTTTATTTTTTTATTGGTTCTTTTTAGTTATATATAATATTAGAATTCATTTTGACATAATTTAAAAACAGAATATAATTTGCTATAATTCAGATCCCAGTACATCTCCTTTCCTTCCCCCACTTCCTGCCCTGTTCCCTTCCCTCTATTAAAGTGTCTGATTCTTAAGATAGTTTTTTCTCTTATGTAACTATCATGATTCAATGTGATTATAATCCTATATTTCAAAATATTTAGAATAATTTAACTCATGATTCAGAATATGTAAGCAAAATTATAGCATTTAATGTAACTAAACTACCCAATAACAGCAATTTAAGACCTTCAATGTATGAATAATGAAAGATATCAATGGTAAAAACCAAAAAAGCCTACTGTATTCCAGCAGAATAGAGATGGTGACCTTAAATCTGATAAAATTATATGAATTAATTGTTCCAGTATTAGTGTAGCACAAGTCCAGTGTAAGATTCTTATAGTATGGCTTTCAACAGTGATCTTGGGGCTTTAGATTTCTAATATATATGAGTAAAATACAAAAGAACTCTATTTTAGGTTCAAATCAGGCTGTTATGTCTATGCCAGTGCTTTATATATTGGAAGCCAAATGTCATGAGCTCCCTTAACAGAATTCTCTTTTGCTGAAGATGTGGGTGACATCACAGGAATGGTAGTTACAATTCCTTAAGGGCAGCAAAAGGCTACCTGAGTAAAAATTAACATCTTTAACCTATGAAACCTTTCCCTCATACTTCTTTCAGTTTTTTTATTGAGTCATTATACAAGAGAAATTTTATTTTGCATCTCTGGCAATGGGAAGCAGCAGGGTCACAGAACAAAAATCTGTGACACCCAATGCCCTTCTATGTAGCTCTGCAGCAGCTGAATGAACTCAAACTAATAATTATATTAGCTCTGAAAATATTCTCCAAAGACCAAAATGTCTTACCACCACTTAACATCAAATACTTTCATTTCATGTGATTGAAACATTCTACTTAAAAAACTTACTTTTCTCCTTTCTAACCAGCCACGCACTAGTGCTTGTAGAATAACTGTAGACTTTTTTAATTCAAGATATTTTATTCTTTCACATTTCCCAGCCTCCCAGGCTCGTATATGTCTTTGTATGATCAAAACAGCAGATTTCTGCTGAAGAAAGAGCTGTCTTCTTTTATGTCCTCTAAAATGTGCTTGGATCAGACAAGCAGCACGATGTTTCTACAAGGAAAATTTTACAAGTGATATTAATAGATAGAAATAATAAGATTTTCAACCTACTAGAGATTCTTGAATTTTTTCAATGTTTGAGGATGTCATATTTCATAGATATGAAAAGGTGATACAGTCTATATAGACCTATAGCCAAAATTGAAGGGACAAGCCAAGATCAATAGATATTTGGTGTTCTCTCCCTCTTACCCTCCTGATTCTTTTCATTGTGAGGAGGAAAAGGACTAAAGTTATTATAGGAAAAATACATTTACTAAAAGAGCTAGCTACAATATAAAGAGCAGAGTGGTCATTATATCCAGCCATGAGGGAACTTCTGTGGTTTCAAGAACCACAAAGCATACCACCAGCATACTTTATGTTGCTCAATTACATAACATCCTGACAATCGAATTTTCACACACACAGAGGATGTGAATTTAAATAATTTTAATTCATTTAAGCTAGGTTTGTTTTATAAACCTCCAGCTATTTGGGCAAGTAAATTTACCTCTCTAAACATTTTCCTCACCTTTAAGTTGAGTAGGATAATAGTAACTATTTTATAAGATTGTATGAAGATCAAATTTGTTCATATACAAGAGCTTATCCAATGCTTGGCATACTTTAAGTATGACTAGTAAGAGTAATAACAATCATAGTTATATTATTAACCATAGTGAATATTACATGAACACTAAAATTTAAGTCAAATTTTAATTTTTGATTTTTTTAACTAAAGCCCAAAGCTATTTTATAATGCAGATGTTAAACAATTTAAATATATAATCAATAGTGGCTTAAAGAGCATGTTACTAAGTATTTGACTTATACTAGACAAAATATGCTACATTTATTATGATTTCTCCAGATTGGTTATTTTCACTGAAAGCACTTCAAACTTGAGTTTGAAAATAACTTATAAATACATATGATATATGCATGCACTATATATATATATAAATACTAGTGTCTTTCCAAGTAAAAATAACTTTTACTTGAGTATAATAGATATAAAATAAATGAATAATTAGGTCTAAAAAATTCTTTTTGTCTTATAAATGAGTTATTTTTATTTACACCTACTTTTGCCATTAAGTGCTCATGAGCCATTCTTACAGAAAGTATAGCTCTCCATTTTCTCTGAATGATAATTGTTGATGCTCTCATCTTCAAAAACCTAAAAAATAGTTATTATTGAAAAGCAATTTCAAATTTAATATATTCAACAAATATTTATTGTTCTCTTACTTCCAATACTGAGGAGAAAAAAATACAACAAAGGCAAAACAAAAGGAAGCAGGAATTCACACTTAAGTTCTAGCAATCACAATTTTATGCATACACTTAAGACACAATAAAAAGGAAGTTTTGCAATTGGCAATATCCCAGTGAGTAGGAAACAAGAAGTTCCATAATTCTGGTGTGACAAATAATTTTGAACAAGATCAAAAGAAAGTATGACCTTTTGGGTCCAGACAAAAACCTCCATAAAGTGAGTCATGACAAATAATAGTAAAGAATAAAGTCTGAGTGAGTCTCTGAGCAGACAGGAGGTGGTCAAAAAGAGAGGTTGGAAGATTACAAGTAGCATCAGATAAGAAAAGGACACTTATTTGAGAAGAAAGATGGGCTCTTTAATTTCTTCTCAGTATTATAGAAAAGGTAAAAAGATGAGTTTGATTGTCAGATTTCTTAGAAAATAAGACCGAATATCATTGAGAAAATTCACCATTTTGGTACAAGAAAATAAGATACCAGTCCTTAATATTGATAGTGGCAACTGTGTCTATATATTAAGTCTTCTAACTCTGTTCTGCTCTCCTAAACTGGACAATAATCACAAATTCTGGGATGTGAAGAAAAATTCTTATAGTGTGAAATTTAAAAAAAAAAGACCATTTAATAGCAGCCTCTAAAAATGTATGTAAAACATACATTAAATGACTCGGGTAAGTAAGGAAATAGAATATGCATAGAAAGTTGGTAATTAGGGTCTTCATCATTAAGGACAAAGAGTATGAAGAGTAATACAAAGTAAAGAAAGAAAGAAAAAGAAAAAGAAATATGAAAACAAATTTAGCCAATAGCTATATCAACAACAACAAAAAGGACAAAAGCTTTAAGTGTATGTAAATATTTCTTACTAAATTATATCATCAAGGCTATGCTCTATATTTAAAAAGCAAGATATCCCAAGAGATATATTATGGTTCATGAATGGAAAAAATACCAACAAAACTAACCATATAAATTGAGCATAGCAAATACTTATGAGGACTTGCCAACCACACATATACTGTTATGCTCTTCCACAGGGCTACAATACATTACCGTGTTCTCTCCCGTTTGGCATAGAAGCAACCTTGAATAATTTCAACAGCTTTTAATACAGCTAAATATTCATTGCGTGCTCTCCAACACCTATACCAGGCTTGAATCTTGCAGGCAGCTCTCACTTTACATAAATATTTCTTAGCTTTATATCTTCTCCATATAGCCTATCAAATGCAAAAAATATAACAGGTATGCAATGATTGTCATTTTTTGTAAATTGGAAGAATTAGTATTAAGACAGTCAATCTGAGGTTAATGCAGATAAACAAAAATCAATTGTAGAAATAAAGTCACATACTAACTCCCATTAGAGTCTGGCATATAGTGAGTCCTCTGAGGACAGTGGTGCCGATATAATGAATGCCTGCCACGTACTTTATCACACATACCCTGTTGCTGGCTGTCAGAAAAGCCTAATGTAACCCTAGCCAATATTTTAAATTGTAAGATGTGCATTACATGTGGAAATCCAGATATATGTGCATCAATGCATTTGGAAGAACAGAAAGAAAATGAACACACTAACCTATTCTCCACTTCCTGGGGAGTAATCCTTACCACTCCACATACATTCTGGTTTTTGTGTGTAGTCTAAAGGAATCCTGCTCTTACCTTTGTTTCCGGTGTCACTTAATGGTATCTTCTGCTGAATTACCTAAGCCATAAACATGTCTTGGATCCCTGTTCATGCTCAACATGATGACAATTCTCTTCCTAACCAAATTAATTCTCCAAACTTCATTTTCACTAACCTATATTAAACTGTTGACTTTCACCTGATCAATGGCCTCCCAAATAGTCTCCCTATTCTAGTTTTGTTCCCTTTACAGTTCACCTTTCACATTCCTGTCAGAGTAACTTTGTAAAAATAAAAATAATTTTAGCCTTCTCCTGCTTAAATTCCTTTATAAATTTTTTTCTGCATCTTACAAAGATATTCACAATTTTGCTCCTGGCCAGTCTTGTCCTATCTTACTTTGTACTCCTCTCTGAAGTTTTTCAATTTTTTGTGTTATCTCCTATAGCTGAAATAGTCCCTCCATACATTTTACTTGGCTCTTTCCAAATTTATCCTTTAGCCAAATATTTGAATATATATGTCACTCACTCTAGAAAGCTTTCTCTGACCACAAGATTAGCTTTGATTCTTTTTGTTCCCACTAACATACATTTCTTACTTAATATTATCATTTCCCTTGCTCAACTAAGTTGTTTGAGGAGAGCAACTAAGTATATCTTACGGTCTATTCCTAAAACCCAGTACAATATTTAGCACCTTATTAGCACTAAACAGTTGTGGATTTTGAGAGAGAATATTATTTCTAAGCTTAACAGCAACTATCAAGATAACAACATATCACACTTAGGTTCAAAGCCCAATTTATTGCACATAGAACAAAAATAGCTCAAGTGCTCAGATTCAATTCCTGGATCTGCCTCCTTCCAATACAACATTGAAATTTTTGGTTAACTTTTTCTCAGTTCTCTAATATTTTAAGAGATAAAACTCTATTTTCCTCACACATTGGAGGATTTATTAAACAAAATAACAAAATGCTTTAGAAGCCAAAAGTGCTAAGCTGAATAAAGTACATCTATATAATAAGCAGCTCTAGCTAATATATTATCAGAGGAATATAATTATCCTGTTTCATCCAATTATGTAAATAACAGTTCACTTTAATTTAAAATTTACTCTTAAAAAATGTCAAATATGGAGATCCCATCTTTTCAAAATTCTTCCAGGAGTGCTATAATTAACACCTATGAAATGCATGAAGTGCAAGGTGACCAGGGTCAAAACAACTCCAGTTCTGTGCTGTCTTGCCTGAATCATCATTGGTGTCTTTTCTCACTCTCAAAATAATGTTTTACTTTGGAAGATGATAAAATGGTCACTCAAAGTACTATTATTATTTATGGCCTGCTTAAACTCATTTAAAAAATTCTCACAAACACTGACCAAAATATTGAAGCTTTATATTTAAAATAAGTAAATACCTGAATTTTTATGGTGCTACTTTTAATTTTATAAAACTTCTGTTTCTGTATAAATCCTTTGATTCTAGCTTGAATTATAATAACACTCCTCCTGATTTGCAAATAGACTTGTCTTTGGTGTTTTGCAGATAGACGGGCTCTGTAGTGATTTTGTAAAATGACCGCTGCTTTTCTATATAGTAAAAACTGTTTTCTGGTTTGCCATGTCCTGATATAACGCTGTAAAGCGACAGCAGCTCTTTTCTGCTGAACAAATCTTCTCCGAAACACAGCCATCAGAAGGAAGGACTGAATTTGGAGGGCAGCACCTTTCTGCATTTCCAGTTTTCTTGTGACTGTATCACAAAGATCTCTTTGAATCATTACTATAGTCCCACTTTGAGAATGATACTCTCCTTCCTGTGAAAAGCAAACAGAGAAGTGTTAAACCACCTGTAAATCATAACATCCCCACTTTGAACAGCTTCATATTGGGTTTTACTTCTGTAACAGTTGAATGCAGACTGGTTAGCAAGACTGCCATCCTTTCCTCATATATATTTTAAATTTCTGTCATGCCATTAAAGGCAGCCTGAAGAGGTCAGATTTCTGAATCTGCTAAAACACTTTTTTCTTTCCTTTTTAACTCTGACATATGACCTACAAAAATCTGTGTAACAAAAATCAGTTTTCTTTGTTCAATAAACAGCTTTGGCTCTGTGCATTAGGTAGAATGACCAAATTAGTGTGGCAGCCAGGTGCATACATTGGATATTACTTCTTACCTTAAAGCCTCTGTAAGAAGACTGTACAGAAGTAACTGTTTGGGTTCTTGTTGCAGTTAATGCTCTGTATCTTCTTTGAACAGAAATTACTGTTGCTCTAAAGTGGAGATAACGTCTCCTTGTGAAAAAAGCTTTAAAATGCTTCTGAATAATAATGGCAGCTTCATGCTGTTTCTGAGTTTGTTTCCTTATGTTGATGTCCTGAAAACTTGCTTGAATGCTATTTGTTTCTTCTTTACACATATTGGGTTGAAGAGCTTTTTGTTTCTTTTTATTTGCTCGATATCTGTCTTGTAACACTTTTGTAGCCCACCGGAGCTTTTGGTAGAAACAATATTGCTTATACATTTTGTATGTGCTTTGTATTCTAATAGCAGCTCTGTGTTTTTCCCTTAAAAGCTGTCTTGTTTTCATTCCTTTATATGCAGCTTGAATGACCACTGCAGAATCCCATTGTCTGATAAAATTTTCTCTTTGCAATTTTGCAGCTCTGTATGTTCTATAATGTTGTTGAAGTATAATTGAAGCACGTTTCTTAGTCTGAAATGAAACAAATGTTCTGTGCATTCTGAAAGTCGCCTGAATGAGAACAGCAGCCCTCTGCATTTTTTGCATTTGTCTCCTTACCACCCACCCTCTGTATGATGACTGGATCTTAATAACTGCCTTTCGTAACTGAAGGACTTGTAAGTGATGCTTCTTTCCACAAAGTTTTGCACGATATGTTCTCTGAATCCAAATAACAGTTTTCCTGAGAGAAAGGAATTTTCTTCTCATCATCACAGTTCTAAATCTCCTCTGAATAAGGGTGGCAGCTAAATGCATAACTTTTAAAAGTCTCCTAGTTTTCATGCCCCTAAAAGTAGCCTGAAGGCATACTGCAGATTGCCTCAATTGGTTATACCTCTGAAATTGTTTGTTTCTTGCCTTCACTGCTCGGTATCTTTGCTGTACTATTTTTGTTGCCTTCTTTAACTTATTAAAATACATTTGCTGCCTGTATCTTCTATAGCATGACTGAATAAGTGTTGCTGCAACCTGCATTTTTCTTAGAGTTTGTCTAACTCTTGCTCCTCTAAAACTTGCCTGAAGAGTATTAACAGCCTTTAAAGTTGCCAGGTACTTTTCACGCTGAATTTTACCTTGACAATATGCTCTGTATCTTACTTGAATTGCAACAGCTGCTCTTCTCATTGCATGGTATCTTACTCTTGACTGATACATTTTAAACATGGCTTTAATTAAAGTGGCTGCAATGTGCATGTGTTGAATATGTCTTCTTACTCTAATACCTCTATAAACAGCTTGGATTTTAATTGCTGTCTTCTTTAAATTAAGATACTCCTTTTGTTGATGGTTTGTAATTTTGATATCTCGATACCACCTCTGAATTATGATAGCTGAAGCTCTGTAGATTGCATATTTCTTTTGGGCTCTGTAAGCTCTATATTTAGATTGTATAGTGATTGCTGCTTTGCTGAATTTCTTTATTCTTTTTCTCACTTTCATACCACGGTAAGCTGACTGTAAAACTAGCACAGCCATTTTTGTTTTCAAATACAAACGATGTTGTTCTCTCCCAATTCTGTAAGCTCTATAATACATTTGAATCAAAAGAGCAGCTTTTCTCATGAGTCTCCACCTCTTTTGTTGCACATGCATTCTATAGTATGACTGTATGATGGCCGCACATTTGTGCTTCCTTTGAATTTGTCTTCTCAGGGTTCTTCCTTTCCATGCAGACTGAAGCACCAGTACTGCATGACGGAGTTCAACATACTCCATACGTTGTTTCTTTCCTATAGTCCATGCTCTTAGATGTTGCTGGATGATTAATGCTGCTGATTTTAACAATCTGAATTGTTTCTGGGCCTTGTTCATTCTAAAAGTAGACTGAATCTTGATTGCAGCTTGATGTTCCCTTCTGATCTGCTGCCGGACTTTCCAGCCTCGATAAGCAGACTGAAGAGAAATCACAGCTGCTCTTTTCTTTAAAAAATGTGTTCTTATATCATAAGCAGATTTGTGTGCCCTGTACCATCTCTGAATTTTCATTACCGACCAAAGAACAGATTGATATTTTATTCTTTTACTGTAGCCTCTAAAAGCAGTTTGAATTTTAAGAGCCGCTAGAGATTGTTGTTTCAATAGTCGGCGAACTTTGTAACCTCTGTAGACTGCTTGCAAACAAGTAGCTGCTCTTTTGACTTGCAAGAAGTTCTTCCTCTGATTGACTTGTACTTTGTATGCACGATAGTAATTCTGAATGACAACAACTGCTTTATAAGTTTTCAGGTAGTGCTGCCGCATCCTTCTCATTCTGAAATAAGACTGCAGCGAAACGGCAGCTTTTCTTTGCAATCTCAACTGCTTTCTAACCAGGTATCCTCTAACAAAAGCTTGCAATTTGATACAAGATTCACGTATCTGCACATATTCTTCTCTCTTTCGTGCAGCCATTTTTTGTGTACGGTACCATTGCTGGATTAATAGTACAGCTTCTCTTAAAAGTAAATATTGTTTACGTGCTTGTTTCATCTTGACAACTGACTGCAACTTTATTGTAGCATTTTTTAGACTCACAAATTTCTTTCTGGAAATATAAGCACGATAATATGACTGAATCTTTATAATAGATGTTAAGATATGAATAAATGTTTTCCTGGCTTGCATCCCTCTAAATGCAGACTGTAGAACAATGACAGCAGAACGTGTTCTCCGATAAGTTGCTAGAACTTTCCTGGCTGAAATGTAAGCTCGGAAATGAGTCTGAATTATAATGGCTGCTTTCTTCATCCTCTTATATTTCTGTAATTGCTGATGTTTTCTTATGTGTGCCTGCAATCTGATAACAATCTTCTTAAGGTTTAAAAATCTAAATTTGTCCTGTCGCATTCTCCAATATGATTGCAAAACATAAGCAGCTCTAATTTGTCTGTATAAATTCCGAGCCTTCATTCTCCTGAAAGCTGCCTGTAGTTGAATGGCTGCAGCTCGTTTCTGTAAGTAGTTGGTGCGCTCAGTCTTTCCTTTAAGATATGCTTTGTAGTACTTCTGGATAGTCAGTACAGACTCTTTCTTTCTTTTATATAACTTTTGGGCTTGAAAGCACCGAAATCTTCTCTGAATAATAACAATACAAGATCTAATATAAATATATTTCTGTAATTCTCTGTGCCTTCTATACCATGATTGTATGACAATAGCAGACTTTTCTTTAGCTTTTCTCCTAGAATGCCATTCTCTAAAAGCTCTTTGCAATATTACTGCAGCTTTTATTTGTAATTGCATTTTACGTTGCTTCCATCTTCTGAACACAGATTGGATTATAAGGCATGATGATTTTAACCTTTTATATCTTTGTTGATCTTGTTTTCTTCTTAAACTAGCACTCCAATGCCTTTGAATTACAATTGTGGCCCAAAGATATCGTTTATAAGATTTAACAGCAATTATCATTCTTATTCTAGATTGCAGGATGACTGAATAATATTTCAATTTCAGAAATCTTTTTCTAGTGGAATATCTTCTCCAATACCCCTGGGAAAGGTAATAAAGGACAAAATGTAAAATAGACATAGCTTTCTATTCTTAATACTTTTGAAAATATTAAGTTTTCTAATACCATGCTTAAAAATGAACACATTAATTAGAAAGCCAATATTTCATTGCTAACATCTTGTTTATAGTTTAGTCTTTACATTGATACAGCTGTAGTCAATTCAGAAATCCATTTCAATTCTGATTGTATTTACACTGCATTTGTATTACAGAGTCATAAGTAGCAATTTTGTTATATTAGAAGGAAAAGAAAAATATTATAATATTTTTGGTATCTATTGGTTATATATAATTTCTGAAGACTTTATTTCCAGATCTTAAATATTTCCTTTATTTTATGGTTGTTAAACTATCTTATTATGCTTGAAAATTCTGTACATAAGGCATCCTGTACTATAACATATAACATTACAGGACTGAAAATATAAACATAGTGAGCCCTCTGTTTCCATGGATTTCCCATCCATGAATTCAAACAGGTGAGGGTGGAACATTTTCCAAAAGAAAAAAGAAAAGAAAGATGTGACTGTATTGAACATGTACCAACTTGATTTCTTGCCATCATTCTCTAAACAATAAAGTCTAAAAACTATTTATACACCACTGGCATTGCATTGAATATTAGAAATACTATAAGAGAATTCAAAGCATACTGGAGGATGAGGATGTGCATGATTATACACAAATACCATGCCATTTTGTAAACATACAGATTTGGATATCTGCTGGGGTCCTAGAACCAATCCCTCATGGATAGCAAGGGACAACTGTACAGGAGTTTGAGAAACAAATGGGCTAGACCACTTTCAGGGTTATTGTTGTCATTAAAAATAAAATTACTTTCTTTTACCAAATATGGGGATTATAGATATATAATATATATATGGAATTTTGGAAACACTCTAAAGTAAGCGAACTTTTGTCTCTTGAAAAGCCACAATTATAATGTAGCTTCTTAGTCAATGAAACAATATGTTGGCTCAACAAACAGGACTGCAGACTTTCCAGCCAATTCCAGTTGCTGATATCTACATGATCCCAGGCTACTGGTAATCAAGTTCTAGATAATTCTTATAGAAACCTGTCCAAAACAATCTATAAATTGCTGATTAGGAGAGGGGCATGTTGTTTCTTACTATATGTTTTTTTTTTCCCCCTTTCATGCAAGTAGAGCAGTATAGGGACTGGGTACCAAAGAATCTACAGAAAAGAAAAAAAAAAAAAGGAAAAAAAAGAAAAAAATCTCAGAATAATAAGTAAACAATAAATGTATAAGCTTAGTACTATTTACATTTGTAGCAAAACAGTGAAATGCTAAGGTGCATATCTAACAAAATATGTACAAAATCTATATGAGCAAAAATTCAGAACTGATGAAATATCAGAAATTTAGATCTAAATATACCATGGCCATGTATGTTTAGGAAGACTCAAAATTATCAAGATGTCAATTCTTTATTTTGATTCAATCTAATCTCAATCAAAATCTCACCAATTACTTTGGATATCAGCAAACTGATGCTAACATTATATAAAAAAGCAAAGGACCCAGAATAGTCAACACAAGGAACATATTATGTTAAATAGATGTTACATATTTTGGCTAAAAAGTAAAATAACATAGACATTCTATTGACTAATTATAAGCACTATTTTCATTATATACTAACTAAATGGGCTTGGAAGAAAAATGTGTGTATTATTTGTTCCCAAAGAGAAGTTTCTAGGACTCATTATTAAGATAAAGCTATACCTTGGTAAGGTACATGGATTCAAAGTAGAGTGATGCTGTAAGCCACAATGTCCCATGCAGTGGAAGACTACAAATCTCTAATACAAAATGAAGACAGCAAGATGCATAGAACTAGAGTCTTGTCCCTTTCAGAACAAAGAAGGCATTTCAATTATGTTTCAGTCTTATGCTGAATGTAGCAAAGAGATTCACAGGTAGTAAGGAGACGCTAAATATTTTTTTAATCAAATATAGTCGGCTTTCTGTATCTATGAATTCTACATTATTAAATTCAACCAAGAGATTGATATTCCAGAAAAAAAAGTGCCTGTTCTGAACATGTACAGACTTTTCCTGTCATCATTATTCCTTCAACAATACAGTATAATAGCCATTTATAAGGCACTTATATTGGAGACAACATTAGAAAAAGAATTCTAATATATAATCATTGAAGACTTTGTCATATTTTTCCTTCTTCCTTTAAAATGTTACTAGGAATGTTTAAGTTAAAAAAATTTGTTCAGGATACTATACCTGAATGACCGTTGCTGCTTTATTCTGTACATTTTCCAGTTTTTCCTTTTTTAACATTAATAATTTTCTTTGTGCTAAGACTCTTCTCCAATATTTTTGAATGGCCAGTGTTGCATTAATCTTTCTTTTCACTCGTTGTTTGGTTAGAAAATTTATTACAGCTGACTGAATAATTCTTGCAGCTTTGTCTCTCTCCTTAAAAAACAAAACAAAACCAGCAAATGTGAATTAAATACTTAATTATTTAAGACTTTATTCCTTATATGATAATTAATTTTTTTAAGTTAATTAAGTTACTACAGGACTTTGGGCAAGAACAAATAATTTCAGTTATTATTCTTTCTAAGTCAGACACTGTATAGGAAAGCAGGTTATGTTTCGTAGTTGCCAAAATGTTAATTGTTTTATTTAGCTACTGAAAACTGGCCATAAATATAAATTTACTGTAATTAAAAATTTGAGGAGCAATAATGAATGTAACCTATTTCTGAAATATCTATGATAAATTTTATTAGACGATGACTACTTGTTCTATTATTGATTGTTTTCTAAATATTAAGTATAATATTGGTTAGTAGGTAGGAAGATGAAAGGGTTAAAATAATCTGTTCTGTTCAACTGGTCAAGAGACCATTTCTCAGATTATTAAAAATGGCATTTTTCTCAGAACCTAAGAATGAAGCTATTTTATGTTAATGAAAAATTTTGTACTGTTGGGATCACAAAAGAAAGCAATAAATAACATCTCTATCCCTGTGTCCAGATCTTAAACATTTTGAAAAATAAAATAATGGACACCAAAGTACTGCTTTATAAAGGATAAACTGAAAGATGGTCTCGGGACAAACAAAATGGTCTTGTTAATTACTGCAAAATCAGACACTTGATGTCCAGACCCAATCAACACTAGCACTAGGAAAAGCCTCACAGAGCACAACTTGAAAAAATCAAAAGGAGAGTCCTGCTGTAAGAAGAGCTGAGTCAAGCATCCCTAAGTTATTCTTCACAAATTTACAAAGCAGACAACATTATTCCCCATGCCCTAGGGCAGACTAAGTGAAAGGGTGGACAGAGGTGGAAAGGAATCAAATTAAGAAAATAGTAGTGATTAGAATATTCACACCATGTCATCTCAAAACACATACATGCAATTATTAAATTTATCTTTTTAACTTCATATATTAGTAAATATAAAATTCACATCAAGAACCAATCAACTGGAGGCTGTACAGTAGCTCAGTGATAGAACATTAGCCAAGTATGTCCTGGGTTTGATCAACAGCACCATTAAAAAACAAACAAACAAACAAACAAACAAAAAAACAAAACACTAGCATATTTTAAAGTACAATTCATATGTCTTCATTTTCTAGGATTACCTTATAGAGCTTTAGTTCTGTTTTTATTTTATATTTTCTCCATGCTGTCTGTATAAGTCGAGCAGCTCTTATTTCTTTACGAAGATCTAAAAGCCTTGCACAAAGAAATGACAAATAGGTAATAACCACCTAAAAAAACACAAGAGATGAATACAGAAGATCAACAGAGAATATATACTCACTGTTATATTCTGAGACTTATTAAGAGTTTAAGAAACTCTTATTTACCTTTTCATCTGGAATTGTATTTGACATATCTGAATGATGAATCATAGCAGGTATTCCACCAAGGTCTCTAACTGCAGACCTGACCAAATAAAAATTTTTCTTTTCATTTTCCAGAAGTTCTTTGTGGAGTTCTGAAGTATTTTCTATCATGCAAGTAAAGAAAAAGAAAGAAAGAAAGAAATTAGAATGCTATAGCCCAAAATCAGACATGGCAAAGAACCAGAAAGGTTGATCAACAAAAAAGGACTAACCAGGATCAAATGATTTAAGAGATATGTCCAGAGTACTGTCATCGGATTCAGAGGAAGAATTTAATACCACTGAACCAGTTTGTGTGCATTCCACAGTTTGAGTAGTACGCTGACATATAGCATCAAAAGGCACATAGCAAGGATGGTAGTGATGGATAAGGTAACATAACACACGGCCATCTGAGAAAGACACTGTAAAATTCTCTACCTGATTGGAAATACCAGAAAAATAATTACTTGTTTTTAAATACTCATATAAGCTTTCATAGAACATTATATCCTTTTAGTAGTTAAAGACTATCACACTAATTGTTAAGAGAATCTAGTATACCATATGCACAGCCAAATTCTCAAATATTAAATCCTAACCATTTCAAAAGTAGGATTTTATATTATTACTGTCTTGGATTAGATAGTATCAATCAAAACTTCACATCCTTCCCAGAACCTCAGGATGTGACCTTATTTGGAAACAAGGTCATTATAGATATAATTAAGTGACATGGCGTCATACAAGTAGGGTGACTTCTTAATCCATTACGACTGGTGTCCTTTTAAGAAGAAAGAGACACACAGACAGAAACACAAGGAGAACTCCATAAGATGGGAAGAGGCAGAGACTGAAATAATGCACAGATGAGTCAAAAACTACCAAGCACTGCTGGCAACCACCAGTACTTAAGAACATGACACAGTTCCCTAGAGACTTTAGTGAGAGCATATTCCCTTCTCAGGCATGGTATCAGACTTCAAGTCTCTAGAGCTGTGAATAGAATAAAGGTCTAGTTTGCAGTAATTTGTTATAGTTCTCTTAAGAAAATACAGTAGTTATAGTCAATTCTCATTATCTGTGAACACTGAATAGGGAATACTGACCACTTCTCAGGGGGGAAAGACACAGTTAAGTTGCTGTGAGTCTCTGGTCCCAACATTTTCATCAGTCTGTAGATGGCATTGTTCTATGTATGTTTCTGATTCAGTCAGAAACAAAGCATGGCCAACAGCACTATATACTCAATGCCTAAACAAAGTTTACTTAATGTACATACTTTGTTTGGAACATCACAGTTTTCTCTTATGAATTCTGCATATGCTTCTACTACACTTGATAGCCATTTCAAACAAGAATATAATAACAAAATGGACATCATATACCAGTTCTGTATAAATGCTTAATTAAGGGCATTTTCCCCCTTAGTGATATATAAAACTTACATCATGCATTTTCCAATTGGTGACAACTTAGATTAGTTAAAATCTAGCATATAACAATATAATCATTCATGTGAGGAAAAGTCTGCTTAAATCTAAAAATTACATTATTTAAGAAATGTAAGAAAATATTTTATGCATTAAGCTTAATTGACATCAATCAAAATTATTTAAAGATAGTGAATTAAAAAAAAAACCAACCACACAAAAAAACTTTACCTTCTTATTATAGAAGGCACAAACTGCATTTACCCAGTCCATCAATAATTTCATATTTTCACTATACTGTTCAAAGAAACCACTATTTCTTTTGTCTTTTTTCTTATTAATAATAGCATCAGAGCGGCACGACACTGCAGACAATGATTTCTTTATACTGTGTGTGTATTTTAGAAAGTGAATTTCTTCCTTTAATTGCTCTAAATTAAGGGAAATATCCACCTGAAACATATAAAAAGGATAAATTCCTTAATTTTTCATATATTAGTTTATATTTTTAATGTTTTATTGGTGCTTTATATTGTACATAATAGGGGGATTCATTGTTACATATTCATACATACCCATAACATGATTTGTCAATGCCATTTCCTAGTACCCTTCTCCCCTTTTCCTCCTCTCCTGCCTTCTCCTTTCTTGCCTCACTTTCCTCTACTATACTGGTCTTTTATTTTCATGAGATTCCCCACCCTATCCCCCCCTTTTTTTCCTTTGTTCTCTCTAGTTCCACATCATGTTATTTTTGACCTACAGAATTAAAGTATCTATTCTGTATTTTGATCAACTCAGGTTAAAAAAATAAAACCGATTAGGTTTTAAAATTTTAAAATCCAAAAATAAAATTCCCAAAGTTCAGAAAAATCTACATTTTCTTTAAGGACCTCATACATGCTAGGCAAGGCAAGAACTCTTCTACTAAGCTACATCACCACCCTACAATCTACACTGATAAAATATCTAGTGGTTAAGAAAATGAGATTTAGGGCCACACAAGCTTAGATTCTCAGCACAGTTCCACATATCAATGATATAAACTTGAGCTTCAGTTTCCGCACCTGTGAAGGAGACTTAACATGACCTAATGCATGTGTGAGAAATATTAAAATAAAATACATACAAAAATTATCACAGGCCTGAGACAGAATAAATTCTAATAAGTGGTAGTTATTATTGTGTTTATTTGATTCAAATTCCTTTTATAAACTAGTAATCAAAATTGAAAAATAAAAAAAAACACAAAATGTGCCAAATGTATAATACCTGAAAAGCAAATACAATTTTCCAAAGCAATGCAAGAGTCTTTTCTCTGTGCCTATCCACAATATCCTTAGATAGGATTGAATTTCCTGCCAATAAAAATGCAGTCCATTAGCATGATTCATGTATATATATATCTACCAATATTCAATGAGAATAAGTATTTCTCTGTTTAGTTTTTACCATGTTCATCACTTAATTGAATTCCTCGTGATTTAAGAATTTGAAGAACAATGTCAACATTGTGCATTTTTTGAAGACGACTTATTGCAGGAATCCTGAGTTTCTTTGAAAGATTCCAGTTCTGTGTGAGAAGTTCCATGGTTCGCCTAGTAGTAAAGAAATTTTCAGATGAATTTGCTATGTAACAATATATATGAAAAGAAATATTCATTTAAAAATAGTTATTACCCACATAAATCCCAAGAGTTTAAAGAGAGTAAGGTCAAAAAGACTCCAAATAACTATCTCAAAACTGTATTGCTCCATAGTTAATGAGTAGCTGGTTTTCATTTTTAATTTTTAAATATGGAAATCCATGAATAAAATGATAAGAAAACTGAAACATACACAAAAATATACATACATATCAACAAAATAATAAACTTCTACAGAGAAAGAAAAAAAGGAAGGAGAGGAAGGATAAGAAGAAGGAGGCATGTATTAAGGTGTGTTATAATCTATTAATCAAGTTAAGTGTTTTTTTTGTTTTTTTATTTTAGTCATCATGGTAAATCCCATAGTCAGGTATTAGTGGCCCCCCCTTTTTTTTTTTACAGAGAAAGAAACAAAGGCCCAGAGGAAGTTAATTTAATTGATCTAATTCATCATCATATACTGCTATGACAGAAATAAGACAGCAATTAAAATCTTGTTTCATCAGTTTCCATAACTACAGTTGGTCGAATTCTCTTTCTCTCTCTGTGTGTATAATAGTAATGCATACAATAAACATATTTGAATGTCTACCTAAAAAAGACATGTACTCCAGAGCTTGAATTCAAATTCCTAATATCATCTAGGTTACCAATATTTTATCCACTACACAATAGTCAATATTTCCACAGAAAAAGCAAGCCTCATCTGATGTTGTATATAACTAAAAGGTGGCAAAATTATTTACAGAATCATAGTTTCTAAAGGCTAGAAAATGACTTAAGATCATCCTAGACCAATCAATGTAGGAAACATTTCTGCAACAATAGACCAACCCATTACCAGTTTAACTGGCTGGTTTGAAATTCAAATACACATAAAAAAACATACATAATGGTGCTGGGGCTGTAGCTCAGTGGTAGAGCACTTGCCTAGCATGTGTGAAGCACTGGGTTTGATTCTCAGCACCACATAGAAGTAAATAAATTAAATAAAGATATTGTGCCCATCTATAACTAAATCTCTCTCTCTCTCTCTTTTTTTTTTTTTAACCCCCAAAGTGTTTCCTTGATAAGGGTATAACATATTGGAGAGTTCCCTAGAAATAAGACTATTGTCTCCAATCCAGAAATTCTAAAGAGACTAACTGAAGTACATGGTCAAAGTCAGGCCTTCCAAAGCTGAAATAAGCAATCCATTACTAAAATCATAGCCAATTGTGAGGGATTCCAGTTTATTATTTGGTAAATATTCTGTAATTTAAAGTCAGGCATCAAAGAGTCTATATCTCCATTTTACTCTATAAAACTTGGACAAGTCATTCTATCACTTCATCTGATTTTAATCAAACATTAAAACAAAGTAAATGCTACTAAAGCTAGTCTGAAATGATAATGGAACTCATGAAGCTACTGTTGATATAAAATGTATTTAAGTGTTTCATGTTTGAATTAGTTTCATGCTCTTTCCCAGTCCTTTTCTGAGATATCAGTAGTTCCTAACCATGTACTGCAGAGCATGTACTCAAGTCACATGCCAACAGAAAAAAAAGTGTGATAGGAGAAAAGTTTCTGGGCATAAAACTGATATCATTTTTTTGAAAGAGAAATCTCAATTTTTTTCAACCCTAAATTTATTCCATTACAAGAAAGAACAAAAATATATATATATATTTATGAGTACAGAGTACAATGTTTTCCAAAAAATTTTAGTCTATTCCATTAGCAAAATGATTCTATTTCTTATACTTACACAAGACGCACTCCACACTGCAAATCTACAGCAAGATTTGTAACAGAAAAATCAAATTCATCAAATGGTGTCTGAACATGGCTAACAGGCAATCCCAAAAAGCCAAGGTGACGGGAGAGATCACCTTCACCACTTAGGAAATCTCGTGAAAAAGCCAGAAGGATTTCTTTACTAGCCTACAAAGAAACAGATTGCAGATATAATATTTCAATAGTATAACTTTTTATATAATAAAAGCAAATCCTTTTGGTCATTCTGTACATATAGACATAAAATTAATTATAGTATAAAAAGATTTTCAGTTTCATATCAAATGTTAATACTGCAAATATCATACATTTTCAATTTATGTTCTCTTTAAAATTTGTTCATAATTAATAACATACTACAAAACCTAGCATTAATTTGATAATATACTACATCAAAATTAGGTAAGAAATTTCCCTCAAAATTAATTTCTTAGAAACATAGTTTAGTTCATTTTCATGTCAAAATTAAGAGTAATAATGATGTACTGGTGAAAGGTTAACCAACAAAAAATCAGGCAAGGTAGAATTACTGATGGGATTCACTAAATAAACATTCATTCATATTATATTCTAACATATTAGCCTCTAGAAAGTTAATGTTCTTTCTGGGCTGGGGATGTGGCTCAGTGGTAGAGTACTTGCCCCACGTGTGTGAGGCAATGAGTTTGATGCTCAGCACCACATATAAATAAATGAATAAAATAAAGGTTCATCAACAGCTAAAAAAAAATAATTAAAAAAAAGTTAATGTTCTTTCTAAACAGAAAATATGCCATAAGATCAAGAAAAGTCTTAAATGGGAAATTTGAAATATATAACATAAAATGAAAACTATACCTTGAATTCAGCATCTTTACAGAAGAGACAAGGATCATGATCAATAAGTCTGGAAAGCTTAGCATGATCAAGAAAACAGACCAACAACAATAACTTTTTCAATGTGAACTTAGACAAAGCTTCTTCATGACCTTAGAAAAAATATTTAAAAAAAATAATAACAAATTCATCCATGAAAGGCAAGTTTCACTTAAAACATGAAAAAAGTAGTAGCAAACAAATAAAAAAATCACACTATGTGCCTTTCTTAGTGTTTTACATATATGAATTCAATAAACCTATACAACAACTCTACATAAGAGGTACCATTTAATATTTTCAATTCATGGATAAGGAAAATGGGCACATGAGGAGATTTAGCTGTATTCATTCAACTGACATTTAAGGAGCACCTACTATTTGCAAGCTTTGTCCTAGGCACTATATATACAGTAGCAAAGCATGACAAATATAATCTGAATAGGATTTATAACTTACTGGAGGGAGAAGATTTAGCTGGATTCATTCAACTGACATTTAAGGAGCACCTACTATTTGCAAGCTTTGTCCTAGGCACTATATATACAGGAGGAGATTTAGCTGGATTCATTCAACTGACATTTAAGGAGCACCTACTATTTGCAAGCTTTGTCCTAGGCACTATATATACAGTAGCAAAGCATGACAAATATAATCTGAATAGGATTTATAACCTACTGGAGGGAGAAGATGGATAGAGACAACAAATAGTAGTAATAATTATACATAGTGAAGAGGAATAATGGGAATAAGGGAAAGGAAGGCAGTGGAAACAGACCTATTTAGACTGGTTTCTTTAAGAAAGTAAAACATAAATAGAAACAGGAAGAATAACTAGAAGCCATTTGTGCATAGTGTGGAGAAAATGCAAAGGAAGCAGCAATGTTTACCATCTCTGTATAAATGAGGAACAGTAGGGTGTCTATATTCAGCTGCTATATCAGGATTCCAAAGCAAGCGATTCAGAATAAACATAGCCAACCCTGTGACATCACTATTGTCTTCCAAAGATATGAGTTCACCATAAATTGTCTAAAAACAAAAAATTAAAACCTAAAGTCAGAATCATACTACCTCAAAAAAGGAATGAAACGCTATTGGAGAAGAGTAGACAACAATCTTCTAAAGAACTGGTAATAGTCTATATCCTAAACAGTGAGGAAATGACACAGTCATTCAGTAAATAACCCTTTAAAACTGTACATATATATTTTATGCATTTTTAAATGTTTACTTCACAACAAAAAAAACCAAAACTTAGAACTTAGATAAATTTTTAATCATCTGACAAGGAGCATTTACATTTATGTTTAAAATTTAAAGGAATATTACAGGTATATACCACTGCCCCCAGCAGTGGTATATACCTGTAATCTCATTTACTTGGAGGCTAAGGTAGGAGGAACACAAATTTGAGGCCAGCCTCAGCAACTTAGCAAGACCAGTCTAAATAAAAAATAAAAAGTAATGGAGTAGAGTACTGCTGGATTCAATCTCCAGTACCAAAATTTTAAAAAGTATAGGAACATTGTTCAAATTTAATTATAACCATGCCACTACAGATATCATGAAAGTATAACAGAACCCTAATTATTCAAAATGTTATAATAGTTAACAAGTACTATGTAATAACTCAAATCTGGATGACGTTTTTTAAGTAGTAGTCCATCAAATAATTGGAAAGTTGTGATTTGGCTCAGACAGTTGTAGGTACAAGGCTTGACCAATTACTGGCATTTTACAAGTCACTTAATATCATAGCTTTCACTTTGTTAGAGAAGTAAAAATAATAATACACATCTCATTGAGTTTTAAAGAGACTTAAATTAGAAAATATGTTTTAAACAGCCTAGTCTTTTCATTTATAAATGTTCAAAAAATTAGTTTACTATACTATAGGTTCATTACAGCCAAGACCACATTATGTATATTTAAAAGACTACAGAAGTAGTTGGGCATGGTGGTGACACAACTGTAATCCCAAGTGGCTTGGAAGGCTGAGGCAGTTTGAGGCCAGCCTTAGCAATTAAGCAAGGCCCTAAACAAGTTAGCAAGACCTTGTCTCAAAATAAAAAATAAAAAAGGCTGTAGGTGTGGCTGAATGGTAAAGTGTTCAATCTCCAATACAAAAAAAAAAAAAAAAAAAAAACCAGAAAGAAAGAAGAAAAAGACTACAGAAATAAATTACTCTGTAACAATATGTCAATAATAAATAATGACATGGTCTACTTATCTAATCAGTATTTCCTAGTTGACCTTATATTTTATATTGAAGATGAAGCAAGCTAAACAAATAATTTTATAACTTCTATGAATAAAACCACATTTTATAAAGAATATTCTAAGTATATAATTGAAAAATAAACTGTTTAAAACTAAAACATATGCTCACCTCTAGGCCAATTCGAAGCCACAAAGGATTATAGGATAATAGCCAGTTCAAGACTTTCTGACGTTCTCCTGAAATATAGATTAAAAGAAAGACAAGTTCAGATCACTAATTAAATAAAGAGGATAAAATTCCATGGAAAAGATATCAGTGGAAAAAAAAGAATAGTCACTTATATGAAGCAAATTGTCTATATGAAAAATACTTCTATTCTTAACTATACATGATTATATTTATGTATGTGAGATTTGGGGCAGAAAAGCTAAAGCAAGTAAATTTAGCTTTGAAACAAAAAATATCTCTATCTATCTATCTATCTATACACACACATACACATACACACGAAATGAAATCAGTGTCTGGAAGAGATAATTTTATTTTTATATTTATTGTAGCATTATTCACTGTAGCCAAGATGTGGAAACAATCTAAGTATCCACCAATGAAAGAAAGAATAAAGAAAATGTGTTGTGTCTATACAAATAATGAAATACTATTCAGCCTCTAAGATGAAGGAAATACTGTCTTTTTTCACAACATGGATAAGCCTGTAGGACATTATGTTAAGTGCAATAAGCCAGGAAAGGAAAAACAATCACTATATTATCTTGCTTGCACATGTAATCTAAAAACATTGAATTCACAGAAGCAGAGAGAATGGTGGTTGCCAAGGGCTGAGGAGATGCTTATCAAAAGGGTACAAAGTTTCATTTATGCAAAATGAATAAGTTCTAGAGATCTACTGTATAGTATTGGGATTATAGTTATCAAAGCTGAATTACAAACTTGAAATCTGTTAAGAATACATCTTAAATGTCCTCAACCAACCCATCCTCCCCACAAGCGTAACTATGTAAGGTGCTAGATATGTTAATCAGCTACATTGTAGTTATCATCCTATAATATATATGCATATCAACATCACACTGTACATCTTAAATATATACAATTTTTATCTGTCAATTATACTTCCTTCAATAAAACTGGGGGCAGGGACTAAATGCGAAATTTAAAAAATTAATCAGTAACCTTCTTACCAATATCTTTCCAGAGGTGTTTATCTTTTCGAACAATTAACCGCCTATTTTCAATTTCAATTTCAAGCTTTTTAATAGCTTTAACCATTTTTTCAGATGTAAATAAACAGCATGCTGTGCGGCGTAATCTATTCAACCTGCACCGTGCAGTATAAGCTCTGAGAGACATTTCATCTTTTGTAGGCGCTCTAGGAACACTTATTTTATGTTGATTCTCCGCTCCCAAAAGAAGAGTAGCAGCATTTACTGGGTAAAAAAAAAAAAAAGGATAAATGTTTCTGGTTAAAAAATATCATAAATTCTTAAATTCAGCAATAAAATCCAACTTAAGATGATAAAAATGGAATCCATTTCCCACTCCTTCCAAGTTTTCTTCTGATTCTCTAATCTTAAAATGTAGTTGTCATCATACACTAAGTACCTTGGGCCAATATATCTCCACAACCTGTCAGCACTACCTGCTACCACCAACATTTTAAACATTAGCTTCTCTAATCCAGAATATTAAATGACCTTTGAACTGGCTTATTTTCCATCATTTTTATAAATTAATAAAAAAAAAGTTAAGCTCCTAAAGAATGTGATTTTTGCTCAGATCCAAGATGGTAGACCAGAGGGAGGCAGCATTCTGTGTCGCTCCGTGACCGGGGTCTCAGCCTGTGGGAATACTGTTTTGCTGAGAGTGATAGAGGACCCCCCATAGCTGATCCCGAGCAGGAATCACAGCCTCTTTGCCCGCAAGGCCCCAGGCCTCAGCTTTAGAAAAGGACTTCCGACTCCTGACTACTTGCTCACGCAGGTCACAAGGTGCCTTAGTGGGACCACTGGCATCAGCACCAGCGCAGAATTCCCAGACGCCGCTCCCACGAAGTATAGCTGCTACCCATGAGCAGGAACTCCAGCCACCACTCTCATGTGGACCCCCATCTACCAATGTGGGGCTCCCTCTTGGGACTCCTCTTGGGTCGCTTCTATCTTGGGACTTGGCAGCTACTGCCTTAGTCCCCTGCTTGTGGTAGCTGGCCTGCACCTGGGGACATCAGAAGCTCTGAAAAAAAGCTGAGAGCTGCAACATTGCCTGCTACAGAGCTCATCTGAACCACAACACATCTCCTGGCTACCCCACCCCACCCAACACCCCATTGCAGAAAGCAGCTGCCTCCATCTTGGGTCATCTTCATCACCATCTTTAGTTGGGGCAACTACCAGTTTGGAACACCAAATAGCCATGTACCCATAGTTTTCTAATTCCTCCCAATAGCCAGCAGCTGCTAACTTGGAACAGTGCAATAAAAAACAGCCCTCTATGACAGCCACCAGAGTGCAACATACAAGAACCTCTGGAGAAAGTCTCCTGATTAGGAAGTAGAAAGGGGCGGGGTGAGGGAGATACACTTTAGAGACTAATTTAGAGGGCAGGAACTGTGAGGTCTATAGGTGAGATAAGGAGATAAGACCCAGCACCCACATGATAGGAGCAGATAGATGCCAAAGGAGGTCCTTGAGGTGCAGTCTCCCAACTGGAGTGCCAAACCCCACTTCCAGGTGCCCTGCACACAAGACCAACCCTCACACCCTAGTAACCCCCACCATCATGAGGACAGAGATACCAACTAAGAACAGACAACCCCACCTACTGGATGAGAAGGGAAGCAGGAAAGATTCTCATCTCCAACCAAAACAATCCTTATTTCTTCCTTTGAGATTTTTTTTCTTTCTTCTCCCTCTTTATTCTCCTGCCCTCACATCCCCAACATATGTGAAAGCAAGTACTTTGCATGAATTAGGATATTGAGGACTGGTATGACTGAATAGTATATTACAGTTGTGTTGTATATTCTTTTTTTTTTCTCTCCAATTTTTATTATTTTAACGTTTTTAAATTTTTCTTAATATACATGTTTGTTTTATGTATTCTATGTCTTTCCTCTTACTTGTCTACCCCAAATTACTACCTCTCTATTCTCCTGCTACTAATATTCTTCTTTAGATTTCTCTTTCACACACCCTAAGATTAACTCTATATCCTCATCTCATACCTCCTCAACATATCTTCCTACACCTCACCCTGGGTTCTTTGCCCACCATCAGAAACTGTAAACCCTTTTATAAACCTACTGATTATATTGTAGATAATACTTGAATTTACCATTTCTGTACACTGTGACCAAACTGTAAATATCTTAATAACAAATATTTCTTTTTAGGTGGTATTTTGTTTATATTTGTTAACATTGTCCTTTCCCTCAGGAGAGGTATTGGAACCCTACAGGGGCACTATAAGCCTATGGGATAAAAATGGTAATGCCTTGGATCCACAGAGCTAAAAAGGAAGACACAAAAGCAACATGAAAAGAAACGGGAAGAAGGTGCCACAAACAAATGAAGATACCACATTATTAGAATCCATGGCCAGCACAGCAGATGAAATGACAGAGAAGGAGTTCAGGATGTATATAGTTAAAATGTTTTGTGAATTAAAGGATGATATAAGAGAGCAAATACAGGCAGCAAAAAAAAAAAAAAAATCATCTTGACAAAGAGCTACATAAGCAAATACAGGAAGCAAAAGATTACTTCAATAGGGAGATAGAAGTTCTAAAGAAAAACCAAACAAAAATCCTTGAAATGAGAGGCTAAGGATGTGGCTCAAGCGGCAGCACGCTCACCTGGCATACGTGGGGTGCTGGGTTTGATCCTCAGCACCACATAAAAATAAAATAAAGATGTTGTGTCCACCGAAAACTAAAAAATAAATATTAAAAATTCATTCTTTCTCTCTCTCTCTCTCAAAAAAATCCTTGAAACGAAAGAAACAAATTAAAAGTTCAGTTGAAAGCATCACCAACAGATTAGACCACTTGGAAGACAGGACCTCAGACAATGAAGAAAAAATATATAATCTTGAAAAGAATATAGATCACACAGTTGAAAATGGTAATAAACCATGAGCAGAACATTCAAGAAATATGGGATAGCATAAAAAGACCAAATTTAAGACTTATTGGGATAGAGGAAGGCACAGTTCCAAAACAAAGGAATGAACAATCTATTCAATGAAATAATGCAGAAAAATTTTCAAACATAAAGAACGAATTGGAAAACCAAATTCAAGAGGTTTACAGGACACCAAATGTACAAAATCACAACAGATTCACACCAAGGTACATTATAATAAAAATGCCTAACATAAAGAATAAGGAGAGAAAATTAAAAGCCATGAGAGAAAGGAATCAGATTACATATAGGGAGAACCAATTAGGTTATGTGCAGATTTTTCAACCCAGACCCTGAAAGCTAGAAGATCCTATAACAACATATATCAAGCTTTGAAAAAAAAAAAAAAATGGATGCCAACTAAGAATTTTGTATCCAGCAAAATTAAGCTTTAGATTTGATGATGAAATAAAAATCTTCCATGATAAACAAAGGCAAAGACACATCAAAGAAATAAAACTTCAGACCAATATCTCTAATGAACATAGATGCAAAAATTCTCAATAAGATTCTGGCAAATTGAATACAAAAACATATCAAAAAGATAATGTACCAAGATCAAGTGGGTTTCATACCAGGGATGCAAGGCTGACTCGATATATGGAAATCAATAAATGTAATTCATTACATCAATAGACTTAAAGAATCATATGATCATCTCAATAGATGCAAAATAAGCATTTGACAAAATACAGTACCTATACATGTTCAAAACACTAGAAAAATAGGGATAACAGGAATATATCTCAACATCATAAAAGCTATCTATGATAAGCCTAAGCCCCAGGCCAACATCATTTGAAATGGAGAAACAGTAAAGGCATTTCCTCTAAAAACTGGAACAAGACAGGGATGCCCTCTTTCACCACTTCTATTTAACATAGTTCTTGAAACACTGGTCAGAGGAATTAGATGAAAGAAATTAAAGGGATACAGATAGGAAAAGAAGAACTCAAATCAGCACTATTTGCCTATGATTCTTCTATACCTAGAAGATCCAAAAAACTCCACCAGAAAACTAGTAAAATGAATTCAGCAAAGTACCAGGATACAAAATCAATTCCCATAAATCAAATGCATTTCTGTATATTGGTGACAAATCCTCTGAAAGGGAAATGAGAAAAACTATCCTGTTTACAATAGCCTCAAAAAAAGAATAAAATACTTGAGAATCAAAATTTAACAAAGGAGGTGCAAGACCTCTACAACGAAAACTATAGAACGCTAAAGAAAGAAATTAAAGAAGACCTTAGAAGACGGAAAGATCTACCTTGTTCTTGGACAGGCAGAATTAATATTGTCAAAATGATCATACTACCAAAAGCACTATACAGATTTAATGCAATTCTAATCATAATCCCAATGATACTCCTCATAGAAATAGAAAAAGAAGTCATGAAATTCATCTGGAAAAATAATAGCAAAAGCAATCCTTAGAAAGAAGAGTGAAGCAGGTGGCATCACTATACCAGAACTTAAACTTAAACTATACTACAGAGCAATAGTAACAAAAGCAGCATGGTATTGGCACCAAAACAGACTGGTAGACCAATGGTACAGAATAGAGAACACAGAATCATATGATTACAGTTATATTAGACAAAGGCGCCAAAAATATACATTGGAGAAAAGATAGCTTCTTCAACAAATGTTGCTGGGAAAACTGGAAATCTATATGCACCAAATGAAATTAAACCCCTATCTCTCACCATGCACAAAACTTAACTCAAAACGGATCAAGGACCTAGGAATTAAACCAGAGACTCTGCATCTAATAGAAGAAATCCTACACGTTTCTCTGGTGAATGTGAAATATGGTCTGTTTGAACATTGCAACAATGGGGAAATCACCATTTTGCAAGATTACACAATGGTTTGATAACTAAAATCATTTTAGTTATCTGAAATGGATTCCTATAATTTCTATGAAGAATACACAAAAGTTAATTTCTTTCTCTTTCAGAAGAAAATCCTTCAAATGTTTCGAAGTATCATGCTTCTACCTTATCCCACACCCAAGTCTTCTCTTCCAGAATAAACACTGCAGTGTTTTAAAATTTCATCTGAATTGTCTCTCACAGTCCCTGTAAGATGCAGTGTTCTGACCTACTCCTTAAACTAAGGTATTAACAGTGGAGTCAATACATCCAAAATGTTCAGGCCACAAAGGACTGCTTACATTGGCTGATAAAATGATAGAATGAATGGAAGGTAAAAAGAAAAAGCAAGTTTCAGTACTTTTAGTACAGAAGATCTATTCATGTCAACTTATGTAAGAAAAATTACCTACACAATCTTAAAAACTTAAGTCAATAAATTAGTGAAATATAACGTAATAAGTAAAGTATATATAATTAAAGAATGATAAATCCTGTCAAATTTTGGTCTGCTAAAACAAGAGTATTATTAAATTTAAACATTAACTTAATGTTTACCTTCAGAAATACTTGTTTTTACACTGAAGTCATCCGGAGTTAATATAAAATTTAGCCACCAAGTGAATCCTTGTTCCTGTTTTTCCTTCCAGCGCTCATCATAAAACATGTTTTTTGCAGCAAATGGCATTGGGTGTCTAGGAATATCTAAGAATACAACTAGATTATTACATATAAAAATTTCAAGTAAATTACTGTACAATATATAGAAAAATAACTTTTTTTAAAAGTAGTGAAACCATAATAAAAAAAACTGAACAATATTTGCTTTTCACTACTTGCTGCAAAGACTTGAAAACATTTTGGGTATGAAATGTGATCAAGCAAAATGATAGGGAATAAAACAAAATTCCCTGATTATTTAAAAATCCTAACCTACCATAAAGCAATTTCAGTAAAATATGATAGAATACCTTAATTATAATTTGCATACACACTTTAAAAATTCTTCAAGGCCTTTATTCAAAATTTTAAAAAAACTCTTTTCCATTTGAAATGAAATTGATGCTTCATTCCATGTCACTTTTTCAGATTAAATATAATAAACTATATTTTCAGTTTAAATATAATAAGTACTTACCTGCTTTTAATGGTTTTATGAAGGTCAAATTAGACTGTGCCACAGCAACAATGGGTTTTATCCTTTTGTTTGTTTTAGAAATAGGCGTTTTGAATGCCATTGAATCTAAAATACATTAGAAAACAAAATTAATAGCATTAAAAAATAAATTCCCAAAGTTGGTACCTCATTTAAAATTAAAAGTATGGGTTCTTCATAATCATATTCATTTAGCAAATACTTAATAATTACTATGCTTCAGATACTAATATTACGAACTTAGTGGTCAATGAAACCAACATCTAGAATGTACAGACCAAAAAAACACATATAATTTTTGTCTACAGAAGTTACTGTCCAGATTTAACCACAATTGACTGTGTGTATATATTCCAGACTGTGTTAGGTACAGGGAAAATACAGAATAGAAAGATAATTGTCACAGCCTATAGGCAGTTAAGTCTAATACAAAAAAAGTTTAAAAGGGGCATAAAAGACCTTCTGGATAAAAATATACATGTGCTAACTCCTAAAATGAATATTAAGCACAAGGGATATGGCTTGCTGACAAAACTATAACAAGGATACAACAAAGAATAAACACATATAAGAAATTACATAAAAGAAGTTGGAAGAGGAAGGGAAGAGTTCAACAATATTAATAATAGTGGCAGCTAATAATTGAATATACTATGCCAAGAGCTATTAAGTATCAATCTTTCACTCATATAATTATCCCAATAAATCTATGAAAACAGTACTATAATTATCCAAAATTTACATAATTAGGATTCTAGGGCTTAGAGGTCACATAAGTTAGGAAGCAGCAGGGGTTTGAACCTGGGTAGTCAAGTTCTAGAGCCTGCACTATTAACAAGTTTGAAGTACCCTCTATTTCAGTGACAGATTTTATTTCAAGAAATAACACCTTCATCTTTATTTTTGAAAATAGTATAAGCAAGAAAATGAATGGGGTTATGACTAAAGATAAAAAACTACAAGGTAGTTATTAGCCAAGTTAGATATGATAAAACAATTTTTAACAAAGGTAGGAAACAGAGCAGAGTTATTTTAATAGTCGAAACAATAAGTCTTAATACCAACTCACTAGGAAAGTGGTGAAGAATGAGAACAGACTGATTCCCAAGTATATAGCTTACATGATTAATAAATAGCAAGTAATTATAAAGGAAAAGGCAATAAAATTCATAGTAGCAAATACCTATAGGAGTAGCAGTTCACTCTCTCAAAAGCAGGTTTCATACCAGCATATTCTGCTACTAAATGTAAGCATCTTTCCTAATTAGAGCAAACTATAGCCCATGTGTAAAATCCAGCACAATCTTCCTTTGTATGTTCTATAAGCAAAGAATAGTTTTTACATTTGTAAATGAATGGGGGGAAATGAAGTGAATAATATTTGATGACATAAAAACTACATGAAATTCAAATTTCAGTGCCTATAAATAAAAAATTATTAGAACACAGGCACATTGTTAATGGCAGAGCTAAATAGTTGTGATAGAAATATGGCCTGCATAACCAAAAATATTATCTGAACTATGAAAGAAAAAGGGGCTGGGGTTTTAGTAGGCAAGTGAAAGAGCACTTGCCTAGCATGTGTGAAGCCCTGGGTTCGATCCTCAGCACCACATAAAAATAAATAAATAAGATAAAGGTATTTAAAAAGTTATTTTTAAAAAATCCCTAAAAAAAAAAAAAAAAAGGCTGCTTACTCTTGTTTTAGAGGAATCTTCTCAAATCTATACCTATTATGAAGATAAGGAACATGATCAAGTTATAACATTTATTAAGTTATAATTTTCTTTTTATTTGAACATTTAAAACATAATAGGGAGACTCACTTTGCAACCTTCAACAAGCTAGTCCCTCTAAATTGAAATCATTTTATTCATTAGGAAGCCTGCATTAGTACCTTATCACATTCTTTGCCATTCATACAACATCTCTGCTTCTATGCTTCAATAATTCCCTGGGCAGAGCTTAATCATTAAAAACTGGGAGTAGCTTGAGGATACAAATTATATTTTTTCCCAGGGAAAACAGAGCCTAAACAATGTATGAACACTTAATATGTGCTTTATTAAGGGGCCTCATTAATGTTAAAGAAATATATCTGGAGAATTGTTTGTCAGAAGAGAAAGAAGCTAGAGCAGCTCTTAGTGAATTACTGGCTCTTCTATGGGCTCATATATCAGATACCAAATATGTACAGTTCTCTCTAAACCTAACAAAGAGGTTCAACCACGTGGCGACCTCAAAAACAGGTACGGGTTTGAATGTCAAAAATTCAGTGGTCTTTGTTCATTCATTTATTCACGAATTCATTCTGTTCATCATTTGTTGTATACCTTGCAGGAGACCAAAATGGATATGTTTCTTAGAATCAAATAATTTGTTATCGGATCAGAACATATCTACAAAAAAACAGTAAAGCAAGAAATAGAATGAACAGGTAGGTTCAAGATGTCACATAAGCTGTAATTAGTTTCTAAGGGAATATAATTAGAGGGAAATTCATTAGAGAACAGTATTAACAAAAGTTGGTTATAGTACTTGAAATAAAGGATTGAATTAATAAGAGAAAAACAGATATGAATGTTAGTAAGAGGATACACAGACAGAATGGTGAATAAAGATATCTGGCTAGATAAACAGAGATCCTATAACTGATGACCTAAAATGACAGAATAATAATTTTGTAAATCATCTGATAACAGTAAAGCACCATTGGAGTTTCCTGAGCAAGGAAGAAAAACACCACATAGTGGAAAATTAGAAGAGTTGTTTTAATAATTATACATTGGCACAGAACTTTGAAGCCAGTGAATCCCATTGTGCCATCACTATAATCCTTGGTCGTTATCCCAAATAAAAACTTTTATTTAGCTTTTCTTCCATTTAAACCCCAATAGTTTAACAAGAATGGTGAAAAAAAAAAAAAAAAACATTTATGTTGTAGCTAGGTAAACCTAAGTTTAAACTGTGACTCTAAATATTTGGTAGCGTTTGAGAACCTGGGTCAAGTCACTGTTTTGAACATGATACGATGATGAGTGAACTAAATAAAAAAGTCATTCTAGTTAGAGAAAACAACAAACTGCAAATACCCTGAGGACAGAGCATAGTTGAAGTTTCAAAAACTACAAGGAAGCCAAAGTGGTAAAAAACAGTGAGTAAGGGAAAGAGAAAAGTAAGAGACTGGAAAGTCAAAAGGTCATAATATTGATGTTATAGGGACCTGTAAACCATTGTAGGAATTTTGGCTTTCAATGCAACAGGAAGTCATTAGATGTTATGGAACTGAACAGTCCAAGCCTCTAATATTTTAAAAGTAGTATGTGGGTACGCAGACTATGGAAAAGTCAAGGGTGAAAGCAAGGAGATCTGTTTGCACATCCTGCAATGACAAAGACTGGCCCAAACGGTGCCATTCAATGGTGAGTGAGAAGTGATCAGATTATGATTATATTTGAAGGAAAGAGAAAATTTGTTGGTGGACTGAGTTTAGAATCAGATCTGCATTTGAGTTTATAAAGAAAGGATGAGAGAGAAACACAAATAAGGACAATTCCACAGCTTTGGGCCTCACTATTGAGAAATAATAGATGAGATCATTAAGAGAACGAGTAAAAATATAAAAATGTTTAATGACTAGCCCTCTGTAATCCAAAGTGTAAGGGAAATAAGAAACTTCCCACAAAGAAAACTGAAAGGAAGCAGTCAATGAAGAAGGAAGAAAACCAGGAGAATGAGAATGGCAAGATAAAATGTTCCAAGAAGATAGAGGTTCAAGGCTCCAAACTGTTTACAAATAGTTCAAGATGAAGATTGAGAATAGCCAGGCATGGTGGTGCACGCCTATAATCCCAGCACTTTGGGAGGCTAAGGAAGGAGGATCATGAGTTTAAAGCCAGCCTCATCAACTAAAGGAGACCCTAAGCAACTTGGCCAGACCCTCCAAATAAAATACAGGAAAGGGCTGAGGCTCAGTGGTTAAATGTACCAGGGTTCAATCCCCAATACAAAAAAAAAAAAAAAAAAGATTGAGAAATAATCACTGGATTTACAGTGTGGAACTCACTGACCATTTATCCCTTCAGCCTATGCTCTATGCTTATGTTGCTTACATTTTCTTTTAAGCAAAACTCCTTAACAGAGTCAATGTTCCCTTTGTGATCATTCACTGAGTTATATACTGATTTGTATAATTTTTGCATACAGATTATACTTAATTAAAAGTTATTTTCTGAAGTAAAACATCATTTTGAAAGGAGCTTTATTAGTTATTTCCAATTCATCACCTAAAATTGTTGAATCCACTTCAATCAGTTTTTGCTATTTTATTGAAACTTTTCTTGTTAAGGTCGATTATAATGGGCTTATTGGATGTAATCCTTAATAAATAGACAAGCATCTATATTTCTACTCCCTCAGTGAAATAGGAAACGGGTCATCAGCTTGGATGAGGATCACAGAACTGACATTACCTGGGGTAGAACCCCAGCTTTATCACTGACTGACTGTAAAATGGGCAAATTACTCAAGTCTCAATGTACCTATTTGTAAAATTGTGCTATGGGTAAAAATAACATTTACTGCACATGAATGTCATAAATATTAAAAGAGGTAATAGTAAGGCACTCACAACTAGGTCTGACACATAAAAGAACTCAGTAAATGTCAGCTACTATTATCAATCATGAGACAGGAAGAAAGAGAAGTTTCAGGAGAAAAAGGTGAGGTACCCTGTAGCAAAGTTAATAAGCCAGGAAAATACAGCCATAAAAAGAGTTCAGGGATTACTTGGGGTTTGTAGTAATAAAGAACAACCAAGCAAGGTTCAGGCATAGAGTAGGCAGAGTTAGACTGAAATACAGTTGGAATTTGTGGCATGGACAATGAAGGGAAGGAAGGCAGAGGAAGTGCTTATGTTGAACCATGGAATTCAAGCTGAATTAGGAAAGATAGATAGGTCAGAGATGAGGGCCATGGAAACAGTGGTGGATTAAAGAACTGTATGTGTACAGTGGGGTATAAACAATGTTGAAGTTGGGTTCTAGAGGAAATGTGGAACTTATAGAGATAGTAACTGGAGATTAAGATGCTTTTAGGAGAGCATGACCTAAGGAGGTTGGAACTAAATTCCCAGAGTATTAGAAAGACATTTGAAAATGATTTTGAAATCATAATAGTAGTAGTTTTAGAAAAAGTATAATAAGCAAGATTCAAAATTTTGAGAGTGAATCATTCTCTGTATCAAGAGAGGATAGAGGTGAGAAAGTCTGAAAAATGAGCTTTAAGCTATTTTGTTATTTTCTTTTTGCTTGTTTTTAAGGGAGAGAGGGGATATTAGTTTGGAAATAGATAAAAAATAAAAAGTAGATATTAGAAGATTCCAGCAGGAGCTCCAAAATCATAAAAGTAGGAGAGAATGCAGACAGAACTTGAGAGGGTTATAATGAAAGCACTGTTGTCAAGAGAAGGTCAGGCTGCAACAGGGTAACAAGGTAGGAGAATGTTTGCAAAGAAGTGCTAATGAAGAACAGTGAGTCCAAAGGGTATAGAAGGATTTACAGAATAGGAGAAAGAAAACAGTTCAAATTGAGGGATGTTCAAATGAGAGATGTGTATATTTCCTAGGAGGCCTAGAATTCTTTCAAATTATCTGGTAAAATACATAGTGTGGGTTACTTTCCTGCTTGGATCTTGATTGTCAGAAGAGGTATTTTGGGTTAAAAGTGTGATGGGATTAATTCTGTCTGATTCTGAGGCAGTGTGATAAAGCTGTGAATACTAGAAAAGGAAAAATATTCTTCTCTAAGAAATGGAGAACTCTAGGGACCTATCTTCATTTCCAATTAGTGGATGGGCAGAGGCGAAGACAGAGTAAGCTTATCAGGAGCACAGGACATGAAAAGGTCTTTCCAACAATCTTTCCGATGGTAGTATGCGGGCCAGGAACTTCACTGGGCCTTCTAGTTAGGGTGTGGACTAAGGCAAGACATGTCAAATACTTTCTTAGGGTGTAAAACTTAAGGAGGTACCAAAAATATCAAATTGAGATAAATATTTGGATATAACATTTTTTAAAAAACAGAATTATTGCAGAAAATTCATGAGTAAAATATCAAAAGTTTGGGCTGGGGTTGTGACTCAGTGGGAGAGTGCTTGCCTCACACATGTGAGGTACTGGGTTCAATTCTCAAGACCACATAAAAATAAATAAAAAATAAAAGTATTGTTTCCATCTACAACTAAAAAATAAATAAATAAAAATTTAAAAAATATCCAAAGTTTAACAGACAAGATTGCAACAATTTCAGAGATTAGTCTCACACTATTTGTTCTGTCTTCCACTCAGCAATTTGACAAATGAAAAGTACAAGTTAATATAAGCTTAACAATAGCAGATTCACTAAACCAAAACAGAAAATACACTAGAGATTTTATAAATAATACTCACCAGTTTTCTTCTTAAGGCTTAATTTCTCTCTGTTGCTAGTACGTTTTGAGATTGGTGTTGTCTTTATTTTTTTAACAGTTGATGTTTTTGATTCCAAGGGAGAAAAGTGGATTCTTTTGATTTTGGGTATATCCATATGTTCTATAATAGCAACCTTCACATTTGTATCTTCCATGTTTCCATCACTTTTTCTTTTACAAGCAACTAAAGCTGTCGTTGAATTAGTTACTTCACTTTTATAACACTTAGGTTTACTTAATACTGAATCGATAATTGGAAGATGAGAATGTAAAGCTTCTGTTTCTTTGGGATGATCTATTACTTTTTCACATTCACCTACTGTACTGTTGAGGCATCTTTTTGCTTTTGGTTTATTAATCTCAGCTTGATTTTCTCTGGCAATGGTGGTCTTCCTTTTAATAACTGTGTTAGAAAGTATGGGGCGTCTCTTATGTTGCTTATTATGGCTATAACGAGAAACATCCTGAACTGCAGAAAATTTAGGGTGAATTTGTTTTCTAAAATTGTAGTAACTTGACTTCACTTCTATAGGATTTAGTTCTTCAAAATTAGGCTTGGGTGTTTTTGAACCCTGATATTCAGGACTACATAGCAAAACTTCATTTTTTCTCCAGTGCTGAGGAGACCGGGCAATCTGAGAATTTTCATTTGATAATGATAATATTTTACATGTTTGCTGAGAGGTATATATATGTGCCATGTTATCTTTTACAAATTGATTTGGGGATAAAATAGGATTAACTGAATCTGACTCTAGATCCTGATTTGCTCCATAATTATCATTTACGAAAGAATCTGGACTTAAAATTGTTCTGTAAATTTCATGTATGCTTTTGGATTCCAAATTCACAGACTCTGAATTATCTTTTTTAAGTGTATCTGATGAAAGAAATGTCATTAACCCTACTTCATTATTAGCTGTATGACTATTACTTACAAAAGAATCTGGACTTAGAAAATTTGCTTGACTTTGCATAATGTTCAAAGTTGAAGAACAGTTTGGGGTCAGAATAAGTTTACTATTCTCCTCACTTTGAAAGGAAGTTTTAGTTATGACTTCCTCATTAAAATTAAAATCTTTTGAAATGGTGGCATCTTCTACTTTTAACTGTTCCTCATTTTCACATGCAAGAAGAGATGAGTAGGTAGTAGACCGACGTACAGAAAGTGGCAAGCAAATTTCACCATGACATTCTTGGAAAGCAGGGCTAATAGGTGATATAGGTATTTTATGTTCTTCAAGGGTTAAAGAACTATTTTCTGTTGGAGAACAGGCTTCATTAATAGCCAGATTTTCACATGCCTGTAGTGGGCTCCTAATTCTGTCAACTTTTTGAGAAACACAAAATGTTTTGTTAACGTTTTGATCATTTGAAATCTTTTTGTTATAACTTGAAGAGGCTGAATTTTTCTTTTTATTAATGGAATTCCAAAGACTCCTCTGTAAAAACAAACAAAATATACTGATGAAATTAAAAACCATTGAATATTATTTTAATAAGCAATTTATACATGTTACTTCAGGCTTGTCATCAAAACAATTTTTACACATTATGAAACATTTTCTTGGACTAAATTATAGAATGATGAAACTATTACCTTTTTCTTTTTCTGCTCTTCTGCATTTCCTAGCAATATGGCTTGGTGTTTCAGAACATCATTTACAAGAAATGTCACAATCTCTCTTATTCGGCCTTCTTTCAATGGTGTCCAGTTAACAGAAATAACTAGTTTTTCTTTAGGCTACAATCAAAATAATACATTTTAAATGATTATGACAATATAATTAAAATAATCAAAGCATACCATACAACAACTATTATTCATGAACACTCTAAAATCCTAAAAGCATTTGGTAAGTCAAATATATTTTTCCCACCTGATCTGCTCATTTCATTATAATGAAAATAGTCACCAGCACTAACAGGGTTCATAACAACATAAAACTATAATAAAATCCAACTGGATGTGGGCTGGTGTCCTGGCTCAGTGGTAGACCTCTTGCCTTGCATGTGTGAAGCACAGGGTTCAATTCTCAACACTACATGTAAATCCATTGACAACTAAAAAAAAAATAAAATAAAAAAAAATCTAACTGGATGAAAGCAATAGAATAGTCTCCAGATCATTTTAATTGAGTGGCTTTAAAAAAAAAATTGAAATGTCTACTCCTTTATCATGTTCAGTACTTCTATTTCAAATATAATGGTCCTGTATTATAAAGATTTTGTGGAAAAAGAAACAAAGATGATCAACTAAATTTCCTCTTTCTCACAAACTCCTCTACAGTCCACATCATAAAATTGATCTTTGTTAAACAATCTGTATGTTTCAGGAACAATTGCAGGTATCTCATACAACTGGTTAACTGTTAACTATGAAGTGACCAATGTCTGGAAACTTTGTCAAAGTCATACCGCTAATAATTAGAACCCAAGTAGTCTGGCTCCAGAGTTTAGACTTTAACATCTATCTACACCATACAGCCTGTCCAGTAGAATCTGCCAAACCCTGACATGACAAAACAACAATAACAAACAAACAAAACCTCGGTTGTTTGTCAGAGGAAAAAAACAGTTTTTTGTTTGAAAAGTAAATCTATATAACATCATAAGCAGTTTGTTTTAGAAAATACAAATACAGAATCTTTACTGTGTAAAACAATTTACTCTGAAAACAAGAACTTTACTTCTTCTACATTATAACAACAACAACAACAACAACAAAAAGTAAAAGTATCACTATACAGAACAGAAATCTAACTTTCCATAGGAAGAAAAGCAGTCATTTATAAACAAGACCAGCCAGGTTCTGAAGTGCAGATGAGCAGTGACACAGAAGGCAATGGACCTCAGATTTGAATTACTACTGCCTTATGAAGTGGTTATTAGCCATCTAGACTCCCTCAGTTACTGATTTCATGCTTTCCAAGGATCTACTCAATTAAAAGGACACATCAGTCAAAATAAGAACCAAATTTTCTCTTTTGTGGTGATGGGAATGGAACTAGTACTTTGGCCAAAGCAGGCTGTAAAAGCTATGTGGGAGGTTCTTGAAACAAATGTCATAAAATTAAATTGAATGCACTCTTAGTGCCAACTATTAGTTTAAAAACACCAAAAGTATTTAAAAATACTCGGAGCATATTTTTAAATGCCTTTTTTTTTTTTTTTTGCATAAAGTTTAGTTAGAATGCTGTTAAAGATAAGTAGGCATGCCTTGATACACTGTCACCGCCCAAGTAACTGAGTGCCCTAACACTATATATGTGCGTGGAAAAATGTGTGTCAAGGGCCACCACACTCTCCCTTCATTCTCTGAGGGCATTTTTGTCATTCCTTTCCCAAGCTTCATCCCTACGGAGGAAGGCGGCGGGAAGGACAGGGTAGAAAGCCCAGCCCAAGGCACGCCCCGCCCCACGACATACCTGCAACACGAAACAACGCTGAGACACGCTGAAGCCCAGGTCCGCGGCCGGGAAGTGGGAGATCTCCACCTCAGCCACCTCCTCGTTAGGGTTGTGCAGGACCAGGGGCAGCGTCCGCGAGGCGCCCAGGCGGACATCTCCGAAGCAGAGGAAAGGGGACCTGCAGAAGTGGCTGAGAGACAGCGTCGGCGGGGAAGCCGCCTCCTCCTGGGCCGCTGGTTCCCGCCGCCCCGCCGGCAGCCGGCGTTCCGTAGGGCTCAGCTCCCAGCAGGTTCGCCCCACTCGCCGGTTCGCCATGGCAGCCTCAGACCCCGACCCGGCCTCCTTCCCTACCCCCTACCAGGCTGCTCCGGAGCAGGGACCTCCGACCGACGCTGACGGCTTCACCGCGCGGCCGTGGAAATGGTCGGAGCAAATTTACCCTGCTTTGTTTTCCAGAAGCCGACACCCTAGAAATAAAAAGGGTACCAACCCCACAAACTCGCAAACTCAAGTCACGGAGCAAAACTAGACCTGCCTTTTGCCTCCGTTTAAATTTTTCGCCTCCGCCAATGGGCACCTCCGCGCTCCGCCCACAACACCAGGGAGCCAATCAATGAGCAGCAGCTTCTGGCCAATGAAACCGCAGCGCCTCGTTTAAATGATTGCATGGGACCCGCCAGTCGTTCTTTGCAGAGGAAAAGAAACGCACAGGTTTAGGATTGAAATTGCCTTTAGAGTTTGTAAACAGGTTATGATAAAGGGAAGATAGTAACAGCATTTCCACAGTAAAAGTTGGAATCATTGCGGTTGCGCGGCACAACTATAGATAAAACCATTGAGTGGGCAAAATAATTTTTCACTCCACTCATCTGATCCACCACGCCCAGAATTACATCGATGAACTTTACTTCCGCGATTTTCTGGGCTGAATTTGAAAAATATAAAGACAATTAAATTGACAGTTTAGTAAACATGCTTATTTTAGTGGCTGGCCATTGCAGAAGCTCACTACATGTACACTCCAGATACTGGGAGCAATACTAGATAAATAAAAGCTAAGATTCCCAATAATCCATAAATGATGGTTTGGATAGAAAATTCTCTTGACAAACAACCACTGATTTTTATATTAATATTTTTATAATAATAATTTTAGCTCACATATTACTGTATGTCAGGAACAGTTTCAAACCCTTTACATAATTATCTCAAACTTGAATCCTACAAGATATCTCATGGGACATAATTATCATTATTTGCATTTTATAGATGAGGACTATAGAGCATACAGCTAATTAGAAAGTAGCAAGCCAGGATATGTATCCCTAGTTTGGCCACAGTCTTGCTTTTACCCTCTAAAATGTACTGCCTCTAAAGGCAGCAGAAACTTAAAAAACAGTAATAATGTATAGATGTATGGTTACACAAAATCTATAGAAAGAAAAGACTGAGAGGAAAACAAAATGAGGAAGATAATGTGTGAAATTATGTTCATGACACCACATTTGACCTGAGTTTGAACAATTACCTTAATATGTAAACAAAGTTGTTCAGAGGGCTGGTGCTGTGACTCAGTGGTAGAGTGCTTGCCTAGCATGTGTGAGACACCGGGTTCGATTCTCAGCACCACTAAATTAAATGAATAAAATAAAGATCCATCAACATGTAAAAAAAATGTCCAGAGGATTTTTTAAAATCCTACAGTACTGATGCACAATTAATAAAAATGCTAATATGAATTACAATTATTTTCAAATGCATTATATATATATATATATATATATATGTTACTTATTACTGTGAATGTTACTTATCAAACTAGTATTGCAAATAAATCCTCCTTATATTAAGACACTCAAATTTTGGCTTCAACTCAATGTGTTAATAGCACAATTTTTCATATTTACTCTATGTTTCATGGGTTTCTCATAAAGCAACACTGTTGGCTTATATTTAAAAAAAATTAGAATGAACTGTACTGAATATTTTTTACTTGCCTCTTCCTTTCTACTCTCCAATCTTTTCCATTCTGCATTTTGCTTTAATAAGCTAATCTTTATTGGCTAAACCAATAGGTTTTCTCAGTTTGTGGTTTCTCATTTGCCTCAGAAGAGGAAGGTGAGAGTACTTCTCTCTCCTAATTGCTCCTCCATGAGTGTTAGCTGGCTTTCTCAACATTAAACCTCACACATAGCTTTAGAGGTACCCTTTCCAGATGGGACTTTCCCTTCACAACTTGGACCTGAGGGTCAGAATACCATTTTATTACTAGTCTTAAGGTATTGCACTATCACTTATGATGTCCTTAGATCTGGTCACGTGTTTGCAAACAGTCCCTTTATTAAAATTTCCTTGAATTATACTAAATTGGAGTAGAGAACTTTGTGACCCTGATTGATACAATAGTGGCCTCAGGGAATTCTACAATTGAGTTGATCATATTTGAAGAGCTCAGGCATAACCTCTTCTAGGGGAAAACATCATGATAGTCTGAGGTATGTGATGGAATCATGATTATTCAAATTATTGCTGATGGGAGCATGAAATGTAGTATATATGGAGAGCAATTCATTCAAATATCAAGTGGCAGTGACATCTAGTTGCTATGCCAACACTTTATAAATGATTATAAAGATTATAGTGTTACTTAGTTTTGTCTGGCTACCCTAGAGAGCATAGGTAGGGAATAAGATGAAAATCTATGAAACAAACAACTAAGAACATTTTCTGACTACAAGAGGCATCTATGAAACTCTGAAGAAGTCCCTCACTTTCTGTATTCTTAAGGAAAATATGGTCAAGAATTAAACACAAATATCTGATAGTAAATCCAAGGATTGGATAACAAATTTAACAACACTATTTAAATGCTCTACAGTGTTAATTCTTTTAGACTAGGTAAAAGGTTTTATGGAGAAGGAGGATTTCCTTGGGAATGGGTATGGTGACTATCGTATTTTGGATCTGGAATGTTCATCCAACAGTCCATGAGATAGAGACATGGTCCCCAGTGAGGAGCTACTGGGAAGTAGTGGAACCTGTAAGATATGGTGTTTTGTGGGAGGTATTCAGGTCATTGGGGAGCATGCCCCTTAAAAGGAATAGTGGGACTCCCACCTCTCTCTTCCTGTCTTTTGCTCACTGATCATGAGCTGAGTTGTTTTGCTCTACCACATATTCCTGCCATGAAGTGTGACCACAGGCCCAAAGAAACAGGGCCAATTGTTCAAGGACTGGAACCTTTAAAAAAAAAACTGAGCCAAAATAATCCTGTTCTCTTTTTATATCTCACAATCTATTATGGTGGCAGAAGGCTGACTAACAGTGACATTTGGAGAATTGACAAGGCTGAGAACTGTAATCCTCTTTATTTCTGTAAACTTCCCTTTCCAGCACAGGCAGCCCCCTTCACCCTATGTCAATTTGAGGGCTTCCTTATTTTCTAAGAATTGCACCTGGCGCAGGGACTCACAAAGTCAATGTCAATTTTCAGCATTTTCCCCTCCCCATGATCGCTTATTAACTCAGATTGCAAAAAATAAAACATGGGCAGAAAAAGTAAATGTGACAACTACTGTGAGAGGAAATAACCTGTACTGCATACCAAAAGAGTTACAAGATTTTGATAGTCTAAAGTGGATTATAATGGTATTAAACCAAGGGGACAAATCTTAAGAAACAATCAGAAATAATTGTCATGGGTACACTTTGCCATTTAATGCATTGGAACAATAGTTTTACGGGTTGGCTTTACTACTTGTGATTCATTGATTGAAAGTTGAACTCAGTAGTGGTTTACAGTGAGTTATCTACCTTTTTTATTTTGTAGAATAAAAATTCCAAAGGTTTAGGAACATGGAAATGTTGTAGAACATCTATAAGTGCAACCTAGCCACCCCTAAACATACATATTCCCCCCACCTCAGAATCCTTCCTTCAACTGAGGCTTTAAGAAATGCATTGCTGTGAGACTCGAGCATTCTTGAAAACACATATGAAGAATAGCATCCTGTTCTCTATATGACAGAAATGATGATAGAGGATGCTACAATGAAAACAGCCTCTCTGATCTTCAAGTGGATGATAGGACCCACAAGTGGCCAAGACTTGTTGGTACTTAATACAGCAGGTGTGATAGAACTTACCATAATATGCCAAGGTCTAAATGGTAGAGGTATGGATTTGTGGCAGTAGCTAATTGATAGAAAATCCCTAGAAATAAGATAAGCAGTGGATTATGCTGCTGCTTGAAATATAAATGTGTGTGTGTGTGTGTGTGTGTGTGTGTGTGTGTAAACTACAACACCTATGAAGGAAAAACTGAAGTTAGTATTGTGGCGATTTAGAGCCTCTTGCCCAGACACAAACTACTTGACTAAGGAAAGGTCTTGCACCTATGAGAAAGAACCATTCAAAATGAATATAAGTATATGTCCTAAATCATCATTTAAACTTTCCTAAGAGAGAACTGCAGCCATTTATCAATGTGACTATGGATGGAGGAGAGAGGAATAACCAGACTGTGCACTGGTTATGAAGTGATGGCTCTATCTTTCTGATACACTTCACAAAACTTAAATGCTACCATGGACCAGAGCTCATAGAAGGAGCTTCTAGACATCAGGAGATAAATAGCATCTAGGCCTGAGTCTGTTTCACAGAGTGTCCATTGGATCCATCTAGCTCCAGAATAAAAATGGGAATAGTTCCTGACAGCATTTTTAAGCTGGGTCTTAAATCCAAGAAGCAAGGGATATTATGATAGTCAAGTAGAAGCTTCTGACCATGCCTCCTCTTCCTTCCTTCTAATCCAGAGATTATTGTCAAGACTTGAGGGATGTTGGACTAGTGATTACATCCATATACCCACTTACCTTGTTAATTTTGCCAGTGAAAAAGCTAGATGGGTTACTGTCCAGGAAAATATTTTTTTGCCCTGTTCATTCAGTACAGAAAACATGAAGCAGTTTGTATTTAAGTGTTTGTATAATACTAACACTATCTTAGGCCAGGTGGTAAGAAAGAAACTATGGCAAAGCTCAGGTTTCCAGTGCATCAATAAAGTATCCAAGTATCTAGTGGTCTAGGACATGTCAGGATATCCCCTCTAAAGAAAGAGGCAGCTGCTGTACATTTGTTTCATTTGGAAGGCCTCTTTAGATTTTGGAGGCACTGCATATCTTTTTAGGGCATGTCTCACCAATCCATTTATCTAGTGAACTTTTTTTTTTTAATTGGGTACTGGAGCAAGGCCTCTGCAGCAGGTCCACACTGCAGTATATCCTCCCTTGCTAACTGTGAAATGTGGCATTGCAGGAAGCCGTCAATGAAATACATAAGGACCTTCTCTCAGCATGGAAGCCAGGGAGGGATAGGCCTGGCATTGGGAACTTCGCATGGCTCTCCCAATGCACATGACTTTTCCCTTCACTCTGCTAGAAAGATTCCTCATAGTACCAACAGAGATGGGCATAACCCATTAGAAACTAAAAAGCCCACCTTTTTTTTTGGAAAATAACAGTCTGTAGAATCTCTTTGATGTTTCCCGATATAAATAAAATGGCCCAGGCTCCATTTTGTCAGAAGTTTGATCCGTCTGGTCAGCTTGCCCGCCTGCCCCCACTTTAAAACTGCTTTCTGTATTCTTTTTTTTTTTTTTTTCCACAATTGTAGTTTTCCTAGCTTTTATTTCTCAGCCCATTCCAGTGAGGGGAACCCCATTCGCACTGCCTGCGCGGGACATGGCATAAAAGGCTTAAGAGTCCATGACAATCATGGATATGGAATAGAAGCTCTGGGAAATTTCCATAGATGTATCATGGCACAAAATTTTAGGTTTGCCAATAAGGTTATGCCTTCTCTGCAAACATCTGCTATTTGAAAAACAGATCTTAGTTTTGCTACTAGATTATGATAGAGACTGAATATGTACTCATAGGATAAAAGGAATTTTGTGATCCAAACTGCCTATTGCCAACTATCACCTAACACAGGATCAGCAAACTAAGTCCTGAGGCCCAAGTCTGGCCCATTGTTCTCTTGTAATAGGTTTATTGGAACACAGTCATGCCAATTAATTTACATATTGTATATAACTCTTCTACACTACACTGGCAGAATAGTCGTGACAGAAATCATATGGCCTGCATGACCAAAAATATTTAGCTTCTAGTCTTTTACAAAGAAGTTTGCTGACCTAAAATCGATTTAACAAGCAACATTCCATTATCAAGCAAAAATGACACATACCCACTCAGATCTACAAGGGCCTTAAAAACACACAAGCTACACAAACAAGTGACTGAAGATTTCTATAATATATATCTTCTACTACTTTTCTGCCTCTCAAACTATGCCTAGGTAAAATTGGAGATTTCATGAAGATTTCATGAAGAAAGTAAAAACTCTGGTTTATGGAGAGATCTCTAGGGTTGATCAGATGAGAACAAAGCTATATTATAGCTTCCCCTTAGGTATGGATGAAACATACTCTTTGAGAATGTTTTAGTAGTCTACTTCATAAGGAAGACAGTCTAAGGATTTATGCAGATTCCTGGGTAATAGCTAATGGGTTTGTTAACTGGAAAAAGTTTTAGAAAAATCAATATGGAAAATTGGTGTCAAGACAGTCTGAAGAGAAGCGTGTAAAAAGACCTGCCAAAATAAGTACAGGATGTTAAAATTAAGTTACATGTAAATGCCTATCAGAAAACATCCATGGCAGGCAAGGAGATTAAGAACCAGGTAAAAACAATAACCTTGTCCTGTGGATGTCAGAATCTTTCCTAAGGAAGGAATCCATTTGCTTATTCATCGAACCCACTTACCCTCTGGCCATAGTAGCATGGGCAGAGACTAAGAATAACTTCACACATGGTCCACCCTTACCAATGCTTATGTGAAAGGCCACTGTTGAGTGCCCAACCTAACAAAGATCAATGCTAACTTCCCCCAAATAACTTCATTTTCCAGTGGCACCAGGCAACTTCCTATGGCATGTTGTTACACTAAACCTTTTATGGTAGGGGCAGTATTTTTTCTCTCTGAATATACATGGTGGTACTAACTGCCATTATCCAAGGATTTATAGAGAGCTGCATCTATAACCAATTGAATCTGTGATGGTTTTCAAAATATCTCAAAAGTTCCTTTCTACTCCTTACTTCAAGAGGGAAAGTTTGTGTCCCATGCACGTGGACTAGAACTAGTGACTCACAATGTACTGCAGAAGTGACGCAATATCATTTCCAAGATTAGGTTAGGAAAAGACTGAGCTTAAATCCTAGGTATACTCTCTTTTTTTGGATTGCTTTCTGATAGGGTGTGTGTGAAGAGTTGGGTGTGGGGGTTGGAGTCAGCTGCCATATCATTAAGCAGCCCTGTGGGGAGGCCACATAGGGAGGAACTTAAGCCAATGGCCACATGAGTGAGCTTGGAAGTATAGCTATTCTGTTAAGAGTGCAACCCTGATTAACAGTTTGCCTTCAACTTCATTAAAGACCCTGAGCCAAAATCACCCAGCTAAGCCTCATCTAGATTCCTGAATCTCAGAACTGTGAGGCAATAAATGTCTGTTGTTTTAAGCCACTAGGTTTGGTATCATTTGCTAGACAGCAATTAAATATTACATACAATGTTGCCTATCATCAGCAAACTCACTTTGCAGAAATGGGACTCATGCCTAGAGAATTTACTAGTCTTGTAACACTGAAAAGCTGCTGCCTTGATAGAATTTATGGTCTATCAACAAAAGGCTGTTAAGGGGCCAGATGGAGCCAATAGTTTGTAAGGCTGGGGTACTGTCCTCTGGCATACAGTTTATGCCTTTAACCAGCAATCATTTCTCTGATGACCAGAATGTAGAGTTCTGTTTGTGAGGGGTTTAAGAGGTCAGAGTCTCCACTGTCACTATTATACAGAATAACTGATTTAATTAATAGAATGTTGCTACACTTCATAGATTTCTCTCCAAAATAAACACCATACAGCTGAGCACAGCGAGAACCTGAAATAAGATTACAAGTTTTGAGGACAGCCTTGGCAAGGCAGAAAGACCATATCTCAGTATAAAAATCAAAAAGGGCTATGATATAGCTGAGTGGTAAAGTGCCTCTGAGTTCAATGATCAGCACCCAAAAACAAAACAAAGTGCAATATGACTACTTCAAACAAAACAGTCATTATTAATATTTGAATTTAGACACTTATAAATCATTGGATTGTTTGAGGTTTACACATTTAATATTTAAATTTTATATTTAAATATTTAATATTTTAATTTTAAAAAAATTTAAAATGATATGTAATTTTTAAGAAATAAAAGTAAAAGTGTGCCCCAAGTAGTTGGTTTTCCATTTGCTCATGGTCTTTGAATTCAGTTTTACAGAGGCATGCAGAGTACTGCATTTTCCATGATGTGGAAATATAATTCAATAAAACCTAGATATACTTTATTAGGACCAAAGAACTTTCTGTTTATTTTAAATATCAAAATAACACAAAGAACTAATTCAATATACAAGACATTTCCTATTCTTCACAGAGAACTGAATTTTTATATAAAGACATTATATTTAAGAAACATGAGACAAACAAAATATCTATTAAACTCACATTTTATACAGTTGACAATCATGAATTTTGATATTTCAGATTTTTCTTTGTAATTTTTCTTGAAAGTATCCTTAATTAAAAACAAAAATTATTATTTGAGACTGAAAACAAGTCCAAAACCACTTCTATTTTAATGTACATCATAAATCCCCTTAATTAGAACATTTATTACACAACATGGAGCAGTTAAATATCCAGATTTGTAATTTTTTTTTTTTTGGCAGCCACATTCATCAACGGTTATTACAGTTTTAGCTATAGGGATAAGAGTGATTGTTGAAAGGAATAAAATTTTTATAATTACTTCATAGCACAGTGTACATTGTCCAACTTTAACGCAAGCACAGGTAGCAAGCAGAGGCTTAATAATGAGATGTGCACATGCTCTTTATTCAAAACACGCTTCTGAATCCCCAAAAGTAATGCAAATACTGAATTTTTTTTAACCTACTTTGAAAAAAAATAAAGGTTAGGTTCATCTTTGATAATTTCTATGCTCTGAATATAATCCTTAATTTCTCTTTATAGAAATGGCTGCAGAGACTAAATTTTAATTATTTGGGGATTGTTCAAGTCATAGACTTAAGATCAATACACAGCAAGTTGAAACATGAAGAGTAAGCAAAATGTAAGTACTCTCTCTCTACAAAAACTTTCTTGCTCCCATTCTCCACACAATCTAATCCTATTACTTCTATCTTACTAATGCTACTTTCAAAGAGAAAGAGCAGAAAGCATGCTAATGATAGGGGGAAAGCATTTTAGGTAAAAAAAAAAAAAAATTCAGAGGAAATAAAGGAACACCCTAAAACACTATGGACTATAGCAAGGGAAATGTGCAAAGAGTAGGATCTATAAAATTGCCTAGTTCCTAGAAATTGAATAGAAAATTATTCTCACATTATCCATCATTCACTAATAGCAAGTAATATTTACTATTACACTACTCAAAGTTTTAGAAACTTGTTATTGTTCCTTATTAAAAAGAATACATTTTATTTTCATTTAAAATTTGGCACTAAGTCTTAGAATATCCAAATATGACTTTAAAAATCCTGATTTTTCCTGAGTTCATCAACTCAAGTTATATATTGGTTGGGATATTGCTGCTTCTAATGGGAATCTTATCTCAAACCATCACCTCTTGTTCAGATTTAGGCAAATTAAAATAAGAAGTCACTCAGTGCAGAACAGTGTGGTTATGGTAACTGTGTGGTTATGATTATCCAAAAAGAGAGAGAGAGAGACAGACACACTATTCATTTTATTTGTTAGACTCTTCTAATAAGCATTTAAAGACAGGCCCAGGAGTGACTTCACAGTTAACTATATAGGCTACAATACAGATTTTTAAAAATGACATATAAATCATAAAAACAAATGTTCACACTAGCGCTCAGTGCCAATTTTCCTACATAAACATAAAACAACCTAAACAAGTTGTTGCCTAACCAGCAGGCAACACAAACATAAGACCCATAACAAACAAGAAACTCAAAACAAAACAAAATCATTTATTAACCAGTACAATCTAGCTAGCAGAATCAACTAAGCAAGTATAACATTTTGAAAAGGCACAAAATAGTCAAGAAAAGATGGTATAAAATGACACTGTCAAAGAGCTAATGCTTAAAATCTGACTTTTCATCATTTATATTAGAATGATATGGTAAGAAGAAAATTCAGGCTTATAAACATACCAGTTCAACTGTATTGAATTTGTTAACAATTATAGAGTGAAAAGCAATGAGTGATGTTTAATTATTTATTAGCCCTTAACTAATATTTTATGGTCACTCTGCAAACATGTTTGGACACTTTAAGTTTCACAGAACATTTGTAATTATTTCATGACCTACCATCACTTAAAAGAAAATCACTCACTAAAGCACCAATTTAAAACCCTACTTTTGCTACTCCTCTTTTCTCAGCAATGAATGTCTAAATTACTCAAAAGTATGCAAAAACTATTACCTTATAGTTACTGGTTATGTCTTGCTGGTATGAGGAACAAATCCTAATCTCAAATGGTATTTTAGGCTGCAAAAAATAGGTGGGTTTTATATATATATATATAAAAATAACAACTTAACCCCCCAAAAATTTCTAAGGCAAAAATTATTTTGATAACGTAGTGTAAAAAATAAGATTATTTAGCATTTGATAGTGTTCACTAAAAACAACATTCAATTAAACTTAAGAAAACTGAGTATGCTTACTTATAATTGGTTTGTCAGTATACTATTCCCAGAGTATTTTTGTCTGTTTTTATTGTTATACATATAAACACAAACATTTAATACTTAATCTCAGTATTCAAACTAGTTTTTTTGTTTGTTTTTTCTTTAAACCCATATTTCTAGGACTTCAACTGTGCTTCTTTGGACAAATACTTATTCAAACAACAAAGAATTTAAAAATTTTAAGACTATTTAATACCTACTAAAAATCTTTGGTGCATTTAAGTCAAAACAGATTAGGTTAATAAATTTCTGCACTTGATAAATTATTCAATTTACAGACTAAGTGCTAATTGCTATCTGCTAAAAAATTAACTTAAAACAATAAATTATGTTTATAAAATAACAATTCTCAATAAGGCTAAACTTAAGTCAAAATTTTAAGGTTATAAAATAAAATGGATTACAGGGTTATAGAAAGGTAAACTGAAAAGAGTAGGCTTCATTTTATGCTTTTTGTGCTCAATGCAAAAGCTTACATACATTCAGTTTGCCCAAATCCATGAGGTTTTCCCAATTTCAAAATTTCTTATATTTCTGGAAATTCAAGGCAGCAGATTAGTTTTCTTTTTGTTGTTGTTTCTTCATAAGAATTAAACTCTCTACCAGACAGGGTTACAGTTAAGTGAGGGAATGTAATCCCTGGCACATAGTAAGCCACCATTAATGCCACCTTTCTTCTTTTCTACTGGTAACTCTGCAACTTACTGATCACATGAATTTAAATGAGTCCTTTCATCTTAACCTCCGATTCTTTCTCTACAAAATGGGAATACAACATGTCCTTTCTATTTCAGAGCTGGTTATGAGGTTCAAATGAGATAATAAGTGAAAGCATTTTAGAAAACAGTAAACCACTATTCAAGTTTAAGTTATCTTCAATAATAACTAAATACAATTATACAACTGTATTTCATTTTACATAAGAGATGTTTCTCAGAAAAGTTCTATGTAAACCAATCCCTACAATTATACCATATATTTAAAACATTAAAACATTATTAAAAGAACCCTAAAGTAAATACCTTCAAACAGCAAAGTATTCTTTTCAATGTGAAAATGCAATATCCTCTTTTTTTTTGGCCACCAAATATACAATATACCATATACATACACATATATATATATACCATTTGCCTTTTTGTGAGTCCAAATTTTTCTATATTAGCTTATATATAAGGCAAAGTATATTTTTAGGTATGATTTATTTTTTTATTATAGTTAAGATTTTTAGTTAAAATCTTGTCAGTCTTTATAATAAAAATCATAAAGATGTATTTTTAACAGTCAATCTGAAAGACTAGACTAACAGTACCTTATAGTCAAGCTCAATCATGTAAGTACCCCAGGTATAACATTTCCACATAAAGTAAATGAGAATGCTTTAGAAAGAAGAGATAATATAGTAATTATGTCTACTGGTCCTAAGATAATTATAACTAAACCTTAATAAATGAGGCAAAACTCAGGTTGGTTTTATTATTTATATGAGCTACTTTGGTCAAATGCTTCAATTCTCAACATTTTGTTTTGTTTTTATTATCACTAACATGGCAAATTTTCCTATAAAGTACCTTCATTTCTTAAGTGCTTCATCAGTTTCTTCCGTTACTAACTGGTTAAATTTTATTCACTAAAAGTTCATTATTTTATTTGTGATTTTCTTATTCACAAGGGCCAGGCCAGACTTTACAGTTTACACACAAAAAAAGTGCTTAAAGCAATTGGGAGTGTAAACAAAATTAAAATGGAAAACTTTGAGAACTGCTATTTTCCAGTAGTTTACAGATAAATGGCAAATCAATAATAAATCAACCCTGTCCAGTCTAATACTCAAGCAATCCTACTAGGAAACATTATCCTAGTGTAAGTTTAAATTGACTTGAAAATATGGAAAGTGCATATCTTTAAAGGTATTCTATAATTTTAATGTTTTTCCTCAAATTTAATCAGTGAGCTTTCACTGTTAACTGCTATTTCTTTTCTCCAAGTCCTCAACTTGTGTCTCATAAAAAAATAAGAATCAAGGATAATTATAAACATTCCGCTAATTATGAAAGCAAAAATAAAGATCTGGATTGTATGTGAATCTGTAAACAAGTAGTAGCTTCATTCAATTAAAGTAAAGTAGGTGCAAATTTTAGAATTTGTTTGGCATCTTTTCTAATGATTATACATGAAGTAAGCAGGTTCTTTATCCCACTTTCAATCTGTCAAAGTAAATGAAACTCAAAAGTAGTGCATTCAATTGTGTCACTAATTAGTCATAACTGCTCCTTCATTAATGAGACGAAGATATATGCTATGACATATTGTTAATGTTCCTGAAATAAATTGACAAAAAAAGTTCAAAAGGTTAACTTACCTTGGAGATATCTAGTTAAGGCTGTCACATTTTTCATCTAACACATTTTTAACTTGTATAATTTAATGCGTAGATCAATGTTTGCATTTATTATTCATAATAACTCAAGTAAAGGCAAAACCTGAATATCTGGATTATCATTTCAATCCAACATTTCTTTTAACATGCTAATCTTATATAAATTAGCTTCTGGCTTTGAGTATGTTAAAAGTCTGAAGGATTATTATACCTGAAGTTATGAATAGATGGCAAGACATCACAAATATACCCAAGACTTTCTTATATATTCAAATTCTTAATTTCAATTAAAAATGTAGATAAAATAAGTTAGGATAAGAAATTATCAGTATACTTCTACATTCTTTCTTAAGGGCTACATGGTTCTTAAACTTGTTTGTAAAATGGGGAAAGAAGAAAAGATATAAGGAAAAGATATAAGTGGAATAAAACTTTCCACTGATGATTAAAAAAAAATCCCCATAATGTCAGTAGCTAATTCTGAAAAGTTCAAGAACCTATTAAAAATTAGCACTAACCATTAAAAAAAATCACAAAAATGTTTACTTCAAATATTATGCCAAATTATGTCCAAATATTCATGTATTCAGTCAACAGAGACACACTGTTTTCTTGATCTGAAACTGTTCTGAGGACTTGAGAAACTACAAAAAATGAAAAAATAGCAGCCCTACTAGCTTAAAAGCCACCAGGTTTTAGCTACCATTTAGCACATAACCATCATAAAGTCTGTGGAATGTTTACTCATGAATGATGCTCATTAGTAGAAATATTCTGAACAGCAGTAGTGTTATCAAGGCCTAGTAATGTTCCAAGGTAAGACTGTTCTCTAGGATCTAGCATTTGTTCAGGTCGGACTGGATGAACTATATTTGCAGGTTGAGGAGTAAGAGTATATTTTTCCAGGAAAGCTAAATCAGCTGCACGTGGATAATCAGTTGACTGTGGCTGTGGTGACAGAATCTCATGAGAAGATGGTGGGAGTGTGGTAGTATGATGCACCAGGTCACTCGGAGTGTCAGGCATTTGAACTGGAACCAATGTTACTGGAACACACACTTCAGCAGATACATTCTGTAACACAGTCTTGGCTTCTGGTTGATAAACTTTGGGCTGGTCCATATATTGTTTTGTTTCTGTTTGAAAGATTTTATCATCAGATGAGTACTCTACCGGCAAGGACACAAGTTTTTCCTCAGAAGTACTGAGAGGATCATCAGGAGATTTTATCCCATGAACGTGGTCAATATGGTATTTCAATTTGTCTTTCCTCTTAAATGTTGCATTACAATGCTGACAGTTGAAAGGTCGGGCATCAGAATGAATAACTAGGTGTTTTGTTAAGGTTTTTTTAATTCTAAAAGATTGATTGCAAATTTGACACTTGTATGGTTTTTCACCTGTATGAAAAAAAAATAAAATTAATTGTAAAGTGTACCCAGTTGATAAAATGATAATTTAAATTGCAAGGTTTCCATCTGCATACTTGTAAGACCTTAATAAGAACAATCATATTAAATTAAATGCTATCACAAAAAGGGATAGTATAGTAAAGTGATGAAAACAATTAGTTAAATATCAGAAAGATATGGGCTTGAGTTGTGGCTACACAACTTACTAGCCAAACCTTAAGCAAGCTAACAACTTCTACTAAGCCTAGTTTCCTCACCTGTAACATGAAATAATGATAGCACCTAAATAGGAAACTGAAATAACACTGCTCAGCAATAATTATCATTTCTCACTTTATTCACACTATAGCCTCCAAAAGTTTTGTTAAACTTATTTTCTTCTATCCAAGGAAGATAAAAATCATAACAGAAACTCTGATCAACCTTTTTCTTTGGATTAGAATGAGAAGTAGTCATAATCATCTCTAGCCCAAGGTCTAAATAAGAAAAGTTGATGGGAAAGAATTAGAAGACTAGATCAGTTTTCAATTCCTGAGTCAAGGATCTCACACTATAGATTAATTTGCTTTTTTATATAAGGCATTAAAAATTCCTAGGTTAGCCAATGTGATAGGCAGAATAACGGTCCCTCAAAGAGGTACACATTCTAATCCACGGAAGCTGTGAATACATTATATCACACAGTAAATGAAACTTTGCAGATATGATCAAGTTTAGGATCTAAAATGGACAGATTTATTGGATTATGGAGGTGAGTCCAATATAACTGAAAGAGTCTTAAGAACTGTCTGCTAACTGAAGAATAATGGGTGAGAGACATGTGACAAGAGAACTCAGCCCCAAATTACTGGCTTTGAAAATGGAAGAAGGGAACCCGGCAGGACCCAGAACACTAAAAGTTGTAAAAGGCTCTTAGCTTGCCACCACCAAGAAAACTAGAACTTTGGTCCTAGCCCTGTAACTCCAAGAATTCTATTTTGCCAAGAACCTCAGGAATTGATAAATACATTTTTCCTAAGAGGCCTCAGAAAAAAATATGACCCTACCAACACCTAGATCTTAGCCCAATGAACTACAAGTTCATAAATACATATTGTTTAGGCTGCTAAATTTGTGGTAATTTATTACACCATCAATAGAAAATAAATAAAGGCATGCTAATATTGCAATATACAAAGGCAAATGAGATTACATATCTACTATTACAAATGAGATTACATATCTACTGTTACACGGGAGATATATATATATATATGTAGTTGGATACAATACCTTTATTTTGTTTATTTATTTTTATGTGGTGCTGAGGATCGAACCCAGGGCCTTGCATGCATTCTACCGCTGAGCCACAATCCCAGCCCTTATACGGGTTTTTTATCCTTATCTCCTTCAGCTCTCCATTTAAAACATAATCTATTCTTGTAGAAAATTAAAGAGAGAACTATCTTGGAGCTGAGAAACTATTTCAAATGATTACTTCTTAGGTATTATTGTTTAATATTTTGCAGCCCATTACAACACTGACAAAACACTGACAAAATTTATACAGATGGGGATGCTGGGAACCTGCTACCGTTAGATTTCTACTTGGTTCTAGACTAACAGCATTACCAATGTTACTAGAACGAAAGTGAGACATGAAGTAATACACTATATAAAGAAATAACATTTCTGAAAAGGAAGTACTTTTTAACTATATATAGGATGCGCTGTCTCTGACATTTGATTTTACAGTTGAATGCCTAGAATTAGAGACAATGACAAAATTCATAGTGCTTTGAGATCGAGAAAGAAAAAAAAAAAGCTTATACTGTAAAGATGTAAGAATAATAAGTTCTTTCTATAAATCCCTGACATCAATATATGACACGCAAGGAGCATTCTATGATTGTCCTTGAAAATAAAAACACTAATACAGCAGCATAACACACACCACCAAAAAGCATAGATTTGATTTTTAAAGATAAAAACGTGATTTTTAAGTGTTTTCCTTTGGCATATTACTAGGCATAATGGCTTCTATGAGTGTCTTCATGAAAATGCTTTTATAAATACAAAGATTTTCTTCCTTCCTTCCTTCTTTTCTTTAACTTAAAGAGCCAATTAGTTCTAGTGTACAATAATACTTTTAGAAAACTGGAACCTGATAGGCATATCCTTTGAGATATCTATTATCATTTTAAACAGATGCCATTTTCAATAGAAAAATAAATAAATTTGGGCTTATAAAAAGACAAAATCCATAAAGGAAATGTTGACGTTATGGAATGTATGAAATATATCTGGGTTGTATGAAGATACACAAGTAGCAAAACCCAAAAAGTAAGTACATGAACTTGATGAAAGGAGAAATATAGAATAAAAAAATATTTTTATAGTGAGATTTTCTAGAGTAAAATTATCTATTTAACAGCAATTAAACCAAGTTTTATTCATCTGAGGAACATAAATTAGAGACATAAGCAACCAAAGAAAGGTACTTTTCAGGACCTATAGAAAGGAATCTATTCACACCAGAAAAAATAAAACAATACTCAAATAAATGCCAACTACTTCTCAGTTATAATTCCAACAACCTATGAGCCTTTAGAATTTAAAAATGCCACCCACAGGATCAACTATCTTTAGATTAAAATTTAGTACTTAAAATGTAATGAGGGGCATTTATTTCAGACTTAATAGTTTATATCATACCATGTTTCTTGCTGGAGTGAGGGGAAGATAAAAGCTCAAAAAACAAAACAAATCAAAACATAGCACAAAAAGCCTACTCTTTAAAGGTACTGAGTGAAGCACAACCAAGTCAGCCAGAACCCATGGGTCCAAGGTTCTAGAGACACAGGAAGTATGGAGGTGCTTTCTTCTCTCTTCAGTGCGCTTTCAGATTCAGTTTATGGGAAAATGAGGCCAAACTGCAGCCTAGGGCTTGAGGAAATCTTACTGGAATAAGAAGACAAAAGTTGGAGCTTTGGACTATCAAGGACTTGAGGGGTCAGAAGCCTGGGCGGGGCAGGGAGGAAGAAGAAGAATAGAAAAATGAACCAAAATATCTGCCAATTCCAAAGATGAATATTTCCTGAGTGAGACAGCTGGAGACCAGGGGCTGAGGGGCTAAAGGACTGAGTTTCTTCAGTAGTCCCAAGGGGTGCTGAGGAGAGAGATTAGAATTCAGGACTCTTCAAAGTGAGAAAAGATACCATTCCTTCAGTAAAGACCCCAAAATATGATGAACTAGAAGACAGACCAGAAATAAAAAAAGAAATAAAGCAAGGTCATTTCATGCTCCATCTGCTGGTGAGAATAATATTAAATCTGTGAAAAAACACATCTTCAAGAGCGTCTATAATTTTTAATTACAAAATCCAAAGTTCAATACAAAATTACCAGGCATGCCAGAAACAGGAACAGGTGATCAAATAGCAAGAGAAGAAAACATGGTGACAGATTTACCAAAAATTTCAAAGAGCTATATTTATAAGGCTAAGACATCAAAATCAATATGGTTAATATGTTCATGAAGATACAAAAAAGAAAATTTCACCAAGGAACTGGAATGTGTAGAAAAGAAAGTTAGAAAAATTAAACAATTGAAGATAACAATTTGATAGGTAGATTTAACAGCAAATTGGATACCATAGAAGAAATGATTACTACCATGAAAGCTGTATCAATAGAAAATATCCAGATAACATGTATAAAGAGATATAGGATAAAAAAAATAGCATGACAATGATATATGACAAAGTGAAATGGTCTAACATATGAATACTTGAATTCCCAGAGTATATAATAAAGCTATATTTAAAGAGAATGTGACTGAGAACCTTCCTAAAAAAAAGAGACATCAAGTTGTAGATGCAGTAAGTTCCACAAGCTTCACAAAATATAAGCAACAAACTACAACAAAAAACACATGAAGCCATACTACAGTTGTTATGGTTTAGACACAGGTTTTCCCAAAAAGCTCACGTGTGAGACAAAGCAATAAAGTACAAGAATTGGGTTATGAGAGCATTAACCTAATCAGTACATTTATCCACATGAATGGCAGGGAGGGTATGGCTGAAGGAGGTAAGTCACTGGAGGCATGCCTTTGGGTATATATTTTGTCCCTGGTGAACAGAGTTCCCTCTGCTTCCTTGTTGCCATGTTGTGAGCTGCCTTCCACTGCCCTACTCTTCCACCATAATGTTCTGCCTCATCTCAGGCCCAATGCTATAGAGTTGGTCATCTATGGACTGAGAAATTTAAAAGTATGAGTCAATAAACCGTGCTTCCTCTAATTGTTCTCATCAGGTCTTTTGGTTACATCAACAAAAAAAGCTGACTAATACAAGAGCAAAACTATTGAAAACCAAAGATAAAGAAGAATCTGTAAAAGCAAAACCAACTGGGAAACATTTCTTTCAAGTGATCAACAATAAAAATAACAGTAAAAATTTCAAAAAAGTCAAAGAAGCTTGAAGAAGAGAGATGACATATTTAAAGTGCTATAAGAAAATAAATGCTAATGTCACTTTATAGCCAGAAAAACTATCCTCCTTAAGGTAAAAATAAAAACATTTTAGTTAAATAAAAGCTAAGAGAATATGGTGTTTCTCATGCAGAAGGAAAATAATTATAGATGCACAAAGATAATGCAAGAAGGAATGGACAGTAAAGGAAAAATATATGATCAAATCTAAAGAGAAAAAATCAGAATAAATATTAGAAAATATTTTAATGGCATTATAGTGAAAATATGAAATACAAAACTTGAAGAATGCAATGAATCAATTCATTATGTAGAGCTTTAAAAGACAGAGTAAAAAAAAATACATTACCAATAATGGGAATGAAAAACGGTTATAACCAAAGATCCTATAATCATTAAAGAGATAAATAAAATACCCTGAATTCTTCCAAAAGATTTGGTATTTTAGATTATACAAATATCTTAAAGTCAAAAGAGACACTGAGTATCTGACAGCTCTATAACTATTAAGGAATCTTTAATTAGACTGGGGACATAGCTCAGTGGTAAAGTGTTTGACTAGCACACAGAGGACCTTGGATTTGATCCCCAACATTGTAAAAAATTAAAACCTTTCTCTAAATAAAATAAATAAACTCAGAGGGATTTACCAGTGAATTCTTCCAAATATTGAGAGTATGATGCCAATTTTACACAAACTCCTCTACGTACTTCAAAAAGATGTATTATTTCCCATGTCATTTTTTTGACCAGTCTCATTATTACAAAGCCTGACAGGGACATTACAAGGAAAAAAATATAGGTAGTATGTCTCATGAACATAGAGAAAAAGGGAGAAACAAAAAAAGAAAAGAAAAAAAAAAGAAAGGAGGAGAGAAATAAAAGCAAGTAAACAAACTGAATTCAGCTATACAGGGTAATACATCAGGAACAGGATGTTATATCTTGAATACAACATGATGGAGGAACAGGGTAATATATCATTAACAGAGTAATAGAACGTGAATCAATCTGTGTTTATTCCAGAAACGTAAGGTTTGACATACAAAACTAAACATAACTTATCACATTACTAAACTTTAAAAGTCTATACAGATAGTTCAATAGAACATAATAGAATTGACAAACCACACATGTGATCACTTAATTTAAAACAAATGTATCAACAACATGCAGTGAGAATAGTCTTTCAGTTAACAGTGGTAGCACATCTAGATAACTATATGTCAAAATGGGAATATTCATCCCTCCTTAATAACAACAAAAATTCAAGATGCGTAGATCTAAATATGAAGGTTACAATAAAGCTTCTAGAAAGTGACACCCAAAGTTTCAATTACCTGGGGTCAGTTTGTCTTCATTATCTGAAGTTAAAGAAGTTTGTTTCTTTGAAGTTTTCAAACCAGCAGACTACTGCAGGAGCAGAGATCCACCCCAGACCTCCCACACCAGCCCGCAGGGGACCCAGGCTCTCAGTAGGCCTGGTCCACCCCTCCTGCAGCCACACCCGCCACAGGATTGTCCCTCCCAAACAACAGACTACCAAGGGAGGTCAAGCCCAGAGGCCCAGATCCACCCACACCAGCTTGCACAGGACCCAGATCCAGGATGCAGTAGCATTCAATGAGGGACACCAACAGGGTCTGGAAGCCCAACATCAAGTGAGGTACAGACAATCTGCATGGGTACTATAAGAATATAGGAAAGAAAGTGTAATATCTCAGATCCACACTGCAAGAAAGGAAGACACATAGACAACATGAAAAAACAGGGAAGAAAAGTGCCCCAAACAAACCAGGACACTGTAATAAACAGAACCCGTGGACAGGAAAGTTGATGAAATGTCAGAGAAGGAGTTCAGAAGGTTCATAATTAAAATGATCTGTGAACTAAAGAATGACCTAAATGAGCAAATATAGGCAAAAATTGATTACTCAAACAATGAATAAGAGAGCAAATACAGGTAGCAAAAGATTACTTCCAAAGAGAGATAGAGACTCTGAAAGAAAACCAGTCAGAAATCCTTAAAATGAAGGATACAATAAATCAAATTAAAAAACTCAATAGAAAGCATAACCAACAGACTACATCACTTGGAAAAAAGAACGTCAGATAATGAAGACAAAGTATATAACCTGGAAAATAAAGTTGATCACACAGTGAAGATAGTTAGAAACCATGAACAGAATATCTAAGAATTATGGGATAGCATCAAAAAACCAAAACTCAGAGTTACTGGGATAGAGGAAAGCACAGAGTTTCAAATCAAAGGAACGCACAATCTCTTCAATGAGATAATATCAGAAAATTTCCCAAGCATGAAGAATGAACTGGAAAACCAAATACAAGAGGCTTACAGGACACCAAATGTACAAAATTAAAACAGATCTACACCAAGGCACATTATAATGAAAATGCCTAGCATACAGAATAAGGATAGAATCTTAAAAGCTGTAAGAGAGAGGAATCAGATCACATATAGGGGGAGACCAATTCATATCTCAGCAGATTTTTCAACCCAGACCCTCAAAGCCAGAGGATCATGGAACAACATATACCAAGCTCTGAAAGAAAATGAATGCCAACCAAGAATCTTATATCCAGCAAAACTAAGCTTTAGATTTGATGATGAAATAAAAACCTTCTGTGATAAACAAAAGTTAAAAGAATTTACAACTAGAAAGCCTGTACTCTAGAACATCCTCAGCAAAATATTCCAAGAAGAGGAAATGAAAAACAATGATGATAATCAGCAGAGGGAAGGATTACACTAAAGGAAAATCTAATCACAAGAGAAACCTAGTAAAGTTAAATGACAAAAACAAATAAAAATGGCTGGGAATACAAATCATGTCTCAAAAACAACCCTGAATGTTAATGGCCTAAACTCACCAATCAAAAGACATAGACGAGCAGATTGGATTAAAAAAAAAAAAAAACAATATGCTAGCTCCAAGAGATTCATATCATAGAAAAAGACATCCACAGACTGAAGGTGAAGGGTTGGGAAAAATCATACAACTCACATGGACTGCAGAAGCAAGCAGGGATTTCCATCCTCATATCAAATAAAGTAGACTTCAAACTAAAGTCAATCAAAAAGGATAAAGAAGGACACTACATACTGCTCAAGGGAACCATACACCAACAAGACTTAACAATTATAAATATATATGCCCCAAACAATGGAGCATCTACATTCATCAAACAAATTCTTCTCAAGTTCAAGAGTCAAATAGACCACAACACAATAATTTTGGTGACTTTAACACACCTCTTTCATCATTAGATAAATCTTCCAAACAAAAGCTGAACAAAGAAACTACAGAACTCAATAATACAACCAATAACTTAGATTTAACTGACATATATAGAATATTTCACTCTTCAAACGAGTGAATACACTTTCTTCTCAGCAGCACATGGATCCTTCTCTAAAATAGATCACATACTATGCCACAAAGCAACTCTTAGCAAATATAAAAAAGTAGAGATACTACCCTGCATTCTATCAGATCATAATGGAATGAAATTAGAAATCAATGATAAAATAAGAAATAAAAGCCACTCCAACACCTGGAGACTAAATAATATGCTACTGAATGAATAATGGGTTGCAGAAGACATCAAGGAGGAGATTAAAAAAAATTTAGAGGTGAATGACAATACAGATACAACATATCGAAATCTCTGGGACATGATGAAAGCAGTTCTAAGAGAAAAGTTCATTGCATGGAGTTCATTCCTCTTTTTAAAAGAAGAAAAAGTCAATGAATAAATGACTTAACATTACATCTCAAAGCCCTAAGAAAAAAAGAACAAATCAACACCAAAAGCAGCAAAAGACAGGAAATAATTAAAATCAGAGTTGAAATCAATGAAATTGAAACAAAAGAAACGATTGAAAAAATTGACAGAACAAAAAGTTGGTTCTTCGAAAAAATAAATAAAATTGATAGACCCTCAGCCATGCTAACAAAGAGAAGGAGAAAACTGAATCACTAACATACATGATGAAAAAGAAAATATCACAACAGACAATACAGAAACACAGAAGATAATTAGAAATTATTTTGAAAACTTGTACTCCATGGGCTGGGGATGTGGCTCAAGTGGTGGCGCGCTCGCCTGGCATGCGTGCGGCCCGGGTTCGATCCTCAGCACCACATACCAACAAAGATGTTGTGTCCGCCGAGAACTTAAAAATAAATATTAAAAAAAAATTCTCTCACTCTCTCTCCTCTCTCACTCTCTCTTTAAAAAAAAAAAAAAAAAAAAAAAAAGAAAACTTGTACTCCAATAAAATAGAAAATATCGAAGGCATGTACAAATTTCTAGAGTCATATAATTTGCCTAAATTGAATCAGGATAATCAATTTCAAGTGACAAAATAGCAGATGCCATCAAAAGTCTAAAAAACCAAGAAAAACCCAGGGCTGGATGGATACACAGCCGAGTTCTACAAGATCTTTAAAGAAGAACTAATACCAATACTCTTCAATTTATTTCAGGAAATAGAAAAAGAGAGAGCACTTCCAAACTCATTCTATGAGGCAAATATCACCCTGATTCCAAAACCAGGCAAAGACACATCAAAGAAAGAAAACTTCAGATCAATATCTCTAACGAACATAGATGTAAAAATTCTCAATAAAATTCTGGCAAATCGAATATAAAAACATATCAAAAAGATCATGCACCACAATTAAGTGAATTCATCCCAGGGATGCAAGGTTGGTTCAACATACGGAAATCAATAAATTTAATTCATCACATCAATAGACTTAAAGAAAAGAATTATATGATCATCTCAATAGATGCAGAAAAAAAGCATTTGATTAAATACAGTACCCCTTTATGTTCAAAACACTAGAAAAATTAGGGATAACAGAAACATATCTCAACATCATAAAGGTTATCTTTGCTAAACCCCAGGCCAATATCATTTGAAATGGAGAAAAATTGAAGGCATTCCCTCTAAAAACTGGAACGACACAGGGATGCCCTCTTTCACCACTTCTATTTAACATAGTTCTTGAAACACTGGCCAAGAGCAATTAGGTGAAAGAAATTAAAGAGATAACACATAGGAAAAGTACTCAAATTGGCACTATTTGCTGATGATATGATTCTATAACTAGAAGACCCTAAAAGTTCCACCAGAAAACTTCTAGAACTAGTAAATGAATTCAGCAAAGTAGCAGGATATAAAATCAAAACCCATAAATCAAAGGCATTTCTGTATATCAGTGACAAATCCTCAGAAATGAAAATGTAGAAAACTACCCAATTTACAATAGCCTCAAAAAAGAATAAAATACTTGGGAATCAACTTAATGAAAGAGATGAAAGATCTATACAATGAAAACTATAGAACCCTAAAGAAAGAAGTCAAAGAAGACCTTAGAAGATGGAAAGATCTACCTTGCTCTTGGATAGGCAAAATTAATATTATCAAAATGACCATACTTCAAAAAGCAATATACAGATTTAATGCAATTCCGATCGAAATCCCAATGACATTCCTCATAGAAATAAAAAAAGCAATCATGAAATTCATCTGGAAAAATAAGAGATCCAGAATAGCTAAAGCAATCCTTAGCCAGAAGAGTGAAGCAGGTGGCATCACTATACCAGACCTTAAATTATACTACAGAGCAATAGTAACAAAAACAACATGGTATTGGCACCAAAACAGACTGGTAGACCAATGGTACAGAACATAGAGACTAACCCACAAAAGTACAATTATCTTATATTAGACAAAGTTGCCAAAAATATGCACTGGAGAAAAGGTAGCCTCTTCAACAAATGGTGCTGGGAAAACTGGAAATCCATATGCAACAAAATGAAATTAAACCCCTATCTCTTACCATGCATGAAACTCAACTCAAAATGGATCAAGGACTTAGGAATAAAATCAGAGACCCTGTGTCTAAAAGAAGAAAAAGTAGGCCCTAATCTCCATCATGTGAGCTTAGGTCCCAACTTCTTTAATAAGACTCCTGTGGCACAAGAATTAAAATCTAGAATCAATAAATGGGGTGGACTCAAACTAAAAAGTTTCTTCTCAGCAAAAGAAACAATCTGTGAGGTGAATAGAGAGCCTACATCTTGGTAGCAAATCTTTACCCTTCACACATCAGAGAGAGCACTAATCTCTAGATATATAAAGAACTCAAAAAGCTAACTACCAAAAAAAAAAAAACCCAAATAACCAAATCAATAATTGGGCCAAGGACCTGAAGAGACACTTCCTCAGAAGATGACATACAATCAACCAACAAATATATGAAAAAAATGTTCATCATCACTAGCAACTAGAGAAATGCAAGTCAAAACCACTCTAAGATTTCATCTCACTCCAGTCAGAATGGTAGCTTTTATGAAAACAAACACCAATAAGTGTTGGCTAGGATGTGGGGAAAAAGGTACATTCGTACACTGCTGGTGGGACTGCAAATTGGTGCAGCCAATATGGAAAGCAGTACAGAGATTTCTTGGAAAATTAAGAATGGAACCACCATTTAACCCAGCTATCCCTCTCCTCAGTCTGTACCAAAGAACTTAAAAACAGCATACTACAGGGACACAGCCACACCAATGTTTATAGCAGCATAATTCACAATAGCTAAACTATGGAACAAACCTAGATGCCCTTCAATAGATTAATGGATAAAAAAAAAAATGTGGCATATATACATGATAGAATATTACTTAGCAATAAAAGAGAATAAAATCATTGCATTTGCAGGTAAATGGTTGAGGTTAAAGAAGATAATGCTAAGTAAAGTTAGCCAATCTCCAAAAGCAAAAGCCGATGTTTTCTTTACTATAAGGAGGTTGATTCATAGTGGGATAGGGAGAGGGAGCATGAGAGGAACGGGCGAACTCTAGATAGGGAGAGGGGTTGGAGGGGAAGAGAGGGTGTACGGGGTTATAAATGATGGTGGAATGTGATGATCATTATTATCAAAAGTATAAGTATAGGGCTGGGACTATGGCTCAGTGGTAGCGCACTTGCCTTGTATGTGTGAGGCACTGGGTTCGATTCTCAGCACCACATATAAATAAATAAAATAAAGATCTATCAACAACTAAGGGAAAAATAAAAATTAAAAAAAAAATTTTTTTGAAAGTACATGTATAAAGACACGAATTGGTGTGAATACACTTTGTATACAACCAGAAATATGAAAAATTGTGCTCTATATGTGTAATAAGAATTGTAATGCATTCCACTGTCATATATAATTAAAAAAATAAATAAAATAAGTCATATTATAAAAAAAGTTTCTTTAAATAGAAAAGAACATAAATATAAAAAATTTTGAAAAGATACATGATGTCTTTAAAATTCAGAATCTTTGTTCATTGAAAGATACCATTACCAGGGATGGGTTTGTAGCTCAGTGGTAGAGTGGTTGCTTGGCAGGTATGAGGCACTGGGTTCGATCCTCAGCACCAATAAAAATAAATTAAAAAAATAAGTGTCTATAGACAACTGAAAAAAAAATTTTTTTCAAAAAAAAAGAAAGATACCATTACTAAAGTGAAAAGAAAAGTCATAGAGTAGAACAAGATAAGTCATAGAGTAGAACAAGATATCTACAATACATACAATCAGCAACGGGCTAATACAACTAATATAGAAAGAACTCTTACAAACGAATTTAAAAAAAGATTTAAGAAAATGAGAAGAATCAATTATAATAGTGGATGCCCAAATGGCCAGCAAGCATATAAAATATGGGGAGGTTTGAATATCACTACTCATCACAAAAATGCAAATAAAGGCTACTTTCAAATAGTACTACATATCCATCAGGTGAACTAACACAAAATATGAAACATTGGTGAAAATGTGGAGCAACTAGAATTCTTACACTGCTAGTGGTAGTACAAATGGACATAATTGTCTTAAAAACCTGTTTAGTAATGTCTATCCTTGTTGCCAGGAATTGCAGGGTCAAGTATAATACCAGAATAATTAATTTTTTTGCATGTTTATGCAAAAATATGGACAAGACTGTTCAAAGAACTAAACAATGCTTCCTTCACAGTAGAATGGACAAAATAAAGTAGGGTATATTAATATGAGAATAAAAATAAACCTCTCATAAAAGTATCTCACAGACATACTTTTGAGTGAAAGCCAGATCTTGAAAAAAAAAAATGTTCTTATTATGTAATTCCATTTATATGAGGGTCAAACAGACACAACTGATTTTTATTGATATAAGTCAACATAGTCATTATCTCTGCAAGGAGGGGACCGGGAAGATGCCTCTGGGGTCCTGGCAGTATTCTACATGTTGATCTGAGGGGTGGCTACATTGACATGTTAATTATAAAAACTCATTGATCTGTCCATTAAGATTTGTACACTTTATATGCTACACTACAGCACAAAGATCTTATAAAGACAATTTACCTTGAACTTAAAAATATGAACCAAGGCTAAAATCCAATCCCAAATTTCTATCAGTTTATGCCAATTTTAACTAATGTATTACTGTTTCAACAAGACAACTGTTGAAGTAAATATATAATCACTACTCCAAGGATTACATAAGCAAAACATGTATGGATGAGAATAAGCCACATAGGAGAATAATTTTCCAAATTCTAAATAATGATATTCAAAAGTACTGAAGCTTTTAGAATACAGACTAGAAGACCACAATATTGCTTATTCACATAAACTCCAATATAATGAGTAGACATCTTACTGAGGAAAATGATTTAACCAAGAACAAATATAGGCATATTTTTCTCCTGAATAACCTCACCAAAGTATATATGAAGTACCCATTAAGTCTTACCTGAATGTGTCCGAAAATGCATTTCCAGACTTGATTTTCCTTTAAAAATTTTCTTACAAACGTCACATTGGTGAAAGGTTGCTTTATATCTAAGAAAATAAAAATGTTTGCATTTTTCAATGTAATTTTTAATAATAATGAAAATAAGTTCTAATTTTATAACTGTACATATAATTATCAAATGAATAAAGCATAGAACTCTACAGAAACATGGATACTTTTAAGTATGGAGCTTGTTGCTGGTTCTTATTCCTCCAGTTATATTCAAAAATCCATAAAAAGAAGCCTTCAGATTTTCAACTATTTTAAATCACTTTTTAATATCAGCTATTTAAATATACAAGAAAAAATTAATAGGACAAAAACAGATCAATTGTGGGCTACAGGGAAGAGCAACTGAGTACAAAGGGTATAAATCCTGAGGTATGGAAATAGTCTGTATTCTGATGGTAGTGATTATATGACTTACAGAACTATTCTCTAAAAAGAGAAAATTTCACTTTATGTAAATTAAAACATTAAAGAAACAAATACTGAGGCTGATTAGAAACTGCAGCAATCTCAAAATTCACATTCATCAAAAAGTTGACAATGCTCTCATCATTTCACTTCTTAATAAATATTTGATATTTGTACTTATAAATCAAATAAATTTCAAGGAATGAAATACTTGCCCCTCATTTTTATCATAGACATAAAACTATAAATTACCCAAAAGTTAACTTAGTGAGCAGCATACTATATAGTGTCTAAGAGTATTTTTGAGTTAAATAATCTCAAATGTAAAATTTAATTGTGAGGACTAAGATATTTGCAAAAGAGTATTATTTAAGTCAAAGTCTATGTCTACCCCCTCTTACTCCTTCAATTCAGTGAAAATAAGTAGGAAAAAATATGCCTTGCTCAATTCTTTAAGATCTATAAAGAAGCTATGATAAACTAGGAAAAAAAACAGCTGATTAACCTATCCCTAATTAAACAAAAAGCTCTAACTCTTCCTCAATCAAGACTCAGCCTATGTAGTAATTATGAAAAATTTTACTTTTTCACTCACTTTTGCCACACTTTCTCACCAAGGTGCACACTTTTGTAATGAACAGTGAGATGATCCCTACGACCAAAACATTTTCCACATTCTTCACACTGATGAGCCTTTTCACCTAAAAATAAAGTTCCAAATACTTTGATTATAGTATACATTTCAGTTTGTTCCCCCCCGCCCCATAAATAAATGACCAAACAATAAGATCACATGTTAGGAAATAAACCAAGAAAGTAAAACCACCTATTATTCTGGGCTATTTCCTTTATATTCCTTTCTTAAACACTTTCCTAAGGGAATCCATATTTAATTTCATGAATGTAAATCCTTTATCCACTTGGAAAAAAATTAACAGCCTTCTGCTGTAGATTTCAAATCTTACCTTTCAATGTAAAAGAGCAAAATAAATGAAATTACTTTAAAACCCAGGATATTTTTTAGTTGTGTATATAGATATATATGTCTAGATGTGAACACCTCAAATGAACATACATTACATTGAAAAGAGGCTGTTTTACTATTTATAAAAAGGACCTGAACATTTTCAGATCTTTGTACTTTGCTTTTGAAAGATTTTCATCTGTGGGATTTCTTACTTTTGCAATGAGCCAAAATGCAAATGTAATGAAAAATCCTAGGTGATTTCCTATTTTTACATTTAGCTACAAATACTTGGTCTTTAAAAATCACTATCTCAGCTGGGTGTGGTAGCGCACATCTGTAATCCAGCGGCTAGGGAAGATGAGGCAGGAGGATCTTGAGTTCAAAGCCAGCCTTAGCAAAAGCGAGGCACTAAGCAACTCAGCAAGAACCTGTTTATAAATAAAAATACAAAAAAGGGCTGGGGATGCAGCTCTGTGGTCAAGTGCCCTGGTTCAATCCCCAATAGTAAAAAACTGTAAAAAACTAAAAATTACAAAAAATTGAAAATAACTGCAATCTGCCTCACTGATATGATTTAAGAAAATAACTATTATTTGTTGTATACTTTATATTTTAAATTATGCTTATTAGAATAATCACCTGTTCTACTGTGCTCTTAGAGATGGCTCTTTCCCATTATTGTGCTCACATAGTTGAGACTCTTAGAACTTCCTGAACATCAATCTAAGAGGAAAATATGAAAGAAATCCCCAGAATGTAAAAATTATAAATACAGTATAAAGATCTGAAATTGATCGGGATTATTAAAATACTCTTTTCCAAAGATGCTTTTAAAATTTAGTATAACAAAAACAATTACAATCATTTTCCTTTAAAACACCAAAATTTTGCTAACTATTTCTCAAATACAATCAAAGTGGGAAATATTATCACAGTTTCTTCCGTTAGGGATGTGACAATAGCAATAATTTCACATATCACCATGATATGCAAATTCAAATATTTTGAGAATTTGTTTAAAATTAAATTTTAAACTATACTTTGTAGTCACAAAGGGTGACCAAATATATGATTAAAATTTCAGGGAATGTCATAAAATTACTTCTCTTTTAGATGCTTCTTTCAGAAATGATTTTAGAATCAGCATTAAAAAGGAGTAATCAATATACACCTAATTATTAAAACTACAGCTAATGTAAACATGATGTATTATGATGTTCTTTTTAGGTATTAAAAAATTCTGAAAATAAAAAAACAAAATATAGCCTACCTGAATGTATTTTTTTGTGCTTTGTAAGGTGGTCATGACGAATAAATGTTTTTCCACACTCATCACACTCATATCTTTTGTCATCATGATGTACTCTTAAGTGAAGCCTATAAAGAAAAAAAAGTGCAAACCACTAAAACAGATGACAAATACTTGAAAATGAATAAATAATGAAAAATGGGCTGTCTACCCAACCTCCTTCAGGTACTATTTGTCTTTTATCTGTGACTTTCAGAGCCTTTCTCAGTCTTCTGTTCATTGGCCCCAGGGTTCTATTCACCACTTCCAAAAAAGCATTTTAACATTTGCACATGCTTAAACCACTTTTGGATAATATTTCTTCCCAGCATGTTAGATCTTAAATCTATTTCATGAATCTACCAAATATCTGGGGTTGTTATCTGACTGGCCAAGTCTTAGAAACATCGAAAGGAGGAATATTACAGGAATAGAATCAGACAAATGGAATAACTGTACAAGTGACTAAACACATGATAATAATAATAGCAAATAACACAGCAAATAACTGAAGATTAGTACTATTCCAGAAGACAAGTGATACCACTTATAAATTGATAGTTCAGAATTTATTGTATTATAAAAAAACTCAACATTATGAAAATTACACTTTACCACTCTTTGCACTAGTTGAGGAAAATGGAACTCCTTTTATAGTCATTCAAACACAGATTATAAAGGTTTCGATCATTAAAATTGATTTAACTTGAATCCTTCTATCCCTACAATCTATTATATATACATACAATGTGTGTGTGTATATATATACACACACACTCTTATCTTTTGTCACATATACAGTATACACATATATATACACACTTTATATATATATATGTATGTATATACATATACATATACATATACATATATATATCTCCTAGTAAAATGAAGAGCTTTCTCATTCAAGTTGCCAAAATAAGTGTTGATTCTACCATAACTAAAATCAGTAATCTAACTGGACTGCATCTAAAGGAAAAACAATCTGTCTAAATTTAAGAGGAAAATAATAAATGAAAGTGTAAACATTAAAGCCTTATGACTAAAATTCTAGAAACCAATCATAAAATTAAAATGATACACGCATTTCCAAAAAGCAGTTATATATCTAGAAAAACATTTTCATAAACTTCAAATGTGGTCACAGATTCATTCATAAAATTGAGAATTCTAGAGTTTTAAACTTGCCATGTTTTTATACTAAAGATATTCTTGTATAATGAAGAATGAAGAAATAGAGCTGGGAACGTAACTCAATGATATAGCATTTGCCTAGCATGCTCAAGGCCCTGGATTGGATCCTTAGTACTGCAAACAAAAACATAAGCAAAAAACAAACAAACAAACAAACAAACAAACACCAAATTTGAAACAAAAAGGTTCCAAATAAATTCTCATTCAAGGAAAAATAAATAAATATTAAAATAATAACTTAGTAAAACCTTTAGTAAATTTGGCAATGAGGAAACATTTAATAATATTCTTTATAAATCCTTTAAAATGCAAATAAATATTAAAAATTGTAGAGAACAGAAAGCTTTTTATACAATTTTACATATGTTTAGAAATATTCAACAAAAAACATTATAAGAAATAAATAAAATGGAGATGTAATTGTATCTTACCTCACATAGGGAAAAATAGCTTTACTTACCTGTATGAGCTTCCATGACGAAAACTTTGTCCACAAATACTACAAAGATGAGGCTTTTCTCCACTATGGATTCTCAAATGTTCTTTCAAAGTAGTTCTGTGTTAAAAATACATAAATTTAAAGTTTTATTATATACCCATGTATATACTACAAATTTCCAGAAAGATTAATAGAATGGTATACAAAGCCAGAGATATTATAGCAATTCTTTTTCCTACAATATTTTTACTCTCTACTGAACAGCAGTATACAAATATGCTTGTTATGTCTTTCTCATTAAAAATAAATTAAAAACACTGATTGTGGCATTCTTTGTTATTGGTTGCTTACAGATTTAACTGTACAACTTAAGCACACTTTGAAGAAGTGTAAGTAAAAAATGCTCAATTATCACTACTGAATTGGGTAAAACTTATGTGGATTTTAGTACAGAAGGTTGAAAATATTTAAGGAATTCAGTTTATCAGTTTTTCCTTCCAAATGTGTGCTCATTACTTGTTAGATGTTTTAAGGCAAAGAAAACAATACAAGTGTTACTGACTTTCAGGTGGTGATGTATAAAAGGAACCTATATAAAGGATATAATTTTTGCTCTTCCTAAGTCTTGCAATCCCACTGACCTGGATGGGCTAGTGTGTAACCATTACAGCTCCAAGTAAACCACAACCAGCAGTCCCTGAAATTCTAACATTCAGAATTTTCCCACATACTAATGTGCTAAGTAAACATGGACATGTTATTTACAAGAGGAAAGGAAATGAAAAGCAACTGAGACTTGCAGGCTTTTAGCTGTCAATAGTAGTTTGTTTTTTAATTTCAGTCTCATTAAAAGGCTTAATATGAAATGAAAGTCAAGCTCCACCAGCAGATGGTGCACTTCTACAAGGACCACCAACACTTGACAAGTAACAGTTCCAGCACTGAGGAAAATACCGCCCCCAAAATAACCAGACCCCTACCTTCTAAGTAGTTATAGTAAAAAGACAGAAGGATTATCTTTGTTTTTCTTTTGGCTTACTTTTTATTTTTACAGAAATACTATTAGTAGAAAAATTAATTTATGCCCAAACAATAGTCTATATTTTTTCTATCTATAAATGATTTTATATAATATACTATAATGATTTTACTATACCTCCATCATATCCATCTATTGTTTTAAGAAAATGACATTTCTCACTGCTTTAGACTATGAAACTTTCACATCCTGAAGAGTGTATAAAATTTATATGTACTGTTTAAAATAGCATTAAGTACATGTGCAGATTAAGACTTAAAGCTTCTCCTTAATCTCATTTTTTACTCCCTCCTCAGAAATAATTATTCCCTTTTTGTTGTTGTTTTAGTCTGAGGATAGCCCCAAAATAACATTTCTGTGGAAGAAATTAAATATCCTTAATTAACATTAGCATACAGAAGTTCTAAAGAGAGTGAACAGAGGCAAGAAACCAGACCTCCTCTAGTATTCTGTTCTCCTAGTTAAAAGATAAAAATGCTAGCAAGTAATCTAACTAATGACAAACCTCAACAAGTCTGAGACCACACTAATACCAATATGGACTACACATTGCATATGTCACATATCTGACATTTTGGTATTTTCATGTACTATCCTCCTGTCAATGCCCTTTGCTTGTCTCCTATGTTAGAACTTTGTTTTCCTGTAGCCCTTGTCTTCCCCTTTGTGAGATTATTCTTGCATTTTGGTAGTACATACTCTGTATTAGTTCATGAGAAATAGGACATTAAAAGCTATTTTTTAACACCATGAAAACGTGTCAAATTCTATTCTCAGATGCAAATGTTTTCTTTTAAGAACTGTAGGTTGGGATTATTTTTTTTTCCAAATTTTCAAAGTACTATTACATCATCTTATTTCTAGTGTTGCTGTTGAGAAAAGTCCAAGTAATTCTATTCAATGTAGTGACCCTACCCAATGAAAAGCATATAAAAAGTTTCTCTTTGTCTCTGGTGCTCTGAAATATCAGTGATGTATATTTTCATCTAATGACCTAAGCATCTGCTGGGTCATTTCTATCTGGCAATTGATATTCTTCAGTTCAGGATATAATCTTGCATTATTAAAAATAAATTTCCAGCCCTCCATGTTATTTCTATTCTTTCTGAAATTCCTATTCAGATGCTAGATTTCCCTGATCCTCTAATGTTCTCATCTTTATTTTTTATATTTTTGTACCTTTTTTCCTTCACTATTTATCCTTTAGTTCTCCAATTGATATCTATACTCTGGCCATCATGCTTTGAATTTCTAGGAGATTTATTAAGTGATCCTTTCCTACAGTATCCTACCCTTATATAATGGATTCTGAATCTTCAACTAGGGAAACAATTAGTAATTGTTTACTTAAAAAAAAAGTTTTCTTCTTTCTTCATAATCTGTTTCCTTACAGTCCTTTTCCCACCCCCTCTGTTTGTGCTGTAATCTATTTTCCATGTTAAAGGTTTTCCTCTACATCTTATAATCTTTGACTATCTGCTCATGATTCAGTGATAGGGACAAGATATTAGCAGAAGAATCCCTAGGGCTTACTCCTTTCAACATTCACAAGGCATTTAATCATATAACATTGTGGCATATTCTAGTCCTGCAATCCTCTTTTGGGAAAAGGGCTGATGCCCAGCAGAAATGGCACATTGGGTCTATGGAAAAGAATCTAATGATCTAACTTCAAAAACTTTCAAAGTATTTACTCTAGTGCTTTTGATCTGTCTCTCCTTCACTAGAGTTCCAGTGGTACTCAATACTGCTAGTTCCTATACCTTGTGTGGATTCTGTGACAAACTAGGCTTTTTCCATTTCCCATGGTCCTTTGGGATTTGTCTTTTCTTAGATGTACTAAGTCAGTTACAAGTGATTCACCTGCTATATAGCTTTCAAACCTGACTTGCCATGTTATCTTTCTCTTCTCTTTGTAGCTTAATGTCTTTAAAAAGCAAACATAATGCCTTTAATATATTTTAGTGGGATTTCAGAAACAAATGAAATGTAAGTTAAATCAATCATCTAAACCTGCAAATCCTAGCTCCAAATCATTAGCTACAATATTTCATATAATTTCTTCTTTTTTCTTTATATTTTAAACTAAAGCAGTACTCAGGTATTTTGTGTCTTGAGTTACTCTACACTTCTTAAAATTCATAATAATTATTTTTTACATAAAAGTGCTAAAATTTGTCTGTGTATGCAGACAAATCTTCACCTTTCTCGTACTGATTTTCCACAAATAAAGCAAGTCCATTTTCTTTTTCCACCATGAGTACATTCTATGTGGCGTTTCAAATTTCCAGTGTCATTGAACTGACGTCCACATATATCACATGGAAAAGGACCTTAAAAAAAAGAAAGAAAAAGAAAGAATAGTATGCATTCAAAGAGAGATACTAAGTTAAATTTAGTAGGTGTGCTATACATTTATGCCTACCACTATCAGTGCATATGTTTTAATATGTTACACTTATTGGTTCATAGTTTTTTTCTTCTTCTTTTTTAGATTGTTATTCCTGGAAAGCAAGTGACAATCATTTCCACAGTCCTAGAATCAAGTAGAGGATTTGTTAAGTAATAGACATAATTAATGCTGAATGAACTAATGTATTAATAAATTAAAATGGCCAGTTCCTAATTCCTAATTTGAAATCAAGCTGAACCAAATGAAAATGCCACCTACTAAATATCTGTGAAAAGTAGGTAACAAAAAACTTTGAAAAGATAAAAAACTTTTTTTTTTTTGGAGGGTTCACAATTTGGAAATACATTGCTGTTCCTAATAACAAGTTTTTAGTGATACTAAGTAGACTTAAAATATTGTGGTACGTTTCTATTTAGTCCTACAAAATTAAACCCAAATTTGCCATAGTAATATTGACCTTTGCTGGATTCCGAATTTCACCATGATTTTATCAAATATACAACTGGAGAGAATAAGTTCCACTCAATGGCAAGTTCAAAGGAAGATAAAGAATGTGAAAAAGGGGGGCTGGGGTTGTGGCTCAGCAGTAGAGCGCTCACCTAGCACATGCAGGGCACTGGGTTTGATCCTCAGCACTACATAAAAATAAAATAAAGGTATTATGTCCAACTACAACTAAAATAAAGTATTTTTAAAAAGAATGTGAAAAGAAACACAAGAGTTACAACTCAAGAAAGCTGCATATTGGCTTTGAAATCTGGTACTTCAATTCCACATCATGCCACGCCTATTACCCCTTAAGTCCCAAGTTTCAATTCTATGAACATATTACTCAAATATTATTTCAAAGTTACCTTAAATGGTATATTCGTTGATAAGTTTAAATTTTTATAGGTGTCCTACACCTATAAAATTGAAATCTTGGGACAAAATGGGTTAACATTTTTCTCCTAATGAATGTCAACTCTTATTAAAAATCATATGAACTGGGGCTGGGGATGTGGCTCAAGCCGTAGCACGCTCGCTCGCCTGGCATGCATGTGGCCCGGGTTCGATCCTCAGCACCACATATAAACAAAGATGTTGTGTCCGCCGAGAACTAAAAAAAAAAATATATTAAAATTCTCTCTCTCTCTCTCTCTCTCTCTCTAAAAAAATCATATGAACTAACTAACCATATGTAAAATATTTGTTTGAGCACAGTGTTATAACATAGTGATTAATTTAATTGTTTGGCTATTCATTATATTGTAATTTAATTTGGAAGGGATAATATACCCAGATTCTAACACAAAGTTAATCATATATTTAGCAATTGTTCAATAAAAATTTATTACAATGTACTTCCCTTGGATATTTTTCTCAGTGAACTTTAGTTAGGTTAGCTAAACCTTACTACTTCGTAAACTGGAATACCTCTCCTAAATATATGCTGAAACATGACAGAAAAATAACCTTTTGGGTTGGAGCTGTGGCTCACTTGCCTGGCATGTGTGAGGCACTGAGTTCGATTCTCAGCACCATGTATAAATAAATAAAATAAAGGTCTATCAACAACTAAAAAAGAAAAAAAGAAAGAAAAAGAAAAAAAATAACTTTTCAATAAGCCTGAAAATTTTTCTAGTTCAATCCCTTTATAGGAATTTCTGTAAACAACATTAACATCTGCCCAGTTTGACATATGCTTATGTACTAGGATGCTTTCATTGATGGGAAAGTAATTATCACAAAACAATTACTTTAATTTGTAAGTTCTAATACTTAATAAATAATTGGTAGTAAAACTAAACTTGTATCTTAGAATTTCCACCCAAAGTACTTAAAATGTTTACTTACTTACTAAGTCATTTATTTAATAAATGTTGTAATAATCAGGAACAGGAAAGAGGCAGAAGCAAATATATTGGTGATACAATTTACTAAGTTTTGCTAGGATGTTTCTACAAAAAATATTAATAATTGTTTTTCATTTCAAAAAAGAGAGAAAACTATTTTTCCTGGTACTAAAGTCTAAAAGAGTTTTTCACATACAACTTCCAATTATGAACATGTCTCCAACTACAGATTTAGTAACTTCAAAAACTATTTCCATATGATGATTCCTTAGAATTTCTCAGATGAAATAGTATTAAAGAACAATTTAGCAAAAACAACTTGGAGAGGGTTAGGATAGAAAAAGAATTCTGTATAAACCAGCTTTGTGTACTAGAATCACAAAGATTAAGTATGCCTTATTGTATGATATACCCTTGAAAGTATCAGAGAGAGGAAGTATCAGAGAGAGGAAGATTCTCTTTCTCAAGATAAAATATTTCAGGTACTTCAACAGTTTTTTTTTTTTAATGATGTGACTTTAAGATCCTATATCACCAAAACTACCCTTCTCTATATTCGTCAATATCCAAAACCATTTATACTATTAATATCCTAATTCTGAAAGACACATTTATTAACATAGTTTAACACTATACTGATTTTTGTCAGTCTATTTGTTTACACTGTGCCTTTGCCTAAAAAGCCTTTGCTATTAAGCCCATCTATAATATAGGGAATTTGGATCATGTACCACCACAGTTATGTTTTTTCAAGACTCAATGAGTAAAAGATCATTCCCATGAGTCTACCATTTTGTATTTATTCCTAATCTTATTTGTATTGACCTATTTCATAACATCCAGAATTTTTTCTTTTCAGTATCAGACCTTGTACATGCCAGACAAGTACTGTGGCACTGAATTATATCCCAGCCCTTTTTTTTTTTTTAATTATTTTGAAAAATACAGGATATCATACTAAATTGCCTAGGCTGAACTTGAAATCCTCCTACCTCAGTCTCTTGAGTAGTTGGGATTACAGTTATGTGCCACTACAACCAGCTTTATTTTTTAATAGATTTTTATTTTTAGGTATATTAAGTACCCCTGCCAGCTTTATGCCATGTGTAAAACTATTTACCTGCATTGTTTTTATTTACTGTAAAGAATTCTTACTTATGTTAGTAAAAACATTGAATAGGATAGGATAAAGGCCTCCCCCTGGGATGACAATAATTTGTTTTGGGGATTAACTGTCAAAAATTTATCAAACTATACCACCATCTAGACCATGGTCTCCACCTTGGCCATGGCATAAGGCAAAATAAAATTCATCAAGTACAGTATTTCATTTCACATATGCTAAGTTTACACTATTCCTTGAAAAATGAGTGTTTTATACAATAAAAATTCTTCACCCCAACCTATTCAATAATCAAAGAATGAATTATTGCCAGGCACAGTGGCATGTAACTGTAATTCAGCAGCTCCGGAGGTTGAAGCTGGGGGATCAAAGACAATTGGAGCAAATTGGTGAGGCCCTAAGCAACTTAATGAGACCCTGTTTCAAAATAAAAAATAAAAAGGGCTAGGGATGTGGCTCAGTGGCTGGGTACAATCCATGGTACAAAAAAACCCACAAAGTTGTTTATGACCTTGAACACATTTGCTACCAAAATAAAAACCATCACATTTACTAATGTGTGGGAACTGCAGCATATACAGTACTCCTCCAAATCAGTATAACTTTCTTTCATTAATTTAATATCCAAAGTTCACTAATAGTGATTCAACAGTCTCCCCAAATGAAACAGGTAAAAAAATCTAACAAAATGAGTAGACATCTACATGATTTATGATGTAAAAAATCAAAGAACAACTAAATAAATGGAGATATAGTCCATGATCAGCGACAGGAAGACTTGATATTGTGAGGATGCCAGTTCTTCACCATTTGACCCAAGAATTAATGCAATCCCAATCAAAACCCAGCAAATTATTCTTTAAGTATCAACAAATTATCCTGTTTATATATGTAGAGGTAAAAAAAATCCAGAATAGCCAACCCCATATTGAAGGAGAAGAACAAAGTTAGAAAACTTACTTCAAGACTTAACTATAAAGTCAAGGGAGTATGGTATTGGCAGATGAAAAGACAATTACACAAACAGAACATAAAAGAGCCCAGAGTCACATAAATATGATCAACTGATAAAACAAATAAATGAATGCTACATAACTGAGAAAACTGGTTGCCATATGCAAATTTTTTTTAAATTAGTATATACATAAGCCTTAGAGTCTTTGCAAACATGAACTTGAAATGAATCACAGACCTAAATGTAAGATGTAAAACTATAAAAATTCTAAGACATAGTGGCAAAAACCTAGATGACTGTGGGTTTGACAATGGCTTTTAGACATGACACCAAAGGCAAATCCACCAAAGTATTGATAAGCTGGATTTATTAAAATAAAAAATTTCTTCTGTGACAGATACTGTTAAGATAATGAAGATAAGCCACAGATTGGGAGGAAATACTTTAAAAGAAATATTTCATAAAGGGCTATATATATTATCCAAAATATACAAAGAACTCTCAAAACTCAACAATAAATAAAATAAAGGACCCAATCAAAAACTGGGCCAAAGGGCCAGAGATGTGACTCAGTGGTAGAGTGCTTACCCAGCACATGTAAGGCACCACATAAAAATATCATCTACAACTTAAAAAAATTTTTTTTAAAAAATTGGGCCAAAGATCTAGTAGACATCCATCACTACCAAAGGTATACACAAATAGCAAATAAACATAAAAAGATGCTTTACATCATAAGTAATTAGGAACATAAATTAAAACAATGAGATACCACTAAACACCTATTACAATGGCCATAATTCAGAATACTAACAATACTAAATTCTGTTGTTATAGTTACCATTTAGAAAGTCCTCCAGAGGCTCATGTATGGATAGTAGAGGATAGGAAAGGTAGCAGAATACAACAGTTATTAATAGGGCATTATGTAAAATTGTGGATGTGTAACTGATGTGATTCTGCAATCTGTATTTGGGGTAAAAATTGGGAGTTCATAACCCACTTGAATCTAATGTATGAAATATGATATGTCAAGAGCTTTGTAATGTTGTGAACAACCAATAAAAAAAAAAATCCAAAAAAAAAAAAAAAAAAAAGAAAAGAAAGAAAGCTTGGTCCCAGTACAGCAGTGTTTAGCATTGGGGTTTTGGAATATGATCGGATCATGATTCAGTGGATGAGCCCATGAAAGGATTCCTAATTTGATGGCATTTTGGGAAGGTGGTGGAAACTATAGGTGGTCCCTCACTGGGGGAAACACGTCACTGGGGGTATGCTCTGGAAGGATATATCTTGTCCCTGGTCCCTTCCTCTCTCTGTTTCCCAATCGATATGAGGTGAGCAGCTTTGCTCTACCATGCCCTTCCACCATCATGTACTGCCTCACCACAGGCCTAAAACAATGGAGCCAGCTGAAAATGGGCTAAAACCTCTGAAACCGTAAGCCAAAATAACATTTTCCTTCTTTGGGTCTTTTTTTTCCCCCAGATATTTTGTCACAACAATGAAAAGCTGACTAACAGATACCAAGGATGTGAAGCAACAGGAATTCTTTCATGGCTAGTGGAAATGTACAATGATACAGCCACTTGGGAAGAGAGATGATGGTGGTTCCTTACAAACCAAGTATAATCTCACCATTCAATACAGTACTTATGCTGCTAGGGATTTACCCAAAAGAATTGAAAACTTATGTCCACACAAAAATTTGCACACAGATATTCATAGCAACTTTTTTCATAACTACCAAAACTTGGATGTTCATAAATTATACAAATATACTACTTTGTTGAGCAATGATAATAACGGGGATGTTATGCATATGTGGTGGCAGGGGGCATAATGGGAAATAATTACTTTAAAAAAATAGGCACTTTTAGAAGAAAAAAGAGTACTTCAATAGTCCCCTCCAACATGATGTAATAATAATCAATAATTGCCATGGGTGCTTTAAAAAAAATTAACTTCCTTACCCAGATGGAACTTTTCCTGATGCTTCAACCGTGCAAACCTTGATTTAAAATGTTCTTCACAATAGGTACACTTAAAAGGTTTATCTTGAGAATGTAAAATCATATGTTCTTCCAAATGTGGCCTTCTTGTAAAAGATTTCTTACAAATCTAAATGAATGTATATAAAGTGCAAGGAAACCTTAATTAAAAACTAAAATACAAGGTCATAATGAGAAAAAAAAAATATATATATATATTCAAGTAAGAAATTTCTACAAACAGAAAACTTACCAAAAGTACAATCAAATTATGTGAAGGAAAAAAACTTTGGAGGAATTACTCCAAGGAATGATTTTGTATCAGCTATAAAGCTAACTGAGTTTCAACTCCTTATATGTTTAATAGAGCTATAAAATAATTTTACTTAATTCTAGACAGTAATTTCTTAATTCAACATATATTTTAATTCTTAATTTCAATATATAGTTTAAGCAATTTATGTATCGTGAATAAAAAAGTTTTATCAGTGCTGCCATATATTTGATTTGAAAAATGAACAAGAAATCACAGAAAAATAATTTCAAAATTTTTCTCTTGAAGTGATCAGAAAACACAACTCTTAAAGAAATGTAACATATATCAGAAATAGAAAAAGAGAAAGAGAGGCTGTTGCAACAACATGTAACATAAAGCACAAGGCTAATTCACAAAATATATTTAATTTTCACAATAATCCTATGAAGTAGACATAATTATCAATATCATAATTTTATAGCCACAGATGATGAACTTAGTAAGGGGAAGACATCATCTTATGTAGATTCGAATAACAAAATTCAATTTCTAGAAACAGAAATCAGAGAAATGGTGAGAATACTGAGAATTTTGCTATGTATATAAATTGAATCCTTGTTATAAAGAAGAAAAAATAACAATACAACATATTAAACATATTCATCTAAATACTCAAAAAATATTTCAGGAGTGTAACAGAATAAATTTTCCTACAAATTCCTTGCCACTAAAAAATGAAGTCTAATTCCCCTCCCCTTAAATTTGCCCTGGCTGTATGACTCCTTGAATGATGATTTCTGTTGTGGAAGTTATGATATGTGACTTCTGAGGAGAGGCTCTAACTTTGTAGTTCTTACTAGGCTTCTCAAAACACACAGTATAATCAGTCTTAGAACCCAAATACTATACAAGAAGGAAGTTGATGTAATCTAATGAAAAAGAAGAGGAGGCTCTAGGTTATTAGTGCATTCCTGCTGAAATCCTAGTTGTCAGAAAACACCAAGCTGCCAACCAGGTGATTGAGTCACTTTGGAAATGGCCCCAAACCAAACCAGTCCAATCACCACCTAAAAACAATCACCTAAAAACAACTGAATGACTTCAAATGATACCATGTAAAACAGAAGAATTACCTAGCAAAGCTCTGCCGCAAATTTGGATTCCTGCTCCACAAAAAGGTAAGATACAACAAAATAGTTGTTTTAAGTACACTAAATTTTTAAGGTGGTTTATTATGCAGCAACAGATAACCACAAACGGGTGAGAGTCAGGGGGAAGCAACTCTAACACTTCAACTCTGCAAAAATAATGTCATAGATGATATACCCAACTGTAAATACCTGGTATAGTGATTTCAGTATCAATAAAAACTAGGATTTCTAATCAGATCTACCACCCAAAACTAACTCACCAGGATTAATTTATAAAAACCACTAGACTAATTTTACAAAAAAGAAAGATACTAAAAGTGGGATAAGTTCAGTTACGTTACTTTAAAATCTAGCCTAGCATGAGCAACTCCCCCACACCCAAGGACCTGGGTTTGATTCTCAGCATTGCAAAAGAAACAAACAAAAAAACCTAATCACCTTTCTTTCCCAAAAGGCAACGTTATATTTACTTTGTATTTCTAATACAAATTAAAAACCCTTACATCACATTTCCAACTTTCACTCTTAGTCTTCTTGATGGAAATAAATTCTTGTGCATTTTCAGGATGAAATCTACCAAAGAAAAATAAAAATTATTAGAAAAAGATGATACCAGTTAAGTCAATATAACATATAAATCCACTAACTGTAATTACAAGAATCAGGCATTGATTTTTTTCTTAAAGTGATAGGCATCTCTGGTAAGAATATAGATTATCATCATGATTTTTAACAAAGTTATTCTTAAACCTCAGTTTATGCAGAAATAAAAAAAAATTAGCCATATTTTAAAAATATTCAGGAACCCTAGCAATTTATAAATAACCTGCAAAGTAACTGATTACACTTTTTTACTCCACATTTCAGTAAATTTATTTTTAGAGCTAATATGCAATACAATATTAAATATTTTCTCACAATCTTTCACACACTAAATATGTAAAGCAAATTCTTATAATTCTAAAACCACATATTTCTGAAGACATTCTTATCCAACCCCAAAACAGAAAACAACAATCAAATGCTCTACCTTAAAACCTGTTACAGACTATATTCCTGTTTCAACGTCAAAAAAAAACTTCTCAATACCATAAACAAAAAACAAGGATGAATTAATATTTGCTCTTCTTAATCTGTAGTCTACAAAATATTAAGCAATGAAAGAATTAGAGATAAGCATTTTCATAGATATTTTTAATTGACTATTTTTAGTTTACTACATGCTTACAATAGAAAGCACCATATTGTATATAATAGAAGCAAGATAATACTTGCCTCTTAACATGCTTGGCTAAAGTCTTCTTGCTTGCATGAAGTTTATTACAATAAGGGCACTTGTGCTCCTTCTTATGAAATTCTGTTTCATTACTGTGCTTCTTTCTGTGAACAGTTAGGTTAGACTTTGTCGAATAACGCTGGTGACAAATATCACACTCAAAGGGCTTCTCACCTGTGTGTACACGGGTGTGGCTTTCGTATTTCCCTACCAAAAGAGAGAAATTAAAATTAAATTGAGCACATTTGCTACATTGTGAATAAAATCTGACAGTGGAATAAAACGTCATGATTTAGCAAAATTAAATATACACCCAAATCCTCAATTTCAGAAATTTAAATAATTCTCAGCCATTTTGCTAAAACATACCCTCCCGTTTATACATGTATATTAATAATCAACATCTACCACTTCCCCTACTGTGTTCAAGAAAGCCAGAAAAAATTTAACCTTTTTGTATCCAAGTTAATAATACTTCATGGGGCTGTGAGAAGTAAATGAATTAATACACAGATAAAACTTAAAGCATTCTAGTATAAACTAAGCACTATAACAATCTATTTTTATTATCATCATATGGATTATATGGATTGCTAGTCACAGTATGGACAAGTAGGTATACCTCAAATATAAATCTGTAATTATGATTATGTGTTATAAATAATTATAACAGATTTGAGTATGTGCTATAATAATAGATCAAACTAGGGTTTCATCTGACAGCACTGAAAGGACTTTGCTTTTTCCACTTGCCACTACTAACACTATCTAGTAACTCGGTTTTCTCTCTGCCACTTCTAGGGCATACCCTCCCATCTACACATGCATATAAATATCCTATCTCCACTACTTCCCCTACTGTATTTAAGGGATCAGATCTAATGCTGGACGAGGACAGGAGTCACTATATGGATTTTTTTTTTTTTAAAGAGAGAGTGAGAGAGAAAGAATTTTTTTTTAATATTTATTTTTTTTTAGTTATCGGCGGACACAACATCTTTGTATGTGGTGCTGAGGATCGAACCCAGGCCGCACGCATGCCAGGCGAGCGCGCTACCGCTTGAGCCACATCCCCAGCCCCACTATATGGAATTTTTAAAAAGTTTTATTTGATTATGAAAGTTTTCACATATCATTTTTTTAAACTGATGGGGTTTTTTTGTTTTGTTTTTGTGGTGCTGGGGACTAAACCTAGAGCCTTGTGTATGCAAGACAAGCATTCCACCAAACTGAGCTATATCTCCAGCCCTTAAACTGACTTTTAAGATTATGTAAATACAAACTCGTGGGAAAGTATGTAAAACAAATTAAGAATATACATCTGATATTTAAATTATTAATGATGTTTTTTTGGGGGAACATTTTTTAAATGGGGATTAAATGTGCATGTCTAGTACAGATTCTTAAAAAACAGAAAGATAATTTATCAACTTCCTAATGCTTAAATCTCATCTGTATTAGCAAGTGAACAGAAACAGTAACTTCATAAGAAAAACTGCACCAATCTTTATTTTCTATGAAAATACAGATGCTATATTAGATTAGTAGCATTTTCCTTGTATTTAAAGAAGTTTTTTCTTGTTTTCAAATAAAAAATTAAACCTAATGTAGCTAAATATTAAAACTTTCAAAATGGCAAATTAAAAATAAAACTATTTTGACTATAAAGCTTCCATTTTCCTACAGACCAGGAGACTTAAGATTTAAGTAAGAAAAAGAAAATAGAAAATTAAACTGAAATAGCCAAAATAGACAAATCTAATGATCTTTTGAAAATATTTTAAATAAATTCAGCAAAGACAAGAGATCAATGAAAATATAGAAACTTAAATAATTCATCATGACATTAAAAATCTCAGTAGTGAAAACACTATGCTTAAGTTATTAATTCAAAGTTTATGCACATAATCACTACAGGACCTATTATAGCTTAATGAATTCAAATTTCTGAATAAGAGAAGAGAGAAAACCCTGAGAAAATGATGGATTCAGAGGAGGTTTATCTAGGTTTATCTTTAGAGGCTAATGGGGGAAAAAGTTAAGTCTCCAAATAAATTTCACGTTTAAAGCAATTGGTAGGGGTGTATGTATGTGTGTGTGTGGGGGTATTCAACAATAATGTATAAAATCTAAATGTTCACTCAAATTTATTGAAGTTTCAACTTAAAAACTAGTGTCACTTCAAGGATCAAATCTGTCCTGGTGTTCAGAATTTATTGCATAATATGGGTCATGCAAAATTATCACTGTCAGAATCTGCATGCAGTTTTTGCAAAGAGATGCATCACCAAATTAGTTCATTATACACACACACACACACACACACACACACATACATACACATATGTAAGACATATATATAATATAAAATATTGTTAAACATTAAATTGTACCTTGAATCTATTCATGTACCATATCCTAAAAACCATGTAATTAAAATACTTGGCATTAGAGAATTAAGCCATTGTTATAACTCTTCTTTAAGAACCAAGTGTAATCTTTATGTCAGGATGGACTATAAAGTCACGTTCAGTTAAAAAAGGGGGGAGGGTGTTAAAAAAACATTTATTTTTAAATTCTAGAAGATACTGTGTTTAATCCAAGGAAAATTTTGAGTTCTCCCTAGGAAAGATAAATTATCCAGATTTTCTCTTGCACCCCATATGTCATCTTGCTATTTTTGCTTTTTCACCCACTAGGATTTTAGTATAAGGGAAGAGGTCAAAGGACTCTTATTTGCATGAAAATCCCCTGAGAAAAGGACAGCTGGTAGCCTAAGGAATGATATAACAGGATCAGCAGTCTTACTCCAAGCAACTATTAAATATATCAGAAAAGATAAGAGATCCAAAGAAATGGAATAAATTTATAAAATTATATACTGTGGAGCTAATGGTTCCAGCAGGTTTCAGAGCTTTTCATCTCTCATAAACCCACTCCAAGGCAGCCAAGTTAGAAGCTGATAAGAAAGCTTAACTGGCTTCTTACAAGTTCAATGTAAAGCTAGGCATCAGCCTCTCAACCTAGTTCAAGAAAGCAAGTGCTTACCGGATATATTATAAAGGACACTAGCCAAGAATAAAATGCATAAGCTTCAGATTCACAATTGAATGAAATGCTTAAAATAACAACAAACATTTGTAAATCCCATGAAAGGAATAAGTGTGATATGAAAAGGATGACTGGAAGGTAGCCCTTGAACTATTTTGGGGATGCTATGGTAACACACTTAGGATACATCTTCTACATATTCTTTTTATTCTACCCATCACCAATCTACTTTGTCTACATTCAGCAAATCACTCTGCTCTATCCTCATCCACTTTTCATTCCCAAGGCCCTCATCTAGTCCAAGCACTGATGCTTCTAGTCCTCTGCTACATGCTCCCCCCCCCTTTTTTTTTTTTGGTTACTGGAATTGAATTGAGGGGCACTTGACCACTGAGCTACATTTTCAGCCCTACTTTGTATTTTAATTAGAGACAGAGTCTCATTGAGCTGCTTTTGCTGAGGCTGGCTTTGAACTCATGATTCTCCTGCCTCAGCCTCCTGAGCTGCTGGGCTTACAGGCGTGTGCCAGAGCTTGGCAACAAGCTCCTTCTTGTCTCCCAAACTTTCTCATTCAGTCTTTCCTTTTCCAAACTGAAGTCAGCATCTTTCTAAAACTACTAAAGGTTGTCATTTTCTTCATCAAGTTTTTTCCATCAGATAAAACCTAAACTCGTCTGCCATTCAAATACAAGCCATTCAAAATTTGACCTCCACTTACTTGCCAGTCCTCATCTCCTATCATTTTTATTAGGCTTCCCTGCCCATCTTGAAACCAGACAAACTTTAGCAATTTCCAGAATCAACATCCCTTAATGCCTTTACACATTGATCCTGCTGCCTTCAAAATTTCTCCCTATTTCTTAAGTCTTAGCTCAAATATCATCACTTTTGGATACCACTCCTGATTCCCTGAGTCTTCTGTATTTATCCTCATAAAATTATCTTTTAATAATTATTATCATATGATCGTCTCTTTGCATGTACACATCACATTCTAAGATTCTTAAGGACAGGGAATATATCATTTCCTATTGGTTTATCTGTGTTTGGTAGTTTAGAGGCTCAGTAAGTATGTAATAGCAGCCAGAATTCCTTGAACACATAAATTTTGTACAATAGTTTAAGTGATTTCCTAGAAATATCGCATTTAATCCCCATTATAACCCCAATAAGAAGGTACTATGAGCATCATATTAGCATTGTCTCACTTTATGAGAATAAAGCATAGACAGGTTAAGTAAATCACCCAAGACTTGAATTCAAAAAAACCCAGGCAGTCAGACATTACCATAGCTTATGTTTATAGAATTTTGCAGAATTAATGCAGATCATTATATAGTTTCCCAGTTGTATTGCAATCCAGAATCCCTCTCTAAGAAAGTATCTCACAGGCCTAGTGTGTTGGATGGGACAATTTAAGATCTATGTGCTGGATCTATAATGCATGTTTTAACTGACCCTTGCTCACTCATCTCCAAGTGAAATTAGGTCAATTAAAGTAGATACAGGAAGCATGTGCTAAGGGTACAAAGGTCAAAGATGCAGAATCCATTAGAAAGATGAAATGTTCTCAGGTACATAAACCCCAAAAAGCTGTTCTTTCCTAAATACATATGTTCTTTTAACTTTGTTAATTCTCAACAGCAAATATCTAGCCTGACTTTAACAAGTGTCTTGTAATGAGCTCTTCCGATTGACTGAAAAGTTATTTTATTCATGTTGGCATACAGCTTCACAATAAAAAATTAATAAATAATTGCCAAATTGGATTATCAAAAGTATTCTGATTCAGAGATAATGTATTCAAAAAGCATTATAAAAAGCAAAAAGTTACTACTTTAATGCTTACTGTATGCTGTAGCTATATTTTGATAGCAAATGATTAATACCTTATAAAACCAATTTCCACCTATACCAATAACATAATAATTCAAAAGTATAATACACCTGGGAACATATTAAACAAACTCAGATTAAATTCATTATGTTCTTATCATTATGTGTGGTAGAATATATTTCACAATTTCATAACTTCATTTTACACGTAAATAGCTTAACTACTTCAATTAAAGAGTATGCATTAAATAGTTTATATGACTTCTTCAAAAACTGCTTTACTAGCAAATATCTGACATCTCAAAATTAAATATGCACTGACATAAAACCTCAGGTTATGGACCACATTTCCTACATACTCTTTTAAAAGGGAAAAATTTGATTTATTCATTTTTATAATAATTAGTATTAATAACTAGGGTACTTCCTAAATTATCTATCCAAAGTTATTCAATTACAGTATAATTTTATTCTTCACTATAGTCTAATTTAAAACATTCTAATTCTAAAAAAACACTAGAAAGGTGACTATATTTATAATTTATTATCATGTACAAAGGGAAAACAGTAAACAAATTACTAAATATAATCCAATTACATTTTCTGAAATGACTCAAGTTAGCACTCATCTTCAAAACTGGAATATAAATCAAAGCTGTTCATGATAATTATTGATTCTCTGGAGTCTTTCATATTAAATACATGAACTAATAATCTATTACCTATTAGGACATGACAAAGAAAAAATAAAGGGTAATATAAGTACTTAACATGATTCCTGAATCACAACAAATTTAAAATAATAGGATAAAGTACACAGTGAAAAGAAAATTATCTTCCCTACTTAAGCACTCTTTATTTTCAAACTTCAGTTTCCAATTATTATCTTTAAATATCCATGTAAAGTAAGTGATAAGAAACAAAAGTTTTCTTACCTATTCGGTCAAATGTTTTATCACATTTAGGACACTGCAATATTTTTTTGTTACTGTTCTGAATGACTACTGGAGTTAACCCCTCGTGAATGCTTCCTACAGAATCACCAGCCTCAGGTTCCTCTTCTGCTTCATTATCTTTTTCACTTTGTTCTTCAATGTCAGAGTATTCATCTGACATTTCCTCCTCTAGTTCATCTTCTTCAGCATTATATTCACTTCCAGGATCCTCAGAATCATTTTTATCTGACTTTTCCTTATCAAAACTTTCTTGATTCAAATTGTCTGACCCATCACCACTTTCTTGTTCATCATCACTGGTATCATCAAACTTAACAGGGCACTTCCGATTCCTTTTTGATCTTCTTGCAGAAAAACTTCTCTCCAGCATTTTTAACCCATGTTTTTTCCCTAACAAAAGGGACCTATGAGTTTTAGCCAAATGATTTTCTAAAGACTTTTTGTAACAAAAATGTCTACTGCAGAATTTGCACTGATGATTATTTGATAATCTTCCAGTTAATTCATTTAGTGTTTCTTCTGGTGATGACTTTTCAGTTAGCTCTGATTGAAAAGCGGCAACATTTTCATTATTTAGCAGCTTTACTGCATCTATAATGTCCAAAAATTTTGCAGCCTCTAAAACAAGAGGTATTTCATATTTGTACACAAAAAATTCTGATGTGTAAAGAAATTCAAGCAAATGCTGAAAAACTGAATGTGTTACGTGATCCAGAGTGACAACATCAGTGCTTGGATTTTTGCTCAAACAGGCATGAAAATAACTACTGCCAACAGCAACAACTACTTTATGTGCAGTAAATTCTTTTCCTTCTACTATGATAAGTAAATCACAGAAAGATGGTTGTTTCTGTCTATCATCATTTAAATACTTTAGCAAATTCTTATTATACTGCAAAGAACTCAAAAGCTTTCTCTGATCTGGAGAGGGAGGAAGTTCCTGATAACAGTGCAGAGCTTCAGTTGTAGGTCTCTCTGTAGAGTGAGTACAGGTCACTTGGTCACATTCCACTGCAACATTTCCTTCCGAAGAATCTTTATAGCCAAGATGGATCTTCTCGTCAAGATTTGAAGTAACCTTTCTCCTTTTCTTCATTGCAGTACAGCAATTTCAGAACAAGAAACTTCATAAGTGTCTTAAGAGATTCATAAAGGAAAACTAGATTGTCTTGGAAAACAGCTTCTGGACAGGGGTGCCTGAGGGTTTCATGGTCTGCAAAAGTAAGAATCATGTAAAATAACTCCAGGCAAAGCAACCTTAAATCAGTCACAGGCATTTCTCAGCTCCTTCCTAAATTATAACTAAGTTACCATCAAGTCACACTCACATTCATTCGTGGCTAAGATTTTAGGGCGGAGAACAAGGAGGGCCAGGTTAGAAAAGACAGCCAACAAAAGAATAATTTTTAAAGGAAGCCAGAGCACACCTTCCAGGCCTGATTTACGAACAGGGTGGAAATAACTGGACAGAAGCGGGAGAGTTCTAAGATCCTTGACGATGGAGGTTGAAGGGGGCTGCAGTCATGTTTTGGGGGCGCTGAAATAGTGACAATAAGGCCGTCGCGGCCACGAAATCCGAGTCTTTCCATTAGCATGATTTTTTATGCGGGGCAATGCACAGCTATTCACAGACCTAACGCGTCCCTCTCCCAAAACCACCCGGCAGGAGACGGCCCCAGAAGGGGCTCAGAGCAAGAAGAGTGGGGTCAAATACAGGGACGACTAAAATAAGCAAAAGAGCCTTTCAAGGCCCGGGCCAGGTGGAGAATGCGCTCGCCTACCAGAAACCCGTTACCCTTCCCACCCACTATCCCTAGGCAAACGCCCCACAGATTCATTACCGGGAATCCAGGGCTCCCCCGCTGGCTCTAGCCGCTGACTCCACTCTGGGCGCGCTCGCTACAGCGCCTACCCACTTCCGGGTTCAGCCACCCACTTCACCCCCCTCCCCGCTGCTCCTTCCCCTCCCGGAGTCTCGCCGCCTCCAAACCACCGAACACGTCAACCGCGCGCGCAGCCTCCAAGCCGCCCAGAGCGACGGCGCGCGCCCCTGCTCGAACCAATGCGCACGCGCGCGCACCCTTCCTTACGCATGCTCGGTCGGTTCCTCTGCCGCTTTGGGAACACTGGTTACTCCCCTGATCCGTTACTCCGGGTTTTCTTGGTGGCTGGGTGGCCACCCGTGATTGAATCCTGCAAGCTTTGCTGCGGCAGGGGAACGGAAGACGGGAGGTTTGATAGGGACTTGGGAAGAAATTGGCAGAGGCGCAGTAGTACCGACGTATTTTATTCTCACTGGTGTGTTTAATAGTTTGTAACCAACCAAAGGGCGACCGCCGGAAGCCGGTCCCAGCACACATGCTGGCAAACGTCTAACAAACCGAGATTGACTTCGCTTGGTTTTTTTCTGATTTAAAGGGCAAGACTTAAATGCAGTTACTCCTAAGATTGCGGTTTTTAAAAAACTTTTTTTCCCCCTGTACACAGAAAAAGGCACATGTAAGTGTACAGCTGGTTAGAAAAGAAAGGAAGTCAAAAAGGGAAAATCCCAAAGGACAACTTTGCTCTGAGGGAGCACCTGAGATTTCTGCATTTTTAATAAAGCCCCAGGTGGGCTGGTATTGCTGGTCTGAGGGTCACTTTTTGATTAGTATAGTCCCAGACCTTGAGATTGTGCAGACGTAATGCAAGACAAAAGACCAAGACCAAATGAAATGGGGGTCCCAACTCTTAGCCCCTATCTACCCATCAAATACAGAGCTGAAAAGGCTACCCTCTGTGGAAGAACAGGTGGAGGAGTCTCCTACATAGAGGATGTGAGGAAATGCCTAAGCTTTGGTCAAACACCCTTTAGGTGTTGTTCCGAAGTTATATTTTAGATGGTGGTTAACAGGCAATTCTGTACGCTAGAGTAGATGACCCTCTAGTAATACCAGTTGAAGCCTTCAAGAGCAAATTCAGGTTGCCAAAGAAGCCATTTTCCATAAGAATTCAACTTAGAAACCTTGCCTGGGTTTTCAGCCCAGGAGAATTCAGACTGAAATCTCATCTGGGTGAACTTCCAGCCTGTGGGGCCTTCCTATGATTTTAAATTTTCTCTCTCTCACAATCATGTGTGAATCAGTTCCTTCAAATAAGTTATATCTCTTCATCCTCTTGCTTCTGTTTTCCTGGAAAACCCTAACTAATCCATCAGCAATGAAAAAAAAAAAAGAAAAATTAAAAACAATGCCAGGATATCCACATCCTTCAGGTGCCAGAAGTTTTTGTCAAGAGTGTGGGGAGAGATCAGAGACCGGAGGCAGGAGGTCAAGAAAAAGGGAATCTTCGCATACTAAAATTTCTTTCAGTGTCTTCCTTTTGCTGATCTGTCATGGTCTTATCCTTTAATAAACTGATTCCGAAGTTTATTTCTGGTAATGAAAATGTTTTCCTTCATTTATTCAATTGAAAATCCATAAAACAATGACTTTGTACCAGGAATGTGATATTTTCAATAAACTTCTTATAAACATGTTTTTAATATGAAATACCTGGAACAAATATGAAATACCTGGAAATGAATTTAATAAATTATATTTAACATCCATACACAATTCTTTACAATAGGAGTATTTTAGTTTTTCTCCCACTTTTTTTCTGAATTTTCACAAGCCTTTAAAAATGTAAAAATTATTTTTATCTTGGACTGGGATTGTGGCTCAGTGGTAGAGTATTTGCCTAGCATGTGTGAGGCACTGGGTACGATTCCCAGCACCACATTAAAAAAAAGTTAAATAAAATAAAGGTATTGTGAACATCTACAACTAAGAATATTTTTTTAATTATTTTTATCTCAGAAACCATAACAAAGCAAGCCATGGGCTAAATTTGATACATTAAGGATAATTGTTTTCTGACCAACACTTCTAAAACACACCTTAGAGAAATAACCTAAATAACTGAAGAAATATCCTTAGTACCTTGTTCTGCTATAATAAAATACCACTGACTGAGTAATTTATAAACAATAGAAATTAGTTGTAGTTCTGCAGTCTGGAAAGTCAAGATCGAGGCACTGGCACTTAGTGTCTGGTAAGGGCTTTTTTCTTACATCCTCACATGACAGAAAAGGGGTGAGCACTGTCCTCAAGTAGAAGATAGTAGAAGGACAAAAATGGGCCTAAGTACCTTGCTTCAGGCCCCATTTTTTTTTTTAGAATTTCAACTTTATACCATCTGATTTATAATTTTATTCACTATATCATTTTTTAATTTTTAAATTTGTTTTCGTTATACATGACAGTAGAATGCATTTATGCACTTTGATATATCATTCATAGATGGGATATAATTTCTCATTTTTCTGAGTGTACATGTTGCAGAATCACATTGGTCATGTAGTCACATATATACATACAGTAATGATGTCTGTTTCATTCTACTATCTTTCCTATCCTCACATCCCCTTCCCTTCCCTCCCATCCCTTCCCTCTACCTAATCTAAGGTAACACATTCTTCCCTAGTGCCCCCCACCTTATTGTGAATTAGCATCCACATATTAGAGAAAACATTTGGCCTTTGATTTTGTGGGCTTGACTTATTTCGCTTAGCATGATATTCCCAAATCCAACCATTTACTGGCAAATTTCATAACTTTACTCTTCTTTAAAGCTGAGTAATACTCCACTGAGTATATATACTACATTTTCTTTATCAATTCATCTATTGAGGGACACCTAGGCTGGTTCCATAGTCTAGCTATTGTGAATTGAGCTGCTATAAACATTGTGTGGTTGCATCACTATACTATGCTGATTTTTAAGTCCCTTGGGTATAAACCAAGGAGTGAATAGCTGGGTTAAATGGTGGTTCCATTCTCAGGCCCCATCTTAATACCACTACAATGGGAATGAAATTTCAACACATGAATTGGGGGGAAGGGGGCATTCAGACCATACAATATGATATATTTACCTATTGTAAAAATCACTGTTGTAAAGTTGTCTCCAAATCTATTTAAATACAACAAGAATAAATTAAAAGCAAATAAGCTGGACTTCATTAATATTCTTTTCAAAAGATAATATTAAGAAAATCCACAGACTGGGAGAAGACAATTGATAAATATGTATCTGGCAAAGAGCTTACAGCTAGAATATGAAATGAATTCACATTAATAAGATGAACTATACAGAGAGATGTGCACGAATGTACATTGTATAAATATATTTATATATACATTTATATATAAAGTAGGCAAAATATTTGTGCAGACATTTCATGTAAAAGGACTAAACTAGCATATGGAAAGATTTTTTTAAATTTTTAATTTGTATCTTAATGGAGTTGGAAATTAACCACAGTATAATACAGCTATACTTTTTTATAAAGAGAGAATTATTTAAAGGAAAAGACTCACATGATTGTGAGGGATGGTAAATTCGAAATCATAAAATAGGCTCCATAGGCTGTAAATTCAGCAAGAGATAAGATTCTAGTCTTGAGTCTGAATTCCCCTGGCTGAAAACTCAGGCAAGCTTTCTAAGTTTAAATTTTAGGGAGAAATACTTCTTTGGAAAACCTCAGACTTTGCTCTGGAGGCGTTCAAATAATAGGATGAGTTCACCACTTGACTAGAGAGTAATCTACTCAAGTCTGATTTGCTTGTTGACTATATGTAAACCATAACTTGAGAGCCGCATCTAGACCAATGTTCAATGAAAATTTAGGCATTTCATTTATATATATTTACAAAGTACATATCTCTATATTTTCCGTTATATATAAGATTGCCTAAAATTATACAGCCACAATACCAAGTGTTGATGAGGACATGGATGAGCCAAAAAAAAAAAAAAAAAAAAAAAAAACCTCATGCACTTCTTGTGGAAATACAAAATGGTACAAGCACTTTGGGTAATAGTCTAGTAATTTCCAAAAACATCAGTTGTTCCATCCCACCTAAAGGATGTAAAAGCATATATACACACAGATTTACACATAAATGTTCACACAGTAGCTATAATAGTCAAAAACTGGAAGCAACTCAAATGTCCAAAGACAGATAAATGGATGTCAAGTAATGTTTATATAACAAAATTCTCATCAATAAAAAAGACTAATGATTAAAGGCAACAAATAAATGTGTCTCAAAATAACTATGCTGAGCAAAAGACAAAATGAGTATATTTACATATGATCAAAATTTGAGACACTCCAAGGTATAATGACAGAAAACGTATCAGTTGCTTGGTGAGGAATGGGGGCACAAAAAAAGGGCACAAGAAAATGTTTTTTCATGACTTTTATTGTGTGATGTTTTTACCAAGATATACACATGTCATAACTGATCAAATTATTAAATGCATGTGGAGTAGTGTATGAGAGGCCTAAATAAGTAAAACCATTTTTTTAAAAAAAAGAAGTGTCACATAGACACAAGAACAGAAGCATACAATGAAAGAGAATAGAGAAATAGAAAAATCTAGAAATGAATCCAAATTCACAGACAAATTTACAACATAGAAACATAAAATTTTAAATCTGTGGCAAAAGATGAACTTTCAAATAAATGGAAATGGAGAACAAGTTGGTATCAGAAATAAAAGTAAGTTCTTATACAAACTTGTCAATTCATCAAAATAAATTCCAAAGGGATCAAAGTTTTCCATGTAAATGTTGAAGACATAGAAGTACTATAATAAAACACAAACTTTAAATAGCAGAAAATAGGAAATATTTCTTTAACATTACTGGGAAGTCAAAAGTGTTCTGTTTCTTGCTGATATTGAGCTCCTCTTTTATCTGCAATTTAGTCCTCATACATTGCTGGTGGAAAAGTTAAATGGCACAGCCATTTGGAAAACTGTTAGTTGCTTCAAAAGTTAAACATAAGTTACCACAACACCCAGCAAATTCCACTTGTACATATATTCCAAGACAATTAAACACACATGTTCACATGAAGACTTGTCCACAAATGAAGCAGCATTATTCATAATAGTCAAAAAGTGGAAACAACCCAAATGTCCACTGCTGATGAACTGATAAGCAAAATTTGATATATCCATTCCCTTGAATATTGCTTTATAAAACATTTTTATTCCTTTTATTACTTTCCAAAAAACCAATATTTTTATTCAATAAAAAGGAATAAAGTATTGGTACATGCTACAATATGGATAAACCTTAACCATTATGCTAAGTATGACAGAATGAAGTAAGACACACATACATGACCACACATGGTATAATTCTGTTTATTAGGAATTTTCAAAATATGAACATTGATTTAACATGGAAAGCATGCTGAAATTCACTGAATTACATGGTTGAAAATGCAGAACTTTATAATTTGTGAATTTTATCTCAAAATATATGTCCAAAGAGATTGCAATAACATTTGAAGTGCTTATGAAGTCATTTTTAAGTGAAAAAGGACTTTTTCTTCATGTGTGGTACTGGGGAGTAAACCCAGGGCCTCTTGCAAGTTAGGCAAGCAGCACATTACCACTGAGATACATCCCTAGAAATATATATGTATATGTGAATAAAACTATTCTTTTATTCACATGTACATATATATGTTAATAAAAGAGTAGTTTTTGTTCATATTTATGGTTAGATTTGCAGAAAAGAATTGAGCTGAGTAAAGACTGGAAAACACTACATAAAAATTTTAACACTTTCTTTCTAGGTAGTAGAGAGATGTAAAATTTTATTTTCTTCAATTTTCAAAAAATATTTTCAGTTCTTCTATTATAAACACATGTTTTAATAATGGGAAAAATAAAAATTTTGAAAATTACCATAAGGATAAGGTGTCAGACAATGTCATAGTTATGCAGGCTGTTCTAGACTTGTCTCCAGTGTCAGATGATGTCATGTATGCTAGGCAAGCAATAAGATCTCTCATCGTACCATGAAAACACAATGACTGCAAAAGCTTAAATTTGTCTTAGGGAGTACTCTACTGACCAGTAAGAAAGTGTTTTCTGATCTTATCTTATACAGTAGAAACCTCAAGAGAGTAATTTGTATAGGGGATTACCCTCAGGTAGTGACTGATGACTGGAACATATTTTTATACTTAGGGCAGAAAATGCCCTCTATATAGACTTATATAGAGATTCTCTATATATAAAGTTTGGATTTGTGGTGACTGAAGACCTGTCAGATCAACTATATTTTTTTAAATTTCCTGAACCAAACAACCGATTTCAGGCCTCATACCCTATTTGATAACCTCTGCTTCACTGCACAGCTCGAGTAGAATGAAGTGAATGTAGAGTCAGTGAAGTTGGAATCACAGTCCTGAGAGACAAGGATTTTGTGTGGGCCAAATATGTGGTAGTAAAAGTCTCTTGGATATGGATAATGCAATGTTAGGAATGGCAGGGACTACAAGGGCAGGATGTGGTACAGACAGACACATGGACCTGAAAGGAGCTATTTTTTTACACTCATTTGAAGAAATGATGGATTGGATATTGGAAAACGAGGGGGAGAAAACTGTGATAGGAAATACCATCAGAGCAACTGCAGGAGAAGTCATAAACCCTAAGGAATGCCACCTTACCAGGAAGAAGTTGGAGTATTTAGTGGAGAAGATAGTTAAGACAACATATTTACATTAGCAGAAAGCCCAGTGGAAGTTCTTGATATGGAGAGGAGCATGGGTTAGTTGGAGTACAGACTGTAAAGAGTTAAAGCCCATATAGTTAAAAAGTACTAAGGGAGCCTGAGAGAGCTGAAAGCGCCTGCAGATTTTCCATGGCCACTGAAAAAAATAACAATTCTTTTAAAAATAAGTATAAACAGTTTGTATGACAAAACTGGCCAAAAAAGAAAAAAGAAAAAGAAAAAGAAAGGAAAGAAAGAAAGAAATTGACACTGATCTGATCAGAATTCAACCTTGGATAGGGTCTTAGAAAATCTAAACTCATCATTTCCAACACAATAAATAGTAATTACAGAACTTCTAATACCATGACCAATTTTGTCAAATACTTACTATGGTGACTATGATAACCACTTCAATTTTATCAATTGTTGTAATCTTTACAAAAGGGAAGTAGGAAATCTACCATTAACTAGTTGTTTTGTTTGTTTCACTTGATTTCTGTTTCTCATATTCCTTATTTGAAAAACAGGAATGATAGTAATAGTAACTACTTTGAGGAGGATCAAAATCCGTGTTCATGGATTGAACTAAATACTATTAAAATGTCTATACCACTCAAAATGTTCTACAGATTGATTAATCTCTATCAAAGATACCAATGACGTTTTTCACATAAGTATAAAAAATAACCCTGAAATTCATATGGAACAACAAAAGTGGGCAAAAGCATCTTGAATAAAATGAGTAAAGCTGAAGGAAGCATACTACTGGACTTCTACAATACATTGCAATTTTGTCATAATCAAAACAACAAGGTACTGACAGCACAAAAACAAACACATGGATCAAGGGAACTAAACAGCCCAGAAATAAATCCACACACTTATTACCAATTGACTGACAAGAACACACATTGGAGAATGGGCACTCTCATAAAAAAATATTACTGATGGAGGAGGAAGGCTGGAGATGTAGCTCAGTGGTAGAGCTACATCCCTAGTACTGCCAAAAGAAAAAAAAAAGTTGAGAAAAGTAGACATTCACATGCAGGGGGAATAAAAATTAGATTCTTACTCTCATTTATAAAAATCAACTCAAAATGAATTAGAGGGCTGGGGTTGTGGCTCAGTGGTGGAGCATTTGCCTAGCATGCATGAGGCACTGGGTTCAATCCCCAGCACCACATTGAAAAAAAAAAAAACTAAATAAACAAAATAAAGATATCGTGTCTATCTACAACAAAAGGATTAAAAAAAAGAGAGAGAGAAAAAGCATGACACCCGAAAAACAGGGACTGGGGCAAGGTACATGCTCCACAAAGCTTGACCCATCATTATCATTACAACTTCTTATACTACTGCAAATGTAATGGTTATTGCCTTCCAGATAAGGCTAAGAGAAGTTGATAAACTTGCCCAAAGGTCATGTCACAGAGCCAGCTGGTAGAGGAGTAAGATTTCAAATGCTAATCTCATGTCACTTCTGCCAAAATATCTGAATCACTTCTTTTTGGTTTTAAGATACATAAAAAAACTTAGATCCAAACTCCACTTGGCTCTGTCATAGTATGTGTTCTTTTCTTTGGGCTTCAATGGCTTTTACTTCTTGCAAATCAGCTTGCTAGCCTGCTGTCCCTCATCTTTCCATGGTACTTAGTCTCTTCCGTTATTCTCATTCTTTATAAGACCTCAGTTCATCTTTTCTTTAGGGAAGCTTTGACTTTGTTTAACTAGGATAATAATTCATTCATATGCTCCAGACTTGAATTTTAAGTACTTTTAAATTAATATGTTTCCTCCACAAGACATGAGATACTGTTCTTTGTTCTCTGTTCTTTCTTTCTTTGTGGACCTAACCTACTATTTAGCATGGAGAGAAAGAAAAGAAAAATTATGAACTAAAATGGATAAAGAAAAGAAAAAAATAGCATGATTTATCCCTTTTAACAGGTTAAAAAGTCAAACCAATAAGATAATAGTTCAGGAAGTGGGAGTATTACATGTCTAAAAGACAAACAGAACTAAGTAAAATACAGTAAAAAGATCATAAACGAGTTAAAGTAGAGAACTTGGAAAAAAGTTGAAATACAGCACAAGACCAGCAACATAAAAACCATGAGTTAGGGTGGAGAAAGCATTCCAGAGAGTGAGAGCAGGCTCTCCCCACAGCTGAGTGCCTAGCAGGGTGGTTCCAGACAGGGTTTCCCAGAAGAGACAGGACCAAAGAAGAGGGCAGCAGGAAGAGGATCTGAATTAGGTCCTGGCTCTAAGAACTTTAGGAAACAAAGGTAAATATTATGTTTGCTCTCTCTTGAGAAGAAGATCTAGGTCAATTTGTCAAGGACAGCAAATGTTTGCAAAGAGGTAACTTAGGGAGAAGGATGTATTTCTTAGCACAATTCTCCAGGAAGAAGAAACCTAGAAGTCCTCTAAGGAGACATTAAGGATAAAAACTAGATAGCTGGTGCATAAGATGTGTGAAGAGAAGGCTACAGTAGCGTTCAACTTAGGAAAACAGAAGAGAATTTCAGAGGCCATGTTGCAATAGAGAGAGGAAAGCCAAAAGGGAGGAATTTCTGGACCAGAAGACAGTGAAGAAAAGGAACTTAGTTTCCATCTGTGCCTGAGTCTGATAGCATGGCAGTCACTCACCAAAAACAGAAGGTGGAGAATGGTGTTGATGGCTTTGGAATTAGCACAGAATATTGTGGAGTGAGGTCAGTTTTAAAGTCAAGTCCATCTGCGTTCATCACTTTCTACTACTATCAGCTTTTAGACTTCTCAGAGTAGCATGACAAACGGATGTGCTCAAGGTTTCAGCTCTTTTTGAAAAACAATCATTTTACCATTAATTTATGTTTTTACACTGAAAAGAATCACATATACTTTTGAAGTAGAATATGAAACATGTACCTGATGATTTTTTTAAAATAAAGACATTTCCTGATTATAGGCAGCTGCAGGGGATGTGCTACATATTTCTTGCAGGCCATATTCAATTCCCATTGTTATTAGGACTCTAGTTTAAAAAAAATTAAAATAATTATGAGACTGTTTTTATTACTATACAATTGTAGCAGGAAGGGGAAGATAATTACTGGTATCTAAGCACCTAGCACTTCTCCAGAGGGAAAGTATTTTTCTTAATCTTTTCCTTCCTTTTTCAGTTTATGAGAATACGTGTGGGGTTCATTTTTTACTTAGCCAATTAAAAAATTATCTTCTACCCATGCTCTCCCTCCCTACCCCACTTTGAGTCACCCCCCTTATATCAGAGAAAACATTCAGCATTTGTTGTGGGGGGATTGGCTAACTTCACTTAGCATAATCTTCTCTAATGCCATCCATTTCCCTGCAAATGCCATGATCTTATTATTTTTTAGTGCTGAGTATATACAAACAGAGATTTAATAAATTATGGTATAAAGATGTATTAAGAATTGTAATACAAAAATTATGAATGTAATGCACTCCTTTATTGTGATGTATGTAAGAAATAATAAAAAAATTAAAAAATAAATCATTTTCTAATATTGACCAGCTGAAGATCCTTCCAACCAAAGTCTTTGCTCATAGGAATATAAATAAAATTTGTTAATATAGAAACTCAGTATGTTCAACACAAAGAAGTATTATATATCTAAAATATTTTTATACTAAAAACATACTTGAGGATATTTGTTTAGAAAATAATCAATATATGCAGGTGCATATGGTGCGATTTCATCTTTTATTTTCTTCCTGAATATTTCTTTTACTTTTCCAACATTTAATATCCTATTAACATAATAGAATCTGAAGCTCAGAGCAACTTCCTAGTGACCTTGGAAGTATAATGAAAAATAGAGATAGATATATATTCATTCAAGTCATAAAATATAGTTACATTTAAAAATTTTGGGGTAGAAACACATTTGAATCTACCAAAGCTGCAATATGCAAATACTATATTTTTATGGATAAACATGTTTTTCCACTGGAGGGTGCAATTTGTCAGTATATCAAGTTTTTCACAGTTCCTTTAATGAGTACACTTTAGAAATAATATTGGAGAATTGACTACTTGCAAAACACAAAAAAGTAAGAGCAGATTTCCTGATGCTTTAAATAAATGAAATTTCACCAATAGGAATTTCGGTATTATTGCACAAAAGACTCATAATTTAATTAGGATCAGGTGACCTATATACTAGGCATAGTTTTGTTCTTTTATCATTTTTGGATACTGTGTGAGAGATTCTTGGCTGCTAATACTATAAAAATGTCTACTAATTTATGATGTAGATGAATACAGACCTACCTATATAATATAAAGTTTTATAGTTTTTTTTCCTTTGGCAGTTTATGCATTCATTGAAACTTTTCTATAAAATATAGATCGCTTTTCCTTTATTAGAATTTATTCCCAGTAATAATATGTCATCTAAGATTAACTGTAGGTTTAATAAGCATATAAATAATATATACATTTAATTAATTTTTTTTAAAGAGAGAGAGAGAATTTTAATATTTATTTTTTAGTTTTCGGCTGACACAACATCTCTTGTGGTGCTGAGGATCGAACCCGGGCTGCACTCATGCCAGGAGAACGCGCTACCGCTTGAGCCACATCCCCAGCCCTTAATTAATATTTTTGCTTTTATTGTGTGTTTCATATAGTAGGAATCTATGTGTTTCTCAGGTTTAATGCTAATAAAAGACCACTTATCATAATAGCCAGTATTACTGAGCACTTATTAGGTATTAGCACAATTCTATATTTATTAACTTTCCATTTTTAACTTACTTCATTCTCACAACAACCGTAGCAACTAGGTACCATTTTCTCCATTTCATGATGAAGAATCAAACGTGCTAAGTGACTTCTTTAAATCTGTATAGTTAGTACCAAGTGGCCTGGCTCCAGGGCCAAGACTTAATCACTGCTAAATAACTGTTAAACTTTTTTATGTCAACCACTTTTTCTCAAATTTACTATTGTGATTTTTATTTTATACACAAAACATAGGCACATGAATTAATGTCTCAAAGATATCTATCAAATATATTTTTGCATTTTCTGCTTGGCCTAAGTTGAAAGAACTCCTGTAATTATGACTTGGATAAGTGATTTTGTGGCTGAGACACACCCCAGACACACCCCAATTACACCACAGCAGCTATTCTTTCCTTCCCTCCCACTAGCAGAACACTAAGATTTTGATGGCACATTGCCACTAGAGTAAAAGACTAATTTTCCAGACATTCTCAGATCTGCTTGAACATATAACTAAGAGGTTAATAAAATGTCTGGTGTTATACTGTATGGGGCTTCCAGGGAGTCTCATCAGAAAATAAGCTTTGTGCCTCTGCAGCACTAAACTCCCACTTACTCGTTCCTATTCCCCGAGTGCAGCTGGAGACTAAACAGCCATTTTGGACCTTGCAACAAGATGACAGAGTGGCAGAACAAGACAGGGAAGGAACTTCTACCTCCTAAAACTCTATTTTGAGGGTTTTTTTTTTTTTTTTTTTGGCACCGGGAACTGAACCCAGGACACTCAACCACTGAGCCACATCCCCAGCCCAATTCTGTATTTTTATTATAGACAATGTCTCACTGAGTTGCTTAGTTCCTTGCTGTTGCTGAGGCTGACTTTAAACTCGAGATCCTCTTGTCTCAGACTCCTGAGCTGCTGGAATTAATGATAATATCTCCCGTAAAATTGTTAGGAGGATCAAATGATAAAATAATAGGGGCAATGTTTGCAAACTATTAAGGGTTATATAGATACTAGCTGTTATGAGTAGATTTTTGCTTTCTGCTATGAGAGGAAATGCCATAAAATACATAAATCATCAAGAATTTAGAGCTATTTCCTGTACCAAGATAAGAACTTGAGATATTACAGCTTTTTCATAAAATTTTTGGAAAACAATTTGGACATTATACCTAAGTATCTTTAATACTTTATAATTAGATTACAATTCATACTTCATTTTTAAATCATAAAATCTCACAAAACTATTTTGAGGGTTGTTTTAGTCTTTTTTACAAAAATATTTAAAAAGATATTTATGTAAATATTCTCCCTAAGTATTTTCAAATAATATTATGGGTTTTTAGTTAAAATATGTAACTAATCAATTTCATTATTTGAACTCTTTTATGGGTTTCATAGATGAAAGGAAATAACAGTACTCCCATGTTAGCAGATGAACAACTAAGAATCCATTTAGAAGCACTTTAATGTTTTATGAGCTATTTGTCTCAAAAATATATTTCTTAGATAAAAAGTCATACAAGCATGGTACTCAAAAACTCTTGTGAACTTATAACTATGAAACAAATATGAGATGCAGAACACCAGGCAAAATTGCAGAACAGTATCCAAATATTTGTCAGGTCTAAGGAAAATTCACATAGTTGTGAATATTGTTTATAAATACATATATTCTGTGCATGGAGTAGACACAGCTTTACCCTGTAAGAAATGGAATTTCTTTGCAACAAAGATAAAGAGCTCTGGATAGTTTATCCATCAAATCAAATGCTGACAGCATTCAGTCTCATTTCAAAGGGAAGAGGAGTTTGGGGTCTCTGCTTTCCTTTCTGACATCCTTTCTCACTTCTCCTCTTACCTTGGGAGTCCATCCCACTGTGATCTTGTGAAGAGAAGAGAAAGCTTCCAATCAGCTCAGCTGCCCTTCTCTCCTACCTACTCAATCGCTCTTCAAAATGTCAGGAAACAGGAGACTCTTTAGATCCAAGAAAGCAGAGAGAGCAATAAAATATTGAGGGTACCTAGCTGAAAACATACTAGAAATGGGGAGAAAAAAAGTAATGAAATAAAAGTAGGATGACGAGTTTCCTCCTACTCAGCTTGTGGCCTTGTCATATTTCTCAATAATCTGTGCCTCATGATGAATGAGTCCATGTCACCAAAAATATAAGACTCATAAATTTGTAATAACAATAAGAAACTAGTTTAAGCACAACAGCATTTGGAACTAGATGAATTAGAAAAGAAAACAATTTTTAATAAAAATTTTAAAAATAAGGATGGGGAGGGAAGTGAACAGGGCATTTCACATGGAATGCAGAATATTATGCACCTGTAAGAAGTTGTGCTGAAGATACCTACAATGTTTCTCAGGCACCTCCTCAAAGGGAGTTTTCCTTTATTCTTCAGAGCATTTGTAAACTTTTTAGTAAAAACATAAATGAATAATCCAAAGTATTACATAAAATGTGAGGTTTGTTTCATTCAATTTGAGGTCTTTCCTGAATTATAGCACACAGGGGTAGTCTTTACTAAATCTGGATGCCTTAAAAAAATAAAATTTAAGGAGTTGGAGGTATAGCTCAGTGGTAGAACATGTGCTTAGTATGTGTGAGATCCTGGGCTCAATTTATTGGCACCACCAATAAATGAAATAGAATAAAATAAAATTTAGGGTAAATGTCCTTGAGGGCCAGTGTCAAGGGAGACATCACTCCTGTCCCACTCTTGCAAGTGAAACAGAACTCCCTCCTTTCCATCTTATTTCTGATATTTTTCATGAAAGTCACATTTAAATATCTGCCATTTGTCTACTGACAGACTCTTCTTATATGGTATTCGACTTGCCTATTTCCAGGAGAGTAGGTGTGGACCCAATTCTTTGGATGCTAAAATCAAAGCAAGCTATATCACAAAAGTGGATATATGTATATGAGAATATTCTCCCAGGATTTCTCAGTCTAGCAAGGACTTTGGAAAATATTGAAAACATGCTGATAGCATTAGTAGCATGAAGGAAGTCAAGAACCACAGCAAGCTGGAAATGCCAGAATGGACATCCCAGATGGTAAAAGAAGGAACTAAAAGGCTAGGTGAAGAGCTAGAGTAGATACATTGTGTGAGACTGGAAAGCCCTCTATATGGAGGACTTGGGATATATTAATGAAAGGGCCACCAACATCAGAAAGAACCACTTCTCTAGCTCAACGTTAATGGCAGGAGATGCTATGGGCTAAATCATGGCCTCCTCAATATGTCCACATGCCTGGAAACTGTGAAGATGCAACCATCTTCATCTTTGCAAAATGGCCCTTTCAGATGTGATTAAGGATTTTAGGAGACTATCCTGAATAATCTGGTTGGGCCCAAGGTAATCCCAGTAGTCTTTATAAGAAAGGAGCAGGAGCGGGGAGTCAAAGAAGGAGATATGGAAATGCAAACAGGCTGGAACGATGCCCCCATGAGCCTAGGAAGGGAAGCAACTGTGGAAGGTGAGACAGGCAACTACATGTGCCCTGGAGACTTGAGAAGGAATTCAGTCCTGTCAGCCTGTTTTTATCCCACCAAGACCTATGTTCAACTTTCAAATACACAAGAGAATAAAATGTGTATTGTTGTAGCCCACTATTTGTAAAAATTTGTGTTATAATAGCAATAGAAAACCAATACATTTAAGGACAGGAGATAATGGGTAAGTCACTCTAAAACAATGGAGATGAAATGGCCACTCTTTAATAATAAGGAGTCACTGGGGTTATCTCACCCATGCCCCATTTGGGCGATGGAATTTGGGTCTCCTCTATGTGAGGTGGGCTGTAAAATTAAGCTAAGAAAAAAAAGCAGGGAAGAAACCACACAATATAGAATTAATTTTGGAGAGCAGGGGCAGGAGGGCTCTACGACCTTAGGAGTCCAGCTTCCACACTGGGAAGGAAGAGAGAGAGAGAGAGAGAGAGAGAGAGAGAGAGAGAGAGAGAGAGAGAGAGAGAGCAGCATGGGTACCTGCCTTTGCTTTATTATATATAGGGAAAGTTCAAAGGTTATCCATAGAATGTTCTTTGCCAAACAAGGCAAGAGGTAGGCCAACCAGGCCCAATGGGTCATGCCTAATTCTGGAGCTACCAGAGCAGCCTTCTTAATCCATGTTCAATGCATAATCCATTAAGTGGGAGGGGGCCACAAAATAGCATGCAATGACAGACCAAAATCTCCTTGGCTCAAGGCCAAGTGAAGATGCTAAACTGCTCAGGAGTGGCTTCCCACAGGAGCACAAACCAAGTTAAGAGCAAGGTTTGAGTGGGAATCAGAAGACCTGCCCCTCAGAGAGTTAGCTACTAGAATGTGACATCAGTTGGGGCAAAACAGATTGATTACTATGAATACCATAAAACAAGGATACTGTGCAATCTGCACAATGAAAAAAGAAAAAAGAATGGATGCCCAGAAAATGGAAGCTTCTTTTTAAAAAAGAAAAACAAGGCATAATTTTACTTCTAATTTTATATATGAGCCACTTTACAAATCCCAAATTCATAGAGTCAAAGAGGCCAAATCTCCAACAAGAAGTACTTTTGGAAAGTGGACAAGGTAACAATTTTCCATAGTAATTTATTTGGGTAACTATAGTCTGTACTATGGGAGAAGGGGAATACCCAAACATTGAGGTCTGAGTTCTACTTTAGCATGCTTTTCTTAGAGTTCAACTTTTACACTTGCCCATTTGCAGCAGGATCAGTCAGTGATATATCTGGAGCTGCCTGGGTAGGAGTCAAATGTATTTCTCTTGCAAAGGTCCTAGGATATGGTTAGCTAACTGCCTGTTAACTCATTCAAAGTCTGCATTAACTTTTGCTGAGAAAAATGGGGACGTGGGTGTGACTGTTTCTGCACATGTAGGATCCCCCTAAGATTTTTAAAAATGAGATCTTTGCTTTGAAATTCCTCATTGGGCTGAAAGACAGTTTGTCAGTCCTGTATCATGACTGTTTTAGTCAGCTCTTTTGCCACTACCTCAGCCTCCTGAGTTGCTGCGATTAGAGGTGTGTGCCATTGCACCCAGCCTATCATGTATATTCTAAATCAGTAAGAATGTATGTCACTGTGTCCCCAGTGGGCAAATACATGAGAACCCAGTGATGGAAGCAGGAGTGGCCACAGTAAGACCTTTTATCAGGGACCCAATTGAGGAAGTTATGTTTTCTGCTCCTGAAATTCTGAGACATAGAGGACCTTCAGAGGGGGAATGCTTCTACTTGGGTCTCGTTAATTAAGCTATAACTGCCACCTGGGCTCTTTGGGTTGCCTATGCTTTGGGACAAGCAGGCAGGAAAATAAGTCACCTTCCTGAAGGGAGTGCTCAAACTTGATTATCAAGCAAAGTAGGACCACAGAAGCTTAAAATATGCTAGTTCTTGCTTGCTTGCTGCTTTCAGAATCCTGTGGTTACCATGTGACGAAGCCTGCATTAACCTGATAGATGATGACAGACACATGGTCCAGTTGTGCATGTGCATAGGCTGCCAAATATTAGTCAAATGAGTGAGGCTGTCTCAGATTACCCAGAGACCAGGCAAAACACACTGACGTCGTGGAGGCATGGACAAGTCAGTGGAGATCACCTGAGTGGGTTTAGACCACTGGATGATAAATTAACGATTGTTGTTCTATGTACCCAAGTTTTGGAGTGGCTTAGTATGAAGAAGTGTGAACTGATAGAATAAATAACTTGGAAAGAGAAGGGTTTTAGAAATAAGGGTACTGTAACCATTTTTTTTCTCAAAAGCTATGTAATCCAAGGATTATTTTTAAAAAGTAGAAATGCATTGGCAGCTGAATGGAAGGCAATTAGAACCTAGTAGTCTATATGTTCCCCCCGTTATCCACTGGGTCCATAGCTTCTTCTATCATTATCCATTATCACTTTCTTCCTAAATGACTTCCTCTAGATACTGTTTTCTCTTAACCGTGTTATTCAGATTGATTCAGTATCTCTTTTTGCAAACACTTATTGTGTATGTTCTTTGCAACAGACTCGTGCTGGATATTGAGAATAAACAACAAGGTATTTAGTTCAACCAATGTATATGGTGCCAAGCATAATTTTCAGCAGCTCAATTCACAGTAGCTAAGCTATGGAACCAACCTAGGTGCCCTACAACAGATGAATGGATAAAGAAAATGTGGTATATATACACAATGGAATATTAACTCAGCTTTAAAGAATGAAATTATGGCATTTGCAGGTAAATGGATAGAACTTGAGACTATTATTCCAAGTGAAGTGAGCCAATCCCCCCCCCCAAAAAAAACCCAAAGTCCGAATTTTCTCACTGGTATGTAGATAACACACAATCAGGAGAGGGTGAGAAGAAGTTCATTGGATTAGACAAAAGGGAATGAAGGGATGGGAGGGGAATAAGAATAGGAGAGACAGTAGAATGAATTGGACATACCTTTCCTACGTTCATATATGAATATGTGACTAGTGCAACTTCACATCATGTACAACCACAAGAATGGGAAGTTATACTCTGTATATGTATAATATGTCAAAATACACTCTACTGTCACGTATAGCAAAAAGAACAAATAAAGAAAAAAAGAAACAAGGTTTTCTGGCTCATGATTCTGGGAGTGCAGGGTTGAAGGACTGCACTTGGTGATGAATTTCATGTTGACAGAGTCCTGAGATAGTATATGATGTTGCATGGCAAGAGACGTTAAGTGTGTGTGTGTGTGTGTGTGTGTGTGTGTGTGTGTGTGAGAGAGAGAGAGAGATCTTCTGGTCTGTATCCCTTTTAAGCCATCAGAAACTCAGTTATGGGGGTTCCACCCTGATGGCCTTATATAATTCTAATCACCTCCCCAAAGTGAGAGATTGATTTAAGTTTCCACCTTCTTAATACCTGACAATGGAGATTTAATTTCAACACAGGAAATTTTGGAGGACACACTCAAACCGAATCATCCTTCCTCCAAGTTTTCTAAGAGTTTCTATCATATATGGGAGTTAAATTCCATTACATAATTTTCCTGCATCAAACATACAATTTTTCTTGTATAAGCCCATTGATATGTTGAATTGTGTTGACTTTCTAATGTTGAACCAGCTTTGTATGTCAAGAATAAATCCCCTTTTGTTGTGGTATATAATTCTCTTTATATATTTTTAAGAATATAATTTTCTCATCTTTTATTCAGGTTGTTTGTATGTTTATGAGAGGCATTGGTCTATACCTTCCCCTTTTTTAAAAAAAAAAATAGCACCTTTATCTGTTTTAGATATTAAGGCAATGCCTGGCTCAGAGAATGGGTTGGGAGGTATTCTCTGCTTTTGTTTTCTGGCAAGGGTTGAGAGTTGGGTTCACTGCTTCCTTAAATGTTTGGTAGAAAGTATCAGTAAACCATCCAGGCATGGTGCTTTCATTTTTGGCAGATACTTAATTATTGATTCAATTTCTTTAGTACACATAGGCCCTTCTTGGCTTGCTTGGGTTGTCATAACAAAATACATTAGACAGAGCAATTTATAAACAACAGAATTTGAGGTATTACAAATTTATGAATTACAACCAAGATCAAGGTGCCAGCAGATTTAGTGTCTGTTGAGAGCCTGTTCCTACAGATGACACCCTCTTGCTATGTGCCCACATTGCTGAAAGTATAAGGTAGGTACCTTAACTCTCTTTCAAGAGGGCACTAACCCTTCTCATGAGAGTGGACCCCTAATGACTTAATCACTTCCCCAAAAGCCCAGTCTTTGAATACCATCACATAAGGTATTAAGTTCCAACATATGAACTTGAGAGGAGCACAGCATTTGGACCACAGCAAGGCCTATTCTGATTAGTTATAATTTTTTGTGTGAATTTTGTAACTTGTGTCCCTAAAGAAATAGTCCATTTCATCCAAGTTATCAAATTTGTAGGCAGAGGTTTTAATAGCTTTCCTTTTAGTTGTTAATGGGATCAGTATTGTTAACTCATCATTCATTTATGATATTAGTAATTTTTACTTTTTATTTTTTGCAAATCATTGCGGTAGAGTTTTATCAATTTTACTGATCATTTCAAAAAATCGGCTTTTGTTGCTGATTTTCCCTATTCTGTTTCCAATTTTGTTGATTTTTGTTCATTATTTCCTCTATTTTCTAAGTTCTAGGGCTTTTATTGATTTGAGACTTTTCTTTTTACGAATTTATGTAATTTAGTTTTATTAATTTTCCTCTTAGCACTATATTAGCTATGTTCTAGGATTAAAAAAAAAAAAGAGTCCTATTGGTTTAGTAACAAAAAGCAAATTAAGAAACCCAAAGTAGAAAACTGAGAGGACAAGGGAAGAGACCTTTGAATCAGGGACACAGGAAGCACTGCTCATGGCAGGAGCTTTGCTCATGAAGCTATCCTGATTTCAGGGTCCTTTGGTTTCACTGTTGCTACCAGGTCCCAGAACAGAGATTGTCCTGTGGGAACACACCCCCATCCTTCCCACCCTAGCATGTTCACCTGAGTCAAGGACCCTTACTCCTCCTGGGGTGAGCTCAGCTTCTGCATGTCCTGCATCTTGTCCAGCAGGGCGGGGATGAAGGCTTCAGTGGGTTTGTAACAGCCAACCATCAGCTCCTTGACTCTGGCAGCCTGGGTATCATTGCTCTCCATGTCCAGAGCTGGTCCACGCCAATCTCCACCTCTGGGGTCTTCTCTTCCTGGCAGTGGTAGGGCTTGGGAGCTGTCCCAAGGTCCACTCCTCCAAGTTGAGGCGCTTCGCAGCGGCTTTGGGGCTTACCTGACAGTGACTTTCCCTTGGCGCCTCCCTGGGCACTAGTTGCCAGCACCACCGAGGGGCTCACCTGCGGCCCCAGAGGAGTTCTGCAAGTACTCGGGAGTCAGGCCTGGCCACACGCCTGCCCGAGGTGTGCCTGCTGATTGTCCCCCACTGCTGTCCTCTCTTTGTCACTGTCCCAGGAATTTTAACGTTCAATTTTATTTTTTATTCGTTCAATGTATTCTTTCAATTTCCTTTGAGACTTCCTCTTTGATCCATGGATTATTTAGAAGTATGTTTTTCTGTGACCACATGTTTGGAGATTTTCCTGTTGTCTTTCTGTTATTGATTTATAGTTTGATTTCATTGTTGTCAGAGAACAAATATGTATGCTTTTAATTCTTTTCATTTTGCCGAGTTTGTTTTATGATCCAGGTTGTGGTCTTTCTTGGTGTCTGTTCCAGGAAAGCTTGAGAAGAATGTGCTTCTGCTGCTGTCAGTGGGTGTTCTATACAATTCAGTGAGATCATCCCTTTGCATATCATACTATGCTGCTTCTATATTCTTCCTTGATTTTCTAACTTCATATCGAGTTTGATGTGGGGCCTTGAAATTCCCAACCATCATTATAGGCTTGTCTATTTGTCTTTTAAGTTCTACCAATTTTTTATCACACATTTTGCAGTTCTGATTTGGGAATGGAATGCATTCTTGCTCTGTGTAATGTAATTTTCTTCTATGTCTGGGAATTTTCTTTGCTGTGAATTCAATGGTAGCTAACATTAACAGGAGTAGTTCTGCTTTTTAAAAATTAATGTCTCCATGATATGTGATTGATGCCTTTTTCCTTTGTTGATCTGCCTATATTTTTAAAGCTCATGAATATTTATAGACAGCATAGGGTTAGGTCATGTTTCAAAGTTTACTTTGCAAATTTGTGTCTTTTCATTGGTATATTTTGCCCACTTGCATTTAACCTGATCCTTGAAATATTGGGCCTTATGTTTGCCATTTTACTTTTAGTCTTCTATTTGTTTTCTCTGTTTCCCCACTTTTCACTTTACTGCCTTTCTCTGGGTCACTTGAACACTTTATAATTCCATTTTTACACATTGATAAATGTTTTTTCAGAAAATACTTTTTAGATGTTGATGAATCTTTATTTTATTCATCTATTTATATGCGGTGCTGAAATTCGAACTCAGTGCCTCACACATGCTAGGCAGGCCCTCTACCACTGAGCCACAACTCTAGCCCTATAAATGATTTTGACTGTATATTTTTAGCTCTTTGGAAACCTTTTTTCATGGTTGCTCTAGGTAATCTCACACACTCATCCACATGCACATACTAAAATAAAGATGGATGTGTAAATTCAGATGGACTATGTACAGTTTTAGGATCTGCTAAATGTAAATTTGTTTAAAATATTGGTGAGGAAAGATAGTGCGCTATCTTAGAAGACTTCCTGTATTCCTTCTATGTAATATCCATAATTTTTACAAGCTTTATTTCATAAACTCACATTTTAAAATCTGTGACTTTCAGAGGACAGTTGGCCATAGTTTTATACATAGTTTTCACATTGCAACACGTGTGGCCTTTAGTCGATACCCTGTCATACTTGAATTGACATTCTTTGTTCTTTAAATCTTAGTTTTATATAAAATAGTTGTAGCTCAGTGGTAGAGCACTTGCCTCATACGTGTGAGGCACTGGGTTCAATTCCTAGCACCATGTATAAATAAGCAAATAAAATAAAGGTCCATCCACAAGTAAAAAATACTAAAAAAATATGTAAAATAATAATGTACTTTATTATCAATAATGTTTTCTATTTAGCAAAATATATAATTGATCTGAAGTGCAATATTAGTCAAATCTTTGTGAAGTTAAAAATATATGCAGTGTTTACATTAAGCCAAAAGCTACTCAACTTACATTGAATAACTTTTCCTTAGGCATTGACTTCAAAGTCACTCTTTTTTAGTTTTGGTTAATGCAAACCTTTTTTTCTTATGTCTATTTCTAATAAATACTTTTTATAGTAAAATCTACTACAAATAACTCTTACATAGTTTTTCTATTATCAAAATGTTCCTCAAGAAGTCTGAATGTTTAAAGAAATACTTATAAGATTATAAAAAAATACTTTACTAAGATTTTGTATGTTTGAAACTTCTGTTTGCATGTTAGAATTGTATAACCAAGGTTGTCGTAGTCATAATGTCAAGAAATTCAAATTTTAAGAGTCATAAACAGCAAGTCTAAAACTAAATTTGAAAGGATGATGTGAGGGAAAAAAAATGCTACTGTTTCCAGCTAATCTAACCTTTCAAGGGCACTTTACAGTGAGAAGAAGATTATAAGTACAGACAGATTTCATGATTAGAAGGTTCATTAGTAAGAAGGTACAGAATACTAATCACAAGACTTTCATTTGCACTGACAAGGTCTGACCTAGCTGGCATTCATCAATGACAGTGGAATTGCTCCCTGGTGGTATCAACCACAGGCAAGGCAGAGAAAACAGTTCTTCATGCAGGAATTCATCAGAAGGAAGCAGAGCTGTATCACACACCACTGCCTTTGGGAGCTCCCCAGAGAGCATCTAGCATCTTATCTGAATCAGTTTGTTTGGTCTGTAAAATGTAAAATGCTCAGGGGAACTTTGCATATTAAAGAAAGTTTAAACCTTGGAACCCTACAACAACAACCATCACATGAATACCCTAAATGATTTAATTGACCATGAGTAGTTGTTTTAAAAACATCTATAAGCAGAGTCATATACCTTAATATTAACCATTGTGGAATTACAAATGTTATAACCTCCTGTAAATATTTCTATTTCTAAATATTATTATATCCAAATGACAACTATGTTAATATCTTTCAAAATCTCATATTTTACATTTGGAAGGCCATTTTCATATTTCCATTATAAATGTGTATTTAAGGACCCTTTTCTAAAGTGACCTAATTTTTAACAAAATATGCTCACATCATCTAAAAGCATTTTATAAAGAATGATTGAATTTCCAGAGCTGTGCTTGATGCTGTGAAGGAGAAAACCGAGTATTATGCAAAGAATGTATTGCTAATTCCTTATGAAATTAACAAATTAAATACAATAATTAGAGATTATACAGAGCAATATACAACAGAATGAAACACCCAGGTTCTGGAGTCAGACAAACTCAATTTCAAATCCTAATTGCTCCCCGGTTACTGGGTCTCAGTTTATTTCCTTGTACAAGAGAAAAATACTCCCCAACTTATGCACAGGGTTGGGATAAGCATTAGGTAAATAATTATTATTATAACTAAAAATTGTGTATAAAATACTTCAAATAAAATACCAAAGAGAGAAGGCCAAAGAAACAAGTAAAGGCCTAGCAGAGGTGACACTTGATTTGGGAATTAAAATGTCTCTATTTTATAATAATGGCATTTTACAACTTTTAAAATTAATGTTAGAATAAATAGGCAATGAATTATGTAATGATTAAATTATGATACAATTAATATTGCCTGTTTAGCTGGGTATGGTGGCACACACTTGTAAATTCATTGGCTGGGGAGGCTGAGGCAGGAGGATTACAAGTTCAAAGCCGGCCTCAGCAACTTAGCAAGGCTCTTAGCAATTTAGCAAGACCCTATCTCTAAATAAAACATTAAGAAAAGCTGTGATCTGGTTCAGTGATTAAGCACCTGTGGGCTCAATCTCCAGGACAAAAAAAAAATTTGCCTATTTACCTGCTAACTTAAATGACCCCCCAAAGATAAGTGAATTTTACTTTAATTTTGGTTTTTGTTATTGATGGAAATGCCTTGAAAAATCTTAAGCTCTGGTATAGGATTCAAACAAAAGCATTTTTAAACAAAATGTGATTAAAGTCATGGAAAAAACAAATTTCTCAGAACAGATCATGAAACATTTTCTCAATTTAATTTGAGTACTACAATTACACATTTCAAAATTAAAAAGATTAAAAAGCATATTATGAAAAATTTCCAACTCACCCCTGTATTCCAGCCACCTACCTGTTCTTGGTACAGAGAAATAAAATCACATTTTTATTTTTAATTCGTGTATTATTTTATGCATATGTAAATGTTACATTTAATTATAATCACCTTTTTTAGCACAAATGTTATATACACACTGTACATGCTATTTTCACTTTTTTTTTTACAATATCCTTTGGAAATTGCTGATGTGGACATGGTTTGTCTTCCCATCCATTCATGTGATGGAGGCTCAGTCCCCAATATGGCAATGTAGGAGGTGATGGAATCTTTAATAGGTAGTAGATGAGTGGGAGGTACTTAGGTTATTGGGAGTGCTGCCCTTGGAAGACACCTAGTCTGAAGAAAACTGTCCTGAGAGCAAATTGTTGTAAGAGTGAGTCCAACTCCTGAATCACTTTCCGACTTCCTTCTTTGGGGTATGAGAGCTTGCTCCCACATATGCTCTTGCCATGATTCAGATAGGGCCTTACCAGAGGTTGAACTCATTATTTTGCCTGATCTCAGACTTTCAGCCTTCCAAACAATGAGCTCAATAAAACTTTTTTCTTTGTAAAGCAAGATTACATCAAGTATTTTGTAATGTACTGTGGCGAGCCGCTTCTGCGGACTGTGGTCGCCATTACAAGATGGCGCTGGCCTTGTGGTGGTCTGTGATAAACAACTCCTTCTTTGGGAGAGTTGGCACATGGTTCTTTGACACCCTACGAGAAAGCTCCACGTGGCAGCTTCGCATTGGGTGTTTGGATACTTTATTAAGGCTGGGAGGGGCTTCTGGGAGATTAGAAGAACTCTCGAGAGCTTGAATAAACAGCTGTAAGAAGATTCCCGGTGTTGCGTCTTCCTTGCGGGCAAGGGGGTTGCGACAAGTGGTGCCGAAACCCGGGATTATCAAAACTTGCAAGTCGTCAGAGGTGGTGCACTGAACAGTCCCGGTAAGTGGGACCCCATAGTCCCGGTGAGTGGGACCCGATAGTCCCGGTGGGCGGGACCTGATAGTCCCGGTTAGTGGGACCCGCAATCAAAGCGGAGTCAGCTCCTCTACAAAGACAGAGAGAGCCTCATATTTTATTGCAGCTGCACTGTGTACTTTTCTTTTGTTTCTGTGTACTTTCGTTTTGTCCTCTGTATCTGTTCTGTTGCTGTGTCATGGGTGTCACATCTTCAAGCCCGCTTCTTCTGGCACTAGACGGCCTGTTACGTTCCAAAGGCCTGAAAGTGAAACATAGTATCTTACAGAGATTTTTGCAGAAAGTAGATGTTGCTGCACCGTGGTGTGGTTTGCATATTCGGGCAGCCTTACTATGCCTTGTTGGGATAAATTGGGCAAGGATCTTGACTTTGCTTGTGAGCAGGGCATATTGGAGGGTGGGGTGATTCCCCTTTGGAAGATAGTCCGTAGTTGCCTCACAGATGGCAGATGTCATGACGCACTTGCTAAAGGACAGGAGGTTTTAGAAAAGTTACATGAGGAGAAATCGGAGACAGCAGGCAGTGCGATATCTCAGGAGGATGGGAGTGTGCGGAGCGTGAAACAGGGGAGGAGACGATTATCTCTGACAAAAGGTGAGGTATCTCGGGAGGATGGGAGCGTGCGGAGCGAGAAGCAGGGGAGGAAACGCTTGTATCCAGATCTCAGTGCGCTGCGCACACCCCCATGTGGAAGCGGGTCAGAAGAAGAGGAGGATGAGGAGGAGGAGCTTGGGAGGCTGTCTCGCCAGCTAGGGAGTTTAGCTGCTGGAGAAGGGAACGAAGATAGACCGGGGCTCAAGAAATGTGATCCTCCGGACCCACCGCCGTATGGTGGGGGTGTTTCGGGGAGGGCTTTCCATGCTCAAACATGGAGGGCTGTTAACGCTGAGATGGGTCTTGCTTATCCAGTTTTTCAGGATGAGAATAGGGGAAGATTTTCGGAGCCTTTAGATTTCAAAATTGTGAAGACCCTGGCAGAGTCTGTACGCACTTATGGGGTGGATGCCGCCTTCACATTAACTCAGGTGGAGAGTCTGTCTAGATTCTGTATGACTCCCTCTGATTGGGCTAGCCTTGTTCGGGCTTGTGTTTCTCCGGGCAAGTATTTGGACTGGAGAGCATTTATGCTAGAGGGCGCAATAGAGCAGGCCGCCCAAAACCATGCAGCAGGACATCCTCATTGGGATAAGGACATGCTTTTGGGGCAAGGTAGATTTGCTAATCAACAGACAGGATTCCCTCCTGAGGTATATGATCAAATTAATAACATTTGCATTCGGGCATGGAAGTCACTTCCAAATAGAGGAGAAGTGTCTGGTAATTTGACCAAGATTTTACAAGGCCCTACAGAACCCTTTTCAGATTTCGTAGCAAGGATGGTGGATGCTGCTGGAAAGATTTTTGGGGATCCTGATAGAGCCATGCCCCTTGTTAAGCAATTGGTCTTTGAGCAATGCACCAAGGAATGTAAAGCAGCAATCGCTCCTTATAAGAACAAAGGCATAGAAGTATGGATGAAAGTGTGTAGAGAGATTGGAGGGCCTTTAACTAATGCAGGTCTTGCAGCTGCTGTCCTTCGGATTGCAAAAGGGGGCAATCCTGCCGCCAGAACATGCTTCCATTGTGGTCAACCCAGTCATATCAGACGTGAGTGTCCCAAAAATGTCAATTTTACTGGACCTCCTCACGGTGGCCCTTCCACTGGCCTTCGATCACCGGGATTGTGTCCAAGGTGCAAAAGGGGGAAGCATTGGGCAAAAGAGTGTACATCAGTGAGGGACATCCATGGACAGCTTATTTCAGCTGGGCCAAAAAACGGCCGACGGGGCCCCCGACCCCAGGGCCCGCAAATATATGGGGCAGTGGAGAATGTCACACCCGAACCCGAGACATGGCCATCTCTACGCCATCCCATGAAACGCGGAGAGCCACTACAGGTGCCGCGGGATTGGACCTCTGTTCCACCTCCAGACTCGTGTTAACACCTAAGATGGGAGTCCAATTGGTGGAAACTGAGTTCAAAGGGCCTCTACCACCTGGCACTGTAGGTTTGCTAATTGGACGTGCATCTTCCATTTTGCAAGGTCTTCATGTTTTCCCTGGAGTCATAAGTCCTGATACTGTAGGGATAGTAAAGGTTATGGTGGAAGCTCCAAAAGGCATTGTGTCCATCTCCCCAGGAGATCGGATTGCTCAATTACTGGTTTTGCCTAGTTTACATGATCATTTCCCTGCAGACTCAAAGTCACGGACAGGGAATGAGATTGGTACCACCGGAGGGAATTGTGCTTATTTGTCACTAGATATGAGTAATCGCCCTACTTTGGAATTAAGCATAGAAGGTAAATCAATTGTGGGCTTACTTGATACAGGTGCAGATCGTAGCATCATTGCACTTAAGGACTGGTCTAAGGGATGGCCAGTGCAGACTTCTGATCAATCTCTGAGAGGACTTGGATATGCCCAGGCTCCTCAGGTTAGCTGTAGACATCTTTCCTGGAAGGACCCGGAAGGACATCATGGTACTTTTCAGCCTTATGTACTTAATTTACCTATCTCTTTATGGGGCCGTGACCTGATGAAAGACATGGGGTTCACTCTTAGTAATGACTATTCCCCAGTGTCCCAACAAATTATGCACAATATGGGGTATAGGCCAGGTTTAGGACTAGGAAAACATTTACAGGGACGTAAGCATCCTGTACAAGGTCATCAAAAGCTTGACAGATTTGGTCTGGGTTTTTCCTAGGGGCCGCTGAGGCTCAAATACCCATAACATGGCTCACCGAGGAGCCTGTTTGGGTGCCTCAGTGGCCTCTTCCCTCGGTTAAACTGGCAGCAGCCCATGCTCTAGTTAAAGAACAACTTGACTTGGGTCACATCCAACCCTCTACTTCTCCATGGAATACTCCCATATTTGTCATTAGGAAAAAATCAGGGAAGTGGCGCCTACTGCATGATCTACGAGCGGTTAATGCTCAAATGCAACCTATGGGGCCCATTCAGAGAGGGCTGCCTCTGCTCTCTTCTGTTCCTCAAGGCTGGCACATTATTGTTATTGACATTAAAGACTGTTTCTTTTCTATTCCTTTACATCCTAAAGACTCGCAGCGTTTTGCCTTTACCCTTCCCTCGTGTAACCACGAGGAACCAGATCAAAGGTTTGAGTGGATAGTGTTGCCGCAGGGAATGGCTAATAGTCCCACAATGTGTCAGATGTATGTAGGGAAGACACTTGTGCCCCTCAGACAAAAGTACTCCTCCATCAAGATCATTCATTATATGGATGATGTATTATTGGCTGCTAAATCAGAACAAACAGTTCATGAGGCCTATGACGACCTCGTGAAGTTGTTAGCACAATGTGGGCTGCATATAGCACCTGAAAAGTTTCAAACAGGAGATTCTATTAAGTATTTGGGAGCAACAATTGGGTATGACAAATTACAACCACAAAAAATCACCATACGAACTCAGGATCTTCAAACTCTAAATGATTTTCAGAAACTGCTGGGAGATATTAATTGGATACGAGGATATTTACATATTTCTAATGTTGTACTACAGCCTTTGTATGCTACTCTTAAAGGTGATCCAGATCTTACTTCCCCTCGTAGCCTCACCAAAGAGGCTAGAGCGGCCCTTATGACAGTAGAAGAAGCTATACAACATGCCACTTTATGCAGGCTCCAGAGTGATAAACCTTTTCAATTATGTGTGCTTGCCACTATGCGGCAGCCTACTGGAGTACTATGGCAAGATGGACCTTTGCTATGGATACACCCACATGTATCCCCAGGAAAATCCTTAGAATATTATCCTGATGCTGTTGCAGCATTAGCACTTAAAGGGATTCAACAAAGCATTCAATTTTTCGGACAATCACCTTCTTCTCTTATTATACCCTATACTAAAGCTCAACTTAATGTTTTGTGTGCTACTCTAGATAACTGGGCTATTCTATGTTGTTCGTTTCAAGGGGATATTGATAATCATTACCCTTCTCATCCGTTACTCCATTTTGTTAAGGAACATCCTATTATTTTCCCTAAAGTAACTTCATCCAGTCCAATTCCGGGGGCTGTTAATATTTTTACTGATGGTTCCAAGTCTGGAATGGGAGCTTATGTCATTAATGATTCTCCCCCTGTCCAGCATCAATTTGCTCCTGGAAATCCACAATGGGTAGAACTGCAAATTGTTATTGAGGTGTTTAAACAGTGTTCTTTTCCTTTTAATCTCATTTCGGACTCCATCTATGTGGTGCAAGCACTAAAAATCCTAGAGGCTGTGGGAGCTATTAGTGATGCCCGTAATGTATCTGCTTACTTTAATCAGCTTCGACAGCTTATCTGTAGCCGCACTGCTCCCTTTTATCCAATGCACATCCGGGCTCACACCTCTCTCCCTGGTCCATTATCGCAGGGTAATGCCTGTGCGGACTCAGCCACTCGAGGTCAGTTGATCTGTTTGGCTTCCTCCTTAGAAGAGGCTAAATTGTTTCACCAAAATTTCCATGTTAATGCTTTAACACTGCGCAGGCGTTTTTCCATTTCTAGAGCAGATGCTCGGCAGATAGTATTGCACTGTCCCCATTGTGTCACATTTCTTCATCCCCCTACTTATGGAGTGAACCCACGGGGGTTGAAGCCACTGGTTGTCTGGCAAATGGATGTGACACATATACCTGACTTTGGTAACCTCAAGTATGTCCATGTTTCTGTTGATACGTACTCTGGAGTTATTCATGCTTCTGCGTTATCAGGAGAAAAGGCACGTAATGTCATCACTCATTGCCTGGAAGCCTGGGCGGCGTGGGGTGCGCCCACGTCCCTTAAGACTGACAATGGACCTGCTTATACTGGCAGACAATTCACGTCCTTTTGTTCTACTATGGGAGTGCAACTTACTCATGGTCTGCCTTACAATCCTCAAGGACAAGGCATTGTTGAGCGTGCTCATCGCACCTTAAAGGAAACTTTACAAAAACAAAAAGGGGGAATAGGAGCTGGACATACTCCTAAAGAATGCTTGTCCTTAGCTCTCTTTACTATTAATTTTTTGAATTTGGATATTCATGGTCGCTCTGCGGCCGATAGACATGTGTTCCCTCAGCCCTCTGTGATTGGCTATGTTAAGTGGAAAGATGTTCTTACGGGCCAATGGAACGGCCCCGACCCCGTGCTGACATGGGCACGAGGATCCGTATGTGTTTTTCCCCAGGATCGCACGGAACCATTGTGGGTCCCTGAACGCCTGACAAGAAGAGTCCTGACGCCAGCTACTCAGCAACAAGAATTACCACAGCAATCCCGTGATGAGGATCTTCATTCTGCTGAGTGCTCTGGCTCTGGTGCTGATGCCGATGACACAGACGACACCAATGCAATGGTGGGCGGTGGCACGGGCTTGGCCAATGCCGATGCCGGTTCACGGTAATTCCAGTGTCCTTCCCACTCTTTTCTCTACCTCGTGTGAGATGTCTGCGCCCTGTGCCTCTCCTAGAGGGGACGTGGAACGCATTTACAATCAATCTCAAGTTAATCTCACAGGAGTGTTTTGTTTTAGCCTTGGGAACGCTCATTGTATCCGTCTTAAGACCAAGAATTTGACTAACTGGGACAATCCATTGCAGTCCAGTCAAGTCTCAGGGAGCATTCTCAGTACTGTATTGGGCCAAGTAGTCTCAGGGGAACAATCAGGCTCAGGAACCTCCGTAAATAGCTCTGCTTTAACCATAACTACCTTGGCTAGTATCTCCGAGGTACTAATTCCAATGCCCCCATATTCTAGTGGACTTCCTTATGCCACTCATTTTAAGGCTTCTCCTTACTGTACCCCTAATCTTGGTTTCCCCCCAACATTCACGCCTTGTCAGGATTATTCTTGGGAGAAACGTCAAGTTGCTAAAGGTTTCTCCCTTTCCCCCTCTCTTAAGAGGTATGTTTATGACTTTAGCAACAGTGCCAACTCCTCTACAGGAGTGGGTTGGTCCTGGTTTCAATGGCTGATTTCCAACACAAAGGGGGCTTCAGCTGATATTTCTGCACTGGCTCAATTGCTGGGAGCCAAAAGTTGGTTGGCTAATGTTTCTGGCACTGTTTACGAGAGTGAGCGAGGTAGTAGACTCACATCTGTTTCGTTCAACTCTCTGTTGGATAATGCCACATTGCCCCCTGCAGTGGTTTGTGTTCAATCTCCGTTCTTACTCCTTTTGGCTAATGACACCTCGTCAGAAATGCTGGATTGTTTTAATGTTAATTGTTTCTTATCTGAATGTTGGGATGGTTCTTCGGCTGTAGCAGTGGTTATGAAAATTCCAACCTTTGTTCCAATCCCAGTTATTGCGGACCCTGATAAATTCCCCATTGTTGAGCTACTTAGAGTCCGCAGGGATTTTGGAATCACAGCTGCTATAGTGACAGCCGTGGCGGTATCTGCTGCTGCAGCGGTCGCGGCCGGAGTGGCTATGGCCAATCAAGTGCAGACTGCTGCCTCCGTTAATCAAGTTGTTCAACAAACTTCTATGATACTTGAGTCCCAAAATGCAATTAATCAACATATTTTGTCAGGGATCTTAGCTGCCAACCAAAGAATAGATTTACTCCAAGCTCAGGTAGAAGAATTGGCTGATTTGGTGCTTTTGGGCTGTGTTGATCAACGTGCACATTTATGCATAACCTCTGTCAGATTTAATGATTCCAGGAATGCCTCCCGTATCATCGGAGAATACTTGGCCGGAAATTGGTCCATGGCAGCGGAAGACATGATCCAGTCTCAACTAACCCAGATAGCTGTCTTGAATAGTACCCACGTTGATCCCATAACGTTGGGTCAATTCACTGATTGGATATCTTCTGCCTTTTCCTTTTTTAAAGAGTGGGTGGGGGTAGGCATTTTTGGCGCAATGTGTTGCTTCGGTATGGTTCTCTGCTTGTGGTTTCTCTGCCGCCTTAAGGCCCGCAATGCTCGCGATAAAGCTATGATTATACAAGCACTTGCAGCTTTGGAAACTGGCAACTCACCTCAAGTTTGGCTTGCACAAATTAAACAGTAAACCTTTGACATGGTCGTTGCACCCCAAGTTTTACGGACATTGCACTGGGAACGACATGTCCTTCCTTGTTATTCTCCTAGTGTTGGAAAGCCCTTGCACTCTGCCGGCTTTACTGCCATTGCACACAGATGGGTTTCCACGCTAGTACTTTTCTATCGCTCTATGACCCGTGCCTTTCTTTTAGGGTGTTGCCAACTTGTTTGTCGTTGTATTTCTATACAGCCACAGTTCAGCCTCAGAGACCTAATCATGACTGGCTGAGTAGATACCATTAAACGCCTTGGCAACAACGAGCTGATCTTGTAGTACCCAGAGACGGGCAACTTTCACGCTTGCACTGCAACCTAAGACAGGGGAATGGGGCCTCCCCAAAGACGGGTAAGCAATGTAAGGGCAGTGAACGACCTAAGACAGGGGCTACTTGATTCCCTTTGACGTGCTATAAACAGTAGGAAAAAACTGCTGGCAGTGGATTCCCCCCGGCCCCCAGGGCTTGGATCCAGCCCTGATTTGTATGCACGTCAAGGAGGCCAGCTCACAGGGCCTTAACAGCTTTGTGGTGTCTGTTTTCATATTCAGCCAATAACGGTCATGTGGGAACGTCCTGACCTGCTTGGGTCTGATGAGGTTCCTGGTTGAAGGCTTCGTATGAGTAATGGCGATTCACCTCTACTCTTGCCTGTTTTGTTTTTAGTAAACGAAAGGGGGAACTGTGGCGAGCCGCTTCTGCGGACTGTGGTCGCCATTACAAGATGGCGCTGGCCTTGTGGTGGTCTGTGATAAACAACTCCTTCTTTGGGAGAGTTGGCACATGGTTCTTTGACACCCTACGAGAAAGCTCCACGTGGCAGCTTCGCATTGGGTGTTTGGATACTTTATTAAGGCTGGGAGGGGCTTCTGGGAGATTAGAAGAACTCTCGAGAGCTTGAATAAACAGCTGTAAGAAGATTCCCGGTGTTGCGTCTTCCTTGCGGGCAAGGGGGTCGCGACAATGTACCTGGACAAATAATGAGGAACAAATACAGAGATTTTAATGGTGAAATGCATAAAGAACTTTTTTAATCTTTAAAAAAAACATCTAATGATCTACTAAAAATTCAGATCATGCATTTTAACCAGTCTACTTTTGAAAGACATTTAGGTTTTTCTAAAGTTTTGTAACTGCCATGATGTCATGAATAATCTTGTACATAGAATATGGAATTTTCAAATTAGGAAAGGTTGATACAAACCTACTAATTTTGTGAATGATGTGCATACAAACTATTGAATGTTTCTGAGTGAAAGAGCAGGAAATATGGATAGTAGAGGTATATATATACATATACATACACACACACACAAAAGGTTCTTAGAATGCTGTGGAATGATAAAGATATGATCGAAAATAGTACTGAACTGTTGAAAGTAATGAGAGGGAGTAATGAAAGTAGTGTTTCAGGTAGATGATGTTTCTAAATATGAGTCTTATCTCCTGGCACCCTGGAGTGGTTGGAAGCTTTGAAAAAAGCTTTGCTCATTTTTCATTTAGGATAAAACTAGCGGTGTGATAAATTTTGGCAGGTCACATGGTTAGGTTAGAGAAGACAAAAGTTGTAGGAAATAACAAGTTGGAAATCGGGCCCTAAATTTTGGGTGATTAACATAAAGGAGAGAAGCAGGCTAATGCTCTGTTACTGTGTAATAGGCAAGGTCCATTGAGGGTGGAATTAGTAAAAGTATTTGGGCAATGTTGACCCTAGGGAATCCGCCGCGTGATCTTTTCTGTATGTATACACTACTCTAGGTGAGTTTCAGTGGCCCTGGTAATGTCCATGGCAAATTGTAATCAATATCTACAAACACCTTGTGCTCCTATATCTCTAGAAAAACATATACCCATCTCATTTCATGTATAGCATCACTATTTTTCTCAATCTTTCATTTACTTTACAATCAGATCACATATACAAATTTTTTGTTTATAGTATTTATTTTGGCATTAATCATAGAATTTATAAGATTTTTAGAGCTGTAAATTTTATTCTACTACCAAACCATGTAGCCAGATCCATAGTTTATGCTGCATCATTCATTGACTTATAGTTTCCCTTTAAATCGTTCATCCATCAGACATTTATCTTGGTGCAGAGTGAAAGGAACTATTTTCAATTCCTCTGTGGCATTATTTTCTTATGTTTTCCCATTAACTCAGTTAATTGCTTTAGTCTCTTATTTAATAAAGTAAATATTTTCTTTTAACGATAGTGAAAAATTTCTTCTAGATAGTAGAATCTTTTCAGAGGGCCTATGTCTCACTCTTTACTCATTTATTTTATTTTATTTTTTTATTGTTGGTTGTTCAAAACATTACATAGTTCTTGACATATCATATTTCACACTTTGATTCAAGTGGGTTATGAACTCCCATTTTTACCCCGTATACAGATTGCAGAATCACATCAGTTACACTTCCATTGATTTACATACTGCCATACTAGTGTCTGTTGTATTCTGCTGCCTTTCCTATCCTCTACTTTACTCATTTTGAACATGAACAGATAATATTTCCCCAAGCTGCCATGGTAGAGACGTCCTTACTCCCTACCTACATTCTGTTAATTCTCTCTTGAGATTTCATGTGGACATGTTGGTTGATATGTTACATGGGTACAAGGATTCAACCATATTAGTGGCATGGAGAGAAGGCTTTGTAGTTACAGCAAAGGAACATTTTCTCTGTTTAATCCCATTTTGTTGATATTATTATACTGGACACTAGCTCTCCTGTCTAACTTACTATTATACCCAACCTCCATCATGGACACATGTATAGCTCTCTCTGACCTCATTTCCTAGGACTGCAGTTGACTATGTAGGGAAGAGCTGCACTTCAAAAGAAAAGGCTCAGCTTCTTTGCCGTGTGTGTGTGTGTGTGTGTGTGGTGTGTTTGTGTGTGTGTGTCGTGCGCGCACGTGCTCATGCATGTTATATGGTATGGTTTTCTTTTCTTTGGATCTCCTATTAAGGCCTTTTTTGAGTGTCACTGATCTGAATAAAGGTTTTCCAAGTGAAGTGATTTTCTTCAACTCCTTTCTGCTCACTCAGATGAACTTGATTCTATATATTTTAAATGATTTCTCTAAAATGTAGTTATTGACACTGTTCATTGAACAATCAAAAAATAGACATAATTCTGTTTTTCATATTTTATTTTATTGGGAGCAATAAAGTGCATTATTTAAGGACCTGAACGCTATGTATAAACTGCTTTGCAGTAATGGCCCTGAACTCACAAGCTGTGGTGTTTTGTGCATGCAATTTGGCTCAACCTCTCTGTACTTTGGTTTTCTCATCTGTAAAATGGTAAGAGAATTCAAATTTATTAATATATAAACTGCTTACAGCAATGCTAGACACATTTTATAACAAAAATTCTAGAACCTCTTTTTATTATTGTCTTGCTATAATGATGATAGTTGTGATGATGGTTATTTGATTTTCACAGCAGACCCAAAGGCATTTTTTTCCCCAAGAAACAGGTTAAGAGATGTTAAACTAATACAATGTCACATCTTACAGAATTTCATACCTTAGCAACACAGCACACTGTCCAGTGTTGATTGTTTACCCTCTTGATCACATGGCTGACTGAGAGCAGGGTTTGCTGCCACTTCCCAACATCATGAGATTATTGTATTGAATGTCATTTGCCCAGGAAAATATAAATTTCAAAATTCAAAGTTTGGTTTCTACTGAATGCATATTGTAAAGCTGAAAAATCATAAGTCAAACCATCAGAAGTTGGGGACTGTCTAGAAAAACCTGGTGTACAGTTAGTATTCATTAAATATTTATTCAGTTAATTAAGTTATATAGATATAGATACAGTCATAGCTCAGGACTGGTTGATATCAAGGTTTAAGTAGTTAAATCACCATTCCTCAAAATATCCCTTTCACTTTTGTCCTGGCAAATGATACCACTTTCTCCAGAATAGGAGTTGCAAGAATATTCCTTGAACTTAAGTTTGTAGTGCTACATGGGCTTTTCCAAAAATGCATTAGTGTGTGTGTACGTGAGGATACATATGCATATGTGCTTAAATTATTTCAGGGATGAGCTTGCAATGTCAAGCTTCTTTGAACTCATAAACAAATTCAGCAAAGTAGCAGGATATAAAATGAACATCTATAAATCAGTTGCATTCCTATACAGTAGAGATGAATCAGCTGAAAGAGAATCAGGAAAACTATCCCATTAACAATAACCTCAAAAAAGAAAAAAAAAAAACAACTGGCAAATCAATCTAACAAAAGAGGCAAAAGATCTCTACAATGAAAACTACAGAACACTAAAGAAACTGAAGAAGATCTCAGAAAATGGAAAGATCTCCCATGGTTCCTGAATAGGCAGAATTAATATTGTCAAAATGACCATAGTATCAAAAGCATTATGCAGATTTAATGCAATTCCTAGTAAAATTCCAATGATGTTCTTTATAGAAATAGAAAAAGCAGTCATTAAATTCATCTGGAAAACTAAGAGACTCAGAAGAACCAAAGCAATCCTTAGTGAGAAAAGTGAAGTGTGAGGCATCACAATACCAGACCTTAAATGATACTATAGACCTATGGTAACAAAAAAATGGCATGGTATTGGTGCCAAAATAGACATGAAGACCAACTGTACAGAAGAGAAGACATGGAGACATACCCATATGAATACAGTTATCTCAAACTAGACAAAGGTGCTTTGGAAAAAAGATTGCCTCTTCAACATATGGTGCTGGGAAAACTAGAAATCCATATGTAGTAGAATGAATTTGAACCCCTATTTCTCACCTTGAAAAAATTCACTTTTGACTTAAAATCAAAGTGAATTAAGGACCTAGGCATTAGACCAGACACCCTGTGCTTACTAGAAGAAAAAGTAGGCCCAATTCTCCATCATGTCATCATGAACTTGACTTCCTTAACAAGACTCCAAAAGTGCAAGAAGTAAAATCAAGAATCAATAAATGGGATAATATCAAACTAAAAAGATTTCAGCAAAGAAACAATTAAGAATATGGAGAGAGAGCCTACAGAATGGGAGAAAATCTTTGCCACCTGCACCTCAGATAGAGCATTAGTCTCCAGGATAGACAAAAAACCTAAAAATCTTAACACCACAGAAACAAAAAACCCAATCAATAAATAGACAAAGAAACCGAACAGATACTTCACAGAAGAAGAAATATGAATGGCCAACAAATATATGAAAAAAATGTTCAATACCTCTAGCCATTAGAGAATTGCAAATTAAAACTATACTGAGATTTCATCTTACTCCAGTCAGAATGGCAATTATCAAGAATACAAGTAACAATTCTTACAGTGGAAGAATCTTTCTTGGCAAGAATGTGGGGAATAAATTTCACTCATACATTGCTGGTGGGACTGCAAATTGGTGCAACTGCTCTGGAAAGCAGGATGCAGATTTCTTAGAAAACTTGAAACAGAAGCACCATTTGACCTACTCCTTGATATTTACCCAAAGGACTTAAAATCAGCACACTACAGTGTTGCAGGCACATCAATGTTTATAGCAGCTCAATTCACAATAGAAAATCTATGAAACCAGCCTAGGTACACTTCAACATTTGAATGGATAAAGAAAATGTGGTATATATACACAATGCATATTACTCAGCCATAAATAAGAATGAACTATGATATTTGCTGATAAATGGATGGAACTGGAAAGTATAATGCTAAGTTAAATAAGCCAATCCCCCCAAATCCAAAATCCTGATGTTCTCTGTTATATGTTGATGCTAACCCACAACAAGGGAGGGTAGAGAGGGGAAGAATATAAGTTCATTGGATTAGACAAAGGAAAATAAAGGGAAGAGACGAGGAATGGGAATAGAAAAGACAGTAGAATGAATCAGACAGAACTTTCCTTTGCTCATAAATGAAAACATGACCAGTGTAATTCCACATTATGTACAACCACAAGAATAGGATCTTTGTTGGAATGGGTTGTACTCCATGTATATATAATATGTCAAAATACACTCTACTGTCATATATATCTACAAACAACAAATAAAAAAAAGAAATTGCAATGTCAAGTAGAAGAAGAATTAGAGTATATTCTTATTACCAGTTTATTTTTAGGTGATCCTGACTCTTACAGTGGAAGAATCTTTCTGAACATAACTCATATTGGACCCAGCTATCCACACTTTGTTCATATCTTCTGCAATGAGTTAGATAATCAACCCTCAGGCTTGTGATCTCTGTGCTGATCACCTCTGCCGCTGTGTGATTATAGCCATAGACAACATGCATCTGAATAAATATGGCTGTGCTCCAATAAAACTTCCATTATGGGCTCTGAAATTTGAATGACATGGAATATTTTTCTACATAAAATTTTCAACAATTAAAATATAAAAAAAAAATTCTTAGTTTTCAAATACGTGGCTCTTCACAGTAGAAGAGCACAGTTTATAGTCCTCATGTTTTACCTTGCCCTAGATTCCTATAGACCGTATTATTCTAGTGATTTGATTTTATCTCTAGTATCACAACTGGAATGATCATTTCTAAGTAAACCACTAATCTGATTATATCACTTCTGTATTGGTCAGATAAAAAGAACCAATGGAAGATTGTGTGTGTGTGTGTGTGTGTGTGTGTGTGTGTGTAATCATACACATATGTATAATGGAAATTGGTTCATGTGATTATGAAGGATGAGAAATCCTGTGATCTGCATTCTCCAAGCTACAATGCTCCAATGCCCCAGGCAAGAAAAGATGGACGCACCAGGTAGCTCAAACTGACCAATTTCACCCTTTCTGTCTTTCAGTTTGGGGGGGGGGGTTGGTGGGGGGTGTTCTCAAAGGATTGAAATAAGCCCATCCACTTTGGTGAGGAGACTCTTTTTTTTTAATTATGTAAAAATTGAATTTACTGTTATATGCAACAAAAAGGAACCAATAGTTAAAAAAATAAAAATCAGATTCAAAACATACAGACCAAATTAGTGAGGCACAAACACTTTTTTCCCTTGTAACAGATGACAGCGTATAGACAATATATGGCCAGCTGTTCATGGAGTCTAATAAGTATTGTTTTAGTTTTTTGCTTTTATTTTTTTAACATGAGAAAAGAAATTGGACTTGTGCCCATGATTAGACATTGCATCGAGGAATAAATTATTTTGTATTTAGAACGTTCTTGAAAAGCTTAAAGTAGACAGGTCAAAATTAGTGACAATACCAACAGTGCCGCTGCGATGTTGTTCCCGTTGGAATTTCTTTTTTTTTTTCTTTTTTTTTATTGGTTGTTCACAACATTACAAAGCTCTTGACATATCATATTTCATACATTAGATTGAAGTGGGTTATGAACTCCCAATTTTACCCCAAATGCAGATTGCAGAATCACGTCGGTTACACATCCACAATTTTACATAATGCCCTATTAGTAATTGTTGTATTCTGCTACCTTTCCTATCCCCTACTATCCCCCCTCCCCTCCCCTCCCCTCTTCTCTCTCTACCCCATCTACTGTAATTCATTTCTCTCCTTGTTTATTTTCCCATTCCCCGGTGAGGAGACTCTTTATGCAGTCTACTAGTTCAAATGTTAATCTGTACCAGAAACATTCTCACAGGCAGGAACAAAAAGAGTATTTTACCAGCTTTCTGGATATCCCTTAGCCCAGTCAAGATGACACAAAAGTTATCCATCAAAACTCCCCTCCTTATGATGCTGTCTTGACTCTCCAAACTCATTGGCATGAGAGTTCATGTCACAAATGCTGCATTGTCTTCTTTATCAGACATGCCTTTTAATACTTCATTTCAGCACTGCTTGGTAAAGCCAGTCCCACTTATCTGCTGGTTCCACAAATACATCCATATAGTCTGCTCTCTCCAAGCCTTTGAATGCTTTTTTTTTTTTTTTCCAGACCTCTCAGCCTTTTGCTACTGGGCATACTTTTACTTATGCTTAAAAGTTCACTTAAAATGACCTTATTCTATAAATTTGTCTCTGAATTTTTAGGCAGAATTAATCACTTTCTCATTTATAGTATTTTGAACATTAAAAAATAGTTATATTTCCAGATTATAATTCATTATGTTCATGGCTGTCTACACCAACTTAATATAAGCTCTTGATGTAAGAGGCTGGATTAATCCATATGTGTTTCCCCAAATCTAGTATATATTTGGGACTTAACAAATGATGTTTGAACGCTACAACAAAGGAATTATAATTGAATGCTCATATTGGCCACACTGTACACACAAAGAATGTGTTTTTAGGGAAGTAAATGATACATAGACCACTTTCAGAAAATAAATAATATATGAATTTATCTTTTTGCAAAGCAAGGAATAATTTGACAAAAAAATGTGCTCTGAAATTTGTTCATTTTGAATTTTTTTCATACTGGGTTTGAATTTTTAAGGTATAATTTCATTTGTCAAAAAAACATCAAGTTTTTTGTTGTTGTTGTTGTTGTTGTTTTTTAAGAAAAACAGCAATGTGTGCCGGTAGTTTCTATTACCACTTATATGTAAACCCAGTAAGATTAAAAATCGAGACCTGAGATTTTGAGAGTTTCTTTCTAATAAAAAGCACTTGGGCACAGAAATGCTCTCAGACCTCCAAATGTCCTAGGGATGCTAATGGTGAAAGTGCTTCAGGCAGCTATAGATCCAAACTCTGAGCCTCCATCTACTCTCTTCAGTCTCCCAATTCGTACATCTTCTTTTGTACAAAAGGACAGATAAATTTATTTATAGATATAAGTGTAGTTCATGGGAAGAAAGCCACAGCACGTGTATTTGATAAAAAGCTTCCTGGAGATTCTGGTCTTGTGTGCCCTGTGATTATTCACCTGGGAAGGCAAGCCGGGCTTTCTGAACAGGGTCAGCACATGGATCCCTTTGTACTTTTTTGCCCTCCCTTCAGGCATGATGCTCAGACAAGTTCAATGCAGTCATTATTTATAGCAAGGTATAAGAAAAAAAATCCTATAGGGAGTTAAATGTTTTAGTCCACAGAGGATTTTTAGAAATTAAAATTGATGTCACAAATGACAACTGCTCAGAAATGGTCATATTCTTTTCTTAGTAGTGTCACAATGATTTATGATGTAAACTGATTTTTCCACATGGTCTCTCCTACTTGAATCTCATATACTGTTACTGTTTCTATTTCTCTATTGTGGTACCCATAATTGAATAAGGAGAGGGAGCAAAAAGGCCTCAGCTGTTTTAATTTCTGACTAGGGACAGAGATAACTAGGACCAGGGCTGCTTCTGGAACTTACTGGAACTCTGTCAGTTTTTAAAATGTCTTTACTCAAAAGACATTTAGGTTGAATAAAGTTCATATATACCAGTACAGAAATCAAATAATTTCTTTATCTTATTATGGGATGATTTATCATATTTGTGCTTTCCATAGAACTCTGGAAATTATCTCTCAAATTTGTGCAGGACTCAGTAACAGAAACATGCTCATTTTTTAATATATTCAATGATTTTATGGTAGGCCTTTTATTCAGCAGGTACTTTTATGTGCTAAAATGTACAATGACTTGTCTCATTGATTTCATTGTTATTGTTTTAAATTTAAAATCCGGTTAAGGATACTCAAGCCTGTCATGGATTCTTTTTTTATGTTTTTATTAGCGTGTTATAGTTGTACATAGTAGTGGGGTTCATTCATTTCAACACAATCATACATGCATGGAATATAATTTGCTCTACTTCAGTCCTCAGTACTTCCCTTTTCTCTTCCCTCCTCCCTTCCCCTGGTCCTCTTTCTCTATTCTACTGGTCTTCCATGTATTTATTTTGTTTTTTAAACTAGTGCTTTATAGCTATAAAATTGCAATTCACTGTGGCAAATTCATATATGTACACAGCATAATTTGGTCAATGTCATTCCACTATTCTCTGTTCCCCACCCGTCTTCCCTCTCAATCAATTCTCCTGCTCTGCTGCACTGATCTACCTTATATTTTCATGGGATTTCCCCCTCTTTATCCCCACCCCCACCTTATTTTGGTCTAACTTTTGCAAATGAGAGAAAACACTTGGCCCTTGATTTTTTGAATCTGGCTTATTTCACTTAGTATGATGTTCTCCAGTGCCATTCATTTACCAGCAAATGACATAATTTCCATCTTCTTTATAGCTGAGTAAAACTGTATTGTGCACATACATTGCATTATCTTACTTAATTTTTTTTTCTTGAGGTCAGTAGTGGGCATTTGCTCTTCTTAGTTACCTGCATCTAATTCCCCTTTATTTGATAGCAGCATCCTAAATACTTTGGAAAGGCACTTGCCTATTTGGTGTAGTGTTGTAGTATTACATTGCATGTCAAGGAGCACCACCTTACCCTACGTTGGCCACTCTATCTCTCCCTGGACTTCGATAGAAACATGGGGAAAATTATTGGAACTCACTCATTTGACTGGTATTATTTTGATGAAATTATGAGTGGCTCTTATTGCCCTGACTCTTCACCACCACAGTTTTCATGAATTCTTATCTGTTCTACGAGGCATTGAGTATTCTTCCAGTGAATTGTTTTATTAAGGTAACCTGTTACTTATAATCTAAGAACTAAAAGTTTTTAGACCTGTATCTAGCCAAGGAAAATATTTATCAGAAAGGGGCTAAAAGCATGCAATGGAGGAAGGATAGCATCTTCAACAAATGGTGCTGGGAAAATTGGAAATCCATATGCAACAAAATGAAATTGAATCCCTTTCTCTCGCCATCCACAAAAATTAAATCAAAATGGATCAGGGAGCTAGATATCAAATCAGAGACACTGCGTCTGATAGAAGAAAAAGTTGGCTATGATCTACAAATTGTGGGGTCGGGCTCCAAATTCCTTAATAGGACACCCATAGCCCAAGAGTTAACAACCAGAATAAACAAATGGGACTTACTTAAACTAAAAAGTTTTTTCTCAGCAAGAGAAACAATAAAAGAGGTAAATAGAGAGCCTACATCCTGGGAACAAATCTTTACCCCCCACACCTCTGATAGAGCCCTAATATCCAGAATGTACAAAGAACTCAAAAAATTAAATAATAAGATAACAAATAACCCAATTAACAAATGGGCCAAGGACCTCAACAGACACTTCTCAGAGGAGGACATACAATCAATCAACAAGTTCATGAAAAAATGCTCACCATCTCTAGCAATCAGAGAAATGCAAATCAAAACCACCCTAAGATACCATCTCACTCCAGTAAGATTGGCAGCCATTATGAAGTCAAACAACAACAAGTGTTGGCGGGGATGTGGGGAAAAAGGTACACTTGTACACTGCTGGTGGGGCTGCAAAATGGTGAGGCCAATTTGGAAAGCAGTATGGAGATTCCTGGGAAAGCTGGGAATGGAACCACCATTTGACCCAGCTATTGCACTTCTCGGACTATTCCCTGAGGACCTTAAAAGAGCGCACTATAGGGATACGGCTGCATCAATGATTATAGCGGCACAATTCACAATAGCTAGACTGTGGAACCAACCTAGATGCCCTTCAATAGATGAATGGATAAAGAAAATGTGGCATCTATACACAATGGAATATTATGCAGCACTAAGAAATGACAAAATCATAGAATTTGCAGGGAAATGGATGGCATTAGAGCAGATTATGCTAAGTGAAGCTAGCCAAGCCCTAAAAAACAAATGCCAAATGTCTGCTTTGATATAAAGAGAACAACTAAGAACAGAACAGGAAGGAAGAGCATGTGGAAAAGACTACAGATAACAAAGACGAATGGGGGGAGAGAAACGGAGAGAGAAGGGAAAGCATATGGAAATGGTAGGAGACCTTCAAGGATACATAAAATTACAAGAGGCTATGAGGGGCAAGGGGGAGGGAAAAAAAGGGAGAGAATTGAACAACAGCAGGGGAGATAGAGAGGGAAGATGGGAGGGGAGGGGAGGGGAGGGGTGATAGTAGGGGTTAGGAAAGGGAGCAGAATACAACAGACACTAATATGGCATTATGTAAAAATGTGAATATGTAACAGATGTGATTCTGCAATCTATATTTGGGGTGAAAATGGGAGTTCAAAACACAATTTGAGTCTAATGTATGAAAGATGATATATCATGAGCTATGTAATGCTTTAAATAATCAATAAAAAATTAAAAAAAAAAAAAAGAAAATATTTATCAGGAGTTAATACCTTTCAACTGCTCACATCCTGTTGGAAATGAACATTTGTAAATATAAGAAGGAGCCTGCAGCTCAATGCAGCTTGGTTACTGGGACATAATGCCAGTTTGGGAGAAACTTGAACTTCTGCTTGTCAATCAATTGCTTTGTTTTGTCTTTCTCGGCTAGTCACTAAGGAACTTCATACTGCAGGCTCAGTCCTATAGATGTGGCTTTTACCAAAGCAATACAAGTTAGGAATTGGAATATTACCCTAGAATACTGAGAATTGTTTGTATAGTTGAATTACAATGATGATTTTTCAGGTCATTGGTCATGGTTAAATTCTATGTGAAAATAATGACATATATGACGTATTTATTGAGCATATTATTTGTTTTAGGATTTGTGGGGTTTTCCTCAAAGCCGTCATCTATTTATGGTGGATTGGGATTAAGTGTTAGTGGGAGTATTGGGTGTGGGATTGTATTATTCTTTGGTGAATCTTTCTTGGGCTTACTGATATTCTTAATTTACTTGGGGAGAATGTTGGTGATGTTTGGGTATCCTACCACTATAGCAACGGAAAAGTATCCTGAGATTTGAGGTTCTAATATTATCAATCAAGCTTGTTTTTCCCTTTAATTCTAATCACACATTTTAAAAGCACATTTGAGATTTTGCCTGGGCTTGTGATTTTTCTTCCCCTCTGCACCAAAGTCCTTGTTTTTAGTCCATGAACTTGGACCCTTGAATACTCTGAGTATATCATGCCAGTATTGTCTCCATGGTAATCTAGCCCCAATGCCTCGTAACATGACCACTGGCTGAAGTTCTGTTCTAAATGGATTAACTTGAAACTTCTGGACTCTACATGATTCTATACCACTGCTGCAGCATGCTTTCTACCATGCAAGTCCACAGAAACAAATACTCTGCAATGAATTTTATTTGTACCCTGTCCATTTAAGGTATATGTAATTTTCATAGCAAAAAAAAATTCTTATTTTTTTCATTGACTTATGTTGAGATTCAAAATAATTCCACATCCCTTGAACTCTGATGATTGCATTAAGTATGCCAGTTTGCAAGGCCAGAACCCTATCAATGAATAACTAAGTCCTGTTAGTATTTCAGGAGCTGATTCCTCCTTTCTGGGAGTTTCCAATACCCATTCAGGCCCTTGGATCTTTAGCATAAAAATTGCATTAGCCTCCTAATTTGACTCTCTGCCTTCAATTATTTCCTGTCAAAACTGTCCTCAATAGTATTCAATCTATGTTATATTTGACTCCCTGCTTAAACTCTAGTGGTCTTGGGAATCATTGAAGTAGAATGTTGCATCAGAAACACCTGGAGAGTATTTAAAATATGGACTCCTGGCTCCGCCACAGAGATCCAATTCAAAATAGACAAATTTGAGATCACTGCTCAACCAGGCAGTATTCCAACTGCTTAACTTGACTTTCTAAGACTTGAACATTGTATTCCTGAACAATTTCATTTCCTATCAATCTTCACTGTTCATTCTACCCTCAGACTAACTATTTATAGATTTCTGCATTGATAACATTTCATGACTTCGTGTCTTGCCTTATGGCATTCTCCTGGTCTAGAACATCCCCAACTTCCCCTTAATGTAGTACAAAACCTGCTGATAGTAAGTAGGAACCTAACTATGTTTGAGAAATTAAATCATCACATTAACCACATAAAAGAAACATTTCTCTGGTTCATCAATGTAACTTTTGATTTTTAATATTTTAGCTTAGCTTCAAATATTGGATATTAAAATCATAACTTTATAGGAAAGCCAAACTTTTGAGAAATATCAAAAGCACCATAAATGTGTAGCAAACAGCTCTATGCTTCCCCCTTTACAGTATTTGATTTTAATAAATGCTTCTATCCAAAGGTCCCCAAGCACAGAATGTTTACTATTATAATCTTCATGTTTGAAAGAATGATAAAGAGAAGAGAGATTCTGAGCATAGGGCAGAATCTCCCAAGTTGCCACATGTGCAAGGAAATGCAAAGAACTATACTTAGCACATGCTTGTTTTTAAAACAAAGCAGTTACCAACTGAGACCATAGAACTGGAGGTGATAAAAATTTTAACCATAATTCAGTCTGACAGCACTAGTACTAATTTGGACTGAGTTATATGAACACAGCTCATGAAACAAATTCTTTTTCTTAACTTGCTGTGGAATACTAGAAGGAAAGTAGAAAGCTTTTAGTAATTCCCCATGTCTACTGGGTCATTACTGTAAATACTCAATGTTCTGTTATAATTTATACTATATATAGATATACAAATCCTGATACATGTGTGGGTGATATCTATCTTTATTTATCTCTCTATTGCATTACAGCTATGCTTCCAATTATTTGCCATTCCTTATAACAAAATTCCTTGATTTTTTATCTCTGCAAGCTGTTCTGAAATTTATCTACTCAATGTCATCATTGACCTCCATGTCACCAAACTAGCAACCAATTCTGAGTTTTCATCTTTTTTGATTTTTGAGTTGTAGATAACCAGTTAAACACTCTATTCTGAAGAAATACTTGATTGGCTTTCTAGGAAGCTATCTTTTCTGGATTATCCTTCTTTTTATTTTTTATTTGTTCTTTTTAGTTATACACGACAGTAGAATATATTTTGACATATTACACATACACAGAATATAACTTCCCATTCTTATGGTTGTACATGATGTGGAGTTACACTGATCATATATTCATATATGAACAGAGGAAAGTTATGTCCAATTTTTCTACTGTATTTCCTATTCCCATCCTCCCTCTCTTCCTTTCATTCCCTTTTGTCTAATCCAATGAACTTCTATTCTTCTCTCCCCACCTTATTGTGTGTTAGCACCCACATATCAGAGAGAACATTTGCCCTTTGGTTTTTTGGAGAACTGGCTTATTTCACTTAGCATGATGGTCTCCAGTTCCATTCATTTACAGGAAAAATGCCATAATTTCATTTTTCTTTATGGATAAATAATATTCCATTGTGTATGTATACCACATTTTCTTTATCCAGTCATCTATTGAAGGACACCTAGGTTGGTTCCACAGCTTAGAAATTGTGAAGTGAGTTGCTATAAACATTGCTGTGGCTGTGTAAATATAGTATGCTGATTTTATGTCCTTTGGGTATATTCCAAGGAGTGAGATAACTGGCTCAAATGGCAGTTCCATTCTGAGTTTCCTGAGGAATCTCAATACTGCTTTCCAGAGTGGTTGCACCAACTTGCATTCCCACCAGCAATGTACAAGTGAACATTTTTTTTCCCCACATCCTTGTCAGCATTTATTGTTACTTGTTTTTTGATAACTGCCATTCTGACTGGAGTGAGATGGAATCTCAGTGTAGTTTTAATTTGCATTTCTCTAATTGCTAGAGGTGTTGAACATTTTTTCATATATTTGTTGCTTGATTGTATTTCTCCTTCAGTGAAGTGTCTGTCAGTCCCTTTGCCTATGTATTGATTGGGTTATTTGATTTTTTTTTTTTGGTGTTAAGTTTTTGAGTTCTTTACATATCCTAGAGATGCTCTGAAGTGCAGGTGGTAAAGATTTCCCATTCTGTGGGCTCTTTCTTCACATTCTTGATTGTTTCCTTACCTGTGAAGAAGCTTTTGAGTTTGATACCATCTCATTTATTGATTCTTGATTTTAATTCTTGCACTTTAGGAGTCTTGTTGAGGAATTCAGTTCCTAAGCTAACATGATGGAGAGTTGGACCTACTTTTCTTCTAGTAGGCACAGGGTGTCTGGTATGATGCCTAGGTCCTTGATCCACTTTGAGTTGGTTATTTTGCAGAGTGAGAGATAGGGTTCAAATTCATTCTACTACATATGGATTTCGAGTTTTCCTAGCACTATTTGTTGAAGAGGCTATCTTTTACCCAATGTATGTTTAGGGTACCTTTTTCTAGTATGAGATAACTGTATTTTGTCTTTATGTCTGCTTTTGTGCCAATACCATGCTGGTTTTGTTACTACAGGTCTGTAGTATAATTCAAAGTCTGTTATTGTGATCCCTCCTGCTTCACTTTTCTCACTGAGGATTGCTTTGCTTCTTTTGTGCCTTTTATTTTTCCAAATGAATTTCATGAATGCCTTTTCTATTTCTATGGAGAATGTTATTGGAATTTTCATAGAACTTACATTGAATATGTATAGAACTTTTGGTAGCCATTTTGATAATATTAATTCTGCCTATTCAAGAACATGGGAGATCTTTCTACCTTCTAAGGACTCAATAGATGCATAAAAAGCATTTGAAAAGCACAGCATCCATTCATATTCAAAACACTATAAAAACTAGGGATAGTAGGAACATATCTCAACATTATAACAGCTATATATGTCAATCCCAAGGCCAACATCATTCTAAATGAAGAAAAATTGAAAGCATTCCCTCTAAAAACTGGAACTACTTCTATTCAACATAGTTCTTTATACTCTAGCAAGAGCATTTATACAGAAGAAATTAAAGGGATGCAAATAGGAAAACAGGAACTCAAACTATCCTTATTTGCCAATGACATGAATCTGTATTTAGGAAACCAAAAGAACTCCAATAAAGACTTCTAGAACTCATAGATGAATTCAGCAAAGTAGCAGGATATAAAATTAACATCCATAAATCAATTGTGTTCCTGTACATCAGTAATGAATCAACTGAAAGAGAAGTTAGGAAAACTATCTCATTCACAATAGTCTTGGAAAAAAATATTTAGAAGTCAATATGATGAAAGAGGTGAAAAGGCCTCTACAATGAAAACTACAGACATTGAAGAAGACCTTAGAAGATGGAGAGATCTCCCATGTTCTTAGATTACCCTTCTGTTCTCTAGTTGTTTCTTCTTAGTCTTATTCTTCTGAATCTCAAGACCTGGGTGAGTCATGGGGTTGGTCTTTGTAACACCTTTTTCATTTTTTAAAATAATATACACTTACTGGCTAAGTATTGTCATCTCTCCAAAGAGCTTTAGATGCCATCATTATGTAGACTTGAATTTCTAACCCAGAGGTCTAGGCTCATGTATGACATGACTGCTATATTGATATATCTACTTATATGTATAATATACTTCTCAAAATTTAATATATCTAAATTTATTTTCTATTATTATTATTATTATTATTATTATTATTATTGGTACTGAGGATTGAACTCAGAGGTACTTTACCACTGAGCTATGTCCCCAACCCTTTTTATTTTTTTATTTTGAGACAGGGTCTTATTAAGCTGCTGAGGGCCTTGTTAAATTGCTCAGGCTGGCCTCAAATTTGTAATCTTTCTACTTTAGCCTCCCTAGTTTGGGATTACAGGTGTGCACCACCATGTCTGGCTATTTTTCTTTTTCTTTTTGCATACCCAGTGAACAGAGTGTTCCAAGTAGAATGAAGAAAAATATATTGAAATTCCAACCCTGTGAGGGAAATTTTTAATGTATGTATTTTTTACCTTGAACAGCATAATTTTTTTCGATTGTATTTCTTCCTATATAATAGCATATATTTAAAAAAGATCTGGAAGACATCTTCCAGATGTTAGAGAAGGTCTATTTAGTTCTGTTTTAGTCAGGGTCCTGCACAGAAACAGAAGGCTGTGTCTATAGTCTTCATTTCTTGAGTGGCATTACTATTAGCCCAAATGACAAAATTCAGAACCTGGAAAAAATTATGGCTTTATTGATCTCTTACTCTCAGTATAGGTGTTTTAAGCCTATCTATTTTACTGTCATTTTTTCTTGGTCATCCCATTGTCTCTGTTTTATCAGGCCCCCATCATTTCTCTTGTAGACAACAGTAATACTTTTTTTTCTGGTTTCTGTACTTCTAATCCAGTGTCTTCCAGCCTTTGCCACATTACTATTAGAATTATCTTTCCAAACACAAATCTGATCATATAAATTTGGTACTTACAACTTTCTTTACTTGAAAGTTAAACTACTGTGATTTTTTGGATTTTCTGGGTCTTACCACTTAACATCTCTTCTGAACATCCATGCTTCTACAGTATTAGATTATTTGTAGTTCTTTGATTCTCAGCTGCTTTATGCCTCTATACCTAGATACATGGCCCTTTTCTGCAATAGATTCAAATCTACCCCAACCCATTTATTTGTAGTACTGTGTTTGAGTCTAGTCTTCTGAAATAAAATGCCTTAGACTAAGTAATTTACGAGCAACAAAATGTTATTTTTTTTAATAGTTCTGGAGACTGGGAAATCCAAGTTCAAGACACCAGCAGATGAAGGATCTGATGAGAACTGGTTCCACAGAGATGGTGCCTTTTGGGTGTCCTCAATAAGGACAAATAAGGCCCTTTAGGTGTCTCATATAAAGGCATTCATCTTATTCATGAGGATAGAGCCCTCATGACTTAATTTCAAAAAAGTTTCACCTCTTAATACGAGCACATTGGGAATTAGGTTTCTGCATTTGACTTTTGGGGGGAACATAAACACTCAGATTATGGCATGAAAATTCAGCTTAAATTTCACATCTTTTATAAAGGATTTTTTGATTAGCTCCAAATCTTACACCTAGTTGCTTTTCACTCATTTATGGCTTCAATGAGGCTTCAATCACCTAACTTCTATATTCAAACTCAACATGTATAATTCCTACAACCACTCTCTGTATAACATGTTTTTCCAACCTCTTATTTTATACTATCATACATACTATGCCTGAAACTGTTCATCTCCACTCCAATCTATTCAATTAGCCTTACATGTTGTCAATTCCTTTGACTTCAGCTCTATGGTGGAGATGTTTTTTATTTTTTTTAATTCTAATTTGTTATGTATGACAGCAGAATGCATTACAATTCATATTACACTTATAGAGCACAATTTTTTCACATCTCTGGTTGTATACAAAGTATATTCACACCATTCATGTGTTCATACATGCATTTGGGGTAATGATGTCCATCTCATTCTATCGTCTTTCCTACCCCCGTGCCCACTCCCTTCCCCTCCCACCACTTTGCCCTATCTAATCTTCCCATGCTCCCCCTCCTAACCCCACTATGAATCAGCCTCCTTATATCAGAGAAAACATTCAGCATTATTTTTTGGGGATTGGCTAACTTCACTTAGCATTATTTTCTCAAACTCTATCCATTTAAATGGTGGAGGTCTTTTTAAGACAGAGAGAAGATCAAGTTGGTCTAGTATGTGAGCTTCCCAGAATGAGATTCTTGCAAAAGGCATGAAGGGATACACAAATATAAAGATGAAAAGGGAATACACTAGGTTTATTGAAGAAATAATGTTCCAGAAATCCACGAGAAGACTGTACTAACACTGCCAACACATCAGCAAATAACTCTGAGAACACAGAATAATTACTCTGCATCTCAATTCTCCATCTGGCAAAATACAGAGTAGTGGATTAATAATATCTCTGTAAAGCCTGGCATGGTGGTGCATGCTTATAATACCAGCTACTTGGGAGCCTGATGAGGGAGGATAGAGAGTTTGCAAGTTTGAGCCCCATTCTGGGCAACATAGTGAGGTCCCATCTCCAAATCTCTCTCTCTCTCTCTCTCTCTCTCTCTCACACACACACACACACACACACACACACACACACACATATTATTTCTGTAATCTGAAATTATTTTGAGTCAAATTTTCCAAATTAAATGATTTGCATGATAAGAAGGAAAATCTTCAAAAATAATACTTGTTCTCAATTCTGTAAAATGAAATTTTTTACTTATTTATATTTTATTTTGCTTTGTTTTATAGATGAGTCTCATTATGTTGCCCTGGCTTTTCTCAAAGTCGTGGGCTCAAGTGACCCTCCCACCTCAGCCTATAGGTGTGTGTCATCACAATGAGCTAAAATGAATAATTTTAAAGGGCATATCCTCCTTTAGAAAGTAAAATCCTTAGGAAGTAGTGCGGAGAATATGATTGCTGAAAAAATATGCTGGCTATCAAAATATTATGCTTCATCTAGATACATGGGACAAAAATATGAAGACTTCAAAATAAATGTTAAATAGTTAAACATCCAGCAGAACTATAGATATTTATACAAAATCAGACATACAAATTGTGTTTTAAGCCACCTGATCAGTTTTTTAAAAATCTTTATTTTTTAGTTGTTGTTGGACACAATACCTTTATTTTATTTATATACTTATATGTGGTGCTGAGGTTTGAACCCAGGACCTTGCACAAGCTAGGCGCATGCTCTACCGCTGAGCCACAACCCCAGCCCAGATCCGTTTATTAATATGAAAAGGCCATGTGCCAGCACTAACCCCCCATCAGAGAATAAGGCATTCTGATTCTTACAAACACTCATTTTCATGAAGTATCCAAGAATAACACGATTTTGAGGACTTGAACGATGGAATATGAAGGAAAGAATGAGCTAAAGGTATTTCAAAGAATAAAATATTTGCTCTGATTTATAGTAAAAAAAAAAAAGAATCAAGAAGTTCCAGATGATATAATTCATGAGAAGAGTAAAAAACGGGCATTGGGTTTATGGAGAAAAACTACTCAGAGCTCTATCCATTTTATGACAGCTTAATTTTTCTTCTATCTTGTCCTACCTTATCAAAAACAGAAGTCTGACTGAATTGTAAGAGAAGGGTTTAAGAACAGAAAAATTTACTTGTACATGAATTGTGTTTTGAAGATGAACATAAATATATGGGAGTATAGGGAGTTGCTTTAAAAGTTGCCAAATCATAACAATTATGTGCCAGGACTGTCATCAGAAATTATCTCCCTTATTAAGGATGAAGAGACTAATCTTTTAATAGAGGCCCTTTTGAGAAGGCAGCATTAACAGAAGAAAACTGGTAGAAAAGGCCTGAGGGGGAAATGAATCCAGTCCAGCCTGAAAAAAATTCTGCTCCAGGTTTCAAAAATTACCCCTTCCTCCTGTGTAAGTGAGATGCTAAGAAGCACAACTGCCTTTTGAATCTAAGTCTGCAAAGGAGCTGTGTAAGAGGGGTGGGACGGAGATGGCACCCAGGATCTCTGGGGCACTTGCTCCTTTCTGAGCCAGACAAGGGTCAGGAGCTGGATTGGGACCAGAACACCAGCAAGGCGTCAGAGAATGTTCTCTAAATAAGACCATGGCGCTTAAGAAAACTAACCACCTTCTCATCTTCTACCTCAGTTTCTCACTGTTCATCTACATAAAGAGTAAGCTATTCCCATTTATTGAACTTTTTTCCACTTTTTCTGACTTCTTCCTAGTTTATTATATTTCTTGAAAATAGTTCATAGTGTTGTGTTGTTCTACAAAATACAGTGCAGAAAAGGAAATATTTATTTCTTCTTGGTGTCAGCAAGTGTCCTGTTTTGAATAAATCAGTAATATCAGTCAATGTGAAGAGTCAATTTTGTGATTTCCAGTAGATTCAGAAAATGTTTTTATAACCCTTTAGCCATGATCAGGAGAATTAAATTAAATTAAAGAAGATATTTTGTTGTGTTTACAGTTTTACAAAATAGATTGGTAGTTTATAATTGATATCCTTTAAGAAAGTTACTTATAAGTTATGTTGCATTTTATTCCCACATTCTCACTTTTAAAGAAACTCTGTATTCCAACATTTGCTCTTATAATCAAAGGGATGGTCTCGATGTTTCCCAGAGGATAATGGTTCAAAATGTCTCTTTGCCAGAGAAATGGGCATCTATTGTTATGTGCTTCTATTTTATAAATGAAGATATTATTTTCCAAAAACTTTACCAAATAGAAACAAGAACAATGTTTCTGGGATAACCTTGTCAAATGCATGGCAGTATGAAAAACCAGAGGAGACCAAATGGCCTCAGCTGTGTGCTTATGAAGGGGAGTAGCTATTGAACACGTTTAAAATGAAGGCAAGAAGAGTGTGTGCTTGTCAAAGGGCCCGTGTGATTTGTGTCTGTTGAATCTGAATATCAATAAGGAGACGCATAGAGCAGCTGCTGTTGAACAAGACGACTTGGCATTAATGCACAGTGCTGTGTAATCTGGGTCACGTTCTGTGGACACACCAGTGAGATTGTTACTTGTACAGTTAACAGCTGAACATATATCAGAGACTGGGAAAGACAGAAGTAGATGCTATAGCTAGGTAGCTGAAGACAAGTACAGAAAAACAAGTCCCAACTTTAAACACGAATAGTAAAATACCCAATTGTAACCCAGGCATACACCCATGCAGGGATGTGTTAGGATGTGTATTCGTTAAAGAGTTGTTATTTAAACAGTTAATCACCCTCCCTGAAATTTGAAGTGTGCCCCATGCAGTAGAAAGTTGGGAAGATGAGGTATGTGGAGATGAAAGGGTAGAAAAGTGGGAGGTGAAAGGGTAGAAAAAGAAAAGACACATAAAATGTAAGATGAAATAATATTATGACATTTAAGAAGCAGAGAACATTGTCATTTCAAAGCAATATATATTAAAATTCCTAGAATCTGCTGCAGTTTGCTTTTAGGGAGCTGAATATGTACCTTTAAAGCATAAATTGTTTTTGGCGGCATAACTAAGAACAGATAATTATGTACACATCATTTCCATTTTCTTTTTTTTTTTTTTTGAGTGGACAGTAGTTATTTTATTGATGGATTCTAAATAAAGATTTTTGTAATTCCTTGATTTATTTTCCAATATAACCTTATGTGAGTTTAGCAAAGTTAATCTGAAGCTTCTTTCGTTCAATTTTTAAAGTCAGAGTTTTACTGTATTAATCTATTTTCTGGCAAGGTATGATGATACTGCCTTTCTAGTCAAAACACTTGGTTTAGCTTTTATAAATCTGCTGTTTTTTAAAACCTGACTTTAAAACTTTCAGAAACCTGGTTCCAGTTTTCTTATTCATGCTATGACATGCTACTCAACATAGACCTTATATTCCTACCAAGTAAATAAATTAACATCTAATTGTAAAAATGGCCAACATTACATTAGAAATTTTATATTTCATTCAATTAGCACAACAACTCTATAGGATAGATATGACTATAATCATCTGCATTTTACTGAATTGAAAACCAGGACTCAAATCACTATACCAGGTTATCTCAGACTTTGGCACTCATCAGGGAGCTGGGATGCAACCTCTCAAGTTCAGCCACAGGTATTTTGTGTGTCTACAGTGGATTCTTGGAGCCTATAATTTTAACATTCTCTCTGTTTCAAATGTAGTGGTTAGAAGGTCTGAATTATACAATAAATATAACAATACAATATTTATTGAATTATAGAATAAATAAATACAATAAATTATGTAAATAAACTGATAGCTCACTACCTTATGATGCAAGGAATCACCAGAACGGTTCATCTTAAACATATCTCTCTTTCAAAGTGATTATTTAAGAGAAAAATAATAGATATGAAAATTTTGAGTGTTATTTCAACCTATACGCTTAACCACCATCTCAAGTAGAATTTACCATTAATTACATTTTATAGCTGAGGAAACTGAGGCACATAGAGGTTTATTAACTTGCCCAGGGCCATACTACTAGTGAATGGTGGAACTGGGATTTGAGCCTACAGGCCTGGCTCTGGAGAAATTTTTTGATTTATTTTCCAATATAATCTTCTATTAGTTTAACCAAGTTAATCTAAAGCTTCATTTTGTTCAATTTTAAAACAGAGTTTTGCTGTATTCATCTATTTTCTGGCAAGGTCTGATGATATCACCTTTCTACTCAAAATGTACTGTGCTAACACACACTTACATGCAGTGATAGTGCATAAGGGCTTTAGCACTCTGGTCATAACATCATAAGCACACAGGAAATATCAGTGAATGTCCTATTAGTAGAAATTAATAATAGCTTTTTCTTTTGCACCTTGAAGAGAGTCCAATTCTATTACATTTAAACTTTCTTTCCTGTCCTTCATTTAAAAAAATCCAAAAATCTTTTCATTTTGTAACTTTACAGGAAATTACAAGATCTGAAATTCTAAAAAAAAAAAAAAAGGAGGAGGAGGAGGAAAGAAAGAAAGAAATTCCCTTAAATTTAAGAGAAGTCATCTGTAGCTTTAAAGAGCATTTATTTTTAAGTTGTGCCTTGTTCTTCTATCAGGTGGATGGAGTTTATGTGGTTTGTGCAGTGCCTTACAGACTTAATATCCAGGTAAGAGCATGAAACTCAAGGAGTATTAGAGCTAAATTCACCAAGTGGCATTCATTTATTATTCCTGAGCACATAGACAATCCTCTTTCTTGGAGTTGTAAAAAATTTGCTTCTAACTCTCTTCCTGATTGTTCTTACGTGTGTAGAACATTTTTGCAAAATTGGTTCTAATGCATGGAATCAGTTGAATTTTAATAATTAAAGTGGAGCTATTATTTTTTGCTTTTGATATGTTAAGATAGATTTTTATTAGTGTGAGACTCCTCTGACCCGTTATTTTGGGACTGTTAAAAAAACAATGAGAGCACTTCATAATCAACTCTGTTTGGAATCTTGATATGAATCTGTTGTGACAGGTTTAAAAGAAAACTACCATATTTAAGCAACCATAAATTAGAAAAGTAATTTATAGCTACCTTTCATTAGTCTATTACAAATTGGGGGATAAATTGAATATTTTCAATGTAATTGCCACATCTAGACTAATTTAACAGTAATTATTTTCATTTATATTCAAAGCATGATCATGGCAGGTAAATGAAATGTGGTTTGACAAAACTATTATTAGAGTTATGTGAATGACTTCAAAGAATTTGGATAATCTTCTAAAATCCATTGGAAATTACTAAGTAATTCAATTTGAATAGAACACTTGCCTTTAAAAAACAAACAGGATCTTTAAAGATAAACTATGGCTTATTTATCTAATCTTAATGCCATTATCCAGAAATAATTGAATTTCTTCAATATATCAGAAATGGTAGATGTTATTCATCAGGGAGTAATAGGAAAATTTCAAACTTTTCTATTCACTATGCAAGTTAATATTCATACTTCGACAGGTTATAAAGTGCCTACATAATTATTAGTGCTGGAAAAATGTATCTTTGCTTCTTCATAAGTAAAAATAATTATCAGCTTACAGTAAAATAGTCTCTACTTCTTGTTTCCTGAATCACACAGCAGGAATTAATTTTAGTTTATCTTTTTATATACTTATCTTAGGCAAACCAGATTTTTCTGGAGAATTGCAAACTTCTTTCATCTTTAGTGATTTTCAAAAATTACCATAAATTCATGGTCATATTATAGCAATTTTTGAAATTTAAATGTACAAGAAAAGTTGGAGCTTCTAGTTCTATTTTAAATTTCATTGCTCATTTGTTAGGAAATCTCCAAGGAACCCACTTTTATTCTTTCAACAAATGAAAATGAGAGGGTTTCTTTTTCCTTTTTCCATCATTCTCTATCCACACCAAGTATCACTGTCTATACTTAGACTGCACTTTGAAGTTTTCTTCTATGGTATGTATCAAAATTCAGAAACATTGTTTTCGTATTAATTTATTTATGCTTACCTGTGAGAGCACAGGACATGGCTGTGAGAACCATGAGTGTCTTGTTAAGACATAAACCAAGTTACTTAAGGAAGAGTTATTTAATAAATCAATTAATGATGAAATTTTTATAGCATTTTTTGTAAGAATCTTCCATCCTAACAACATTTTAAAGTATTTTTTAAACTTTTGCATCATTTACTTTTTTCAATACCTTTAGAATAGTCCTAGAGTTATATAAAAGTTAAGAGGGTAGTAGTGAGGGATCCCTTATTCCCCTACTATTGACATCTTACATTAGTGTGGTAGATTTGTTATGACAAAGGAGCCAATATTAAATATTATTATTAACTAAAATCCATAGTTTGCTCATACTTCCTTAGCTTTTACCAAATGCTATTTCCCTGCTCCAGTATCCCATTCAGAATACCACTTTGCTATTGGTTGTTATATACAATAGACTTCTCTTGACTGTGACAGTTTCTCAAGTTTTCCTTGATGTTGACGATATGGCAGTTTTGAGGAGTACTGGCCAGATATTTTATAGTTTTCCCCATTATTGAAATTAATATCGTGTTATTATCATGAGACTGAAGTTATGGGCTATTGGGACAATGATCACAGTGTCATTGTTGTTACGTTGTACCAGTGATACATATAATCAACATGATATGTTCCTGCTGATGTGACCTTAACCACCTTGGAGGTAGTGTTTCTCTACTGTAAAAACCATTGGTTTTTTTCCCCTTTTCATACTGTGCTCTTATGAAGGAAATCACCATGTGTAGCCCACATCAGGAGTTATCCTCCCCCTCCTGGAGGGCAGAGTACCTACCCAAATTATTTGGAATTCTTTGCATGAGGGATTTAACACTATTCCATTTATTAATTTATTCAAGTGTTAATTTATATCAGTAAAGGCTTATTGATATTTATTTTATACTCCAAGGTTGTAATCCAATGTTAATTAATTTTTGTTATTTAAATTGTTGGGAGTTAATTTTCTTTGGTTCGTATTCTCCTCTGACCTCAGTGTGGGGTAAATTTAGCACTGGCTCTATGAGACATTCCAGATCAGCTTTTATACTTCTTGCCTCTTTCCTAGCATAAGCCACCATTAATGCAAGAAGCCCTGTTTCCTTTAATTGCAGAATGATAACAGGAACCAAGATCCGTGCGGTATGTTTATTGCTACTGGGGCATTACTTGTTTTTAGTCCATGTTTGCTGACAAAGGATAGAAATACATGTGTGTATACTAGTTTCTGTAGCTACACATTTATGTAAATATGTCTATATGTAAATCTGTACCTGCATTAAGCTAAACCTAAGTTTATACTGATGCTTCTATTCCATTACTACATGAAGCATTTGTGCCTTCTCCCTTGCTAATCTGCAAATTCCCACTCTGACAGTGAGAAACCTGGTTCTGCCATCCTCTGTCCATTTACTTGTTTGAAATCAATGTATATATATATAATCAATACACACACACATATCCATATAGCAATATTGCATCCTTAACCCATGCTCCTTTGCAAAACTATAACATCAATTAGTGGTCTCTACTATGCCCATTTCCTTTTGTCTTTAGATTTACAGACTCCAGATCTACTTAGGTCAACACCTTTCCCCTCAACCCCTTCTGTGATTTTTTTTCATACATGGGTAATACAGTGAGATTACTGTGTCAAAGCCTGCGTTCTCTCCTGGAATTCCCATGACCACCTAAATGATTTCTTAAATTTGCATAAAATAAGCCTCACTCTTTGTGCTGTAAATATCTATAGATTTTTGACAAATGGACAAATGGCCTATCATAATATTATGAAGAATAATTTTACTACTCTAAAAGTAATAGAATTTTTACTGTTTGTTTTATCTATTTGTCTCTCTTTCCCTGTTCCCAACCCATGGACAGCCACTATCATCTTCAAAGGTTTTCTTTAACAGATGTCATTTTGGAAACATACAATATGTAGCCTTTTCAGATAAGTCTCTTTCATGTCAGTTTCTGACTTGATAGCTCATTCCTTTTTTTTTTTTTTTTTAATCACTGATCCGTTGCGGAGACGCACCACACTTTGTTTATCCGCTCACTGATTTGGAGACATCTTGGTTGCTTTCAGTTTTGGGGTAGCTAGATTCAAGGGCTGCTGTAACAACATATCACCAACTCAGTGGCCTAAAACAAGTGAAGTTTTTTCTCTCATAGTTGTGGAGACTAGAAGTCTGAAATCATCTTGGTAGTTTAGCTTGCTTCCTCTGAGTCTCTAGTTGGACCCTAACTCATCTCCCACAAGCTCTGGCAGTGACCTTCAGTCCTTGGTCTCTGTGGCTTGCAGCTCATCACACCAATTTCTTTCTCTGTCCCTGCCTGGTCTTCCCTCTGTCTCTTCTCCTCTTTTTATCAGGAGAGCATTCTGTTAGATTAGGGTACACTCTAATGATTTCGTCCTAACCTGGTTGTATCTACAAAAACCCTATTTACAAACAAAATCCTATTCACACATCTGTAACCCCCTTCTTTATACTGTGCCAACCTCATCTAAGTTTGACCTTCTAGTTTTCATTAAGTGCATAGAAATTTTTGACATGAATTTGCCCTATGAAATTCATTGAGAGTCTGACTCATATACAGTGGCACTAGAATTGTGTATTAATGTATTTTCCTATTTTCATGGGACAAGAAGCTTAACTCAATTCCATAAATGAGTGTCCAATACTTAAACATACTTTTTCTCCCAAATTGTACCACCCTTACGTGGAGAACTAGATTATCATATCTCTCATTCAAAGTACCGATTCTAAATTACCTATTCTATGTTGTGTTTATTAATATAATATTATATTTTATTTTTCTTTTATATTTTTGCCGTGCCAGTGAAGAAGGTGGTGCTCAGGCATTTAGTAGCAGACCCTATGTTGCTACTGCCAGTGGCCTTTACAATCTTCTGAAGTTTCCTTCCTTATTTAATCAAAAGTAGTGACTTATCTAAAGTTTCACAACAATGTGTTAAGTGGATTGTCTCCTATTTCCTAGTTTTTTTTTTTTCCTCAGAAAAGTCCCATTAAAAGAAAACTCAAGGCAGGTATTTAATTTAACAACCATGTGGGGCACAACATGAGAAAAGACATAGTGGTAGGAATGAACATGGCTATTTAGGGCTGAAGGTTTGACTGGAGTAGAAATTTTATTGGTTCTAGAGGGAAAACGGGGGCCTGTTTCATTGTCTTTAGCCTCAAGTTAGTACAATTAATTAACCAAAGCTTACTGTTTATTCAATCATCTCTTCATCTACTGACATTCAACAAGTATTTATTGGGCTATAAGTTTACATGTCTGACATTGTTCTAGGCTGTGAAAAGTATTGAACAAAAGATCTCAATCTCTGATATAGTGAAATTTACATTTTAGTTGTTTAGACAATATCCAAGTAAATAAGTAAAATATGTAATTGTGAGCCAGTGATAGGTGTTGTGGAGAAAAACAAAGGATGAGACAGAAATCGTGTAAGCCATAGGAGTATCTCAGTGAATAATATTTTGTCAGCAACAATAGCAAGAGCCAAGGCCCTGAGGCAGGAGTATGCCTATAGTGTATGAAATACTGCAAGGTGTCTAACAAAACCAGAATGGTTTGAGAGAAATAGTATAACTAGGGAGGTTTCAGTGGTTTTGCTATCAGTTCTGTAATACTTTCTATAATCCTTCACAGTAGCTACTAAAAAGCCCATTAAGACACCTGAGGCAATAGATAGCTTAAGGGATATACTCAAAACCTAGCTATAAGGTAATATAATGGAGACTTAAACATAGGTTGGTTAGATTCTAAGTCTCACATCAGCTCACAAAAGCTAGAAGATAAACTCAGGAATTTTGCAAGTTAGTTATTGAAGTTTTGTCAGTTTAAAATCAGCCATAGTGGAAGTGATCACAAACACTACGAATCAGGACTTTGAGGAAGTTTTTTAGGAAGAAAAAATGACTCCTAGATAACCAAGTATCTATTCCATCTTTGTACTTCTCCAAATTAAAAATGTCAAAAATTTCAACTGGTATCCCTCTCTTACAACTAAATTCTGCAGTGGCAGGGATGGCTGATATGTAACCTGGATTAACCTTGTTGTATAATCTTTTTAGTTCTCCACATTATTGTCCTGATAATTCCCAGATGGATGATTCTTTTCTCTAAATCCAAAATTCTTTGAAACTTTTAAATAAGTATACTTTAGGAAAATTAGTGAGAACTAGGGGCTAATGAGGCTGTTTATAGTTTAATCTCAGCACAGTTCAGTTTGCTTTGCCCAGAGACCAGCTCTATACAAGTAATCACGTCTGGTCAGATGGTCTCAAATTGGCAGCTTTCAAAGACAGAAAATGAAATTAGCTCTTAGCAAATCAAGCATCACCACTGCAAAAATGAACCATGGGTTATAGCAATCATGTTTTCATACAAATAATGCATCTGTATGATTTCATATATGTTTAAATAATTTTAGTTACCTGTTGTCCATTTGAAGAACAAATATTTATATCTAGCATCCATTTTTGAATAAGGAGGGTCAGTAAATTCAAATTTTGGCTCTGTCCCCCCATTAGTTGTGCATCCATAAATGGATCCTTTTAACTCTCTAGGTCATTCATAAAATGAAGGGGTTAGATTATATAATTACAAAGTTTCCTTTAAGGTCTACATTTTATGATTTCATAATTATTCAAAACAGTTAATTATACACACTGATGAACAGCTTTCACTAGGTCTCAGTACAAAAAGCAAATTTCTGCAACTTCTCATGTTAAAACAAGGTTTATGTCTTCTTTTCATCACATACTGGGTACAGGTTGGCTATAATACCACCTTATTTGTCATCATCATTTCTATAGATTGTTTGTGTCCTTCTCCCCCAAATTCATATGTTGAAATCCTAATTCCTTGTATAATGATATTATGAGGTGGAGACTTTGCAGGCGATTAGGTCTTGAAGGTAAGTCCCTTGCGAATGGAATTAATAGGCTTATAAAAGGGGCCTCCAAGAGATTCCTTGCCCCTTTCACCATGTGAAGACACAGCAAGAAGACGTATGGCTGGTAGGAAGTGGGTCTTCTTCAGGCACCAAATACAAATTCTGCCTCCACTATTGGTTTAGGAATTCCCAACCTCCAGAACTGTGAAAAAGAAATTTATCTTGTTTATAAGCCTCACAGCCTGTGATCGCTTACTTCAGCAGCTAGAACAGACTAAGACATTCATTGTGGGACAGATGATGGGACTATCCGGTTTTAGAGAATGTTGTGTTTATGGCTGAAGAAAAGAGAAGAACAGTAGAAGAGTTTTATGGCTCTGAAGTCTTTAGCTCAGCTGTGGTTTGGGTCACTTTGCCTTACACTTCATTAACCAAAACAGGTCATGTGGCTCAGCCTGATGTCACTGGACTAGGGATGAAGTAAGGTAGGAAATATTTGGAACAAATAATATTGTTTACTCCATCTTCCTCTTATTTCAAACTTTTAAGGGTCAGTTTCTAAGCAAGTTCATTTAAAGAAGCATTAAATATGTATATTAGAGCTGGGTGTGGTGGCACACATCTATAATCCCAGTGACTCAGGCGGCTAAGGCAGGAGGATCACAAATTCAAGGCCAGCATCAGCAATTTAGCAAGATGCTGTCTCTAAGTAAATAAATAGATATACCTGGGCAAATAGCTCAGTGTTAAAGCACTTTTGGGTTTAATTCCTAGCATCAAATAAATAAATAAATAAATCCCGGGCACCAGAAATAAACAAACAAACAAATAAATAAAGGTACACATCAGAAATTTGAAAGACATTGACAAAGATTTTATTTCAGCAAATATTTATTAAGCAGTAATGTGTGGGACTATTTAAAGGAAAGGTACTATTTAAAATCACATTCTCCACTCTAGTGGGGAGGATGTATGTGTGAAACTCTTCACACATTGTTATCTATGAGACAAATCACATTTATTCTTTTCAGATATAGAGGTAGAAATTTTATTGCAAAACATAAAACTAGTTTGATGACAGGAAGAGATGCTTTGTGAAAGGAAATATAATCTACTGTGCTTTGAAACCATTAGCCCCAATACAGTCAGTTATTCTTCGAGGTGAAGGTCAACTCAGATTTGGGGAATTAGCAAATACAGTTTGTAGATTAGAAATTCTTACTTCTCTCCAACCTAGTTTCACTTATGATTTATACCTCTACCAGAGACTGGATGAGGAAGCAGAAGTCAAAATGCACAATTTTATATTTTAGATATCAGTACCTGGAAATTTCATCAAACACTCTGAGAAGCTGTTTAAACATTTTATGGACTAAGAACCTTAAGAGAAGCCTCTTTATCCTGCTCATTGTGGTACTGATTGTTTTTCTCCATGTTCTGTTGAAGTAATTATAAAATAATTATATGATTGATTTCTCTACAAAATTAATGATGATAGAAATAAAGAGAGATTCTATTCTTTTCATTAACTTCATAATAGGTAATTTCTTCCATTTTTTAGCCCTTTTTTAAACAACCCATATATATATAAATTGAAAAAAGGCAATGTATGTGTTCTGTAATTTATTTGCTCAGTTACTGAAGGTAGCAGATGAGCTATTGGAACTGCTTGAACTTCAGAATAGCTGTAGATCTAAGATTATGCTTGCATGAACTTGATGTATCCCTAGGTTGGAAGATCAAGAAGGGGTGCAATTGGGTCCATTCTGAGGGACTCTATAGCAACAGTGAGTGTAATCTACTTCCACCTGTCCTTTTATTCTCCTGTTCCTTGTGTTTGGAGATACTTTATTCATTTGATTTTTTTAAGATTTCATGCTTCCTTTGGCTGTGAGATATAACCAAATGCTGTTATCCCCTTCTCTATGGGCAACATTGTGGGTTAAACATTACACTGAGTGGTTTTACACAATTTATCAGCTTATAATGAAGATAGTACTCTTTCCATTTTGCAGAGGAATGTAAGGTTTCAAGAGAACAAACCAACAAATTGTTGATTACCTATACTTTTTGTTCAAAATGGGTAATTTTTACACAGTCATATTATACAATCAGGATTTTGAATGACTAATTTCAGAATTCATAAAACCCTTCTAAACCTTGATAAATCAGATTATTTCGAACATTGGTCTCATTTAATTAAATAGACTTTTAATAGATATAGCATGAGAGTTCTATACCAATTTTTCTTTCTTTCTTTCTTTTTTTGGTGATGCTGGAGATTGTACCAACTGAGCTATATCTCCAGCCTATATACCAAATTTTTGTTTTGTAAAGTGAAGCATTAATGTAAATATAATTGGTGCTTATGTTTATAATTAAAATATTAAGTCAGAAAAACATAAGAGAGAGAGATGTAATGGGAAGATGATCAAGTTTGAAAATAGGTTCCACCCATAAATAAAGTTCTATTAATCAAACTATAAGAAAGGCATTAAAGATTATTTATCATGTATTCCATCACCAGCTCCATGAGCTAGAGGTGTGCTTTCAAGTATCAACATACTGTATACCCTCAAAGGAAATTTTTGATTGTTGATGATAGAATTTCAAAGACCCAAAAGCTTTAGGGATACACTGGCTTTTAAAATTCCAGATAGCATAACAAACATACATGCTAATAAGCACATTGCTCCAAGGCACTTTTTTTAAAATATTTTTTTTAGTTGTCAATGGATATTTTGTTTATTCATTTATTTATTTATATGCAGTGCTGAGGATCAAACCCAGGGCCTCACACATGCCAGACTCTACCACTGAGCCACAACTCTAGCCTCTCTAAGGCACTCTTTACCCTAATAGGTAATCATGCAAACTGAAATGGCTTTGGTTACACATTGTTACAAAAATATGTTTTGTTAATGATTTGCAAAATTTAATGTGTAACATAAACACATAAATTTAAATGATGGATTTCTAGGCTCCAACTCCAGATTGGATAATCATTTTATTATTTAATTGCTCTTGGGTGGGACCTGGGAATCATTTTGTGGGGGGAGGTACTGGGGATTAAATTTAGGGGCACTCAACCACTGAGCCACATCCCCAATCCTATTTTTTATTTTATTTAGATACAGGGTCTCACTGAATTGCTTAGTGCTTTGCTATTGCTGCAGCTGACTTTGAACTTGCGGTCATCTTGCCTCAGCCTCCTAAGCTGCTGGGATTACAGGCATGAGCTACCATGCCCAGCCTCAATTTTTTAAACAACAAATCTCATGATTTTGATTAATATCACTTACAGAACAGATCTTAAGAGATATTAATTCATATGTTAAGAGTTGATGGAGTATTAATTATCAAAGCATGGCCAAGAATGTTATGAGGGAAGAAGAGGAGAATAACAGGGGCGAACATAGTGCATTTGGAACCCACTTAGAAATGTAATAGTGAGGGGTAATGTAAGATGAGGTGGTAAGGGCAGCATCCATACAAGAATGGCTTTAAAAACTCTAATGAGTTATAATAATCTTCTAGTCATTTCCTGAATCTTTTCACATCATGACCATGAAAGGATAACATATGCACACCGTACTTGCTCATGCAGTCAGTTCTATTGACAACCAGAGGTGACCACTTGGTGGCTCCTGTGGCCCTGACATGTTTTAATTTGCTCTCTGTACGTATATTGGGAAATGCCACTACAGGGAAGGAAAAGTCGTCGTGGATGGACCTTTAAATAAAAACACTGACATGCTCAAACTTGGTCATACTGAAGATGGATTAAAGAGGGGCAAGGCTATTGGTAGAGAGACCTAGTAGAAAATAATGGGAACCTCAAACAATGTATTCTCAGTGAGGAGGAAGGTATAGGAGTGAACTTAGATTGGAAATCAACTTAGTGTTTGATGAGAAATGGATGAGAAGGAAAGGGAATATAGTGAAGGATAATTTCCAGGTTTTTAGTTTATGCATCTTAAACAATGGTATGGCATTATTTAAAGTAATGTAAAAAATGTAGGATGAATCCTTATAAATTGAAACAGATTATTTTGAAATATCAATAGGACATTCAGGAAAAGATGTTCAGCAGGCAGTTGGAGATACTTCCTCTAAAGTTTAAAGAAGAAACCCAATTAGGAGATAGAGAATTGAGTCCTCACTTTTTTGGAAACTTTCACTAAGCCCATCCTATATAATATTATTAGGATTGGAACAGGCTACACAAAAAAAAACTAGAGAAGTACTATGACATAATCTTACAGTAATCTTATAGATCAAAAGGCTTAAATATGAGTGTTATAATACCCACTGACCTCCAAGACAAATAGTTGAAAATGAGTCCAAAGATTATCAAGTAAAGGCAGCCATAACATTATGTGTAATAGTGACTAAATACAAATAATCTTGAGGATATCAATTATATTTGCATATGGGATGGTTTGGATAAGTGTCCTTCAAAGGTTCATTGTCGTAAGCCATCCATGGGCTGTGTGTGTGAGCTATGTGCATTTGAGCTTATGACAGGACTGGTCTGGCGTTGCTCACTGGGCTATGGGACACAAATGTGCTTTTCCCCTCACTCTGCCTGTGATCCCACACAGCACCTGAGTTGGGTATGACCTACCAAGACATCACAAAGTAAGACTCCACCCTTGAACCCTTATCCCTGCCTTTGTCTTTGTCTAGTTCAAGAACCCCTGTGGACTAGATCTATCAGGGGCTTTGCTTTTGTAAATATATTTCTGAGTGATTGTGTTTTATTATTTAATTATTTGAGATATTAAGATTTAGAGTGGCTCTTTAGGGTGGCTTGAATTCCTCTGAGCACAAGAACCCTCCAATGAGATGCTGACTAGTCTTTCCCCTCAAAAGTCCATATGTTAATGGCTTGTTCCCCCAGCCTTGAGGCTATTGGGAAGTGTTGGGACCTTTAAAAGGGGGACAAGTTGGTGGACGTTAGGTCATTGCGGGCATGTCCTTGAAGGGGATCCTATCTTCTTGAGGTGAATAGGCCTCTTCCACCACACATTTCCTGCCATGATGTGTCATCCTACCACAGGTCCAAAGCAACTAGGGAGGGAATTCTCTGAAACCATGAGCCAAAATAAACCTTTATTCCCTCTAAGTTGATTCTTGCAGGTATTTTTTTTTAAATAGCAGCAGAAACCTGACTAACAGAGCATATGTATACTAAGAAAAATATTTGAAACAAATTGTGTTGTTTTATGTTTCAGTATCCAGAGTTGCTTTTAAAGAAATAAACGCAATCCAATAATCAAGAGCAAAGTAAGGCAATTAAAATATTTTCTAAGGTCATTTAAGAAACACACAAAAATCCAGAATATAATTCACAGAATATGTTTTAGAAATGCTCTTTCTCCATTTTTATGTTCTCAGTATCTTTCACTATTTCCTGAAGTCTAGACTCTCAGCTTCCTTACAGATTCTGTCTCATGAAGTCCTCATAGGTTCTTTAAATCCCTCTTAGAAATAAATTTCTGCCCTTTCTTACATAATTCCCATGTCCTAGATTCCCAAATTCTCTTTATTTCCTTCTCATTAGCTTGGTTCTGTGTTAATAACAGACCAGGAACAAAGCTTTCAAAAATAAAAGTTTTCATATAGGTTAGAAAAGGAATGGGGAAAATGATTCAACGAAGTCAAATATATTCTAGTGAGCAAGGAAGGGGAAAAATAATGTCAACAAACACTAGTTCAAAACTTCACTAGTTCAAAACTCTGGATGCTAATTCAAAACGGGGAGGGGGTGGCATGAGAAAAATGGAGGAATTTTGATGGGCAAAGGGGAGGGAGAGTGGGGTGGGTACATGGGGGCAGGAAAGATGGTGAAATGAGATGGATATCATTACCCTAGATACATGTAAGACTGCACATAGGGTGATGCTACATCGTGTACAACCAGAGAAATAAAAAGATGTGCTGAGATTGTGTACAATGAATCAAAATGCAAATTTTGCTGTCATTCATTTATATATATATATATATATATATATAATTAAAATAAATAAAAATAAAATACTAGAGAAACTGGGGATAGGAAAAATCTTCACATGTGTCCCTCAAATAGCTAAGTGAAGAAATAAATCACACCAGGATGTCGTTATGGAATTTGTGGTATAAAAAATGTTATGGACAATGAAAGAAAAATTCTGAAGGGAAATATCCTAGAAATTTAGTAGTAATTGATTTTGGATCAGTTTACAAGGTATTACAATGTTTTTCTAAATATTGCTGTAGGTTTGATATTTTTGAAAAGCAGGCAAAGTATCTTTAATAATCAGTTCAAAATATTTCTATTGAAGTAAATTTATTATAAAATAATTTAGATGTTCTAACAACATTTTAAGTCACAAAGCTTCTGCTAACAGAAGCAGATTTTATATATATATATATATATATATATATATATATATATATATATATATCCCAACAAAAATATTAAGGAAATATTTGCTGTTGTTAAGATGTTAAAAATCTATACTTATTTAAAAAATTAGTTTAAAAATATGTAAGAAATGAGAATGTGTATTTTAATCTTAAGCAGTGTGGTTTTGAACCATTTTACTTAATTTCTGGAGATGTTATCTTATCTCTAGTATGGAAATAGAGATCATTTTCAACTGCATTGTAGTGTTGTGATAAATAATATAAGTATAATAATCTATAAGGTCTTGCAGATTGATAATCAAACTGAAGATTCACAATAGGGACAGGTGTAGTGGCACACACCTGTAATCCTAGGGACTCTGGAGGCTGCCGCAGGAGGATCAAGTTCAAAGCCAGCCTCAGCAACTTAGCAAGGTCCTAAGTAAATCAATGAGACCCTGTCTCTAAATAAAATATAAAAAATGGGCTGGGGATGTGGCTTAGTAGTTAAGTACCCCTGGGTTCAATCCCTAATACAAAAAAAAAATCACAATAGGTTGCATCAAGCACCAAGTATACTTACCTTGAAGAAATTTATGGACAAGCATCAATGAATGTACAGCAACAAGCCAACAGATATCTCCTGATTTCCAGTCTCAGACTTGGATGTCCCAGGGATTCTGCCCACTAAATGTGTGTAGACACAAGGAACAACGTTGACTGGATACTTTAGCTCAAAGAAAGCATCAGCTTTGATGTTCTTTCAGTTTTTATATCAAGCCATATGTATGTAACTGATTAGTCACATCTAATCAGGTTTATGTGATTAGCTCCATCTCTTGAGGGCAGCTCCATTTCATTAGTTTCCCAATTATTCATTAAACAACCTTGACAATGAGTTACAAGTGCTTAATCTGGTAAATGGGATTCTAATTTATCTTGTATTGATATAGGTAAATTTCTTTTTATTCCTGAAATAGTTTACTGCTGAAAATTAAGAATCAAATCTTAAGGCATTCTTGAGCCTAGAGAGAAAAAAAAAGATCTGTTAGACCTTTTTCTACTTATAAAATGCTCAGAATAGTAAACAAATAATTTTTTAACAGATTTTGATTTTTTTTCTTTTCCTCATGTGGCATGTACCTAACTGCTTGTTTTCTAGGTAAGAAGGAGAAGACCACTCTCAAAAAAACAGAGTCTTTTCCTAAATAACTACAGCAACATCTTCATTTATTGAGGATCAAATACTTGTAATTGTGTTATCTGTAATCTCTGAATCTTACAATACATCCGTAAGGTAGTGTTATCTCTATTTGAAAATTGTATGGTTAAAATCCTAGAAGTTGGGCTGGGGATGTGGCTCAAGTGGTAGTGCGCTCGCCTGGCATGCATGCAGCCCGGGTTCCATCCTCAGCACCACATACAAACAAAGATGTTGTGTCCGCTGAAGACTAAAAAATAAATATTAAAATTCTCTCTCTCTCTCTCTCTCTCTCTCAAAAAAAAAATCCTAGAAGTTAAGTGACAGAGCGAGGATTAAACCAAAACATCTTGTTTTTCCCTCAAAACCACTTTACAGGTCTGAATACAGATAGCTATCTTAGATGACTAAAGATTTACTAATTAATCATTTGAAATATATCTCTTTAATGGTAATGTAACAAGTTTTCAACTTTCTGTCCAAATTATCCTAGTTATTAAAGGACCTACACACCTGTAATGAAACACAAAATTTCAAGCACCTCTGTACAGAATATAATAACATTTTCTTAGAGTTAGTCTTTAGGATTACTATAGTTTATTAGTATTTGAAGACCACTGGGTACCTTGAATAACCTCCAAACCCACCCTCCAGCACTGTGATTTTAAAGAAGAAATCATTGGTGCTTATTTTTTTTTTTGCATTATAATTATATAAAGTTTTGTTTCTATCTCTAATTTAATGCAAAGCCACATGGACATCAGAAATAATAGATATTTAATTTGATTATTTAAGCATTTGAGTCATCTTGTCTCTGGTTCAAGGGTAAAATGAAAACTATTTTGAATTCTATTAATTTTCTGCTTCATACGCTATTGGATGTTTCTAAAGAAAATCTTCATAATAGAACAGAAAAATCTCAAAGTAAACTTAGGTTGATAGATACATTTAAGGTACAATATTTATGTGCTTTCATGAAATTCCAAATTAATGTTTGTATCATATATTCATAGGTCACAGAACAGTTGAAAAGGACAAATAAAATAAATTTGTAGAACATAGCCTATATTAAAAGCAAAAATTGGAAAATAATATATGGTAGTTTAGAAATCAATATCACTACACTCTGTTGAGTAATAAAAGGTGTATCTTCCTGTGTCTTGTTTTATAACTATAAATTTATTATTTTATTTATATTATAATTTCCATCCATTTAGTGTTTATGTAACCATTGGCTTGCTTATCAAAGCTCTTCAGTACATGGCCTATTTCTTGATTTCAATTTTTTTCCTTCTGAATTCCTCTTACTTTTCTGTTGTTCTGTTAATCAGTGAGAAATCATGTGACATTTCACCTGAAATGTCACAATAATCTCTTGAAGTTCTTGAATGATGTTTTATTTTGAAGGTATCATGTCTTTTTCATTAGGCCACTATTCTTTTGTGTGGAGAATTGCGCTCTTTACTGTAACTTGTTCTTCTCTAGGAACTCTCTATTTCCTTTCTGGTTTCTTTTCATTTTTCTTATCTACTTCTTTTTTTATTTTAACCTTTCTGGTTTCCGAATACTTTCTCCTCAGCTTCAGTATATTGTGATATTCCTTGGTTGTGGGTTTAATTTTACTTTATTTATTTATTTTTTTTATAAGTGTATTGAAATTATACATAATAGTGGGATTAATTAACTTTATTTTAAATTTTATTAATTCTGTAAGAGACTTTCTGAGTTTCTCCATTCCAAAGTTTCATAAATCTCACAATTTTGGGAAAAACCTAAGACATTAATCACTTTGAATACTTTCTCATTCCCATTCTCTTTCTTCTATTTCTTGGTATTACTTTTAGATGAACTTTGGAGTGTTTTTTTCTATCTTTGATAGCTTTTAAGATTGCTAACATATTTTTTCTTTTCAGCTGTGTCTAATATGGTCTTTATTTTATTGGTTGAGTTTATATGTCAGTAGTGACATTTTTCTTTACAACAGATCTATTTGCTTTTAAAATATTTGTATTGCAATTTAAATTTCTTTTAAGATAGATAGCTATATCTTATATGGTTATTTATTTTGTATGATAGTTATATATCATATAGATAGCTATACATCTATAATTATTTATATGTATACTTATTTTTTTGTTACTTATTGTACATACAGTTATTCTTTCCAGGTATATAGAAGTCATATTTCTTTTTAAAAAATTTTTAGTTGTAGATGGACAGAATGCCTTTATTTTATTTCTTTATTTATATGTGGTGCTGAGTATTGAACCCAGTACTTCACACATGCTAGGCAAGCATTCTACCACTGAGCCACAACCCCAACCCCATATTTCTCAATCTCTTATCTCAAGGTTGGGAGTTTAGTCTGCTCTATGTTGCTTCTGCTAACTCATTTCTTTTTTTCCTTAGGACTTGTTATAGGGTACTGGAACCTTTCTTCAAACAAGGCTTTTTAGAAATCTACATTGTGTTTTATTAATTCTGTGAGAACATTTTGTGATCTAAGTCATGGAAGCTTCCCTATGAAGATTGTTTTTTTCATGTGCTTTTGCCAAATGCCCAAGAATGCCACTGGCTCTGAGCCAGTATGTGATTTCCCTACCTGAAGTGTGTGTTTGGGGAGGAGGATCTCAGATCCCATGGACTAATGTGCAGTCTCCAGGTTCGGACTTTCTGGAGATCAGGTGTGCAATGGGCAGGCAGTCATTTCCTTCCTTCTTGCTCCCCCACATCCCTGACAGTGGGAAGGTTATTTGTTAAGATCTGTTTTTGCTGATCGCTCGTTTTAGAATCCCCCAGCTCCTCTCCATGGTTATCATGAACCATGCTCCTGATGTATTGGATCCATTTTCCTCTTTCTCCCTCCCTACAAGAAGACAAATAATGGTGATGAACATGAATTTCAGCCCTTTCTTCTTCTGTGTTACCTGGTGACCTACATTTCTTCCACTTACATATTTAAATAATGTTGCTTTATTTGATTGAATATTTCTGAGGATTTGTATTGGGAGAATTTTAAGTTTATGAACATTTGCCCTCTCACTAAAAATAGAAGTTAATTATGCATTCATTAAAGTAAAAATATCTTTATAGAAATGATATCCTATTACAGGAAATTATATTTCTTATTCCTGGCTCTCTGGCAAGAAATCCAAATGCATTTTTTAATTGTAATTGGCTCCAATTGAGAAATAATCCTTCTTTAAAATAAATACCTTTCAAATGAGAAACAAATCCAAAATATACTGTGAATATTAATCATCTCCATTTTCCCAATATATGTCAATCTCGCAGGGTATTCCAAGTTGTCAGCTTCTGTAAATTTGCATGTAAGAGGTTATAAATAAAAGTAACTATTACAAGAACTGGGATGACTTACCTTGTAAATTTTAATTAGTAATATTTAAACATCCACATAATATAGCATTTATTGAATGATATGATCTTCTAAAACTCAGATTTGAATAAAAATGTTAATAATGACAATATTGAAATTTGTAAGAAAGGACAGATATATCTTTTTTATTTTTTATATTCTAATGAATTTATGAATTTTACTTTCCTTATTAATCTGAAATAAGAAACACAGGACACTTTACAAGTTTATTCTAACTTAATTACATTGAGGAATTTAATGTTTACACATTTTCTTAATTTTCTAACATTATTTGGTTATGCCTTTTAAATCACTGTTTTCAATTATTGCCCAAAACTCACATTAAAAATAATTTCACATGAGGCACAGTGGCACACTGCTGTAATCTCAGCAACTAGGGAGGCTGAGGCAAGAGGATCACAAATTTGAGGCCAGCCAGGGAAATGTAGTGAGACCCTGTTTCAAAATAAAAGGAAAAGAACTGGGAATGTAGCTCAGTGGTCAAGTGCCCTTGGCAAAAATAAAGTTTTAAATTATGTAATAAATTTTCAACTTTAATTCAATTGGTTTCTATCTTAATTGAATCATTGAAACCTCATAACATTGTTGTACATCTTTCTTTTTAAAAAAATATTCATTTTTTAGTTGTAGTTGGATGCAATACCTTTATTTTATTTATTTATTTTTATGTGGTGCTGAGGGTCAAACCCAGGGTCTTGCACATGCTAGGCGAGTGCTCTACTACTAAGCCATAATCCCAGCCCTATCTTTCTTTTTTTAAAAAATTTATTTATTCTAATTTGTTATACATGACAGCAGAATGCACTTTAATTCATAGTACACATATAGAGCACAAGTTTTCATTTCTCTGGTTGTACAGAAAGTAGAGTCACACCATTCATGTCTCCATACATGTACTTAGGGTAATGCTGTCCATATCATTCTACCATCTTTCCTGCCCCTGTGTCCCCCTCCCATCCCCTCCTTCCCCTTTTCCCTATCCAAAGTTCCTCCATTCTTCCTATGGTCCCCCCACCCTCCATCCGCATTATGGATCATCATCCACATATCAGAGAAAACATTTGGATTTTGTTTTTTGGGGATTGGCTTACTTTGCTTAGCATGATATTCTCCAATTCCATGTGTTTACCTGCAAATGCCATGATTTTTTTTCTCTTTTAATGCTGAGTAATATTCCATTGTGTATATATACCACATTTTCTTTATCCATTTATCTACTGACGGACATCTAGGTTGGATCCACAATTTAGCCATTGTGAATTGTGCTGCTATAAACATTGATGTGGTTGCATTACTATAGTATGCTGCTTTTAAGTCCTTTGGGTATAAACCGAGGAGTGGGATAGCTGGGTCAAATGGTGGTTCCATTCCAAATTTTCCAAGGAATCTCCATACTGCTTTCCATATTGGTTGCACCAATTTGCAGTCCCACCTGCAATGTATTGGTGTGCCTTTTCCCCCACATCCTCGCCAACGGTTATTGTTGTTTGTATTCTTTTTTTTTTTTTTTTTTTTTTTTAAAGAGAGAGAGAGAGAGAGAGAGAGAGAGAGAGAGAAGTTTTTTTAATATTTATTTTTTAGTTCTCGGTGGACACAACATCTTTGTTGGTATGTGGTGCTGAGGATCGAACCCGGGCCGCACGCATGCAAGACGAGCGCGCTACCGCTTGAGCCACATCTCCAGCCCTTGTTTGTATTCTTAATAGCTGCCATTCTGACTGGAGTGAGATGAAATGTTAGAGTAGTTTTGATTTGCATTTCTCTAGTTGCTAGAGATGTTGAACATTTTTTATATATATTTGTTGTATATTATCTTCTGATCTTCTGAGAAGTGTCTGTTCAGTTCCTTGGCCCATTTATTGATTGATTTTTTTTTTTGGTGTTAAGTTTTTTGAGTTTTTTTTTAATATATATCCTAGAGATTAGTGCTCTATCTGATGTGCGTGTGGTAAAAATTTGCTCCCATTCTGTAGGCTCTCTATTCATTCACCTCACTGATTGTTTCTTTTGCTGAGAAGAAGCTTTTCACTTTAAATCCATCACATTTATTGATTCTTAATTTTATCTCTTGAGCTATAAGAGTCCTCTTAAGGAAGTCAGAACCTAATCCCACATGATGAAGATTTAGGCCTACTTTTTCTTCTATGGTCACAGGGTCTTATCTCTGGTCTAATTCCTAGGTCCTTGATCCACTTTGAGTTGAGTTTTGTGCATGGTGAGAGATCAGGGTATAATTTCATTTTGCTGCATATGGATTTCCAGTTTTCCCAGCACCATTTTTTGAAGAGGCTGTTTTTTATCCAATATATGTTTTTGGTGCCTTTGTCTAATATGAGATAACTGTATTTATGTGGGCTTGTCTCTGTGTCCTCTATTTTGTAGTTATCTTTCTATAGCAAAAACAAAATTAACAAGAGAGTTTATATATATTTCAAGAGGCCTCATATATTTGTCTTTTTGGTTCCCAGAATCCTTAGCATACACAGTACAAAATAGAGCACATTCCTGATAGCTTTTATTTACTCATTTAAATTTTAGATTAAATATCCATTTGTATTATATTTGCACATATATATTATATATAGATGTAATATATAATAAATAACAGTATGTAAATATATATATATAATATTTTATATTTCATTAAATACTGCTCTTCTCTGTCAGCATTATTCTAGAAGGTCTGTGTGTAGGTCAAGAGATAAGTTGTGGGCTGGGGATGTGGCTCAAGCGGTAGCGTACTTGCCTGGCATGCTCGGGGCGCTGGGTTCCATCCTCAGCACCACATAAAAATAAAATAAAGATGTTGTGTCCACCAGAAAAAAACTGAAAATAAATTTTAAAAAATTCTCTCTCTCTCTCTCTCTCTCTCTCTCTCTCTCTCTCTCTCTCTCTTTCTCTGTCTCTCTCTCTCTTATTAAAAAAAAGAGATAAGTTGTATTACTTGAGTCTTTGGGAGGGAAGTAATTTTTTTGTAACTGTTGTTAGTGGTATACTCTGAATTTTTATAAGACTACAAACAACTGTCAAGCTATTTGCAGGCTACAGGATTCTGAATCCTTTTTCCAGTGGTTTTTCAATACTGTCTGATTGCCTTCTGGTTTGCAGTCAGTCCAAGGTTTGAGTGAGGGTGGCACTGGATTACATCATCAGGGTAATGAACATCTGAGTTGTAGATGACCCAAACTGAAAATCAAAGTAAGGCATTAATTTACGAGTGGCAGGCAAGAGCAAAGGTCAAATGCAAAACAGGGATGACCGAGAGCCATTTAGGATATTCAGCACATTGACCCAGGAAAATCCTCTTGAGGCTGAGGGCTGTGCCATGTAATAGGACAAAGATGTCTGGCAATACAGAATTTCTGGATTCAAGCGTGGGGCCAGACACTCAAGGACTTTACAATATTGCTGTGCTGTATGGGTCATCGTGATAAATTTAGCTCATATTTTACTATAACAGAATGGCTCAAGTCCAAGCCTTCATATCTGTAGCACTGAATCCTTTAATAGCTGCTATATATCTGAGCCGCTTTATTTCGGTCACCCTCCTTTCTTCCCCCCACATGATTAAGATTTGTTAATGGAGATATTTGTCAGACAATACAAGATTGTGATTAGATTTTCTTTTAAGTGCGACATATGGCTGAAGGTCTAATCTTATTTCTGCCTGAGATTTGGTGTACTTTGGATGATCCTAATGAAGTACTATGTCTTCATAAAGACAAAGGCCACATGTGCTGTGACTCATGGCAACACATAACTGGACGTAGCTAGACAGGGGCTACTTTGCCTCTTCTGTGGATCTAAGAAAGATGGCATTCAAATGCTACTGAGGCTTTTGGTTTTCATCTCAGACAAAATAATACATATTGAATCATTCATGTATCTCATGGACAGAATCGAGCTGTAAAAATATGAACACCAGACTAGAAAATGTGTTATAAAACTGTCTAAACTATAATACACACATTTCTTAATCTCTCCCGGGCTGTTTTCACCCCTGCAAAATGGAGGATAATGCTCCTAGGTGTAGAACAAGCTACAGTTTTTCATAGTAGGTAAGAACTAAAGCTCAAGAACCAGATTGCTGGAGTTGAATCCTGCCTTCCTCTACCTTCCTGATGTTTGACTTCAGGAAATTACTTTTGCAAGCCTCCATTTCTTCATCAGTAAAATAGAAATAATAATGGTACTTATACTATACTGTTTTTATAAAGGTCAATTGACATCATAATGGTAATGACTTAGGGCAATGCCAAACAATGCCTGGCACAAACCTGTCAGTTAATTTTAATTTCTAATAAAGTTGACAATCAATTTTATTAATCAACTTTTGTATTAACCAGTTGAATCACTGAATTGTATATTTTCTTTTATTAAAACCATCTCATTACAGATTCTGAAATCACTTATATCTTCAGGGAATATGAGAGATAGACTTCAAAAAAAATCAAAGTGATTTAATATTGAAGTCTTGTTTATGTAACAGGAACTGATTTCTTCCAATAACTGCTTCCCTGCTTAATTAACATTTCTTCTTTATTTTTCATTCTCAGTAAGTGAGTTTGTTTTTATAAACTTGGTCAGTGTCTGGATTTTCTAATCCTGAACTCAAGTTTCCCTATGACTGAGCTGCTGAATCCTGTCCTGATTCTGCACCGGAAACACTTGGGCCTTTTGAAATTTGCTTGCCACGATCTCAGTTTTGTCTTTTGTTGACATGTGTTCAATACTGTTGATATCCAAACTGTACTCCATCCCTTTCAAATGATTTCCTTCGGTTGATTATCTGATCCTAATTTTCTCTTTCTAGACTGAAAATGAATGTTGTGTTATTACACAGGTAAATGATGTCTTTGGGAGTTTCAGTCTATAAGATCTGGTGATTTATGGAATGTGTTTGGTGAAGGAGGAAGAGTCAAGGATGACACTAGTATTCTGGCAGGTTCGATTGTGTGGACAGCACATATTCAGCTACTGAGTAGCTGAGGTATGGAGTATGGCAGGAGGAGAAATGTTGGGTGAGGAGTAAGGGGAGGGAAGATGACCAGTAGAGCTCACATATTTACAAATTGAGTTCAATTGAGGTGTGAAATAAGTAGTATATTAGACGTGCAAGCCTTAAGCTGAGCAAAGAAAGGTGTGCTGGATATCAAATTTGGTAGACATCAAGCTGTACAGGGTGAGTGAAGATATGACTGATAATTGAGGTCTGCTTCCCCTGAGGAACAGTCAGTATAATTGAGAGACCAAGTAAGCAGAATTCACAAAGGAATCTGCAGAGCTTAAAAGGGAAAAAAGACAGAAAGGTGTGGAGTTATGACAGATAATAGAATTCAGCACCAAGGATTCAAGAAATGACTCCAGGTATATTCCTGGTGACCCTGGCCAATAGGTTCCTGGAGTGGCAAAGGCAACAGTCAGATGGCAGTTGGCGGGGTACTGAATGGTCGCTGAGAAGGATACACGGTGAGCATGGACAACTCTCTTTAGGTCTGACTGTGTAGAAGGGAAGACAGATCCTGCAGCTATGGGGAGATGAAGGATAGATAAGGATGGTTATATTTTGCTTCTGTTCTTTTGTTCTGTTTGGTAAGCAGTTTGACCTTATTTTATAAATTTGATCATAAATTTACTCTATGACCTGGCAATTCTACTCCTAAGAATACTTACTAGAGGAAAAAAATATTTACTGAGTATGTGCAATAGGAAATGTTTACCAAAATGTTCAATATGATATATTTTTTCTTTTTTAAATATTCTTTAGTTGTCAGTGGACATTTATTTATTTATTTATTTATTTATATGAGGTGCTGAGAATCCAACCCAGTGCCTCACACATGCGAGGCAAGGGTTCTACCACTGAGCCACCACCCAGCCCCTGATATTTTTTTCTAGTAGGAAAAAACCTCCAAAAAAAAAACTTTTGAAAAGAAAACAAATTAACATATATATTTATGCAACAGATTATTAGAAAATAATGACTAGACTTATATGCAATTACATGCATGAGTCTCAAAAAGTGGGACTCCATGGACTATGGAATTATATATTTATAAATATCAAAATTAAGCAACAAATCAGGAACATAAAGGCCTCAAAAGGGCCAAAATACACATAAGGGCAAAGGTGGAAGGCAAGAATTACAAGGATGAGTTAACTATCAGCAGCGTCTGAGTCTGCTGGTCTGTCTTAGAATGACTAATTGATGGGAAGGAGATGCAGAAAATCCAGAATCCAGGATGAGGTCAGCAACAGAAGTGGAGTCCTGTCACAGGTCAGGATAAAAGAACAAAAGACAAAATTTCACGAAAAATGTGGAAGAATATTAACTTGGGGCACAAGAGTATCTTTATGTCAGCTGAAACTGAAGTCTGCTAGTGTTAGAATCCACATCAAATTAAAATCAGAACAGAACATGTTAGTGAAATTAAATACCCCTCTTGGCAATAAAAGGAAACTAAGAAAGAATGTCAACTTCTTATTAGCTTAAGGTACCTGGTACTGGGGATTTAACCCAGGGTTACTCTACTACTGAACTACATCCTCAGCCCTTTTAAAAATTTTTTTGTGTTGAAACAATTTTGCTAAATTGCCCAGGCTATCCTTGGATTTAAGATTCTCCTGCCTCAGGCTTCCAAATTGCTTGGATTACAGGTTTGTGCCACCATAGCCAGCTAAATTTCTCACCCTTCCTGAAGCTGCACTAAGCATTTTGTATGTTATTTACGTGGTCTTCAACATTCTACTCTTCTATTGTCAGTTATTTATTAAAATGAACTCCAGACTCAAATAATTAGGTCAATTATTCCTAAGGAAGAAAAAACTTTGTGGATTTTTTTCCTGTTCATTTTTTCCTTGAAGTAAAAGAGTTATTACTATTAGCAGCAGAATGTAAAATAATGAACACTGTAATAGTGCCATCTTCTGTCTATATATAGCTGTTGACATTGCTTAAAATTATTTATTAGCAAGCTTTATTCTTCAACACCTCTATTAAGTGACAAGTGGGTAGTATTATAATCCTGAGGTTAAATATGTTGAAATTCAAACCCTGAGAAAGTGTCTTATTCTTGTTAGGCTCACAATAGGGCCAGAACTAAAATTCAGGTGGTTTGATTCAGCTATGCTAGGATAATATCTAAATAAGTCACTTTAGACTTCCCATATCTATTTTGCCTTTATCTTAATAGATAAACTTATTTTTATTGTAATATCAAAAGAGAATTTTATAAACTTATGAAAAACACTGTTCAAAACATTTAAAATTAGACCTCGTGTTTTAGAAAACCAGAAAGGCAGTACTCTAAAGATCTTCCAACAAATCTTGAGCATGCATTTATTAAATGTAAGAAGCTGTGTTGATATGCAATAGCTCTGTTGATGGAAAGTCACTATGAATACCAATGGAAACAGACCTCTCAAAATCCTCAAAATATCTCTCTCCAGAATTGAACACAATATGTCCTTTAATGATTATTATCTGATTTTTAAACATAAGTCAAGTACAGTGTGATATTTCCTTGCCTGATGGTCACATTTTAGAATATGATCATTTTAATTTTGAATGACATTGAAAATTTTCCACATTTGAGAGGGACTGCTTTGTAAGTGGTAGTGAAATATAGTAAAAAGAACACAGGTTTTAGTCAGTAAAGGATAATTTATGCCCTGGTTCTGCCATATTCTCTCTTAACCTGCATGACTTTCACATTCATCATCTATCAATTAGAGTAGTGTATCTATATACCTCTGTGGAATACTGTGTACTTAATTTAGCCTTCATCCTTTCCTATGCACCTGTTTGTCATTACAGAATCTGGGAAGCTAAAGTCCACATTTCTTAGTTTTGTTACAGGTAGGGTTTTTCAATAAATTAGCTTCCACCAATTATAAACACTTGGCAGGCACATTTTCCTCATTGAGACCATGTCCATAGGCTCATACCACCAGGAAGACAGGAGGATATCAGCACCTGCATTCCATTGTCCACTCTGCAGCTACCTGGGTGTCAGGAGGCAGTCCTGCAAAAACAGTGGCAACCCTCCCCATTCCAGTGCTCATCCACCTGCTTTGTGATGGCTCAGGGACTATGTCAGTGGGGTGCAGTGACAATTTGGCAGCGCTAATCCCTGGATCATAGCATGACATTGTGTTTTGCACTCTATAATACTCAGAAGCAGCCCCAGAGTTAGTTCTGGCAGTCATCCCTGGGAGTCCTTTTGGAGCCCACTCTTCCAGCCCTTCCAATATTATCTGTTCCTAATTCTTCATATTGAATCCAAAATGTTTACAGTGGATTTTTGTGTCTTATCCTGAACCCTGATATAATACCTAAGTTTGCTTTGTGCTCTAAATATTTGTTTTGTTGGAGATGAAGTTTCTGTATCTTGCCTAGGCTGACCTTGAACTTGCTGTCCTCCTGCCTCAGCACTGCAGTACCTATGATTACAACCACTGTGCCTGGTTAATAGTGTTCTTTAAATCATGAGGATATTGTACTTATGTGCTTTCTAACACACAGTCTCTAATGTATGGTAATTTCTTAAGAAATTTCAATTTCTTTCTGCATGGAGTCTATTTGTAATGTAATCTTAATACTATCCAAAAACTACTCTTGTTCGTTTTGAGGATATTGGAGTCAAGGGTATAAGCATGTTTATTAATGACAAAATGGGCTATAAGTTAAGGAGTGAGTATAGTTTTTGAGTATTATTAAAAATAAAGAGCATACATACATATTTGAAAAACATTTTGTATAATGATAATTTTGTGTAATTCCAATAGAATATCTGACATAATTTTAAGAATATGCAATTAAATATTTTCTAAAATTATTTTTGGTTAGTATAATGACAATTATTTATGTGTGTGTGTATATATATATACTTATAAATTTTATAAACACACATAGTAAGGTTATATTTTAAAGCATATGGTAAAGAACAATCTGTATAATGCAAGTAATGAAGCAATGAATTGATTCATTTTAGAAACTGATATTTAGGTTCTAGATTTTTAAAAAAGTGAAACATGAAAAAAATAGAACTGAGCAAACTCTCGACATTTTCAGGCTCCATGCTAGGAATATCTTTTTACCGACTTATAGAAAGCAAAACCAAGGATGGCTAGAGATGAAAAGGAAGTTCTGTGTCCAGGCTGAATATTAGTAAAAATATCTGAAAATGCACAGCATCTGGGAATATAAGCAAAAGAATCAATCAGACCCAGGAAAGCAACTTGGATGCAGCACATACAAGGACATGTCTCAGTGGAAGCAGTTGGCCAGTTCCGTCTGGACATTAAAACGGGAACATTCAAATTGGTGTGAAGTGAGCTGTAAAGTCCAAATTGTAGGAGAATGGGGAGGTTCCAGGTGGGCGGAGGGAAAGTATGTGTTCAAAGATGGAAGTCATGGAAAAATTCCAGGCAGTAACCTGGAAAAAACAAAGACAGCATATTTGAAACATCAGGAGCAGGAATCACCTTGCTGATGGAGGCAGATTTCCTGTCTCAGATTTTAGGTGTTCTATTATACCATGAAGGGAAGAGCTTATCCCAAGTTGCACAGTCCTGGGTATCCAGGGAACTGAATGTCACGTACAGAGAGAGAAAATACATGCTTGGAGGCAGAGCCTGGCACGTGCAATCAGTGGCAAGTTAGGTTTTTGGTGAGGCATTAGTGGCTGTCGGATTCTTGGAAGAGAACTGTGCTGAAAGCAAGATTGGGCGCAGACACCTAAAGGGACAAGAATCAATAAAGAAAGAGAAATTGGTCTTTTGCTGAAAATTCATTCGAAGCAAAAGGAAAATCACACAGAGAGGCATGATGTAAACACTTGAATTCAAATAGACGGGGTCTCACTCTGTGCTTTCTTGCATCTAGCCATTTTTGCTGTGAACAAAAGCTCACAGGTGCTTGGGTCTAAAGCAGAGTGAATGGTGTTAGTAATTACATCTCAACAGAATAATCTGTATGCTGGTCACATTGTGTTGTCTGTTGTGTTTCTTAGCAGCACACTGAAAAAAAGAAACTTGATTTGTGTGGCCTGACCATTTTCCCCCCCTCTTACAGTGAAAATAAACATTAGGTGTGAAAATTTGGGTCCTTTTACTTTTATTTTATTTGTCCCTTGCAAAATTTTTGAATCCATTTAGTAACTGGAGGCAAAACATAAAAACAACATCTAAAATTTATTAAATATTTTTCTTTGCCTTGCATTTTGAATACAATATTTTATTTTACTTATTTTAGTACCAGGGATTAAACCCAGAGATGTTTAAACATTGAGCACTGCTGTATCATTTTTTTTTTTTTTTTTAGTTAAAATTTGAGACAGAATCTAACTAAGTTGCTTAGGGTCTCATTAAGTTCCTGAGACTGACTTTGAATTTGCGATCCTTCTACCCCAGCCTCCTGAGCTGGGATGACAGGCTTGTGCCACATGCCCAGCTTGCATACCCTATCTTATGCAAAGGTTTTCAGAGCCTAGTTAGGGCTCACAGAGCTAGGTAGTGAAAGTTTTAGGCTCAGAGTTAGGATTTCAGGGTTCGAGTTCTAGACCTGTTTCTAAGTAGCTGAAACCTTGAGCAAATTACTTCTCTCATTATCAGTTTCATGAATGTTGGATGAAAATAATAAAAAGCTGCTTTACACCTTTTTCTTTTTTTTTTGTACAGCATTAAAGAGGTCTACATGTACAATTCAGTTAGTTTAATGCATGTGTATTAACAAAATAATGTTTTCCAAGTAGCCTTCAAGGTCCTGGGGTTGAGACAAAGGCAATGAGCTATGGATTTGGACTTTGAGGTCTTGAGTCAAAAGGGAAGACAGAAATATACACAAAATATTTTTTAAATGGCAGAAACTCCAAGAGCAGCGATTAGCCCAGCATGAAGTTGACAAATAACAGATTCAATCACTGTCAATGTTTAATTATTAACCTTCACTTTTCCCTTACATTATTTTTACTTGTACAAATAATGATCAGAATTGTCTATAAATGACTATAAACTATCACTGATGGGTAGGTGACACACACTAATGGATGATGTGTTGTTCATTAATCTAAAGGTACTAGAGGGCAGTAAAAGCCTCAATGATTGTGTGAGGTTCTGGTTCTTCCTAACTTGACTGGGACCTGGGACACTTTCAGATCATCTCTCTGCCTGGCTCTTCTACTTGCCAGCTCTGTGATCTTGAGCAAGTTACTTAAACCCTGTTCTGCTGTTTCTAATCTATAAAATGAGAATAACAGCTATTTCTAAATCATACAGTTATAGTGAGTTTTAAACAAGCTAATCTATAGTTTTTAGAAAAGCATTTTCAAACAGTTTGGAGTCAATAAACGCATCATCATTGCAAATGTCATTATTAGTATAAAGATAGTGGTGTATTTTTTTTAATAGTTCTTTGTAAAATAGGAAGAATAAGAAAATTTCTCTCTTAATCGTGCTGTGAGAATTAAATTTAAAAATACCTGATATGACAGGTCCTCAATAAATGTGCACTATTATGATGATAGTTATTCAATAATTCTCTTTATAGTTAACATTTCACAATAAAACCAATAATGTTTTATAAATTCAAAATATATGTGTAAGCAGACAAATATTTGTATGCATATATGTGTACGTATATCTTCACTAAGTTTCAAAATTACACAGATATAAACAGGTTGGATTGTTCTGTTTACAACATTATGTACATTTCTTAGTTGACTCAAGTGAATACTGTGGACTTCTGTGGAACATGTCCTAGCATGGTTTTGCTAATACAAACACACAAAAATTCTTCCTGGGTACACAGACTAGCATAAGATTTGCTTAATGGAGTCTTCATTCTTTTCTCCTATTTATTTCTGTTGTTTTCCTAACTTCCTAACACTGGATTGCATGTATTTAGAGAAATCTGGTTCTTGATTCTAAGGGTTCAAGAAGAGGGTTACAGGAAACACTGAGACCATAGCCTGATATTTATAAGCATACTTGAATTAATGAAGGATTATGAATGTAGTTTGCAACCCTCTTCTGGCACAGTGGACATCTGTTATTCTAACATGTTTTAAAAAGGCAATGGATAAAAAGCCCATATCTGTACACTGACTGGTAAAAATCAAAATAGATTTAACTAGTGATTTTAGTGCATAGCTTCCTTTTAAATTTTTAATTTGCATTAAGAATACATATAATGATACATGGTAGTTATATGTGTTACATTTTTATACTTACCTATCCACAGAGGTTACCCAATAGTGTAGGGTTATAAGAAGACCCTAATTATTGAAAACAAAATAATGAGACTTTCCAGGAAAAATTTCAAAGAAGGTTCTGCTCTTGAGATTCTCCTTTCCTCCTCAGGGAACCAGAGAAGTCTAACTCATTTAGCAATTTTCAGGATAGAAATATATAAAAGGAAAACAGAATTCCAGGGTCCAGGAACACAGTGTCTTCCTACTGTTCAAGGATGCCATGCCTCAATTGTTCCCTTGTAAGGGATGAAAGACCATGCTACCTCCTATCTGGAAGTTGTTAGAGCCCTTCAACCACACACTGCTGTTTTTGCTGCTAGGCTGCAGACAAGAGGGAAAAGTATCCCCAAGGTAACAGTGAGGGGAAGTCCCTTGTAATACCCATGTAATTAGTTTGTTGAACAAACAGTCTAAGAAGAAAATGAATTTATAAATTTTTAAAATGTGTTTTTACCACATTGAGAGGAACTTAGTGTTTTATCAGAAAGCTTATAGTTCAATCAATTAGTACTAAATTTATTTATTTTCAGTGCATGGAAAATTAGTCATATACTAATGGACATATTAGTATATTATGTGATTCAGTTGAGAAAAATGTCTTCATATTTAGACTATTTAAATAGCTTTTGTGTAACAAAAATTATTACATGGGGCAATATAGGATACTAGAAAACATATGTACTTCTGTTTACATTATATAATTTTTCGTTTATCAGATGAATTAAAGGTCTAAACCTAAAATGCTAGCTAAAATATTTTTATTTTGTTTGTTTTTAAATTTTGACATAAAAATTATTTTGAGACTTCTAAAATAGATGCTTGCAGCATTATTTACAATAGTAAAGACATAGAAAAAACCTAAGGGTCCATTGATAGATGGATAAAGAAACTACAATACACATGTAGAATGGAATATTATTCAGGCATAATAAGGAAATACTGTCATTTGTGACAACATAGATGAACCTCAAGGGCATTATGCTACAATGAGATAGCTGGACAGAGAAATACAACTGCTATATATATCTCATATGTGAAATCTTAGAAAGTTGAGATCATAGAAACAGAAATAGAATGGGTTTCTAGGAGTTGCAGAGTAGGGAAAATTAGATGTTGATCAAAGGGTATAAATTTTTAGTTATAAGATGAATAACTCCTGGGGATCTAATGTGCAGCATAATGACTACTGTTAATATTATTGTATTATGTACTTGAAGGTTGCAGAAAGTGTAGATCTTAAGCCAAGGAGGGTTGTGCATAACTGAAATCCCAGCTACTAAGAAGGCTAAGGTAGGAGGATCAAAAGTTCAAGTCTAGCCTGGGCAATTTAGTGATATCCTGTCTCAAAATAAAATAAGAAAGGGCTAGAGAAGTAGTTCAGTGGTAAAGCACCCCCGGCTTCAATTTTCAGTACTGAAGGGGGGAAAAAGTAGATCTTAAATGTTCTTACCACCTGCCTTAGTTGTGCTAATCTTTTCACTATGAATACAAATACCAATATATGATAGCACACAATTTATATACAATTTACACAGCTTATGCAATATGACTACAGCTTAGGAGGGACCATTATTCACTCAGATAGAAATGGGAGTGCTTTTATGCTATGTTTATGTATCCATTAGCAACATTTAATACTATTCCTGTATTTTTAATTCTCCTTGATAAATCAAATGCATGAACCTTCTTCACCAATATTTTGTTGGATTCATTAAATATCATGATAACTCTGGAAAAAAGAAATTAGTTGTAGCAATAGTAAAAATTACACATTTTTGAGTAAAATATAAGAGTACATTTTGTATAATCATGGAAAGAAAAACATTTTCTTAAGCAAGACAAAACATTTGCTGCATTAAAGAAAAATGCTCTCAGAATATCGGATTCTTTGGCCTGCAAGTTCCCCAAATGCAACTTAAATTTGCTTCAGCAAAAAAATAAGAAAAAGCACTGCCTGCTTAATGTCAGTAATTCGTTCCTGAGAATCAAACATTTTATGTGAACATGTTTACTGTATAATAATGTTTAGGGTATAATATTTAAATAGAAAAAAAATGTATTTCACATCAGCCATCATTCCCTCTAGTTTTGTAAAACCTAGGTTAAACCCTATACAGAGAATGTACATCATTCTTATCCACCAACTAATATGATGTTTAATGAAGAATTCTTCCTTAGTGCCACTACTTTTTTTGTGTGTGGGGTTGGGTTACCAGGGATTGAACTCAGGGACACTCAACACTGAGCCACATCCCCAGCCCTATTTTGTATTTTTTATTTAAATTCAGGGTCTCACTGAGTTGCTTAGTGCCTCCTTGTTGCTGAGGCTGGCTTTGAACTGAGCAGTCCTCCTGTCCTAGCCTCCTGAGCCACTGGGATTACAGGAGTGTGCCATGGCACCTGGCTAATGCCACAATGTCAAGATGAGCATCCTTTTTATTAACACTCTGTCAGCTTCTCAAAACATCCATATGTGATTCTTTTTTCCATAATATTTGGAATTTAATTTGAATCTATTTGTGCACATTGTTGGATTAGAAATATTGTGTATGTGGATATCAAATGCTATAATGAGAGATGTATATATCCTTTAAGTTTTAGGTATGAAAGACATACTGAAAGGTGTCTTATTTGTTCAGTTAACAGGGACATTAACCACAGGCATAACAATATCAGGGCTTCTGTTTCTCTCTGTTGAACAGGTTGGCCTCTCTTGCCATCTCCCTTCCCCATCTCTTTTCTGTCTCTGGGGTCTGTAGCCCTCATTGGGTCTGCATTAGCTCATTTTCTGGGACTTTCTCCACTTGTTAACAGAGAGAGAGAGAAAGATCTTTGCTTTTCCATTTTTGTAGACCTTATCATGCTCAATTTTAGAAGAAGGGCTTAAACAAAAATTTCTTTTTATATGTCTCTGAGTGACCTATTTGGGGTATGCATCCCCTTCTGCAGTAACGGGTCATGTGGCACTTTGCTGAACAGTGTTCACGTAATTGTCTCCGGGGCCAGGAGCAGCATTTATTAAATGCTATTATTATAGGAGAAAGGAACAAGGCTTCTAAATGGTGGTAAATTGTACACACAGTGCTAGGTACATAACATGTTCTCAATATACCAGGTACTATTGTGTTTCCCTCTAACCTCAGCATTTTTACATCAAAGCCCTTACAAACAAAATAATTCAACCCATAAGTAACAGAGAATCACTGCCATTAATTGCATACTCATGGTTTGACAGGCAGTTGGCTAATCACATTCCATGTGTTAACTAATTCAATCCTTACATGAATCCCTTGAAATTGGTACAATTATTTTCAATTTGCAGAGGTGAAAACTCCAGCTTAAAGCTAATGAATAAAGCTAGGACACAAAACCAGGGCTCCCTGACATAAAAATTTGATTAAGCCAGAGGACATCTCACTGCTCGAATTTTGTTGATTGCTTCTGTAATTTTATTTAATATGTTCCTCCTCTGTTCCTTTTAGTTCTGAAATTGTTAGAGTTAGAAAATACGATTGACAGAGGCTTGATTTTGTGTGTGTTTGTTTTGGCAAGACCATGTCACAGGTCATGTTTTATGCTTTCATCAGAAAAGAGAGAGTGTCTGGTGGTCTTTTTTCTTTTGTTATTAGCAGTCATTAATTCATTAGAAGTTGCAAAATATTGACACCCTAATTCTATCATTTCATTTTTCCAGTCATTAACTATCATATATCTGTACCTGTTGTTGGTTATCACAAAGTATAGTTTGCATAGGAAGGAGATATAAGTGCTCCATTTTCCTTTGTTTGCCAATATTCAACATGAATTGGTTTCCTAATATTTCTGCAAAGGTAAAATCAACACATTTGGTTTATTTCTTTTAATCAAAATTTCCTCAATTACCAATTCTTTGTTTCTTATTGATCTGTGGGAGCTCTTTTTCTGTGAAATATGCTGCACTCTTTTTCTTGTCTAACTTTTTGGATGATGTCTCTTCTTCATACAGAAACATTTGCATTTTATATAGCCAAGTCAAGTAAAAGCTGAGGAGTTTCTTCTGTATTCTGCTTTTCTTTTCTGTAAGAGAAGCTAAACATCATGCTCTAGATTTCACATAAACAGCACAACTCAGGCATTGTTGCTTCATGTTTGATGAGATGAAAGAATTTTAAACTTCCTTGAAAAAATATAATAAATATAAAAATAAACCTTAGCATGGAAAGATAACCACATAGAAACTATTTTTAGTTGATATTCAATAAAACATACACAAAATTATAAAAACCAAGTAAGTATGTAATCCGTGTCATTCGTAGAGCAGTATTTAGGTAGGAAAAGACAAGCTGGTTACAAAACAGGGGCCACATTCACTCAAATAGAAAAAAAAAGAATGTTTTTACACTGTGCTTCTTTATTCATAGCAATACTTAATATTATTCTTGTATTTTAATTCTCTTTAATATATTAAATATATGAACCCTTTTCCACATTATATTGTCTGGTTAAATTTTAGGAAGGTTACAGGTATATTAAGTAAATTGAGAAACTCAGAGGTAAATATTTTCTCTCATATGGGGAAGCTAGAGTGAAACAAAGGAAAGGAAGAGGGAAAAATAGGATACATAAAGAACCAATGAAATATACATTAAAAGATGAGTGTTGCCTGGCACAGTGGCACACGCCTATAATCCCAATGGCTCAAGAGGCTGAAGCAGGAGGATCACGAGTTCAAAGCCAGCCTCAGCAACTTAGTGAGGCCCTAATCAACTCAGTAAGACACTGTCTCTAAATAAAATACAAAAAAGGACTGGGGATGTGCCTCAGTGGTTCATCACCTCTGGGTTCAATCCTGATACCAAATAAATAAATAAATAGGCTGAGTGAAAGGAAGTCTAATAGAGTAATTGAATAGAGGAAGGAGAATGGGAGGTGGGGAGGAGAGGAGGGAAAAGGGAGACCATGAACGGAAACTAACTGCCATGCATGTATGAGTTTGTTAGGATCAACCCAACCACTATGTATATCTATAAAACTCTAATAAACAACAACAACAACACAAATCAATACAAAAAATAAGTGAGGGAATTGCTGGAACAAAGTGCCAAGTAAAAGAGAAGAAAATAAAGAACTCTGCAAAAATTTTTAAAAATGAATAAAAAAAAATATAATGATAACAGAAAGATACATACATCCATCAGTGTAAAATTAGGATCCTGCACATTTATAAATTTCAGATCACAATTTGGAAACTTAATAACTTGCTCAGAAAAAAGTCTGTGTGTAAAGCAGATATATGAAATTATATATTATATAATTATATAGTGAAATGACATATAATGTAATATGTATTATATTATATATAATATGTAATAGTATTATTATATATAATAATATGTAATGTACTATTACATATTATATATAATATACTATATAATTATATAATGAAATTATATATTATGACTATAAGAGTTATTCTTCTAGGTGGCTTTATTTTATAGTATTATTATGGGGCTGGGTCCTTCCCGGAAATTGAAACAGCATGAAGTGCACCTCCCACCACACCCCGAAACCCAGATTATTGAAATCAAATCAGAAAGATTTGGACTGGGTCTCTCAGAGTTACAACAATGGGTTGTTAGAAGGGATAGGAAAGGGGAATGTGGACTCTCTCAAGGGAGAGAGTGGTTTCTCTCAGAGAGAAGAGGAACAGTGTGCCTCTCCTGCCCTCCAGTTTTATTGTGGGATCCCAGGAAAGAGTTTCTAGAGAGTCCTGCACTGATCTACCTCTTGAACTTTGAGAGCAGGATGAATCAGACTTCCAAGTCTCCACTGCCATGAGCACTCCAGGTCACTTTGGCCTGTGCTGACTGGTTCTAACTAGAACCTGTTCTTGCAGATTTTATGGTTAGGGTGAATTATCCTTATCTGTCATGACCTGTGTGATGCTTACTCAGTTTCCCTAAGCTAGGGCAGTGAGTCAGTTTAGAAATATTAAAGATATGAGAAATTTAAGAAATAAGACAAGACATGAAATAAGTGCAAAGCAGGATCCGATGGGGACCAGCTCTGATGGAGACTGGTTCTAACTCCATAAAATGGAGTCTGCGGGCTTTATTTAAATAAGTGGAAACACTAATGGGTTTCAGTGTAAAGAACTTCCTGAGGGAACAGAAAGAAGATGGCAGAAACAACTCAAGTGAAGCTTAGCAGGTTAGGCCCACCTCCTCCACTTTGGGGGCAGCTGTGTTTGAACCTAGGGCTGTGAGCTACGGCAGGGCATCAGCATAACTTGGGCATTCTTGAACCAGGGAATTTCACCCAGGAGTTCCCAGAAAAGCAACCTCCCTGCCTTGTGGTGGCTCAACCCATAATTCATACACAGCCTCTAACACTTATCTCCCTGAGTTCTGTGATCTGGTTTGTGTAAGGCTTACAACAACCTCCCTCCCCCCCTCCCCACACACATACAACCTACCACAAACGCCCACCAAAGTAACTTGTGTTCCTCTTATGGACATTATTTCAGGCCTGTATTTCTACATTGCAGATAACAGGTAGTTTCTTGAGGAATGTAAAATATCCTGCCAACCTCAGCCAGGCAGGTAAATTGCTTTTTAAACGAAAAAGCAAGTATGGGTCATTACAATGGGCCTAACTTATAGAATTATTTTCTTAACCTCATGTTCCCACCATTCACATTTGTCTGTCCCCTACCAGTATGACCCCAAATAAATTGTTTACCAATAAAAATATATGCAAAATCTTGGAGACTTCTCCTAAGGGAAAGACACATGCTTGTCAATACATCCGTCCTTGGAAGAATCATAATTTCAGAATCCTCTAATAAGCAATGTTGATAAGGCTGCAAGAGAAGCAACTATGATGTGTTTTTAATTTGTTATTTAACTTCAATGAAAGGCATAAACTCCTTTTCTTTATCAAACATACTTGAACATCTTTACATGGCAGGCTCTGTGCAAGGTGTAAGAATAAGGCACTTGTTCAAATCTATTGAGGCATAAAGTCCAGTAGAGAAGGTAAGGTGTTGAGGATGGGAATAGAAGAGCACACTATACCCTTCAAACTTGGAGGAAGTGCCCTCTAGGAGCATTTTGCTAACATTTTATTTAATTCAGAAACCAACTCACCTAGGTTATTGCTATCCTTATGATATATGAGGAAACTAAGGCTGAAGAAAATTAACTTGTCCACAGTTATATGTCTTATAATAGGAAAAGAATCTGATATTGTAATAGGAAAAGAGTCAGACATCAAGGAAGAGGATGAACTTTGGATGCATAACAACCATGATAAAAATGATGTTTCTATTCTCTAATGAGGTGTCTACCACACTCAGTAACTCTCCCTTTTTAAAACATTTGTAATATGTTACTTACCTGCTACCTCAATAGAGGACACTTGGAGAAATTAAATTTACATATCTGTGTAAGTACATATACAAATATTTATACACACAGGTATATTAAAATATGTATAAAAATAAACAGTAAATAGTAACAAAACTATGTGTACACACACAAATCCAGGAATAAAATCTTAATCTACTTCTATAACCTCTTATAATAATGTCTTAATTCATTTATGAAAATAGCTTTAAGCTCACAAGTTCCCTAAAAAAATTCTTCAGATTTCAGGGGTCTATGTACTACATTCAGAATTTCTGCTCTGATGATAACAATGCAATTTCTTAATGTACCACTGTCAACTTAGAGGTAATATTGTTCCACTTCACATAAAATATGAAAACATTACTACAGTAAAGTTTTATTAACCTTTTTTGCCCTGTGTACTATTTTTAACATATATTTTATATCAGCATATGATTAAGCCCTACAACAAAATATAATAGTCATAATAATAATAACTGTGATCAATTTTGCTTTAAAGAACAAATTTTCTATCAAAGTAATTCCCAAAAAAGCATATGCATCCTTTTGTATTTACTAAAATACATACTAATTAGAATGCTCTTCAAGCCTTTGTATAGATGCAAATTTTCTTCTGATGTGGATTCCCTCCAACTTGAAGAACCAGATATGCTAACGACTAACTTTTCTAGCTTCAGTTATCTGAATAGATTTTCATTTCACCACCAGTTTTAGAAGGTATTTTTACTGATGTGGAACTCTAGCTTGACAGGTTTTATTTCAGAGATTCCTTTTCATTGCCTACTGACTTTGTATTTTTCTAATGAGAAATTAATCATCAGTCTATTCATGGGTATGTAATGTGGTTCTTCTCCCTGAATTCCTAAGCGGTTTATCAGTGTTTGCTTCCCGTTTGTTTCTAAGCAATTTTCTTTTCATGTGTCTGGGTATGATTTTCCTTGTCCCTTCAATGTCAGTCTGTTTTTCACCAAATTTGGGAAATATTTGGTCATTCCTAATTCATCCCCCCCACCCCGAGCTGTTGCTCTTCTCCCTCTGGGATTCAATGATACCCAAGGAAATTTGCTTGGAATTATCCCATGGGCCACTGCAACTACCTTCATCATTTTAAATATTTTGGCTCCCCATTCTTTATGCAATTTCTGCCTTTAGATTCATAAATCTTTCATTCTCTGGTCCCAATGTACTATTCTTCATTTCAGATGTAGGACTTTTCAGTTCCAGAATTTTCAGTGGCCCCTTCTTACAGCTTTCCTTTCTCTGCAGAGATTTCTCCATTGTTTGATCCTATTCATCCTTTTCTAAAGTCCTTGAAAATATTATTAAGCCCTTGACTGCTAATTTCAATATTTGAGTATTTTGAGGTAGGATAGAAGGAATAAAATAAATAGATAGAAAGGAGATATAAAGGAATGAAAGGAAACATGATTTAATTTACAAATTCTACATACTTTTCCAGGCCTCTCACTTCCTAATCCAGTCTCTCCAAGCCAGTTATTCCCAAATTCCTGATAAATCTGTAAATTTACCTGTGTATTGTTAATTAACCTTCCCCCAAGTAATTGATTGAGTAAAGAGAGAGATACTTTATTTTGACAAACCCATACTTTAGGGGACTTTCCAGCATCATCTACTGATCAGATAATCAAGACCAGGTCATCCTAAGGACCCAGAGATTGATCAGACCACCAGAAATTGCCTTGAGATCAGCAGATTGATATTGTAGTAGCCCCCCTCTTCCAAAGAGTCATAATTAAGCTTCTCCAAAGATCCTCCCCATAATTGTTCTTATCAATAGAATTTTGCAAGGAGCATCGACAGGATGTCGGCAAGATTTCTGCAGAGAGCTCAGTGTGGTTGAAATCTTCTTATTTCCTGTAAGTGCCAGGTTTCTCTTTCTTGTAAAAGGTAGCAAGCTTGTTGCTATACAAAAATTCCTATTTCTGTTTTCCATGGTAAAAACTTGTGGAAACCTCTGTTTATTCTAAGAAAATGGAACGAAAAGTACTTCTATGCAACCTCCCATTATGTAAATCTCCTCCCTCTGAGTATAAAGTTTAAAGAATTTCCAGACTTGGGGGTCCAGAAATTTTTAGGTATTAACCCCTCTAGACCACTGCAGCTTAAATAATAATTCTTTCTAAAAATTTCTTGGGTGTCCAGCCTCATCTGTCATACATCAATATCATTCCTATATTCCTTCCCCTACCCATAACTCACCAACTTTCCCTTAAGAGCCAGAAACTTCAAAAACACATTTCTTACTCTCTAGATGACCCGTTCCCCTTTGAATGTGCTATTTATTCCCAAAGGCATCTCTCTTGAGATTGCCCCATTCCCCTTTGAATGTTTTTCTATTTTCCTCAATAAACCTCTGTTTGTGCTTCTGAGTGGCACATGCTCAAATCCTTTTCATAACATATTCCAAGAGGCCACTGGTCCTGAGTCGAGTATCTCCTCCTCTCTGAGAACTCTTCAGACACTTTTCTGAAACACTTCCACAGTGACAATTTCAATATTTATTTCCTTTTTAAAATATTTTTTTAGTTGTAGATGGACACAATACTTTTACTTTGTTTATTTATTTGTATGTGGTGCTGAGGTTTGAAACCAGTGCCTCACACATGTGAGGCAAGTGCTCTACTGCTGAGCCACAAACCTGGCCCCTCAATATTTATTTCTATTGACTATGTAGGTCATACTTATCTGCTTTTCACATGCCTAATAACTTACCTTACACTGGATTTTCAGATGATAATTGTGGGGATTTTTTGGTTGTGTTAGTTTTCTTTCAAAGATTTGGAATATTCTGGCACACAGTCAAAAAATTCTATTTTCCTGTAAATTTTGGTATCATTATCTGTTTGATGGACCTGTTTTGGTTTTGAACTTATGGTGTCTTCCTTCCTCCATGGTTCCAGTAACGCCAGGGCTTTCTGGTTTCTCAGTGCTCGAGATGCTCTGGAAGTCTCTCACTCTGAGCTGGAACTTCAGTGCTCTAATTTTTTTAATATATATATTTTTGTATTTTAGTTCATCTCTCCATCTTTCAGCAAATGATATTTGCTAAGTTCCTGAAGAACCTTGATGAATAATGGGTTTTCTGGGCTCCTTATTTATTGTTTTTTTCTTATATGCTCTGAACTGGCAACTAATTGTTTCTGATCTCATCCTCCTCTGATCAGGAACATTGCTGTGGCTCTGATTGTTTGCCTTCTCTCTTCCCACTGCATAAAAGCCACTCCAAGAAGAAATTCCAGGAGTTCATGTACTTTCATGTATGTTCCATTAAAAAAAAATTCTAGTCCTGCACTAACTGTGCTCAATACTGAATATACTTGCCTGGTACCCTTCCTATGTCTCTAGTTGTTTATATCAGAAGGGCAAATGTTGAACCAGCAATGCTGTTTTGGCCAGAAGTGGACATTGGTGAAGGCAGCTATCTCTTAAAATTACTAGACACTTAGTAGGAGCTTAATCAACAGAAAAATAAATTGGTTACATATGTGTTTTATGTAAAGAAAAAAGTGATCTAAGACTAGAGGAGATCTTTTCATTATGTCTGGTCACAGTGAGTATGATAATTTTATTTGGTTTGAGTAATCACAGAAAAATATCTCAAAGGTGACTCAATCAAAATAGCCAAACTAGGTTTGATCACATACAAAAAGGTATGAAACATGGCCTTGCATCTTTGTGTTAATCATTATTTTACATGTTGGCATTGTTGGTTATTTTATTGTAACCACTTTGGAAACTTCTTAGATTACAAATACTGTGTCAAAAGAGTTCAGCCAAAGACAATTTCAGAGAATTTCCTTCTCTCACCTTCAAAGATATACTTGCATAAAGCTAAAATAGACAGATGTAAGCCAAAATGTGCTGAGTTACAGAAAATCCACACATGTGGATAAAAGTATCAGAAAGAACATTTAATTTTTCCATTCATATAGACTCTCACTGTGGAATGATAGATATAGTTCATAATTATAAACATGCAAACAGAGACAACAAGCTGAAATAGAGAAATATTTGCATCAACTTCCACATTTTTTAGACTTGTATAAAGAATGTGTTTAATTATCAATAATCTTCAGATGCAATTAGTGAAGTTGTTTGATTTGCTCAAAGTTGCTTGCTCTTATTTGAGTGATCGTGCAATTCTGTTTTGGCTTTGGGAGTACTCTAGGTATCCTGAAAATGGCCAATGCATACTTGAATAATATAAATTAATCCTTTCCAAATAAAATGTTTAGAAAATGATATTTTTTCCTTATACTAGACATTCTAAAATGATAATCTTAAAAGTGAACTGAGTCAATAGCAGGGGACAGTGTTTATCCTGATATCATGAGTTTGAATATTCACATTTGATTTGCAGTAATCTTTCCTACCCAATACCTGAGGGGTCCAGGTTTTAATTTAAGAAGAAATCCTTTCTGAGATCTTTGCTGGGCCAATAGGTGTTTTAAACATCATTGCTGTGATTGTCATTGTGCCATCTTATCATATGAGCTTTCAAAGTAAGATTTATGTATACATCTACTACATGTCTTTAAGAACTAAAAAGATATAAAATATGACTAGCAAATTTGCTAGTGTTTCACATGCAAAGCAAATAATATAAATAAATGAAGTTTAAGGCAGAAAAGTAAAAGAAATAATTGTGTTTGGTTTTGTTTGTATATACCCTTTTCACACAAAAGAGTTCCAAAATTTAATGTGTTATAATTTAGAATGTGTATGTTTTGTGACAAAGATAATGATTAAATTTTAGTTATCAGAAGTTGACTTTTACATTATGGTACATTAGAATTTAATAATATCTTTTTGTAAGCTATCATAAGAACATCACCCTACATATTTAACTTGACTTAAGCTGGGAGAAATAATATGAGACAAAGGTATATTGTTGGGAAATACTCCAAAATGTCCAATGATGGCTTCAAAATATGAGAATATTTTCGTAACTAATTTTTAATACTATAAACTGATGGACAAAAGAGATCTGTTTAATAATTTAAAAGCTGGTTTGGTTACCTCATTACAATTTCTTTCCTCTAACAAATTGAGACAAAATACCATGGATCTATTTATCCAGGCTCACATTTTTCTCTCTTATTTTCTTCTCCTGTAATTTATTTACTCTTTTTTCCCTTTGTTTCCATCAACATAGAGCATTCAGAAGTAAAATTATCTTGGGAAGAGGGATGACGGCAAATGGATGAAAACCTAGCTTCTTGTCTTGTGGTGGTTACTATAGCAATAATCATGATGGGAGATTTTCAGCCGCAAGTGGTTTCTATAACAACATGATACGGTGCTTTAGAAATAGACCTAAGGTAAATAGATTCTTTCTGGGTCTCTTAACCCTTTTATACCACATGATTAGCATCCTTTGGAAGAATAAATATTAGTTGGCTAATTTGATGGAAGCCTTTAAAATATTGCTTTTACTTTATAAAGATTAAGATGTTAATTATTTTATAAAGCCCTGGCTAGAGCTGCTAGGATCTTAGGCTTCTTCACTTCTGGAAATAATTGATAGCATCCTTAGTTTAATTCTGCAATGAAACCGAAATAGTCTCAAAGCTATATCATTCATAGAATTCACCAAAAATGTGGGAAACCGTGAATTTTCCTCATTAGAGAGTTTATTAACTCTCCCATTAGATCACCGAAGGCTTTTTTTAGTGAAATCATTACACACTGACTACACCTGTGGAGGTCCCTGGTGGGTGTTGATCTTTCTGCTTCCATTAATGGGGCCTGAATACTTATCCTTTGTTATGCTATTCCGTGTGCTCTAAATTAGGGATAGTCTCTATTTGAGTATTACAAAAGGAAGTTCTGTAAAATTTTTCTGAAGGAAAGTGTTAGTATAGTAAAATACAACATCCAAGAAAACAAAGGTGACCATTTCATTCAAAATCATCATTCAAGAGTCTTCTAAGGGAAAGATCAAGGGAATGAAGGACATGTACATGACACAAAAACAGTTTGTGGTAGGCTGTATATAATTTTTCAAGAGAAGGAAAGGTGGAAGGCTTAACTTTAGTGGTAGAGTCAGTAAAATATAGGGAAATGGGTATTAAGCTTGCCTGATTCAGTTCGATAATGAATTATCAATTACTAGTAACTCTTAGGTTGGATACCAGAGGTATATACAGTGATGAATAATATATGGACATGTTTTAAAAGTAAATTATCAAGAAAAAGCATTGTTATTAAACAAAATGTTAATAATGTAATCAATTTATTGTTGGAAATTAATGAATCATTTGCTTGAATTCATCATTCTTTCCCCACGAACGTTCCCTAAATTGTAACTACAAAGGCATAGCCATGTATTTAAAAGAATGATTTAATCTAAGGTGTGATGTCTTATTCATTTTTTACAATACAGCTATTCTTATATTTTGTGCTTTTCTATTCAGTTAAACAGCCAATTCCAAATATGAGATAGTCTCTTTCAACTCTCAGAAGGATGTCTGCAGCCATGCATCTCCCTCTGAGTTTTAAGACAGAGCTGCAGTATTTTCATTTCCCTGGTGTTTCATGCTCAACAATGAAGCCTCAGAATTCATTACATATGCACTTGCCATAGCCTTCTATGGTAAAGTTTGCCAAATGGGTCCCTGGGAGATCAAGAACTGTTCTCCATGTGTGTTATGAGGTTGTGCAGATGAGCTAGGCACGTCTGTGTGCACTAAGGCCCTGCTCAGAGCAGCATGTGCCAGAACACACTGGGAAGGGAGCCATTCATAAACTCTGCAAATTTTTATCCAGACCAAAGGCACAATGGCATCACAGTTGTTGTGCTCAGAGCCATGGGGCTTTTAGCTGAATCAAAAGAAAATGAAATATATTCACGGTGGCTTCCAAGTTAGCCAGTAACCACAGTAACCTGGGTTTCCCCCAAATTTGGTCCACGGCTTAGAGTGACCTGACAGAAACACATCATTCTCTCTCTGTTCAAGTGTAGTGAGCCATAAAGTGAGTAAAACAAACTTCCAGGGGTAAAACCAATTAATCAGCAAAGCAAACAATCAGCATGTATTTATGGCAGTATTCGGGGCATACAGTAGTATTCAAAGTATGTGATCAAAACCAAATACAGGGCTGGGGATGTGGCTCAAGCGGTAGCGCGCTCGCCTGGCATGCGTGCGGACCGGGTTCGATCCTCAGCACCACATACCAACAAAGATGTTGTGTCCGCCGAGAACTAAAAAATAAATATTAAAAATTCTCTCTCTCTCTCTCTCTCTCTCTCTCTCTCTCTCCTCTCTCACTCTCTTTAAAAAAATACATAGGTCATATGTATAGGTACATTGACAAAACCTAGACAAAACCTAGTACAGTTTCTGAATGAACAGTTAATTTACTAATTGTAAAACAAATGCATGGATAAGTGTTAAACTGTGTCTTAACAACATTACATTCTGTGGCTGCTAAGGCCATAAGATCAACAAAAATGAAAAATATGGAAAAAGTACACCTCTCATGGGCTCAAAGGAAGTGTACCATTTAAAGACATATCATAATTAAACTTTCAGAAAGTAATTTGAGATGTATTTATTCATGGCTACTGGGATAAAAGTGTCATAAAATAATATAAATTAAATTCTAAAAACTAACATCTTACTCATAACCACACATTATTTTTCCAAGCTTTAAATGGCTGTACAAAAACATGACAAAGATGTCAACAGCTGCACTGTTTAATATAGTAGCTGCTAGTCACATTTGGCTTTTGGGCACTTAAAATGTGGCTAGTCAGAACTGAGTGTGCTGTAAGTGTAAAATATACATAGGATTTCAAAGACTTAATTTTAAAAAGTAAATATCTCATTAATCATTTTTACATTGATTGCATATTGAAATGAAAATATTGTAGACATATTTGATTAAATTAAATATGGTGAAATAAACTTTGCCTGTTTGTTTTCTCCTTTTAGTGTGGTCACCAGAGGACTTAACATTACATATTGGCCCACTTTATATTTCTGTTAGCACTGGATAAATGCTTGCTAATTAAGTGTAGCCCTTGGACACAGAGCCGCAGCAGTACTCAGGAGCTTAGTAGAAATGCCAGATCTCAGGCCTTATCCCAGACCTTTTAAGTCTTTAACAAGATCTTCAATGGTTCATATGAACATTACTGAGAGGTGCTGATTGAGATAAACTTTTAGGTGTGTCTTTTTATGATTCCATCTTTTTTCTTGTTGTTTATTTGTTTTTCAAATAAATGTTTTGAAGTCTTCTCAGCAGCCTGATCTGCTACAGTTAGATGCACAAAGTTGGTAAAGTTATCTGACATTCCTGAAAATTTATTCCATATTTATAGAATGGATATAATTCTATAATTAATTTTTTCTATAGGAATTAAATGGAATGATAGGTTAACAATAGGGCTCTAATTTGGGCTGTTCTCATGTATTTTACCAATTTTGTTTTTTCAATTTTGTTTTTTCTTTATTGTGTATAGAATGTTTGCTTACCACACTGATAAGAATCTAGTGGAAAATATTAAAAAGTTCAAATCCCTTTTTAGAATATAGGTATCATATAGCTAAATATTTCTGTACTATAAATTTATTATTGATATTGAATTTTTAGCTGTTGATTGCTGATTGTTTTTTTTAAACAGGTCTGTATGAATGGGAACAGTTTATTTTTTTAATTTAGGACATTTTTATCTTTACCACAAGAATTTCAATCTTGGCTTAGTAGAAGCAAAGGAACTAGTAAAATGAAAACCTATCCCATAAGTTAAAAGGGTTATTTAAAAGCCTATCATTATTAAAATATACATGGATTATAATAATGTCAGAGAGTCCAGTTCTGATTAGCTTTAAATGAATTTAATGCCTAAGGAACATAATTAGATCCTATTAAAAGTTTTGATGATTGACATTGAGTAAAAAGTGACATTCATAATTTATATCATTTAGTCATATTGCATGATGAAGAGTTGTACACCTTCTACTAGACAAGTGTGTATGGTTGCAGCCAGAGGCAGGAAGCACTTGATTCATCACCCTTACCCTAAAGACCAAGACTGCAGCCAAAGCAGACCTTGGCTTAGGTATACAGGATGGGTAAAAGAAGATCCAGAGGCTTTTATTCTCATGGGGAAGCTTTGCAAGAAAAAGAACTTTTTGGAAGAGTCACCTCTTGATTTCATTTGTGATGATGTTGATGCTCAGAAATTATGTATAAAAGTATTTGGCAGCTGGGCATGGTGGCTCACTCCTGTAATCCCAGTAGCTCAGGAGGCTGAGACAGGAGGATCTCGAGTTCAAAGCCAGCCTCAGCAAAAGTGAGACACTAAACAACTCAGTGAGACCCAGTGTCCAGATAAAATAGGGCTGGGATGTGATCAAGTGATCCTGAGTTCAATCCTAGTACCAAAAAAAAAAAAAAAAAAAAAAAAACTGGCAAAATGCTTATCACATGCAGGTGATTTAAAATATATTCATAGAAAAGTTTCTCAGTGAGGTCATTGCCCTCAAAAAAGGAGATAATAGAATAGAGATAGTGAGGTACAGATGACACCAATGAACCTTGGTCACAACCTCTTCTCAAGTGGAGTAAGGAAGTCAGGCTTCAAAGAGTTTGCATGTGGATATGTGGTAAATATGAAGGTGTTGGGCATCTACCTGGATTATGAAGTATGATTCTCAGAAACTGTGCTGATGATAAACTTGTATTTCTTAGGACTACAACAACTCAAAAAATCTTTTTTTTCCATCATATAGTCTCATTTTTCTAGAATTTATTCATTTAACTATGCTTTTACAAGGAAGGCATTGACTATGAACATGGTACTCTGAAAGTCAATAGAAGAATAACATGATATAGGTGCATAGACTCAGGCAAGGAAAGGCAAATAACATTGATTAAAAACTACCCCTTGCCTGAGTTTTATAAGGAACTTTATATATGCTACCTTTTTTACTCCTAATTATAACAGCAACACAAATGATAATGGCTGATAATGCCCACTTTGTGCCAAGTACTGTTAGGCTTTAAGTACATTAATCTAAACCTCATAATAACTCTATGGCATAGGTACCATTTTTATAAAAATGGAAACTGAATCAGAGGTTTTGTTTTGATAAACTCATAGAACTAGTAAGTAGCAGAGCCAGGATATAAAACCCAGAATACAAAATCCATACTTTTACAAATTACACATATGGTTATCAATCATCTCCTTTAAAAATAAGGAAACTGAGACTCAGTGATGATGATTTTCTTAAAGTCACCAAAATGAAAAATAAATCTCTCTCTGATCATAAAACCATTCTCTTTCTATTAAATGAAATTGGCCTCAATTTACTTTTTAAGATTATATCTACATAAATAACTTCATATAAGATAGTGAACATCTAGTTTTTAGATGTAAAGGAATGGTCCTAGAAGCCCATCTCCTTCTTATTTTTAACTATTCCACATGGATTCTATCATGTTACACATCAAAGTAAGTGCCTTAACTGATGATTTGTTCTGCTTGATTTTATCAAAGAGGTCAAAGGAAGAATTTCACAGCAAGGCTTAAACGAGAATGTAGGTAGTTTTGCTCATTCATTCATTATTCAACAAATTGCTATTGACTACCTATCATGTGCAAACCATTTTAGCTATGTCCTGAATAAAGATGTGCCTCTTCTGAATCACCCCTCCCCATCCCAGCCCTTAAAAGAATTTCATTTTCTGCAGAGAGCCAGGACAATCAGAATTCAACCAACCACTTTTTCTATTTTCATAAACTGAAATTTTTCGACCTGGATATTTTGATGCAACTCCAATCACATTGTTTATGTCATCTATTTCATTCTAACAGGCTCATAATCAAATATTTATTATATCTTCCATATGAAAAAATTTATATAAAAGGATATCAGAAAATATTCATTGGGTGTCATTAGGAATATCAAATTTTGTATCCATAAGTCATATTTAGTCCTCTCCTATTATTGTTTATGTAAAACTAAGCTAAATGTGTATTAAATACAGAATGAAAATAGGAATAACTGGTGCTCCAACCCCCTGCCATCTCCCAGTATTTTGAGGAATTAAAAAAAAATTCAGGAAAATACATGCCTCAAAGCACTGAACTTAAATAATTTTGTATATACTAGTGGAAGTATATATTGGTAAATATTCAATGAAGCTAAATATGGGGCTCATTAAAATTTTTATTTTAACCCAGATATGAGCAATAATAGTAATTATATCCACCCTTACTTCCTGTGAGGATAAATTTGATTCTTAAAGTTACTATCAATAAAGAAGAGACCAAAGACAGAGATGATTAGAGTTATATGGGAATAATCAAGTTATAAAATCCTGAGAAAAGACTGGGCATAGTGATGAAAAGAGAATATCTAATTAAAAAATAAAAAACATCAAATATTAAAAATTATACACTTATATACGCATATATGTACATATACATGTACATAGTTTACACATGAAGGAACCTCATAAGGGTATGACCCAGGATTATGATAACTCATACTCAAGAAATAATCGTGGGACATTTTTATGCATAAATAGATGCTGAGGATAGTATGAAGAAACAGTAGATTCTCAGAACAGTTAATCTCATCACAGCTTTCATAAGTTATTTTTCTGAGCCAAACATTTAAACATCATTCTAAATTTGTAATTGGATGATAAGATTTTCTTGAAAACACAAACTGGAGAACAGATGATTCTAATGCTATTCCACTTTTAATTCTATTTGATCCTGACCAAGCCCAGATACCTATGGAAAGGATGTATTTGACATATTGAATTTATCCATTGATAGACTTTCTATGTAAACCTCCCTTAGATTTATGGGTTTTGTTTTTCGTAAAATAAAACTCTTTAAATGAAAATTATTATTGAATTGGGTATTTTTATTATTATTGTTATTTTTGTATGAATCTATTATTTTTATTAGGAACCCCAAACTATCTCTAAACATCTTCTGTAACAACAAGTTAGCATTCATGAAAACTTACCATATGTGTCAGCCAAGTATTTAAATATAGTTATTTAATCTTCATTAAAAACGCTAAGAAGTAGGTTCTACTGTTTTCCTTTTACAGATGAGGAAACTTTACGTCTGAATGGCAGAGATAGGCTCCATTCAGGTCTGTCTCACCCTGCCACTGAATTATCCTTTCTAGAAAATCTGCCTGAATTTGTTAATAGAAAAGTCAACAAAAATACTGATAATAAAAACTACTGGATAAAATTTTCAGGTTGATGATTTCAAATCAGAGAATTTCCTGTTTTGTAGAGAAATATATTAATACCATTAAGGAGAAATAACTCTTACACTACTGATAACAATCTCTGAGGAATTTAAATGTTTTTCCTTAAAGCATTTATCACTCTAAATAAATATATTTTACCTTATAACTGAGGTAAATTATCAATATGACTTTTTTCCATTACTAAATATATATATACACATAGATAATTACTAAATATACACACACACATAGATAAGAAATACATTTAATGTTCTTTGGGTCTTCTTTTTCCTTAAAACTGTTCAAATTAATTTTTACTTCTCAGCAAACAAAAAGTATTTTATTCTAGAATTAGAAATATTCAATGAGAAACAGAAATAATTATAGTAAATACATAAAATCTTTTTATTTCTTCTGTACAGAAGTTTTCAAATCTCTGTTCTGAAACCCCAGGGCTCTTGGAGGCATCTCCAGGGGAGGCAGGAGGCTAGGCTGACTGTGGCAAGGGCCCCTCCCCAGGTTCAATCTGAGCAGATCTGCCTTCGAATTTATACACTGGGATTACTCATGACATTTTTTAAGTGATTCTGCCACTATTGAAAAAGAAAAGGAAATAGGAAGGAAGGAAGGAACAAAGGAACGAGGGAAGCAATGAAGGAAGGAAGGAAGGAAGGAAGGAAGGAAGGAAGGAAGGAAGGAAGGAAGGAAGGAAGGAAGGAAGGAAGGAAATGAACAAAGTTTAAAACTCACTACTGTAGAACTTCTTATAATAACCAGTAGATGGCAAAATTTACTGCAAGGAAGCAATTTTGCAGCCCATGTATGTTGGTCTGCAAGTACCAATTACATTTCACAGTCAGTAAAATTTTCTTCTGTCCTCATATGAAAGCTGCACATAAAATCCTCTATGTCATTTTCCTGGGAACTAAATTTCAATTATAATTTCAAATAATACTATAGGCTTTTTATGTGTTAATTTAAGTCTTGTTCTAAAGATTTTTTACTATTAAAATTTAATATTTTGTTGTTCACTGAGGGGACATACAATCTGCTGGATATAATGAAACATATGACATATTTTTATCAAGCATTGTGAAAAAAATTTGGAATAATCATAAACCTTACCTTATGACACTCCCATCATTGTTCTGACCATAGTCTGCTTTGATTTCTTTAGTTGGTTATTTAATTATTTAATTTAATTGGTTGCTTTTAATAATGCAGTCAATTGCAGTTCCTTTATATATTTGAAAGATTGATTTGTTTTTTTACAGGAAATTGTTTGGTTTTTTAGTACGGGCAATTGAAGTATTAGTTAATATAGTGCCCCCCTGGTGGACTGCATTCTGAAGAGACACTGTTAGCATCTCTATGGACATTGCATACATATATGTAGCAAACAGGGCCAACAATACAATAAATGGTCATGATTGACAGGTAATCTTATCCAGAACCAATCCTAAATATACCTCAAAGTATACACAGAAACAAATAATGGAAGGTGCAGCCAGGTTGTAAATCTACCTACATGGCTTTAAGAAAAGTTTTTATCAAATTTATTCAGTAATATTTAAAAAATTCCAAGTGTTAAAAGGGAAACAGCCACATTCCTCTGAACTCTGCACTCCTGCTTCTCACTCATGACATGCATTCCCCAGAAATAGCTACTGAAAACTCTTTTAATTATTTCTCCTGGTTTTCATTTATATTTTCAAATAATGTTTGTTTTTAGTTTTAGATAATGATATAATCTATTGGAATCCTACTATGGTAAAAATAAATTTAATTCTCCCCCAGTTCTGACACACATGCACCCACACATGCAAATCTATTGTTCCCAGTATCCATTATATCATTATATTGTCACTATTATTATTATCATAAGGTATAGTCTCAGCAACTACATATTCCTTTCAATTTATCTATTGATTTCACTTAAATATACTGATTTCATTTACTTTTACTTTCTGGTATAACTTTCAGCTTTCCTAGAATTAATTCCAATGAAAGCTACTTTTTTTTTAAGTTGGTGTTTTTAGTTTTCTATTTTATCTCTAACTGGTGCTCTGTACTTATTTTTTTTTTTCTTGGAGACATCTCTGGTTAATTTCTATGCCAGTAGCATATCTGGCCTCCTGAGATCTCTTTTAGGTTACATCTTTCATTTCTTTTTTTGGTTAGATTCCAAGTCTCCTAGATCCCACAGCATCTTCTTTTTCAGTTTCACTGCTATTTTTATGAGCATTATCCCCCAGAATCTTCCTGAAGATAGAGCATGACAGACAGCTAAAAATTGGAACCTGTGAATGCTAAAAAATGTTTTTCTTCTCTTCAAATTTGATTGGTAGTTTAGTAGGGCATAGAATTCTGATTTGGAAATGACATCATCTCAAGATTTCTGAGGCATTGTTCTAAGATATTCTAGCTTCCAATGCTTCTGTTGATAAATTAGTAATTTACTGATGCTTTATAAATGCACTTTGCAAATGTTCCATATAACAGAAGCTTAGAGGATTTTTCTCTTTGTCCCCTGATGTTCTGAAGTTTCACAATGATATGCTTTGGTGTGAATTAATTATTTTTCCCTCATTTTTCTTGGGCACTCAGTAGAACTTTTAAATCTATAATTTTATTTGTTTTCAGTTCTCATAATATTTTCAATATTTCTTTTTTTATTGTTAGTCGTTCAAAACATTACATAGTTCTTTTTTTTATTTTATTTATTTATTTATTTATTTTTTATTGGTTGTTCACAACATTACAAAGCTCTTGACATATCATATTTCATACATTAGATTGAAGTGGGTTATGAACCCCCAATTTTACCCCAAATGCAGATTGCAGAATCACGTCGGTTACACATCCACAATTTTACATAATGCCCTATTAGTAATTGTTGTATTCTGCTACCTTTCCTATCCCCTACTATCCCCCCTCCCCTCCCCTCCCATCTTCTCTCTCTATCCCATCTACTGTAATTCATTTCTCTCCTTGTTTATTTTCCCATTCCCCTCACAACCTCTTATATGTAATTTTGTATAGCAATGAGGGTCTCCCTTCATTTCCATGCAATTTCCCTTTTCTCTCCCTTTCCCTCCCATCTCATGTCTCTGTTTAATGTTAATCTTTTCTTCCTACTCTTCCTCCCTGCTCTGTTCATAGTTGCTCTCATTATATCAAAGGAGACATTTGGTATTTGTTTTTTAGGGATTGGCTAGCTTCACTAAGCATAATCTGCTCTAGTGCCATCCATTTCCCTGCAAATTCTATGATTTTGTCATTTTTTATTGCTGCATAGTACTCCATTGTGTATAGATGCCACATTTTTTTTATCCATTCATCTATTGAAGGGCATCTGGGTTGGTTCCACAGTCTAGCTATTGTGAATTGTGCTGCTATGATCATCGATGTGGCAATATCCCTGTAGCATGCTCTTTTAAGGTCTTCAGGGAATAGTCCGAGAAGGGCAATAGCAGGGTCAAATGGTGGTTCCATTCCCAGATTTCCCAGGAATCTCCAAACTGCTTTCCAAATTGGCCGCACCAATTTGCAGTCCCACCAGCAATGTACAAGTGTACCCTTTTCTCCACATCCTCGCCAGCACTTGTTGTTGTTTGACTTCATAGTGACTGTCAATCTTACTGGAGTGAGATGGTATCTTAGGGTGGTTTTGATTTGCATTTCTCTGACTGCTAGAGATGGAGAGCATTTTTTCATGTACTTGTTGATTGATTGTATATCCTCCTCTGAGAAGTGTCTGTTCAGGTCCTTGGCCCATTTGTTGATTGGGTTATTTGTTATCTTATTGTCTAATTTTTTGAGTTCTTTGTATACTCTGGATATTAGGGCTCTATCTGAAGTGTGAGGAGTAAAAATTTATTACATAGTTCTTAATATATCATATTTCACAGTTTGATTCAAGTGGGTTATGAACTCCCATTTTTACCCCGTATACAGATTGCTGTATCACATCAGTTACACTTCCATTGATTTACATATTGCCATTCTAGTGTCTGATGTATTCTGCTGTCTATCCTATTCTCTACTATCCCCCCTCCCCTCCCCTCCCCTCCCCTTTTCTCTCTCTACCCCGTCTACTGTAAATCATTTCTTCCACTTGTATTATTCTTCTCTTACCCCTCATTTCCTCTTATATGTAATTTTGTAAAACCCTGAGGATCACCTTCCATTTCCATGCAATTTCCCTTCTCACTCCCTTTCCCTCCCACCTCTCATCCCTGTTTAATGTTAATCTTCTTCTCAAGCTCTTCGTCCCTACCCTGTCCTTGGTTACTCCCCTTATATCAAAGCAGTCATTTGGCATTTGTTTTCTAAGGATTGGCTAGCTTCACTTAGCATAATCTGCTCTAATGCCATCCATTTCCCTCCAAATTCTATGATTTTGTCATTTTTTAATGCAGAGTAATACTCCATTGTGTATAAATGCCACATTTTTTTATCCATTCGTCTATTGAAGGGCATCTAGGTTGGTTCCACAATCTTGCTATCATGAATTGTGCTGCTATGAACATCGATGTAGCAGTGTCCCTGTAGCATGCTCTTATTAGGTCTTTAGGGAATAGACCGAGAAGGGGAATAGCTGGGTCAAATGGTGGTTCCATTCCCAGCTTTCCAAGAAATCTCCATACTGCTTTCCAAATTGGCTGCACCAATTTGCAGTCCCACCAACAATGAACAAGTGTACCCTTTTCCCCGCATCCTCTCTAGCACTTGTTGTTGTTGGACTTCATAATGGCTGCCAATCTTACTGGAGTGAGATGGTATCTTAGGGTGGTTTTGATTTGCATTTCTCTGACTGCTAGCGATGGTGAGCATTTTTTCATGTACTTATTAATTGATTGTATGTCCTCCTCTGAGAAGTGTCTGTTCAGGTCCTTGGCCCATTTGTTGATTGGGTTATTTGTTATCTTATTGTCTAATTTTTTGAGTTCTTTGTATACTCTGGATATTAGGGCTCTATCTGAAGTGTGTGGAGTAAAGATTTGTTCCCAGGATGTAGGCTCCCTGTTTATCTCTCTTATTGTTTCTTTTGCTGAGAAAAAACTTTTTAGTTTGAGTAAGTCCCATTTGTTGATTCTAGTTGTTAACTCTTGTGCTATGGGTGTCCTATTGAGGAATTTGGAGCACGACCCCACAGTATGTAGATCATAGCCAACTTTTTCTTCTATCAGACGCGGTGTCTCTGATTTAATATCGAGCTCCTTGATCCATTTTGAGTTAACTTTTGTGCATGGCGAGAGAAAGGGATTCAGTTTCATTTTGATGCAAATGGATTTCCAGTTTTCCCAGCACCATTTGTTGAAGATGCTATCCTTCCTCCATTGCATGCTTTTTGCCCCTTTATCAAATATAAGATAGTTGTAGTTTTGTGGATTGGTTACTGTGTCCTCTCTTCTGTACCATTGGTCCACCCGCCTGTTTTGGTACCAGTACCATGCTGTTTTTGTTACTATTGCTCTGTAGTATAGTTTGAAGTCTGGTATCGCTATACTGCCTGATTCACACTTCCTGCTTAGCATTATTTTTGCTATTCTGGGTCTTTTATTATTCCATATGAATTTCATGATTGTTTTAAATAGAAGATAGTGAAGGCATAGATAAATTTCTTAAGTCATATGATCTGCCCAGATTGAGTCAGGAGGATATAGACAACCTAAACAGACCAATAACAATAGAGGAAATAGAAGAAACCATCAAAAGACTACCAACTAAGAAAAGCCCAGGACCAGATGGGTATATAGCAGAGTTTTACAAAACCTTTAAAGAGGAACTAACACCAATACTTTTCAAGCTATTTCAGGAAATAGAAAAAGAGGGAGAACTTCCAAATACATTCTACAAGGCCAACATCACCCTGATGCCTAAACCAGACAAAGACACTTCAAAGAAAGAAAACTACAGACCAATATCTCTAATGAACCTAGATGCAAAAACCCTCAATAAAATTCTGGCAAATCAGATTCAAAAACATATCAAAAAAATTATACACCATGATCAAGTAGGATTCATCCCTGGGATGCAAGGCTGGTTCAATATATGGAAATCAATAAATGTTATTCACCACATCAATAGACTTAAAAATAAGAACCATATGATCATCTCGATAGATGCAGAAAAAGCATTCGACAAAGTACAGCATCCCTTTATGTTCAAAACTCTAGAAAAATTAGGGATAACAGGATCAAACCTCAACATTGTAAAAGCAATCTATGATAAGCCACTGGCCATCATCATTCTTAATGGAGAAAAATTGAAGGCATTCCCTCTAAGATCTGGTACAAGACAGGGATGCCCTCTCTCACCACTTCTGTTCAACATAGTCCTCGAAACACTGGCCAGAGCAATTAGACAGACAAAAGAAATTAAAGGCATAAAAATAGGAAAAGAAGAACTTAAATTATCACTATTTGCAGATGACATGATTCTATACCTAGAAGACCCAAAAGGGTCTACAAAGAAACTGTTAGAGCTAATAAATGAATTCAGCAAAGTGGCAGGATATAAAATCAACACGCATAAATCAAAGGCATTTCTGTATATCAGCGACAAATCCTCTGAAACGGAAATGAGGACAACTACTCCATTCACAATATCCCCCCAAAAAATAAAATACTTGGGAATCAACCTAACAAAAGAGGTGAAAGACTTATACAATGAAAACTACAGAACCCTAAAGAGAGATATAGAAGAAGACCTTAGAAGATGGAAAAATATACCCTGTTCATGGATAGGCAGAACTAACATCATCAAAATGGCGATATTACCAAAAGTTCTCTATAAGTTCAATGCAATGCCAATCAAAATCTCAACAGCATTTCTTGTAGAAATAGATAAAACAATCATATTTTCAATATTTCTGTTACAATTTTAATTTCCTTCTTCTCTCTCTGATTCCTTCTTTCATAACCACCCACATTTTTAACATTCTCTTGTTTGAACTCCTTGTTCCTTATTTTTTTTCTCTGTTTGAAAATGACATGATCTTGTACATAGAAAACCCTTGAGATTCCATACACAAAAAACCAAAGCTGTTAGAACTGATAAACAAATTCGGCAAAGTTGCAAGACACAACTTCAACATGCAAAAATTAGTTGCATTTCTACACAACAACAATGGGAATCTGAATAAGAAATGAATGAAACAATATCATTTACCATTTGATTAAAAAAAAAGGTACTTAGTGTTGGGAGTCCCCCAGGCTCCAAGACAAACTTCCCCATCCCCCCAGAAGAGCCGCCCAATGGTGAGCCCTGCTGACTCACATGATCCTTACCCACCAATCAGAAAGCACCTGGTGCCAACTGTCAAACCGTTAGACCGTTAAACTGTCATAACTGTCAAACTGCCCCCGGCTCTATAAATATGCAGAGCTGGTCCTCAATAAACGGGCATTTTCTCCGACGATGAGCCTTGTTCGTTCTTTCACTTAGGATTAAACTTAACCAAGGTAGTATAAGACTTGTATGCTCATACTACAAAACAAATTAAAGAAGACAAAAATGAAGATATTTCATGGTATTATTAAAATGTCTTTGCTATTCAAAATGATTCACAGATTTTTATATCTCTATAAAAATTCCAATGACATTTTTGCTAGAAAGAGAAAATAAAATCTTAAAATTTACATGGACCTTTCCAAAGACCCCAAGTAGCCAAAACAATTTTGAAGAAAAACAGAACTGGAAACTTCATAATTTTTAATTTTAAATGATATTGAGGAAAGAACATAGCTCTCCCACAGGCAGCCAGGAGACTGGCCTTGGAGAAAGACAGGAGGGGAGGGGGCACCATGCCAACCTGAAAGGAGACACCAGGTCTGGAGACACCCTGTGACTTGCTACCCCCTGACAACTTCAACCACAGCCACTCCATCTTAGTTACAACACCTGTTTCTGTTTCTTACCTCTTTAACCACAGGAGCCCTTCTTTAATTACATTTGCCCTTATTATCTCTAGCAACAGCTAACGGAAATGCTTCCTCTCCCCTTGTGTCAAACCACAAGACTGGACCTGACCTCTTAATTATGTAAATAAGAAATTAAAATCATGAAATACTGACTGGCTTATTAAGCTTGGAGCTTGAAGAACTTGATAGGCATCCCTCACTCCACTAATCACTTGTGCTGGGTCATCAGATGTGTTTTTTTTAAATTGTTCTTCTTTATAAATACATGACAGTAGAGTGTATTTTGGCATATTATACATATATACATGGGTATAACTTATACTAATTAAGATCGTATTCTTGTGGTTGTACATGATGTGGAGTTATCCTGGTCATGGGTTCAAATACAACAATAGGAAAATTATGTATGATTAATTCTACTGCCCTTCCTATCCCCTCCCCACCCCCTTCCCTTCATTCCCCTTTGTCTAATCCAATGAACTTCTATTCTTCCTCTACCCACCCTCCCTTGTTGTGGGTTAGCATTCACATATTGGAGAAAACATTCTCTTTAGTTTTTTGAGACTGGCTTATTTTCACTCAGCTTTATATTTTCCAGTTCCATCCATTTACCAGCAAATGCCATAATTTCATTTTTCTTTATAGGTGAGTAGTATTCTATTGTGTACACATACCACATTTTCTTTATCCATTCATCTGCTAAAGGGCACCTAGGCTGGTTTCATAGCTTTTCTATTGTGAATTGAGCTGCTATAAATATTGATGTGGCTGTATCACTATAGTATGCTGATTTTAATTCCTTTGGGTATAAGCGGAGGAGTGGGATAACTGGGTCAAATGGTGGTTCTATTCCAAGTTTTCTAAGCAATCTCCACAATGCTTTCCAGAGTGGATGTACCAATTTTCAGTCCCACCAGTAATGTATAAGTGCACTTGTCTTCATGAATCTCGATTTTATTGGAGTATAGATTTTTAAAGTAGCTTCTGATATCATCTGTATTTCAGTGGTATCCTTGGTGATGTTTCCTTTGTATCATGAATTTTAGTAATTTGAGTTTTCTCTCTCTTTTTCTTCATTAGATTGGCTAAGAATCTATCAATTTTATTTATTTTTTCAAAGAACCAATGTATTTATTATTTCTTTTTGTTTCAATTTCATTAATTTCAGCTCTTATTTTAATTATTTCCTGTCTTCTATTGCTTCTAGTGTTGATTTATTCTTTTTTTCTAGAGTATTAAGATATAAAGTTAGGTTATTTATTTGGTGATTTTATATTTGTTTTATGAATGAGTTCAATGCAATGAACTTTCCTCTTAGATCTGCCTTCCTACTGTCCCAAAGATTTTGATATTGTCTTGCTATTCTCATTTACCTGTAAATATTTTTTTGTTTCATTCCTGTTTTCTTCAGCTATCCAGTGGTAATTTAATAGTGTATTATTTAGTCTCCTGATGTTAGATAACTTCTACTTTTTAAATAAAATTTTATCATTGATTTCTAATTTTATTCTATTATAATCTGAAAAAATGCAAGGTATTATTTCAGTTTTTTGTATATGCTAAGAGTTGCTTTGTAGCCTGGCATATTGGTCTATTTTAGAGAATGATCCATTGCTGCTGAGAAGAAAGTGTATTCAGTTATTTATGGATGAAATATTCCAAATATGCCTGTTAAATCTAACTTATTAATTGTATTTTTTATTTCTATCACTCCTTTATTTAGTTTTGATTTGAAAACCTATCGATTGGTGAGAGAGGTATGTTAAAGTCACCCAGTTTTATTGTGTTGTGATCTATTTGATTCTTGGGATTATGAAGGGTTTGTCTGATGTATGTAGTTGCTCCACTGTTTGAGGCATAAATATTAATATGCCCTGTTGATGTATAGTTCCCTTAAGCAGTTTGAAATGGCCTTCTTTATCCCTTCTGATTAACTTTGACTTGAAGTCCACTTTATCTGATATGGGGATAGACACCTCTGTTGTAGTTGTAAAAGATATTTCTTCTAGCCTCTTCTGGTGTGGGGGAATAGGTCTTTCTTTTTTCTTTTTTTTATTTGGACCCAGGATTGAACCCATGGGCACTTTACCACTTGGCCACATTCCAGCCCCCCACTTTTTTTTTTTTTTAGCCAGGGTATCATTAAGTTACTTAGGGCCTCACTAAATTGATAAGGCTGTCTTTGAACTTGTTTGTATTCTTCCTACCTTAGCCTCCTGAGTCACTGGGATGACAGGCATGTCCCAAAGTGTGAATAGGTCTTAATATCTGCTCTAACATTCCAGCTCAGTTGGTAGAGTGCTTGCTTTGAATGCACAAAACCCTAGGTTCAATCCCCAGCATGCATAAATAAATAAATAAATAAATAAATAAATAAATAAATAAATATCCCAAGCTCTTTAAGCTTTTGAATGTTTTCTCCTTTATTCAACTAAGTCATGTCCAAATTTTAAATTCATTTACAACCTTTTGTTTCAGTCAATAAACTTTTAAAACTCTGAGCTGTTAACATTAAAGGTAGGATCTTTGTTCAGGGAGATTTTTTATCAATAAGTTCAGACAGATCCAGCTTCATGGTCCTTCTGTAGTCACCTCAATATCTATTCCCACATGTATTTCTTGGATTTCTGTCTGTGTAAATTAGAAATTCAAATAGAATTTGTTGTTGTTGTTGTTCGTAGTGTAACTCCTTATGAAAATACCTTTCCCCCACTGGGATTTGAGTCTAATTATAGGTCTTAGAAGCAAAGAGAGGTGTTGGAGTAGTTCCTGAAAAGAATCAGCATCCATTCTTTCTATATGTATATGTTTCCAAAAAATGCTTGAATATATTATGTACACAGTCTTTCAGCTGCTTGCTTTTAATAAGTGGTTATAAGAAGTATCCAGTGTCAAACTTTGCATGTCTACATTACCAGATCACATTATGGACAATTACTGCTCTCTTTATTATTGGCAATAGAGTCATTAGTATCTTTAAACCTAGTCCATTCAGAGAACCAATCCAGAAAGAAAAGTTCTAGGGCAAATGGATAAATTCTAACCAATCACATAATATCCTCAATCTGTACCTGTAGAACTGCTTCCGGTACCAAAATCTGCTTTACTCTGAGTTCTCCATGAAACAGGACCAACAGAAAAAAAAAAAACAGAGAGAAGGAATTTTCCCAAGAAGATGGTCCATCCTTTTTAAAGGTGTATTTGTGTCTTATGATTTAAGAGAATTTATTTTCTGTTTTCTATTACAAGCTTGTACTGTTTATTATCTGCTATTACGCTTTGGGGCAAGTATTGTGAGAAAGGAATTAAAAGAACAATGTATTATCTGATTCCACACAAAAAAACTGTATTTTGTGGGCCGACACAACTGAGGTGTCAAATTATAGAACCTCTCAATATATAATATTAAGAAAATAAGAATGCCTACATGTTCAGGGAAAACATATTCACATGAGTATATGATCAATTTGGAAAGAATCAAAGAATTATTGCTTTCATGCAGGTTGTTGTTCCAAATATATTTCAAAAAACACATTCCTAAAACAGTCATGATTTTAGGAAAATGAAAGTTTGCACAAACTTTACTACATCAATATCCTTGTGATGGGACTTAATCTGTCTTAAAACTGTAAAGTTTACATAATTATTTTGTGTTGCGGTGAGAATAAGAAAGAATATATGTAAAATTTCTGGAATGTTTAGTGCATAAACAACTTCAGTAAATAACCAGAATTTTATTTTTATCATTTTTCTGTGCATTTCTCTTTAGAGCATAAGTTGGAATTGTGATAAAACAGTCAAAAACCAAATAACAGTCTTCACTTAAACATTAGTTATATCTTATTCAGAGAGAATTTTTTATTCACTTCCCAATATTCCCAAAGTCTCCCATGAGAGAATGTGATTTTCAAAATTCTAAGTATATAGGAAGGGTTAATGGTTACTTCAACTCACATTATCTTATACCTGAGAAAGGGAATAAGGAAGAGAAGAAAGAATCTCAAACCAGCCTTTTTTTATTTCATATTAGCATAAAAATTTTTGACAAGTGGGGAATTAAAACTCATCATTAGAATGCAGCCAACTATGTATTTCATTAATGAATTTGAGGTGACATAGGGTCTAAAAGAAAGATGTTCTTTAAGTTTAATCTTGATATTTTTTATTTCCTCGTAGATTCTTTTTGCAATAAAAACAACACGAGGTGCCTGTCAAATTCTTGCCAAAACAATTCTGCATGCAAAGGTTTTTCACAAGACAGCAATTGCCATTGTTCAGACATAATCAATAATTTGGACAAAGACTGTGACAACATGAGAGATCCTTGTTTCTCCAGTCCCTGTAAAGGAAGTGCCACTTGTGTGAACACCCCAGGAAAAAGGAGCTTTCAGTGCCAATGTCCTCCTGGGTATAGTGGTATCACCTGTGAAATTACCACTGGTTCCTGTGGTATGAACTCCTGCCAACATGGTGGTATTTGCCACCAAGACCCTGTCGACCCTGTCTGCATCTGCCCTGCTGGATACACTGGAAGATTCTGTGAAATAGATCACAATGATTGTGCTTCCAGCCCTTGCCACAATGGGGCTGTGTGCCAGGATGGCATCAATGGCTATTCCTGCTTTTGTGTCCCAGGATATCAAGGAAGGCACTGTGACTTGGAAGTGAATGAATGTGTTTCAGATCCCTGCAAGAATGGGGCTACGTGTCTCAATGAGATAGGAAGATACACTTGTATCTGTCCTCAATATTATTCTGGTAAGTGTGATTACATCTGCATCCCACATGATGTAATTATATTTTTCCCCTTAATTTTTTTCTGCTTAAAAATATAACAGAAGCAAATGTGACATTTTATGTCCCATCCAATTGAATAAGAAAATGGTCTAATTCTTTTTTTATTTAATTGATTTTATTTTTTAAAATATATAACAGAGGAATGCATCACAATTCTTATTACACATCTAATTCTTGACAGGAATTAATTACTAGACAGAAATCTTCCAACACCATTCAAATGTCACTAAACCCACCAAACTAAGTGTTTGTATATTGTCACTGTTACTGGTTCCAATGGAGTGTCACATTACTTAAAACTTAATTCAGCTTTTTAAAAAATACTCCATTGTGTATATAGACCACATTTTTTAAAAAAATGTACATATCTGTTGGTGGATGCTGAGTTTGTCCTCATATCTTGGTGATTGCAAATAGTGATGCAATGAATATGGGAATGCAAATGTCTCTTTGACATACTGATTTTATTTCCTTTCAATATATACTTAGTAGTGGGATCACTAGATCATATGATAATTCTATTTTTTATCTTTGGAAGAGTCTACATACTTTTTCCGAAAATGATCTCAGTAATTCACAATACCCCCATCACTGTGTTGGGTTCCCTTTTATCCACATCCTCCCAACAACTGTTATCTTGCATCTTTTTTATAATAGTGAATATAACACGTCAAAGGTGGTATCTCATTGGGGGTTTGAATTTGTATTTCTATGATGATTAGAAATGTCATACATATGTTGGTTGCTTGTGTTCTGCCATTTGCAACAACACAAGTGAATCCAGAAACATTATGTCCTGTGAAATAAGACAGACACAGAGAGACAAATATCATATAATCTCACTAATACCTGGAATTTAAAAAAATAGAACTCATTGATGTAGGGAGTAGAATAGTGTTATTAGAGGCTGGTGGTGGTGGCAGGGGATGGACAGGGAAAGAGAGATATTGATCAACTGGTATAAAGTTACAGCTGATAGGAGAAATAAGCTCTGCTATTCTGTTGCACAGTGACTATGGTCAATAACAATGCATATTTTAAATATTCTCACCACAAAGAAATGATATTTAAGTTGAGAGATGTGTCAATTAGCCTAATTTGATCATTCCACAGTGCATACACATATCAAGCCACCACACTGTACTTCATAAATATAAATAATGATTTTTATCTAAATATAAAATAAAGTTTAAAAACATAACTTGGGTTCAATCTAGAATCAGTGGGCTTCCTGGGGCCTTACTGTCCAGGTCAGGACAGTTCCGGTTTCCCCATCGGTGCATATGTCTTTCACCCCATTTCATCAATCTTCCCTGTGAGGATCAAAGTCTGACCTTGAAATCCACTTGGAAGGCAGGCTATAAGTTGGTGGGTGTCTGGTGCTAAAGTGTGATTAACAAATCCATAGTGACAACCAGCTCTTATTTAATCTATCAGGAAAAGAAAATAATACTTTATATTTATCTATTCTTTACAAAGTTTCTATTGATATGCTTTTATCTTATTAGTAGTGCAATAAGGTAGCAATTCATTACCAGGTTCATCTTGCTCATGGTCTTCACATTTAGTCTCCATCCTCTCCATCCTTCTGAATCACACAAAATTATTCACTGAGGCGAATACCTCCTGTTAACCATGTTTTTTGCTTTGTAGTATCTTTGGATTTCCCATCTATTTATAAGGGAGGTAACTTGCCCCATCTATGCCTCCTATATTTATCTGTTCCAACTTCTGCTCACCCATTTCCTCTACTACCTTGTCTCATGTCTCTGAGACATCACTCACATTTTAGTGCTGCTTCCCCCTTACTCTGGCCATTCTTGTAGCTCTCTGTGACTTTAGGCTTTCAATTTGCTGCCTTCTTTTAACTTTCATGCTTATTCTTTATTTTTCTTTTTTATAACGTATGTTTCCAAAATATTCTTCAAAATTTTCATCAGAACAACCTTCTCAACATCACTTTGCTAATCTTACATATGCTGGAAATATTTTTTTTGCAAAATAGACATATCCCTAGTATTTTTTGCCCTAACATTTGCTCATGCTTCACCTATAACAATTCTTCAAACTCTGCTGTTTTGAAATCAAAGATGTCTTCTAAATTGAGTCCATCCATTCTGTTCCCAGGGCCTCAGCACAGGTCCTCTTCATCTCTTGAGTGTAGTACTACTCTGTAGCCTACAAAATTCTCTACAACTAGCCATTATCTTCTCCAAGTTAGTTTTTAACACCATCTTGTAATAATCCTTCTAAATTGGATCTAAGCCACACTTTCTGAAGAACCATGAGAGCTCTGTACTACATAGAGAATAGTTGCAGCTTCTCATTGAAAACATTCCACAGTGTGTCCCTGACATCAGGTGAATCTCTACACACCACTCTAAAGTATTCTGTTTTCTCAATTGAATCATCTTCATTTTTTCACTGAAGTAGCTCCCTTTCTCCCTGGAACATCCTTTCCCACTTTACAACATCACTCTGAAATTCTCCTCTACTTTCGATCTTGTTCAAATATTACCCCAACTCAAGGAACATTTCTAGATTTTCTCTCAGGGGAATAGTACTTTCATACTGCTGTGGGAGTGGTAGTCATTACTTCCACACTAGTCTGCACCTCTATTAAAGAGCTTCCCACATTTCATCTTGTTTTACTGATATCTAAATGTTCTTGTCTTCTCCTACTTAACTGTTAGTTCCTAAAGGACAAAACTACTGTCATATATTTATTCTCAAGTTAATTGATTTTTTTTTAGTGTCTCATACACGTGTGCCAGTTTATTAAACATACATGAAAATCTCCTTGTTTATATATGTGCTAACATGTCCATTTTCTTTCATTAGTGGTTAGGGAATTAACTTTCAGTGTTTTAAATTTTTTGATGAAAATGAGGAATAAGTTTTTTAGTGTGTGTGGTCCTGGTTTGGTATTTATTTTGTTTCTTATGGTCCCTTTTAAAAATATATATATCACTGTAGTTCATTCAGATAGCATCTTTTATTTCCTACGGCTATTTCAATGTTGTGAATGGTAATTAAAAGGAAAATATATGAGATCAAATTAATGTTTTAGTCATTTAACTAAGGTATTCTGAAACAGTCTTATAATTGCAAAAAAACAGCTTGAAAAAATTTTAATAAATTTTAGCATTTTAATTTAATTGGATTGTAATGAATCCTTTCTGTGGTCTAGATTTAGGCATAAAGGATTTCAAGGGTGTATTCCAAATGTGACATGCAGTAAAATTCCATCAAAAGGCACTTTATCCTACAGTGAGTGCATTTATACTATGAGTTTTATCATTTTCCTGCTGGGGCTGATAACAGTCGGTGCTCTTTTCTCACTTTAACACTTGAAGTTCACAATAAGGCTGTTTCCTTGCCAAACCCTGACATAATGATGTTTCATCCTATATGACCATATTCTTCCCTTGTTTTCTAAGAGACCAAGTAAATGTTGTTATTTCAGTGTTTTCAGGTGAGATAGATAAAATTTGATTTCAAACTAGAATTTAAATGAGAAACTCATAAAGCAGTAAGAATCAGGTCTATTTTTATCTGGTTAAGTTTTTCAGGTTCAAAAATGTGATTGTAAGCTTGTTCATCAATCCCCTACACAGTAGAATAGCCTGCATTCTGGTAGCTCATCAGTGGCTCTCAGCCCTGAACACTCATTAGCAATTACCCAGGGAGATCTGAAACAGAGATGTTCAGACTCTGCCTTTGGAGAGTTAAGTTTAATTGATGATTCTCATGTACAGCTAGGGCTGGGAGACAAAAATTAAGTTCATGTGAACTTAATTTGGAAACTTTCCTTTCACTACACAATCATTTAGACACAGGAAGGTTTGTTTACTTCATCGCCATCCCATAATTACCAATATTTGTGGCAGCTCAGGCCAATTAATTGGAATCCCAGAGAAGGTCGATAGAACCAAGGGAAAGCCAAAGTTCAGAAGGAAAGAAAAAGAGCATGAGCAATCAGCATGGATGCACTTGAGTGCTCCGACTCAACGTAGACCACCCCATGAATCCTGGAAACTGTATTACAATGACCTAGCCGCTGTGAGCTCCATCCAAATTTAGAGTGATCATAAAGAACCTGGCTTACGGGAAAAAGCCTGTGTTCCTCTGAGCAGCAAAGCAAGAAAAGGTAATAAATTTTAAAAGACAGAGAGGTAGGAGGGGGGAAAAGAGCTGTAGCACATGGAGAGGGTTCACACTGTGTGAATTCTCCTCTCCGCAACCCATTGTGCTTTGTGAGCTGTGATTCATGAACTACAGAAATGGGCTCACAGAGAGCCATGGACGATGCTGGTGAGAATCTGCTGTGCCTAAGCAAAAACTCCAATTGGAGCTAAAAGTAAGCACCTGCAAACTTTCTTTAATGAAAAGAATATTAGCTCTGAGCACATGACTGCTCTTAGTTCAAATTTATGCAATGAATCATTCTGTAATGGAGGTCTTCCTCAAAGTTAACCAGATTGATTAACATGTATTTTTTCCCATTAAGATGTTTTGCAATATGAGAAAAACAGGACTGTGGAGGGCAGGAAAGGCCAATTGATTGTATGATGAAGCAACTCTGCAGGAAAATACATTTTTCCTCCATGATAAAATACATCTTTAGTATAAAAATGTACTTTTGGAAATAAGAGAAATATCACATTGCATTCACTTTTCATGCATAAGGCAGACCCATGTTGACCTTTCAAGTAAAAGATGCATCTCTATTTCAGAAACAAAAATATATGAAAACATTCTTTTTATTTTTTTAAAATCTATATTAGTACATGGAGTCTAGTTAGAAGATTATTACAATAATTCAGGTGTAAGGTATTAGGACCTGGCCTGGAACAGTGAACAGATACACGAAGGCAAAGATTGGCATAAGGGAAGGAGATTTACTTACCATTTATCAAGGCAAGAATGTTTTTAGACTCATTTTATGCTAGGAAACACTAAAGTCTCTGTTTTGGTTTAAATATGAGACATCCTCCAAAAGCTCATGTGGGATACAATGCAAGAGAGTTTGGAAACAAAAATGATTGAGTTAGGAGAGCCTTAACCTAATCAGTGCATTAATCTATTTGAATGGTTAACTGGGTGACAACTACAAGCAGGTAGTGTGTGGCTAGAGGAGGTGGATCACTGCGGGTGTGACTTTGGGGTTAATATTCTGGCCCCAGTGACCGAGAGCTTTCTCTGCTTCTTGGTGGCCATATCCTAGGCCACTTTCCTCCACCACACTCTTCCATCCTGATGTTCTGCTTCATCTCAGGCCCAGAGCAATGGAGTTGGCCATTTCTGAGACCTCTGAAACCATGAGCCCCCAATGAACTTTTCTTCCTCTAAAATTGTTTTTGTCTGGTCTTTTGGTCATAGTAATGAAAATTCTGAACCAAACATCTCTTGGAAAGAAAGGAAGGAAGGAAGGAAGGAAGGAAGGAAGGAAGGAAGGAAGGAAGGAAGGAAGGAAGGAAGACTAAACCACCATTTCCAATTTAATGAACTTAAAATGTAGATAGATGGCTCTCTAGTTTAAACTGCATGAAACATACTTGGTGAGCTTATCATTAAATACATTTTTTAAATTCAATAGATCTGACATGCCTGAGACAGGAAAAAATTAATGAAAAATAGGTTTTATGTAAAGCAGCTATTTCTAGTTCAGACATATGATAGTTTGAATAGTCCCTCCAAAGCTCATGTGTTGGAAACTTAATCACTAATGCAATAGTATTGGGATAATGTGGTGGTGGAGAGGTAATAAAGACAGAGCCATCATGAACAGATTAGTGCCACAATCAGAAGGGCTTTGGGGAGCGGGTACATATCCTCTAGTCTTCTACCATGTGAGGAAGAACAGTCCTCCGTTCTGGACAATGCATCATTCAAGGCTCCATCTTAGAATCAGAGACAAGACCCTAAGCAGACACCACACCTGCTGATGCCTAGATCTTGGACTTCTCAGCCTCCAGAGCTCTGAGAAATAAAACGTCTGTTCTTTATAAATTATCCAGTGTCAGGTATTTTATTATACTAGCAAAGATGAAGTGTGATGCATGGTGTGGATTTTAAAAGCATTTTAAAATTAAAGTCAAATTATATATATATGTGTGTGTGTGTGTGTGTGTGTGTGTGTGTGTGTGTGTGTGTTGCCTGCAATGGATCAGGCAATGTCCTATGTTCTGTAAATATAAGAGTAAATAAAAAATTTTAAAATTCCTTATATTCTAGAGAAAAGAGCTAGATGGGTACCAAATGAGTAAGTAATTGATAAAATACATAGTAGGCTGGTGTGATAACTACAGTAGAGAAAACTAAAACAAAAAAGGGGAAATAGCAATTTAACATTCGATATAATGATCAAAGACAGCTTCACTGGACAGTGACTTGTGAATGAAGTTGTAAAGACATGAGAAAGAGAACCAGGGAATTGTTTTGTGGAACAGCAAATGCCAGGGGTTAAGGTATTTGGGAATAGCAATGAAACTGGTAGGAGTAGGCAAGGAAGTTAAAAGGCCAGAGAGAGAAAGGCTCAGACTGTGTGGGGCTTTGTAAACCACTGGAAGAACTGGCTTTGACTTAAGTGAGATGAGAACTTGGGGGAGAGTTTGAGACTGGAATGATTATCTCACATTTTAACAAGATCACTCTGCTTATTACACTGAAGATTTAAAAGAGTGGTTAGGGTAGAATTACAGGGTCCAGTGGAGATAACGGCAAGCAAAGGGACTACCTTAAGGGATAGAAAAGGAAAGAGAAATATCACAGTTTAACAATAACATCCCTGCCTTAAAATTTAAGATAGAAATGAACACAGAAAGATCATGGATCATGTAAACTAAAAGCAGCATGCCTTTCCCTGCGTGCTCTTCATTACCCTCTGATGTTCACGCATAGATTATTCAGAACAGGTATGACCTTTGGAATATTTATAGCAAGAATGCAGTCTTTTGTAGTAGTTTATATCAACCATATAATTAATTAATTAACAGAGTCTTTCATATGCACAGGTGAAGCTTATGAGTAATAACTAAATTACATGATGCTTATTTGTTTAAAGTTTCCTATCAGGACCTCTTTTCATTTCAGTAATATTTCATGTTCTTCTCGAGCCTTCTCCAATAGTCCACATCCATTCTGATACATAGGTCTAAGAGGTAAAATGTAGCCAACTGATACTGACTTTATAATGGCACTTCTCAAAAGCATAATTTGAACTTCAGTCAACGTGGAGATTTGAATCTGGGCTTGAAGTTTCATCTTTTCTAAATACGTTTTGATTAATTAAATCACTTGAAGGCCTCCATGGAAAATCATCTGGATAATTTAACAATCATGAAAAACAATGTGGGAAAAATAAAACCATTATTTTGTCAAAGGAAAATGGTTGCTTTCATATATGATCTTAATTATGAAATTGATCGTTCTTGAGGTGTGGTATAAAGAAAATAAGATATTTGTTCAGAACCAGAACGTTTTGAAATAGTCTCTATGAAGAAATGAAGTTTAGGGCTTTTGAAAAATGTTTGTTGAATGAATGCACAAAATAAGAAATTTTAGTTACTCAGCAAATATTTATTTCTGCAATGCTCTGATCATTGCGCCAGACCTTGGAGACATAAAGATGACTAAGACAAAACATGTCTTGACATAGTGTTCACAGTTTATTCAGGAAGCAGGCATGTAAACAAAACTTACAGTCTGTCTCAGAGTTTAATTATATTTCTTTTTAAATTTTATTTGTGCTGAGGAAGCACAAATAAAAGAGGCAGTAACGTTGCTTGGGTTAGGAAATGCTTCATAGAGAAACTGGCCTATGACTTGAACAAAATCACTTGTGTTTTCAGGAGAGAAAACTGAAACTTTTGTCCTCTGGCTACATTAATTGTTGTTGGTATTATTACTGTTTAAATAACACGTTGGATATGAAGGGAGAAGAACTGCAGAAATGTTTTGGAAAGAGGTTGCTGTGGTCTGAATGTTTGTGTCTGCACACACAAAATTTGAATGTCAACATTCTAACTACCAGAGTGAGGTGTAAGGAGGTGCTTAGGTCATGGGGGTGGGTCCCTCAGGAATGTCATGAGTGCCTTTTTGCAAGACACCTCAGAGAAAGCCTGTGCTCCTTCCAGCTTCATCTCAAGGTGCTGTCCAGGAGCTGAACAACCAGTTTTCTTTCTGACATGCTACTGCTGTTTGTCTTAGTGCCTTTCCATCTATCTGCAGGGTATGTGTGCAGGTCTGAATGTGAAGGGGATGAGTAGAGAAATATATAGTGATTTGAAAAACAGATGCAGTGTGGAAAAGAGTGGAATTTGGAAGAAGAAAGGTATTACAGGCATTGAACATTGGCATATTCAACATAAAATGTAAATATTGTAATTTCCCACAGTCTTCCTAAGAAACTTGGAAAATTAAAAAGAAGATTTAAAGCATTCATAAAAATAGTGCTTTCTTTTTTTTCAAACAGCATCTTAGAGACTCTGAAATGGATTACTTTGAGTTCTTAAACTTGGAATATACTATATACTATATATATATATATAATTATCTTCCTAGAATTATAAAAAAGTATATACGCACATTAACACACACATGTATGTATATACACATACAAAATATAGTCAGTAGATTGGGAAAGTCATACGCATTCTCTTAGGAAAACAATAATATCAATGAAATGACATCTCAGTACCTGCTATGACATGTGTGAGGGGAGTAAAGGGGAAGAATGGCATATACATGCATTTAGAGAAACATGGTTGGAGAAGAAGACTAAAGAATGCATACAGAGGAGGGAGGGGAAACAGTTCTCCAAATAGACAGCTGAACTCCAGAAAGAACCATTAGATACAAGGAGGTCTGAGAACCCCCTCCCTATGCTCTGCCCCAGGGTTGTCAAAGGGGAGACATTCTTTCTTTTCCTTTCCAGAACTAGTTTCAGCCTCCACGAATACTTTGGAAAGATAGGTTGTAGCGGTCACGAACATCCCTCAACTTTTGGTGATAAAAGGAGCATGCAAAAAGACATGACACAGCAAAGACTAGAAGAACCACCAGAAAGTGTTTAATATTGAAACCTGAGGTTGTTCCAGTTTTGTCTCTCAGTGAAAACAAAAGTGGTAGAAACAAAAGGATCTCATTAGTTGCAATAACATACAATAAAAATAGGTAAGTAAAATAATGATGAAATAATAAAGTATTAATTGTTGTAAGTATTAATGGGATAAGCATAAAATAACAAAAGATAAGTTTTCCTTTTTAATTATAGAACTTTATTATTTATTCAGTTTGCCTAGATATGGATCATATAAAGTAACTACTATCATCTATTATTTTATTATTTTTTAATTTGTTCTTTTTAGATATACATGACAGTAGAGTATATTTTGACATGTTATACATACGTGGAGTATTACTTCTTTTAATTAGGACCCCATTCTTGTAGTCATACATGATGTGGAGTTTCACAACTATTCATATGGGAAAGAAAGTTATGTCTGATTCATTCTACTGTCTTTCCTATTCCCATCCCCCTTCTCTTCCCTTTATTCCCCTTTGTCTAATCCAATGAACTTCTATTTTCCCTCTCCTCAATTATTATGTGTCACCATCACATCCACATATTAGAGAGAATAGTCAGCCTTTAGCTTTTCAGGACTGGCTTATTTCACTTAGCATGATATTTTCCAGTTCCTTCCATTTACCAGCAAATGTCATAATTTCATTCTTCATTATGGCTGAGTAATATTCCATTGTGTATATATACCACATTTTCTTTATCCATTCATTTGTTGAAGGAAATCTAGGTTGGTTCCATAGCTTAGCTATTGTGAATTGAGCTGCTATAAACATTGATGTGGCTGCATCCCTGTAATATGCTGTTTTTAAGTCCTTCCGGTGGATATGTACTGAGGAATGGGGTAACTGAATAAAGTGGTGGTTCCATTCAAGTTTCTTGAAGAATCCCCATAATGCTTTCCATAGTGGTTGCACCAAATTGCATTCCAACCAACAATGTATGAGTGAACTTTTCCCTCACATCCATGCCAACATTTATTGTTACTTGTATTCTTTTTTTTTTTTTTAAAGAGAGAGTGAGAGAGGGGAGAGAGAGAGAGAGAGAGAGAGAGAGAATTTTTAATATTTATTTATTTTTTAGTTCTCGGCGGACACAACATCTTTGTTGGTATGTGGTGCTGAGGATCGAACCCGGGCCGCACGCACGCCAGGCGAGCGCGCTACCACTTGAGCCACATCCCCAGCCCACTTGTATTCTTGATAATTGCCATTCTGATTGGAGTGAGATGGAATCTCAGTGTGGTTTTAATTTGCATTTCTCTAATTGCTAGAGATGTTGAACATTTTTTCATGTATTTATTGACTGATTGTATTTCTTCTTCTATGAAGTGCCTATTCAGTTCCTTTTCCCCTTTATTGATTGGGTCTTTTTGGGGTGGCAAAGATTTTTCACCCATTCTATAGGCTCTCTTACACTCTACAGGCTTTATCTTCATGTTCTTGATTGTCTTCTTTGCTATCAAGAGGCTTTTTAGTCTGGTACCATCCCATTTACTGATTCTTGATTTTACTTCTTGTGCTTCAAGAGCCTTATTGAGGAAATTGGTTCCCGAGATGACATGATAAAGAATTGGGCCTACATTTTCTTCTAGTAGATGCAGGGTCTCTGGTCTAATATCTAGGTCCTTGATCCACTTTGATTTGAAATAAATCGATTTTATTACTTCATCAGATTTAATACATTTGAGATGTCACCTAGGTTTCATATATCCCTAAGAAAGAAAAATGATGCAACTAAAATATAATAAGATTAAGACATTGTTGACTATAAAGTGCATTCTGGTTTTAGAGATGTTAAAAGTGAGGAATATTAGAAGTGACAAAATTCAGCACCAAGATAATTCTGAGCTTATAAAGTCAGCTTTTAAATTGATTATTTTTAAGACAGCATTTTGTTTATTTTTGGTATCTGTAAGAAATCTTATTGGCTAAAATCCCAAAGGTGTTACTAATGGAAATAAATTGCCTTAATTTCCCATAACATCTTGGTAAAGGTTACTATGATTATCTTACCTTATGAATGACAGCATGAAGTCACCCAGCCTCTCCTTGTATTCTAGGATATTAAAAAGACTGTAACTATGGTATGTAGGAGGAGAATCTACTGCATAAGTATGACTGCAATGGAAACTGAATGCTGCATTTCCTCTTTGGCCTGATATTTGTGTCACAGAATTGCACTGTTATAATTGATATATGTAAAGAACCCAGAAACAGTGAGCATAATTCTTATTCAAAAGAAAAATAATATTCATAGAGGCCTCTTAGAGTAGTAACTATATTAGGTGGAATTTGAAATTTAAGAAGATAACTCAAAGGCAGAGTTCAATTATTCCCAAAGCATGGGTTTTGCAGATAATAGAAAGGTATACAGTGGTTTATCAATGCCGTGCTGCTGTGCTACGCACTCCGCCACTGTAATGAGTGATGAGGACAGCACCAGGGACAAGACCTGCTCCAGACTGATAGCATATAACACACACTATCTTGTGGCACAGAGTGTTAACATCGATCTCTAATTGCCAAAAGGTACATATTGAAGGACAAAAATGTCTAAATGCTTATCAGAAGTTTAGGACACAATCATTCAGAAACAATGATTTGTTTTAAATGTTTGACAAAGCAATCAATTTGATTTCAAGTCTTTTGATTTAGAGGGGGCCCAGGCTTGCAGAGGCATTGAGAAGCTCTGTCCTGGTATATCAGCTTGTCTTCCAGGAAAAATGGTAGATTATTCCCTTGCTGTGATAATCCTATTTTTCATTCAAATTCAGTAAGCATCTTCCGTGTTCAAGAATATGTGCTAAATGCTACAGATATGAGTGTTAAAGAATAAAGATCGACTTCAAAGTGCTTAGCATTTATAGATAAAATGGACAAAAAAGCAACTGTAGTACAATAATATAGACGTTTCTATCATAGGGAATTTTGAGAGTACAGTGGAGGAATATCAGTGCCAGATATAAGCCATTAAGTACTCATGTCATACTCAAACTCAATCTCTGGAAACTAATTGGACTGGTTTGGAGAAGTAGGGAACAAGGAGTGGGCATCACAAGTCAGGGGGCCTCTGTAATAGGCGAGAGGCGCAAGAGACAGGGGAGATGCAAGCACATGGTGTAGATGACACTGGCTAGTTCTCATCTTTGAGAAGTTCCTACTACATTACAAGGCAATTGTGCCTTATTCTGGAGATGCTGGAAGGGGAGCTATATAAAAAGTTTAAGCAGACATTGGTATCCTCAGATTTGTCTTTCTATAGAAGTGTACTATATAGAAGTACCGAGAGTGATTTCAAAGAGGGAAGCCAGTAGTAGTGAGACCAGTGAGAGATGCTGAGGGTCAGTAAGGTCTCGGCAAATGATCACGACCCCAAGTGCTATGGCACAAGTTTCAATTTTTACTGAAATAAATTTAATTTTTAAGCTCTCTTTATTCTAAAAAACAATCAAATTTAATGTGCTGGCATCCTTTTCATCTTGGCTGGTGGTAGACTCTGTAAATGGTAGATGGTGACAGAACAGCCTACTGCCGTTTCTTTTAAGAAAAAAGGGCAAAACCTATCAAACTACTTCTGAGCTATTTGAAAATCCCTCAGTAACATTTCAATACATAATTTATTATCCTGGATTATAGGCATGGAAATAAAAATGAGAAATATGGATATACCTCGTTTGGTGTCTTTTAAAGCCTGTGAATTTGATTATTGTGTATATCAAATACCAGTTGAAAGATTTAGTAAGACAGGTTTTATCTTAATATCACTTCTACTTTTGTAAATCTTAAACTATTTAGCAAGTAATCACCTACAATTTGGGAGAAGGGATAAATACTGATTTCTTTTCTTGTAACAGTGCTATGTTGAAATGAGTGGGTTCTCATGATGCCGCTAATTATATTAAATCACAATTTAATTTTATATTTAAAAGTTGTATTTTACAACAGTAACGTAATAGGAAAATATTTAAAATGTCTATGAAAAAGGAGCACTTAAGCAAATAATTGTACAACATATTTGTAGGATAGATTTCTGTGGACAGACAAGTCTTTTTTTCTTTTTCTCTAGCAAATACTTAGTATGCAACAGTTATTGTTATAAACACTTCAGAATACATTTAATTACAATAATAATCCTATGGTTTGGTTACAAAGATTTTTCCCATTTTTCAAAGGAGGAAACTGAAATATAGAAAGGCTAAGAAACTTACCCAATGTTCCATAGATAATAATTGGCTGTGCTGATTTCAACCAAAGCTATCTGGTTTGAAGTCCCAGCTTTCATCCACTATTCTAGATGAGACCTAACTAAACTTTTTGAAAATAATGAAAAAAAAAAAAAACATTGACCAGTCCAATTTAGGCTTCCAATAAAAGTGTCATTTATAATAACTTTGTTCTAAAAATGACTTATTTGTTTCCACAGACTAAAAACCCACAAGATGTTGTATGCAGTAATTTGTAAGTAACAGCTGCTCTGCTGTGTGCAACTTCCCACAAGCACACCAAAGTTAATATCAATTAGGATTAAGGAAGAAAATTATTTTGGGTAACATAACATTTGACAAGTGCTTTAGTAAATAAAGCATCGTTAAATAGCTAAAATATTTTCACTTTGCTAAAACTTTTCTGTTTTTCTGTGCTAATTTTTTCAAAGGTGTAAACTGTGAATTGGAAATTGATGAATGTTGGTCCCAGCCCTGTCTAAATGGTGCAACTTGTCAGGATGCTCTGGGAGCGTATTTCTGTGACTGTGCCCCGGGGTTTCAAGGGGATCACTGTGAGCTCAACTTTGATGAGTGTGCGAGTCAGCCGTGTCTCCATGGAGGGCTGTGCGTGGATGGAGAAAACAGGTATGTCTGCTGCTGTAGCTGGGCGAATGGCTTAGAGAGTCGGAGAACTATTGTACCACTCTGGTCAATTTGAAGATCTCATGCCCTCAGCTTAAAGATTTTACATTGCATTATACTTTCTATGATAAAAACTGTAGTATTCAGGGCTGGGGATGTGGCTCAAGCAGTAGCGCGCTCGCCTGGCATGCGTGCGGCCCGGGTTCGATCCTCAGCACCACATACAAAGATGTTGTGTCCGCCGAAAACTAAAAAATAAATAAATATTAAAAATTCTCTCTCTCCTCTCTCACTCTCTCTTTAAAAAAAAAAAAAACTGTAGTATTCAGATTTTACGAAAACATGCTTTTGTTGGAGGTCATTTTGTTCCTGAGCGAGGCGCTTTCAAATTCACTCTTGTTATAGTTTGAAATTGCTTATGCTAAGGAAAAGGAACAAATTTTCAATTCCTGGAAGTAGACCTGTCATAAATAGGGAAGATATAAAAACTAAGCTAGGAATTATTAAAAATGTAAATGTGAGATTTTATGTATATGACACAATAACTTTTAATAGCATTGCACTTAAAATCATCTTGTTTGATTTTTCAACAGAACAAGATGAACATTTATGTTCTCATATTACACAAAGAAATCTAAAGTGAATGAAAGTTAGAAGATTCACACAGAATCCAGTTTCCCTTTAGTTAGTAATAAGACATAATTTATTCCAAATCTAATTTCAAAGTAAATGACACTCGAAGGGAGAATGATATAAGACACAGGTGTTTCAAATATATTTATCAAAATAATAGGATTTCAAAAACAGTGTTGCGTTCTCATAGCTATTCCTTCCTCAATCCTCCACTTATCTAGGTGTAAAAAACTCAGTTTATATAGTACTAAATTATATATATATATATATATATATATATACACACACACACACACACACACACACACACACACACATTGCTAATGGCAATTGAATACAAGGGGCTCTTAACCACAAAACCAAATCTCTAGCTTTTTTTTTTTTTTTAATTTTGACACAGGGTTTCACTAAGTTGCTTAGGTCCTCACTAAGTTGCTGAGGATGCTTGAATTTGCTATCCTCCTACCTCAGCTTCTCAAGTTCCCAGGATTATAGATAGGCATCACCATGCCCAGCTTATAATACTAAATTTTTAAATGATCTTGCCTAAATTAAAATAATAATCTTAATAAAGTTAGTAACCTTCCCCACTAGATTTGTTTTTTTTTTTAATATTTATTTTTTAGTTCTCGGCGGACACAACATCTTTGTTTGTACGTGGTGCTGAGGATCGAACCCGGGCCGCACGCATGCCAGGCGAGCGCCCTACCTCTTGAGCCACATCCCCAGCCCCCCACTAGATTTGTATTTGTGTATTAGATATTCTCACTCAATCAATCAATGAAATAGCAAGATTAAAATATTCTTGCACCCAAAAGAGAGAGAGAGAGAAAGAGAGAATATTACAAGTCACAATGTATTTAATGTGGACTTTTTCCTGAGTTTTTCATTATTTATTGTTTTATTTTTTATAAGGGAAAAATCATTCTCGATTGCCTTCAAAAATATTAACAATTTTTCTTAATACTATTTAATAGTAATTTACTCAGTACCTCTTTATGTGTACACTTAGTTATCACAATAACCCTGTGGCATAAGTATCTTCAACTTATGGATGACACTTAAGTAAATATTCATAGTTTCCAAATAACTTTGCATGAATAATTTTTAAAAAGATAACAATAAGACATCACTCAGGTCTAGAGAGATAATTCCCCCAGAGTTTTTGAGATAAGTATTAAGACTCTGTCATGGGTCTCAGGTTGATGAAAAAATGAAAAGACAGAATAAAGATATTTGATTTCAGTATGACTAAGAAATGACATGAAAATTTCATTTACTCTCCAGATATAGCTGTAACTGCACAGGTAGTGGATTCACAGGGACACACTGTGAGACCTTGATGCCTCTTTGTTGGTCAAAACCTTGTCACCATAATGCTACCTGTGAGGACAGTGTTGACAATTACATTTGTCACTGCTGGCCTGGTAAGTGACAAAATACCTTCACCAGTTTTTTTTTTCTCTTAGCATAGAAAAAAATGCCTATGAAATGAAACTAAAAATTGTTGTTGTTAAATGTTGTAAGTGAAATTTTTCTTCTAGTTGTATTCTTCAGGGCTCATACATATTTACTGCTATACTACACATTATCCAAAGTGGGTGACTAAGTTGTCCGAAGATTAGAACTCTCTAGAGGAAGCAGAGGGGGAAAATCAATGGAAAGATTCAATTCAGCATGGTTTTCATGGAGAAAGTTTCACTAGAAGATGATTTATTTTCTTTTAGGACTTTCTTTTAGGCATCAGGAATATATAGGAACCTGTCAAACAATGTTAAAACACTAGAAGCTTGTTTTATACTGAATTGAATTAGTCAACCTCATAATGAACATGTGTCAGAAATTTCCTCAATCGCCATGTGACTTTGGACAAATTACTTAACTGATCTGAGCCTCAGTTTCCTCATTTTATAAAAATGGAGGTATCCACTTCATAGAGTTGTTTTGGAGAGAAATGCAGTAATGTATACAAAGCTCCTGTCTGAGCCTCTACCATAGAAGACACACAATAAATGTTAGCTAGATAACAAAATTAGGTTGACCATTCTAGGTCCTATGACTAGCACCTAGTGGCCCATTGCCTACTTAAGGAAAGAACAAAGAATGGAAGAAGGAAAGAAATATGAAAGAGTGTCACACACAGAAAAGAACATATTCAATTGTGGACTTTGAGTAATTGCTCACAATGTTGGATTAGGGAGGGCTGGTGGTACAGAGAAGCTGGGAATAAGGTTGAAGCCAGATGACAAAGCCACTTGCAAATCATGGGGCAGGGAAATTACGTAATCTGTGAATTTAAAAAGAGCCCTCTGGCAGCTTAGTGAAGTTGGTTGAAGGAAGTACAGCTACAGGCTGGGAATTAGTGAGAGGACTGGGCAGGAGTTTAAACAGAGCTGAGTCTGTTTGCTAGAACAGAGAGCAGTGGTGAGGTGAAGATGAGGGACTGGGGTGGGCAGGGAAGTCATGCAGGAGGTCAAATGATGGACAGATTTAGGACAGTTCTGCCTTTTGAGTTTCTCTTAGGTCACTTGCATGAATGGCAGTTTGGACTAGATAGACAATTCAGAACATCTTTGTACCCTATTCTCACTGCTGTGTATAAAGAAAAGATTGAGTACCACAAACTAATCTAAGAAAAGATCATTCCTTTGGATCTTAAACACTGCCACAGACTGCAATGGCAAGAATCTACTGTGTTAATTACCTAGAGTCCTCATTTCAAAAGTAATTAATTATGAGAAGTGTCAGTCGCCTTAAATGCTTACCTTAGAAGTTTTCTTGATTCCAAATGTGATTGGATGTGTTAAAACAAACCAACCTAATATAGGAACCCTGGGGCTTGATTTGGTATTAGATTGCTTTTTTGCACAGAGTTCTATCGAAAAACTTGTTTAAACTATTGAACGTAGTCTTGACTGAAGGAGTCTATTTATATCTGTGGTTAAACAGAATAGAAAATAAAATCCCCACAGGGCCTCAGTGGTGGAGACAGGAATGGCAAAACTATAAATCAGAAGCTTCTGAATGTTCAAGTTGGGAATGAGATAATGCATGAGCTGGAAAAGCAGAAAAGGATTTATGATGAGTCTAAATTACTTCCTAACCTGGCCTATGTACACGTCTTGTCTTAGAATGAAAAGGAAATTGAAAATAGTCCAAAATCCACTGAAGCACAACAAATAACAGTTTATAAAAACTTGCTGTGAAAACTATCATTTACTGAATATTTGTATATCCTTAAGTATGAAATCAATTATTTTGAAAGTAGACATTTAAATTTAAAAGATTCTGAGGACTCTTTAGCAGGAGCATCACAATAAAGGATTGTGAGATCATGATCTCACATGTTCTTTTAGTTTCTTTTCTCAACTATGTTTCTTCTTCAGATAGTTGAGAAAGGATCCCAGGGTCACATGTAACATATATATTATGCTGTTGAGCAATAGAATTTATGTTGTGGTTATTATTTGACATATGACCCCATTCAGGTTTTTACTAAAGTTTCAAAATGAGCAATCCCATTAGCTTCTCATCATTTGCTTAATAGTAGTCCATTCTCTGGTTTATGTAGTAAACCAGAATTATAATCTAATTTCTTATTTTCAATGACTAATTGGTACTGTTTTATGCTTTTTCAGGCATCAGTTAAAATCCACTGTTTACATCTTGCTCAGCATTGGAAGAGTAAATAAAATAAGTACAGTCTCTGTTGTGGTAGAGTGTATAGTTGGTTGAGAAAGGCAGCCATATATACAAATAAATACATAACTAAAGATTATTAAAGGAGCAACAAAAGAAAAGGATTTAGTGATATGAAAGAAAACAGAGGAACTTATTTAGATCTGTCCATGAGGGCAAGTAATTCTGAGAAAGTAATACAAGACAAAGTCTGAAAATTGGGTAAGAGTTGGCCACACAAAGGCTTGGAGAAGAATTTTCTAGAGGAGAGAAGAATACCTTTATGAAGGCCATAGGGTAAAAGACATTCCCTGGGAGGAAGGCGGAGAATGGGATTAAGTAGAAATATTGAAATGGAAAGGGTTCAGGTGATAAGTGCATTCTTAGATCATAGTAAGGATTTTGATTTTATCCTATGTGAAATGGGAAGTCATTGTATAATTTTAAAGTAAAAAAAATACTATAACATAAATTTTATAATTTTTAATTATAAATTTTGTTTTAAAATCATATTTCTCAGCAGACTTAAGTGACATTATAGAGGCCTTTAGGTGTATGGTAGGTTTAACTATATTCCTTTAAGAACTTTATACAGCTGTCTTGCAAAATAGCTGATATTATTTTATTATCCATCAGCATTATATTAGCATTCCAGTAAATTTTTATTTGGGAAATAGCACTACACATAACATATAAGTACTTGAAAGTCAATGAGAAAACCAGCCTAAAAATTAGGAAAAAGATATATAATGTTACTTGAGTCAATAAACAACCAAAAAAATGTTAAATTCAATAGTAACTGAGAAAAATGTAAACTAAAGTAAGATATTATTTTTTGTCCAACTTACTAATGACAAATTTTATATTTGCTGATAACTAATGTTTCCAAGGGTTTGGAGCCCTATATGTATTCATCTACTTGCTAGTTGGTAACAGGTAAGTGGTACAACTACTCTAGAAGCATTTGTCAATTTGTACTTAAATAAAATTGTACATAGCTTATGACCTAGAATTTCTGCTTTTAGGCCTAAACCCTAGAGTTTTGCTTAAACACTTACACATATGTCATATGTAATGATATTCATTGAAAAATTTGAATAGTAAAAACTGCATTAAAACCAATAAAAGGATGATTATGGCACATTCACGTTTTGGAGTAGTCGGAAATAGTTTAAAACTATGAGTTAGATCTCTCTTACTAACATGGATTCTGCAAGGGAATGAAAAAAGCAAGTTTCCGAATATAGTACAATTTGAGCTTGGTTAAAACATACACACCCACACAATAGAACTATATATGTAATTTACTTTTCTTTCTCACTGAATATTAGGAAATAACTATTTACCCTACTTTTGAGTTTTAAAATAATAATTTGGGTTTGGCTATGTGGATACTTCTGATTTTTAAGTAATTCTCTATACAATTTTTTTCTTGATAAAAACACATCAATTAGAATACTTGTTAAATTCAAGTAAATGAATGGTATTTTATTCATTTAATTAAATGTTCAGGTTAAATCAAGATTACCCTGAAGTCCTATTTTATTTCAGGCTTTATTAATCAAATCTTTTTTAAAAAAAATTGGCCAAATTAAGCAAGTGATTCCATTGCTACTGATATTTATTTCCACGTAACCTCCTCTTACCCGATTCCCCTGGCTAGCTCTTTGAGCATTGGCACCTTGCTAATTGGCGCCAGCACAGTGGTCAGCCTCTTTTCAGGCATATGCTCTATGATTTAAGAGCTTTGACTCAGCGGCTTCTCTGAACTTTCATCCTGCAGGATACACAGGTGCCCAGTGTGAGGTGGACATCAACGAATGCGAGAGTAACCCCTGCCAGTCTGATGGGGAATGCATAGAGCTGTCCTCAGAGAAACAATATGGTCGTATTGCTGGGCTGCCTTCTTCATTCAGCTACCTTGAAGCCTCGGGCTACGTTTGTATCTGTCAGCCTGGATTCACAGGTGAGGCCAAGGAGACAGGAAATGACTTTCTTCACTTGATGGCAGACTATGGATTTAACCAAATGGTGTATTAGCAGTAAAACCTGTGCTACATAAGCTGTGTTGCCATGGTGCAAAGGGTCCCCCTTGTGGGCTTGAGAAGAATCTTGGCTCACATCTCATAACTCCTCTGTGCAGGAGGAAAATGTTAACTATAGGAACAGAGGAAGTGTATAAAAGGGTAAATATTTTCATACACTTACGGGGAATTTCAGTATGTCATAAATTATTTACCTTGAAAAGCAAAAGTATTGGTATATTATGTTATTAATTTTCATGTTAGATTTTATGTGTTATTTGAATTTGCTAACAAAGTCACGGTACTTATTTCTACTTATATTGAAACCAATTATCTAGTTTCAAGTAATATTTTGCTACTATTCTATAGCTAAAGTCATTTCATACATCAAATTTAAATTTATGCTCTATCTTTATTTTTTTAAACCCAGAGGTTTCCAATGGACAATTGTGTTTGGGTCTGCTTAATGTTCTAAAAACTTTCAGAATTTTTGATACAGTCCCCAATTTGTTAATAAGCAGTAATTATCCATAATTGCATAGATATCGGTGAGAAAATAAATTATAATTTAGATTTCTACCTTATTTTTTTCTCAATAGGTTAGTGAGAGACACTTCAGGAAAATATTTTAGTTTTTATTGGGGATTTCTGAGAAAAGTAATAAGGGATAAGTGAAAATGGGTGGGTTACTCTATTTACACCTGGGATTTTCTTTTAATATTTCAGCTTTAAAGGTTAATGAATTTGTTTTGCGGTAGTGTTTGTGTAAGGTTGCTGAAGAAAATGTTTATTTGCTCATGTGCTGTCCTCTTTATGAGAACACATAGAAGAAGACCTCTCCAGTGTCAATATCAGGATAAATGGTATTTTCCTTCCACACCTTTTACCTTACATTTTAAAGGCATGCAAACAAAATTTGATAAATGACAAACATGAAATAAATTTTGTAATGCATATTTCCCAATAATGTAAGCCGCTACAAATAACGATGATGTAGCTAGATGTCTAAACATGTTTCTATAGAGACATAAATGTCTTTCTGTTATATATTTTATCTCACCCCTAGGAATATTTCAATTTCCTGTTTCTGTTTCTTAATATTATCTCTTTTTTCTTCTTTCTTTCCAAGTTATTTGATTTTGGTACAGTGTATGCATTGTTTTTTAGTTAAATCTTTCTTAGAACAAGGTAGGGGTGACTATAATTTGTTTCTAAAATATTTGGTTTAGGTATAGAGAGAGGATTCTATCACAGCAGAGGATATGGTTAATATTGCCTTATCAGATAAAAGGGCACAGATGACCAACAGATTCAAACAGAACAGGCAGTAGAATATGCTAGAAAAGTGTGTTGGATTTGATTTCTGAAGGGCTGCCAAAAATGATTAAATGAATTAAGAGGTTCTGATTGACCACATCTCTGTGGCTTAATGAAATTGTTTATTTTCACACATGTGAACTCCCAAAAAATGGGTTCCAATCATCAGTTGCCTTCCAACGGTGATTCAGAGTCACAGCCTCTTCTCTTTTTTCCCTCCCTTTTCAAACTCAACTTCTGAATTTATTGTCGTCTTTTGCAGCAAGTTGCTGGAGAAGGAAGGAAAGTAGAATATGAAACCTGGAGGTTTTACGAGTGGAGCCCCATGAGTAATGGGACTCGTCTACCCTCCTTCCATTGATTAAAATTTAGTCATACAACCACATTTTACTGTAGTGAAGACTGAAAAATCTAGTCTTACCTAAAATAAAGAGAAAACAAATTTCATGAACATGAATTTCATGTATTGTTCATTCCATGAACTTCAATTTGACACAAAAGCTGAAACTGGCAGACTGGGGATACAAAGATGAATCCTCTAAGTATTCTCCTACTTACTTACTATATAATGATATATATATATATATATATATATATATATATATATATATATATATATTAATATGTTAATGATATGTATATATCATTAATGTGTATACTAATATACATACACATAAAGATATATATTCACACACTATATATGTACATAAACAACTATATATATACTTATATATACTGTTAAATATATATAACTATAATAGTTAAAATTATGGTATGTATGTGTATATATACAGAATATATATACAATATATAAACTGTATGTATGTACATATATGAATATATATACATGAATATGCTTGAATGTGTTTTTTTATGTTTTTCAAAGTATGACTAAGTATAAGAATTTTAAACATATTTTGTGTACTTTTATATATTCATGCCCTGCTTTAGGAAATGTTAGGCAGTTACCTAGTTGCTGTTATTGATTTTATTGATATGCAAAATGGAGAAAAGGGAATCTTAAAAGATTGTATCCTCAATCTCTCTTCTCCAAAACACAAACAAGGTCCCAATCTCCTCTCTAAGCACCTAGGCCTTGGTTATGTTACCCAGATGTCCTAGAGTGAGCCTGATTCTGCTGGTGATATTCTGTGCCAGTATTTTACATTTTTATATTTTTTAAAAAAGAAATCAAAGTGTTTTCTGAATGAAAAACAAGGAATAAAACAATTGCTTTAACTTTTCATTAACATGCTCTCTCCAAAAATAATTCTATGTTTGATATTGAAGGTCACGAACATGGGGGGAAATGGAAAGTTTGGGACAGGTATATATGTCAGCTTTCACATGTATTTCCAAAAACTTAAAATTCAAAAATGTTATATGTGCTCACATATTCAGCACTCTAACTTAAGCTAGAGCACACTTCTGAGAACTGATAATAACAATATTGTAAAGCTTAATTATATTTTTATGGCCCATGCCATCTGTGCATTTGTTCTGCTTAAAATAGTAGTAGAGAATTCAAGAAAAAAACAATACATTTAATTTGCAGTGCAATGGTCTTATCACAAATGCATCAAGGCAAATTATCTCATCATTTCAGATCCTGTTTTGTATTGTGGATTTTGTCTCTGAAAATGGAAAAACTTCTCAGTTACTAACAAAAAAAAATGTGGTTGATTCAAACAGAAGATACAAAATTCCTGTTTTCATTTCTTAAACAAATTCTAATTTAGATAAAAGAAACACTAGTATTGTTTGATATATAATAATATAGACTTGAAGATCATTTTTGCTATCGAAAAATTAAGAGTTTCCAAATCACCATATAAATTTGTATATCCATGTTTTAGATTATCTGCATCAAAGAGTTCAAGTTTTTACTGACAATATCAGTTCATTTCCTTAACTGTTTAAGCCCTAATTTCAACTAGTACAGCAATACGAATGACCCAAGAGGTGATGCTGGGTTTTCCCACAGGTGAGAAAGAAAGTGTGAGCAATAAAGTTACGGAATCAGCTAACTTATAACTTTCTCTTAAGAAAACCACAGTAAAAATAATGTTAAAGAATATTTTTAATCAAAAAAAAAATTATAAGCTGCTCTTTTGGATTTCTCATGCCTAAGGTCTCCAATATAGTATAACTACTTGAATAAGTGTGCAAGGAGAGTTGTTATTGGCATTCACAATCTTACTTGAAATTAAAATGTAACTAATTTTCCTCATTTTTCATTGCTTGTAAAATTAAAATATAGACTTTCCTTTATCTGCACACCCTCTTAGTCTTTAAAATATCTGAAGCCTGACTACAGCTCTGTGAAAAGAGGTTCTTGATTGGTGGATTTTATTTAATTTTCTACTGTGTAATGATTGTCTCATTTATATACATTGTCATTGAATATTTTCAGTATTTGAGTAAAAATTATTTGAGTGGAAGAAGATAAGCTCAATATTGGTAATTGCTTGTGTTGATTACCCAGAATCAGGAATCCTGAGTAGGAAAGCATGTGCATACAACTTGATGCTAACTGGAACAAAATATGAAAAAGCATGGTAGAAACTAGATTTTAAGTACTTTTAACAGGATTTCAATACAGGGTCTCTTCAAGAGAAGTCTTCAGAGGCCTATTAAGTGTATGGTAGACTGTAGTTGCTTCTAGGGAAGTGCAGTGCCTCCTGAAAAACCCAAGGTTCCCTTGTTCACTTACTCACTTACAAATATTTGTTAACTGCCTGGTATGTGCAAAGGACTGTTTATTACTCTGTAATGATTCTAAAGCACACAAAGCATGATCCCTGTCTCCAAGAAAGAGTTTATTATGGTAATTGATATACCACACTTCAGTATCTGCAGACTTGTATTATAGTTCCAACTCTGCCACTTACTAATTGTCTGACATTAAGCAAGTATTTTATTATAATTTTAAGCCCCTCTTTTCTCAACTTAAGTGGGATAATAATCAAAATACCTACCTTGTTCTAAAATTGAATGATAAAATACACATGAATTACCCAACATAATAACTCATCAGTACACAGTTTATGTTAGCTACAACAATAATTGATTATTGCTACAGTAATAGTCATTGTTACTGCAATCTGGTTTGGGAAACAAGATTTATAACTGATGGATTATAGGTCAAACTATTAATCATTACTGTGCTCTAGGAAATAAGACTTCTTTGATCATACTATATAAATAAAGTACATGTGCCTGCTCCCTCAGCAAGCTGTTTGTTGCCTTCCATGCACTTATCACATCTTTAGTCTTCATGTCCAGCTTCTTATAGCCTTACCTACTATATTGTAAGCTCTTTTAGAACCGGAACCATGTTTCTTTTACTCCTTCTTTGTGTCCGAAACACATAGTATAGTGCCTCATTCAGTAAACATTTGTTGAATACATGCTACAGAAGGAGGAAATTATCATAGGCCAGCACGATCAGAGAGAGCATAGTCAGCATCAGAGGATGAGATTTGTAATTGATCTTGGAAACTGGATGGACAAAAAGAGGCAAGAATGCATTTTGGGTTGGGTTTGTGGAAAGCATAATATGTTGATCACCATCAAATAACTAAAACACAATGAACACACACCATAAGAATGAAGTCACTTTTTTTTCCCGTTTTTTATTTTATTGGTTGTTCACAACATTACAAAGCTCTTAACATATCATATTTCATACATTAGATTGAAGTGGGTTATGAACCCCCAATTTTACCCCAAATGCAGATTGCAGAATCACGTCGGTTACACATCCACAATTTTACATAATGCCCTATTAGTAATTGTTGTATTCTGCTACCTTTCCTATCCCCTACTATCCCCCCTCCCCTCCCCTCCCATCTTCTCTCTCTACCCCATCTACTGTAATTCATTTCTCTCCTTGTTTATTTTCCCATTCCCCTCACAACCTCTTATATGTAATTTTGTATAGCAATGAGGGTCTCCCTTCATTTCCATGCAATTTCCCTTTTCTCTCCCTTTCCCTCCCATCTCATGTCTCTGTTTAATGTTAATCTTTTCTTCCTACTCTTCCTCCCTGCTCTGTTCATAGTTGCTCTCATTATATCAAAGAAGACATTTGGTATTTATTTTTCAGGGATTGGCTAGCTTCACTAAGCATAATCTGCTCTAGTGCCATCCATTTCCCTGCAAATTCTATGATTTTGTCATTTTTTATTGCTGCATAGTACTCCATTGTGTATAGATGCCACATTTTTTATCCATTCATCTATTGAAGGGCATCTGGGTTGGTTCCACAGTCTAGCTATTGTGAATTGTGCTGCTATGAACATCGATGTGGCAGTATCCCTGTAGCATGCTCTTTCAAGGTCCTCAGGGAATAGTCCGAGAAGGGCAATAGCAGGGTCAAATGGTGGTTCCATTCCCAGCTTTCCCAGGAATCTCCAAACTGCTTTCCAAATTGGCCGCACCAATTTGCAGTCCCACCAGCAATGTACAAGTGTACCCTTTTCTCCACATCCTCGCCAGCACTTGTTGTTGTTTGACTTCATAGTGGCTGCCAATCTTACTGGAGTGAGATGGTATCTTAGGGTGGTTTTGATTTGCATTTCTCTGACTGCTAGAGATGGAGAGCATTTTTTCATGTACTTGTTGATTGATTGTATATCCTCCTCTGAGAAGTGTCTGTTCAGGTCCTTGGCCCATTTGTTGATTGGGTTATTTGTTATCTTATTGTCTAATTTTTTGAGTTCTTTGTATACTCTGGATATTAGGGCTCTATCTGAAGTGTGAGGAGTAAAAATTTGTTCCCAGGATGTAGGTTCCCTATTTACCTCTCTTATTGTTTCTCTTGCTGAGAAAAAACTTTTTAGTTTAAGTAAGTCCCATTTGTTGATTCTTGTTATTAACTCTTGTGGTATGGGTGTCCTATTAAGGAATTTGGAGCCCGACCCCACAATATATAGATCGGAGCCAACTTTTTCTTCTATCAGGTGCAGAGCCTCTGATTTGATATCAAGCTCCTTGATCCATTTTGAGTTAACTTTTGTGCATGGCGAGAGAAAGGGATTCAGTTTCATTTTATTGCATATGGATTTCCAGTTTTCCCAACACCATTTGTTGAAGATGCTATCCTTCCTCCATTGCATGCTTTTAGCCCCTTTATCAAATATAAGATAGTTGTAACTTTGTGGATTAGTCTCTGTGTCCTCTATTCTATACCATTGGTCCACCCGCCTGTTTTGGTACCAGTACCATGCTGTCTTTGTCACTGTTGCTCTGTAATATAGTTTGAAATCTGGTATCACTATACCGCCTGATTCACACTTCCTGCTTAGAATTGCTTTTGCTATTCTGGGTCTTTTATTTTTCCATATGAATTTCATGATTGCTTTATATATTTCTACAAGAAATGCCGTTGAGATTTTGATTGGCATTGCATTAAACCTATAGAGAACTTTTGGTAATATCACCATTTTGATAATGTTAGTTCTGCCTATCCATGAACAGGGTATATTTTTCCATCTTCTAAGATCTTCTTCTACTTCTCTCTTTAGGGTTCTGTAGTTTTCACTGTATAAATCTTTCACCTCTTTTGTTAGGTTGATTCCCAAGTATTTTATTTTTTTTGAGGATATTGTGAATGGAATGTTTTTCCTCATTTCCGTTTCAGAAGTTTTGTCGCTGATATACAGAAATGCCTTTGATTTATGTGTGTTGATTTTATATCCTGCCACTTTGCTGAATTCATTTATTAGCTCTAATAGTTTCTTTGTAGACCCTTTTGGGTCTTCTAGGTATAGAATCATGTCATCTGCAAATAGTGATAATTTAAGTTCTTCTTTTCCTATTTTTATGCCTTTAATTTCTTTCGTCTGTCTAATTGCTCTGGCCAGTGTTTCGAGAACTATATTGAATTGAAGTGGTGATAGAGGGCATCCCTGTCTTGTTCCAGATTTTAGAGGGAATGCCTTTAACTTTTGTCCATTCAGAATGATGCTAGCCTGAGTCTTAGCATAGATAGCTTTTACAATGTCAGGGTAAGTTCCTGTTATCCCTAGTTTTTCTAATGTTTTGAACATAAAGGGATGCTGTACTTTGTTGAATGCTTTCTCTGCGTCTATCGAGATGATCATATGGTTCTTATCTTTAAGTCTATTGATGTGGTGAATAACATTTATTGATTTCCGTATATTGAACCAGCCTTGCATCCCAGGGATGAATCCTACTTGATCATGGTGCACAATTTTTTTGATGTGTTTTTGTATTCGATTCGCCAGAATTTTATTGAGGATTTTTGCATCTAGGTTCATTAGAGATATTGGTCTGTAGTTTTCTTTCTTTGAGGTGTCTTTGTCTGGTTTCGGAATCAGGGTGATGTTGGCCTCATAGAATGAATTTGGAAGAGCTCCCTCTTTTTCTATTTCCTGAAATAACTTGAAAAGTATTGGTATTAATTCTTCTTTAAAGCTTTTGTAAAACTCTGCTATATACCCATCCGGTCCTGGGCTTTTCTTGGTTGGTAGTCTTTTGATGGCTTCTTCAATTTCATCCATTGATATTGGTCTGTTCAAATTGTGTGTATCCTCCTGACTCAGTCTGGGCAAATCATATGACTTAAGAAATTTATCGATGTCTTCACTATCTTCTATTTTATTGGAGTATAAGGATTCAAAATAATTTCTGATTATCTTCTGTATTTCTGAAGTGTCTGTTGTGATATTGCCTTTTTCATCCCATATGCTAGTAATTTGAGTTCTCTCTCTTCTTCTCTTCATTAGCATGGCTAAAGGTCTGTCGATCTTATTTATTTTTTCGAAGAACCAACTTTTAGTTTTGTTAATTTTTTCAATAGTTTATTTTGTTTCAATTTCATTGATTTCCGCTCTGATTTTAATTATTTCTTGCCTTCTGCTGCATTTGCTGTTGTTTTGCTCTTCCTTTTCTAGGGCTTTGAGATGAAGTGTGAGCTCATTTATTTGTTGGTTTTTTCTTTTTTTTGAGGAATGACCACCAGGCGATGAATTTTCCTCTTAAAACTGCTTTCATTGTGTCCCATAGATTCCGATATGTTGTGTCTGTATTTTCATTTATCTCTAAGAATTTTTTGATTTCCTCCTTTATGTCTTCTGTAACCCATTGATCATTCAGTAACATATTGTTCATTTTCCATATGATGTAGGATTTTTCCTTCCTTCTTTTATCATTGATTTCCAGTTTCATTCCATTATGATCAGATAAAATGCATGGTATTATCTCCACCCCTTTATATTTACTGAGGGTTGCCCTATGGCATAATATATGGTCTATTTTTGAGAAGGATCCATGTGCTGCTGAGAAAAAAGTATATCCATTTGATGATGGTTGATATATTCTATATATGTCAGTTAAGTCTAGGTTATTGATTGTGATATTGAGTTCTATAGTTTCTTTATTCAACTTTTGTTTGGAGGATCTGTCCAATGGTGAGAGAGGTGTGTTGAAGTCACCCATAATTATTGTGTTGTGGTCTATTTGATTCTTGAACTTGAGGAGAATTTGTTTTATGAATGTCGCAGCACCATTATTTGGTGCATAAATATTGATAATTGTTATGTCTTGTTGGTGAATGGTTCCTTTTAACAGTATATAATGTCCTTCTTTATCCCTTTTGATTAACTTAGTCTTGAAGTCGATTTTATTCGATATGAGGATGGCCACCCCTGCTTGCTTACGAGGACCGTGTGCGTGGTATATTTTTTCCCATCCTTTCACCTTCAGCCTGTGTATGTCTTTTCCAATCAGATGTGTCTCCTGGAGGCAGCATATTGTTCGATTTGTTTTTTTTAATCCATGATACCAGCCTATGTTGCTTTATTGGAGAGTTTAAGCCATTAACATTCAGAGTTACTATTGATATATGGTTTGTACTTCCATCCATGTTTGATTATTCATCCTTTTTTTAAAAAATTTAGTTTGTTTCTCCATGATTATCTTTCCCCTCACCCTCTGTCTTTACTGAGGCACTTCCCACTGATGGTTTTGGTTATTGTTTTTCATTTCTTCCTCGTGTAGCGTTTTGCTCAAAATGCTTTGCAATGCTGGTTTTCTGGCTGCAAATTCTTTTAACTTTTGTTTATCATGAAAGGTTTTTATTTCGTTGTCATACCTGAAGCTTAATTTTGCTGGATACAGAATTCTTGGTTGGCATCCATTGTCTTTCAGTGTTTGAAATACATTGTTCCATGACCTTCTTGCTTTCAGTGTCTCTGATGAAAAATCCATTGTTAACCTTATTGGTTTACCCCTGAATGTAATCTGTCTCCTTTCTGTTGTAGCTTTTAATATTTTCTCTTTGTTCTGTATATTGGATATCTTCATAACAATGTGTCTTGGCGTTGGTCTACTGTGATTTTGTGTGCTCAGTGTCCTGTATGCATCTTCAATTTGTATATCTGTTTCCTTTTTTATTTCTGGAAAGTTTTCTGTAATTATTTCATTCAGCAGGTTACTCATTCCCTTGGTTTGAATCTCTGTACCTTCTTCTATCCCAATGACTCGTAAGTTTGGTTTTTTTATGTTATCCCATAACTCTTGGATGTTTTTCTCGTGATTTTTTACCAGCCTTTCTGAGTTGGCTAGACTGTTTTCAAGATGATATATTTTGTCTTCATTATCTGTCGTTCTGGCTTCTATTTGCTCCACTCTGTTAGTGATACTCTCAATTGAGTTTTTAATTTGGTTTATCATTTCCTTCATTTCTAGAATTATTGTTTGATTATTTTTTATAATCTCTATCTCCTGATAAAGATGCTTAACTTCTTCTTTTATCTGTTTATGTAATTCATTCTCAATGTTCTTTCGCTGCTTGAATTTGCTGTCTTGTATCCTCTTTAAGGTTCCATTCCATCTGTCTAAGGTGTTCCTTGAGTTCTTTACATGACCATTTTTCTGATGACTCTAGGTCCTCCTGAATATTTGGGCTGTCCTGCATTGTTTGTACTCCTTTTCTTCCTTGCTTTTTGAAGCTGCTCATGTTACTTCTTGTTCTGTTTGACTGCTGAGTTACTGTTTACTCCTATAAATTTATTTGATGCTTGGGAGGAAAGGTATTAGAAGGGAAGGGAAGAAGTCACTAAAGAGAATGAGAGTAAGCAGGTAGAATTCAAGGAAGGGGGGATAAGATAATTGAAAAGAAATGAAAAGACAAAAGAAGAAAAAAATAGGAATTTAAAAGAGAAAAAAAATTAAAAAAAAATAATAAAAAAATTAAAATTAAAATTAGAAGAAAAAAAATTTAAAAAATTGTAAAAAAAATTTAAAAAAAACAACAAGAAAGAAAAATGAAAATGAAAGAAAAACCCAAATCAAAAAAAAAGAGAAAAGAAAAAAAGAAAAAAAAAACTAATAAATGCAGTCTTAGAGTTTGATTAACTTCCCTTCCAGTAGGTGGCGCTGTGCCCTCCATGCCAAGTTTCCCCTGTCAATATGCGGGAACCAATCACTGTGCAGCAGCTCCTCCCAGACTGGGCGAGTCTCCAATCCTGAGTGCCTAGGGCCTCCTCTTGTGTCTAGTCACTTCCCACTTTTCCTCTAGCCAGGCCCCTCTCACGGGTGCCGCTCACCACAATACTGGCTACACGCCAGGTCTGCTGCTCCCGGGAGCCCTGTTTTCATGAACGACTGGGCACACTCTTCCAGTTTGCCATTCCCTCAGACCCTAAGTTTGTAGAGCTTGGGGCTGAGAATCCTCAGCGAATTTTACTTGCCCTCCAGTAGCCATGCCCCCGGTAGCTGGTGCAAGAGACCTCAGCTGTCAGCCCTGGTGGGAGTGGTAGTTCCGCGACCAGGTCCCGCGCCACCTCTGATTCCCTCGGGCTGGCTCACGGGAGAGCTGGGAGGGGCCCTTAAGGTTTCCCTGATGTGTGGAGAGGGAAGGCTAGGGAATTACACACCTGTAGCCGCAGGTTTCAATGAAGTTATCTCCTCCGCCGCAGTCTGATGACCGAATATGTTTTTTAATTAAACCATTTAAGTGATAATAGTAGATTTACATAAAGTAATAAGAAATAGAACAGGGAATCCCATGTATAGTTCACCCAGTTTTCCCAATGGACTATTTTCCATTCTCATCAGCAATGTATTAGTGAGTGATCCAATTTGTTCACATCCTAACATTTGGTTATTATTTTTTTTAAGTTTAGGACATTCTGATAGATAGGCAGTGATATGCCATTGTGGTCTTAATTCGTGCCTAATAACTAGTACGTCGAACAACTTCTCCTGTGTTTATTTGATCTGTTTATCTTTTATAGCAAAATATCTTTTGCTCCTTTCTAACTGGATTGTTCTCTTTACTCATAAGTAATTTTCCACACACTGACCCTAAGTATTTTTTGTTAAGTTTATACTAAATATACACTTTTATTTATTACTTTCTTTGGGGTGATTATAAATAATGTTGTGTTTTATTCAGTTTCTATATATTCCTTTGTTAGTGTTGGGGAGATAATCTCCTCTAGTGGTCTTTGATCTCTTTGACTCCCACTTAGCTGCATAGCAATGGGCCTTAAGCCTGTAATACTTCCTGGTGGAGAGAATTGTAATGCATTCCACTGTGAGGTATATATATATATATATATATATATATATATATATATATATACACGCTCTGCTGTTGTTGGGTAGAGTGTTCTATATTTGTCAACTAGATTATGTTCTATATTTGTCAACTAGATTATCTACATGATCAGATCCTCTATGTTGGTGCTGATTTTTTTGGTCAAATTTATGAGCATAATGTGGCTCACAGTGATGCCTTATTATCTTATAATAGCTATAGGATTTGTAGTGATTTCTCTGATTCATTCCTGATGTTGATGGTCTATATCGTCTCTCTCCATTTGTTGTAAGCTTATTAATTTCATTGATTTTTATTTTTAAAGAACAAGTTTATTGTTTCATTAATTTTTTTTCTGTTACCAGTTTTCAATTTCATTGATTTTTGTTCCTTATTATTGCCTTCTTTCAGTTTGCTTCAGGTTTATTTTTCTTTTAGTTTTTTTTTTTATTGCAAGGATTTAGCAGTATAAATTTAACTCAACACTGCTTTTGCTGCATCCCACATATTTTCACATGCCACACTTTCATTTTAATTTGGTTCTATGTATTTTCAACATTTTCTTTGAGGCTTTTTCTTTGATCCATGTATTATTTAGCAATAGGGAACAGAAAGTATTATAATGTTTATTTTAATCATTATATATAGTTTAGAAAACTTATATTTTTACCTATATTTTTGTTCTCCCCATTGTTTTTTTTTTCTTTTTTCTCATGTCATTGAGATTCTTCTTTTGTAATTTTATGTTAAAAAACATTCCTTTAGTCAAATTTAAGGATAGGTATGTTAGTGACCATTTCTTTTAGTTTCCCTTAGTCTGAGATAGTCTTTATTGCCTATTCATTCTTTCTTTTTTGGGGGACACTCAACCACTGTGCCATATCCCCAGCTCTATTTTGTATGTTATTTAGACACAGGGTGTTAAGGTCTGTAAACAAGTCTGGATGGCGCCTGGCATTTTGCCAGAGGGAGTGGTTTGTGAAGTAACACCAGTGAGCCATTAAGTGTGGAGATTCCTTATTGGTTGAGTGCTGTATCTAGTTTATGTTAATTAAGATAAGCTGTGTGGAATGTACATATACCACTCCTGTCCTACAATAAACGGCTCCCACTCCTGCTGTATCAATGTACACAAGTTGTTTGTCATCCCCCAGTTATTTTGCTGCAGCCGGACTGCGGCAACAGGGTCTCAGTGAGTTGCTTAATGCCTCACGTTCTGAGGCTGGCTTTGAACTCTCAATCCTCCTGCTTCAGCCTCCCAAACCCCTGGGATTACAGGCGTGCACCACAGTGCCGGGCCCCTTCATTCTTGAAGGATAGTTAAATATAGAATTCATTATTGACTCTGTTTTTCTTTTAGAATTTGAAAAATCCACAGCACTTCTTTCTGTACCCCAAGGTTTCTAATGAGAAAACCTCTGCCATTGGAACTGGTGATCCCTACAAATGATACATTATTTCTTTCTGGCTAACTTTCTGTTTTATCTTTAGCATTTTTTCCCTTTTGTTCTTAATTTTTAGAAATTTGCTTCTGATATATGTTGGTGTTTATTTATTTGTGCTTATTCTACTTGGGATTTACTCAGTAAAATTTTCTTTACTGTAAAAATTCTACTTCATGAGAGAAAAGGTGTATTTAGGCTCATGTTTTAGAGGTTCAGTTGATCACATGGCACTGTTGCCTTTGGGCCTGGGTGAGGCAGTGAATTACGACAGGGAGGGTGTTGCAGAGGAGGTTCCCCATCTTATTGTGGCTGGGAAGGAAACCAAGAGCAAAGAGGAGGGGCTGGAGTCCTAATACCTCCTTCAAGAGCATGCTCCCAATTGCTTTCCTTCCTGTTGGCTCCACGGTATAAAGTTTCCACTCCCTCCTAATAGTTCTGTGGGCTGGTGACCACAGGTGTTTAAGGGACATTTATGTAAACCATAGCACTCAGCTTTTCAAATCTGTGAATTTGTGTCCTTTGCCAAATGGGGGAAATTTTTAGCTAATTTTCCTTCGACTATTAACTCCATTCTCTTTTTCTTCCACTTTTAGGACTCTGTTCATACAAATTTAGGGTCTTTTTTCCCATAGGTTTCTGAGGCTCTGATCATTTTTTTCTCTATATATTTTCTCTCTGTTGCTTGGATTGGGCAAATTCTAGTACTCTGTCCTCAAACTCACTGGTTCTTTCCTTTTTCATCTCCTCTCTATTATTAACCAATCCAGGAAGTTGTTTATTTTTTCTATTTTATTTTTCAATTCTGTAATTTCCAATTTTTCTTTTAATAATGTCTATTTCTTTGCTGATATTTTCTATTTTTCTTTCTTCTCGAGAGATTTATAATTGCTTATTGAATCATTTTCATGATGCTTGCTATAAAATTCTCCTCAGATAATGCTAACAGCGGATTCGTTTCAGTGTTGGCATCAGTTAATTTTCCTTTTTCCTTAAGTTGTGGTTTTCCTGATTCCAGCAATAATAGGTTATTTTTAGCTCTATTCCAGACATTTTAGATATGATGTTAGGGAATTTAGAATCGTACTTGAATTTTTAAATTTAGCAGGTAGTCACCTTCTTATGTTTGGAGATTAGGTCCTGGTCTACTTGTGTGGACTATGAATTAAGTCATCATTTAACCAGTCTTTGCAGTGGTATTTGATATTCTTAGTTTATCTTGTGCCACTGGGGCTCCCACTGGTCTCTTCTTATGGTCCCTGAGTGGTCAGAAGGTGTTGAGGGAGGGGAGTTTCAGGTCCATGAGAATGAGGAGGCCTCCTTGACTGGACATGTGTTTGGCTGGGCTTCTCTCAACCTCAGTGGGATGGAGAACATGTTTCAAGGAAGGTGCTTTCTGGGGTACAATCCCTTTTGTTGAGGTCCCCCAGGCCTTGATGGGGATGAAGAGCTTCAGAAACCTGCTAAGGAAGGAAAACACATCATCACATACCTGTCTGTTGTTGGGCATACTCCCCTTGGCCACATCTCTGGGTGGGGAAGTGAAGTCTCACCAGGAGAGGAGCTAAGCTGTTTCTCTAGTTGATTTTTTTCTAAACCAGCAGGGGTCTGCTTAATTCCCCTTGACAGGACTTGGGGGGCTCATTTTGTATTGTAGGCGAGACCCTGGTTCAGCCTGGAGGAGGAATGAGCCAATCTGAGCTGGCCTCTATGGGACACATTTTTGCGTTGGGCCGGTGTGATAAAAGCCCCGATGCTCTGTTGGTCTTCCAGTCCTAACAAGTTCACCTTCTTTTCTATGTTCAAAGTCTCTGCTGTTGTTACATACTGTTTGTATTGTGACTAGTGGGGAGGCAAAGGGTGAGAAGACAAGCCTACACTCCTGTCCAGAAGTCAAATTTTAAAATACCCAAGTATTATGATAAAAGAATCATTTTCTTTAATGGCTTTAGGGAGAAAAGCAGATGTTAACTTTCTTTTCATTTCCCCTATAATATCAAGATGAAAATATCATTTAATGTAATTGATGAGATCAATATACTTATTAATAGTAAATGTTACTATTTTTTCTTGCCTATACTCTAGAAATTTGGACATTCAGCTCTATTTTATCTTTATTTTTTATATATCCATTTTATTTCTTTTTTACAAAGAAAAGACATAATTTACTTTTCATACATTCTATCTATTTGAAGTTCTCTCATTTGTTAGATTAAAATAATTTTCCATTGTAATGAGAAATGTGCTCATGGATCATATATTTAATGACACAGCTTCACTTAAGGAAACCATCAGAATTGTTAAACATAGTAACAAACTGTTCCCAGTTTTTAAAGTTATCATTAGGAATGTGCTTCTTACTCCTCATTACTAGGGTGATTATCTTTAATATTAAAATATTTTCATAGTTCATGTAATTTTTCTAACTTCTTTTAATGCAAAACTGATAGACAGTGGAGTGGGAAAAATAACTGGGAGTCTGGGAAGATAACACTCAGAAAGATGGAGATAGAGGGAGCTCTATACCATGGAGAGTGAGCTGTAGTGAAAACAGGGGTGCAGGAGGTGGGATTCTAGTGAGAAGAACCAGAAACCCCTGAAGGAAATCAGCGTTTATTCAAGGTTTCTTCTGGGATTTCTAGGAAGTAAAACAAGTTATCATGACCCAAAGACTAAGCATCTCATTCAATGGATTACTTGAGAAAAATCTAAAGATCCATTTTCATATATTAACAATTACAGTCGAATCATGCCTCTAGATGCAATAAAAGTTACTATTTTCCCATTCCTCGAAATCACTAAAAAATTACCTTTACAAAATATACTTACATCTTGTCATAGCTATTTGTGCTCAAAATCGCACATATCAAATTTTAGAATGTAGTATAAACACTGGATTTAAAGGTCTATGCATATACTTAAATCCACACATTCACATAATTTTAAGGATAAGCTAAATAAATCTATAATTGGAAAAGGCTTGTTGTTGAATAAAACTGTTCAGTCCATTCCAAAATCAGTAAATTATCTTTATTTTCTATGACCACCCTTGACCGCTACAAGAAGGAATGTTGGCTGCTTCCTTCTGTTATGCTTTAGATTTTCAGTCCAGGACACGGGGCTCACTCAGTTCTAGGAACATAATGATGAAAATATATGTCCTCTTCTCCAAAGAAACTGAAAGAATGTGAAGCAAAAGATGTGAAAAATACATGAAAATATAACTGACATAGTGAGACTATAAAAAGGCACAATCACACAAATCAGTAAGGAGGACTTATTTATTCTCTCATTTCCAGAAGAATTTAGTGGAAATTATAAGAACCCAAACAGCTTGATAAGTTAGCCTATTTAAATACAATTGAATATGTTACTTCTGAAAATTAAAAAAAGAAGATCTCAGGACCTCAGTGCTTGTCCTTGAACTATCCTGTCCTAACCAACACATCTACTTTGGAAACAATTGATGTTTTATTTTTAATGTTAACATTTCATTTGGGGGGACTGGGGATACAGCTCAGTTGGTAGAGTGCTTGCCTTGCATGCACAAGGCCCTGGGTTCAATCCCCAGAACCACACAAAAAATTCATTTTTGTTTATCAAAATATGGTCATAATAATACGTTTCACAAGTTTCCAAACTGCTGTATAAACCAAGTCCAATTTTCAATTCTAACTTTCACTCAGCAACTCCAATTAGCGTTTATTCCAACTAAGCGGAACACTGTCACCTGTGCCTGGAATGCTACACTGCTGCCTCTGAGGCTGGGATTTTATTCTGCTTCACCCATCTGCTCTCTGCATGGAAAAAACTGAGGAGTGCAGCAGGGGATCCTGTGAAGTCCTGGCTTCAAACCTCAGGCAGAAATAGCAGGGTTCTTAACAATGAACACCCCGATGAGAGCCACCTGGCAAAGTGACAGTGCACAGAGCTCTCCTTCTCAAGTTCATCTGCTTCAAGAAAAATGTTGCTAAAAATGAAGTGTTCACTTTTCCTTAAAAAATTAAAAATCCTCTCACTTTACCTAAAACCAACTAAAATAGCCGTGTAAGGCCAAACATATATTATCCAAACCTTCAGGTGGTAGGAAGCAATGAGGCTCATGGGACAGTATATTCTTCCTAAAGAGAAATTTTCAAAAGAATTGGTTCATTTGCTGACTTCATTTTGGGCTCATTGTTCTTAGAAATAGGGTTTTTTTTTCCTTACAATTTCAAGTTTGAGAACATAGAGTCTAAGTAACTTGGATAGTTAGATATCTTATACACATACAAAACTATAAAAGATCTAACTTTGCTTCAATCTTTATTAACTTAATAAAATGTTTATTTTAATATTTTCAACAGAGTCAGCTCACTCACTTTTGCCTTTACTATGTATATTAATTTCTATAAACAAAACTATGAATAGTTTATATAAGCATATTCCTTCTTGTATTATTTTCTTACTATGTGTACTACAATAATTAGGGCAGGTCTAATTTTTATATATATATATATATATATATATATATATATATATATATATATATATATATATATTATGTATATATAATATATATCTGTGGTGAGGCAACATATGATGGCAGCAATGAGTGGTAAAACTCATATATATGCATATACATACATATATATGTTAATTTTGAAAATTATATTTATTGAGTACTTGCTATGATCTACAAAAATGTTATGGTCATAAGAGAAATTTAATGACTATGATTTGGAAGGCCAAATAAAGAACAAAACAGAAATGGGTATGTGTGAGAGACCCAAGTGAATGAGATAGATAAACATGGCATCCCGGGCTTTGACTGCTTAATTGAGTTAGCATTCTTTTGTTGACTTGAACTCACATAAACTAGGAAAAAAGCTCATGAGTGAATCATCAGAAGACAGATGCCAACTCTCTAATTCAAGTATTCTGGCCAAAAAATCTTAGGGGAAAAAAATTCTTTTCTAAAACAAAAGAATGAAAGCATCATTAATTCTTTGCCAGGAAATTTATAATTAAAGTCTCAATAATCCCCATTATCACACCATAGATGCTGTTGTGGAGACTTAGAAGGCCTGAATGGTTGATTTTCACCAGGATTCTATTTTGAGAAATGTGAGTCATCCCCATTATAAAAAGTTTCAAGTAAAGGAATATTTTTCTGAGTATAGCTAGATATTTGTTAGAGCAAGAAGTTGAAGAAAATGTTCAAAGAAAAGTTGAGGATCCTGGGAATTGTGCTTACAGTAAGCCATACTGCAAATCTTCATAGACTTGGTCAGCTATGTGTTTGCTGCCCATGAGGATGTCCATCTTAACACCCCATGTCTTCTCCCAGCTGACCCAGATCCCCCAGTGTTTTCTTTAAGTGTGCTGATAATTCAGAAGACCGATATCACTGACGTTGCAGTTAAAGCCCTTTTACCAAGGGCCACTGCTGTTGTTGTTTATTGAATCTTTCTTCTGACATATATACGTAGGCACCCCCAAAAGCACCTGCTATCACCTGAATCCTTTCTCCAACCACCACAACATACATATTCATCTGGAACTTACTTCATCCCTGACAAACTCAGATCTCAGTCCAAGAGAAGTATCCAAAACCTTCAATCAACTAATTGCTTTACTGAAATATTAGATATCTTTCCCCAAAGAGGTTTTTGTTATACATTGTGTTAATCAGCTTCCTATTATTGTAACAAAATATCTGAAGTAATGAACTTATAAAGAGGAAAGATTTGTTTTGGCTCACAGTTTTGGAGATTTCAGTGCATGACCAGTTGGTCCCATTGCTTTGGGCCTGTGGTGAGGCAACATATGATGGCGGCAATGTGTGGTAAAACTCTTCACCTCATGGTCAGGATGGAAAGGAAAACAAAAACAAAAACAGAGGAAGCCATGGGTGTCCTACAATCCTCTCTGAGGACATACCCCCAATGGCTAGAAGACCTTCCACTAAGATCCATACCCCCAGCTCCCCCCGCTCTTAATATCTTCACCACCTCCCAATGGCACCAAGCTGGGACCAAATCGTTAACACAAGGGCTTTTGGGGAATATTCTAGATCCAAACTCTTGGCCAAAACTTACCCCTTTTATAATAATCCTCCTCATTTCACCCTAGTGATTACTTAATCAATAATTCTTTAAGAAGATATAATTAGAATTATGATTTCCCCTAAAGTCCATCAGGAACAATCCCACCATGATTTCCATGTCTGCTTACTTCAGTCATCCACAGAAGTGCCAGCATCTCTGGTTGTCCATCAGGCCCTGGTCTCTTATCCCAGAATGCTCTGTACATTCCCTAATTTCATGCAATTTTGCACCCCTTTCTGAACTCTTAACTATATGCTGAAACCCTTAAGTATATTATAAATTACCACAGTCCTCAACTTTTCTGAAAAATTTCTTCACCTTACATTAAAATATAGTTTTTTTCCCAGGACACTGATTTGCAACCCTCTCAAAAGGTGGCTGTCTTATATTTTTCTTCCAAATCCCATGTCCAACTGGTACCAAAGGTAAGCTAAACGTCTTTCCCATTTTATTGCTGCATATAGACAACTACTCCTCCCTCTTCATTCAAAATTCCAACTCACTTTGATGCATGTTATCTTTGGATGATGCTGCCCACTATCTCTCCTTCTTATGATATTCTTTGTATCTCTTGGTACCTCTCCTTCAGTAACCAAATATTTTAATATCTTACTCTTCTCATCATTTTTGGGTTATTAACACTAATGTAGATGATCCATGCAACATTTTGCCTCTCTTGCTTGACCATTCCCCCACTCCTTCCCACACTTTGGTCACAATCTAGACCTTGTCATCACCAATAATCTCCATGAAAAACTCACTTTCAATCACTCTGTTCTCTGAATACAAACTGTATTTTTCCAATTCACTTATATTCCCAAACTCACTTATATTTTCATTGTCCTTGTCTTTTGTATTAACCATTTTTTAACTCATTGCCTTTTGTCTCAGTTAAGATTCTGTTGTCCAGCCCTTTAACTATTCCCTTGCATATACTCTCAGCTTCCCTGATTCTGTCTCTCCTTGTATTTGCCCAGCAAACGTACAATTATGGTTAAATGTGACTTCTCCAACTTCTCCACTTCTATGAGCAATTCAAATGTGGGTGGAGAAAAACTCACAAGGCACACACTGAACTGAACTCACATCACCTTAAATTTATTAGCCCAAATCTCAAGGAGCCCTTTGGCACTAGACCACAATCCTTTCAGAGCTTTCCTTCCTAAGATAAAAATTTTCTCTCTTCCTTCAAACTTCTAACACTCCTCCCTCTTTGTTAATCTTAGTTGATTATCAAGTTTCTCATTTTACACAGGAAAATAACTACCTTACCTTTACTCCACCAAACCTACTAATTTTGATTTTATCTTTCTTATAAGCTTGTAAATAACCTGTTACTACATGTGGCAGAAGATATTAGACATGGGTCAGAAACGAAGTCACAGCAAATATGGGCATCATGTTTATGTCGATTATTTTTGCACTCAGTTACCATAGAACTGACATTCCATGAACCCAGACAAGTACTGCACAGGTAGATTTGTGTAACAGCCGAAGAACTCTGAATTAGAGAATTCACTGACCTTAGAACAAGCATTAAGAAACCTGCTCTTTGACTGATAGCACATTACTTCATCCCTCTAAGTTGCTTGCTAGAAAACCAACCCCAAGAAAAGGCCAGAGTAAAGAACAGTCAGGGCTTTGGTGGCACTCTCAGCCAGAAAATGCAGAGATGCACATGAATCGCCTCTTCTAGCAATCCATTCCATGATCCTACAAGTTCCTGGTTAAATTGGAATTTTCATATGAATCCACCACTCCATTAACTACCTTGTTTAGTCTTACTGGCAAAGATTAGAGTCAGCTTTGTTCAATTTGCCTCACACAACATTTAATTAAGGATATTATCATGAGGACTCTAAGAACAGAACATTGACTTCAGATGTATTCTATGGGGTTGTGGACTCAGAAAATTGTGGATAGTCCCAAGATCAGGAGGTCTTATTTCCTATGGCTGGAATGCACTCAAAAGCTGACCTCTTGCCCATTTGGATATAGACAGGGAGTTTAGATTGACCTACTGATCTTTGAAGTCATTTCCAATAATTTCATGGGTGATAGATAAGCCTAAAGGAAAGACATTATTCCACCTACAAAAATGTAGCACAAAGGGGCACAGTGATACTCCAGTTTGGAATTTGCTGTTACATTTGATTTAGAACATTGGTACATTGGTTGGGTTCGCTTGATCCGTTGAATAGTATCACTGAGTAGTTACAGCTTTAATTGGCATGTATGGCACCGCCCCAAAGATGCTTGGGCATCAGGAGAGGGATGTGAATTTACATTGTTAAGAATGAAACAAGCTTGGAGGAATCTCTGTTTACACACACACAAGATTGAAGAGCCGGGCAGGTTTGGGACTGGTTATTGATTGTGTCAGGCTGGCAGAGTAGTTTAGGATCAACCAAATCCATGGGAGCTGATCTGTTCTTATAGCATGTGGAGAGGGATGATATGGTGAGTTTAAATTGACAGCTGTGGCTGTTGCTGGATTCAGCTGACCATGTGATTGTTTGGCCAGTCTGCCTTGATGGATCTAAGGGACAAGTCCCTTCTCCCACTGAGAGCAGAGTCAGGAACAAGCAAGATTCTATTCTGAGCTACTTCTTTCAATCCCACTCCTTGTTCTCAATCCCAATAAATGATTGACAGGTAGGACAATGGGAGCCCCTGACATACTTGCTCACCTACCACTTTGCATGAGAGTCCAGGGAGTCTAGATGGTTTAGAAACCATTCTAAAGGACCCTTGACATTTTTCTTTAGAAAGCCTTTTCAGCATCTCATCTTTATTGCCATAATTACTGGGTCTGAGACTTAATTTTATCCTACTCATAAACTAATGGATTAACCTGTTACTGTTTTCTGGATGTTAGTCCAAGACAAAATACTTTATTACTCATAGCATAGCAAGCAGAAGCATCATGCTTCTGTAGATTCCCCTTGATCCGAGCCAACTGAGGAATTTGATGAGTTCAAGTGGATAGTGTGAATGCAGAAGATTTGCATCTCAGCTGAAGAACAAATTTGAGGAATCTGATGTTTCCAGAGCAAGCAATAAGACAATCATTTTTTGTCCGAAGGGAGAAGTACCCTCAAAGTTGCTTGCTGCAGAGGCACTCATGAGAAATGGCCTAAGTAAAAAGTGATTAGGGTCTTACATTCTTGGTACACCCAACAAGAATTTGCAGTGACACCAATGCCCATGTCAGACCGACTCTTTCAACACCTCGTTATTTACCTGTTACTCAGGTATTTGCCACCTTTCGACCCCTGCCCATGTTTGTCCTACTTTCTCTTTAAAATACTTCCACCTAAAACTACTTCAATTTTGCATCCCATTCCTTCTCAATGACTCAGGAATTTGTCTTTAGCAATTATTTCTTATGGATCTTGCATCATTGACTTGCCACTTTATCTTGAATCTTTCATATCCCCTTGCCTACTTCCCACCTGAAAAAATAAATAAATGCTCCCTAAAATACACACATGCCTCCAGCTACCACCATGGAGAAGTTCTCCATGACAACCTCCTCCAAAGACAGGTCTATACTTTCTCTCTCTACTTTCTCACTTCCCACTAACTCTTTCCAACAAGGCTGTTTCCACTTCTCATGAAAACTCCTTGGTCAAGAATTTCCATTTTGTCAACTCAACTCTTGATTTTGGGTCTTCATCTGACTTGACATCACACTATCATGTTACAGTTACTCTCTTCCACATTCTGGACAAAATATCTTTGTAATTTCTTAATATCTGTCTTCTTTTCTTCCTACTTAGTTGCACTGCATTGCTCTTATCTTTTTGTTTTCTAATTTCAAAGTTTTGATGTTCCCTAGGATTGAGAACTTGAGCATCTTTTTTCTACCCATACTCACTCCCCAGGAAATCTCAAGTAATGAGAGTAAATTTTGTATATATGTTAACACCTAACATTCTTTCTCTCCTGAATGCGCCTTAACTTTTCCATTTAGACAACTAAAATGATTTTCAAGTATAATATATCCCAAATAAAACTTTTTATTTTCTGCCACCATGAATTCCAAAACAAAGAAATTAGGCTAAAGCAAACAAAGACAAAAACAGAACACACACACACACACACACACACACACACAGCCCCCACAAAACTACAAGAGCAATAAAAATATTTTGTTTTCCATATCAATAAATGGTAACAGCATGTTAACCAAGTCGGTCAGACCTTAAAGCTCAGTCATATTTGAGTTCTCTCTTTAATATCCCAATTTTATTCATCTACAAAATTTTCAGCTTCTCCATCAAGATGTGTTCCAAGCATGGCTGTGCTTCCCCACCTCCACCAATTTCATGTTGGCTACTGCAATAGCCTGAGTTTTTGGTGTTTTATCCTCCACTTCCTAAACCCATTCTCCACATAGATATTGGAGTAACTTCAACATGCACCTGATCAGGAGTCTTCCATTTAAACAGTTGAATGGTTGAGACCATTCTTGGAATAAACCCATACCCCAAAACATGCCTTAAAAGCATGATCTGCCCTTGACCTTGCTCTCCAAACTCACTTCCTGACTTTTTTCCCTCTTTACTCTAGTTGGCCTGAGTTCTTGAGGTTACTTAATTAGGTCGACCTCACTCCTATCTTGGAGGCTTTGCATTTATTTTTACCTTTGCCTGAAAGACTCCAGATCTTTGCATAGTGATTCATGAGCTAGGCACTGTTTTAGGTCCTGAAGCTATATAATTAATGAGATTTTCAAAGTCTCTTTCAAATAGTGAACAATTTTAGATCTTTTAGATCTTTGTTCAAATGCCACTTTTTCCAGAGAGGTCTTTCTAAATAAAATGCCACCTCTTTGTGAACCCCAACGCATATATATGCCCATATCCTACTCCTCTACTGTAATTAATTTATTCATATTATTAATTACTCAAATCTTATGCATATGTGCACATGCTCACACGCCCCCTTTCTCATACTCCAGTTTATTTTCAGCTTTCCTCTTTCTCAGTCCTGACGAAAAGTGTTCACCATGATATAGCTTCAGGACCTAGCACAGTGCCTAGCTCATGATTAGGAGTCCAAGAAATATTTGTTGAGTATAAAAATATTAAAATCACTCATTTGAAGTTTCAGTTAAATCTCAAGAGCTCTCAGTAAAAAATATTGATCATAAAACCCACAATGGCAGGTGAAGTTTCACCTTTATCAGCTAAAAAACTTTGATTAACCTTAGGAAGATTCTTTCTAAGCCAGAAAGATTCTCCTGAGCCAGATGGAATTCATTGAGGTCCAGAATTCTTGCTCAAATTAGAATCTATGCCAATTTTGATAATTGAGTTTTCCCTGCCAGTTGACAAAATTTGAAAAATGTGCTCTTACTTTTGATTGACCTTCAATTTTTAGGAGGCTCTAGCACCTTATCTTGAAGTTTCTGTTTCTTTTTTCCTGTCAAGAATTTAAGGATTGATGAGAAAAAATTGAAGTGTAGTACAAGAACTTTTATTTTAGTGAGATACATATATTTTAGTAATATACAGTTTAAAAATAAAATCTTTAAAAATTTTATAATTTTATAATTTCCCCCCTTTTTTTAAAATGGAGCACATGAAATCTGTAGAAATTATTATTGGGGGATGTGATTAGGATCATTTGTGTAGTAAAACACATCACAGCTTAAGGCAAAGTTGGCACAGCTTTGTGCCTACTGTTACCCTCTGGCACTACCTTGGAGTCCAGTGTATATTTTTAGTTCATTGGTTTGTGACAAAAGCAATTTTCTCAGTTACATGCTTTAGTAGAGCCAGGCTGATTGAGTGATCTTCTTAAGGCAGAGTCACAAGGTTTTGTTGACATATAAAGATGTTATTTGATGGTTGTCAGCATTCTTTTTCCATTTGACTCCTTGATCTATCTCCCATAGTATGTGAACAGTGGGGAATGGACAAGATGTAACTGTGGGGTGAGCCCTTCTTGGCACATGTAAAACTACAGATACTTCCTAAGCATTACACTACAATGCAGATTCTAGCCATTGAAGATTTTTTGAATGGAATCAAGCAAACCTTCCTGCTTCTCACAAAAGAAGTTAATTTTTACTTAACCTGTATCCATGATTTAGATCATCGCATGTTTATTATTGGATTTTTCCAGATAGTTCTAGTGCTATCTTGAAGACACAGAGTGACCTGATTTACTCCCCACTTCTGTTTTTTCTAATTCACTTACTCCCCTTGCTTTTCTCCCCAGTTACAATGGGTCTTAATAAATCCATCATATGAAGCATTCTCAGATCCAAAACTCTATCAAACTTTTCAGAAAATATAAGAACAGGGTTCACTTTCGGTGTTGATGAGATGGAGCCATAAGAATTTCAGGCTTGTCTGAACTTCTCTTAGGGTAGTCTGAGCCCACCAGGAAAAGGATCTGAGTGAAACACTTCATAAATGTCACAGATGCATCTCTGCTGAAGCTATCTATGTTCATTGCCTTCTTCAGTAAGTTTTCTTCAAAATTACTCCTATCAAAAGGCAGAGTACCTTCTAATAAAATCACAGTAATTCAGATATGGTAAGATCTCATCTTTCTTTTAATTTATTTTTGGGACTATTGTATTGAGGTATCTCACACAGAGAAATTTGTGCAGATCATACATATATAGCTCAATAAATTCGTTTTAAAGGGAATGCACTCACTTATTCAGGTCAAGATATTCATTAAATGTATGATACATTTATTTGAAGGCAGCCATTAGTGCTACTGTAGATAACAATAAAGGCAGGATTGAGTTTGATACAGCAGTATTTTTAAAGAATTAAAACTATCCACAAATGGGACAAAGCTCTCTTGGATTGAAGAAGGAGTCTATGTGATTAGAACTGTTTGGTGAATAGGAAATATGAGATTTGTACTGAGAGTTTGGTGGGTTTAGACAACTTCTTTGGTTCTTTACAACCAAGAATGTATATAAAAGCAGGCTCTGAAGAGCATTGCTGTAGTTTGAATCTTATATGTCTCCCAAAGGCCTACGTATTGGGTTCTTGGTCCCCAGCCTATTGCTATCATGAGGTGGTGAAATCTTTAGGAGACAGGGTGTGCAGGAGGTCTTCTCATCATCAGGGATGTGCCATCAAAGGGCACCAGTCTCTTCCACTTTTTTTTTGTTTGTTTTTCTTTCTGGCCATAAGGTGAGTGGTTTGCTCAACCAAGTGCTCCCACCATGATGTTCCATCACACGCCCCAAACAACGTGGCTAACCAATAATGGACTGAAGCCTCTATCCTGTAGGCCAAGATAAACCATTTTCTTAATAAGTTGATCATCTCAGAATTTTGTTATAGTGATGGAAAACTAGCTAACCGATGCCTGGTGGTAGTATCTAAGCAATTTGTATGTTTGCATAATGAAACTCTATTTTCTAATTATCAGTGAAAATGACAGAATATTCTTGGGAATATTTTTTTAAGTTCATACAGTAAGTACATTGAAAACAGAAAAATGGGCTTGCTGTTTCTCATATTAACAGAATATTTTATTACAAGTTACAGACATCACCACCACAGTCTAGGCTAGAAGGTTAAATAGATTTCATGAGATACAGGACTTACATCTAAGCCTATTTTTACCCTGAGCAAGCTAAGGCAAATAGTGAAATCATTATTTGTCTTCCTTTTAGCACTAACATGATTTTTTTAAACACAAAGTTATTGCCCAAATGAGAACAATATGAAAAGTTTTATAACTATGCATCTCCAATGCAACAACAGAATTAAGAATTCACCTTTGTGAACTTTTTCATGAAAGTTTGTTTCTTTTTATTTCATATATGATAATCTCATTTTATGATTTGTGTTTTAATTATTTCAATAACTTAATAAGTAGAAAAATGCAAATAAAGATAAAATTATACAATTTTCTACATAACAATTGAGTTCTGCAGAGCCCAAAGGGATTAAATTGAGGTCAAGTTTTACTTTGAGTCACCTACGAAACAAATATTCTAGAATATCATCAAAAGTTTTAGAAAAGAGAATTGTTTTTTTTGGGTGCACTTTTGAACAGAGGCCACAACCTCGAATTTATCTGTTTCTTTGAGTTTTAACACGTTGACCTGGCGAAGCTCCAACACCATTTGTTATATCCTGCCTGTCTCAATCGCCCTTGAAATTTTAATAAGGCCCTATACTTATCTTAACCCACTTTCACAATATTTCTTGGAGCAGCCATCCAGCTGTGGTCATTCACTTAAGAAGTAGCTAGATTTATCTCTAGCAGCTAAGGGCATCCCAGTATCTCTTTTTCCCCCTGCAGAAGCAGGAAGAAGCTCAATGCATTCGTTCCAGCAAAAAGATTTGAAAAGCTTACACAAATAGGTAAGAACATCCAAATAAGATAATCAATTTCTCAAGCCTTTCTCATAGTGGATTCATTAGGAAAAATGATAGAAGCAAGCACCCTGCGGAGCACTTAACTTGAACCATAGTAAATTCTGTAAAGCCACAAAAGGTAAAAATGCTACAAGAAATTAAAACACCAGGAAGCTTTACACCAAGACACTCTCCAGATCATCTGAAGCCTTTTTTTGCCTTTGAATTCTCACTGTTGGCTCTTGTGGGCTTTGATCCATCCTTTCTGAGCACATCACCATGCCAAGCTACACAAAGCAGCCCAGCAGGACTGACAAGGCCCAGGAGCCAGCACAAGTGTACATCTGGCACATCTCTCCTCTCCTTGTTGAGCTGTCCCTGTTGGTGAGAATTTTTTAGCACACAAAGCATGTCCCTAAAGATAGTGGGAAAGGGAAGAGATTCCTCAGCTCCTCCCTGATTCTGTTACCTTTTAGGACTCCAGGATCTCATCTGATGACCTATGCTATTTGAATGATTACTCTTAGATCCTGAGTAATCATTAGTTAATATCATCTTTGTGACTGTTCATTTAAGCCATACCCCCTCTTGGACATTCAGCTGACTTCTATTAAATGGGTCCCTCATTCTAGTTTACTCTCATTCTCCCGCTTTCAATATTTTAGCCTATTCAGGCATTGTGCATTGGAGAAATAAGAGAATATTTTTAGTGAATTAAAGAAATAGATTGTAAGAGAGTAAAAGAGAAGAGTCCAGTCTATGCTTATATATTCTTGAATCCCTCATTGTCTACATTGTCCCCTTTTACTCCATATTTCACAGGGGAATTTAGATCATTCTAAACATGCTGACACAAAAATCAAATACAGCATCTTACTTTGGGTTACACAGAATGAGTATTTTCTTTAGGTCGCCACAGTGATATCTTTTCAAAGGTTTTCTCCTTGGAGAATTCAGGCATCAATTTAATCTGCATATGTGTAACTAAAAGTGTTTAATCATTAACAAACTTAATTAGTTTTGTCTTTTGTAAGAAATTCCGAAGCTATAATACACAATTTAATTTGGTCGAATGAAGAACCTATAGAAAATGGTTAGAGATGCAAGAGAGTAGACATAAAGCCTTCCATTTGTCACATGACTAACAACTCAGTGCAATAGTTATAATGAGGGTTGCTCCTGCCTCAAATTAATATGAAAACGTTCCACAGCCACTTAACTAGCATGAAAAAATTCTAGAAATTCATACACTGATTGGCAAAGTCAACTGCATACCTACCAGTGAGATAGCTGAACTCCTTAAAAATATTCTGTACTCTTTATGGGAGGGAGCCAAATAATTTATGAACTTCAGGGAGTAAACCTTCCCTGCAGATGTGTTTTATGCTTCCCAAACTGCCTCTGCCTTCAGGTCATAAGCGGTTTGATTCAGTAAGTAATTTTCTATACATGTAGTGTGCCTAGCACTGTGTTAGGCACTACTTTATTAAGCAAAAAGAAATAAAACTATATGGACATAATAATGACCTAACATGCAGAGTATTTGTCAATGAAGCAAATAAGTTAATAAATACCAAACACTTAGACTAGCACCTGCTGCAGGAAACCAGATGCAGTTATTTGCCAAGGTCACGTATCCCTCTGTAGGACAGGAACTATGGGCTCACGACTATGTACCCAATAACCTACACTGTGCCTTGTGCAGACTTAGTACTCAATAAAGTACATGATAAATGAGTGATGAATAAATGGATGAATTAATATGGTGAAAAATCTTCTTCTTTCTACAATACATAGACATTTTAACTTGCTTATTTATCCAGTGATTTAAATATTTGTTCTAATAAGGAAGTGATCTCAGATAAGACACTACCATGATCATTCAAAGATGGTAAGCATTTTTCAAAGAAGCATCTAAGCATAAAGTAGCCTGTTTTAAGTGTTAAATGAACCTATTTATCAAATATGTCTAGCAGAAGCTGTTAAATAGAAATATGCCAAAACCAAAATTGTTTTTGCAAAAAAGTTCAGATACGTGTATGTATCTAGATGCATAATTTTAAAAATGTGCTCATGTACTCAACAAGTATTTATTAAGAGCAGACTTTGTGCCAGGCACTACTGCATGCCCTGAAACTAACAGACAATAATCCCTTCCTCTGGCATTGTATTCTAGGGAGGGTGAAAGACAAGAAAAGCACACATTTTCACACACACTCATTTTCAGGATACATTTTGAAGCTCTTTTGAACCTTATGAACCACTCAGGATGCAGACCTGCTCCAAATAAATCACTCTTAGGATTTAGAGTAAGATCTTTCTATAACAGAAGGACAAAATAGGTAACTGCTCTCAAAAATATTTTAGACTAATAATGTTTGTTCTCTATTTTTGGTGTAAGTTAATTATAAACCTTTGTTCCAGACTACCTCATGAACTTGAATGGTCTCAAAGTTTACACAGCCCTCCTGTACTATTCACCCATTCTCACTTGATCATATCTCTTTCCTCAACCCCCACACATCATTGACTTTTAGACAATACATAAGGTATCAATAATAGCTGTAGAGTTTCCATATGAACCCAAACTAAAATTGTGTTATTTTGGAAAGCTGAAATACAGATCATAGTAACAATTCTTTTCTGGAGGTTTTCTAAGCTTCATCTCTGAATCATCAGATAACCTTAAACATGGTGTACCTGGCTCCACTCCCCACTCCACTTTCCTCCTCTTGCCAAAAAGCTTTATATGACTATGAATAAGTGTGCTTGAAGCTGCTCCTGCAGGACTAAGGATCTGCTCTGTACACAATGTCTCTACTGTTTCAATAGAACTGTTACTTAATATGCTCTGTTAAAAGTGTCCAAAATGTCCATTATACAAAGACTCTTTTTAGAAATTTCAAGGTTTAAAAAAACATCTTTTTTGACCATCTAATGTGCTACTTCCTTCAGTTAACAATGTGACCTGAAAAAACTCACAGAATTTCTTATTTCAGTTTTTTTCCCTCCTCAGTGTTTATAGGTTTCCAGAGCTTTGCTTTTCTGAAATATTTACTTTCTGTTTTATTTCCTCTATTAAATTTTCATCGGATTTTTTAAAATTTTATTTTATGACAAGCAGTTTAATGAAATCTATTCTTTTAGTGAGCTATAAAAAGTCCTTTTTGAAAAGAGAGTGTATAGCAAATAATGATTCTGAGCAATGGATACCAGATCTTAAAACAAGTGGAAAGTCCCAAGAGATTTTTAAGAGTCTCAAATAACCTTATTGTAGATGTCACAGCCAAGGACCTTGGACCAGATCTTGTGCTTGGATTGGTTTATTTAGGTGACCCAATAATTTTAAAAGAAAAATTAGTTATCAACATTTGAAAGTTAAGAGATTTCAAATACCAGAATTTTTGGCTTCTCTTAAAGGATAGGAATGGCTTACAGTAATTAAGTGCTCTCTTTGCCAGACCCTGGTTTAATAGTTAATCTTCTAGATAACTTCTAAATTACTCCCATCCTCATCATCTGAACTTCACAAATGAGGAAACTGAGGCATGGAAAGATTCCATAACATATTCCACAGCTAGCAAATAGTGAAGTTGGGACCCGAACTCCCACCACTAGGCTTAGATATTCCCACGCAGGCCATGCTGTTATCTGAAAAGTACAAGTCAAGGGCCTGGACCCACAAGCCCACCAACAACAATGGACCCACTTTCCAATGCAGCATCAGTAGTTAAAATTAAAAACTGGGTGCCTCCTTAGAAAGACACCTGGTATTTGTAGGCATTTCAGTTTATGACCCTTTCCTTCATTCTAAGTTTAGAGCATATTATCTTGAGATAGGAGCTGCATCTCATAATGTGCTTTATGCATTCTGTAGGTTTAGTCTTTTCTTGAAGTTAATTAACATTGATGAGTCCCACAGGTCTTGATAGCTTCCTGTGAAGTTCTCAACACTGATAATAAAATGGGCCAATGAGAACTGGAATACATTTCACTGTTGTGTAGCTCATAAAAGCAGTTTTGCCTACATTATTCCCCAAAGGATTTCACACTTAATTGTTTAGCATTTTCAGGTAATAAGGACATGAATGACCATATTTGCATATTTAGATTGCTTATTTGCCCTGGGTTCAGTAGTCATTGCTTGAGAGAGATTTGTGTACCACCTGTTCTCAGTCACTTATCTTTTCTCTCTGTTAAAGATGCTGGGATAGAAAAAAAAGTAAAACTAATCTCCTTCATTAGAGGTGGAGAGACTTTTAATAAAATGGGACTTTCTCTGCACTTCAGAGAATAAGCAGAAACCTTTGAAGGATTTTCTATCTGAGGAGTTTCCAGGGAGGAAAGGATATGATTTAGTCAGCTAGTCAGCTAAGCTCATTAATTCAGGTAACTTGTTTCTAAAAAGGAAATTTTTCTCTGAGAAGCCGCTATGGCAGACTTTGTTTTTCCTTTTCCCCCCATATCACAACTTCTGAGACAAATATGCTATTTCTAATTTGTTGATTTAGCTATACATTATCATTTGATAAAATGGAATGCTTCTTAACTTATCATTAAAAAGAAGTTGATGAGGATTTCTATCCTCAAAACAATATTTTTAAATGTAAATATTTATAAATGCTCTTTGGTTTTGTCTTTGATATTCTACCAGGAAAGCGCATGTGTATAATATAGGACATTAGACTGTGGAATAGGAAAGACATTTTCAGGTTTCACTTCTTCGAGGGATTTTTCTCCTCTATCATCCTCATTCTTTAAACTGCTTTGTTCAGTAGATTATTTATAACAACAACAACAACAACAACAATAATTAATTAGAATGTATTTATTATACTATTACAAATATACTACATTTAATATTAGTATTGCTCTAAACTTTAGTTCTCCAAGATTGCTGTGATGATAGGGAGAAAATGAAGAGTTTTAAAAGACTTTTTCAAGACAGTGGCAGGTGTACTGAATATCTCAAGAGGTCCAAGAGCTGATATCATAATAATCACTTCAGGTAAGAAAGATAAGTTAGGATTTTCTTTTTAATGACCCAAAGAAGAGTTCAGAGCTTTAAGAAAAAGATATTAGTAAATCAGAAATAGTTGAAAAAAATACAAGCCTTAGATTTGAAATTGTAATTGAGTCAGACTCAGTTATCTTAAAACTGTTCTAATAGGAACTATTTTCCAAGGAAGGCTCTTGATCTTTGTGCTTCTAAAGTAATTTTCACAGGACTGAATTCAAGCATTCTCATGCTGTTTAGCCCTAGGAGTTAAAAAAATATTTTAAGATCATGGACTCTGGACTGTGACTACCTGGGTTCAAATACCAACCCTTGCCGTGTTCTTGGTTCTTGCCGTCAATCCAAGAACAGGTTAGGTAGTCACCCTGTGCTAAAAGTGGGTTCAGTAACAAAGGATCAAATCATGCGATGAATGCAAAGCTTCAAGAACATTTCTGCACATATTGGGGGCTTTTAAATGTTTTATTATTATTATTATTATTATTATTATTATTATCCAGCATCTTTGTATCTCCTTTCATGCTTTTGATGGTTTAGAAGCTATTGTTCTTTTCCAGTCTTTAAGGCCCAACAACCAAGCTCTGTCAATTTAGATCGCAGAACATAGACAAGGACTCCTTAGCAGAACTGAAAGTTCCTGCATCTCTGTGTGCAAAGTAGAAAGCACTTTCTTGAAATCATCTCCATCATAGAACTTTGATTAAAAACATGATCTGGAAGTTGCAGAATTGATTTTTCACATGTTCCATTTCTGAGAATTAAGTCAAAGTCAAAACTTCTGCAAGGAAGGATGGTATATACAGTCTTTATGTGGCCATCATGTGTTTCTCTAACTTGGGAGGTTCTATCTCACATTGAAAGAAAAAGGGAATGGATTTGGGGGAAACAAGCAGTCTCTCTTAATGTTGAGTACTTTTGAATTGTCTTCTTAAAATATTTTCATGAGGTATAATATTAAGGTCTCTTCAGAAAATCAGAAAAAAAATTATTGCCCTCTTTTAAAATTCTAGTAACTCCCATTTTTCAATGATTTCATAATTATTGTGAAGGTGATTTTATAGTCATAATCTGCTTTGTTTATATAGCCATGAGGGTTGCCTGTGTCAACTATGATTGTTTAGTTCCTCCAGGTTAATAGTCTTCTCTGACAAAGAATTTAAAATCAGAATGGCAGTGAAGTAGTTTTTATTTCATTATCCATTGCTGTCAATTCATTGATCCTTGTCAGCAGAGCATAATTTTTAAAGCACAAGGTATGGGGAATTTAAGCAAATGTACAATTATGATCTCAATTGTTTTGGACACTCTTTTCACAGAGTCATGCTTTTCTTTGGTGTTTGTCTTTGTGGATGATCCTCTCTTTCTACATTTTGGTTTGTTGTTTCTTTTGTGTGTGTGTGTGTGTATGTGTGTGTGTATCTTTTTATGTCTGAACTTAACAAAGAACTCTCCCTGCAGTTCTATGAAATTCTTAAATCCCACTACATCTCTGTTAGAGCCATGTTTGATTTTGGCATCTGGCATACTACAAAATGACTTGTTTTGAGATGTATTATGGATGATTTAATGTTTCCAGGAAGCTTTAATTAAAGAAAATAAATGATTATCCTAATTTCAGTTTAATTTTATTCATTTACTCCATAATCTTTATTGAATGACAAAATTTTCTAAAAACATGCTTGTGTAAGTACAGTAATTGTATAGTTACTTAGAAAGTTTTTTACAATAAAAGAACACAAGTTCATAGGAGGAAAATTAGAAAATACAGAAAACAGAAAAGGGAAAGGAGGCCATCTCTATTGCCACCAAACAAAAAAATAGCATTTTTTAAATATGTTAGCAGAGTTACTTCAAACATTTTATCTCCTTTCTTTTTTTTCCCAGCCCTCTTTCTATAAAACTGAGTATTGGGGGGGGTGTGTGTATGTTTGTGTGTGTATGTGTGTGTATTTGAAATTATTTTGTAAACCCAATTCTATGTATATCTGTGTACACACACACACACACACACACACACACACACCCTTAGAATTTAACACATGAACAAATTTCACAAATATAGTACTGTCTTCAATTAATATTCCATTTAATTGAATATGCCTTACTGGGAATTACCCCTATTCTTGGATATTTAGATTAAAAGAAACATTGTTTCCTATTAAAAATAATTATGCAATAAATACTTGCTATAGTTCAAATTGGAGGAAGTTATGTCATTGGGGGTATGCCCAAGGGATATTGGGACCACAGCCCCTTCTTCTTCTTCTCTTTGTTTCCCAGTCACCATGAGGTGAGCAGCTTTTTCCACTACTTGCTTTTTCTTTTTCTTTTTTTTTTTTAAATATAGTATTATGTACTTTTGAAATTTTCCTTTTATCTGTCTCAGGGACTGCAACTGTCCTTAAACAACAACAACAACAAAACACCCTCAATTAAAAAATGGGCAAAAGACTTGAATAGACATTTCCACAAAGAAGAAATACAAATGGTCAATAAGCACATGAAATGATAATCCACATGAGTAATCCTTAGGAAAACATAAATCCAAACCATGATGAGATACCACTTCATAATTATTAAAATGGCTACTGTTGGAACAAATACAAAAACAGAACATATAAGTGTTGGTGAGGGTGTGAAATAATGGATCCCAAGTGTATTGCTGATGGAAAATAAAATGTTTCCGATGCTGGGGAAAACAGTATGGCTGTTATTTCTCAAAAGTTAAACATGGCATTCCCACATGATTCAATAATTTTACTTCTGGGTTTATACCCAAAATAAGTGAAAAGAGTCAAATATGTTTATAGCAGCATTATTTACAATAGCCAAACGTGGAAGCAACCCATGTCCAGTGATGAATGATTGAATAAATAAAATATGGTATATAACGTACAACATGGGCGAAATTTGGAGATATACATTAAATAAAATAATCCAATCAATCACAAAAAAAACATGTATTATTCCACTTCTGTGAAGTTTCTGGAGTTGTCAATTTCATGAATCAGAAAGTAGAATGGTGAATCCCAGGAACATAAGAGGGAAGAAGAGGTCAGAAGTTAGTGCTTAAGTATCACAGACATTCATTTACAGAAAATGAAATATTTCTGGAGATGGATGGTGATGAGTACAATGTGGATGTAGTCAGTTAGTGCCTCAGAACTGAATGGTTATAATAGTCAATTTTATGTTATATGTATTTTATTGTAATGATAAACTAGAAGAGATCTTGGTTTGGTTGTTTACATGGTCTATTAGGCGGCCTTGGTGGCAGGTCTTTAATCTTTTTATATTAGATATAAATGCTAAGATATTTGTTTGCAGTTCCAAAGTCTTAAAAATTAAGTGCTCAGTGCCCTGACATCTCTAAGGCACTCCACTGGACATTCTGCCACCTTGGTCGCTGTGTGAAGGTGATGTAAAATCCTCTACTTCCTTATCTCTGCTACATAAAATATCTTGCAAGTCAAAGTAGCAAAGACTCTGATCTTCCTTTAATAATAAGTTTTATTAAAGGATGGGGAAGAAGTGGCAGGTGAGACTGAGAAAAAGAATAGAAGACATTATAGAAAGGAAGTTGAATCTTTTAGAGGGATAGTGCTAGTTTTTGCTTCCTAATGAGACATGGGAAGAAGAGCTCAGACAAGGTGTGCAAAATGTCCAGTTATAACTTTGTTTTCTTAAGTTACCCGTTCTTAAATGTACCTTAAAAATTACTTGGTTTTCTTTTTTTATACTCTTCAGAATGATACCATTAAACAACTCTTCTGAAGGGATTGGATAAAACCACAAGAAATTTATGAATTTATTAAAATGTACTTTAAAAAAACAGATAAGAAAGAAAGAAATTCAAATTTAGTTATAGCAGTCATCAATGCCCTCTGCTCAATGGCAGATGAGACCCGGGGATTTTTGCCATATGCCCTTGCTTATTGCAAGCAGTGAGCACTGTGTTTGCTTTGAGATTCTAAGCTAGTAAAGGAAGCTGCACAACAGCTGCTGGGATTCTCCTGGGCAGCAGAGAGAAGACCGGAGCCAGAAGGTACATTGGGGTGCCTTTTAAATCATGTGTAGGTTCGGCTTTTCCAAGGCTCCGAGATTTCATCCAGCAAATCGAGTAGGATAAAAACTGACTTGATTCCTTTCTTTGAGCACAGTATGGTGCCCTGTTTTACTTATAAAGTTCTATTGTTCACATTTTTTAAAGAGATTAAGGATGTTCACCTTTTTGATTGTGGACAAGAAAATTTAGCAAGTAAAAATATTTTAAAACCCCTCTTTGCCCCAAATAAGAAAAAAAACATATAAAACATCCAAGAGAGTCTCTGTCTGCTGGTGATCAGATCTCTTTCTAGGAAGAGTTCCTGTTAAAACTATCATTTTCTAGCCTGAGGCCTTTAAGAATATGCTATAATAGGACTTACTGATAAGGTTATGCAAACATAATTACTTACTCATTGCAGATTAGTATATTTTGGAGTAAAAAAAAAATCCCCAAAATTGTTGGAATACTTTCCCAAGAAACTATTTCCCCAGACAAAAGTTAGTGGCAGAAATAGTTTCAGAGTAGACAGCACAAAAGAATACATGCCAATGGCAATTAGAACAAGCAAGAGAATTCACCTACAGACCAGAAACACAATTCCTTTTATAGCATATTAGAAACATCCCAAACTTTCTCAATAGTGGTATTCATCAAACAGCTAACATTCTGAAATCCCCTGAAGAGGGTGTTGAAGTGAAAACACATTTGTTTTTAGTGTGGAATCTTCAAGAAAGAGACCTTATAAAATCATTTGCCTTGTTGGCCTGTCCACCTCCTATAATAACCATTGATCCCACGGGCTAATTTCAGCCAACTTTGATAGAGAGGCAAAGGGTCTATAGCTGGACAGAGCCTCATAAATTTCTTGTGGTTTCATCCAATCCCTTCAGAAGAGTTGTTTAATGGTATCATTTTGAAGAGTATAAAAAAGCAAACCAAGTTTCTGCTGTGAAGTTGTCACTGTAATGGAAGATGATTATATCAAAAAACAGTTCAAATGGAAAAAGATGTTTGTAGTTTCCTTGTTTCTTGTTAACAAGTAAAGTAAGTGCCATATATAACTCCACATCCTTGCTTCTGAGAGTTACATCCTGAAACTTTATAATAAATTCCACTCTTGGGTTTTGCCCATCTACGTGGCTGTCTTCTTTCTTGGCGCTGAACTTAACCTATTTTCAGGAGTGTACTGCCATAACTATAAGACTTCCTAAGAGCTGTCAGTGAGTCAGACTATGGCTAGAACAAACAAGAATTCAGAAAAATGTCGGGAGTCAATAGAACCTTCCATAGTAATATATCCTGGGCAGCAGTTCAAGTCTAGGACAAAAATCACTATCTGAGAGGGTCCGGGTCTGAATGTAGTAAAGTATCTGCTTATAGAGTTTGCAGCTGAAACTTGTGAGCCCCAGTGCAAAGACATGTTTCATTATGTGGAATGTACTTAAAAAGCTATGAGCTTGGTGGCTTCTCACATGCAATTGGAGGTACCAGGATGGTGCTCCTGGTATTCATCAAACAGCTAACATTCTGAAATCCCCTGAAGAGGGTATTGAAGTGAAAACACATTTTTTTTTTTTTAGTGTAGAATTTTCAAGAAAGAGACCTTATAAAAATCATTTGCCTTTTTTCTCCACTCTTCCTCTACACCCAAGGTGCTGATTTTTCACTCTGGTGACAAAGAGAAAAACATATATATATATATATATATATATATATATATATATATATACACACACACACACACACACACACACACACACACATAAAACACACACACACACACACAGAGAGAGAGAGTCCTCCCTCAGTATCTGTGGGGGATTGGTTCCTTCACAGATATACAAATCCTGGTTGCTCAAGTCCTTTACATAAAATGGTGTAGTATTTGCTTGTAACCTACACATATCCTTCTGTAGACTTAAAATCATCTCCAGATTACTTAAAATAACACAATGTAAATAGTGTTTATGCTGCATTGTTAGGGAATCGTGACAAGTTCAGTGCAGATTCAATATTTTTTCCTGAATGTTTCAATCTGGACAAATCCTAAATGTGGAACTCACAGATATAAAGGGCCAGTTATATACACATATCCTATATATAATACATACTTTGTGTACACATGTAACATGCACACACACATGTATAATTTTCCATTTGCAAGTGAGAAAAGTGCTCCAAATACCTTGGTCTAAGACATCAAAGGTTATGTGACTAGTTAAGAAAACCTGCAGGGTAACAGGGTCATAGTGACAGATCACCAGAATAAGGCTGGCAATTGGATATGAACTGATGCTTTGAAGATAACTCAGATTATTTGCTTCCATATTTCCACATTTCAACACTTTTAACTTGAATATACTTTGATCAGTAAAGAAATAGGTTGTGCAGAAAAATAGAAAGTATGTGCTTATGTACAATATAAAAATAATTAGTACTAACTTGGGAACTGGCCAGATTAGAAAGGATATATTTATTTTTTAAAAAAAGAATCCAAATAAAACAAATTCATTTTGCATTGATTCTTGGAATTATAACTTTGTTTAGTCTGCTTTTTAAAATTATTTTTTAATTATTTCTCTTCTTCTCATTCTTGAGTATTCATTCTCCAAACTCTACTAGCAATATGGATGTATCCCATAAAGGACTGAATACACTAAAAGTGGAAAGACAAATTAGAAAATTTTTTTAAAATGAAACTACTCTTTTATAAAATATGGAACATAAAACTATAGACCTCAAAAGTCTCACTTGAATAAATCAATAAAACTATATTGAGCTTATAATATAACTTTTAAAATGCCTCGGATCAAATATAAGTTATGCAGTTGGAAGGATAAATATTCAACATGTCTTCAGTGGACAGGGATGCTGTCCTTGCAAGGAAATTAAGTTCTGTTTGAAATTAGAAATTGCAATTGTAGATTTGGGCTATTTCATTTTCTGTCACAATAGTAGCCACACAGGAAATCAAGTTACAAGTATAGTACCTTGGAAACTTGGCACCTGATGAAATAATGTCCAGGACAAGGCACTTATTGATTTCTGGGGTACACATGCATGGATAAATGCATATACTATATAATATAGTAGTAGCCAGATAGATACTAGATAATCAGATCAAGTATGTCTTTTACAATATACACATAGTTAGCCAAAGGCAAGAAAAACTGATGAAAATTTAAAAGCACATGCAAAAGAGACACAGGCATGAACCTAAGACAAAAAATAGAATTGCTTTCTCAGTATTTTAACTTTCCTTCTAGAAGTGGTCATGGTAACTAATATTTACATTGTTATAAATACATATTTAAGAAACTATATGGTTTCTTGAAGAGACATTTGCTGCTGATGAATAATGGCTTCAGGATCACAGCCTGTACTATACACTGGGTGGGAAATCCACAATTAGAAATCAGGGGAGCCAGCAACACCATAGCCAGAGAAGGACTGGGTGCCTTGCTCAGGAGCTAGAGTTTGCAGTTAGACAGCTAGGCTGATTTCAGCTTTACATTGCAAATTTTATGAATGTACCAGCTACTCTCAGCACCACTGATGATTGAAAAGTCCTCATTTTTCCAAAGGATAAAAAATCCATTATTTAAGAGGTGAACCCAATGGGGGGAAAATATTCTCTAATATTTTAATGGAAAGAATTGAGGGATTTACAGGATTTGTAGGACTTGGATGATCAAACTCTTAACATAAAAAGTATTGCACAAACAGTTCAAACTAATATGATATATCATGTTTCACCCAATGCAATTTAAAATGTTTGTGTTATATTTTTCCAATCAGAGCTTATTATGAACTCTACTTCCATCAGCAAGTATAGACTTTTTATGAAGATTAAGTCACATTCATCTGGTATTTTACTTTATTTTTTCCAGACTGCTCAACTTTATAAAATGTTTCAATAAGCATTGAGAAAATAATAAAATAGGCAAATATACAGTTGCTGCTGTTAAAATTTTTTCCAAAAAAAACTGTAATAATAGTCTCCAGACCAACTTTAAGATCTCACTCTATATAAACTAGTACTTAAGCATTCTTTCTTAAAATTCCCACAAAATTTATGATGTTTTGAGTAAGGATTATATATAAGTATATATGTATGCTATAGATATTATGAAACTATTTATATTTACATTAATTAAAATAGTTTATAATTAGGTCTTAATTTATGTAATTATAATATAAACAAATTACACAATTATAAGTGAATTCCATTAACAAATCCTAATAATCTTTAATTTGCTTTTTTGCCGTTCCCTTTCAAGGAATCTTTCCTTATTTCAGTTTTGTTGTTGTTTTCAACATAAGACAGTACCTCTGATCAATGACATTAGTCTCTATTTCTCCAGATGCAGAGACAACATTTCTATTCAGCAGGGGATCTAAACCATTCACAGAAATCCTATTTTACAGCAGAAGAGTGAATATATTGGTTGAAATGAGATTGTGTATCTCTGAAATATATCCCTGTGTTTTATGCCTGGGTTAGTTCCTAAGGCAGCTAGAGAAATAAATAAGTCTGACTCACTAGAAATTCAAGGAGCATTGTTTACACCATTTAGTTTTAATGTTAGCCCTGGGATGTGGTTATTAATTACTATTAGCCTCACAGGGAGAAGGAAGGTTCGATCTCAGGGCTTAAGTGACTTGCCTGAACATTGAAAAAAGAAGCCTGCAAGAATATTAATAATATAAATCCACAATATATGAAAAGGATAATACATTATGAACAAATGGAATTAATCTGGGAATGTTTATTCATTTAGTGTTTTTTAAACTCTAAAATTTTAATTGATGTAATTCACTATAATAGAATGAGGAAGAAACTCAAAGTTATCACCTCAATAGGTACTGAAAATGATACTTAACAAAATTCAAAATGCATGCATGATTAAAAACTCTCAGCAAACTAGGAAATCAAGGAAACTTCCTCAGGCTGATAATTACCATCTACATAAATCCTAGAACTAACATAATAATGGTGAAGGACTTAAGTGTTCCGCCCCCCACCTGAGATCAAGAATTACACAAAGATGTCCACATTCAGTACTTCTCTTCCACACTATCTTGTGTTTCTAGTCAGTGAAACATGGTAAGAAAAAGGAATAAGAGTTATACAGATTGGAAAAAAAATAATTAAAACCCCTCTGTTAACAGGTGGCATGATTGTTTAATAAAATTAATGAGTTTAAAACATGGTCACAAGATACAAAGTAAATACACAAAGTTAATTGTTTTTACATACTAATACTGACCAATTTAAAAAAAACATTTTAAAAGTATCATTTAAAATAGCCAACACACACACACACACACACACACACACACACACACACACACACCATATAAAATAATTAGGTATTGATTTAATAGAATAGTTGCAACATTGCAACAATTCTCACAAATTCCATTTACACCTTCAATGTAATTCACATAGAAATACAAGGAGTGATTTTGTAGAAATTGACAAGCTGATTCTGAAATTTATGAAGAAAACAAGGGGAAATAGAATACTCAAAGTCATGCTTGGAGCCGTGGCACACGCCTGCAATCCCAGCAGCAGAGGAGGCTGAGGCAGGAGGATCTTGAGTTCAAAGCCAGCTTAAGCAAAAGTGAGCTACTAAGCAACTAAGTGAGACCCTGTATCTAAATAAAATACAAAATAGGACTGAGGATGTGGCTCAGTGGTTGAGTGCCCCTGAGTTCAATCCCTGGTACAAAAACAAACAAACAAACAATCAAACAAAAAACTCAGTCAATTTGGAGGGGAAAAAAACACAGAAACAAAACCAAAACAGAATTGAAGGACTCACATTACCTGACTCCAAGATCAACTTTAGAGGCATGGTTTTCAAGATATTGTAGTGCTGGCAAAGGATAGACATAGACAAATGGAGCAAGAGTAAATGCAGATGTAGGTTCATTTTAAGTAGGTTCATTTAAGGTGTAAAGAAAATTAGTGAAGAAAAGATGGACTTTTCAATGAACAGAGCTAAAATACTGCATACACCATACACAAGCATTTGAAATGGAATGTAACCCAAATTTTGTGCAAAAACTAACTGTATTAAATGCCTAGATTTAAAGTAAAACTTAAAACTAGCAAACTCCTAAAATAAAACAGAAAAATCCCTCTGGTCTTGAGGTTGGCAAAAATTTCTTAAATTGAACACAATAAGTGCAAACTGTGAAAGACAATTTGATAAATTGCACTTCACTAAAATTAAAATAAATCTATTCTTTGAAAGATACAGTTAAGAAAGTAAAATGACAAACTACAGGCTTGGAAAATATTACCAAATACATATTATTTTACATATTTAAAGAACCCTCACGACTCGATAATATAAACAAATCAGTCTTAAAATACATAAATATAAAGTATAAAAATATAAATTGTAAAATACAGATTTAACTCAATCAACCAAATAAAATGATACATTAGCCCAAAGAGATGCTCAACATCATGAAAATAATGAGATACCATTACAAAACTATTACAATTTTGTCTGTCTCTATAGTTATCCATGTAATAAGTGACAATATCAAATGCTTGATGGGGAAGAGGAGCAACTCTCACGCTTTGGTTTTCAAGATGTAAAGTGGAAAACAGTTTGGCAGTTTCTTGAAATCTAAAAATACCCTTCCTACCAAAATCCAGCAATATCACTCCTAATCCCTAGATATTTACCCCCAAAGAATGAAAACACATCTACCTGAGACCTGCAGAATGTGTTATTATCACTTCTTGAGTCACAATTGAAAAACCTGTTAACACACCAAAATTTCCATCATTTGGCAATGGATAAACTGTCTAACATTCTAAAAGTAGAATGCTACTCAACAATATAAAGACCTGAATTATTGACACACTCAACAATAAAGATGAATTTTTACATTCTAGAAACAGTAAAAGATTTGCCAGGACCTGGGATTAGGCCCTGGGTTAACAGCAGGAAAAATGAAAGCACATTTTAGGGAGAAGTACATATTTCATATTCTGCTTGTGGTGGTAGCAGCTATGTAAAGTTTAGCAGCTGTGTAGTATTTGTACACTTAAGACAGATGACTTATGTGTGAACTACTCTCAGTAAACTTGACTTTAAAAAGTGGAAGCCACCTGTGCCTCTTCTGTCTCAGAAATGTTCATCCTAATCTCACTTTCTCACTCTTTACCCTGCTATAATTTGGAGTCTGTCTCTACCATGGTACTAAAACTGACTTTGTCAAGGTCAACAGTCACATTCTGATTGCAGAATTCACCTTCAGTTCTTATGCTTGAGTTCTCATAGTATTTATCTCCACCAATAACTTCTTCCTTTCAATACTTTCTCCTTGCCTTCCAGAATACTGCTCTCTCCTAATCACATTTTCTCAGCTTGATGCATCTTAGAATTTCACATTTAACTTACTTTCTCATTTGGTTTTGTCTATGAGTCATTCATTTTAAAGGTAGAGTTGAGCATTTTAATCAAGGGATTGCTCTTGCACTCAGGGTACTTAGTTGGTACCAATTGGAGGATAGATATGAAAAAGGCAAAACAAAAGGAAGGCAGATTAGGTTGAGAGATTACATGCAGAACGATGGGGATCCAATTTAGATACCAACTGTGGGACTTGGAAGAGACATTTAGAGTTCTTTCTCAACAGAGCTTAGCAATGTCTCCAACACAGCAACAGAGAGAGAAACAGAATTTTTACATGAATAACAAAAGTTATAGTCAATTTCTGCAATTTGAATAATGGTGGAGTCATTCAGCAAGTCAGCAAATGACTTGAAAGAACAGGTTTTAGGGATAAAGTGATGACTTCAGATTGGAAAATACTGAACTTGATAAACTTACCAAGAAAATAGTTAAAAAAATCAAAATCATTCTGTATCCCAGGAAAGAAGTTGAGGAATTTTATATATAATTCCATTTGTAGAACACCTGGAAAGGGTATAATTTCAGAGACAGTAAAGAGATGGGCATTTGCCAAGAATTGAGGGGCAAGGGATGATGGTGTGTGTGTGTGTGTGTGTGAGAGAGAGAGAGAGAGAGAGAGAGAGAGAGAGAGAGAGAGAGAGAGAGAGAGAATATGATATATATCAGTATTTTTTTTTCTGGAGTCAAAAAACATTCAAGTATCCATGCATTTCTACACATTGTTTACACCCCTTGAAAACTCCTCCTTCTTCCTCTGATGTTTCCAATTCATCTCCCAGATTGTGATTCAGATGTCATCTTCTCAAGGAAATCTTTAGATCTGCCTCAAGTCCACCTTCATCCCCTCTGCTATGTAGTTAGATTTGTATCTTTTATGAATTATAATGCCACATTTAAATCACTCTAACAGATGTAGCACTTAGAATACTTGAATACAATGGTTGGTCAGTTTGAATACATTTTCCTTCAAAATATTGTGAATTTCTTAATTCACAATATTTTGGGCCAGTGCCTGGCCCAAAGGAAATGATCAAAGAGGAGACCAGTTTTATGCAACCGGTAAAAACAAGGCTGGGAAAATGAAATAGATCTGAGTTTTAATTCTGACTTTTCCATCTACATGTCTGTATTCCTGGTTAAATTATTTAATCTCTTTGAGTTTAGGTCTCTATAAAATGGGGTCTTCTCTGAAGACCCTGCAAAGACCTCTCCACTTTGAGGCGCTCTCCTGTGCTTGTTGCAGGCTTTCACCCTGGAAGATGGATGGATGGAGGGGCTCAGTTCCTTGAAGGCGGGGGCCCTCTCCAATAAAGGCAGTTTGAAGTCATCAAGAGAGAGTCTCCCGGCAAGAGAGAAGTCATGATCTCTGTGTCGCGAGCCCAGAAATATCAGGGCTTTGCCTTTGCCATATTCTATTGGTTGGAAGCCAGTTACTAGTTCCGCATAGACTCAAGGTTGGGGACTCACACAAGGGTGTGCATGCCGGGAGATGGGGATCCCTGGGAGCCTTATAGAAATCTGCCTACTACATGTGAGAAGTCAATAAAACCCCAAAGCTAGCACAAGGCCTGCTACACAGCAAGTGCTCAAACAGCTGCTTCTATCCAGTGGATAATGACTAATCAAGGGTTCTGCAGTTAACCTGAGTTGCCACTAGATGGTGGTGCGTCCTTCGGAGCATTGTGTTATTAAAGAGGGCACAGAGATTTTAAATATAGGAGCCAAGGAAGCAAAAGACCTTTTTGTAAAATGATGAAATAAAATACTTTTTAAAAGCAGAGGTTTAAGCACCTAAATAAACCTCTTCTGAATCCCTATTGCAGTTATATGATCTATGTTATGTCTTTTCTCTAGAATAAATAAGCTATGCAAACAAAAAACCCACTCGTTGCTTTTATGTACAAGATTTTTCAGATACTCATCCAGACCCCATTAAAAAAAAACACACTTTAGCTCTTAGAGACTTAAAAACGTCTGTAGTTTTGTTTTTTAAAATGTGTTTATATTTTCTAAACAAAATGAAACTCATTGTGGAAAATACAAGAAAATAAAATGAGAAGACAATTAAAAAGCAATCCTAATCTCACACTTTGAAATAGTTTGGTATGTTTCTTCAGATTCCTTTTTCTTCTCTTTCCTTCTATATCTCTCTTCCCCTCCCACAACACATATACTAAAATAAAAATCATGCTTATATATAGCTTTGTATCCTACTTTTATCATATAACATAATATGAGCATTTATATTCCCTAAAACATTTTCTAAAAACATAATTTTAGTGGACTGTATATGCTGAAGATAAACCTCTAGTTTTGTAAATCGGAGATGAAATTTAAATCAGGCAGTTTGATGAATGAAAAGAAAGTGGCCTTCTGAATTCAGTGGAGAGAGAGTTCTCAGATGAGAACTTGCCAAACCTGTGAATTTAACCTTACTGAGACTCAGCTTCCTAAAGTATAGATACACCTGCCTTTCAGGGCTGTTGAAAGAGTAAAATGAGCTAATTCTCAGACAGGGTTCAGTACACTGACTCAACTTTAAGTGTTGTATTAAAAGAATAACACTTTGTTTGCAAATAACTCTCTTCTCCTTAGAGTTTGGGGGCTGGAGAATCTAAAAGTTTCAACTCTTTCATGCTGCCTTGGTCTTTCCAGTGAACAGTCCTCTTCCTGAGCCTATCTAAGGGTGCCAGGAATGAGACAACTCATTAGCACACAAGACACTATCCCTTTGGAGATCACAAGATTTTAGGAATTGTATGCAGATATCAAGGGAAGAAGGCCAAATATATATTCATAATATATTCATATAATTCTATTTTTAATTTTTTTTTTTGAGAAACCATCACACTGTATTCCATAGTGGCTATACCATTTTATATTCCCATCAACAGTGAAGCAGAGTTCCAATTTCTGTTTATCCTTGACAATGCTTGCTATTTTCTGGTGTTTTTATAGTAGCCTTTCTAATGGATGTGAAAAGGTATTTCATCATGATTTTGAATTGCACTTCATTTAGTAAATCATAAACTTTTACATTTATAATAGTGTTAGAGATTTACAGAATTATTGCAAAGATAATACTGAGAATTCCTTTATACTCCTCAACCATTTTTGTTTATTATTGACATTTACATTTACTATAGTACATTTTTTCCCAATTAACAAATCAATGTTAATGCATCATTAACTAAAGTCAACCTTTATTTAGATTCTATGAGTTTCTTCCTAATTGTTTTTCTTCTCCAGGATTTCATTACAATTAGTTGTCATGTCTTCTTAGGCTCATTTAGGCTGTAACAGTTTCTCAGATTTTGCTTGTTTCAGTGACCCGGATAGTTTTGAGGAGTACTGGTCAGATATGTAAAATGTCCCTCATCTGAGATTTTCCTGGTATTTTTCTCATGATGAGACTGGAAAATGTGCTTTTAGAAGGGAGAACACAGATAAAGTACCTTTCTTATCCTATCTTATTCAAAGATGTAGACAATCAATGTGACTTACCATGTTGATGGTAACCTTGAGCATAGGTTTCAGAGGTAGTATTTCTGAGGTTTTTGTTTTTTTAAATGTGACTTCCAAAATCTAATTTGTTATTATCTTATTACTACTATAGCAGCAATATACATAAGTAAGGTTAGTATGTAATCCTCTCTCTTGTATAAATTTAGATGCTGAATTTATACTAGTTTTATCATAGTGCATTAAATTTTCTTTTTCTGGAAGAGATACTCTATCATGAGGGTCATTATTAATTTATATCCTGGAAGTTTTTTTGTTAAGAACCATTTGCAATATTTCTCCTACCTGTCATATGTTATATAAAAACAATCAAACTGGCTACTTGATTTTTTTTCCTTCCCCTCAAATTATACATTATTTTCTGATTTTCAAATAGACTACTATAAGTTACAAATAGCATTTTTAGGTATATTTTAATCTTCTTTGTATCTGTTTTTATAGTAAATTTTCAGTTGAGCTTAATTTTAAAATGATTCCTGGATAAATTTTTCAACTGTTTGTTTATGTTTTCCCTCTAACAGTTCTAACAGTTCTTGAATCTTTTAATTCCACTATTAATTTTACTTTATCATTTGTTACTCATTGTTTTTATTTTTCATTTCAGCTAATCTTTCATTTTTCAGATATAGAAATTAAAAAATTGAACAATATTTTCATTATATCTTATGATTTGTTTTTAAAATTAGCTGTAGTCATAGTAAATGTTTTCACATATTATTTTGCTATTCATGTTTTGAGATAGTAGATAGTGTAAGAGACTATTACTTATCTTCTAGTGAAGGCATTTTTGAGTTTTTGTTTAAAGAGTTATTATTATTTTATACAATTCTTTCCACTTTTGTCAGATAACTATCTCTAAGGTTTAAAACTGTATTTATATTTCCTTTGCATTCAGGATTGTACTCATGCTATCAAAATATCTATAAAATTAAGAATTCATTTTATTTCTAGTATTTATTATTCAATATGAAGATGCATTGGTTTCCCATTGTGCTAATCAAATTTACATATGCCAATATTAAAATTATATGTCCTACTATTTAATATACAAGATATGTATACTGTTTTATTCCTTTTATTAAATAAATCTACATTTGATCAAATTCTCTTATTTTCCTAGCTGCCAAAATGCCAGTGTTATGGATTTGTTCATTTCTTAATTGTTTATTTGAAAGTTTTTTTCTAGCTAAGAAAAATTCTATATTTTATCTACATATTTTAATGTTTAAATTTGCCTCCTGAAAGATGGTGTCCATTGTGTCTTTCATCTAATTTAGTATTTGTTGAGCCTTCTAAATCTAAGTCTGGTTGTTTTCATTAATTTGGGGGGATTCTCAAGTGTTCCAACTTCTAACATTGCCTTTTCCTTATTTTCTTTATCTTCTCCTGCAACTTCAATTAGATGGATGTTGATCCTTACTATTATATCTTCCATGACTCTTATTTGCTCCCTTTTACTTCCTGATCTCTTTCAGCTGAATCCTGGAAATTCCTTCAGATCTATCTTCTTATTCAGTAATTCCCTTATTGTTGGTATCTAATTCATTATTTAATTCTCAATGGATTTCTTATTCCAATAATTATATATTTTATTTCTAGAAGTTCCTAATAGTTCTTACCTTTCTAAAATACTTTGCTTCTTCAACCTATAGTTCTTTCCTTTTTAAAATGACTTTTATTTTTTTTTTAAAGCTAACATGTGCATTAGAGGAAACAAAAAAATGCAGAAAGCAAAGAAGGAAATCATCCACAATCATGAGCAGCTTGTTGGACATGTGCTTCTAGGTCTTCTAGGTCTTGTGTGTACTTAGTGTGTACATACAAATCATCGTATTCTATGTGATTGAGATCATACAGTGCACCTCATGTTTTTCAACACATCCTGCCTTTCTTGGGGACAAATATTTCACTGAAGACAAAAGTGGCAAGAGGCTTCAAGATAAAGTATTGGCAGAGTTACAATTAAAATATTGCATTCCCTTAATGTTTGATCTTTTTTATTTTCATGTATTTTAACTAAATAACATATGAACATTCATCTAGATGTAATCTTTGTTGTTTCTGATATATATATTCATAATTCTTTGCTTCCTCATTTTTTGGTAATTTTTATGATGATCTCATATTTCTTGGAATTTTATCTTGGGAATTATTTGATGGCTGAGCTTAAATTGTTTTCCTCCAGAGAAGGTTTGCCTTTCTTTGCTAGTTGCCTGAGATCCACTCTAAATTTTTGACTTGTTATATGGTAGCCTAAATTCATGATCAACATGAAAATTCATATTAGTAATTAGGAATCCTCAGGGAAATTTACTTTTTAATTGACCTCCCTCAAGACGAATACCTATCACCACCTCATGCCTTTGGGTGATTTATAAATTTATCATGCAAAAAAAGAAAGCACAACTGTACATAAAGGCAGAATCGTAGAATTGATTGTTTTTTTCTCTTGTACTGCAAAGCCAACCTTCTCTGGTACACTTAGTTGCATAAGATGAAGCTCTAGTCTACACCATGAGGACTCAAGGGATGATCCCAAGGCACTGCTAACTTGTACTACATTCTGAAAGGTGTGTTCTATATTTTAATCTAACTTAAGATGTACTATTTCAGAAAGGAATTTTTAGGTCATTTTCCTAAAGTTCTAGTCTACCTAATTGTCAATAAGCCAAATTGTATATTTATTTTGTAGATTCTGTAGATTTTATCAGTGTAAGACCTTCCTTATTCCAGCTTCATACTTTTTACTTTATGTCCTACTTTGTCTGCATTGAGTATTTTCCTTCCAGCATTATTGTTTTTGCCTCGAAAATTGCTGCCTCATAATATATTTAAACCTTTTATTTGTAACACAGTTTTTGAATCTTTGCCTTCTGCTGGTAAGTTTAACCACTTATATTTATTTTTATAACAATTGTTTTGTCTGGCTTGCATCTTCATTTTCCATTTTGTTGATTTTTATTGTTTGCTATATGGTGTTTTTATTGGGCATATTAGTTTGTGGATTTTTATCTTTTCTGTCTTCATGGAATTTTTCATGTTTGGCTTTCATTAAATCACTTCCAAATACTAGTTTTAACAAATCTTTTAACCTATGTTCCCCTAATTATCAAGGTTAAAATGAAGTCATATTGCTTTGGGTACTCTATCTGTAGGATAAGGAACTGAGCATGTTTTTATAAAACCCCAAGCTCTCTACTATAGCTTGACCTTTGTTAACATAATCATGAATCTGGGAACAGATCATTGCCATATAACTATTATTTTTACAATTCAAAATTTAATTTTGGAGAATAACTCTGGACAATTATCATATTTTATGATCTTTATTTTGCAAAATGATTTAAACAAAACTTCAAATTCATGTTCACTAACTATGCTAGGGAATAGTCAAAACCTAGCCTCAGATTTATAGCTGGAAGACAATGCCTGTTCAGTTTTTAGTAGTTAATAATCACTTGTAGTAATAAACTAAAGTGGAATCTCATCTATTTCATAGATGCTTTGGACAAGGGAACACAAGGGATTCCAGCCAAGGGTTTTCTCTCTTCGGCTGTATCTCCTATATCTCTTCTGGGTTGCATTATATAAAGCTCTCTGTCTTTACTTTTTCCTTGTTACTCCCTACAAGTTGCCATTTTTGACATGTAGGGAAAGTTTTGACAGATATTGAGTATAACAAAATGGTCTTTGGAAACTGTTAGATCTGAATTTGAATTCTGATTCTGCAGTTTCTAATTCTCTGGAGTTTTATAAGCTCTATAAGATCTAATTTATTCAACTTAATATCTATCTCATTGTGAAGTTATGAGAAATAAATCGTGCTGCAAAATATTTAGTAGAGTGACCTACACACAGTACCTACTTAGTAGCAGTAGCTATTGTTGATAATGAATTCAATATTCTGCATATTTTAACTAAATAGCATTTAGAATTCATATTTATAAAACAGACATTTTAACATAAATTCACATTTCAAATGGTTCTTTCATTAATTGAATTTTAAAATTAGAGAGATTGTTATCTTTTTAACAAATGTCAAGTTCAAAACATTAAGATAAATATCATTGCTCTCTAGTCTTGTAGCTATTTATTTTTTTTCCAAAACATTTGCAAATTAATTTCTTTATTCAGTTTTCACAACACCACCTACAGGTGGATAGTACCAAGGTGCTCCATCTTTGGTATTGACAAAGCTAAAGCTCAGAGAAACTAAATGACTACTGTAGGATCACACATTTAATTGGAGTCATTACTAGAACATTTGACTTAGAAAAACCTTCTTCCTCTTCCATATCTGTTAAATAAATTTGTCAGTTAATATATGGAAAATCACTAAAGAAGAATATAAGTCAATCTATAACATAATATGCCAAAATTTTAATCTTTTGAGCATACTAAGGATGAAATGGAAAATGAAGTAAAAATGCAGAGAAATATTCCCTATTGTATTTTTAATAAATTCTATTTATTTTATAAAGGGAATAATGAAATTTACTCAGTTAATAGACAAAATATGGTGTTGACCCACAGTAAGTTAGAATCTTGAGGTTTTGGCCAACTAGTAAATTTAAAGAAATAATTTTAGTTTTCTATTTGTTTGTTTGCTTTTAATCAAGAAAACTGTATCAAATAATTTGATTGTTCTATGGGCCATTGCCACTGGTTAAGGAAGAACTCAAATATCAACCCAAGACTGGCTCCCTGAATTGACACATTTAACTGGGTATATGAATTCTGTATATCTCAGCTTCTTTCCATCCATCAGAGCTTCATGGACTTTTTTGGATCAAGTGTCTCTTTGGAAATTTGCTGAAATTTTTTATTACATGTATACTACATGTAAATTTTATACTACATAATACTTGTAAAAATGTGTAACATGGGCCCAATCCACATTTACAGAGTACAAAGTTCTAGGAACATGTCCTAAGAATCTTCTTTTCAAGTACACACCACAACCAAGCAATTATTATAGTACATTTTAAAGAGTCACTATTATAAATTATCTCCCCAGGAAAATGTAATCACAATCACAAACTATTGCTGATACATTAAAATAATATATAGATTTTTAATATCCATTCATGGGTACTTTAGACATCTGTGAATGCCAGATTCATAATCCTTGCATTAAATAAAGACTATATTACCTTACTATATTGCATTAGGCTCTTTTATACATGAGAAAAGACCAAACTGCATGTTTGTTTTAATTTTGGAAATTGATGCTAATACTGTACAACTTACTCCAAAATATACCTGTCATACTGTATTATTTTATAGTACTATATTATAGTAGAATATACAGTTTTGAAATATTCCATTTAATATACAGTACTCATTATTAATACGTATATAGAAAGTAAAGACAGAAAGAGGCATTCACAGTTATAATTCTTACCATACAGTTAAGGAAAGCAAATCACAAATATTAAATGATAAACAGGAATGCAGTGTCATCTTTGCTAGGTTCATGATGGGCCCCAGACATTCCAGGACAAACAGGAGTGAGAATTAGTTACCAAGGGGAGGCATTTCAGTGAAGGTAAGTACGACATGAGCTGACCTTGAACAAAGTTGGAATTTTCAATAAGTGAAAAGCAAGAGGGAAAGCTTTGAATATGTTTAATTTTTATTCTAGTAAAATATGTTTTAATACAGGCCGCTTATGTAGTGGGCAGTGGAAAGTAATACTGAGGGATAAATAAAAGCCAGATTGTGGAGAGCCTTGAATGTCAGGCAGGCCTTTACCAGACCAGTAATTTACTTGGCCTTTGACATTATTTTTGTAGCTGTGCAGACGAAAATATTAATAAATTTGTGAGAAATGACAAACAGCACCACTAAAGAATGTAAAGCCGATTCTTACTAAGGCAGAGAGAAAGCAAACATTACTTGGAATAGCAACACATCCAACCCAATACAAAGCAGGTTTTTGTAATTCACCATAACTTGAGTGTTTAATCATTCACTTTTGACAAGAAGAAGGAAAAAAGGACTAAGCAAGAGCAGAGCCGTTTCTGATGATTTACTGATCAAAGCCAATTAGGATGGTTCTGGTTGAACTCGGTTGAGTTTCTCTGAAATTACTTTTCAAAGCAACGTCAACAAGAGTGAGCATGTGCAATGCTGTGCTTTCTATGTGTTAGTCCATAAAATAACTAAAAATCACTTACCTATACCCACTGAGCTTCAGGATGACTTTTGAAGTTTTAAATCAAGGGAAATGTAGAACTGAATGCAAAGCATTTTGCTATTTTGTCTTTCATATGAGGATGTCAGAATATTTTTCACATAATAGACTGAGTGAAATTTTTCTCTATTTTCAGTGTTTATTTTATCCGAGATAGGATTTGCTTATGAACAAATACCAAACCTAGAGAGTGTGTCTCTATCCTATTTTCAAAGTAGTATTATAATAGAGTGAAAAAGTGGGCACTGAAGACACAACCCATTCTTTATTTTATACACAAAACAAAATCTTTTTATACAAAACAAATCACCAGTTTTTATGTTTTCCTGGTATCATTAAGTTTGGGGGTAGTGCATATAAAATACATTTGACAGAACACATTTTTATAATTTTATGAAAAATTTGTTTTCCCTTAACTATTTCACACACACACACACACACACACACACACACACACACACACACATATATATATATATATATATATATATTTTTTTTTTTTTTACTTTACTGATGATTAAACCCTGGGGTCTTCTACCACTGACCTACATCTTCAGTCCCCTGTGTCTGTCTGTCTCTCTTTTAAGTTTTTATTTTGAGATAGAGTCTGGCTGTTGCTGAGATTGGTCTCCAAGTAGCCCAACTTGGGATCCTCCTCCCTCAGCCTCCCAAGTTGCTGCAGTTATAGGCAAGCACCTCTTCTCCCAGCAATGACTATATATTTTATATTATTTTAGTCCAGCTCATCATGTTATTTTACTTGGAGGCACCACACTGTAGAGAAAAAAAAATATCTCATCTTAAAGAGTCAGGCAGTCTGGGTACCAGCCACAACCTTGCTCAGTTTCATCACCTATGAAATGATGGTGGTAGTGCACTCTTCATCATTTATTGAAATTACTCAGTGGTCACATAAATAAAACTCTTATTTCACTGCCTGGTTCAGATTTGGGTCTCAATAAGTGCCAGCATCCTCCACTCATATTCACTGTTTACCTCTCAGCTATCATTTCTTGTAGCTGAAAGATACATGAAAGTTTTCCCTTTTCTTTTGTTTGCTCTTTGCACTGAAAGTTGAAATATTTGATAATCAAGCTTATTTTAGTTGTATCTAGAATACCAATAACTGACAAACAAGAACCAAAAGCAATGATCAAATTTCCAATCCTTATTTTTCAACATAGGATTTTGTAACACATATCTTGGTTCTGGAGTATGTCCAGATAGATGAGGTCACTTATGGTGAATGACCTCTGGAAAAGTGAAATGTAACTATAATCAACACAGAGTACATTGTGGACACTATGAAACCTAGTTATCTTCATGGAGGTAGGGAATAATGGCAAAGACAAGCAGTGTTTATGAGCACTTGGGATGACCTGGAACCACATGCTTTGAGCAATTGCCTCATTTAAATCCTCATAACAGCCTTCGAAGCAAATTAGCTTTTTATAGATTTAAAAAATTATTATACGATTATTGAGTTGGAGGATCTTCTTACATTCAGTAAGTTCTCCACTTAACAAAGTTTTCTACTGTTATCTATTGATAAATTATGCATTTATGTATAATACTTACTTAAAAATTATGACAGCATCTCAGGATTGGAAAAATCAGTAGAAGCTATTGAATGCCATAACTTACCCTTTCTTAAATTTCTACTGTAACATCCATGCTAAGGTATTTATTTCTGAATTTATACATTTTCAATGTCAGGTAAAAGGCTGTCTCCCAAGACATCTGATTCTATTATTTGGTCAGCCCACCATATTTATGGTAGGCATACATATGATATCGTATGGCATCTTACTATTAGTACCAGTTTTCACAGATGGAACCAAACTAACCACAAAATTTGATGGGATGGATGTTCAGCCATATTAAGACCCTTCTGATGTGCAGGGCTATTTGCTTTTCTTCAGATTCAATATCCCATTTCCTTCAATTTCTCTTTGGCATGATTTAAAGTAAACTATTTTTTTTAGATTCTTTTTACTAGCATCTGTATTTTTATCGCTTCCTATTAAAATAAAAATATTTGCACATAGATATGAAGTGAGAGACTGAAGTTTCCTTTTTCATAGATATTATCATTCTCCATGACAGCCCCATTACCACATAAAAGTTTTGGAAATCACATTACATTACTATGGCTCTGTATTCCAATGATAGGTTGAGATAATATACACAAAAGTAAGCGAGTCATGTACACTGGTGCATGCCTCTAATCCTGGCTACTAGGGAGGCTGGGGAAGGAGGATCACAAGTTGAAGATCAGCCTGGGTAACGAGTGAGACCATCTAAAAATTAAATTTTAAAAAGGGTTGGGGATGTAACTCAGTGGTAGAGCACCTCTGGATTCAAACCCCAGTACTGAAAAACTAAAAAATAAAGAAGACAATATAAGTAAACCATAAACTACAGAATAATGTTAATAAATATTTTCCTTGGTTATTATGATTATTGTCAATTGAAACCCATATGTCTCCATGTGATAAACTATGTCTCCTTCATCCAGTTTCATATTTGCTTAATCTCAGGTAGAAAGTGATAGCCATTCTCTTCTCCTCTCCACCAAAATGGTGTGTGCACTTGACTCCATTCCTTATCAGATCTTCTCACAAGACATTCATGATCAAGAAATTCCATTCTAAGAAACAAAAGTGAAATCATCCTATTCCGCAAAAGATTTAGATGAAAACCCATGATAAAATGAGTTACCATAAACCCAGGTAATACAATCAGGTCCAAGAGGAGAGATTGGAGAACCAAGCTTGGTTTATAGGGAATTACATAACATATGGCTCATATTTTATGCTATGTTAAAGTGATATTATTATTATCATTTTAATAATTTCTTTGTTTCTAGCTGATTGGTTCAGTAATAAATATGTGAAACCTCTGTTGGAGAAAGAGAGTCAACTTTTCTCCTCAATTCATGAAAAACTGTCTCCTTTAGCCAACACAAGAAATTTGATTTGCCTGCACAATATCTATCCTGTTCTGTTATTCTTTATATTTGGGGGGTGTGTGTGTGTGTGTGTGTGTGTGTGTGTGTGTGTGTGTGTATTTTAGTTGTAGATGAACACGATATCTTTATTTTATTAATTTATTTTTATGTGGTCTGAGGATTGAACCCAGTGCCTCATGCATGCAAGGCAAGTACTCTACCACTGAGCTGCAGACCCAGGCCCATATTCTGTTATTCTTATTCTATTCTGTTCTTTTTCCCCCATCCCCATTTTTCTCTTCTCCTTTTGTAAATCATTGTAATCAGATATATAGACTAATTTACATATATTCATGTAGTTTATTAAGGTTTGTGTATATGTACATATTGTGCTAACACCCTCAGTTTCTTTCTTTTTCTATTTGTCACCATGCTGTTCAGCTTTCATGCCCTATCACCTGGTTTCCATCACAACTTACCTGACTTCAGTTACAGGGACAATTTTAAACTCAAATGCTACCTCAGAGTAAATTTAGAAAGGATTATCTTTTAGCATGGATGTTACAGTAGAAATACAACATAAATGACTACCTTCAGCGTAAAATTATTATCCCTGTCAGGTAACATATTTATATTTTCTAAGGATTCCAAGATACAAAAATCTCATCCTAAAGTAATTGCTTTAGTGGTAAGAATTGGAGGCCACTCCATCATTCTGGGTATAACTTCTCACTTGGCACTGACTAAATAAAATTTCCATAAGTTTCAGTTACCCCCTCTCAGAAAATGTAAATAAATAAATTTCAAATAAAAATTCAAGCACCAATTACTCTAAGTATTTCTCAAACACTACATATATGCAAATTACTCCATTTTAAAGAATGAAATGGCACCAGATTTCAGAGGAGTATAGTTGTTCTTTCATAGAGGGTGAAATTTAGGTTAAGCACCACATAAGTACAGCCACCCCTTTATATCCATGAGAGCTCAATTTCAGGACTTCTGGGTATACCACACTCCATGAATGCTCAGGTCATGTAAGTATTTGCCTATAACCTACATATATCCTCCTGTATACTTTAAGTAATTTCTAGATTACTCATGATACCTAATACCATGGAAATGTTATCTAAATAGTGGTAAGCCATATTGCCTAGGGAATAATGACAAGAATATAGTCTGTACATGTTAAGTACATGCACAATTTGTTAAATGTTTTTGATTAAATATGCAGATGTGAAACTTGCAGAGAACCAACTCTAACTCTTGCCACAGTCTGAGTTGATGAAAGCCCCTGCTCTTTTTCCATAAGTTTTTCTTCTCTCCATTTCCTGCATAGATCAATAGATTTGAAGTTACCATGAATTTCTTAACCACTAATCAAAAGCAAAACAGAAAAAAAGCAAAAAAAGAAAACCCAGCATTTCTATTGTTGTGAAGAAAAGCAAAATCTAGCCCTAATTTTCCATCATAGAAGTTGCTCAAAATAGCAATCTGTGTTTAGATTCCTCAAAACCCAGTTTTTTTTCATAATAATAGTTTCCTTCAGTGTTGTGATCAGATTAACATTAACTAGTGTGACTTGTAAAGGGGAGGCACCACATATTAAGCACAGATTGGATCTAAAAATAGCAAGTGTGCCTGTAATTGGCACAAATGAGTCTTACGCTAAGCCCTGCTGATCCTGCTTGGGAGTGATGAGTCAAAACTGAGTCCTCACACTTGCCACCAAAGGGGAAGAGAGAGGCATTGAAGAACAAGAACACTTTTGGAAATGGTACAAAATCATCAGAAACTTGCTCTATCCACCTTGTAGGTGTGAGGTTGGGTTTTCCTCCTTTTTTCAGAGACATGTTTGGAGCCAGGACACATGGTTTTCGCATTTTAATGGTGATGCTCATAGGTAATCTGTTCTTTTCTTATTTTTATATATAATTGGTGCCATCATTACAGTTTTAAGATGCTTATTTGGCAACTATGGTTTATTATAATGGTACTACTATCATGTGAAAAGTAGAACAGTTGAGTAAGGGAAAGTAGATATTACCATGCATTGAGCTCTTAGTTTTTATATTTAATTTATTCTTGAATTTATTTATTAAGATGAAGAAAATACTTTGGTCAAATGAAACAGATCAAGAAGAAACTCGTTTATTTTTTATGACTTGTAGAAATAACTTACCAAATAATCATTGATTATAACTTCAAAAGTCATTTTCATAGCCAGTGATGTTTATATTATACATAAAGTCTATGTTTTTATCCATTAATACAATTTATTCTGATTAGTGTATGTGATATACCAGGTAGTAGAGATTTTCTGTATCATTATTTTTTAAGAAAAGTATTATCAGAATCAGAACTAAAAGAATTTTAGTAAAATAGAATAAAGTGACAGTTTCTCGTTAATTAAATTAACTTCATATAAACAAAATGATAGTAAGCTTCAAGTAACATGCCTCACACTATAAATACTTGGAAATAAACAACAAATTCATAGTCAACTAAAATATCCAATTAAGAAGACCAAATGGCACCTATAATCCCATAAATAATGCCTAATCCTTTTGTTTTTGTTAACAATAGAGCTTCTCTTTGTTCAAACAGTCAAATAACCAATGAAAGGATTTTCAATCTGTTTTCCTACTTTTAGTTTGCTGGGTTCCTTAAATAAATATGTTGGACTTTATTTTACTTTGAAGATGTCAATAGAATTGATTTTTTTTAAAGCAAGAACATAAATCACTGTTATCATCACACTTTTCAAATTCTGTTTATTGTTCTTGAGACATTTGACCCTAATACAGGCTTTCTTTCTTTCTTTTTATTGTTTTGCTTGTTTATTTGTTTTGAATGATGGCAGAATTTAAAACTAGCCCCCCACCCTCTTTCTCTATCTCTCTCCATAGAGAGAGATAGATAGACTTGGTAGTTGTTTTATGGAAGATCAAGTGGAAGTATTACAGGAAAAAAAAATCTAGTAGTAAACAATAAAAAAAGCCCTACCATCATATTTGCTGGTAAAGTATAAATGAAAGAGCTGTAAATTGTGAGGAAATAAGCATCCTATTTCAGGCCCTAATAGTCCTCTGTGTGAACAATTTTAATAGCTGCCTGGAGTGTCTTTCTGTCTCTAGTTTTTCTTCACTTCATTCTGTTACATATTCCAGTGGGAGTGATCTTTATGAGAAACCACATTGGTCTTCTATCCAACGATTACTTTATTGTTTCCAATGGCCAGAAAATAAATAAACGAGTAAATAAATAAAAATAAAAACTTTCTCAGTTCCCAGACTTCCTGTCTGGCTGCATTGAGTCTTTCCGACTTGATTTTCCTTCATACATCCTTCTTGCCAACCAGATTGCCCAACTCATTGTCAATCTCAAAATGCCTTGAAATTTTCTTCCATCGAAGAGTGTTTTGTTTAGTCACTTCTTGGTATATGACGACTCTTTTGTCAATCTGACCCATACTTGAAACTTTGTGAAATCTTCTCTAAGGTTTCGAGTGTTTGATCTTCACATATTATCCACACCAAATGTGAGCCTACTGTTTACAAGGTATTTCCATAAATATGCATTTTGTCCTTCTATGATGTCATGAGCATATTGAAACATATTGAAGTCGATACTCTTCTATTTTGCTTCTCCCACAATCCTCTGTGAATAGGACACAGACCAGGTATTTTGTAAATTTGAGAGATGGTAAATTGAAGGGTCAACTAAGGGTACTAACGTGAGTCATAGACATCAAAAAATAGAAAATCACAATAAATGAAGATAATAGATTTCAGGAATTTGAAATGTTTATACTCATTCAAGATCATGTAAAGATTCTTCAGAGGTAGTTATAAACAGTGGGTCTACAGAGAGATTTCTTTCAAGAGACAATGTTTTGAATTACATAGCACCCCTCAAATTTAGAGTTAGAGGATACATTCCAACCCCAAGCAAAATAAGTCTGCGTCAAGAACAATTTCAGTATCCCCTAAACATGGGGTGGGGAAAGAAATCATCAGTTTAGAAGAGACTCTCTACCTGGTTAAGGAATCTAAATACTAATAGGGGTGACTGGTAATCTGAGGTAGCAGGAAAGAGAGGGAGAGAGAATTCCTGCTGTGCCGGAAATTGAATGTCCATTCCCCTCAACTGCAGGTCAAAGGTACAGGAATCCTGAGGTCCAGATGGGCAACCCATGATAGGAATATCAGTGAAAGGACCAGGTAAAAGGGAACCTTCCCAACAGGCCTCTGTCAGAAGGTGAGGGAGCCCACATGGACAGAGAGAGTTGGTGAAAAAGGAGTCAGTGTCTGTAAACCAACACATATGGGGTGGAGGGAGAAGGGAACTGTGAGAACAGCTAGTCATAGGAAAGGCCAGGCCTCCCTTCCTCACAGGTCCCTACAGGAACAGAGCAGAAGAGGGTCCAAGGAACTCAGAAATGACCCTAGAGCAAATATGAACTTTAAGGACCTTCTAGTCTCAGTGGACATGAATCATGCTACATTAGCTCTTGTCAGGTGAAAACTCCCTGTATCCTCTTCCCCTTCAACAAACTCCAGTCTTCCCCTTCAGCAAACTCTACTCCCTGTATCCTCTTCCCCTTCAACAAACTCCAGTCTTCCCCTTCAGCAAACTCTACTCCCTGTATCCTCTTCCCTCCCACAAACTCTAGTCCTCTAAGGGTCAGAACACTTAGAAGTTTGGAGATAGAGACAGTAAAGGAACAGAAACAGAGGGAAGAAATTTTTCAGGTCTTTCTTTAAGACAGCCTAAGTTTGGCCTATTAGAAAAAGAGATTTAGGTTATTATGAATTGCATTGAGACTTTTATAATTATATGTGACTGGCCATTTTAATTGCCATTTGTTTAAAAAAAATGATCATGACTCTGTTATCTAAGAGTGAGCAGAAAAATCTTGCAGTCTCCTGGAGATATTATCCAGAAGCAAGGCACATCTTTCCCCTATTAGATGTATTAACAATGGAGTGAGAGAAAAATAATAGTATTTTGCTTGGTTGTACTTCACATCACAAGTTGTTCAATATTCCTCTTAATTAAATACTGGTTGATTAATTATTTTTAAATCCTGGGAAAATCAAATTTAAGAAAATATCTTCTAATATAAAAGTTTAACTTATTCATAAAGTCAGTAAAATTAAACTTGCACTAGAATACTCCTTTAGGATTTAGCTTTACCTGTCATACCTTTGTCAGTTCTCTGTATTAAGAATGATTAAGTAACAGATTGGTTCAGTTCAACTCTGTTCTATTCATCAAACATTTTAAATCATGTACCCTTAGCACTGTGAAGGCATTGTCAGAAATTTTAGTTTATAGTGCATTTACTATTTTCACAGAGCTTAATTTTTTTAATTAACAAGGGCTATATTGAAGTAATCCAAGTACAGTAACATATAAGTACAATAGAATCCAATCAAGTTTCTAAATGTATGGTACATCAATGGCAGCAGATACTCCAAGATTAGCATTGTCTACCTATATCCAGAAGTATACACAAGAAGAGCATTTTGGAGTTTGGATCAGATTCAATGTGTTTATTACTTAAGGATGGTCATTATTGATTAATTCATTCAAAAACCTCATCAAACAATGCCAAATACAAGCCAACCACTAAGCTGTGTTTTAGACATACATTGATGAATAAAACAGTCATTTTCCCTTGCATGACGGAACTCACAATCCAATGAGATTCTACACTAACATGCTATCCATGTAAATCTCCCATTATGTAAAATTGTGCAATCGAGGGGTACTACCTAGACCACACATTTTAGATTGTCTCTTTCAATGATCCCAGCACTATTCAAATGTTGTCAGGAGAGGGTTAATTCTTTTGTTTATTATCTTTTAGTAATGGCCGACACTCTCTGAGACCTTATATCCAAATGATGATACGAGCATTGTATATGACTTCACTCACTTCATGGGTTAAAAAACCCTACGATACAAAGAAACACTCTTATTCACCCCATTTTGTAGATGAGGAAGTTAAGACACAGAAAGTAAATGTATCTTGTTTAAGATCACAGAGCCTAACTGGAATTCATATCTAACACCATATCTAACAGCCTTTTGATTAAATTTTTTAAAACATTTATTCAGACATTACGTTAATTGGGAACTTTATTGCCAAAGCTCTTTAATCTGGGTGTGATGTTTATTCTTTACATGTAAAAACATGAAGGCATGACTTAATAAACCCTTCTCGGAGGGTATTAATGTATGAGAAAAGGCAGAGCTGCTTAATGCATCAGGATCCTTTGGTTAGAAAAGGATTTTTCCATCAAGAAGCCTTGTGCCCTTTAAAGATTTCAGACTACTCTATTTTGGATAAAGTAGATTTTTCCCCCCTTCAATTGATTTGTATGATTTACACATTGTTTGCAGTATATGTACTGGTGGCAACAGTAAAGAAGAGTGCACTGTTGTCCAATAAAAAACAATATTACTTTAGATTTTTTAAAACATAGTTTAGGGTCACATTATAAATTAGCTTTAGTATTTAGACTTTGTTCTTCCTAAACCTCCATTTCTTCTGTGAAAATGAACTAGGAATATCTGCCTTGAACACCTCAGACAATTGCGGGGAGCACAAATACAATAATGTGGAGGAAGGTATTGAAGAAATCATAAAGTGTTCCACGTATATCAAATTTTGTTTTCATTATTTGTTCATTTGAATTTATCATCATTCTTAAATGATATTATATTTCTTCCTATTACATTGATTAAATAAATTCTAATAATTATTTTACTGGATGTCTTTCTTCGGCTTGGAGTTAGGAAAGAGAGTAAAGAAAAATGAAGTAAAAATTTTAAGCAGGGGCTTGATACGGGATAGATGCCTTGTTTTATTCTAGAATTGTTGGGAAGGAGGAAATGGGAACTTCCATCCACGTAAGAGCTCCATAGTGTGAGATGTCCAGGTCTTTGTATCTTGCAAATTTTGGTTTTAGGAGTTATCTGGCACACAAACAAGATAGAAGGAAACATCACTATATCCAAATAGGATAGAGTGAAATAAATGGATAAACTTGTTATTTAACTACTATAAATTGCAAAATACACCCACAAATTAATCATTTATATGTAGGATTAGTGCCAAGAGCAATATTTTCCCTTTTTAATTTTTATGGTATTTAGTGCTCAATGTATATCTGACAGTGGTAGTTTGAATCAATCACTGTAATCAACAAATGATCTATTTCTACAGAAAGAATTCAAAGTCTATCATGAATGCTCTTCTCATTACAATGTATATGGAATGGTCAAATTGATCTTAATCTTCCTCAAGAACTATATTTTATTCCTTTACAGTTTTAAATTTGAGATAGGTCTAAACTGGGTGATTATACATGAAAGTTATGTGAAATTTCTATTTCTAATCTGAATATATCTATTTTTTAAATTTGCTCTAATTAGTTATATGTGACAGTAGAATGCATTTTGACACAGCAAACATATGGAGTATAACTTCTCATTCTTGTGACTGTACATGGTGTAGAATCAAAGCAGTCGTGTAATCATATTGAATATACCTATTTCTAACCTATTGTTTATTATTTAACAGGAATTCATTGTGAAGAAGACATCGATGAATGTTCATCAAACCCTTGCCAAAATGGTGGTACTTGTGAGAACTTGCCTGGGAATTATACTTGCCATTGCCCATTTGACAACATTTCTGGAACATTTTATGGAGGAGAGAACTGTTCTGACATTCTCCTGGGCTGCACCCATCACCAATGTCTAAACAATGGAGTATGCATACCTCACTTCCAAAATGACCAACATGGATTCAGCTGCCTATGTCCACCTGGATATACTGGATCATTGTGTGAAACTGTCACCACACTTTCATTTGAGGGCAATGGCTTTCTATGGGTCACAAGTGGCCCACATACAACCAAGGACTCAGTTTGTAACATAGCCTTCAGGTTTCAGACTGTTCAGCCAACAGCACTTCTACTTTTCCAAGGGAACAGGGACACATTTGTAAAGATGGAGTTGCTAAGTGGCTACATTCACTTATCAATTCAAGTTCATAATCAGTCAAAAGTGCTTCTGTACATTTCCCACAACACCAGCGATGGAGAGTGGCATTCAGTGGAGGTAATATTTGCTGAGACCGTGACCCTTACCTTAGCCAGCAGCTCTTGTACAGAGAAATGCATCGCTAAAGCTCCTTCTCCATTTGAAAGGACTCAATCAATATGTGCTTTTCAAAACTCTTTTTTGGGTGGTTTACCAGTGGGATCAGCCAGCAATGCAGTCACTCTGCTTAACATCTATAATATCCCATCCACACCTTCGTTTGTAGGCTGTCTCCAAGACATTAAATTTGATTTGAATCCCATTACCCGGGAGAACATTTCATCTGGCTTGTCGTTAAATGTCAAGTCAGGCTGCGTGAGGAAGGATTGGTGTGAGAGTCAACCTTGTCAGAATAGAGGACGCTGCATCAACTTGTGGCTCAGCTACCAGTGTGACTGCTACAGGCCCTATGAAGGTCCCAACTGTCTGAGAGGTGAGAGGGGATAGGTGCCTAGGAGTGTTGTGCCTCAGAGCAGAGCAATCACTAGAACAGCCTTGCTATTACTGATATGAAGCATAATGATCCTCAGGACTTACACTGCTGTTTGCCCACTAATGAGAAAACAGAAGAGTGCAGGGCTGTGTTTTCATTTTCAGTGGATTCATAGGAGACCTGAGTTTCTCTCAGTCAGAAAAATAAAACAATAAGCAAATAGCTCCTATTCAAATGGGTTTTCATCTTGCTGTTTGTACCTGCTCTTAGAATTTTACCATCAGTTTCATATCAGAAATTTGTTGTAAATCTCATTTGTAAAAGGACTTTATTCACAAAACTAGTCAGTGCCACCTATTAGCATAGTCTCTTGTGCTTAGTAGAGTCCCAGTAAATATTCACTTCCTCAATCTCCTTTCTATGCAATTCATACTTGCTCCAAAATCATGCTTAAGTTTAGCACTTTAACAGAACACTAATTTCACGCAAAGTGACAAAAACAAGTTTTGCCAGAACTGCATTGGAAAAAACAGATAGAGGTCTTACAGGGGGAAAGAAAGAAAGGAAGGAAGGAAGAGAGAGAGTCGGTGGGGATGGGGGGGGAGCGAAAAGTAACAATAGTAAAACTTGGTAGATGCCATAAACAAGTTGATCTGATTTTTTTCTAGCAAATCATGGTTTGAAATAAATTTCAAACTCCTTTATTTCCAGCATCATGTCAAAAATTGCTGTTGATAGTGATCAATACATACCTGTTTCTTTTTATTATTATTATCATGCATTGAAAAAGTCTGAGAGGTAATTGTAACAGACCGCTTTGAAGTTCAGCTGTAATTTACTCCAAGATTTTAGAGTAACTCCAAGTAGGACAACATCTGGTAAATAGTCTTCTCTGCTTTATATGAAATAAAATTAAAACCAGTCTTAGCCCATACCCTACTCAATGTTCAAATGGCTAAGAATTATTAGAAACTATTCACGGGCTTCCCCCTGCCCACAATATTCATTACAAATCATGGACCTGTTTGACAATGAGGAATGGCATCTACTCACTCTATGTAATATTTTAAACAGAATGGCAAGTTGTTTCGTGATTTTTTTTTTAAAGGAGAAAAGGGGAAATTATGCTGAGGCGATGGTTCACTTTTTGAAGAAAAATTTAATTGACCCAAGGCAATATTTTTAGTACATATACAAAATAACAAACAGATGCTGACTCACTTTGACTGACTTCCAGATGTAGTGACCCTCAAGGTTAATGCTGACCATGGCGATGCTCACTGTCCTAGCAGATAGATTCAAGAGATGCCAATCCAGTGGGCTCTGGTTTTCTTTAGTGCATTTTTTTTCCAACTTGGAAAATTATGAACTTTTTAAGCAAAGTTCCTGAATTGCTTATACTCCCTCAACTTCCTCCATATCCTTATATCCTTACACTATTTAAAACTGTTCAATCCCCGTGAGAATGTTTGGCTTCAAGAGATTATAACAAGTTCTGTAAAATCTTTTCTTTTTTTGAATACTTGGGATAAGTTTAAGAAAAATTACATTTTTCTTATCACCTCTAGTTATAAAACTAAAATATTCTATATTGGCTGTTGTCTATGAGAAATGTTTTGTGTGGAGCATATTCCTTTTACAAAAGATGCTTAAATGCAGTAATTACACATCTTTTGGCAATTGTATGTTTGTAAATGCTCTTAGAATTTTACCATTAGTTGAATATCAGAAATTTGTAAAAGAAATATTTTTTTGGAAAAAAAAAGGACTTTCTTTGGTATGTGTGTATTCAAGAGGAAGGATAGGTACTAACAAGCAGAAAGACAGACACTTCACCCAAATCATGATTTTTGGAAAACATTTCCCAACCTTGTTACACACTGCAAGTATTAAGCAGACCTGACAGAGAATTTCCTTGACTGACTAAACACAAAAAGCATAGGGATTTGTAATATCTTAAAGTCAATCTTTTTAAAATTTGCCTGAATTCTGAAGGGTTTCCCTAAGCTGAGACCCAAAACTGTCTGTAAGTTGGTCCCAGCTTACCTAGGGTCGATTGTGTGTAAGAACACAGAGTTTCCAAGATATTCTTCAGAATAAATGCACCACCTATATCTTTCCTTCGGGAGAATATTTAATTTATAAAAACAATTTATGTTTATCTTCAATTATATACCTATACTTTGGGAATCTTATCCTTCTAGAATTACAAATTCACATCTATAGAAGAAATTTCATGCCATGGTTGGATTTGTTTGTTTGTTTGTTTGTTTTCACTGTTGTGCCTGCCAAGTGTAGAGACCCAAAACGAACAGTTCTGTCCTTGCGTTTAAGTGAAATGTGATTTCCCCAAAGCTTTCATTTATTGGTCACGTTATAATTCCTGAAGATATGCTCATATAACTCTTAACACCTCTTCTTCCTAAGGATGCTTAAATACTTGAAGAAGAGCATCTAGAACTATCAAACTTTTCACATCTATCAAGCCACACATCCTAATTTCTTCTAAAAAGTTTCCATATGGCATGATCTTCAGACATGTCATCACCTGCTTCTTGGCGGTAAATCTGCTTGTCTGTCTTCTTTCTAAAATGTGGCAGATGTGCTTGATGATACAAGGTGTCACAGGACCTCAACTTCCCTTATTCTGGATAACATGCCTCTATGTTGCAGCCTAACATTAGACTGATGCTCTGCCACTTTTCTGGCACTTACATCACATGGGTATCTCACTTGGAGTCACTGTCATTCACAATGTCATAGAATCCTATTTCTGTCCCAAAAACCTATGAGGCACTTTTTGATCTAAGCACCTTTTATTTATTCTCATTAAATTTCTTCTTGTGTTCCATCAGTCATTAAAGTGTGTCAAAATTTGTTTTTCATCTGCATATGTTACCACTGATCTTCAGGACATATATCACCAACATGTATGAGAATTGTCCCTTCCATGTCCACAGAAAAATCAGATTTGGCTTCAGGTATTTCTGAAATCTTGTAGCACATCATACATGCTGACTAACTGTTTATGATTCTGAAGAATAGGATTACTAAAGAGTCAAGCTTCTCAAGGTGTATGGTGGGGGGAACAACTCTGTATTCTGTCTTTTAGTTGAGGTCTGCAAAATGATACTGCAGGGATCCTAGATTGATCAGCAGGGACCTCTGAGGTTGAATGATTTTGTGTGTATCCTCAATTCTTAAGCTTCAAGAGCCAAATCTTTTTATTAAGCATTTTTATCGTATATGAAAGTGCTGCAGTGTATTCAGAGATGTTAACCTCTTCAAAGAGGTTATTTTATCTAACAGTACACTTTGAAAGCTATCTGTAGTTGCCTGGAGCAGGTAGTCTCCAAATGAAGATTCAAACTGCAATGTTCCATAGGAAATCAAGTCAGAGTTATGAAAATATAGCCTGTTATGCAGGAGGTCTTCAAACAGATGGCTGCCTAAGCAAGTTTCACTAAAGCTCAGCTGAACTAAAATACATCTGACTTTTGGCCAAACTTCAGTTGAACCATATGATGACATTTAAACTCTTCAGATATGCTTTTCTTCTAGGACAGGGATGCAAAAACCCAAAGACGGCAATATTTTTAAGACAGTGCTCTTGTCAAGTTCAGCATTGATTTCTAGGTTGCAAGACATAATGAGCATTTCTTAAGTCTTCCTCTCACTTGACCTTTTAACAACAGCAAACACAGTTGAGTAACACATACTCCTTATTGGGCTTATCATTCTAACTGGATTCTCTTATCTTACTGATTCTTCTCTGTCATCTCCTTTGCCTCCAAATGTCTGGAACCGACAGGCTCAGTTGCTGTACCACTTCTTTTACTCTCTATATATTTACTTTTGTGATGGTACCATTCAGTCTTCTGTCTTTAAATCCTTCATGTATGCTGAAAAATACCAAATTATTATGTTTATCCCAGAAAATCTCTCCTGAATCTCTGTGGCAACTACCTAATGGTCATTTCCATGTAGATATCTAATAAGGCATCTTTAATTTTATGTGGACTCCCATTTCCCCCGCCCCAAATCAATTCCTCCAGTTTTCTTCCCCATCATTACAAATGGAAACTCCAGGCTTCTAGTCGCCTAGTCCAAAATCTTGAAGATGTACTTGATTTAGAAAATTCTATTTGTTCTACTTTTAAAATATTTTAAAACTCCTACTACTTCTCACCACCTCCTGATTCAAGGTATCATTATTCCTCTCTTGAATTACTACAGTAATATCCCTCTCTTTGGGTTTTTGTTCAAATATTACTTCTTAGAGAGTTCTTTCCTGATTATTCCATTTAAAATTACAATCCCATCCCTATTCTCAAATCTTCCTATTCTATTTCTCTATGACTTGTTTTATACCAAATGATCTCTAGTGTGCTGACATACTACACAGCTGGATTTCTTATCTATGCCATGTATGTTTCTCCCTACTAGTGTATAAATTTGATAAGGATAGGAATATTTGCTCCTACTACCTCACCGGATGTTTTTAAATGCAGGTTTCATTTTTACACGTCTTGAGTTTTCTTGAGGCGGAGTGCATCACTGATATTGCCTCTTTTGCGCATTTCTAACTCCTTCAACCATAAGAAAGGTCTAAAGGGGTCAATATTCCTCTTTGCTCCCTTTTCTCTCTCCTTTTCTCCTCCCAAGCAGGACACAGAAGGAAGAGTCTTCCTCTTCCTTTGATCCTCTGTCCTGCCTCATTATGTGGGGTATCATCCCAAAGAGTATTTACTAATCAAATTCTTGATTTTTGTCCTTTACAAAAAAATAATTAGGTTTAATAATCCATTAACTCCAGCATGCCTACAAATAGCAAAGATGAAGCCTGCCTGAACAATATGCTTACAAATCTCAAATTTCTTCCAAGATGGAATGCAATATAGTGTCTGACATTTCACCATTAAGCCCCAACATTTTAGGGCAGTGAAGGGGAGATTCTTTAGCTTTTTCTCTTTTGTGATCAATGGCCTCAATTATGGACTACAGACCCAAATGCAGTTTTTTTTCAGGATAAAGTAAACTCAGAATTAAAGAAAATGAGGCCAAATTGTTAGTCTATTCAGTAAGCCTGTCCTGAACATAAAAATGTGTGTGTGTATGTGTATATAAAATTTTCACCTTCTATACCTTCTTCCTTTTGAGTCTCAAGATGTTTCCTCTTTGTTTCTCCTCTTCTATTTTGACATCAAAGAGTATGTGGCAGGCAGATTTGGCCAGGATGACTCCACTGGATATGCTGTCTTTAATCTTGACAGGAGTTATGGACAGAACTTCAGCCTCTCCATGTTTGTCCGAACAAATCGACCATCGGGCTTACTTCTAACTTTGAAAAACAGCACTTACCAGTATATTCGTGTCTGGCTAGAGCATGGAAGATTAGCACTGCTGACTCCAAGCTCTCCCAAATTCACAGTAGAATTTGTTCTTAGTGATGGAAATGTCCACTTAGTGACTTTGAAAATCAAGCCAAATAAAATTGAATTGTATCAATCTTCACAAAACCTTGGATTTATTTCTGCTGCCACATGGAAAATCCAGAGAGGAGATGTCATCTACATTGGTGGCCTGCCTGACAAGAAAGAGACTGAAATTTATGGTGGCTTCTTCAAAGGCTGTATCCAAGATGTAAGATTAAATAACCAAAATCTGGAATTCTTTCCAAATTCCACAAACAGTGCATCCCACAGTCCAATTCTTGTCAATGTGACTCAAGGCTGTCTGGGAGACAACATCTGCAAGGTAGGGTTATTTGTACCAACTATGCACATATTGTATGCTAAATTTTTATTTTATTAACATGCAGTTTAATGAAACCATCCTTTGTACCTGACAACAATGTTACTGTCCCATCAGCAATAGACCTGTTAAATATTTGTGTTCCCAGCAGACTGGGTGATTTCTGATAAATTTTAGTGGACTTATTGGCATCATGATATATTTAACAATGATAATAACTTCAGTTACATATTTCCTATCCCACTTCAATCAAATTTCTTAAGAATATTAATATTCTAATTCTTAAACTCTTAATGGCACTCCATAGGCTTAACTGAACTAACTCTTTTGAAAGACCCAATTAACTTTATCTTAAATACCAAGCTATTGTTGTTTTGAACTTTTATTACTTCAACAAGAAAAAAAATCTGAGAGTTTTTTTAAATTTGAATTCCTCTGAAATTTCTCAGAACCCATGCTTTATATTATGTACTTTATATGCTCTTCTAAGGGCTACATTAACTATACGAAATTGTCAGCTCTGCATGAGCTTTCAGAGGAAAAGAAGGAAGCACACTGATGTGTGTTACATGTTTACTGAGCTCCAACTATGGTCACAGCTAGCCTTAGTCCTAAATATACACAGAGGAATCATTATGAGTTTACTATAGGAGCACTTCTAATGTGCCAGGCACTATTTTACATAGATTAATCCATTAATTCTGTTGAAGGATTACTGTATAAAACAGACATTGTTATTCCCTTTTATACTATTTATAAAGAAACTAAATTTTATGTAACAAACTGAGGGTGTGGGTCAGTATTAGAATATGTGCTTTGCATGGGTGAGGGCCTGGGTTCAACCCTTGGCCCTAAAAAAAAAATAAAATAAAAATAAAAATAAAGTTATGTAACTATTCTGAATTGTTTGCTAATAGTTAACCTGGGATACACACAGTCAGGCTCTAAAAAGTTTTCTTTTAAAATATTTTTATTTTGAATACTTTGTGAGTGGACTTGTAAGACCTAAATTAAGAACAATGAGTCTCTGATTCAGAGGCAGAGAAAATGGTGAGGGAGGACATTGAATTGGGACCCAGAGGATCTAGATTCCAAGCTTCATTTTCATTTCCACAACAGAAAGACCCTCATCTGTAAAAACAAAAGTAATAATCCTTATTGCAAATAATTACTGCCTGTGAAAATATGGGGTAAAATCCATATTAAATGTTTAAAATCTGAAGATATAGGGAAATTGGCATTCTAAAATAACAGATATATGTTGTCACCTTTACCATTTCCACATCTAGTTGACAATGCTTTTGATGATTCTTTTTCCCCCTGCTCAGACCAATCCCTGTCACAACGGAGGCATTTGTTATTCCCTGTGGGACGACTTCTCCTGCTCCTGCCCTGCAAATACAGCTGGGAAAGCCTGTGAAGAAGTTCGGTGGTGTGAACTCAGCCCCTGCCCTCCCAGTGCCCAGTGCCGGTTGGTGCCCAAAGGATTCGAATGTACGTAGAGCTCAGGACTGTTATCCTTCCAATTAATTTGGCACATTTAACTTGTTCTGATAGGAAACAGAAAAAATAAACAGACATGGTCAACTTATTAAATAAGTGGATGGTTGTTTACCTCTCGTGAGTAGTATAATTAACCTGATATGAGTAGTATAAAAATCCAGATTAGTCTCTTGCTTTCTCCTGCCCTGTGTGTCTGGGCGGGAAATGGAGAATGTAGCAATACCAAATATGAGTCCTTGGTCATTTAAAGCTGATGTCTGAAGAGTTAACCAGGTGATACTGTCCTTCCTCATTACTAGAAATACAGAATAAACGTGCTGGTGTTAGCTCACTGCCCATTTGAACTTCAGATAATTCACATGATCTCCATGATCTAAAGCCTCCTTGCCTGTAAAATAGGGGTACCAAAATCTATAGGTTTCTTTGTGATGATTGCATATTCCTATGTATATAATCAAACACATTAGGTACCCGGTGATGCTGGCCAGGACTGCATCCCTTTATGTGAAAGGTTCCCCTGCCCTTTTCAGTGCTTCAGAGCACAATTTCTCAAATGTTAATGATCTGAACACCACACTTAGGATTTTTTGACGTATTCACAAAGTAACCACACTGTCATTTCTGTGCTTTCTCCTCTCTTCAAATAACACACATCCCAAGATATAGCACATTCTCTGTTTAAACTGAATTTGAATCTCTTCCCCTTATTCGAAGATTCTGCTGCTAAAGATTTTGCTCCTAGAATTTCTCTCTTACTCTTCAACATCAACAGTTTTTCCATTAGCAGATAAACATTCCATCAAATTTCCTCATTACAAAATATATCCCATGACCTCCCTTCCCCAAATTCCCACCTGCGACTTCCCATTTCTCTGCTTCCTTTTCCAGTGAGAAAAACAAAACAAACCTCTGAAGATTTGTGCTCAAGATACTTCTGCTGTCTCACTCCAAACTTTTACCTCATCACTCAGGCCCCATAAACCACCACTTCCTCTTCCACTCTCTCAGCCCAGAGCTTCACAGTTTCTCTCCACCATTTCATTCAAATTTGGACGCCAGGGTCTTCCTACCTGTTTTTTTCTTTATATCTCTTATTATTCCTTGATATTTTTGTGGGGCGTGGTACTGAACCCAGGGGCACTTTGTGACTGAGCAACAGCCCTTTTTTATATTTTATTTTGAGAAAAGTTCTCACTAAGTTGTTTAGGGCCTCCATAAGTTGCTAAGGCTGACCTCAAACTTGCAATCCCCCTGCCTCAGCATTCAGAGCCACTGGGATCACAGGTGTGCATCACTGCACCTGACCTGTTCTTTACTATTTTGATATACATGTATGTGTTTATTTGTTTATCACCTCTTTCCTCAGTAGAAAATAAGTTTCACAGTGCAAGAAATTTTTCTATGTAGTTATTTAAGTCACTGTTGGCCCTTAGAATAGTGCCAAACATCATAGTAGGTTGTCAATAAATATTTGTTAAATGAGTAAATTTACTTATTTTTCTGCAAGTCAGTTATTCACTTAACTGTTCTACATATTAAGTATATTATCTTCTTACAATAAAAATATACATAAAATATATTTTAAAACACTGCACTAAAATAATGGAATGGAACTAGATGTAAGAGTGGCTGAAGGTCAGTTCTGACATCCTGTGCCTGAAATAACTGAAGACAAGAGAATACATTTATTTTTATGTTTCTATATTTTAAAAGATCTATATGATATATGGTAAACTGTAGATATACTTGAGGAAATTTTCTAGAGGAATGTGGATATTTATAACTCATTTTTAGGAAATACCTACTACATACAAATAGAAGCATGATGAGTTGATAGAAAGTAAAATGGTTTCTAACCAACACAGAACTTTATGGATTTATTTATTTATTTATTTATGCAGAGTTGGTGATTAGATCCAGCAGGGCCTTGTGTATACTAGTTAAGTCTGTACTACTGAGCGACACCCCTAGCTCAGCACAGATTTTAAGTGCAACATTTTCCATTCTTCTATCTCTGACATGCTTGTTGAAAACAATGATGAATGAAAATGAACTATTAATTTTATTGTTACTCTTTTGATAGAAATATTAATATTGTTAGTCCCAGCTGTGTTCTACAACAGTGTTCAAATCACTTGGAACATTTCCACAGGGGGAATGAAAAGAGTGGGATTTCAAAAATCAGTGGCAGCCCAAGAACAGTGTACACCCAAAGCAGTTTGGACTGGCCCACATGTGTATCAGAAACAAGTGAACCTTTACTGCTGTACCATGACTGCTACAAAAGGAAAAGAAGCTGGCTCCAACATCCCCCCAAAATCCCAACAGCCTTCTTTTTGAAGTATGACTTATCTTAGTGCAGACAGAAATGGAATCAATAGGAGGTTTACAATAGGAATTGTATATCAGTTTCATAATTGACAGATATGAACCATGAATTCATTTTTGCTTCTTTGTATACTTTTAATTTTGTGTGATCTTGTGACCCTATTGTATTTTCTTTTCAAATAAAATATATTGAGAAGATTAAGTCTAACAGAACAACATACTCTTGCGAGCACAGCTCATACATTACTCTAAGTTTGGCCTTTAGATCTTTAATCATCTGTATCTCTGTGTCCCTCTAGGATTAACCAAGATTTAAAAATTTACAACTCACCTTAGATACAGGTGTGTTTATTATGGCAAAGTACCCCAAAGAAAAGTCAAAGGAAAAATGTTATGTGCATTGTGGTTTTTACCCAAATCTCAAGAAGTGATTTCAGAGATTTGTTATTTTAACATTTACTTTAAAATATGAGTCACTCATTGCTCTTTCCCTCCTTAATTCTTACCCAAAAACCTGGTTGGGGGAAAAAAAAGCCCTCAACAATCAAAAACAATGAAATCAAATGAGATTTTAATTTAGTCAAATAATAAAACTTGAATTATACACTTTAATTTTCTCTTGCTGTGATTTCTAGTCATGTCATTTCCAAAATAAAGGAGAAAGTTATTTTCATCGATTACTCATTTACTAAAGTTTCCTGAGCACCTATTGTGTGTTAGGCAAAGTTCCAGACAGAGATCGCTGATCTCAAAAAGCCCATGCTGTAGAACTGAAAGACAGCCAAGGAACAAATATACAAATTTAAACTTCAAATGTGATAGGAGTTATGAAGAAAATAAAACCCAGAGTGAAACAGAGAGTGAACACAGAGCAAAAGTTGTTTTAAATTGGATAGTCAGGGAAGGCTCCCCAGAGGAGGTGACATTTGAGCAGCTATCAACGCTGAGGAGGAGCCAGGTACGGGAAGGCCTAGGGGAGAATATTCCAGGTTTAAGTAATAGCAAGTATAAAAGATCTGAGTCGGGGAGAAGCTTGCTGTCTTCAGTGAGTGGCAGGATATGTGAATAAGGAAGAGAGTGGAAGGAATTGGAATTGGGAAGTTAATCAGGGGTCATATCACATAAACTCCTGTGAGGGGCTGGGGTTGTGGCTCAGCGGTAGAGCACTCACCAAACACGTGTGAGGTGCTGGGTTCAATCCTCAGCACCATTAAAAAACAAAACAAAACAAAACAAAACAAAAAACCTCCTGTGAGTATTGTTTAAGACTTAGGCTTTCTAGATATGAAGGCAACTAATAGAGGTCTTGGGCTAAGGAGTGGTGGTTAGATTCACCCTCAGCATCACAGAAATAGGGACCCTAATAAGTAATTAGTCTATATGAAAGATGACAGTAGTTGTGTATATTTCCTCACACATTGGGTAATGACAGTGTTTTAAGGTCAATTGCTACTGAAAAGTGGAAAAAAAAATGAGAATGGCAAATTGACTACTAGATTGGATAACGTGGAGGTCACTGTGACCTTAACAAGAGTGGTTTTAGTGAGGTGCTTGGAACAGAACCTGAATAGCATGTACTAAAGAGAAAATGGTAGATAAGAAAGTGGAAACCTTGAGAATAGGAAACCATTAGAAGAGTATTGATGGGGAGGGGAACAGCAAAGGAAGCATCAGGGTGGGGGAGTCAGGACAGTGCTTCGGGGCCTCGTGCTTGTGTCTATTTTTTAAGATTGAAACAACTGCAGCGTATTTGTAAAGACAGGAAACGAAAAGGGAAGGAAAATAATGAGCATGGTAGAAAAGAGGGTGCATGTCTGAATAATACCTCAAAGGGATGAAAATAAAGGGGACACAACACATTGCTGACCAGGTTGGCCTTGCACAGGGACATGGAAGGTGCATCCATTTTAACAGGATGAGAAGCAGAGTGCATCTGGGGACTGTGAAGTTTCAGACTTGGTGGAAAGCTGTGGCACTTTTTCTCCTATTTGCTCAAGAATGCAAACAGGAGACTGAGATAAGTTCAAACATTTCCAGAGAACAAGTTGTGATTTAATAATCTTATACATTTAACAACCTTTTAATAGAAAAATGCAATGATTACCCAAACTGCTCTGCTTCCAGATAGTACATGGACATGATGAGGTAAAGGTGGTTGATTTGGCTGTATGTTTTTTTTTTTTTTTTTCCCAGTCACACAAAAATATTTGGTGATAGGTAGAGAGTGGGTAGCTTGGCACGTAATTGGATTTTTGCCAGGTTAGGTAACCCAGTCATTGGGAATGCCCATGTATGTGTGTTGTGGGCCGGGGGTCCTAGGGATTGAACCCAGGGGTGCTCTAAACATTTTTTTTAAAGTTTATTTTGAGACAGGGTCTTGCTAAATTGCCTGAACTGGCCTTGAATTTGTGATCCTCCTTCCTCAACCTCCTGAGTAGCTGGGATTAGAGGCGTGTGCCTTTGCACCCAGAAGGAATACTACCTTTTCCTCCCTGTTGGTCAGCTTCATCAGAAACCAGCCTCTACTGTTGGACTTCTGTATTGTTTTAGCTGGATTTGTAATTTCTTGGTGCTCAATTTCTTTGCATATGAAATGGATCATCAGTGCCTTATTTTGGGGTTCTAGTGGAAAATAAAAATTGGCATGCATTAGAATATCAATGAAAAAGAAAAGTCTGGTTTGTGTTTTGGTATTAGATCATCCATGTTTTATGTTGTGGCTTTATTATCTATTAATTAATAAACATAAGTAGACTGCTTAGCTTCTGTTAGTCTCTATTCCTTCTTTTGTAAAAATGAAGATAATAACCATACTTGTAGTCAAGAGTTTTGCATTAGAAATAATAAAAAAAAACAACTAGCACAGTACCCACCATGTCAAACAATCAGCACATGATATCATTAACGTGATGATCACTACTATTAATGCAGGTAATTAAGCACATATTATAGACTTAATAAAGTTGCTAATTAGTGTTGCCTTCTCTCTTTAGGTATTGCAAATGCTGTTTTTAACGGACAAAGCAGTGAAATATTGTTCAGAAGTAATGGGAACATTACCAGAGAACTCACCAATATCACATTTGGATTCAGAACAAAAGATGCAAATGTGATAATATTGCACGCAGAAAAAGAGCCTGAGTTTCTTAATATCAGCATTCAAGAGTCCAGATTATTCTTTCAATTGCGAAGTGGCAACAGCTTTTATGTGCTGCATCTTACAAGTCTGCAGTCAGTGAATGATGGCACATGGCACCAAGTGGCTCTTTCCATGATAGACCCACTGGCCCAGGCCTCCAGGTGGCAAATGGAAGTGGACTATCAAACACCTTTCGTGACCAGTGCAATCGCTACTGGAAACCTCAACTTTTTGAAGGACAATACAGACATTTATGTGGGTGACAGAGCTCTTAACCATAGGAAGGGCCTGCAAGGGTGTCTAAGTACAATAGAAATAGGAGGCATTTATCTCTCTTACTTTGAAAATGCTCATGGTTTCACTAATAAACCTCAGGAAGAGCAGTTTCTTAAAATCTCTACAAATTCAGTGGCTACTGGCTGTTTACAATTAAATGTCTGCAACTCCAACCCCTGTTTGCATGGAGGAAATTGTGAAGACATCTATAGCTCGTATCACTGTTCCTGTCCCTTGGGATGGTCAGGGACACACTGTGAACTCAACATTGATGAATGCTTTTCAGACCCCTGTATCCATGGCAACTGCTCTGACAGAGTCGCAGCCTACCACTGCAGGTGTGAGCCTGGATACACTGGTGTGAACTGTGAAATGGAGATAGACAATTGCCAGAATCACCAATGTGCAAATGGGGCCACCTGCATTAGTGAGACTAATGGCTATTCTTGCCTCTGTTTTGGAAATTTTACGGGAAAATTTTGCAGGTGAGCATAATGTCCATGAAGCTTGGTTCTTATCAAACTGGAAGCTCTCTTCTCAAGGCCTGCATATACACTATGCTGAACGGGAAAGGTTTTGGTCATTTCAACACAATTTGATCATCTAAAGATGGGATTTATCTTGATGGGATGACCTATAAGTATTAATGGTAGTGTTTCAACCAGACAGTGTTTCCTCAGCCACCTTTGTTAGAATATATCTCATGAACTATAACTCCAGGATCTGGCAGCCCAAGGTCACTAGAAACAAATATATTTACAATAAATACAAAAACTGAGTTTCAGTGTTATAAAGGAAGGCAGGATGTCTAATAACAAAATAATGCCCTGGGTTATTTTAGCCAGATAAATCTCATGAAATCCTGAAAAGGCTATATTATAATTTCAAAAAAGTGGATTTATGATTTTCAAATGTAAAATGAACATGTTTTGATGATTTTATTAGTTATTGATTAATGCAGAAACTAGTGAGATATTAAAAGCAGTCCAAAGGACAATCTACAGAATATAGATGTATACAAAATATAAAATGATGAAGTGGATCTACTAATAAATGCAAAACTGTTTACTATTCTACCGGAGAACAAAATTAGGATTTGAGATAATCTTTTCTGCAGTATGACAATCAATTGTATTGCTACAAATTCACTTGCATGTCAACAGCAAGATTCTTTTGTATTGATATAATTTTCTAAAATTTACAGAATTGTAATATTGCTTAGTAAAGAAAATCTTAAGACATATACTACTATAGAATAAGATTGTTCTAGAGATCCTTTATGTATATCCAGTTTTCCACTGAAGATAATCCACAGATCTCTTTCCCATTTCAAAGTATTTTTCAACTTTTTTCTGAAACTACAAAAGCAGTATTTTAGTTCTAGCAACCAATTCTATTTCATGCTGTGTAAACAAAGATAAGAAAGAATATTTTCCTACTAAGTCACATTGCTTCAATGTTTCCATGTAAGTAGAAGCCATTATTGTTTTTACAACTTATACTGCTTTAAATTTACTAAATAATTGAGTCATTATGGGTAGGTTAGAGGGTTATTATTAACAAGTAATACATTCCAGGACTTTGGCAAGAACACCTGGAGTGGGTTGGCAGCCTAAGACATTGGAGACATTACACTAATTCAGAGCTGGTACCTTAATTACATGAATCTTCTAGCAGACATAACATGTATCCATCTCCATAAAAAGTGTATATATCTTCATAACATTTATTGTTGTTTAGAGCATATGATAGCAAAGTGATAGCTGCTAAGTGTTAACATGCCAGTTAAATGTTACTTCCATGAGCTCATCCATTTATTTGCCAATATGTAATCTGCCTAGTCAAAAGCAAGAGAAATTCAGGATGAAAATCAGTAGCATTCCACAGTGAATTTGGGTAAGTATAGTACATTTGCCCTAATAACTCTTCTCTAGAACTTTGTTTTTTTTTTTTTGCCTAATTCATCAAAGTCAAGTTCTTAATGTATAAACTTTCAAAAGTACCTTCTAATGAGATTCAGAAATTGTTTATTAAACCTAATATGTATACAGAGCTTCATATTTGCATTGCTAATTGACTTCTTTCAAAGCTGGTTGACATCTTTGACTCTTTTGAAATGTTCTTATATCTTCTTTTAAAAGTAGAAGTGATTAGCTCTTGTGATAAGAGACATTCTTACTATCATCTAGTCTAGTTTCTCCATATTAGCTCCAACAAACATGACATGACAAAGAGGAATTCATTTTACAGTTCCTGAATATTTATTCTATATCCGATACCAAGCACATACACAGTGGGCCAAAGGACCTAAGCAACATTCTTAAAATCTTTTTGAACATCAGTCCTTTGAAACTAGGGTTTTGTCTAGCCATGATGTTCGGCTTAGCTTTTAAAAATTTGCTCTGCCTTTTATAAGAATTCTTTAGCACGTGCAGTTTTGTTGTTGCAGAAGAGAGTTGCAGGCTGAATTCACATGCAGTTGCCATGAGTGCTATATACAAACCTCCTGGACAGCACTTGGCTTGCATTCTGCAAAGCTATGAATTATTGGAGAGAGGGCAGCAAGTCTTGGCAGGGCAACTGGAGTTCAGCTCTGAAAGCCAACAGAGAAATCGCATGAGTGTTTGGGTACCACAGTGCTGTCCTTGCTTTCCTGGCCTTTATAGAGATGCAATTTTCCTATGGCCTTTGTTGATTTATTAGTAGAGCGGTGGCAAATCTAACTGTAGCAAGTTCCTTTCCAACTCTGAATTTATTGCCACCCCATGGCATAGATCTTATCTCCCGAATAAAAACTGTGTAGAATAGAAGATGGATAGCCAGGCTTGCTACAGTACCCTCCAGCAGGAATTTTTTACTGGAGAAAGTGGTGCTGGTATAATGCAGCACAATTCAGCACTTAGAAAGCCTCCAGACTCAGTACCTAATTAGCTTGACATTGACTGCATATGTGAACTTTTCAAAAAAGTTTTCCTGAATGAAATGAACAAGATGAACAGCTGTGGCTGTTACTTTTCTCTTTCTAGATACAGAAGATTACCCTCAACAGTCTGTGGGAATGAACAGACAAATCTCACTTGCTACAATGGAGGCAATTGCACAGAGTTTCAGACTAAATTAAAATGTATGTGCCGGCCAGGTTTTACCGGAGAACGGTGAGTCACCTTAGAACATTCTGGAAGAGAAATCTGGGCTAAAGAACAGTGGGATTACTTGGAGTTCATTTTCTCCTCTAATTTTTCATCTTAGTTCCCATAGGAATATCTATGCTGAAATATAGGTCCAAGGCAGAGTTGAGCAATAAAAAAGAAGTAAATTTACAGTGTAGGTCAAAGTAGAGAACATTTTATTAGCCAGGACTTCGAATAGGGAAATATGTTTTATTAAAAATGTATAATGTGCTATTTTTCTTTCTTATAAGTACTTCTGGATTCATATTTTTCCCACTAACTCTAATACACAATGCAAATATGGTTGCTATTGAAGTAAAATGACATGCACCTGAAAGATTGCCTCTTAGAATTACCTACAATCCAAAAAGTATGTACACCTTACCCATCTGATTCGGTCTTTCCCAGAGCAATGCCTTCAGTTCTTCCTCACTTTCTACAGGGACAGTCACTGACTTTAGACAATCTCTGACCTGCTGAAAATGCAGGGAAATTTGCATATGTGTGTGATTGGCTGAGGGTGAGATCAAGGGAGAAAGCAAGTTCTTCATAACATGTATCAGATTCCCAAAGGAACCTGTGTCCCCCAAGCAGTTGCAAACCAGAACTCTATAGGTTATCAACATTATAGAGAAATAGTCAAGCATTTGTTTATCATTGTGTCATGAACCTTATGATATCATCCTTCATTCTTAGAGCTCTCCAAGGTAGGTTTTACTGTTCTTATTTTGCATATGCACAAGGTAAGACTGACAGGTTAAGTGACAGATCAGGTGTCCATTCAAATGTATGTAGCAGTAAGGTTGAGCTGCCTTTGGAAGCCTCCAATCATTTATTGGCCATGTTGGCATAATTGTATGAATAAATTTTTGCTCACCACAATTAAAAGAAAATGGAAAAATTACTCCTCCATCTCATGTTTCATCCAGGATAAGGTCTTTCTGGTCAAACTTTCTACATAGAGCAACATAACTAACAAAGATTGTAACTGAAATTTCCCAGAAGAACAGATAGTAAAATAATAGGAATGTCCCTGTTCCAATTATACTTTGGATTAATTTGAGTTTTCATTTTCTTAGCTGACTCTTTTGGCATCACACAGATACAGCTCTTTTGCCATTTTTACAAAACAAACAGGGAGCGTATTACCCTTCGGAATGTTCTAGGTGGCATAGGCAGTCCAAGTGTATAGGTGTGGAAAGAGATAGACTAAAGTCACACTTTCCATTTCACAAATCTATTTCATACAATTATTAATTCAGAAATGGTCCAGATGATTTCCAATTCCATATGTCTTCCAAAAGGTTTATTTATTTATTTTTTCAAAATTATTTCCTTGTCCTAAATTTTGAAAAACTGCCTTAAGTGCTGATCACTTCCTGGCCTAATTCCATCACTTCTGTTGATGTCACAATGCACAGAGCTCATCTGAAATCTTGGATTATTTTTCTGTTACACTTTGCCCCTATGTACAACAAATATTGACCTCTCCTCTTAAATGTATTTACGTATTTTTAAATTATATTTTGCACTGAAATTTAAGTTGTTGATTTGAAATATGAAAAAGAAAGCTCAGAATTTTCCTTTCTCTCTGAATAAACTTCTCATCTGGATAAAGTTGTCTGGCACAACATGATTTCTAAAATAGCAAATCTCAGGTAGATTCAGTACTTTCAAAGACTTAATTCATCATTAGTTAATTATTTGGATACCAGTGGATTTATTTAGACTTTACATCTATAAATTCTTCGAATGAAAGCTTCAGCGTTGCTTGTTATACATGTGTATATGTTATTCACTGTTTAGCTCAAATATAAATAGGTGAGAAAGAGTAGCTAGAGGAAGACTAGAAAACTTGGGACAATCTCCCAAGGACTAGGGAAATGAGACTTTTGGGACATCCAAGGATATTGAAGAGCTGCCCTCTAATACACTGATTTCTCTCTTGCCTGAAGAAACCTCCAACTTTATAGTGTCATCCTGACAGGTTGGATGATGGATGATGTGAACACGTTGGCCCACCCAGGACAGAGAGTGCTTGGCAAGCTCCTGTGAATTGTCAAGTTTTGCTCAGATCTAATCAGAAAAGACTCCTTCCAACCCAGTAGGTTAAGCCAAAAAAGGAAAACAAAATGTCTCAGCTATGCTTGGTATTCAACGGGATAAGGAACTGTTTTTCTTGGAAGAAATCTTCATTTTTCTATACCGTGGGTTGATTACATGGAAGTTCTATGTTTTGGAAGGCAGAGGACATTAAAAATTGTTTACATCAAACTTCAACATTATAAGATGCTCTGCTGTAATTCTTGAAGCTGAAATTTTATATGAATTTCCTACAGTAATACAGATGTTTCAGTCACTGCTTTATTTGAAGGCCTGAGCAGTGTTTGGCACATGATAAAATCTACTGAATGACTGAATGAGTAGTTGGTGAATTAATCAATGAGTATAAATAAGAACAAGTTGCTGACCATAGGTAACAATAATGTACTGTATATTTCAAAAACCTAGAAGAAAGGAGTTTGAAAGTTTTTATCCGAAAGAGATGAATCATGTTTGAGGAGAGAGATGTTTAACCTAACTTAAACATACAATGTACACATGTATCAAATACCATGAATACACACAATTTTTATGGTTTTATATTATCAGTTAGAAGAATTAAAAGTCAAAAATGTTGGTGGAGAATAAGGTAAATAAAAAGGAGAAGGAGGAGGAGAAGGAAGAAGAAGAGGGAGAGGAGGAAGAGGAGGGTGAAGAAGAATAGTAGTAGTAGTAGTAGTAGTAATGGTGTCCAAGGAAGAGGAAAATTTTATTTACTTTAGAATTGATGTTGAAATTTCTCTTGAAAAATTTGCCTTTGAAAGGCATTTTATTGGATCAACTAAAATTATGCTTAGCTTTTGAAATAGATTTATTAGCAAGTGAAATAATCCAATTACCCACTTTTGCTCAAATTAAAAAAAAAAATGGAATTTCAGTGTAATTTAAAATCTCTCAAATTCCCCGTTTTGTTGTGTCTGTTGGGTGGCTCACCTGAGGGTGCCGGTGTACTAGCATCCTGACAGCTTAAATGTAGGTCTGCTCTGCAGACTCTAGGTTGGCAAAGTGCAGCCTCACCTCATGACTTCTAAGTGCACCTAATAAACCGAGCATTTATAAGGTGGCAAACCCACTAATGCTCTTAAGGGAGAAACTGTACTATGCATGGCCCGTGTTCCCTTGGTTTCTAAATAGTCACACCTGTTTTCGCATTCTAATGTGTGCACAGATAATTTCTATTAAAACCACAACTGGCCGAAGGAGTTTGAAGGAACATTTCCCATATTATCAAATATATTTAAATTTTGTGGGAATGGGCAGATAAGATGGTGCGGTCCTGGGTAGATGAGGCGAACTGTTTCGTTCCCCATTTCACAGCCCTGAGTGTCTGCTGTTTCTGTTTATTTTCAAAGGTGTGAAAAGGACATTGATGAGTGCGCCTCCAATCCCTGCTTCAACGGAGGCCTGTGCCAGGACCTACTCGACAAATTCCAGTGCCTCTGCGATGTCGCCTTCGCCGGGGAGCGCTGCGAGCTGGACGTAAGCGGCCTGTCCTTTTATGTCTCCCTCTTACTGTGGCAGAACCTCTTTCAGCTTCTTTCCTACCTCATTCTGCGCTTGAACGATGAGCCGGTTGTGGAGTGGGGCGAACAGGAAGATTACTAGCCCTCATTTCAACATTCCCCGGTGTAAAAGCCCTGGAGTTTCAGGACATGCCTTGATTCACTTTAGACCTCTAAATAAGAAAAAAAAAAATTTAAAGTAAAAACCATCTTAAAAATGGAAATAAATTCAAGGCCTATATTAAGCATATCACAAGTACTTTGTGTCTGTATAAAATATTTTCCTATTCTAGCTTTAAGAAATGAAAAAAAAAGTCTTAACACAAGTAGAAGTATTGAGTGTATTTATTACAAATAAATATATTATCATTTTTTAATACTTCCATATTTGAGTGGTTTTAGAAACCATTTTCTCCCCACTCCATTTTTTTTACAGACATACTTTCCTGCTGTCAGTTCCTCTACTCACTATAATTCTATTTTCACATATGTTCTTTATTCTCATCTATTATTTATGACACAAAAATTTGAAAACTACTCTAAACTGTTTTATATCATGTATGTTTTCATTCAAAGCCATTCAAATGAATTGTTGCCAGTTTTCTGAATAAGTGATAAATGTATAAAGGAAAAGCAGAGAATTATATCCCTAAAATTATATAAAGAGGATGCTCTGGTATCAATATTTAAATTATACTTTGCTAGTGTAATTTCTGATTTTTAAGACCTTCTCTTTTACCATAAAATAACAAATAACATTTTCTCTCATTTTTTTGCAATACATTCCCTTTTATCCATGCAAAAATTGATTGTTGATAAATTTATGCATTAGTTGGCTTTTCTATCAAATTTTCACTGACATTTTATCACTGTTGCTAAATATATTTGTGTACATATATCTGTCCAAAGGAGGCTTTGTTTGTGTTCATTGAAAGGAAAAATACTGGATCTTATGAATTAATTCAGAACACAAGTAAAATAACAATAATCTACTAAATGTCATTTTGTGAATGTGTCAATGTCTTTGGGAGCTTCCCTGGTTTGAATATGTAAGCATAATTTATTCATTGAATGATATACAATATTCTAATTATTTTAATAACGTTGTTTTTCTCTGGAAATGACCAAGGTAAACCTAAATATATGTTCAGACAATCAGGAGAACAAAATAGTGTGATCTAAAAGCAAAGAAAACACATTACATTTTATTTTACAATAGTAATTGAATATTTATGCAGCAAATATTCGATGGAGTACCAGCAATCACTTCAAACCAAAAGTATCTAATTTTGAAATCAATTCTTTATATGCATCGATTTCCTTCACATCCCAGATTTTGTGGCAAGAGACATGGGGAAAGCTTTCCCCCAACATTTGCATTTCTAAATATTTGCAATAAACATTAGATAAAATATAGCTAAAGACCATACACGTAGTTTTCACATTTACTCCCTTCTAGACATATCTATAATTATAAACTCATAGGTCATTCCAAATGTAATTTTTTTCCTACCAAAAATATATATCTAAGAAATATTAACTCACAATCTCTTTGTGCAATTCTGAAGCCTCTATTGTCACTGTAATTGTCAACTGCTTTCTGTTTTCCAAAGGTGTTCTTGTCATGCAATATCTGACTTTAAAAACGTACTATCTTTTCTCTTTATTTTTCTGTAGTTTCAACTGTGTTGTGTGTGACTATGGCTTTTACACATTTGCATAGAAAAATAAAACCTTTTCTCCTTCACCTTCTATTTCTCACCCTCTGATGAGACTGTCTTTGTTTTCTTTAACTGTGCCTTGCATGGTAAGATATCCACAATGCAGGCCCATATGTGTAAACGTGCATGCTACACACATAATCCACATAAGGAACACAGAAGCATTCGTCCCAGTCTCCTGGATCATGATCTCTTTCTCCGCCTGTCCCTGCAAATAAACACTGTGGCATCAAGGTCAAGTCCATGTACTTTCCCTCTCTGGCAAGTAATCATCTAGTTGGCAGTCTATTACTGATTGCAACCCTAATTGTTCTGACTATTGATTTATATTGTCCCTGATAAACCTAGCCTTAGTTCAACCTAGCTCTTAGGAGGAGACATCTTACCTAAGTAACAAAAGTTCTCAAACACTACTCTGGACCAACCTTCTAAAACATAACTTGCATTTATCTGCATAAAAACTAATTTTATTTTCCTCATTTTTCAGATTTAACATCTGAACTAAGTAAAAATATGTTTCTGGTTTGGGCCACACCTCCTTCTTTGTGTGTGTGTGCATAGTGATTGGGTTTTGTTACCCTCTATTTTGAATTAAAGAGAAACAGAATAGGCAAATTTGGAGAAATTGGTGTTTTAGTAGCCAGGAGAGACAACAAAATCTAATTAACACTATTGCACAACGTATTCTGTGCTGAAAACTGTGATAAGCCATTTTTAAATACATGATTTTTTTAAAAATCATGTTTTTTTTAAACACAAGTTCAATCAAAATCTCTTACTTTATAAACTCTTCACTAAGTTTTGCTGAAAGATCCTTTTGCAATGTGTGGGTTTGAGATAGTAGCTATTCAGCTGTGATTTTTTAATGTTTAATTGAAACTTTTTAGAAGTGGTGCTATATAAAATGTGAGTATGGTAATTTAAGTAGGAAAACAGTGAAGAATTTTACTCAACTGCTAATAGTATCACTGCTATGGATTATTTCACTTCTCTAAGTTGGTTTTCTGGGTTTTTTTTAAGAGAGAGAGAGGGAGAGAGAGAGAGAGAGAGAGAGAGAGAGAGAATATTGTAATATTTATTTTTTAGTTTTTGGCGGACACAACATCTTTCTTTGTATGTGGTGCTGAGGATCGAACCCGGGCCGCACGCATGCCAGGCGAGCACGCCTCTGCTTGAGCCACATCCCCAGCCCCAGTTTTCTGGTTTATTCAACACATGCTAAATGAATATTATGTGCAGGGCCCAAGGCGAGGTGCTGGGAATATGACTATAAATTAGATGCCTAGCTTGCTCACAACAAGCTCTCACAGAGCATGTAGGAAGACAGAGGGGCAGATCCCAGGGCTGTGCTGAGATGGAGTTGAGCACCAGCAGGAAGAGTGTGCAGAGGAGGCATTTCACCTAATTTTAAAGATGGATGTGGAAGGTCAAGGAACGTTTCCCCAAACCTAAGCTGAGATTCAAAGGTAAATAGAAGCCAGGCTCTGAAAGGAGAGAAGGAACAGCCAAGAGTGTTTCAGGTCAAGGTTGGACAGTATGACAAGAGCACAAAGAGATGGGGACATGGTAAGACTGGGGCCATAGAGCTGAGTTGAAGAGAGTCCTTACACGCCATGGTGAAGAAGTTGGCTTTTCATCTGAAGAACAACGGGAAGTCTTTCAAAGGTTTCAAACAGAAAAAAATGACATAATCTTACTAGCACTTTTAAAAATCCCCTGGGCTGCTGTGTAGAGGATGGATCAAAATGAAAAACAAAACAAAAAAAAAAGACTAGACCCAGAAAAATATAGTTAAGAGGTTGTGTAGGATACAGACAAAATGAAAGGAGACTTTGCTCTACCTTTCACAGTTGAAGGTGATATAGGGAAGGGGAAAAATTAACCAAGTCTGAAGTGGCAAGCCCTTATGATTGTTTTAAAGAAGGTATAGGATGATAAGGGAAAATGAGTTACATTTGATGAATATTATATTTTAAATATTAACTTATTGAGAAATGAATAAATGTAAGGTTTTATGGGATACCTATTAATCAATCAGTATGGAAATTTCATTCTGTAGTTCAAGAAACAAATCTGGACTGAGCATATAAATTTGAGTTTCATGTTACAGATATATTGGCTTTTATATTCTCTATCTCCATGGGTCCAAATGTACAACCCATTTGTATTATTTATCTACTGCTCTATAACAATATCTTTTCAAACTTAAAACTACAGGTTTATTATCATACAGTGTCTGTGTGCAGGAGTCAGTCCAGGCCTGGCTCACCTGGGTCCTATGCTTAGGAGCTTATCAAGAGCAGTTATCAACTGGGGATGTAATCTCATTTGAGGATCCATAGAAGAGAAATCCACTTCCAAGTTCACACAGTTGGTTGGTAGAGTTCAATTCCTTACAACTGAAGGACAGAGGGCCTCAGTTGTTTTGTGACTATGGCTCAGAGACAGCCCACACAGTTCCTGGCCCATACATGGGGCTCCCCAACATGGCTCCTTACTTTCTCAAAGTCAAAAAGGGAGAGAGTCCAGCAAGACAGTTTAATAAAATGTTGTCATGTAATCATGCTCATGTAATCACAAATATCCCTTGGCTTTGTCACGTGCTCACAAAGCCTCTGGTTAGAAGCATCACAGGACATGTCCACACACAGAGAGAGTCTCAACAGAGACTAGGAAACTAGGAAAAGGTGACCACAGAGTCCACCTTCAGAGTCATCTATTTGGCACATCATCCCTGTATTCTCTTTATCACTCTCTGTGTGCTCTCTCCTCCAAGTTTTCCTGACGTCTCTCTTCCCCTTAAATCTATTTTCCACTCTGTAAAATCCATTGATAGCTTTTTAAATTCAATTATCTTTTAAACTGCTGGATAGGTTATCATCTTACAAATCAACCTTTTCTTTCATCCTGCCCTATTTCTTTTCACCATGATTGCTGTTCTTTTTCTTCGAAATACTAAGAACTTGTTTAATAATCTCTTTCATATTATTCTAATATTTCAGACTCTCAGAATGCTCATGGTCCTGTTTTTGTTTCTGTGGAATTTTCTTCACAACAGTTTTTCCTCTGTAGATTCTATTTTTTTGTGGGTGAACACAACCTTAAGAGGATTTTCCCCCGCCGTGGGAGTCTGTGTACTCGCTGAGTTGTGGAAATGTTCCTGGCTGGAGTCTTCGCTTTGGTCTTTTGCTGGGCAGACAGGAGGTTCGTCAGTCTAGTGCCTGCTTGGGGATTCCCACAACATCTGGATACTGTAAATTTCGGTGTAAGCCAATTTCGGTGTAAGCCCTTCATAAATATAACCCCAGCTGCCTCTCCAGCCTCATTTCGTATCCATTCTCTCGCGACTCCCCTCTCCAGCTGTGCAGAAACTCTCACCTCCCTCAAGCTTTCCACAGCTCCTCCTTTACCCACCTGTACCTTCCTAGCTTCCCATTTCCTTCTTTTCTTCCTGGCAACACAGCTCTGTTTCCTGAAATTCTGGATCTAATATGACTCCTCCAGGATCTTCTCCCTGACTTCCCCAGAAGTTGTTCACTATTTTATTTCTGTTTCTCTCTTGTCACTTTGTACCTCTCTTCTAGTGCTTATTGTTGGTAATCTAATCATCTAAACACAGAAAACACTTCTCAATAATACACTTCTCAAGGGCAAGGACCGTCTAACACAAACTGACATGGCTCTACAAACACTGGTGAAAGAATTATCACTTTACAAAACCATGAGGATCTTGAGAAGTAACTGTATTAGTTTCTTACCTAATATGTTGATTTTTGCAAGGGTAAATGCTTGATTTATATAGGATAAAGGTTATCATGATATACTTATAACTCAGTTGCATTATCTTTGATAATATAAATTAGCACTTATTCTAGTGGTATAATAATGTCAAAAGAGTAGTGATTATGTCAGTCTCATTTTTTTTTCTTTCATTATATCAGCAGAATTCTAATAGCTGTTTTAAAATCTTATTTGCTCATTTCAACACCTGGGTCATCATGAGATTGGCCCCCACTGATTAAATTTCCTCTTGCACAAGGGATTTCTTTTTTCTGTTTCTTTTTCTGGTAACTTTGGATTGTACCTTGGGCAGTATAGATCATGTGTTATTATAGATTATATAGAGACTATGAATTCTTTTCCATTCCTTTAAGAAGCATTTTGTTTTAGTGAGTGATCAATTAGCTAAATGAAACCCCCATTCTTATAGTGGTGCCACCTATTGATGCCATAGCTGAAATCACTCCGTTCTTCCACCTTTATTTAGCTGGACTGCGTGGAGTCTCCTTTACCTGTGCACCTTTCAAGGTATAGCTAAAAATCTGAGCAGAAGTCATTTTGTGGATTTGGGGGCTCCACCTCTGTAGCACTGTCCTTTCCAGAATTTTCCTCTTCCCTTTCCAGCTGCTATGGTGAAATCTACCTCTTTTCCCTGGTTCTTTAAGCCTAAGGTTGCAAAGTTCACTCCTGGATTTAATTAATCAGCTTGGTGTTGATTTGGGACTGCATTCAGAAAACAGGTTGGAGAAAACAAACAAACAAACAAAATCACCCAGTAGCCTCATTTCTAAGTTCCATTGTCACATAGTTTAATGCATACTTTTAATTACTCACCAGCACTCTTAAATTGCAGTTATGTTATTCTATCCAGTTTTATAGTTGTTATTTAGCAAGAGGTTGGTTTAAAAGGAGAAACTTGGTTATCAAAAGTGGAAGCTGTGATTTTATGTAGGCCATTTCAGACTGTGTTAACATAGGTATTTGGTCCCGGAGCAAAAGATGCAATTTTCCTTCTGACTTCTGCATTGGCCAGGTCACTTCAGAAGACAAGGTTTTACTTCTGAATCCATATTTAAAGGAAAAGTTTGAGGGTAACTGCCAGGACCTAAAAACAGGCATTTTAGAAATAGTGTAATGATAAAGGAAGGTTTCCTCTAGAAAGAGATGGCAAGGAAAACAAAATTTCCTTCACATATTTCAGTGGTTTTTGTGAGAAGTTAGAAGTTGATTCATTTTATATAAACACAGAGAGTAGAATAAAAGACAAAAGGATAAAAATTTTAGGATGATTTCAAGTCAGCCTAAGGGAAAGCCAGCTAACATTAGAACTATTCAATAATGTTAAGAATTGATCTGCACCAAAGTGAACTCCTGTCCCTGGAAACCTTCCAAGAGAATATGTCAGAAATAGCACAGAGAATACTTGTATAGTGGTTGAGAAAGATGCATGGATCTGACAATTCTTAAACATCCACGATTAGCTGATTAAGCACAACTAATGCACTTTGTACCTATGAAATTTCTTAAGATTGTGATATATATATATATATATATATATATATATATATATATATATATATATATATATAACCCATGACAGCAGAATTATGAGCTACTTTGAGAAATGAAATTTGTGTTTTTTAGTTAAATAAAGTTCAGTATTGAGGGCTAAATAATTGACTAAGCTCATCTGATATTTTGGAGAAAGGAAGGACTGTGAAAGATACTTCTGGGATTTTCAGATCGTTAATACATTAGACCATGTTATAGTGAAGCAATGTTTAAAAAATGAGAAATTTTCCTAAGAATGTATTTCTTGATGCACTGATTTATTATGCTGGTTTCTTGGAAATTGAAAACCTAACACCATCAACTCTGTTCCAATTACCATTTGAAAGGTAACTTTATCATTCAGAGCAAGGATAAGCTGGGCCTGGATGTCTTGTCATGGGTTTCACATGGGTACACAAGCTTTTCTGAGCAAACCTGGAGGTCTGCTTTGCTCCACCATCAATCATTTTTAGACAAGGCTATGCAATAGAATTGAGGCATGTAGCCAGGAAAAAAAAAAAAAAAAGAGAGAGCAATCTGGAAAGCTTATTTGGATGGTGTTTCTTTTTTTAAGTCATATGTGAAAATGATGTTGGAAAAATATTCCATTTTAAATTATAGGGCAATCCCTATTGGAAGATTAAGCTAATGGTCTTTCAACCATCACATTGAAGTACATGGCACTGAAATATTAGACTAAATTGTACGAAGTTGTGTGTGTTTAATATTTAAGATCCACAAAAATGACAATTTCATATGGTACAACCTGTTATATAATAAGTACCTATATGTGCCAGGAGGCTGCTTCCTCTAAATTTTGGGTTACTAACGCAGCACAGTCAATTAAATATTTAAAAGGATTTCAGGTATGATCCAATTCAACTTCTGTTTATAAAAGATGAAGAATGTAAGGTGGGACAGGCGGTGCTTTACTTAAGCTGTTTTTTTTTTTTAAAGAGAGAGTGAGAGGGGAGAGAGAGAGAGCGAGCAAGAGAGTTTTTAATATTTATTTATTTATTTTTTTTAGTTCTCGGCGGACACAACATCTTTGTTGGTATGTGGTGCTGAGGATCGAACCCGGGCCGCACGCATGCCAGGCGGGTGCGCTACCGCTTGAGCCACATCCCCAGCCCCTACTTAAGCTGTTAAAGTATTCAGTTCAATATTATTTCCATAGTCCAAAGCTGAAAGAGCAAATTCCTCTCCGACTTGCAATGAAGATTCTGAATGAGATTCTCAGAGTACCCTAGAGTCCTGCATTTTCTCTACATATATTATGAATTTTAAAGAACAAAAATACATAAAACTGAATCAACATCAGACCTATATTCATCAAAATTATAGTCTTATCCTGAGGATGTTAAAGGTACTCTAAGGCAGTATCATGACAATTGTGAATCATCATTGTTCAGTCCTAAGATCTTAAGAAGTTGTAGGAGGCAAAGCTGAGTCTGGCTTGATTTTGTAATAGAAAAAATGAAAAGATATATGATCTGAAGGGAACTTCCATAATAGTTATGTTAATATTCACAGCACCCTTATACATTGTGAGATAAACACACAATGTATTTTGACATTTTTGTCATTGACATTTATTTTGGGCATTGACATTTAGAAGGGTTAGGTATTGGCCTGATGTTAACACAGAAAGTAGACATCTAAATCTTAGCACAATTTAGAACCTAGGAGTGGTTGATTCCAAGCCATGTCTTTCCAGTATGCACCACCATCTTTAATAACAAATCCAATAGATTGAGTGCAAAAAAAAAAAAAAAATTACTCCTATCAACTTGTTTATTTATAATAAAAGAAACATGAAAGAAAATATGCTTTGCTCTGAACTTTCTCATTTGGCATTCAGAAGGGCAAAAAAATTTTAAAATTACCTCAATTGGTACCCCTAAAATAATTATTGTGAAAGGTACAAAAAAATAGATGATACGATTGAAACTGGGAAAAGCAAGCCACGCCTACGCTGTATTCTTTTTCAATTTAAGAAAGTCTGTCAATTTTACAACTTCAGGATTTTTTTCCTTTCACAATAATTCTGACCGATATTTTTATCTTTATTTTAAAAGTGAAGAAATGGAAATTTGAAAAGTTTCCCTGATTTGGTCAAGGTCAATCATCCAGGAAGTGACAGACCTGGGGTTGAATCAAGTTTTCTATTTCTAAATGTAATACTAAAGAAAAGGTCAGGATCTGTCAATTGGGACCCAGGAAAGGGATTATGGGGATAATTAGTAGGGGTTCCTGTCTTGTGGTCCAAAATGTGAATTATTACCAAAAATGGCTTGATGATGATTCACTTATTCCTCTCCACTCAACCCTAAAGCTTTGATCCTATTGGAGTAGTTGCCATATTTCTAAAATGAAATAACAAGTAAAGATGATATAGAGGAGGGCAACTAGAATAATAGGATATAGGGGATTTGAGGAGTGGGCAGACACATCTAATGATAAAGTTCCTCCTCACCTGAGCTCAGTGAAGGGCCTGAACACACCTGGAAATTAATGGATGGTATGATTGAGGGAACCTGTTTGGTAAGCTCCCAAATTCCAGGATGCAGGCATTCACTGAGACCTACCTAAACATAGCAAGTAATAAGAAAATCTTCTTCACATAATTAAAATAATAATAATAACCTTATAGAACTCGTTAACCCAAGATAGTAAAGCAGAAAATAAAAATAAATGCAGCAAGGATTTGGAGTCATTTATGAATGACAGAGTCATAAATGGTTTCTGAGAGGGTTAGAGTTATGCTTAATTGTAAAGGCTAATGTCAAGGACAGAGCTGACTGGCCCACTTCCTCAGGCTTCTGTTGCAAACTGAGCACTGGCCAATGGCACAACAGTCTTACTCTGATGGCAATTTCTTTGTGCTCTGAATTTGGCCTGCAGGAAGGAGGCACACAGAATGACTTTCTCTTCAAATTATAATATAAAAAAACACTGTCACTTCTCGCTGACTTTCTACTAATTAGCATTCAGAAGGGACTAAATATAGCACTAGATATTTCTCCAAAGCAGGCATAAAAATGGCCAACACATATATGAAAAGATGTTCAACATCACTGATCATCAGGGAAATGCAAGACAAAACCACAACGAGCTCACACATGTTTATATGGCTATTCTCAACAAAACAAGATAATAAGGGCTAGTGAGAATGCAGACGAGTGGGAATCCTGTGCACTGCTGTGGAGAGTATATAACAGTGCAGCCACTATGGAAAAGAGAATGAAACTTCCTCAAAATATTAAAACAGAACGATTATAGGATTCAGTAATCCTGCTTCTGGGTATATCTCCAAAAGAATTGAAATCAGGATTCAAAGACATTTCTAGACTTCCATGTTCCTTACAGCATTATCAATGCAAGTCAAGATATAGAAACAACCTAAATGTCCTTGGAAGGATGAATGGATTTAAAAAAAAGAAAATGGTAGACAAATACAATGGAATAGTATTCAACTGTAAAAAGAATGAAATTCTGACACCTGCTACAACATGGATTAAGCTAAGTGAAATTCACTAAGTAAAAAGTTTACTAATGTAAAATCATTACACTAAGTGAAATTCACTATTACAGAAAGACAAATACTGGGCTGGGGATGTGGCTCAAGTGGTAATGCATTCTCCTGGAATGAGTGGGATGCTGGGTTTGATCCTCAGCACCATATTAAAAAAAATAAAGATGTTGTGTCCACCGAAAACTGAAAAATAAATATTTAAAAAATTCTCTCTCTCTCTCTCTTCTCTCTCTCTCTCTCTCTCTCTCTCTCTCTCTCTCTCTCTCTCTTTGAAAAAAAGAAAGACAAATACTGCATGATTTTACTTATAGATAGATGTCTAAAATAGTCAATTTTATGGAGCAGAGAGTAGAATGGTGGTTGCCAGAGGCTGGGCAGAGGAGAAAACTGGGAGTTGCTATTAGATGAATGTAAAATTCCAGTTATACAAGATGAATAAGTTCTAGAGATCTGTGTACACACTGTGCCTGTAGTTAACAATGCCTTATCGTGCATTTGGAAATTCATTAGGAAGGTAGCTGTCCTGTTAAGTGTTCTCACCACAGTTAAAAAAAATTACTTAATAGAGTATTATAAACATTTTAAATGGAGAAAAAACAGATATAATAAAATGAGTTCTTAAATGTTATTTTGATGCATTATCAGGCACTGAAGTCAGGTCTGATTTAGTTCACTAACCTGTTTTCCTTTCCTCTTTTCACACATTATTATGATTTCTGCTTCACCAAGTATAATTAATGTCCTTCATTTCTTAATGTGAGTCCATTGCCGCAGGCTTCACAGAAATCATGTAACATAGATTTTCACCTTCACAACGCATTTCTTTATGTGTCCAAAATAGAACATAAAGAGAAAATACAGTGAGGCTCCTGAATGGTGGGTGTAACAAATGGAATTTATTCTTGTTACTCCATAAACAAGTATAGAAAATAACCAGGTTGGTGTTTGCCACTGAGGTGACTAGCTAACCATATTCTACAGCATTTTTGTCACTTGTCAAATCAACTCCTCTACTGAGATCTCCCTGAAATGATGATTGTCTTGCTACATACACTACTGGACTTAAAGAAACAAATTTTTTAAATAGTGCATTTATTCACTCTTCCACCATTTATTGGGTCCTACTATAGGTAAGGCTCTGAGCTAGGCAAGATAAGCAACTAAAATACACACAAAGGATGTTCCTGCTTTCAAAGAACTTAAGTAACAGAACCAGACATATACCTCCACGCATAGAATTCTCCATTTTCGTAAATCATGGTGATATTTGAAATGTACCCATAGTGATGCACATTGGGTATGTCAAGAATGACCATATTGTTTGGTTATTCAGACTGGGATACTTTAAAGTGAAAGGGAGCTAGGAAAACAGCTTAAACTGATATTGTTCTGGGCTAACTGGGACATACCCTATTATCCATACTGTAAAATTAATTGTTTTACACTTCTGTTTTCCTTAAAACGCAGTTAAAGTCTATCATAGATAGTTCAAGAAATCAAGTATACACTTTACAAATCAATTAATTGGTCAAATCATTCAAAGCAAACCATAAAATTGATTGCCTCTTGTTAGTTTTAATTTTCTTATTTCCCTTATTGTTTACTTGAGGAGAACTTTTGGCATTTGGTTCCATCTATCAAAAATAGAGTTGTAATCAACCAAACTTGAAACTGCTGGTATAAAACTGAATACATGCTGTTGTCTAGTACAATATGACATGAATTCAGTTTCTCTTAATTTTAATTTTCAAGAATGGGGTGTATAAATTTTTATGTAATATGCATCTCTTAGGTAACATTGCTTTTATGAATGAGGCTGTATCTCATTAAACTCATTGCTGAATCCTTTTAGTGAGAATACACGAATTGGCATACAGAAAACTAGATACATAGTAAAATTTAATATTTGAAAAACTTAAAATATCAAGGTCACTTGAAGTTGGTAATTGTTTTAATATTATTTCTACTGAAAATTTCCATGACTAATAATATTTATTCATATAATATATGAATTATTTATTCATACAATATATATGATTAAATATTATATATATATTATATAATGTATATTATTATAGATATATGATTTTATACATATATATAATTTTCCTGATCTTTGTAATTAAAAATTTTTCTTTCTATATATAAAAAAATTAGTCTTGCTATTACCTTTTTCTCACAATGTGAGTACTAAAACATAAATTTGTTTCATGTAAATTGTTGAAATCTGCTTAACTAGTTGTCTACAAAAAAGAAGAATCATGTTAAAGATGATATCCAAAAACAAGTAGGCTATTTGCATTGAAATTTACCTGATCATTTGGAAAGCACATTTATGATCGCTCCATTGTCTAACTGCGTTTAATTTAGTTCTGTAAGTAAATACATTTTATTTAACAGTAAAGAGAATATATCTTTCTTTCATCTAACTCCCTTTATATTCCCATAATAATCCTATTCTGATAATAAGATAGTGTTATAAAGGAAAACAAAGGTATTTTATATTTGTTATTCAAGGTGGCAAAGTATATATTAGTGTCTGGTGAATGATAAATATCACTCTAGTTGATATCTAAAACTCAGGTGAAAAATTACACCCTAAGACCAATATCTTCCTTTGAAATTTTTAATAGCCAACATAATGTTGGTTATAAAGAAGATAATAAATATTAACTGACATAATCAAAGAAGTGGTTCTGAAGTAAGTGCCAAAACAGCAATTTCTAACTTTAGAATCGTCTGTGCGTGGGCATGTGTGTACGTTTGTGTGCTTGTGTGTATGTGTGTTCAGTCTTCTTCAAAGTTACTAAAATTAAGATGAAAATGATAATACATATTAAGCATATTAAGTACAGAAAATGGACCTATTTTCCCTAACAAATTCACAGAAGGAAAAGGCAAGGTATTATGGTTTGGATATGAGGTGTCCCCCAATGTGTCCTGTACTGATGCAGAATGCTCAGAGGTGAAAGGAATATGAGAGCTATAATAGGTGGATTAATCCATTTGATGAATTAGTAATTTAAATGGCCTTACTAGGTAGTAACTGTGGGCAGGTAAGGTGTGGCTGAAAGAATTAGATCACTGGAGGCGCGACTTGAGGGTTTACATTTTGTCCCTGATGATGTGTTCTTTCTCTGCTTTCCAGTTGGCATTTGTGGGGCTGAGTTTTCCTTCACCAGGCCCTTCCACCATAATGCACTACTTTATCTTGGGCCCAAACAAATGGAGTCAGCCCACCAGGTACTGATCCTCTGAATCCATGAGCCCCAAATAAACATTTCCTTCTCTAAGTTGTTCTTGTCAGATATTTTGGTCACAGGGATGAAAAGATGCCTAACATTAGATTTAGTCCCTAGTAACCCCTTTGTTGGTGATAGTGTCTTGGGGTTAAGTATGTCACCCGCTCCAACATTTCTATCCAAGAACCAAATTCACAGACAGCTTTTTATTCATATTGGACTAAAACTTGATATAAATTAGCTCTTCCCTGAACCAATCCCAGAGGCAGTTTAGATCCATGAAGATATAACCTGTAATGAAGGACACTCTCATAGCAGTTGTCCAACTAATATTCAATTAGACTTCCTCTGCTTTTAGAAGAGCATTATATGATGTCAGAATAGAGAGGACTGCTCAAAATCTTAGTGATCTAGAAGAAGTGGTGTAATTTCTCTTCAAAGTTGGATAACTATGGTCGAATCATTATAATCCACATCCTTTTAGTTTACCTCATCTAAATCAGTAAGAACTGACCACTGTTGCAAGTTTGAAAAGATATTTTAAAGGATATGCTGCTCATGATTCTTTTAAAAATCCTCATTTCATTCTTCTTTGCCTAGTCAAATATACATTTTCAAAATTCTCCAGTGAAGACTTCCTGGCTTCCCCCACCGCAATCAGTATTTGGAGGGTCTTGTTCCCAGAACATTGAATACACCTCTGTCACAACATCTTATAATAGCACTAATTAATGAAGGCTGATTTGTCACTCTGAGCCAGAAATTATTCTATGGCCTTATGCACATTATCTTATTCATTATTCACAGAAGTCTTAAGACTTCTTCCATTTTACTAGTGAGAACATAAACCAAAGAGACAGGAGAAAATGTCTTCTTTATCTTTCATAAATTCAGTGCCTGGCAATCATGCATGGCAGAGGAAAGCTTCATTATTTACTGAAGGAATAAAGGAATGGATGAATTAGTGGTATGTGGTATGCACAGAAGGAAAAATTACAATATTTCCAAGAGTGGGGAGCACAGAAAAATCTTCCCACAGAGGATATTTGACTCAGGACCTAAAGACTGCAGGAATTTTCTTCAGAAAACACATTTTCTCTTGACCTGCTTTTATGTTTTATTTGATTATTTCCTTGTCATCGAAGTGTTGTTTTAAAATTGTTTTCACTGGAGAAATTTACAAGTTGTGCTCCTGTCTGCAGAAAGAGCTGAGAATACCCATGTTTTTAAGAAACAATGTAAGTGCCATATTGTGTTCATAATGATTCTCTTTGCCTTGATCGATTACTAGTTCTTTCTATAACTGCATTTTTTACATTTGTGAGGGTAGAGAAAGGGAAACCTGGGAAACAATCATTAAAGCCATAGACTTCCTTAGGGATCCCTGAACAAGGCTTGTAGATGTGAGAGAAGAAAGGAAATCTCAGGCACGGGCCCAAAAAGATAATCAACATCAAGGCAGATTGCTGAAAAAGTCCCAAGCAAGGACAGCGAAAAATATGCCAAGGAAGAGCAGGTGGTTCCAGAAGAAAAGCAGGATTCAGAAAAGATCTGGAAGAGCTCATGAGTAGAAAAAGCGCTGGTGCAGCCACAATAGCTCAGGGACAGGGCTAGAGAGGACTGCATTTGGTCTCAATGTCCCATTACAAAGACCAAAGTTGATAATTTCTCACGAATCTAGTTATCAGGAAAAGAAAAACAGACTTACAAAACATTTTCCAAATGTTCTCCCCTTCCCAAATTCAGCTGAGCAGAGGGTTTGTACTGTGCACTCCCACCTCCTCCCTGCCAATTCAGCCTGCCTCTAAGCCACCTTCCTGTACAGTAACTGCTCCCTGTGGGACAAGCTGACATTCTGAGCCCCAAGGCAGGAAATCCAATGTTCTGTCCTTTTATAGGTCCCATGAAATGCAGAGAGCTGTAGGAGACAGTGCCTTCCACATGTCCCCTGCAACCAAAAGAATGCCAGCATCTTCCCAAAGTGACCATTTCATGTATGCATTTGTTTCTTCAATGCCTCCAGCGATGGGTAGGACGTAGGCAGAGAGGGAGGAAAGTAAGCAGAAAGTTAGAAATACAATGTATAATCCCTACCATAATAACTTCAAGGACACTGTAATCTCATTGTGGGGAGCAAAAAAAGAAGAAGAAACTAAAAAACATATCAAAAACAATCCCTAATTTATGTCACTGAGTAAAAGCACACATAAATTCACAGAAGTCTGATCTCTACAAGCTATTGCAACAGGGGAAGTTTTCGTGGAGGATATGGGAATTAAACAAGGCCATGAAATATGAGGAAGATTATTTATAGGACAGAAATTGGGAGAGCATTCAAAAGAGAAAAAAAAATGGCCCAAGTAAAGACGTAATAGTGGGAAAAAAAGTTTATATGGGAAAAGAGCAGAGATTAGATAGGCCTGACTGGAACAGGCAAAGAATGCTGCCATAATGGGATATAAAGTGGGTAAACAAAGCAGAGGGCTAGAGGATGGATTAAATTGGCAGAGTAGAAGAATCTTTCAGAACTCTGTGATTTAGGCCTGAGCTCTAGTTTCCTCGAAACTATTTCCTGCAGCTTGTGATTATTGCTGGCTCCACTCACTTACTGACTGGAAGGCATCTGTATGAGACTTTTCCATTGATTTGGTTGCTTATAAACAGCAGAAATTTATATCTTACAGTTCTGAAAGCTGAGAAGTGTGAGATCAAGGTGTTGGTGGATGTGGTATCTGATGAGAATCTGCTTCCCATTTTTAGATGGTGTCTCACATGATGGAAGGGACATTGCTGAGGGCTCCACCTTTGTGACCTGAACACCTTCCAAAAATTCTACGTAGTGATACCATCATCTTGAATTTCAGGGAGACACAATATTCATAACACAGCAGGACTTTATGTCAAAATGTAGCAACTTTCCTTAATGATGCTTTTATCTTCAATAATAAATCCTCAATTATATTCTTAGACTTATTCTTCCATGATGGAACTCAAACCATGTAGATGGTTCATTGTTATAGAGGGTGTGTGTGGGGGGGTGTTCATAATGCAATGCAGACAGAGAATTTTTCTTGAGCAAACACTTGGAGAAATTTGCTCTGTTAACTCTCCTATTAAATATACATATTATTTATTCCATGTTTTGATTTTGTCTAATTAAAAGTTTTCTCTACACATAGTTTTGTTCCTGAATCTTGTTTTGAGCCCTTTAAAAAAAATCATTCAAATTCCTTCTAATGTTCTTATTCATTAATTAACATTTCAGGCCTGTGATGCTCTTTCTCTATTTCTAACAAAGGACCAAAGACATGTTTTAGTCTGGGAAGGTTTGAGTATAATCGGTTTAAATCTCCCTTCCTTTAAAACAAACAAACAAACAAACAAAAAAAATCCTGAGCAAATTTCCTGGATCATCAGTCTCTGGCGAAATAGACTAATGTTATTGTTCATAAAATGGAGAAACTATGTAAACTTGCTTTAGAAAATGTCCCAATTGAGTAGATCAATACAAAATGTGTACTATACTGAACAGTGGGCAGTCTGACCATATCTATGATTAGTGGGATCTATTTTCAGAGCCAAGGAAGCCAGATATTATAAAAGCAGAACCTCCACTGTCTGAAAGACATTAGCCCAGTGCACAGGAACACTGCCCCTGACCTCAGGAATCAGATGGGCAGGATTCCCATGGAGTTTCTTCCTTCATGGAGATGTATCCCCTCTGACTTGGGGCTCTAGTGGTGATGGGAAGGATTCACCATCCAGTATCTCTTTAATCCTAACTATCAGTAGTTCCATTACTTCCACTTTACAGATGCAAAAACTAAGGTTTGAAGTAATTAAGTGATTGATTGAAAGTCACTTAGTTAATTCAAGCTTAAATTCTCATTTCGCCCCATCCAATATGTAATTCTGGGTTTCTAATTTGTTAAATGAAACCTTTAAAGATCTTTTTTTTTTAACCAGAAAATTTTAAAAGTGTTCCTATTTCTTAAATTTAAAATGAGTTTTTAAAAATAGATACAATTACATATAGTTCACAAAAATACAAGGTTTCCATGAGAACAACAATGCCCAAGAAACTGTGGATATTTTTTTTAAAGAACAATTCTAGGAGCAAATGAGGAAGAAAATGGGAAAGAGATTGCAAAATTTGCTGTATGGCCTTAGCAGGATCTGTATCTATTTATTTTTACTATTAAGTCCTATAAATGCTAGAGTTAATCACAGCTGGCAGTATGTAAATTATCTTAATTTGCAGCTTCTTGAGGTTGAAGGTTGTGTTTGTTTGGCTGATTTAACTGTATTGCCACTTAATTACCAATATAAATGCTCTCAAATTATAGAAACCAATATAAGCACCTCAATTTAAAATTTTATTTGCAGAACCCAAAGTAATGACATTGAGCTTCACATTCACCTAGTGAGGTGAGCTGAAGAGATCTGGCTTCAGTACATAATTGCGTATTATTAGTCTTCTGCCTGAAACAGAAGTGAGTCTTTCATAGGATTTCAACGTGACTGGGGAGGACAAGCCATTCCTCCTCCAGTGGAAAAATATGTTCACCTTTAGAAAGAGACACTCTGGGATGTAAAGGGCCTGGGAATAGGTTACAAGGGCCATGAAGGTGACGCGTAGTCACATGATGGCAAAGCATTTGAGCAGGGAGCTCTACCTCTTTGAATTAAATATTCTTTGAGGGAGAGTAGGCTGTATCCTGAGTGTAACTCACGTAGTACTGTTAGCAGAACAGAGCATAACAAAGACACCATCCTTGGTTTCATTCCCTTTTAAAGACTATGAACTAATTTACTCATTCCAATAGCTGCAGACTGCATTCATAACCACAAACTCCAACTGAGTTTTCTTGGTTCAGAGAGGGGTAGATTAGGCCAGACACATAGGCCTGGAAAACATTTCAAGTATCACCTAGGTGTGTCATGAACTGATCATCACTCATATGGAGATGTTCTGCATTTGTTTTACAATGCCATCTAATTTGTCAGTTCAGTTTAAAACAAATTGAGCACCTAGGGATCTTTATGAACTCAGAAGCTAACAACATGAAGGGAAAATAGAAATGGTATGTTGTTTGACTCTAGCTTTCTGTATATAGGAAAGTGCAGGCCTTGAAATCATATCTTAAGTTAAAAAAATGTGACATGTTATGAACTGCAAAAGTTCATGGCAGAGAACATGCCAATTAGAATTTTTGCTCCATAAAATTAAAAGTATATCCTTACAAATAAAAGTAGTTAGATTTTTAACATACTGTACATGGTTACTGCTGTCTTCCTTGATTTTGTAAATGGGAATATGGGACAACTTTTCTCATCTGACTTTCTATATGCAGTAATGTGCCATTGCAATGAGACAAGTGCATTTATATACTGTATCACAATCCTTATCAACAGGCGTTTATTGAATTCAGGCACTGTCCATGTATACTTTATATACTTGATAAATAATAATACTTAATTTTTTATGTAGTGAAATGTGTACATTTTACTATAAATAATGTTCCGGTCCCTTTTTAATATTACATTTATTTAAAAAATTATTTTAAAACTCAGTGTCTCAAAAGGAGTAAAAATTACTCTGCAATTCTCCAATACTCCAAGGGTCAAATATGAAAGGCCTCTTTAGTTTGCCCCCAAAATATTCTTCTTTATCCTTATAAAAACATGAACTCCTAGAGTTAGTCAGAACAAAGGAACCAATGAGTTCTGGGGAACCAGGTATAAATACTATGATACCCAAAAGAATTAGCTGCCATTACTGGGAAATTGGGAAATGGATGTATAGTTTTTAATTATGAATAAATTTCAAACTTTCCATCAAAGTCATATTATGCTGATGTTAGTCAAATCTCCTGTAGGTATTGATTCAAGAACCTGCTGATGGAGTAAAAATACACAGAAACTTGTTAACAAGAAGTAAAATTATCTACATCTCAGCAAATAATGCCGAAGTGTCATATAATATGCTGAGCTCAGGCAGCCCATGGCCAATGAAAGAGCTCTCTCTTTGCTTCCCCGTTAATATTTACAGTTGGAAGCAATACATGGCTGCAATCTAAGTGCTGCACCTAAAAAGGGAGTTGATGGCTCGATACCTTGTTTTCTGACACTGTGAAGCACTGAAATAACTACCTTCTTAATCATCGCCTGCTAACGTTGTGTTAAAACTGGAGCGAGCATAGCACATGGCTGTTTTATACAAGCAGCAACCCCGGGAGGTTGTCTACATTGTTTAGTTATTTTATTTCTTGATAGACATGCTGGGTGTTAAAAGCACAGGACTGAAAGTTGTGAATTATGGGTCCTTTTCTTTGTTCTCCTGCTGAGTTTTTCAGCATTTACGCAGGCAGGCACTGTAGAGACAGCTTACTGCCCAGACACCCACTGCGTGCTGGGCACCTTCCTAGAACTCACCAAAGACGCCCACCCACCCTTCGGCATGCTTTACTGAAGCTTGTTCTCACATGTGAAGCTTTCAAGTAATTAAACAAACTTCTACAAGCAGGGAAATGTGACTGGCTATAAAAGCACTGTACACAGTAACAGAAATGAAATATAAAATAACCACCGATTCTCTTCTCTCCATGAATAAATATGCCAACTAAGGGTGACAATTGAAATTACAAAGTAGATTTGGGGTTCCGTCTATACAGTGCTCCACCTCGAACGCCCCAGGGCAAAACCAAACAAGGGCTAACAATTTAGATGGCAAGTCTGTGGCTTACTAGCTGGATGAATTTGGATAAATGGCTTAAATCCTCTTTTAGATAATCACTATCTCATCGGATGGTTGTGAAAATTAAAACAGGGTGAGCAAAATGCTGGGAGTATACTCAATCTTCAGTTTGTAATGACTTTTCTCTTTTCCCTATATACCACCTTTTAATTTAGAAAAAGGATTTTCCAGAAATGATTCCTTCGTAGAAAATGAACTAGATGTTGGAAAAGATTAATTGCCCAGATAGAAAGCACAAATAAGCAAAGACCTCGTTGTCATCTTTGTAGCAAAATTAATATATTTATTGTGGGTTCCTGAAACTAGGAAAAGAGTCCTAAAAGTATCAGCTAACATCTTTTAAGAAAAGAGAACAATGAAACCATGTGACACAAGACCAACTTCTAAGAACCATTAGGAATAAAAATGTCTTTTAGAACGGTGCTGATTTCTGCTGGGGTCTACCACCACACAAAGAGCACTTGGACAGAGGTGAGCCCTGTCGTGAGTGACTGCTTTTCTCTCGACTTCTCTCTGCGAAGTTGTAGCTACTCCTTGTGAAGATGTTGAATCTCAGCAGATGGCTTCCTTTTACACCCAGTGCTGTCAGTGGAATGTAAATGTGTCTCCTCACAACACTGAAAATACGGAGGCTGTGTGTTTAATCTGTGCTGTGCTAGCAGAATGACCCTGAAAAGAACGTGAGCATGGAGCACGTTTCGAGAATTGGCATCTATCCTTGTAAACAGGATTGGGGAGGATTTTTTGAGACCAGTGACTAATCATGGTTTTCTTCCTGGGGCTCCTAACAGCCATATCCCTGAGGACAAGTAATCTAAATGGTGATTGAATAGAAAAGTTATAGACCCAAGGGAAATATATTTTTTTAAAGGGGCAGGGAAGGGAGTGTTATTCTGGGGTGTGGGAAAAAAGAAGAGGGAATCGTGATGAACCACAAAATTGAAGAGGCTGAGTTTATCATTTGAATTCTCAATTCTAAGTCCCTTTGGGAGTTAAGAAAACAAAATTTTCCTAGGTTTCAGATTATTAAAGTTAGGAAGAGGAATATCTTAGCAATTACTTCAAAAATTCAGAAAAAAATAATATAAATAATTCAAATGTCAGTATGACATAGAATATGAGAAAAATACCAAAATTGACAAGATTATCCAGAAAAAGAACCTTATATTTTGAGAATACTAATAAATTGTAAAACCAAAATATAATAAAGCACTTTAGCCGGATCATCTAATTTCCTCTTAAATAAGTCTCTGAAATTGGTAGGAAGCAGAGAATTTGATTTTTATTTTATTAAAACAGCCAGTGGTAAAGAAGAGTTTTTATGTAATTTGCCCTGTGAGACTTTCTTAGGAGAGTATCAAACTTCCTAATGCCTCTACCTCCCATCCTTTCTTGGGCAAGGACCTCTTTTTAAAGAAGGTGGAGACGTTATGCATATATATTTACTCTACATATTTTATATAGACTTAGAAAGCCCAAAATATAAAGTAACCATTTTGCCTATATTGTCTGAACTAATTTTATAATGGCTTTTAAATTCTGTGCTAAATCTTTATGTAGAGAAAGAGTAATTTTACTTTGGCCGTACTTTTAAGCTAATAGGAAAATGCTGTTAGACTTTATTTTGGTCTCCTCCAAGAAGGAATGCTTAGTACTTATATAAACATATCTTTTCCCGTGTCATGTGTTTGGGTACTTAGTAAATGGTTAGGAAAGTGAAACAATGTTTTGTTTGTTTGTTTGTTTGCTTTTTCCCCCTCCTGCTAACTTTAAAACTTACAGAGTTTTCCCCAAATGGCTTATTTGGAATTTGAAAGCCCAACTTCTGAAAGACTTTTTTTTTTTTTTTTGTAGCTCTAAAAGTAAATATTATTTCAACAAATCCTCACAGTGTGAAGGTTTTGGTCTTTGCTAGTTTTCAGGTACCATGATGATTTCAGTTGCTGCTGTCTCATAGATTCTGGTAATGCTCACTTCAGATCTACCCAGCCATAGCTCCACAAGATCCCTCTCTGTTTAGACATACCGAGTCTAAAACTCTCTGGAAAGGAGAAGGCTGTGCAGTGAAAGGCTTCCCATTAAAGCATGGTGTGTGTGCTTCATCTTCTGTGAGACAGAGTTTAAAACTGGAAGCCTGATAATTTGATGTAAACTGACAGTGACAACAGAAATGGCTACTTCTGAGATTATTTAAGGGAAGGAGCAGAGTATAGACATTCATCAACAAAACAGCAAAAGAAAGGGTTTTTATTTCTAGGTTTGCTTTTTAAAATAAGAATGGAGTAAATGGCACAATAGATTATATAAACAAGGACTTCAATGACAAGCTGTCAAAGTTAAAGCAATATATTTTACATGGGTGACCTGACGCCACACTTTATCACCTACACTAGGGGAAGCCAATTTAAGTCTGATCGATAAAATACAACCTCCAGAATTGGGCCTGGGGCAAAGCTGGCATGGCATGGCGGGGCCTGATGACCTGGCATCCACTTCTGTTGGATGGGACACAGTGGGAGTTGGCACTTCTACCATCTGGGGTTCATCTGGTATTTAAGCTCGATTTGATAAATAAACACTTGTGCAGGTATGTCAGAAGGGACAACACAGTTGGCTTTGCTCCAGTGCAGTTTATGCTCTGGTAATTTAATGCAGGGCTGAGGTATAAATGGGACTAGTGATTCAAAAACTGAATTTACTGCAGTCTCACAACTGTTGAAAATTAAACTACATGTGCTGCAAGTTAGGGGTGACTAGGGTATCTCATTATAGGAGGCTGTTTTTTTCAGAGACTAGAATCTTTGTTGAATTACAGAGGGACGTACCTGAATGTAGACTTGGACCAAATAATTTTCTGATAAGTTGACCATAAATCCTCAGTAAAATAAGCTCGGTGTTCTCAGCATATCTATTGGCTTTTTGATCATTTTTATGGCTTTCCTTTTACTGGTCAAATTATCCTTATATGCTTTTAAAGCTCCTCTGACATGGATTAAGTCAACACAAACCAATAGACCTTCATTACTTTGGCAACTGGTTTTGATTTGGGGGCAATAAATACGATGACACAGACTAGATTACCTTTGCCGAAGGAATATGTGATAAGCCATAAGGATGTCAGGGATTTGGCATTCTTTTTCCTGTGTAATGTGGGAATGAATGAATAACAGCTTTCAACCAGCTGAAGAAAGTTGGAAAGAAGAAAGAAATCAGAATGAAAAAGTGCCATGGTTTGGGTTTTAGGTTAAAAATGGTGATACCAGTAGATCATGAGAAAGCCCACGAACACACAGTGAGTGCCTGATGCTGCTTGGCACTGGTAGGCGAGGTTCAGGGCAAATAGGTGAGGGAACTGTCATCTGATGTGACCCATACCTTAGTATCTGGAAGGATAGATTTGGCCATCAATGGGAATAAAACTTACTGTGTGATAAAAGTATAGAGGAAAGAGAAATCAGAAAGGGCTAGAATAGCCAAGGAACGGATAGTGGGAGAAACAAGAACTGCATATTTTGGGGGCTAAAGAAACTTTTCATTATAAAAATCATTTTTAAAATATTACTTTCCAAATATTTTCTGGAATAAAGGCTCAGATCTGAACAGAGTCAAGAAGAAAGGTAGAATAAACACATTTACCCTTCACCCACACCGACCAAGTTTTAAACCCTTTGCTATCTTTGCTGTTTCCTTAGTTACATACATTTTTTGCTGAATCATTACAAAGTAGGTTACAGACATCATAACATTTTTCTATGTAATTTTTCGGTAAGCATCTCCCAAGAAAGAAGAGTTCTTTCTAGAGTTACAATGCTACTATCATATTCAAGGAACCTAACATTTCATAAACTTTCCATATTCAGGTTTCTCCAATAGTTCAAATAACATCCTTTTTTGAATTTTTTTAAATCCAGGATTCAATCAATTGCATTTGGTTATCAGTTGTTGTGTTTCAGTATCTTGTAACCTCAAACATTCCCTCTGCCTCCTTTTTTTAATATTTATTTTTTAGTTGTAGTTGGACACAATACCTTGATTTTATTTATCTATTTTTATGTGGTGCTGAGGATTGAACCCTGGGCCTCGCCTGTGCTAGGCAAGCGCTCTACTGCTGAGCCACAAACCCAGCCTTTCCCCCTGCCTTCTTAATTCATTAAATATTCTCTTCCTTTTGAAATTGTGTATAAAACAAATTTGCATATTTTTCAATTGCCTCCTCAAAATATACCTACTATGGAAGAGACGGGGTATAAAGAAACTCAAATATTTCCTGTGCTGTAAAAGAAAGATGAGTAGAGAACTTGTGGCATGTACACAGAAGAAGAACCGAAATAATAAAGTTGATGTGTTTCCTGTAACTAGTCCAAGTCAAACGGACTAGGAAAGAACCAGCAGAGAATGTACATGAAATGGGCTTCCACCTCACTCCAACTCCTCCTGAGACAGGGTCTCCATGGTTACCTGCCCAGGTTCCCTACACACCTTCCGGGTTGAGCTGCCACTCCCCGCTTCCACCTCTCCATCTGTAACTGGCTCTACATAAAGGCTCACCCTGCCCAGACAAGCAGATGTACCAGTATCGCTGTCATGCTTCTTGTTCCCCTTAAAGCAATAGGTCCATGGGTGTTGTCATCTGCCTAATGCTCCTTCCCAGCCCCACTTATTTATTTATTTAGAGATTCTCAATAAGTTGCCCAGGCTGGCCTGAAAATTGGAATCCTCCTGCCTCAGCTTCCCTAATCCCAAGGCTTACAGGCGTGTGTCCCTGTACCTGGTCACCCTTCCCTTCTTTACCTCATTCACCCAGCAGCTACCTTCCTCTCGCGGTTCACCAGGGGGTCTTCCTTCCTTCCACTTGCCATCCTTCATACTCACCTCCCACCTAATGCAGCCAACAAGACAATGGTTGTTTGTAGCTGCCCCCACCCATACACACTACTATTAAATAGAAAGGTTTGTTTTTTTTTTAAGACCATGACCTTCCTTTCAAGTTCCAGACCTCCAGAAACTTCAATGTCTGAAACTTTGAAGGCATTCAATAAAGATTTATTGAATGAATAAATGCATGAATTAAGCAAAAGAATGAATTTACCACCAATACATTTTCTGGGCTATACAGGACTTATGACTGCAAGGAAATTAATAATGCATTTAACAGAGCAATGAGCATTACAAGTGTATGAGTCAATAACAATTGATTAGCCACTTTGTGCAAAGCTCGGCATTTTGTATTATTGGAAAGTTCCAGAGTAAATAGATAAACAGGTACTCTTTCCTTACAGTCCTAAAGGGAAAGGGTAGAATTTGGCTTAACACACAAAGAACAGTAGCAGCACTTCAAGTGTATATTCCATGTCATACATCCCTGGCTATAGGTCTTCCCAATTACTTGCTGACACTGGATATTGCTGTATCAAGGAACTAGAGAGAGTAGAGTCACAAGGGCTTCCTTGGGGGTGCTTTGCAAAGAGGAAGGAAAGATTGAGTAGTGCTCTAAAAAGAAGAGAGGTATGGTTGAATAAATGGCATGTTTCATGATGGAGAAGTGTCATTGGCAGAATTAGGTGATTCCTGCTGAGAAGTGGAAAGAGAGGTGCTTTGTTGGAATGGAGGTAGATGGACTCTGACAGATAATAACCAGATGGGAGTTCATTAATAAAAAGGGTCAGTTTAAAGATTAGAAATGTTGGTTTGATATGTTTGGGATAGTTTCCATGGACTTCTAAGTCTGGTAATCAAGGTTTTGCTTTCATTTCCTTTTTTGTTATCGTTTAGATATGAGGTATCCCTCAGAAGCTCATGTGTGAGAGAGACAGTGTAAGAAGGTTTAGAGGTGAAATGATTGGGTTATGAGAGCCTTAACCTAATCATTGCATTAATCCCCTGATGGGGATTAACTGGGTGGTAACTGTAGGGACGCATTGTGTGGTTGGAGAAGGTGAGTCCTAGAGGCATGCCTTGGGGTATATATTTTGTATCTGGTGAGTGGAGTCTCTCTGCTTCCTGATCATGTGGGCTGCTTCCCTCCACCACACTCTTCTTCCATGATGTTCAGCCCTCACCTCAAGCCCCAAGGAATGGAGCTGGCTGTCTATGGACTGAGAACTCTGAAGCCATGAGCCCCTGAATACACTTTCCTCCTCTACTATTGTTCTTTTTGAGCTGGATGAAGGGTGTAGATTCTAGGGGAAGAGAAAGTAGCTGGAAGACTATTTAATCACTCAGGAAAAAGATAGCTAATGACTTAGACCAGGATTATGACTGTGGGGATGCAAAAATGTGAAACGTGGGTGGTGGGTGGAAGACTTAAGTGGGAAAGGGTCTGAGCATAGGCTAGTGAAGACATGAAGGGATCAGGGTTGAAAGCTCCAGGTGTTTAGTAGCTCACAGTGCCATGCAGTTTACACACTCAGAATTTTCCATTAGTAATGACTCTTTTCCAAAATAAAACAAAGAAATAAAAAGAAGAAGAAAAGGGAAGAGAAGCAAGAGCATCCACAAAACTTTTCTGAAACCAAGATGGGCCAAGAGCGTGTCCATTAGTTTCACCTAACTCATGAAAAGAATGATTCGCAGGTAGAAGATCACAGCTGGCTGCTGCTACTTTATTGCTTAATCTTCACTAGCAGTTCCTGCTTGGGTCACCAGGTGATGTAACTGCCCAGGATATGAGGGGCAGAAAAAAGGTAAACACAAACAGATTATGTCTAATTTCACAAAATGGAAAATACCCAACCATCTCTGTGCCCGCTTGGTGCCTCCATCAGTTGTGCCCTTTCTTATCTACCACACCAGTGTTGGCACCTCAGATACGGCACCTCCCCTGCAGGGGAGCCAGAGAGCAAAGGCTTCCATTCCTTTGTCATACACATGCCAAGGTTTTTATCAGGTAAAAAATCCCAAGAGAAAGAAGTTCTCAGTGGATCAAGTCCCTAGCTGGCCGTGTGCTGCTGTGCAAGCTCTTAAGCTTTTAACTCCCTGTTGTCAATCACTGTGTCTCCGTGGGACAGACACTGTTCCAGGGGCTGGGGAGAGAGGCGGGAACAGGGAAGGCAAACATCTCAGCCTTCACGGAGCTTCCATTACAGTGGGGAGACAGGTAAACTAGACAGATATCAGGGTGCAGAAGAGAAAGCGGACTGCAGTTAAAGAGGGGGGTCAGAGCAGGCCTCCCTGAGAAGGTAACCCAAAATAGAATGACCTACCTTGTCGGGTTAGCAGGGGAATCGAAGTGGTCTCTGCGTGTAAAACATCTGGCAAACCCCTGACTAAAGGGTCAGAAGAAATGCTTAGCTGTTATCTTTCAACAATAAATTTACAAAACATAATGAAATCTGAGTTTGGACTTCTGGGACTTGGTTCTTGTATGAGAGAAAGAGAGATAATTTTTATTCATGAGTTCTTGGGTTCCAAGGAAAACAATAATATCGCTTACACCACCTGCTTCCAGAGAGGAAAAATATGAAGGCAGTGTGTCCAGACTTCTAGCTGCTTGTGTGCTTCTGCCTGCAATCTGGGTTCTAAAGCGAGAAGGCGGCTGTGAAGCAACAGGCGAGAACTCAGGCCCAGTGCCTGGGCTGGCAGGGCAGGGACCCGTGGGCTCACACTGGATCTCAAGCCAGCATGGTGCTTACACAGAGCACGCGTACAATCATTTGTCAAATGCAAGAACAAATGTGTCGCTTTGTGCCCAATTTCGCAGCACATCTCAAGTCTCAATATAATTCAGCTGTTTCCTTAAAGGTCATAAGAGGAAATGTGTCCTGCTTGGGTTAAAGTATGAAAGAGGCTAATGGTTTAATTGCACCTAGAATTCCAAATGTATATCTCTATGCTAGCGCAGTTCCATTATCTCATTTACCTCTAGCGTTTTGACAGGAAATTTTCACAGTCGCTATTCTGGCCTCTTGAGCAGGGCTTTGTAGGGAGATCACATGGGAAGTTTCCCAGGACGACACCTTCCAAGCTGTGGTGGCCTGAATTAACCCATCTTAGCCTGGTTTTTCATTCCTGGCTGTCCTTGAAGACCCCCGATCAGAAGATTTTAAGGAATTATAACGATGTGGTGGGAGTTCATGAGACAGACTTTATGTCAGATTCCTTCTTTCTCCAGCAAGGAGTTTCAAATGCTGCCAACTGCAGTTGTACACAGCCTTAGAGAGACTGGGGCTCACCATTGTATTGTTCTCAGCAATCCCAGGGAGAGCTTGCAAGTTTCCTGGGAGAAGCAGGGTGGTGAGATGAAGAGATGGGCAGTGCCCTGGAGAAAATGACTGATTGCTCTGTGCTCTGCCGCTGGGCTGAGCTCCTGGGGAAAGGCACGTAGCTCTGCCACAGCCTCCTCCTGCACATTCCGAAGCCTTCCTGTCTATAAACACTGCATCAGGCTGAATCGCCCCCTCTTTGTCCCAGGACCCCTCCCTCGTCCTCTCCTTGGCTTTTCAATACTTTATTTGCATCCTTTATAACTGTGAAGTGGACAGTGTATTTATGGTTAAAAATTAGCTGCCATAGTGATATTAATTTTAAAAACAGAGTCCTGGCATATATTCAATATTACTATGGAAACGGCTGTTTCTAGTAATTCACTGATAAGATACAGTTCAAGGACTCAGGTCTGCCTGGGAGGTTTTCACCATCCACAAAATTGAAGCTGTACTTGTTACATTAATGATTCCCAAGAACTGCTCTCCAAAGTTAAATATGGAATATTCCTTTCCCTTTTTTTTTGTTTTGTTTGGGAGATGAGAGTTAAAGTTATCTTTATTTTGTTTTAAATATACAGATGCAAGATAAATATTCTAAGTGGTGTTTTAAAAACATGTTTAATTTTCCCACTGATCACTAATTCTTATTATAGCACACAATGTATGCTCATAATACCTACACAATGGCGCACACACATACATGGCGCACACACATTCATCACACACACACAAACTAGTTTCAGAAACTCACATAGAGAAGCTGGCCTGCAGCTTGTTAACACCTGCACATTCGACATCCTAACTTCCCACCTTAAACTGTCTCCAGGTATTCCTCTGTAACTGACATACAGCTGAATTTTGGGAAGGACTTGAAGAAACTCACTCCATTGCAGTGTTTTCCAGGAGCCAATTTTAATCTCAAATATCGCCACTGTTTTTAAACACAAACACATTTCTGCTGATTTTATAAAACCAGGTATGATTCAATTCTTGAATCGATTCTCACTTTAAGTCAAAGCTTTAACATCTTCACTTCCATGCACAGGGAAACGTAAGGTCAATTTTCCCAAGCAGTCTTGTAATGCTTCATATTGGCTGGGGGGGGGGGGTGGCCTCTTTCAATGGGTTTATTTTTTTTTTTTCACATTCTTCTGAACACTGTCACCAGCCCTAAATATTATGAAAGGCAGTTCTTGATGCTGAGGATATAGAAATGGGCCCATATGTTTTTCTTTCCAGATAGGTCAGCCCATTTTATATTTTCAGAATTAGATGAACTGTTCATCAAAGTGTGGGTTGTGGGTGTCAGGAGCCCTGAAATCCACACTGGGCAAGGGCAGCCAGCAGGAAAGTTCACTGAATAATAATAGAGAAGGGCAACAGCATAGACCAAGTTCTCATTCTCCACACAGCTGAATGCTATGAATCTTGGAGCAATTCTGAGACACGAGAATTATTTCTTTTCTATTTTACAGATGGGAAAACAACACATATAGACCAAATGTACTAAAAATTGACAAAACTAGATACAAACCCATTTGTCTGTTTAGCAAATACATGCTGTCTCCAGTCTGCCTTCAGCAGAAACAGTACAGAATCTCTTTTTTGGGATTAAAAGATGCACTGGTGAATGGTTCCAACATACAGTAGTCAAGTAAAAAGATTATAAATAAGTGTTGATAGTTTCACCTCAGAGTGCCATAACATAACCCGGCTTGGGTTATAGATAGGCAAAACCAGTCAAGGTTTCAGTGAACCCACTTTAGGGGAAAACCAAAGTGAAATACTTATTTATTCAGCAGCTAAAGAGTCATATTTTTTAAAAAGAAATTAACAATAATAATTCAATATAGTTTGAAGCCTGTCATCCTTGAGAAAAATAATTTTACATGGTAGTCGTTGCTAATATGGGGTGTATCTTTTCAGGAAAAAGTTATTCAAAAGCACAGTGTTAGAAGTACCACCCGTCCAAACACGTCTTGTCCCACCCTTGGAGGCCCCCATCATCCTCAGTTCACATGTCACAGTAGTTTCAATTATCAAAAGATCCACTCCACAGCTGTATATTTTAAGCATGGCTGAAGAATAGCAGACCAAAAGGAGCCTTTCAACCATGGGACTTCAAAGGTAGAGGATCTTCAAGAGGGTTTTCAAAATCCTACTCATTCCACTTGACTCCAGAGCTTAATGACATGCCTTACTTGATACAGCTAAGGGAACTCTCTCATCAAAAACACTATGAGGCCTAAACTTGCAATTTAGGCTTTATAGGTTGGCTCACTGGGTTGTACTGCAAAATCCTAACGAAATTCTAGTTTATCTTTTATAAATAAATAGAATAAGGGAGAATGGTCAATGGTGTGTTAATGGCTACTAATATTTTTATGTTTTGAGAACTGCCTTTAAGTCATGCTTTGTCTATTTCACATCACTGTGTTTCATTTAGTCCCATCCCTTGAAGTGGATATTAATATCTAATTTTATAGATGATGAAAATGAGTCTCTGAGAGATGAAAGAAGTTGCTGGTGTATTCACACAAGTACGGGTCAGGATCATGAATTGAACTCAGGTCTCTCCCTCTGCAGACTGTACCCTTAACCACTTCATTAAGTGACAGCAACGAGTGGCAGAGATGGAGCTAGATTCTAGCCCTTGAATTTGCTTTTGTTCTTATTACATCTGAGGACAGTAAAGCCTCTTTAGGCAAGGTTCTTGGTTCCTCACAAATCACGAGTGAAAAATCAGCTCTCTGGTACCTCCTGAATCTTGGCACTCACAGGGACTCTGAGCCTATGCCCAAGAGCCCCTCTTCCTCCCAGGTGCAATGCAACAAATGAGAGGATGTAGTTGGACTTCATTTCCCCACAGTCAGCAGTCTCCATCTTAATGAGACAATAAGAGAGCAGAAAAGTTTAGAAAACAGAGGCAAGCCAAATCATTTCTGCCCGTCTGTCTGTGGACACACCCAACTCACTCATCCAGGATAACAGCTGTACTCTCAAAATTGACTCCATTTACTGGACAGACTAAGATTAAATCGACAACCAGGGATTTAGGAGTGCATTATCTAAAGGTCTGGAGATAATACCAAGGGTTTTGCTGGTCGGGTTCCATCTGCCCTTCTGTGTCGCTGACTTTTGACCCTTCAAGGCCAACTCTATGACTCTGTTCATTTTCCCATACCAGAGTTATCTTTGTCAATAACACATGTAATTACACACAAAAGCACAACCGAGCAGTATGGATGGGGAATTTGCTCTCTAAAATCGTTTTTTTTCCCCCTCAAAAACTACTGGATTCTGTGAAACTCTTCATGTATTACTCCTAAAGCTCCAATAACTTGAAAATGAAAAGTTGTTCTGACTCAGGATTTTTCACAGCAATATAAAAGAGAAGGGAAGCGATTATAGTATTTCTAATTACCTAATAGCACCATATCCCTGAATGTGCTAGGTGCTTGAAACTAGCTTTTTCTAATGTGAATTCATAGTCTTCCTAGACAGGCCTGTTTCTTTTACCATGTCCTGTTCCCAACTAATGACATCCCATCCATGGACTTATCTAACATGGGATCCTCAGCCATCTTAATCCTTCTCCTATGCTTGTCCCCAACTCCCGTACAATCTGATGTGGAGTGATGCCAAATTTACCTCCAAAATCCCCCTCATCCACCCTTGCCCTTCAACCCTCACTTCTTTGCTAACCTTAGACCTAGGTCATTCTTTATCTTGACCAATAAATGAACTAACTTTTCTACCTCTAATTTCTTACCTACCTTCACTGTTTCCAATCCTTCATCCTAATATCAGAGACAAATTAATAAAACCCAGATCTGATTATGTCTTGTCCTTTCCAAAACATCTCCAGTAGCCCAAAAATGACTACAGGGCGAACACCAGATTTTAAGGTAGTTTCAAATTCCTTGACAAAATTTATCTCCTTTATAGTTTTATCTTTTATCAATGATTTATATCCTTTCCCAATTCAAACATGGAGATGATGGGCAATACCTTTCTTTGGTCATATTGGGCTTCTTACTATTTCACAAATTCTAAGCACTTTTCTATCCCCTGGCTTTTTAAAAATTCAAATGATTTCATCCAAATAGCATTTCCTGCTTATGATCCTTGAACTTTCACTCATACTTCAAAGAACAATCACATGCTTCATTCTACTCTTACTCCACCGTATCCCAATACAAATTAATACACGATCATAACACAAATTTACAGTGCACTCTGATTATTTGTATGTGTGTGTGTGTTTCCTCCTTTTCTCCTATCCTTAGGATCTGAGTTCCAAGTTCCAAACTTTAATTTATTTTCATATTTTATTTACTAGTAATACCCATAGTAAATAGTAAGCATTGTTGAATGAATAGAAAAACTAATGAATATGAGCAAGATTCAGTGATTAGACCCAAAACAACAATATGAAGATATCACTGTATTATATTAATTATATAATAGTTTGAACCAAAATGCAGGAACAATTAAATAACAACAATGAAAACTAAGGATACGAAGATATTTAAACTGCATAGAATCTTAAAATGGAGTTTCTGTTTGTGATGGTAGATTGGTTTGGCAATGGAACAGGGACCATAGAAAAAGCTAAGTGGGAAGGTAAGGGAATTTACTCCTATATATAGTCTGCTGGAAATATTTCTCCTAAAAAAATCACTTAAAATTCAAATAGTGACTGCTTCCTGTCTTCACTATTTCTGTGCAACTCAATCACAGTTTCATGTACTTATTGCCAAACTGATAGAGTTCAGGTTTTCTAAAGAAGTGCTCTGTAATCACACTGCACCAACATTAAACCAACCATGTGCGACTTGTAAACCCACGAGATCTTAGGATTCGGATCCTCCTGCCAGGGTTCCACCTACAGCTTTCTGTTGCTAGATGTTTGGGTTTGGCATTGAACTCATGTGCTTTTACAAGCATTCAACTGTCACTTCAAATCCAAATCGCCTGAGAGACTAGTGTTTCAGTCCCTCTTCTCTAGGGATCTTCCCACAAGGCTCAACTAATTTAATTTGTTTCCTTTCCCAAGAAAGACTGTAAAACAACATTTTTTTTAAAAAGTCTAAAATCAAACTTTGTTGGTTTTTTTTTTTTTTTTTTGAGAAAAAGGAGAACCATTTACTAATTTGCTTGCAAAGGAGAAATACATAGTACTTTTGTCCCAGGGATGTGATTATTCCTTGTAGGAGGAATACAGGGTTTCTAAGAGGGGACTACAAGAGCTGTGGTCTAAGTATTATCAGTAGATAAAATTAATTAGTGTCCATTGGGTATCCTTGAGAAAGCCCAGTTGCGGGGTTTCGGAGTTTCTTTATTCTTGTAGGCAGTGACGAACATGATCGCTTAGCCTGGGATGGGGAAGAATGTTACTTTTGTTTCTTCTGATGTAAGGGATGGTGAGTGAAAGAAGAACAAAAAGGGAGTGGAATGAAAACATGTCAGTTTTAAAAAAAGCAATCTCTGATGGAGCAGCAAAGTTTATATTCATAGGATAAAATAGTCCCCATTACACAAAACTTCCAAATCCATGAGCTAAGTGAACCTTTCATGTTCATGAGTTATTGCTTCAGGCATTTTGTTATGGTCATGAAAAGCTGGTGCATGTGTGTGTGTGGGGGGGGTGTGGGCAAGGGAGGGAAGAAACCATAAATAATGCAATCCCATGAATTTAGAATCTCACACACACACACACACACACACACACACACGTATTCATTTCTTGACCTTGATGTCACATGAATGACCTTAGTCACTAAGATTAAGACACTGAGTACAATAGATAGTTTACATCACACTCTCTGCCCATAGGGCTCAGATGCTAGACAGATGGTCATCTTCACATGATCTAGGAATAAGAAAACCTGGCTGTCTTTTAACACCTTGGTCTTTTTACAATACTGAGTGGCACCAACTTGATCTTGTTATTCTTCACTCCAGGGGAGTTCCATTGTCCTAAGTTAACCTTTGCTCTTGAATTCACTTCTTAACTGTTTCAATCCCTTCAGTTGGCGGATGACTTGATCTCGGACATTTTCACTGCCATTGGCTCAGTGACGTTAGCCCTATTATTCATCCTCTTGTTGGCCGTTGCTGCTTCTATTATTGCCTCCAAAAAAAGGGAAACTCAGGGAACCTACAGCCCCTGCCGCCAAGAGAAGGAAGGCTCTCGAGTGGAAATGTGGAGCATGAGGCAGCCCCCCACGTTGGAGAGGTTGATTTAGAAGCCTGGTGCCCCTTTGAGAAAGGGGTCGGCTCACGGTGAACTGATGATTGGACTTGAGTGATTTTTGGACATACTTGGAGACACTAATTCAACTTGGATTGCACTGGAACTGTGAGAAGGATAATTTTGATCTCCTTAAAGATTTTCATAGTGGTTTGACTTGACACCATTTTTTTTTTATATTAACCAATCATTAAACTATGTCTGCACCACTAATTTCAGCCTCATATATAGCAAAAACATCTTCCAGAGCACTGTATCTTTTGCAAAAAGCTCCAGTGGCTATTGTTTAAACTCTTTACTCTGCAACCTGGGAACAACGTTTTAGTGTGCCCTTTAGCAGACAACTACCTTTTTTTTTTTATACAGGAACTACAGTAACAACAACAAAACAATAGAATACATTTCTCTTTCTATCATGTGGTGAAAGGTTTAATTATATGACTGTGATTAGATATACAGTCTCATCCTTTAATCAAGTACTTAGACAAAGCCATGGTCAAAAAGGTCAAAAAGTGATCAAACCATAGAAAAATAACCATTGAAATGTGGTGGTTCTTCTTTCTGAGTATTTTTTTTTCATTTTGTGGCATTAAATGTGACAAAGCAACCCATGGAAGCATTTGAAGAACATGTTTATGAATCTTTTAACTAAATTATCTCACATTGGTTACACTTAAGAGTCCTTATACTATTTTATATTTTTGTGATACTGAGATTACAGGCATGTGCCACTGTGCCCAGCTATAGTCTTTATTCTTTGTAAAGGTTAGTTTAAGATCAAAACACTTTTTAGAAAGAATTTAAAAAAGCAATAAAACTCAAATTCTCAATTCTGAAAGACCTAGTTTTGATAGGTCACCAAGAGTGACATTCCAAGGTAAGAACCCTAAGTGAGATAAGCTCATGGTAAGGGTTATGTGTACAGACCATCTATGTGGTCTGAGGAGGAAAATCCTGGGCCTTCTATTTATATATTTATCCACACAGTATTTGTTATATTTTTACATATGTTTTGAAACACATGTAACATCATACTACTAAAGTATAATACAAATCAAACATTGAAATACATGCCTATATATTTGGGGTATATGCTCAAACATCTTAATGATATGAATTTTTAAACTTGGTCTAAAATAGTCTTCTTAATTACTCAATGACATAATTCCAGAAAATTCCTCTCTCTTTGAATATCATCAGTTTCCCCACTTTATTGAATCATTCCCTTAAACACCAAACATGCTGTTCTATGTCCCATCACATAGAATTCTCTCCTATGACCATATATCCTTTTAAGTCAAGTATCTGCAAAAGCATTTTCTATCTTCTCTTTCTCTCTTCCAATCTTCTCTTGAATTCAAACTAATTTGACCTTTCTGTCCATCAAAGACTTTCCCATTGCCAACTATAATGGTCAGTACTCCATCTTCCACTTCTCTGACCTTTCAGAAGAATATGAAATAATTGTCACTCCTGCCGACATACTTTCCACACAATGATACACTATTCTACCTCCTCCTCTTACCTCACCACCAGTCCCTTCTCAGTCTCTTGCTGGTTTCTCCTTGTCTCTTAAACTCTGCTTTATTTTTTTTCCATATTGTTTATCACTATTTTTTTCTATTTCCCCTGATTGGAATTTAAGTTATATGAGGAAAAGAACTTTGTTTGTTTTCACTGTAAAACCCTGCACTTACAACAGACCCTAGTGAAAACATAATAAATATTTTATGGCTAAACCAACAAATAATGAGTGAATGTTGTTTGCATTTGTACCTGCCAACAGCAAAATCCCAGTGTGCCCAAGATGAGTGTGTTCTGTCATTGGATGATCTGGCTCCTAAACTATCATGGCTCTGTAGCCTTCTTAATGTCTTAATCTCTGACTTTCCCTCAATATCTAACTTTGCTTTAAGCGTAAGTTCAAGAAGACAGATGTCTCTAGATGTCTACATTTGGAGTATGCCATGAGACATGTTTATCTTTGTATCCCATTAAAGTTACAACCTCTTAATAGAGTTTTATATGGGAAGGACAAAAAGAGCTGTTGCCTAAAGGAAAAAGAAATAAGTAGCTGAGCTTAAAGATACAAACTAAGATATTACAGAATATAAATTGTCCTTATGGATACTAACACAGGAATAAAGAGGTAACTCCAATAGTAATACCATAAATTTAATTGATCTATTAGTCTGTGACATCTAGGTTTACAGCTTCACGGAAGAATATAGATACATACCTGTGCATGAATGAATGCATGCAGGCATGAACAGATGAATGATTCCATGTGGAAACTCCAAGTGTGTACATGACAACGTGGTTTCTTTACAAATCTTTGCATCCTTGAACAAGTAAAACATTGAATACCTTTATGTGAGAAATGCTTCAAAATTAGCTCTCTGGAGTATTTGCACTGGACATCTTTGAAAAGTAAACTTCACTTTACATAGAAAAATCTAGGATCTGCCTCACAAATGGTGCAAATGTCCTATCGAATACATTTTGCAATTTATATCCAGATTGGTTTCAAAGATGGTTATAACAGTTTCTGTTATCCTTGTTTGCAATGTAATGTTACCATCCCTCCCATGGAGAGGTGGAATCTGTCTCCCTTCCTCATGAATCAGAGTTGGCCTTGTAATTCCATTCAGCCAAGGGCTCACCAAGGAAATGATATTGTGCCAATTTCAGATCAGGCATTAGAGGCTTGTGACTCCCATTTTCCCTCTCTTGGAAGGCAATTCTGAGACTGCTATGCTGCAAAGAAGCCTGAGATGTAAATACCCTGAGGAGAGAGAGGTCCAGCCATGCCAGCTGCGCCTGCTGATCCGGTCTTGCCTGCTGAATGTAGTCACATAGTATGACCCATGTAAGAGCAGCAGAGAAACAACCCCAACCAACATTCAGTCTTATGAGAAATAACAAACCACTGTACTAAGCCAGTGAGGTTTTCGGGTGGTTTTTTATACACAGTAATAGGCAAATGAGATGTATCCATTTATGTCAATGAGGCAATCCAAGGCAATATAGGGTACTTTGTTCTTCTTCTTCTTTTTTTTTTTTTTTTTTGAGTATGAAGTATTCAATTGCCTAGTAACAATAATTAGTACATTATTAATAAAATATAAATATATGCCTAATTTCTTTCTGAGTGGCAAATAAGAATAAGGATCCATTAAATTCAAATATAGGTCCAGGAGGAACTGAGAGTCACAGTGCTCTGGCAGCTATTTGCAGGATTTGGGACTGGGGTGTAAAGTGGACACAGCCGGCTTACTTCCTGCCCCCTGGTGAACCCTGGCCCAGGGCAGCCCCTGTGAAAGGCACATATGGTGTGTGTTTATAAGGAGTGACAGGAAGGCTCCTTTAAGTGGCCTCTTATGTGGCAGTCTCAGAGCACGTCAAACCTGTCTCTCTTCCTCCTCCTTAAATTACTACTTGCTCAACAGGTCCTCTATGAAATGGAGATCAAGATGGTCCTACAGTCTGGCCGCCGGAGCAATAATCATTATTTTTACCAATTAGTGTTCGTGGTAGGAATTGAAAAGCATCAGTCATAATGGGTTGAGAGCAGCATAATAATGATAATGATGATTATTGGGTTATTAAGGAGGGATCCTTCACTGAGCTCTAACTGTATCACTAGGAGTATGTTAACAAATTTGCCACAATATATACATGATGTCTCATTTAAACCTGCAACAGCCCTTTGAAAGAGAAACTTGTATCTTCATATTAGGAAACTTTGGAGACAAAAACAAACAACAAAAAAAACCCTCATAGGTTTAAATTTTTTTCTGCCCCATCTAAATGATCTGAACTAATCTGAAAAATGAGTCAGACCACTATCTCACAAAGAGTATTATGATAATTATCCCTTAACTGCATAATATATATTAAGTGTGCAATATCTATTATTATTATTCAGAGAAAATGGAGGGTCAGTAGGACAAGTGACAAACATGGGTAACATTTTGATTGTTTCCACACTCTTACTTCTATCTACCAAACAAACCAAGGGCGTAATGACTTTATTCCTATCTTCTGTCTTACTTGTCTCATGACACATCTCTAATATTAGTTGGTTCACACAAAGGTATGTTTTTCATGTTGTTCTCACACCTCTAAAGTGGCCTCATGATGGCAGTTCCATTAGCTAAAGAAGTTGGTTAATCTGTAAGACTGAAATAAACTGTACATATTACAGCTTCTTCTCAATAAAATTGCCAGAAAATAAATCAAAGGCTTCAGGTCTATCAGACTTCCTAAACTTATAATACAGATTTTTTTTGTAGAGTTTCAGTTTATAACCATATTATAACCATCATCTTCATCATAATCATCATCATCATCATCTGCTCTTTAGAATTAGTCCTTAAACCCCTTTTGTGAAGGAACCAAGATCATCTACTACCATCATCAACAAGACTTGCCCAGATATCCTGGCTTAAAGTATGCTTCTGATGATGATGATTAGCTAGCCAACTTTTACCTAGCTTTATGCTCTGCAAGGGTATGATCCAAACCATAAAATTATTCTTAATTCTGGAGTGAATATGACTTTTCAAATTTCAACCTGCTTCCAGTAAAAGTGAAATTTTTACTGCTTCGTATGGCATTGCAGAGTGATGACAAAAAATTCATGTTTCCAATTTAAACCCATTCTTCTGTGATTTAGTATTCAGGCTTTGTTTTATGTGGTTCCAGAAACCTGGGAACAACATCCATCAGATATATTTGGCAGTGTCTGCCTGAAGAGAGCTGCTTTAAGAACCAGTTGAAGGGTCTTCTAATATGTTAGGCAAATACCTCCCTTTGAAAACCGATAAAATCCACATCTTCCAACACTAAAGGGGGCATGTCTTGGAAGAGTTCAGGGTTTGCAGCTTAAGGCTCCTGGCTCAAATCTGAAGCTCATCCATGGTTAAAATAAGACAGACACTGAATGGAAACAAACATATGTGTTATTGAAAGTCTGCAAAGTGTAAGTGTTTCAGCACTCTGTTTCAATTCACCCCTTCATGTCATAGATTTGGTTACATCATGGGTTAATTCATTCAGCTCCATGCTCAACATCCACCTTCATATGGTTGCTAAGTCTTTTATTATTGGAGTCAGGTGGTCCACAAGGTAGTTTCTATGTTAGCTTTCCCATAACAGAGATATTTATGTTATTGCAAAGTTAGTCTCATTTTCTAATACCGGCTTTAAAAAGAAATTGCTCTACGTTTGAATGATTGGGGAATGTTTTGATTTTTCAAAAATGTAATAACTAAGCATCAACTATCAAGGGTAGGTTTAATTTTAAAATATTTTTTTTCATAAAGAAAAATTCATTAAGTCTAACTTAATAACCTTAACTAAAGGCTAATAATAAGTTTCTTTTGTCGGGTTTGCAAGGCTGTTCAGTTTCATAGGTCAAGAATATAGACATCCCCACATGAACTCAGGCTCAAATTTTACCAAGAGTACTTGTTATTTTTCTAGTGCATTATATTTACTTCCCCGATAGAAGGGAAACCCAAGAGCCCCCTTGATGTGAAATAGTACGTGGATTTCAATTCAACATCTCTCCAACTGCCAAATACTAATTTAATTCAATTGAATCTGTAGTTAACAGAGCTTAAGTGGCTCAAGTTGAAGAGAGGAAAGAATAATCAATTTACAAATTATGGACTGTTCATCTGAAGCAACTAATGGCCACAGGAGAGGAGATTCCAATTAAGGTAACTTATTTAACCTTAATGTTGTATTGGTAGAATGAGAGGCCTTGTCATGAGGAGGCAAAAAAAAAAAAAAAAAAAAAGATTAAGAAAACACCATTCAGAATTAGAAGGTCAATCATGATATTATCATCTGAATTGATAGAGGCTACCAGCTTCTTTTTATCTTTTGAAATTAAATACACATTAATTCTACCACTTCTCTCTTGAAGAAACTAGTCAAGCACACCCACATGATAAAAATCACATTTACTTAGATTTACTGGGGTTCCAGTGGTTGGTAGGAATATATATATATATATATATATATATATATATATATATATAGTTTTACTATTCTGAACATATTAGTAGATTTAACATCTACCTTCAAGTTATTAGGCTAGAGATGAGTCCATTATACAAATATTTGGTTCGTAAAAATATATTCTTGCCATGCATTGTTAAGCTTAAATCTGTTTCATAAATATTCTCAGTTTATTTTAAAAGGAATGATTGAGTATTTTTGTATGGGATATTTATTTCTGTGTTCTTTAATCAAGAAATAAAAGCTAGAAATGATAAAGGTAAGTGAAAAATATTTCAAGATGACAGATCAACGTGTGATTCAGAGCTTAAGGTGGGTCCTAAGAGTGTTAAGGAACAAATTTGGTCATTTCCCTTCCACAAACATTTGCTGATTAAGAGATTAGACAGAGTTCACATTATTTAATCAATTACAAAGTAAAAATTGATTTGGGGGATGCTATGGAATTTTTTGTCACTGTTCGAAATAAAATGCTCGAATGTGGCTTACATATTTTCTAAGGGTCCATTGTGGTTGAAGTTTGGTCAGCACAGAGGCACTTCTGAGAGGTAGTGGACGCCTTTGGAGGTTCAGCCAGGTGGGAGATCCTTGGGTCATTGGGGTCAGGCCCTTAAAAGTAATTATTAAGCCCAAACACTGAGTTCCTCTTCTGCACACACATGTTCTCACTATGATTTGTTGCCAAACCAATGGGGCTACCTGCTCTTAGACTTTGAATCTTCAAAATTGAAAACTAAATATTTTTTTTGGTACTGGGGATTGAGTTGAGTACTCAGGGGTACTCAATCACTGAGCCACATCCCCAACCCTATTTCGTATTTTATTTAGAAGTAGGGTCTCAGTGAGTTGCTTAGTGCCTCACAGTTGCTGAGGCTGGCTTTGAACTCCAGATTCTCCTGTCTCGGCCTCCCAAGCCACAGGGATTATGGGTGTGTGCTACCACACCTGGTTAAATAAATTTTTTTGTCTTTATAAAGTTAGGTGCCCTGGTATTTCATTGCAGTAATGAAAAGTTAATATAGAGTTCTTTAAAACAGCTTATGTTATATGTCAGTCATATGTCTCCTTGAGACTATGAAAGTTACTCTCTGCTGCCATTTAATGCCCACCAGGTTGTACAGAGAAGTGATGCTCCACTTATGGCAGCCAGGAAGGAGAGAGAGCAAGAACAGTGGAAAAAGACCATAGGAGAGCTGAATCCTTCTGGTACATGTCCCCAATGACCCACCTCCTCCTGCCACACCTCGTAAGACTACAGTTATGACCCAGTCAGTTCATTATAAGTAGGGTGGATTGATCAGGTTAAAACTCTAATAATTAATCATTTCACATCTCAATATTCCTGCATTAACATAAGAACTTTGAGGAGCTACATCATATCCAAGCCAAGACAGGGAGATATTAGGGAGTGAAAGTGATCAAATTATATTACGTACATGTATCAATATACCATAATAAACTCATAATTTTTCATAATTAATATGGGCCAATAAAAACAAATTATCACATTAATTCTGAGCTGCAGAATTATTCATTTTAACCATGGACATGTATTTTGCTGATCCGAAAGACATTTAGTAAAAGAATCACAAAATGTCTTGCATTTGGCACCAAGAACAATACAATAAATTGAAATCAAATGTATTGCTGTGCACAGTGGTGCATGCCTATAATCCCAGTGGCTGGGGATGCTGAGGCAGGAAGATCGCGAATTCAAAGCCAGCTTCAGCAAAAGTGAGGCGCTGAGAAACTCAAGGAGACCGTGTCTCTAAATAAAATACAAAAAAAAAAAAAAAAAAAAGAGCTGGGGATGTGGCTCGGTGGTTGAGTGACCCTGAGTTCAATCCCAGTACTCCCTTCAAAAAATTCAAATGTATCATCTGAAATCTTATCTAAGAGTAGAAATTGTAATGGTAGTGAAGATTGCATTAAACACAGAATACAGAAGTTTCTGAAAAAAAGTCAATTATCCTGAAAATTTTGTTTTGTTTTGTTACTGTTCAGGACAATAAATACTCTTGCGCTGAGGGAAATAGTAATGTATTGAAAAGGAAGGGAAGGGAGTAACCAATTACGTAAATACTGGTCTGTTGACATTTAAAATGTGACAAGATGAGAAAGGTTAAATTTTTTTTGACGTGCATGCAAAGAAACCCAAGATAAATCATAAAATAAGATGCAACTACTTAGGTTGGAATTCCACCAGCACTGACTGGATCATTCAAATATCCAACATATCAAGATATCATTTCTGGCTTTACAATGAGCCTAGGGTCAAATAATTTAAATATAAATAAGTTTTAAATGATTTCTAAATCCTTGCTATGTTAACATTTTCAAAATCTCTAAATAAATGTCTGGAGACATTGCTCGAACAATCCAAATGTCAGTTGCTTATATAGATTATTCCAGTTAAAATTTAACATACATATGGCATTTATTGTTGATACTATTTCATTCATTATATGACCATTTTGTAAAGAAAGAGATTATGGTTGGGTAAAAAGTTTCACATTTAAGTTGCTATTCTAATAAATCAGGGGGTCTATCTTCTTGAACTATCTTGTCTAAGTAATAACAATTATTTTCCCAACATATACATGTTTATATTTTAATAGTCAATCTCTATTGCTTTATTTTTTCTACTTCTGAAGGAGCAAATTTCTTCATATGGTTTTATTTTTCTGAATCATCTTCACTGGAAGTTGTTTTCTGTGGTAGTACCATGTGTTCTGAATTTTAAGATGCATCTATAGAATGACTTTGCTTTACTTTTGTAAGAGTCCCAGGGTTGTCACTTCTTATGGGCCATGTTTTATGATAACACAGGAATGTGTTTTCATCAGTAGAGAAAGACCTAAAGACCTCCTAACATGGGGGTAAGGGGAAGAGTTCTACAGTACTGACTCAGCAAAAGACACACACTAGGTGGCAATGAAGACTACCCCGGACCCATAATAGCACAGCTTAAAGCAAATTTTAAAGGGCTAACATGATTTTCAAGGCATTCAACTGCAATCCAGAATAAAAATCCAAGATTATTTAAACAATACAATGAATTCTAGCATCCAAGAATATATAATAAAAAATTAACAGGCATGCAAAAAAGCAGAAAAGCATGCCCTAAATGCTGATAAACAGGTCAACAGAAACAGGTCTTGAGATAACAAAAGATGTATGATACACTTTGCAGTCAAAACAAACAAACAAACAAAAAAAAACAGCTGCTAATAATCTTTAAATATCATGCAAAAAAATAAATTGAAGACATAAAAATACATCTAGACTCAGCTTCTGGAGAAAAGTCTAATATCACAAATTAAATATATACTGAATATGATTAATCAGTGATCATGAGAAAGTTATAAAAGAAGCAAGTGATAAATGACACTATCTAGAAGGCATGAATTACAGTAGATTTCCTGTCAGAAAGCCCACAAGACTATGAAGTGGCTACTAAAAGTGCTGAAAGGGCTTTGTTCACCTGCAAAAAAAAAAAATCTTTCAAAACATATACAAAGAAGAAGGAGAAAAAAAAAAGAAAGAAAAGAAATTGTTACAACAGAAACTTATTTATTGCCAGCAATCCTGTATTACAATAAATAGTAAAAGAAGCTTGTAAGATAGACAAAATATGATGCATATGCAAATAGGCATCAGAGAGAGGAGTTTGAGGCCAGCAAGGGTTAGTATATGGGTAAACATAAAAGACTCTTCTCATTTATTATTTTCTTTAAAGGTGAATATTTTAAGCAAAAAATTTAAGTTACCAAATATTTAGATATAATTATATGACAAGAGTATTCAAGAACTGGGTGAATACTGCTGTTAGCTTCTTATACTATACATCAAGTAATACATGTTTAAACATAGACTGTGATAACTTAATGATACATATTTTAAACCCTAGATCAAACACTAAATATTTTTTTCCCTTTGGCAATATGGCGGGGATTGAACCTAGAGCCTCATACATATGAGGCAAGTTGTTCTACCACTGAGTCACTTCCCCAACCCTTAAAAAAATAAATTTTAAAAAAGATAAGACATGGGCTGGGGATGTGGCTCAAGTGGTAGCGCACTCACCTGGCATATGCGGGGCGCTGGGTTTGATCCTCAGCACCACATAAAAATAAAATAAAGATGTTGTGTCCACCGAAAACTAAAAAATATAAATATTAAAAAATTCTCTCTCTAAAAAAAGATAAGACATGATGATAAAGCATCTGATGATAAAATATAATTATGAAAATGACTCAATCTAAGAGCAGACAAAAAATTATAAAAATAAATAAATAATAGCACAAATAGAAAACAAATAGTAATATGCTAAATTTATACCTATTCATATCAATAATTACAATAAGTGAAAAATCTAAACACTACACTTGAAAAGCTAAGTGCCTGCCAGATTGGACCAAAGAAGAAAAACAAGGTGAAATTCTCTATATAAAAAATTCTCTTTAAATAGGAGACACAAACAGTTTGCATGTAAAAGGGCAGTAAATATTATCTCATCCAAGCATTAATCAAAATAAGTGTGGCTATTGGCTACAGTTAAAAGATAAAAGATAAAGAAGAAAATTTTAAGTATGAAAGAGGGGAATTGACCAACATGATGTAAAATCCAAATGTAAATGAACTTAATAAATCTTTGAGTTTTTGGTGATATAATTGATATAACTCAAAGAAGAAATTTAAAAATCTACAATTTTTACTAGGAAAATTAAACAATCTTCAATATCTGATAAAACATATATCAGGTATTAAAGAGTGTTTAAATTAAAATTCAAGCAAGTTATTTTTAATAGGGGAAAATATATTCTAAAGTTTATACAGAAAGGTAAATTTAAATTTTAAATTTTCAAGAATAAAATGGAAGAATCAAACTGTCCAATTCTAAAGCTTATTATAGAGTCATCAAGATAGTGAAAAAATGCTATAGAAATGAGTATGTAAATCAATAGAAAAAATAGGGTCCATACATAAGCACACATAAATATGTTCAATTGACATAAAATGTTATGCTCATATGAGGGAAGAATAGTCTTTTCAACAAGTGGTACTAGGAAAAATGGGAAAATCTGGCCCTTAACACAACATTAAAAAAATGAACTCAATATGAATCATAGACCTAAATGCAAGTAACTATTAAACTTCTAGAAGAAAGACATTGTGATATTCTGACTAGACAACAGTTTCTTAGGACAAAAAGGTGTAGATTGTGAAATAAAAAGATTGCTAATGTTGTATTTCTTCAAAATTAAAACCCTTTTTTTTGAAACATTACTAGGAAAATCAAAAGTCAAGTCACAGAAAGAAAAACTTACAAAAAGTATATTAAGGGACATTTATCCAGAATGTTTTAAAGAAAACAAATTCTTACAAGTCACTAACAAGAAGAAAAAACAGCTCAATATGTGTGTCAGCAAATATTGGGAGTATACTTTCACCCAAAGAAGAGAAATCAATCACCAATAAGCACATAAGATTTTCAAAATCTTCAGTCATAAGAAAAAAAAATGAAACCAAAATGAGGTACCATTACATAACTACCAGGGTGACTACAACTAAATCTACCAACAAAATCATTTCACCAAGTGAGAGAACCTGAAAGGTTGAACCCCTTTATGGGAAATTCTTAAAAGATGAAACCATAGTGAAAGCAGATGAGCTGTGACCAGTAGTCAGAATCAAGAGTGGACAGTCACAAGAGCACAAAGTCATTTTGGGGGTAATGAACTTTTCTAAATCTTGATTTGAAAGTGATTACATGATATATATTTGTTGAAATTCATTGAATTATACCTGCTAAATACGTGAATTTTTATGAAAATGAATTGTACTTCAAAAAAAGTTCATTTGAAAAAAAAATGTGAAAAAAATGCACCTTGAAAGAAAAAGAATCTTCACCAAACAAAGAAGCAAATTTGTAGTGGGTGTTGGTAAAGCAACTTGAAAATCCTGTAAAACACCCATGGATTTTGAGTTCCCCTTTTATTTGTACATCAAAAATCAATTGTGATACCCCTCAATAATTTCAAAGAATAGTATGTTCGCCAGAATGATCCTTTGCAATATGTATATGATCACCAGTCTTAACTAATTATTCTTTGATGATATGGCTAAATTTTATTCTTTAAAAAAAACACTTATTTCAAGTTTCTATTGACTGTGATTTAGTTTAGAAATACAGGATTTTCTAACAGTTTGTCAGGAAGCGTGTCTCTTATACAGGAAGTCCTAAGATAAAGCAGTACATTTCTTTCTAACATCTGTTCATGAGTTGGGAATTTTGCCTAATGGACTGTGTCCAATTTGGACATTTATCAAATCTCAGAAAGCTTAGTGCTTGCTTTAAAATATATTTAATATTAGATTTTTGAGGATACAATGAAATATGAAACTAATATTATTAATATATTTTAATGTCCTGGAGAATCCCTAAATTGGAAACTGGAGTTACAAAAAGTAATTTGTAAATTATGTCTAATGGTGTTACTCTAAAACACCATTAATATAAAACATTGTTCATATTTAAGGTAGATTTGCTTTATTCAGTTTCAATGTTTGTATTAGTACATTATAGTTACACATAATAGTGGTGTTCATTTTGGCAGAATCATACTTATATGGACCATAATTTGTTCCATTTCAGGCTCCATTACTTCCTCTTTCTTTTCCCTTCTGCCTCCCCTAGGCCTAGGTCCCCTTCCTCTACTCTATTGATAGTCTTCTTTCCATTTAATTAATTGGTTTTTAAATTGGTGCTTTATAGATACATATAAAGATAATTCACTATAGTATATTCCATATGTGTACATAGCATAATTTGGTCAATTTCATAACAAAACTGTAGAACAACAGTTTGTCCTGAGAACTGGTTCTTGAATGTGAGAAATTAGAAAAGTAGGAGATAATATCTTTGGATGTTCTGTAAGTGATATTTAGATATCCTCAACAACTTCAAATGTTAATAACAGTGGCTCCATATTTTTTAAAACTCACAAGTTAAATCTTTGCCTTTTTCCAAAATAGATTATGTCATCCACATGCTGAGGTTATCCTGCGTAACCCAGGTGGGTCTCCCCAACACATGCCAATCAAATAAGGTGGACAGAGAAGAGAGAATAGAAAGATAGCAGAGGGAACATGCATACATACAAAAGAGAGAATATTTGAGATGGAATTAGAAACTAGCTGGGGAGTATGAAAAATGGAAAAAAAATGAAAAGGAGAAAATCAAGCATTAATACAAACTCTGAAAAAGATACCAAAAATTTCAGTACAAGATAAAACTTTAAAATTTGAAAAAATAAAAAGGAAAAAAAAGACATTGTCTAATATTAAAGGGGAAAACATGCTGGGCATGCCATGTAAGTTCTATCCCGTATTTCTGTTTAATAGCTTGCAATTCAAATCCCAATGTGGCCATTTGGTGCTATGGAACTTTGAGGATATCACTGATATTTCTTGAACTTCAGTTTCTTCATGTCTACAAAAAACTAACTATAGAAGGTACTGCAGAATTTGTAGGAGTATGGCCCAATCATCTGGTTATTCTTTTTCTTTCTTTTTCTTTTTTCTCTCCAGGTGATTCTAATGAAAAACTAAGACGACGACACTGGATTAGATAAGACCTAAGGTTTTATAGTTGTATTTTATACTGCATACTCCAAATCACCATAAATTCAAACTCAAATTGATACTTACAAATATTTTCTATCCCTCAAATTACATGGCAGCTACTATGCATACAGAAGTTTCTCAATAAATATTACATAATTCTAAGAACAGACACTTTTGTTTAAAATACAGAGAAAACAAAACTTCAGGGAAGTTATTAAGCCACAATCAATAGTAGAACCTGGGGAAGGTTTTTAATTAACCTAGAACCTTCCATTATACAGTCTCTTATATTTTAGCTATCAATGCTATATTTTCCGTGTATGTACAACTTTTTACGTCCTGTAATTCACTCTGTTACTTCTGGACAAGAAATTACCAGAGTCATGACCATAAAAATTTTATAGGATATTTCATTTAAACTTAAGGACAATCTAGTAGGACTGTAGGTCTTGGATGAGAAGTTCATTCTGCTAGTCCCTGGAGCACTTGGCTATATTTTATCTCTATACTAGAACCTTATGCATTTGGGTCAATAAACAAAGTTGTCTGGCTTAGATCTTGCTCTGAAACAATCAGTGACACTTTAATTACTTAACTATTTGCCTATGATTTTTCAGAACCTAATAAAATGTTTACTATACCTAACAGCGTGCATACCTCTCATGCAGCCCTATCAGAAAGATTCTGCAGCAGTTACAAAGCTTAGAGATGAGGGTAGCAGGGTCCTTCTAGTCATTCACCTAGAATTCTGAGGGGGATTAATGGTCAACTATGAAAGAAGAATCAGCATCACACAAAGTTTGATTGTGACCAATTTTATTATATATCTGCATTCTTGGGTACTTTATGGTAATGTAGAATTCATCCAATATTTATTTTTTCATATTTAAAAGTCCCAAAGCAATACTTTTATACACAATATCTTCCCAATAGTAGTCAACTTTGGAGATGATTTATACTGTAGCCTCAAGGATGCAAGAACAGTGAAGCAAATCTCAATGCCTAGTAAGTTTTTACAGATACCTGTTATCATGTTGAGCATGAAGCTCAAGATCTTCAGTCCTTTGAAATAACTCTTCATCTAAAGCAAAAGAAATAAGCTTTGGAAAAGTTCACTTTTGAACCCTTCATGTCACCTTTTGTAAAAAAGCTTTATGTGTTTTAAGTTGTAAGATTCATGCAGTTTCTATTTTTTGCTGTTTTAGGCATGGCTAAATCATAACGGATTTTTAAAATCTAATTTTTGGTATGTGATTATTTCTCAAAATAACCTATGAAAACTATATCTAAAGGTTGGTGACTTGACACATGCAGTGCATTTAACATGCACAGTGTTCTAAACTGGCTCTGTTCTAAACAGCATATCATCAACCAGAAGGTGGATTCATTAATGGATCTCAACAAGGCTCTCATCTGAGAACTGAAATAGCAGAGATGAAGAGACGTACATGTTTGTCGTATCAAAGAGGTAATCATTTGCAACTTTACAACCTTCTAAGATAAAAGATTGTATATCTTCAATTACTTCATTAAACTAAAACGTGGCTTGAAAAAACATAGCCTACTGGATACAAAGCATTCTGTTAACATTGCTGTTGAGTACCTTGTTTTATTTATTTATTTTTTGGTATATTTGCATATCACATCCAGGGCTACAAATTTTCCACAGTGCTTTCTGCCTCTTTCAAGTATAATAAAAGTAGAAATCTATAGAAGCTCTAAGGTTAAACAAACTGTACATTATACAAAAATTAACTTAATTTACACACAGTTAAAAAGTATTGGCAATGCCCTTTATAAATTTTAGCAAAGATTCATCACAAATGATGTTACAATCTATATATGTGGTCATCACCATACAAATGCCATTTAAATTTATGTGGTGCAGAACAGACTTATGTGTTAAGTGTACTCACATAGAATCAACACTTTGTACCATAAACATTTCTTTTAAAGTAACAGTATTGGTAATCTAAGGTACAGGATTTTCTTATTGCATATTTATTGATGCTGAGGCAGTTAGTTATGATACAATAATGCAATATCCATAATTATTTTAAATAAAAAAAACATTTTTCTTTCCAACAATATAAAGAATATTTTTTCCTAAAATCACACAGAACATTGCTACATACAATTTTATGCAAATACTGAAAGACATGACCTTAAGGCATCTGCTAGAAAAGCAGATGTGCATATTTATATTAACTAAATTATGAAAGAAAAAAATATTGCACAAAATCCTATTATTTTGTAAAATAAAATACATCTCGGTCTAAATGTACATAATTCCTTATTCCTTAACCAGATCATAATGTTAACTGCTTTGCTCAAAACCAATGTGGCTTTTAAAGAAGTTTTATGAAACATGCACTAACCATATTACTGGGCTCCACATAGATAAAATGTCAGTACTGACACAAGGTTTCTAAAAACTCTTTCCTATATTAAAAATTGCTCTGGGGGAATTAAACTTGGAGATTCATCTTACATTCCTGAATTTATATTCTCATTTACAATTATTTTCTTAGATTGAGATTCTTTGATGCTAAACAAAATGGAGTTCTCATTAGAAAACTTATTCATGAAAGTAATCAATCTGAATTTTCAAATAAAGAATGAAGGTCTACCAATTATAAGAATATTCAGTTTTCTCCTCTTGTTCAGGATCCACTTCATCATTTTATTTAATAAACAATTCATTAGATTTCCTGGATTCTAGTATTAGAATATTAGCATAAAATCCTAATAACAGTATTGTCACTTAGTTTAATTTAAATGGAAGGACGTGTTTCTAGAGAATGCTATTATAAAGATAAGAGAAAAAAGTAAAAACTGGATTTTTTAAAAAAAAGTTAAATTATTTATTTATTCTAAGTTGTTATATATGAGGCAGAATGCAAGTCATTTCATATTACAAAAACTGGATTCTTATCAACATGATTGGATTCTCGTCCACACCCTCACTTCTTACTAAACTGAATAAAGTGGCCCTAAGCATGGAAAAGGAGCATCATTCCCCACAGAGGAATAAGCCACTTGCTTATCTGACAGAAAATCAGTTAAACAAGGACAAACAGTCTCTGAAAGATATCTTAGCAGCATTATCATAATTAGCATAATGATTAGGAAAGTTAATGAAATCAGATATGGTACTTTAGTTCTGTACTTAGAACATGCTTTAGATTAAGCAGGTATTAAAAAAAAGAACATCTTTCTTGACTTTTGAATCTTAGGCTGATAACTTCTAAGCAAAGCACATTATTATATTATTATTTCAATACTTTTGCGATTCCTTTCAGAGCAAGAACAATGTTAATGATTTTATTTCCCCTGCACCTTCAGTTATCGTACCTTGTGACTGGTTTAAAAAGTCCGTATTTTTAAAAGGAGTTATTAGTTTTAAGTTGGAAAAATAATCATGCTTTATTTTGGTGCCTAAGATTTGCTAAAGTAGTTAATCATAAAAATATGCCAGTTAGCAACATTTTCACTAAACAAAACAACAGCCACTAAATTTATATATTATTTCTCTATTTCCATGAAAGACCATGGATGCAATCTAAGGGCAAAACAATAAAAGCTACAGCAAGATTCAGGAAGAGTCATGACTCAGTTTAGAGGCCATATAAATGATCATATCACAAAATCAAAAGTCATTAAGTTTATATAATTTTGCTAAAGAGGAGGTGCTGTGTTTTTTGAAAAAATTTCAAACAGTGAGGGAATTTTTGTAATCTGGTTTAGTTACAACAGAAAATATGGGCACAGTAGAAAATAAAACTTATTTATTTCAGAATTCATGCTAATTTCACTTCATTTGCAGTATATCTACCTAAATATTGGGAAGCTAGTTTAAAAGCAGACTCTGAGTACTCAGAACTTTAATGTTTTGAGATGCCAATATCTGCTAATGGTCTTCTGGATTTTTTTCAGAAATAACAGGTAGAATTTTGTTTTTGCTTTTGTCTTTAACAGAGTAAAACATCTAATTTTGTATGTAAAAATAAGGCACAAATCATTTTAAAATTCCTTAAGACAATTAACGTTATTTGTGAGTGGCTAAGTATCCTCAAAACAACATAGTATTAGAGCCAAACATGTTGTGAGATGACTGAAAGTTAGAAAAAGAACATACATTTCTGTGGCCATGCTATGTATTAAGAAGTCAATTGACACCCCAATCTGGTCTGTTACACTCATCATCATCTCATTCTTCAGACTGAGTTCGGAAGGAGAAAAAAAAACCTCATTTCAAAATTTGTATTAAAAGATGACTTTGTATTCTTTCACAAATAATGGAGCATTTGCCAAGCAGATTAACCATCAGAGTAGCCTTTTTTACTTCTCAGTTAGAACAGCTCTTCTGATATATGGAGTTTTTTTGTTGCATATTTCAATAAAGTAAACTGGAATTTGAAATGAACATATAAAGGCAAAATTTGACAATAACTCTGAATCTTACTTTTATGATTAAAATAAAGATTAAAAATTTTTTCCTTAATATTAGAACCCATTCTTATAAGGAAAACAAGATTCATCTTCTTTTATAATTACGAATGATTAATCATCCTGATTACAATATACTCCTTTAATTTTGGAATGTAATTTTTTAAAAAAAACTGACCTGAATAAATAATTTTAAGCAATGTTTTAAACAAACCTACTTTTAGATTTTTAACTGAAATTATACTTCTTCAGTAAATATTTGCAGTGGTGTCTTACTAGAGTTCTTGAATGGTTTCTCATACATTTTTTTCCTTTTTTTCGTTAAAAAAGGTATTTTTAAAAGAATATAATCATGACTGAGGCTACAGAAAATAGGTACACAGAGATAAATTAGCCATAACATCGCTAGTCTGCCTTACCATGAAGTAATTATGTAATTTAGATGAATTCCAAAGCCTAATAGTAAATTTGTGGGAGACAAATTTCCCATGAAGAATTCCAAATGATTTATTCCAATAACCCTCTGCCTAAAGGAGATGAAGCCTAACTCCTTAAGAGTGGGAGACTTGTAGTGACTTCCTTCCAAAGTCCACAGTGTAGAAAGGGGGTTGAAGAGTAAATTAATGTTGGAGAAGCCTGACAAATGTTACTTCAGTCAGGTTATCAACATCAACATCCACAAAACATGTTGATATAATGTGATGAAAATGACACTTTACTTCTGTGACCTGTTCCCCCCAAACCCATAATCCTGTGATTAGGAGGGAAAAAAATCAAACAAATTCCAAGAGGGGTACCCTGAAATATATCTGACCACTACTTCTCAAAACTGTCAAGGTCATCAAAAACAAGAAAAGTTTAAGATAAACTGCCATAGCCAAGAAGAGCCTAAGGAAACATGACAAATAAATGTAATATGGTGTCCTGGATGGGATGCTAGAACAGAAAGCATCCGTTAAGGAAAAACTGCAGAAATCTTAATAATGTATGGACTATCAATACTGGTTCATAATTATGGCAAATATATTCCACCGAAGTGAGATTTTAATAATCTAGGAAACTGAGTACATATTGTGGGAACTCTCTGCACTGTCTTTGCAATTTTTCTATAAATCTAAAACTTCTATATACAAAATCAGTTATTTGAAAAAAAATAAATCTGAGATAATGATATGAAGCATTTCTGATGGAAAATGATTAGCTAAGAAAAAAGACATGAAAATTTTAGTCTGGACAAGTTTACATTGCATTTGGCCTTCTTGCAGTGAACCCCTAGCTAGCAAAGGCATACACAGAGACTGAAAATGCTGTACATGTCTCATTTGTAAACAGAAGTCATTAACTTCACATTGCAATTCAGCACTTCATATATTTCACTGAGTGAAAGGTAAATTTATAGCTTTATACCTTTTGGAAAACATGGCTACAGTGTCCTTATAAAAGCAAATTAAATATTTCCACAAGAGAGCTTTTGAGCCTTAAAAAATGAATTTTGATTTTAAATTGATGAATAGAAAAAGGCATTATTGCTCTGAAGGACAAATAACTTAGATCTCAAAGTTTACATGTAATTTCATACATTATTAAAGTATGCTTAATATAGTTTTAAGATTAAGGCAATTAGTGGGTTAACAATTTCATCAGTTTCAGGCTAGTTTTGACATCCTGATCAGGTTCATGCTCAACCAGATTAGTACAATAGCTACTGGTTATATGCAAGAATTATATATGCATACTTAGTTTTAAATAAATGAATGGCATTTAAGCACCAAATACTGGGAAATCATATGTTCAATACTTACTTTAGACATACATACAAACTAGTACCTGATTTAATAGCACAGTAGAAGAATTCACTTTACATTTTAAAATCGATGGATAACATACATATCCACAAGATGAACAAGTGGGGGAAATGTTTGTTCCAAATAAAAAAAAATTAAATAGTAGCAAGAGTTATCATTCCTACAAATGATTTTGTTTACTACATAAATTTCAGGCAATCCCAAAATGTTTCCATAGAAGCTTAGATGCAAGTGAATGACCCTTAATTGGTGACTTAAGCTTGGTTTCCCCTTGTATTTTCTTCTGAAATTGTTAAACCTTGTTGGAAGTCAGATGACATGTGACATAATGACACTACTTCATGGAGCAGTCCAGTATCTTCTGAAGTTGTTTTGACTTTCCCTTCTTTCTCCCAAGGAACGAAAGTAGATAGACGTTGCCCAAGGCTGGGCACAAGCAGATCATCTGAAATCTGGCTTAGTGTTTCTTTCTTTTCTCGTCTTCCTTTATCAGTCTGGGATACTTCAGTGACAGCTATTGGAAAACTCAATCCTGCAGTAAGATCTGGCTTTTCCACCACAGTAGGGCTACTCAAATTGTCAGCACTGAGGTGTTTTTCACTGTTTTCCTCTTTTAGGATGAAGAGAGAATCTGTCAAGCCACTAGAGGAAACCCTCTTCCTGGGAGATGGAGGGAGGTGTTTACCATGGAGAGCACTATCATCCTGCCCGAGATTCCACTCTGTTTGATCACCAGAACCACCACATAGGAGAGCCAGGTTATTCTCACTAGGAGCATTGGATTTATTCTGAAAGAATAACAAATTCAGAACACTTTTAATAAGATCACAGCATTACTTTAGCAGCATTTTTTTTCCATTTTGAAATCAATGTTCATATCTTTCAAGACTGGCAACTTGAAGTTCTTCCCAGGGGGAATTATAGCACTGACAGTTATTCTGACACCTCTAATTGAACAGGAATGAAACGTGATGGACTTTGGTCTCTATGTCTTTATAATTGTCACCTGTCAAATTCAAACTAGACTATATAATTCATGCCAAGTTCTGGAGTCTCTTACAATCAGAACAGGGTTGCCATTGCTCATACTATTATCCTTCATGTACTTAAAGCATTTATTCAATTGTTTTTATTTTTAATTTTTTTTAATACCAGGAATTGAACCTGGAGGCATTTAATCACTAAGCCATATCCCCAAAGCCCTCCCCCTCCTTTTTTAATGTTAGAGTTGCTGTGGGCCTCCCTGAGTTGCTGAGGCTGACTTTGAACTCACAATCCTCCTGCCTCAGCCTCCTGAGCTGCTGTGATTACAGGTTTGCAACACTGTGCCTGGCTTTAGTTCAATTTTGTTTAAAACACCATTCATTTTGGAAGTAAGAAGATGGAAAATGACTCAAAAAATCCATTTATTATACTTTTCTGAAAACCCAGGAAGTAAAATAAAAAGATAGAAACACTTAACATTTTAAAAATTCCCCCAAAGAAGACAACTATAAAATTAGATTATAAAAAATTACTTCCAGACAAAAAATTCAATTAATAGTAATAATCACCAGAATTAGGTAAGTGTAAGGGAAAATATAGGAATTTTATTATTAGAAATAATTCTTAGTGATTAAATTATACCAGTTTTGAGGTTTGAACACCTATTTAGAGGTTAAATGCTTCCACCAACTAAGATTATAAGATCAGTCAATCACAGCAAGGGCAAGAATGTTTTCATTTACTTTTATAAGCTGAATGGTCAACTAACCGTAGGTTTGTAATCAATATCATCCATTGATCTAAAGAAATCCAAGCTCTTTGCAGCTGCCAGCTTTCCTTGATCTGAGCTATGTGTGCTCAGTGTGTCAAGGATCTCTCCTAACAAGTCCATTTCACCTGGATAAGGAATCATTGCTTTTGTTTCAACAGAGTCATCACTTTCATAAAAATAAGTAGAAGCTTCCTCGCCATCTTCAGAAGATAACCTGGAGAAAATAAAACATGCAGTAGTAGGTGGACACCCTAAGATGCTGTGTCTCAGCTCACCAACCACATTCAATCAATGAGATGGCTTTAAATCCATAGCAGCATTTCACAGTGGAACAACACAAAACCAATAACTGGTTCATGGTCAAACTAATTGTTCTTAGTTATTTATGCACCAATTCAAGTACTGGAAATTTAAGTACATGCATTAAGAACCAAAAGTTTATGGTACCTTAGCCATCTAGAAGCAGCAGGGCTTTTCACAGCATTTAATCCTGTGGGATTTGGGCCCTTTACCTTAGAAATATTCGCATGAACACTTAGAAAGTTTGTAATAGCCCAAGTTCACTTTCAATATTTTTATATGGTTTTCCTTCTATTTACTCACTTATTTTATAAAGAAATGAATATTTTTATATAAAACATTTATTTAATGTAGAGAAATACTACCATGTATCAAAATTATTAAGAAGTCTACACTATTATTTCCCTTGCCTAATATTATAATTGATTTTAACATTTGTACTAAATTTTTCTATTCTGATATTATCCTGTACTGAAATGTCTCACTCAATTCAATTTGATTATCACCTTTCCTCATATTTAAACTTGCCCCTTTCAGCATAAGGGTAAGAACCTAATTTAGGTGTCTTCTTTATTTTTATCTTTACCTTTATCTTTATGTCTTCTTTATCACCATCCCAGATAGTAAAGTCTCTAGACATTGCTGCTTTCCAAGAACAAGGTATTTCAGGCCTGTCTTTCTTTCCTGTCCCAAGACATTCTCCACAAAGTTCCCAAGAGCACTGTTTACTTTTGCAGAAGGACACTGCAAGGGAGTAAAACCTGAGCTCCAGGAGTGTGCATTCTTTGAGACATCCTTTGTAGCCTAAGGCTTTGCTACCAAGCCATGCCCTGGGTAGGACACCACACTCTATGACTTACTTGCTTGCTCTTTCAATGTCGTCCTCCTCATCGTCATACAGAACACCATCAAGGCTCTTAAGAGGCCTTTTTAAGCATGCCTACAAAGAAATTGAACAATAAAATGACTTTCAGAGTTTAAAACAAATATCTTTAGTAAATTTTAAAGTAATAATGTGATTTTATCAGGAACATTTTCAAAAGAAAGTTTTTGAAGGTTACCCAGTAACTTGGCAAACAAGGAAAGAAGAAATGAAAGAAAACAGTTGGTATTCATCTCAACACTTAATAGTTCTACAAACTAATAATGAAAAATAAATCAGTGGACTGAACACACACAAGCACACAGTTGCACAGATCTTTATTTACGTATATTTGACTGAGTACCAACCCTACCTCCACCATGCACCTGTCACACAGTATTAACAATCATCAGTATTTGCCTAACTTGTCTTTCTTTTATTCCCTGCTCCTACTCTCCCCCACCCCAAGTATTTTAGAGCAGTACTTCTCAATCCTTAGTGTGTACAGAAATCTTTTAGCAATTTATAAAAAGATAAATGTAGGTTCTGGTTCAACAGAGATTCTGGGGGTTTTGAGAGTTCTCATGACTTATGATAACCACTGACTAAATCCATCATTTCTTTAGGAACTGCAGAATTATGCTTTTCTAGAGCATTCCTTCTATATTAATTTCAGGGCATTCTCTAAAGAACAACTTTCTTTAGCTATCCCAAAGTGCAATGTGCATGGGAAAAGAGAGGATAAATCACCAACTGTTTCATTTTATTTAACAATTTTTAGAGTAATGAGTTAGTTCTCTAACAATTTCTAATAGTGAGCCATAAGGACTTTTTATAAGCATGGCATATATTTAATATGGTTCAATAGACCATAGTTATTATTATTCTTGGTGTTCAAACTGCCTCATTTTTAAAATTTAAACCATAATTTGTGTGTGTGTGTGTGTGTACAAGTACCAGGGATTGAACCCACAGGTGCCTAGCCACTAAGCACCCTAGCCCTTTTTTTATTTTTTAAATATTGAGACAAGGTCTCGCTAAGTTGCTTAGTGCCACATGCTAAGTTGCTGAAGCTGGCTTTACACTTGTGACCTCCTGGCCTCAGACTCCCAAGCCACAGGGATTACAGGTGTGTGCCACCACACCTAACTACACCATGATTTTGATTTAAAAATAGCCTTTATCCTTTAGAGATAGAACCTGAAACATTTACAGATTAAATTATATACTGTTGGTTTTCTTTCTTTTTTTTTTTAAAGATAGAAGACACACACACACACACACACAGAGAGAGAGAGAGAGAGAGAGAGAGAGAGAGAGAGAGAGAGAGAGAGAGAATTTTTTAATATTTATTTTTTAGTTCTCGGCAGACACAACATCTTTGTTTGTATGTGGTGCTGAGGATCGAACCCGGGCCTCACGCATGCCCGGAGAGCACACTACCGCTTGAGCCACATCCCCAGCCCGATATACTGTTGGTTTTCTACTTCAAAATAATACAGTGGTGGAAGAAGGAGCATGCATGAGCTGACCCTGAGTTGACTGTTACTGGAAGTACATGAAAGAAACCTGGGCAATATTAATAAGTGTCTCTTTACTACTGCACATGTTTGAAATATTTCAAAATAAAACTTTAAAAAATTATCCCATCCTTCATCAGTGGTAGCTCTTTAAAGTTGGTTCCTGTGTTCTTTGACATAACCTCAGAAAAGATTCCTAGTTTTTCTAAGTGGAAAACGACATTTAAAGGCCAGAATCTGTATGTTTTAGTTGCTTAAGAATGCAATCTATTGTTTGAGACAGGCAACAGTGAACATGAATGTGTACACTTCAGCCATGAAACCACAGATAAATAATTTTCTGTCTTCTCATTTTTATTTTCCAACCCAGATAACTGCCTTTATTGCACCCAAAATTAATAAGCAAGTTTCTGCAACCTATAGCACTGATCTATTCTTCTCTACTCCTCTAAGTTCCCTGTAAGGCTGGTGATTATAAATATATTTGGGGAGGGACCAGGGTGCATGTAGCTCAGTGGTAGAGTGCTTGCCTAGCCCATACCAGGCCCTGAGTTAATCCCTACTACTGCAAAAGAAAAAAAAAGAAAGAAAAGAAAAGAAATAAAGGGGATGACCTAAAACCATAGTATCACTTTACTATCATACTACTTTAAGTTGGAGGTTTATGAGTTAAGTGAAAATTTGCAGAATCACCATTCACAACATTATTTCTTTGGGGAAAATATATTTCATCCCCCAACTCACAAAATATAATACAATTCTTTATTTCTAAAGACAAGACATTATTATTGCATTGAATCCCGTATACAGCATTATGCCAGCCAGTTGGTCTTACATTTAACTTTTTGATGAAAGAAATCAAAATGAAAACTAAATGAGCAAAACTATAAGAAATATGGGACTTTATGTTGCTATTTGTTAATATCATTAGAATTTAAGAACTAGTAGAAAAGGATTATCAGAAAATAAATATATAACAATATATAGAGTATTTTACAAAGCATTCTCACATATATACGGGGTTAGGTCCTGGGAATACAGAGTTGAATTAATTAAATTCTTCTATTAAGCACTCACTTAGTGTCTAAAGGACTGTACAAGAAATCTGGAAGAATACCCACATAGGCTTCATAATCTACCCAAAGTCACACACAGTCAAAAATAGGAACCAGAAAACCGAATCCATGTCGTTCTCTGTTGTGTTCCAAATCCTTAGATCATGTTCTTCCCTAATAGTTTACTTTATATCCTACAGCTTCCTGCATATAGTGTAGATGATTTTATTTCAATTCCAACTTTTTTTAAAATGAAGCTACTATTTTTTTTTCCAAAATCTGTAGCATCAAAGTCATAATGTGGGCTTCATAAGCACATCTGAATTAGGATTTCATATTTCCTACCTAGACCAGGGTTCATCACTTCTATATAGGAATGGTATTAAACAGTGTATCCTGTGATCAATTTTACAGAACATAATTATAATTAGAAAGAAAAAACTGATTAATATATTAATAATTTTCTATGACTGTTAACCTTTGTCTAACAGAACTAGTGAGTTTTGCATCTGCTAGCATTTCAATATTTCCAACGACCTATGGACTGTCCTTTGTATTATCTCATTAGTTTCCTCACTAATTATAGTTTTACTTTTTGATAATAGTTATCCTTTGTTGTAGGCAGTTAATGTTTTCTGAGTAAATGAGTATCATACAAAGTAGGTAGTTTCTGTTGAGTATTTATTCAATGAGTTAAACAACTAGTAAGAAAATACCCTACTGACTAACATAAGCACTTTAAGGATCCATGAGGTATAGATGACTGTTATATTCATTCCTTCAACAAAGATTAAAGAAGTGCCTTCCATGTGTCAGGTACTGGGCTAATGCTAGAGGAACAAAGAAGAAGGCTCTTTGCCCTCATGGATATTACCTTCTAGTAAATTACACATTAATTAAAGTGAATAATCATACAAATAAGCATAAAATTATGACTAAAATTAACTTGTACTAAGCTGTGATTGCAACAAAAGCACTTTGACCTAACCTGAGAGGTCAAAGGAAGTCTTTCTCTGAAAGATTTTTTGAGTTGAGCTCTCAACAGTTAGCTGGTTTTAATAAGATGATGGTAATAGTTAACAATACATACAAAGTCTCTGTGGTGGGACCATCAGGTAAAGTGGTGTGCTGTGAATTAACTTGGTACATAGGGCTCCTCAAAGGGCCCATTAAACTTTGCAGTTACCTTTTTGATCACTAGATGGCAGACATACTCTAAAAAGGCAAAAGGCTGGAAAAATTTAAATTCATGGTGGTTATATGGAAGTGGAGGAGGTCAGAGATCTAGCAAGCAAGTGAGAACTTGGTGGGATAGGCAAGGAATATACCCTAGACTTGTAGGTCCAGATTATGAAGAATAACATTAAAAGCTACTTAATCAAATCTTAATTGAGAACCTACTGAAAGCAAGGTAGTAAGCCATGCCTCTTAGCATCTCTTCCTTTATAAACATTCACTAAGCACCTATGGCATGCAAGCTATTTTCTTCAATGCTATGAGTCATATAAAAGAAATGAAAAAGATATTTCCTCTTCAGAAGACATTAAAAAGTACAAGACAAAAATGCTTAAATCCTGAATGTAAGATTTAAAAACTTACTCTTCTCATTGCATGAATGTAATTCAAGTAAGACTTTAACAGACAGCACAGATGAAAACTTATGTAAATTACTGATCAGACATTATTTAAAGTGATTATGTAATGCTAGTTATAATTAATGTCAAATAGAAACATTCTTAATAATGAAAAGATAGGTTCAGTGTATAGACTAGTAATGCTAACAATATAGAACTGCAATTACATACTACAAACAATAGTAAATTCTTGAATCAAGTAAGGAGGTATAGAATCTTCTGAAGTGTGCTTGCTTTAGCTGCTCATCTACTAAAACTGAAATAATAAAAAGTTTCTGGACTAACACTGGGTTATACTAACACAAGTTACATAGAGGATGTGCTATTAGCAACTGTCTTGGAAACCAGTACTATACAAAATAAAGGCACATTTTGGGGATGTAAAAACACTCATAAAAATGAAATAAAGAATATATATCACTTTGATACAAAAGATTAAAATGAAACAGGAAACAAGATGTCATACATCTTCAATCAGACTCCTACTAGGTTCTGAACACACATAACCATAAAATTAAATTCTGCTTCCATGAAAATGTAAAATACACATCTAGAATATATGAAAATTCATGAAGTCAATACTTGATTTGGGAAAATGTATTGAAAAAGAAAGGCTATCAGTATGGGATGAAAATTATTAGAGAAGATCCTACTAGAGAAGTTAAACATATAGCTAGAAATTGAATGAAATAGAGTTGTCTGATGAAGACAAGAAGAGAAACTATTTTATATGAAAGAAAAATCATAAGAAAACCTTAGGGGTAGGACTAAGTTGCAAAACCATACAACTTAATGTCCAATGAAACCTCAAGAAGTAAGTCTTGTTTAGCTGATTAATAAAGCTAAATTTTTTCTTTCTTTTGACTATAATGGTCTCCAGAAAGTGTATCATCAGACTGTAGAAAGGTGAAAGAAGTCTTCCAGAAGCAACAAGGGCCAGGTGATCTGCAGTTACCATTTTGATCACTAGATGGCAGACAAATACAAATAAGGCAAATACAAGGTAAATTTAAATTCTTGGGCTGGGGTTAGATAGGGGAGATAAGGAATATAGACAGATGAGCAAGAAAATGAAGAAAATGGAATTCTTATACTTCATAAAATTAAGGTGTTTTTAATACATGAATTATTGAAGGTAGATGTAATCTTTGCTACTGCCCCTAATTTGGAGTTGAGGCAAACTGTTGTCCAAAAGTTTCACTTTGCTTACCCCCAAGTCTGAAACAAATCTCTGAGCTTATGCATTTTTCATCCAAAGAGAAAAATACCTGCATGAAGTGCTATGAGAATAAATGGTAAATGTCACATGAGGCTAGGTCAGTAGGAAGATTTTGAAGTGGTCCTGACATGTTGAGGACCCTTTCCCAATTCTCCAAGATCACAGTGATTTCTTATTCTTCGTCAGCTTTATTTACTTTATTTCTACCACTCAAAGGTTACCTGGTATATGTTCCCTTGTAAAATCAGTATATCATTTTCAATTCATTCCTATCTTACCAAGCCCTTGAGACCAAGAATCTTATCTTTTAATTTCTTTTGCTTCTAATTCCACTTTCATCTGCAATGCAGAAAGCTGCAAGAGAATGTCACTCCCACTCTGACAATGAGAAAGAGCTGGAAAATCTAAAAAATAAATTGTAATCGTTCTTGAGCCTCTCAGGGTCCTGAGCTGCCAGGTAACCAAATACACTGAATTTCATATATTTCAATCTCTTCAAAAGAGAGATGGGAGACAGGACCAATTTCACCATTTGCAAAGCACAAGGAAAGAGAAAACTGCCATATAACCAGGTAAGAAGAAATCTGCTAAAATTTTAATAGTCTTAGAGGCCAAGTATGGGCCAACATGTTAATTTTGAATAGCTGGGAATCTCAAAGACAAGGGGAGTTTGGCTCTTTTCCAAACATAAATGTCCATAATTTTGTTTGCTAATCAGGCTACCTCACCACCCAGCGCTCATAAAAAAGACTGAGGTGAAGATGGGAAACTGAAGAGCTCCCTTACTGGTTCAGGTATGCAGGAGGTGACAAGCTCAGCAACAAGTAGGAAGCCTCAATTTCTTTGAGCATTCCTTCAGATCCAACAGAGAAGCAAAATCTCTGTGTCTTAAGGAGGAACAAGAAACTCTCTTAAGCAAATGATTTTACATTGATACCAAGCAGAGGTCTATTTCACGAGGGAGGTACAGGTAACTCTCATCCACCCTAGATGAAATACAGACTGATGAAGTTTGTCTATCACAGGGAGAAGGGAGAGGGGAGAGGGCTACTAAGACAGTCCACACCTGAAATAAAGGGGAACATAGTCCCCAAGAAGCTGGATACAGCACAGAAAAGCCCTACAGCCAGGACCAGGAAACAGCGGCTATGGAGGGTGAAAAACATGGAGAGGTTCCCCCTGTCCCCATTAGCCCAGTATGGCTCAGATGTAAAAGGTCTGCTGATAGCTGAGAGTGAAGTAGGAACACTGAGCAAACCTAGTAACTGCACTGGCAGGGCTCCACCCTAAGGACAAGACAGCAACCCACTGAAGGAAATGATATCAGCAAAAAAATCCAAATCCAGTGCAACTTCTGGTAGACTCAACCTCTTAAACTAACAGCATTACAGAAGAAGAATCTTGCCCATTTCTGGATGTAAACAATTTTTTGTACCCATGGGGCCCAGTACTCAATTAAGCATTATGAGACATGAGAAGAATAAAAAGGATAAACAACATACCTGAATAGATAGGCTGATAGCAGAGAGATGAAATCTATTTTTAAAAAGTGAAAATGATATGAAAAAAGAAACAACATAATATGAGAGTTGAATTGTTTTAATCAGCTCATCAACAGACTGAAGAAAGACTCACTGAATTTCAAAACAGGTCAATACAAATTATTCAAACTGAAACACAAAGATTAAAGAAAGCAAGAAAAATGAAACAAAAAAAACTATCAGCAAAAAAGAGCTGAGGGGTATTATCAACCAGTCTAATTCATACTGCTTCTAAAACATAATAGGCATTAATTCTTCCTTTTTTATTTTTTCTGGTGGTTGTTGTTGTATTTGATAGAATGGAAATAATATTACCTCATATTTATGAAACTTCTAGTGAGTGTTGGAATAACAAATTTTGTGAGTATATAACATCCACAATAATTCTATGGAAGTGAACATAATCATCACCATGTCATAGACCTGAAGGCTAAGAGGCTTGGGGAGCTCAGGAAAGTTGCTCAAGTTCATAAACCATCCAAGTGGTTTCTAACAACTGATGAGGGTGATGGTTAAAAAAGTAAAAGGGAGAGTACATGTCTTTTGAAGTGTTGAAAGGAAAATAGTACTTTATATTCTTTATCATATCACTTTTTATACATGAATATATTCATGTTTATTTTACTATGTTCTGTTCTGTAGCCTTAAGAAGTATTTCAAACATAACTGAATGTACAAAAAAAAGAGTAAATGCCCTATATGTTGTGATGCTGCATTATATATAAAACTGTGTGCATATATTACATTTTGTCTCTTGAAAAAAAAAGGTAAAAGGGAGAGTGAATACAAAGGTCAAAGGAGGAAAGGCTTTCTGAATTTGTAAATGAAAGTTCTCAGAAGCCACAAAGAGGTAAGTGATCTTGAAAACTGTCAATCAGCAGTCACTAGATATTCATATAGTTGAATTAAACTAGACTCCAGGATGGTGTGTCTATTCTGTCCATATTGCACCACTAATTACATTAATAAAAGCTTATTTTAATTAATATTAAGTTGTTCTAGTATTTGACTAAAGAAATACCTTTATTAGACAGAATGCTAGAAATCAGAACTAACCCCATTTATAGAGAGCTTTTTACTGAGCAGAGATTAGGAGGTTTAAAACCATCCTGGAAATGAAGTACTTTAGTTTCATTTCTCCATTGTTGATCACAGACTATATAAAAATTCATCCCATGGCAACACTGCTGGGTACCCTAAGATGGTCTGTCACTGAAGTGTGTTAATAGGTGGAAAGAAGGTCATTACTCGCAGGAGGTCTCATTATTCACCTGAGTGGGTATAAGAAACATGGCTGCAAACAATATTTTTAAGACAACTTTTAAAGGCTGTTTATATAACAAGTGATTATATCAACAATATTTAAAATACTTTGTTCCATAATTTTTGATCTTTAATATTTGAAAATGCAAATATTGCCAATGATCTTGCAGTAATTTTTCAGGGCCAGATTATTATTGGTCAGTATAAACACAATTTTACAAGACTGATAAATAACATTCTCAAAGCAAAATAAATAAATATATCAGTAAACCTTTGATAAATGGCAATATATTTCACTTTTGTTGACAGAGTTTCAATATTTCAACATTTAAAAAAGGGTTCTTATACACGTCAAGTCCATTTGTCTTATATTCTCAATAAAACACAGAATTTGGTTTTCTTCATTAATTAATTTGAAGATGAACTTCTAGCTGGGATAAACAATTCGGAAGTCAGCATTAATCAACAGAACCATATTATTGCCAACCACTTTAATAAATTATGCTTTTAAAAAGGATTAAAAAATATTTGATTAGGAAAATAACTATGGATACATTTTACTTTTCAAATTTATCACATCAACATATTAAGTGTATATATGTGCATGTGTGATACAGAGAGATTTAAAATGTTGTGTGTGTGTGTGTGTGTGTTGAATATAGTCAAAATTTCAACAGAAATTGCACTGATATTTTGGTCTCAGAATCAAATAATAACCAGTTTTTAAAGCATTTATTACAAATGTCAGAGACACTGATAAAGCCACAAAGGGAATAGATTTCTATGAAATGACTAGTATTATATTCCAATGTTAGAAAAACCATAAAGAACTTTCAGAGAAGGCTGCAAACATAGTAGCCCTATTTTGTAATTGGCATGGGGGCACAGGCTAACTTAAGATATTTATGTATCATTCTACTGTTTTATGTTATGTATTAGAAAATATAACAATGTGTATAGATATAAATCAGGCTCAGATTATAGTAAGATTCTATTATACTCCTGTAGTTATATATCTATTGACATTTCTGGCAATTTCCCTCTCAGGGAACACTAAAAGGCAGCAGGAGTAACCTCTACAGAGGAAATGACTGGCTTTTCCTTTCATCAACATTAACATTGATCTCTGACAAACTTTAAAAGCACTTCTCTACACAAAACCAGAGGAAAATCGCCATTTCTTTATCCTAAGATGCCTGAGAGAAAATAAGAATTTGTCTGCAAAATTTAGTGTTTTTTTTTTTAATAGAGAGCTGTTGTTAATCAGAATGCTACAAATTAAAGAGGTACTAGTTAAAAAAAAAAGAAACTTCAAAAACTAATCTGGATGAAAAACAGGGAGGAGAAATATTAGTTTTGTGATTCCACATAAAGAGTGGTAATATTCATTAAGTACCTTTATTTTTGTTGAGAAGATTCTGTAATAAATAATAATTGTTTGTGACAATAAATTTGAAGGGTAAGATTATAACATTAGGGAGTTACATTTTAAAATATTTCAAAATGTATATGGAATATGTTTATATAATTAGTATTATTTTTCATTATTTCTTTTTAATATGCCAGGTGTTATTTAGTAGAGCTAAACATACAAAAAATGACGTCCCAGAATTATGAGAAGGAATATTTAGTTTTAAATTATTTATTTGATTGAATGTTCTTGAACAATTTTATGACAATATAAATGTCTCAATGTGTGTCCTATTGTGTTTCTAAGAGACTATTCTGAAAAGGTGCTATAAATTTAAATGCTCTTCTTTTAATGAAAGTACTAATGATTTCCACTAGATGGCACCCTTGTAACCCATAAGGGATTTTATTATTATTATTTTTTAAACAGGTTTAGCTAAAATCAAATTTGACCTGTTGGAAATTAATATTATTTCAACAGAGAAACAACAGAGAAAATAACTTTCTAACTAACAATATGGTATTCAGAGTTTTCAATGTGGACTCAAAAGATCAATTGCAAAAATCTCTGACATTAGCATACATTAGACTAAACATATCCTACGTGAAAGAGTGACTTTGGGATGGAGACTGCTGCAATGTACTTTCACTTTGGCAGTACTTTTTAATGGGCATTTGTTAACAGATACACACTCATTTAACTTATTTCAAATGTTTATCATTTCTCTTTCTTTTTTTCTTTTCTTTTCTTTTTTTTTTTTTACCAGGGATTGAACTCAGGGGCACTCACCTACTGAACCACATTCCAGCCCTATTTTTTGTTTTATTTAGAGACAAGGTCTCACTGAGTTGCTTAGCACCTTACTTTCCCTGAGGCTGGCTTTGAACTTGTGATCCTCCTGTCTCTGCCTCCCAAGCTGCTGGGATTACAGGCATGCACCACTATGCCCAGCCAAATGTTTACCATTTGAAGCCTTCTTCAAATTAATTACTTTAATCCAGCATTTTAGCTTCAAATGTTCTCACGATTGAGCCAAAGTGAATGAAGTGCTAAAAGTACAATTTATTTATTTATTTGCTAATCATGATTTAGTTAAACTTATTTGTATTATTTTGTAAAAATAAACTTATTTTACAAAGTTAAGTATTATTTTCAATTATCTGTTACCTACTCCAACACAGTTATCCCCTTGTGATTTACAATCACTTTTTTTACTTGGTCAGAAGCAAGTGGCTACTTCACTCTGTAAACTATGAATATGTCTTTTCTGTACTGTCCAGTCCAGAAAAGCTGTTCAATGGACTGTATTTTTCCAAAGATCCCAAAACAAGTATATAATTTCCTGAAATCTATTATTTCATCTGTGCACCTATTATTCCTGGAATCCTCTGAATTCCTATGAAGTAAGTTTGTCATAAATACATTAATATGAGCCACACCCTATTAGGTGTGAATACCTCATCTTGTTTTATCCTTAGGACTAAGTAATTTAAGAAAACACCTACATTTTCATTTGCTCCTATAAGTTTCATGGAAGCAAGTTCATTTTCAGCATTTTAAAATATGATCATCTGTAAGACAAATGTCTTCTCACATTTATAAAGATGCTACCATATTGGGATTTCTTTTTAAGTTCAATAAAAATATAGCTTTCAAATGCCTTACTTACAAATCTATGCAAACCAAAAAAGTAATTATCTTCAGAGCATATTTTTTACAGATAAAAGTATACTACTCATTAATTATAAAATGAGCTCATGGCTATTGTCCTATATTCCACAAAGCCATTAGAATGATTTACAAACCATTCAATACACAAAGACTCAAAAACACAGCAAAATTTCATTCATTAATTGGGCATAGCACCTGGCACAGTAGGTAGAAATGGAAAAGCTCATAGATCATATTTTATGGTGAAAACACATTCCTTGTGCATTCAAAAGATAACTGCTCATATCTCAAACTAGTTCATATTAGTCCATATGAGTATATTAAAAATATGTCCACCAACTTACTTGCTCTTATCAGTTGCTATTATGACTATTACACATATTTCTATTTGTAAACACTGTTTAAGTTAAAATTCTGACTACATTCCAAAAGTATTTATTAATAGGCACACTGCATTATATCATATTATTAATGAAAATAATCTTCCATTCATATTTTCTTGTGCAGCTTTTACATACCTGATAGAACAGGTAGAAAATCTAAGAAGATTGTTATTTTTCCCAGACATGAAATAGTTAAAAGTGATATGTATGCCAGGATTTTAATAGGGCTTAACAAAAAGCTTCACTCCTCCACTTTCACTAGATTTTGTTGCAGTGATTTTTTTGCCTTGCTTAGGGCCATCCATCTGTTAATTTTGACTTGTAATACAGCTCAGCTCGCATACTTGTTCACTATAATTGTGTGTGTGTGTGTATATGTGTGCATGTGCACATGTGTGTATCATACACTTAGATAAATACATGCTATAATTCTGTAATTGCCAGACTTAGTCAAGAATGGCTAATATTATTAAAATGGAGCAGAACCTTAAATTTATATAAATTTTACATATTATTTAAGAGAATTTCTTATTCTTGGAAAATTTTATAATTTTTAAAAAATAACTTCAGATGACAGTCTTAATAGTCTAAATATTGTTCACTCAGTATTTAGCATTCTGTTCTAAAATAAAATTGATGAAAGAAGGTAAGTACATTGTCAGGATTAAAACTGCTCTGCACCATGACCAGTGGCAGTATTCTCACTGGACCCAACTGGCCCTGTTTTCAATAAAACCAGAGGAGGATCCTTTCCCTGGAGTCCTGTTAGGCTGGGGCTGCTGTTAGAACTGTCATCTTCACACAAAAGGGAAAAGGGTTGGGTTTTACAAATGTGAAGCCTAATTGGGAGATCTTCATGGCTGTACCCTCATCAACAAAACAGAAAATAACCATCCTAATTAGCAGACCAGCACACAAATTACTGCTTGTTGGGGGTGGACTGTAGATTTACAATCTATACCAAATATAAGCTAAATAATGGAACACAGGCTTAAAACAAGACATATTTTGGACCTTGTTCTTTTTTATAGCACCCAGATTACAAACTTTATTTTTTTACTTTAAAATATATTCTAAAATCATTCCATTTTTATAATTTGGAAAATATCAAATAAATATCAAATGCAAATAATGTCTTTCACTGGCAACTCTCACTGGAAACCAGAAATGTAATGTAATTGCTACACTTGAGATCTACTTCTAAAATAGATAATCAAATGGACTAGGAACCCACATGCATTGCTGAGATAATTTTACCGACAATAAAACAACACACATAGGTCTTACATTCTGACGAAAAGGGGATTTGCCAGTATAACGGCATATATTGCTTTTCAAATCATATACTGAGATTTCAAGTCATGCCTACTTAAAATAAAGAAGGTAAATTTCAGGAACTCTTGCTCTTTTAGTGTCCAGATAATTGTCAGTGACTCTGGGCAGTAACTACCAAGAGAGAAGAAAGTCTGAGGGTGGCACTGCCTAAAAGACCTGGCAATCAAGATTATGTATAGATATAAATGAACACCTACCAACTATTGAGTACCTTTTATGTGGCAGGTATTTTATATGCATTAAATGTCTATAGAATCCCAGGAAAATGACATGTATTGCTAAGGGATGTTCTTTTTGGATGAGAGATCAATCAATGCTACTATCTTTTTCAGTCAGGTCACCTTGGGGCACTAACACTCTATGCCCTCATCTCCAACTGCCTGTCTGCTTCAAGCAGTCTACCCAGCCCAAAGGTACCATGGTAGTGGTTAGGCAATTAAGCATTAAAACTTATCTCTCTGCTTTTGAATTCCTATTCTGCCATTTATTACCTGAAGAACTCTGTGTGAAGATCTTAATCTCTCAATTTCCCTGCTTATAAGTCTGAAAAATGGGGAGGGGATAACAGTTTCCCTCTGATTGGATTGTTGGGAGTTTTGTATGAATCACGTAATGCAGACAGACAGAGAGATCCTCACTGTTATCAAGAACCTGTCCATCTTTCTCCGTGTTTTTTTTTTTTTAAAGAGAGAGTGAGAGAGGGAGAGAGAGAGAGAGAGAGAGAGAATTTTTAATATTTATTTTTTAGTTCTCGGCGGACACAACATCTTTGTTGGTATGTGGTGCTGAGGATCGAACCCGGGCCGCACGCATGCCAGATGAGCGCGCTACCACTTGAGCCACATCCCCAGCCCCTTTCTCCGTGTTTTCTAAGGTTGCTCTAGTGCCCTCTTTTATGATTTCAACTCTAAAAATACGGAGGAATAGAAAAGAAATTAAGAAAAGGAATATTATTCGAATCACCAAATCCTAAAATTCCCTGCAGAATCTTGCTTTTAAGTCATTAAATTTAGCACATGACGTATCTTTTAAGATAATTTGGTTATTTGATGAATTAAATAGACAGGAACTGGAGCATCCCTCCTTTTGACATGTAACTCAGAGGCCAGTTCTAACACAAGAAAGTGATATTATTCTGCTAGACAGCCTTATATAAGGAAGAAAAAATATATATTTTAAGTGTATTTTCAATTGTAGTTTTTATTTTTTCAAGTGATTCAAAGTTCATGTGAGAGCTAAGTAAGTCCAGGGCTAGGACTTTGTTTCTATTGTTATATCATGTGCATATATGACTTTAACAACAAATTTCACCATTATGTACAACTAAAATACATCAATAAAAAATATGGAGACAAACAAAAAGCCAAATCGTAAACCATGAAACAATGTCATTCACCACCGCAAAAAAAAAAAAAAAAAGAATTCTAATTACTATATAGGAATTTCTTCATTCAACATATTTATAATTATGATGCAGGAATTAAGAGTGTCTAGAAAATCTTTACATTTTAAGTGATAAGTATCTAGTTTCAAGAAGCCTGTATACCCAGTATATTTCCCATTATCAGTTTATTCCTATATCCAAGAGTCTTTATTTCAATAGCTAAATATATTCATATGTCCAAACATTTGTGTCCTGATATTTTTTTTAAATTTAATGTTTTATTTATATTTTTTTCTATCACTGAAGTTTGTTTGATTTTAGATTCATGTATATCCTTATCAAAGAGTTAAATTTGTGGCTAGAGAAACAAGAGAGAGTACCATGGTATCAGGGACACTGGGAGGTAATAAGAGTGAGTAGGGTGATCAGGAGAAGTAATCTCAGAGAAGGGTTTTAAGAGCTGTAACCGTATCTCATAAAATGTCTATCATTTATAATTGCTTTATAAGACTATTTGCCAAAAAGTCATCTTGGAGCAATTCTTTCATTTTTACTTTCCATCTTAATTTTTCCCCCAAGTCTCCCAGAATTCATGCTTTCTAATAATGCTAATTTTACTTCTTTGAGATGAGTTATATTACTCTGAAATGATAGCTTGTTTGTGGCCAGAGGCTTATTTCTAAAAGAACATGGTGTATTCAAATTGAAATTGTCCTAATCCTTTATTTGAAATATTTATTTTTTTAGTGTTTAGCAAATTTGCACAAATGAAAAAAAAACAGTATCAGGACATTTGTGATCCAATGATACGGGTATTCCTTCAATATCTAAGTTAAAGAATATACGTAGGCCTGTGATAGAACTGGAAACAGGAAATTGAAAGAACAGTCAGGGAAGAATGTCATCTTCCCTTCACCTGCCCCTGCAGCACCTGGCCTGTTCTATGTTCATTGTGCATTCTGTATACTGGTTTCTTTGCTTCTCTGTGCCCTGGTATAAATCTTGCTGGTCCTCAGTTGAAGCAGCTACTACTCGAAATGGAGAGGAATCACAGAATCCAATTCCTTATGGAAGGATGTAATCAGCCCACTTGGACCCAGCATTAATCCTTGGTTCAATAAACTCCAGCCAGAGAAAACAGAAAGAGACTGTGTTATCAGGGACAGTGGGAGGTGGTAGGAGTGAGTAGGGTGATCAGGGGAAACAATTCTCAGAGAAGGGAATTTCAGTACTATGACAGTATCTCATAAAATGTCTATTATTTATAATTGCTTCATAAAGCTATTTGCCAAAACGCAAGCAAACAAACAAACAAATTCATATTGTTAAGTTTCTAGAAGCTGGATCTTTGTACTTATCTGAAGGTAAGTTTAAGGTCAGCCTACCTTAATGTTCTCTTGCCTTAATTCTCACATGACAATTGAGCCACTTCCACAAGCAAAAAAGGTTACAAGCAGAAATAAATTTAGAATACACTATTTGCATGTTGAGCAAAGAAATAGAGAGGGGACAGCTGGTGAAATTTGTTGTTAAAGTCATACATGCACATGATATAACAATAGAATTCATAAAAGAATAAGCCCTACTTCTCAATTCTTTTTATAGCCATCACTTCTGTCACATCTTCTTGAGAACCCATATAATGCTAACTAACAAACACAAATAAATTAGTGATGTGATAACAAATGACAGCTTGAAGATTCATACAATGAATGGGACCTGTTATCATGTAGGGTTTTCTATGACCTAATATACTTTTTTGATCAGAATGTACTGTGTATTGATCAGAATTGTTAATATTGTATTCTATATTGGATATCTGCTAAGGAAGTAGCTTTTAGGTGCCCTCACTACACTAAAGGTAACTTGGGAGGGTGATGGATATGTTAATTATCTTGAGTAAACATTTTATCATGTATATCAAAATATCTTTGTAGACCTTAAGTGTACACAATAAGAAGAAAACTTTGTCTCTAGGAATTAGCAGAAAACAAAACCAGAAATTAAAAAAATCGATTTTATAACTAAATTATATTAGACATGTTATGCCATGTTAAAAGAAAGGAATATTTTGAAATACAAAAACCTGACAATAGTTTAACTTAAAACTGACATTTAAGAGTTTCTTTAATTTACATATTTTGTTTTCATCTTCAAGCATCCTATAGGTAAAAAAGATCTCATATTTTTTCATATAATAATCTTTTTTGCCATGGTAATTATGATCTAAATGTCCCATTATTAAGCCAGTAAATTGTTCTACAAAGTTTTTTTTTAAGATATTAAGGGTTGAAAACAGACAAGAACTGAACATACTTGTGAGGAGAGTAGAATCAGAAATATCAATAGCAAACACAACATTAGTTTACAAGTTAATGTTTTTCAGTTAATAGTGACCACAAAAGCTTCTATAGGGAATAAGGGCTTTATTGAAGGGCTTATTTAGCTCACAAGCACTAACAATATGCTGCAATTAAGCAATTCTAATCATTTCAGAGTAATATAACTAGATATAGTAATATAACTACATATAGATATCAGTTTAATAAGTAGAAAATGAAGAGAAACTACTTAACATGTTACAGAATAGTCCCATGAAAACAGAAGTTTTAAGTTTTCCTTCTATATACATACTTTGTATCTAGAAAACACACAGTAGGTGTTGAACTATCAAATGAATGGGTTTTCTTTACAAATGTCTAGGATGTTAGTACAGCTTTACTGGCCTTTTCCCATTCAAAGACTGCTATGGTTTGAATGTTTGTTCCCTCCAAAAGTCATGTTAAATTTAACTGCAGTGTAACAATGGGACCTTTAAGAACGGATTAGATTAGGAGGGCTCACCCTCAGAAGTGGTACTGGTGCCTTATAAAAGGGTCAGTTTGGCCATCTTGTTCTTTTTTGCCCTCTACCTTCCCTTCTGCCCCTTGATGACACTACATAATGGCCTTACCAAATGCTCATGCCTTTGCCCTGAACTTCCCAGCCTTCAGAAATATGAGCAATAAAGCTCTGTTCTTTATAAACTATCCAGTCTCAGGTATTCTGTTATAGCAGCACAAAACAGACTTACACAAAGACATATTTGCATTTTATGGCCATCTATAATCTTCGGTATCCAGCTATCCCAGAAAGCTAATTAAGCATTAGAAATAAACTTCTATACCTCCTCTGCCACTGACTAGTTATGAAACTTAAGGCAAATTGCCTTGTGATGGGACCATTCTAGCCTTCAACTTCTGCTTATAAACTTTGGTGGCTGTAATAAGCTTTGTAGCCACTCTCTAGTTCTTTATTTTTGTAATTTATATATCCATTCAAGAATTCTGTTTTAAACACTGTTTTCTAACAGCATTTAAAATATAATTTGATGGATACAAATTTTCCTTGGTTAAAAACCTACAGAAATATACTTTTGATACTAAATGAGAGGCAAACAATGCTATGATTCAGAAAGCTTTACCACTGTCTTTTAAGTGGCATTAGCATAGAGGCAGAAGCTTTAAATATTCCTAGCAAATACAATATCTACCTCCGAAAAGTGATAGATATACAGAGAGCCCCCAATTTACAATGGTTCAACTTAAACATTTTTTGAGTTTATAATGATAAGAAAAAGCAACATGTTTCCAGAAGAAACCATACTGCAAGCTGTAGATTATTCCCAGGCAAGTCATATGTGATGCGACACCCTCTCTCAACTCTGGACATGGCAGTGAGCCACAGCTCCCAGTCAGCCATGCAGTCACTAAGGCAAACAACTCCACAGTATACTGTGCTGATAAGGTAAAGGTTTGATAAATTAGGTGTATAAAATCACTTTCAATTATAATATTTCAGCTTAGGGTGGGTTTATATCAGGAGTAACCCCATTGTAAGTTGAGCAGCTTCTACAGAGGTTTTCACAGACTGTTTTAGTAAACAAATGTCATTATATATGAGTTTCCTTTGATTTTTTGTAGTAAAGGAAATCTGTAGTTTCTTGTTCATCATCACGGTGTTCATACTCTATGGAAATCAAATATTTGTCTCACCCCACTGGATTATGAGCTCTGTGATGACATGATGAAGTACAGGCTGAGCATCCCTTATCTGGAATGCTCAGGACCAGAAATGTTTTAGATTTGGGAGTTTAGGATTTTAGAATATTTGCATCTACATGAGATCTTGGGAATGGGGCCCAAGTCTAAATGCAAAATGCGTTTGTGTTTCATATATATTTTATATAGCCTGAAGATAATTTTATTCAGTGTTTTTATAAATATTATAGTGCACCTGTGTTTTGAGTGCTCAGTTTTGGTTGTGGATTTCAGATTAGGTATGCTCAACCTATATATAGAAACTGATGGCTGGGACATCTGGTTCTTAATCTCATAACCAGAATCCACTATCATTTCCTCGACAATACTGCAGGTTTTCTTATCATGAGACAAAAAATAAATGGGTCCAAAACTGTCCTTAAAGAATACACTAAAATTATGTAATTTTAGAACATGGAGCCAACAGGGTAAATGACCTTACCTGGGCAAGCTTACGCTTTTCTATGTTTCCTCCCTTTTCACTGTGTAAAGTGTAAACTGGTGTATATTGTACCGAACCAGAACAGGTCCCGTAGTCTTCCTCATTTTCCTATATATGAAAAAATGAGCAAGGAATTATTTTAGCATATTTATTCTATTACCAAAGTTATTTGATTAATAGACTTAGTATCTGATACACATGCATACAATAAAAAACACTTCAACTATAAAATTTAAATAGTCTATTTAGGAACAAAGTACATTCTTCTAAAATGTGAATTAATTTTCATAATGAACTCTTGAATAACCTGAACTACTCTGAAAATTTCAATTATTATGCTTTCTTGAAAGGTGAAAGTAAAAACTAACAATTTATAATAAAATCTATCATAATATAATGTATAATCAAACAAAATACACATATACTGACATAATTATTCAAATACCTGCAATATCATACATTTAAATATAAATCCTCATATACAAAATTAAGAATAATATTCTTCAATTTAAAGTAACTGTTTTGGAAAGAGCCTCTAAACCAAACAATGGCATTTCTGAATTAATTCTATTTCAAAGGTATCTTTTAAAAAAAAAAATTCTCAGCATGAAGCAAGAACTTCAAATGTAATATCAAGGCAATCAACTTCATGAAAACATACATCCGGTTAATCATCTTTGAAGATCTCCACAGTTCTGTGATAAAATATGCAAACAATAAAGAGATTGTTCAGTGTATGCATATAGAATGGCAGAGAGTTGCCAGAGGGCTTGTTATGAAAAATACATTTTTGAACAAAGGGATAAGCATATTTCAAAAGTCATTAAAAACATAAGTCTCATGTGATTTGTAAACATATAAGCTTCAGATGAAGACAACAGTGAGGGTAGAAGGAAACAACATCACGCACCTTGTGCTTCAGTTTACTCTTCACTTCCTTCAATCCCAGCTTTGCGTGGTTTTTTGCCTAGAAAATGATAATGAATGTGTCTGGTTCAGCATAGTTCTATTAACACTTTAAAAATAAGTACACATGATCACATTTAAAGAAAATTACTATTTGCATTATTTAGAAAAGAAGCTGATTATAACCTAAAACTATTTTCCAGGACACCATCATTCACTATTTCATTATACCTAAATTAAATCATAATTAGGCTGTATTTAATATTTCCACAAATCACACAAAGGCTAACATTTAGTCTATTTTGTCTGGTAACCTATAGAAAACACAAGGGGGATCTACCAGATTTCTAAAGTATAGCCTTAATTTAAAATTGTGACAAGCTAGGGGCAAAGAGGAAGCATATCATTCCAGAAAATTATTGGGGCAAATGTTTAAACTTCAAGAAACTCAGGCAACTTTACAAAATTTTATTAAGGTGCTTTTATAGGCAGTCACAGAAATTTTACAAATAAAGCCATTGTGATGATATGTCTATTTCATATATATATTTTTCTGGCAAAAATTAAAAGTCATTTAACACTTTGAAGGCTATCCGTTTTTCACTAAAGTTTGGCTCCAGATTTGAGTGTCCCAAGTCCTGCTGTGAAGTGTGTGGAGTATAACTTAACTAAAGACAACTGGGAGTTTCACAAAAGCCTTACCCTTTGCTCTACTTGAAATTCCCATTCACTGTGGCCAGAGTGAAAAAGGAGAAGAAAGGAATTCACATTTATTTTCTTTTTCCTAAATACATGATTGTGTGCTGGGTGCTTAGCATACATTATTTCTTTTAGTCATCACAGGTTGAAGTTCAGCATGATTGTTATCATATCTAACAAATAAGGAAAGTGACTCAGGAATAATAAGCCAAGATTCAAATCTCAATCTATTTAATTATAAAGTCTAACTTCTCTTCTTTTAATTTATATTAAAATGATAGAGTCCAACTTCTCAAAGGAGGAAGTAAAGTTATAAAAAATATAATCACTGAATTTAAGTCTCACCAAAAAGAAGGCATTGTGAACCTCACTGTATAGACAGAGAAACTGAAGACACACATGCTGAAGACTTCAACTACAAAGGCCATGCTCCACTTAACCCATCCTGATCTCTCAAGGTGCTTTTAGAAAAAGTAAACACACGACTTTCCCAATTTCTTTGCAGAGAAGGATCTTATTTCCTTCCTGTTAATATCTGTAGTAATCAGTAGAGTATTTGGCATACCATAAGGAATATCTTGAACTGAATAAAACAATTGATTCTTCATTGTAAATGAAGCAAACTAAAACATACTACATAGTAAAAGTAATCCAAAAAGCCAATAACTCTAAATTATATCCTATTCTTTGTTAGAATTGATAAATAGCACTTTCACATTCTTCATTCATAAAGCTACCTAATCTATTTAAGAGGTCCTATATTAATTCCTATATTTCATTGGTAAAAATATGTAATTACCAAGGAAAAATGCTTTTGTTCCCATCTCTTAAGAGTTTGTATCCATCTTTGCTTTTACTGCATTTGGACTATATTCTGGTTTATCTAGTAATCCTCTAATCCACCTGATCATACTTATCTTTCCAGGTTCTCCTGTATCAAGTTGAAGCTAGTATTAATCTCTTCCGTAGTTCTGCAATTTGTGCACTGATTAATTTAAATGTATACAACCCTGCCTACTCATTAGGTGTCCTTCATACTACCTAGAAGATGGAGCAGATTCTTTCTATCCTTTTCAATTCACCAAGCTGACATTCAACAATGTCAGCAACTATTCACTATAGAAACGCACCAAACAAATGGCTTTGACTAATGCAAGGATCTAATGAAAAGATGAATTAGAAAATCTTTTAGTCAAATCAAATATATAGTTCACTTTGCTGTAATTCTTAAATTATGAGAATGTGTGTTCCATCTCTTGTTTGCTTTATGGGCCCTTTTAATATGAAAAAGTACAGAAAGCAGAGAAAAAAAACTTTCTGGCATAGAAATAAGTATAGAAAAAATATTATAAGTACAGCACAAAATCATTATTTACTTCAACAAATACATATACAGTACTTCAGTAGTATGTTCAAAACACAGGGTGAAATGATGCCAATATCAATATAACATCAGGAATATCATCTCTATTACTTACAGTACTTTATATGCTAAGCTAACTCCATGATGAGAATGAGGCCCAGTTCATGACAGTTATTCAAATAATGTGTTTAGTGTATAAAACAGAGGCAAAAACATGGCCTCTGCTGCTTAAAAATCTGCCACTTGTAGAAAATAAATAACTTCTGTTATACCCACATAAAGAAATTAGAAGCAGTATTCATAGCAATTTATAGTCAAAGAAGGAATTTTAGTGCACATATTTTAGAACATAAGCAATCTGGAGAGATCAGTTTTAGGTAAAATTATGAAGGTCACAAATAACTGATTAACCTGCCTCAAACCTTTTGATTCATGTCTGATATGATACAAGATAAATGATAAAAAGTTATTGAGTATATTCTAAATACCATAATTTGTTGAAATTGATTTAGGGAATAATTCTCCAAAGAGCAGAATTCTTAATTTGAAAATATTTCATTGCCTTGCAGAAAAGTGTTCAAAAGAAAACATTCTACTGACTAGAAGGATCAAATTTTAAATAATGAATGAGTCTGAACATGTTTGTTTTATTATTGTACTTTTATAAAAGATAAGAGTGAAATTCAGGAGGAAAGCACACATTTGGCAAAACTATACATGCTCTCTAGGCTTGCTCCAGGAATAAAATGAGGGCCTACTAACTGCAAAAACTTTCCTAGCATCTAGAATTTTGTGTGTGTGAGAAACAAGGCTTGATATTAGTTTGTTTTTTCACTTGGTAGCTGTGTGCTATTTCGTTGTGAAAAATTTCCCTTCAAAAGCAACTTAAATCAGCCCATTAGAGGCAGTGATCTCCTAGAACAGCAAAGTCATGAGGAAACCAAACAAAAGGCAGAGGCTGAACTTTCTAAGGCAAACTGATGACTTCTTTTCATTTAATGCTTTATGGATTCAAATAGTTCAGAATGTTAGAACTTTATTTTTGAATCAACTCTGTAGATTAGCTTCCCTACCAAAAAAAATGCAATCTTTGAAACAGATTTTTTTCATTCAGAAGAGTAACTACGTTTATATTGCAATTGCATGTAAGAAAAGAACATAAATTCTAAACATTAAAATGTATTATTTTATTATTATTTCTATCATATCAATTATTTATTGAGAAAGCACTTGAAGATAAATTTTTATAATATCACAATTACTACCCTGAATATATTTAGAAATACAGAATATATGTGACCTATTGAACTTAAACAAACAAACAAACAAACAAAAAACTTCACTACCACTAGATAATCCCTAGAGAAGCTACTGGTCTAGTGTAGAGATAAACATATATGAAGACACAGAAAGTGCTGAAGCAAGTTACTACAGTTCAAATGGAACCATAGAAATAGATCTATAAACTTAGCTGGTTTTTTATTGTTGTTGTTGTTGTTTGTTTGTTTTTTTGGCATGGGATTGGGAAAACTTTTTTCCAAGGGACATTAATAGATGAACCGGTGGTTTACTAGATGGATAAAGACCAAGAAATGGATGTTCTAAGTAGTAGGACATCTTCTTCTTGAACAAGAATAGAAGGGCAGAAGAAAATATCTTGTATTAAAAAAATAAGGCGTTGCTAAGTATGTTCAGACATATGAAAGTTTCAGAAGAATCGGGGAAAACAGAACAGAATACAGGAAGGAACAGGTAACGCAAGGTCTTAATTATCATATTTAAAGAGATTTTAAATTTATTATCTGTTCATTGTTACTGTGGTTATTGTAATTTACTACATGCCATGGAGAATTACTGAAGAATTTTAATTTTGGAGAGTCAATGAATCTTTGAGAGAAGAGATATTGCCACATTTTTCTACTTCTGCCTCAAATGCACAATGAGAATTTAAAATGAATGAAAGAATCAAATTTATAAGACGATACCTCCTCATGGACCGTTTTAATGTGCTGTACAATTGTGACGGTAGCTTTGAAATAAAATGAAGAACCATTTTTAGATTATTTAAAGGAAATGCTCTTTCTATACAATAAGATAACTTTGTAGCTGAATTTGTGTTGGTCAATATTAATTTTAAAGTTTTTTAAAGCTTATTGAAAAATATTTTGAATTCATATGTGTATCTTCTAGAGAGTATATAAATCTGTCAAAAAAATTAGTAAATACCATAAGAACACTTACAAATTTATAAGCTGTCCGTACTGCAGGGGTTGCTTTGGTCATTGCTGTGTTGAACAGTGCACCTCCTTTCTGCAAAAGAAAGAAATGTTTCCAAAAACTTTTGGCAAACTGTTCTGAAAACAAAGCATTATTAGTAGTATACAAAAATAATTTTACTCACAATTTAAATACCTTTTAAAATTATTTTTTAATGTTTTAAAATACTACAATAACTATAAACATTTGATTCTGTTCTTTTAGTTGGTATATTACATCATTTAAAAGACATTTTATCTTTGAAGTTGCAGACAAGTAACATGGGTAGTAAAACCTACATATTTAAAACTTAATAAAAAGGGAATAAAATATTTATCAGCTGTTTTAATATTGGGTAGTAAAGTTTAATCAATAGAAGAGAGATTTTATAAAAAGTCATATTAACAAAACTATGTTATCAAGAAGTTATAAAAGTTCCATGAAATTTGACTATTCCAACTAGTTCCTTATCTGGAATATAGTATAAAGTGATAAGAAAATATTGCTTTACAAAATATGTCATTTATCTCTAAACAGAAACTTTCAAATTTAAAATTATATTTATGAATATCAACAAACTATAAGCATAACAAAAGAATATGTACACTAAGAAAATTTGCACACATTTCAAATATTATAAATAAGTAGCAAAGTATAAATAGCATACTTTTACTGATTTCTCCATATCACAGTGAAAGAAGAAACTTTGAAAGCATATTAATACCTTTACTGTATGTACCCACTGTTGATATGACCTTGGGTTTCCTGGAATATAGAAAATCTGATATCAGGAATCAAAAATAAAAATTTATAAATTAAAATTCATCAATAACTAGTATTTCTAGCATCTTAGTAGGCAAATTTTACTTACAATGTTGTAAAAGATGCAACGGCACAATGAGATTAATGCTTTAATTTTTATAATTAGCACTTGAAAATGGACACTTTTTCATTGACATATGAAAATAATATATTATTATCTATTCTTTTATTTTCATATTGGCCTCAGAGGGAATATCTCACCTCTTTTCAAATCCAAAATTTCTGTTTTTTTAAACTTAATTTTCAATGTTTTATGTCTCTGCTGTTTTGTGAAAGTTGGCCTTTTTTACATAATTTTACTTAAAATGCCACTCAATTGCATAGAGAAGTGTGAAAAAATCAGAAGGAAATTTGGAGCTGAAAGAATCTGAGGTACAACAAATTTATTCTGTGGTTATTAATTATTAACACATTAATTAACTTTATTTTAATGCAATTAAACTACAGTTTTAGTTCTGAGCATATTCTCTGGTTACAAATCTATAAATTTGAAAGGTATTACCCAAGGAAATGTAAAGAAAATGTAGCTTTTAAGCTACAGTGTACCTGGTTATTATTGTTACAAAGCTCAAATGCTGACAAAAACTAGTTCTAATACAATTTGGAACTGACTTTGAAATACGGTAAATAATTTGGCCAATAAAATGAGATTCAAAGGGAAAAAAGTAATCCATATTACTAGCCTAATCTTTCATATCAACTGATTTCAACTACTTCCTTGTTAGTATAAATGTTTAAATATTCTCTAAAGAAGGGTGAAAAATCACAATAAAAATCAAAGTGTTACTAGGTGTAGTGGCAGTGGGTGTAGTGGCAGTGGTACACCTGCAATCTCAGACTCAGGAGGTTAAGGCAGGAGGATGGCAAGTTCAAAGCCAACCTGGGCAATTTAGCAAGACCCTATACTAACATAAGCAGTAGAAAGGGCTGGGAATGTAGCTTAGGTGTAGTGTATCCTTGTGCTCAATTCCCAGTAACTTCCTTCTAAAACAAACAAAAAATCAAAGTGCCAGTGGCTACCCTGTCAATAACCAGGTGCAAGTAACTTCTAAAAATGGTGTTCCTTTGTTTGTGGTTGTGGCTTAGAGAGGTGGGGAGGAGAAGTACCACCTCGCTGTTACAAAAACAGAAGCAGAATGATCCCAGCCTAAGAATTTCTTTCCTGTTATTCTTTGTAACCCTAATTAACATCAGGCAAAGCATTGTGCTCTGGATTCACTCTTAGACTTAAAGTCTTTTCCTAATTTAAAGAAGTATCAAGAAATCACTTTTATTCTGATAAACATTTCTTACCACTCCACCCTGCATTATGCCTTTTTTGGAGAAAATAATCTAGAGAGAAATACTATATTTTTTTAAATTTTGTAAATGACTACACTCTATCTACCTAAAATAATTTATGTAAAATAAGTTTAAAAGGGTAAGCTTTAAGAGGTCTTGGCTTGTCCAAATTTTTTTAAATGTACTTTCCATTGTAAAATAACAAATTCCAAGTTATCCTATAAGTTTATTTCTCAAGGAGATTTTTATTAATGATAAAATTAAGTGTATATTTTTATTCATCCAGATTATTCACTCGTCTATTAAAAAGTCTCATCAGTTCATATATTTTTTACTTCTTTATTATTAAAAATGATTGAGTCAAAATCATGAATTTAAGATTTAGATGTTATTTACAGTTATTCTGTAAAGTATTTAATTATTTTCCTAAAATGAATTCAAGAAATCAGAGAAATGCCAATAATATAATATTTCAGCATTTTTGGATACTCAAACACAAATAAAATAGCTATGATAAGACAATGGATCTGTTATAGAAAGGTTAGTGTCTTATTTAGGATTGTAAGGTTTAAAAAAAGTTCCTACTGAGCTCTCCACAGGTCACAGATGTTTTTATCTACATTATGTTATTCGATCTGAACCTTTCTACTATAAAACAGGCAAAGCAGGCAATGCCATAGGCAACATAGCTGGATGGGAAGGAGGCAGCATTTGGTGTGCAATAGACCTCTGTAGTCCAGATCCACCCTGCAAACCATGTGATATGGAACTAGGTTCTTAATAGCAGAGCCTCACCCTCCTTATTCATCAAAGCCTATCACTGCCTTTTAGGATTAATGTATATAAGAATGAAAGATAATTATTATATGATATTTAGTAGGGTACCTTATTAGGTACCATAAATGTTAGTTATTATTAATTATTATTAATAAGTTTCCAAATAAGGAAACTGTGGTTCTGAGATGATACATTCTTTGCCCAAATTTGGAAGTCTAACAACCAAGAAAGAATAATCTAGGCATTTTAATTCCTGGTTCATTATTCTTTCAACTCTGAAATACTATCTCTAAGACTACTTAGTAAAATATCAGAACATTTAAGTTATACAGAGGTTTCTCTGTATCACCTCCAAAGCAATTACATTAGAAAGGGATGCTGGGTGCAATGGTGCACGCCTGTAATCCCAGCAGCTCTGGAGGCTGAGACAGGAGGATCATGAGTTCAAAGCCAGCCTCAGCAAAAGCAAGGAAACTCAGTGAGACCCTGTCTCTAAATAAAATGCAAAATAGGGTTGGGGACCAGGCTCAGTGGTTAAGTGCCCGCCGAGTTCAACTCCCATCCCCTCCCACAAAAATAAAGAAAAAAGAAAAAGAAGAAAGGGAGAGGGGCTGCTCAAGCTAGAGCTTTGAAAGGGAAATAAAAAATCTAGAATAATATAAAAGTATGACATATGAGAGCAAACAGTAATTCCCTAGGAAAAAATAAACTGGTTAAGATGACAACAATTTAGGTAGATTCCTGTTTTAAAAAATTTAAGGACTGTATCCCTAAATTTTACTGTTTTATGATATAAGTAAGGTTCCTATTTCTATGAAATTTATGAGACAAGCACATAATCCTTTGGTAATGTTAAAAAAAATAAGGCTGCTTTTCTTCTTAAAAATTAATTTGAATGCAAAAAATAATCCATCAATGTTTCTTTTAAGTTAACTGTTTCAGGCAATTAACAAGCCTTATTTAAAAATTTTAACATTCTTATTAAACAACTCATTTTGACATACTCAAGGACAAAATATCTTTAGCTTTCACTTATGCAAAGACTGTTTTTTCAAATGTATTTGTTCAAATTCCAGTAATGTGTAGTTATTTATCAAAATATGTAAATTGATCTAAAGTGCTTATGTGGCCAGAAAAATGCCACTAAAACTGATAAATGTCTACTACCTCATCAAATTCTTTAATACATTAGTCAGTAAAAAAAAAAATAAACAAAGATCTGACTAGATTATATCAGGAAGCTAATGAGGAAATACATGCTACTAATGAAGAGTACCCACATACTCCTATATAAAAATCAACATTAAAATAGTTCTCCTTTCTAAAGTTTAGATTATTTGATGAGGATTTAAGAACTAGTATTATTTTAACTGAAAATATATTTACAAAACAACATTCCTATTAAACTTTCTTGAGTGGCTTTCACAGACTAATCAGGAAAAAGAACCTTAGTTTGGTGAGCCTCAGCCTCATCATTCATCTTAACAGTCAATGGCTTTTAGGATTAATGTGAGTATGAAAGATAATGATGATATGATGTTTAGCAGGGTATCTAACACATCCCAGAAATACCATGAGTGTTAGTTATTATTATGAATAACTTGTCAAATGAGGAAACTGTGGCTCTGAGATGATCTGTGTTTACCTAATTGAGTCTTGTTATATTCATGTCCTCTTATATTATATTTCAACATCCATGGATACATTTCCCTTCATATATTTCCTGGTATCTGTTGTTACTATTCTTATAAATTAAGATTAAACATTCTGCAAAAGTGATGAAAAGAATCAAGTATAACATGAATTGCTTAGTAGTCCTGATTATGAAAATTTATGGGACAGAAAAAGGTTTTATAAAATCTCTATGAATTCACAGATTCTTTAATCATATTTCTAGATTCAAATGTGAATCTAAATGTTCGATATCTGATTATACTGCCTTGTATAATTTTAATTAGAACCACAATTATACCATACTCAACAATCATTTTATCATAAAACAAACACTAGCAACAAAAATAGCATACAAATTACTACTGTCATGATGTATAGATGCTTCCCTAAATTTTACTAATTATTTTTGCTTAAAGAAACTTAATTTTGTTCTTCAGTTTTAGTTAATGTTGATTTCTCTTACAGTGATCTTTTCTGTGCTTGATGTATAAACAAGTCTTCAAGATAAGGTCAGAAAGATAGAACTTTTGCTTTTATTCAGAGAAGAGAGGGCTTAAGTGCTACTTTTGCTTACAACCTGTTCCCTTATTAATATCTCCTAGTATAAAAACATAGATATGCTATAGTCATTACAGCAAGAGCTTTGAAACTAGGTAGATATGTGCCGAGTTCAGACTGGTCTCTACTTCCTATGACTTTGAGAGAATTACTGAATTGAGTGCCTTCATATAAATGGGCTAGTCAAAGTGCCTCTTAGAGTATAGTCAGGATAAAATGAGAATTTCTGTCACATATTAGTACTCAATAAACATGAACAATTACTACAGTTACTGTAAGAGAAATGAGAGTTATTACTGTTTACATTTTACAGGTGAATGTCATGGCAGATATACTCTTCCTTCTCCTGAGTATACTAGATGACACAGTTGGAGAAGACCACCCAGAAATATTTTTGGAAATATATATATATATATATATATATATATATCCTAAACAGACAAATATGTCCTAATTAGTAGTTAGAAGAATATTGCTAATTTTATTAGTCATTTTTCTTATTTCAAATCCTAGTGAATTATGCTTTATTTTCTAAGAATAATCTCCATGTATCTCTAAAAGAATCTAAAATACAACTAAAAATAAAATTTGACAGGTATTATTTTAAGGTACTTCTTTATTTACTGAAATGAGTAATTGCTGAACTAGGATTTCCTTTGGGATAGGTTATTTGCTCCCTCAAATTAGAATAAAAGCTCAAAAACATTTTCTGTACTAAATTGTACTAAAGAACAACAAAACAATTGAAATTGAGTTGAACTAACAATGTGGCAGTCTCTAAGTCAGATGATAACCAGTGATCATATTTCCCTATTATTTTTTAAGTGATAAAATCTTTAATTAAAAAAAAATCTTAGTTATCCTCTTCCACCAGAAAAGCCATTTATTTCTACTTTATTACAGAGGTATCTTGAGCAATGGTTAAGACTACAGAATTTAACTGTATAAAAGGATCATAGTTCTACCCCATTACTGTCACAAGATGTCAACTTCAATTCTATAAAAGCTACTAGCCCCACGGGTCATAAAGATAATGAGACAGCAGTTATGTAAATACTGAATAGGTGCCTCAAGCAATTTGTCCATAAGCTGACAATATTTTGCTTGTCTGAGTTGAAAAGTAAAACAGCATTATTTTAACACAAAAGTTCCATTGAAGCTAAATTTTTCCCTAAGAGCTGAGGAAAGCAAGGAGCTGAATGATTCCATATGAAGCTTACCTACTAAGTCAAATAGAACTTTTTCCCCAAGCTAAATGCTATCAATAAAATGCTGTACCTTAGATAAAGGTCTGCAATTGCAAAATTCATTTGTACTTCTTTTAATGAAAAAATTGTATATTTATTTCTATATTTTGAGGTGAGGAAATAAATCTTATTTAAGAATAAAATTAAAATTTGTTAAATTTATAGATGAATACTTATGACTTTTTATCTTTTCATGTTTTCTCAATTCTAACAACTATTTATTCATGCAGACTAAAAACTTCTTTTCTTCAAATATAACTACAAAGAGTTGAAAAAATGCTATTATACCAGGTTAAAAACAAACACACCAAGATATAGAGGGAAAAAATCTTATATTGCTTGCCTGGTATCTAGAACAGTACATAGTAAGGACTCAGTAATACTGCCTGAAAGAATGAATAAATGGGACATTTCAAGGACTCAACCAAAATTCTGTGTAAGTTGCGACTATATACTAGAACATCTGTGCACAAAACATCAATCTATAAATCATTAGTTGCCCATATAATTATATTTTTGGATATTTACATTTGAATAATTAATTATACTTATGGGAATCTTGCGTGACACCATAAATACACTACACCAGAGGGCTGTAGAACTAGTTATATTTATGGAATGATATACTTTTCCTAATGCTGAAGTGATCTGCAAAGTAAAATAGGAAAAGACTTCCATAAAATAATACACTTATATAAAAATGCAGAATGAGTCATGGTGTTCAAATATTTCCCTTTAGATTATATTACATGTGCCATTTCAATCCGAATCTCAGTTTTTAAATTCATACTCAGAAATTACCACTACAATTATTTTCTGGTAAAGACAACTATTTAGGAGGAAAGTCAAAAGGATATATATTTTTTGGACTTCTATTATTCATTTGCAGTATTATTAGGAGATTGTCCAAGTCAACAGCTACCAATTCATGAAGACAAACTTAATGCCTTGAATAACAGATATCAAACAAAATTACTTGATATTGATATTATAAGATGAAAAATATACTTAAGACATTATGTATATATAGAAGAAAAGAGTTGTTTATGAAACAGAATATATAAATTCAAGTACAAAAAAACAAGATAATTGTTATTTTAAAATGGATAATAATATTGTAAATAGGTTATACCTCCACAAAAGCCACCTGAACTGATTTCTTCTTCAAATACATCAGAGAAACCCCTTCCTGCATTTAGTTTTGCCAGTCGACCATCTATAAACTGGAAAGTATCAAATATGTTAATTTTTCATTTATTTCACAATATTAAATTTTCACTTATATCAAAAATATTAATAGCAGATTTTCCCTCATATAATCACATATAATATGATATACGTATACATACAGAATAAGAAATTCTCAAAACAATGCAAAGAGCAGGTGCTAAGTAAACAGCAGCCAATTAGTTAAACCACAATGAACAATTACTACAGTTACTGTAAGAGAAATGTCCAGCAAAGACTGTAGTTTTCTTAAAAATAAGAAATGGCAAACTATAGCAGTAAAGTTCATAGGCTCTGGAAAGGTAACTCAGTGTACAATCTCCACAGAAGAGTTTGCACAAGAGCCATTTGTCCCTGAAGTTGTATCTTCCCTCACCAGTACCTGTCTCCTGGTGTTACTGCAAACATCAAATTATAATAACTTAGGTTAGTGTTCTTAACATAGCCTCTGACACAGTAAGTGTCCAAGAAATGTCAGACATTACTACTTTTGAGATTAATATTAACTTTAGTGAAATAAAACTTTCTTTGTCTAAACTATTATGTCCTAAAGTGTAATAGGGTGTTGAGAAATTCTAATCATTTAATAATAAAATAAATATAACTTTCACAATTTCTGGCTTATTTGCTCATTGGATGATCACAGTTAAAATTATTAATTCAAACATAGTTGAGATAAACACATATTTCTTTGACTATAAGTTTCTTTTAAAATTGTTTTCAGTGTTCTTAAAGAAGAGACTGCAGTGAGATGCAGAAGCCAAGATAAGCATCAAGAAACACTTTCAAAATTACAATTACCTTGCAGGGCACCTCCCAACCATTCTGCCCTGTTCCTACCTATCCCAACATATACAGCATAGTAAAGTCTTGTGGTTTTGCTATTGCATTTGAAAAATATCTCCACATAATTTTATATGACCAACCTCAAATGAAAATCTGTGATATATTTTAAATGTATATGTTTTACTGTCACTTGGGTACTTTTTATTTTGCTGAAGTGTGACATCTAGAATTAGACGTATTGATAACAAAGGTGAAATATCTCTAAAGTTTTCTTGCCTAAAATCCAGAGGACAACATAGAAAAAACTTAAGAAGTTTTTTGCAAGGCTGACTCTAATATTTGAGGATTAACAAAAAATGCTTATATTCATTCTAAAATTAATTAATTCTCACTCTAATTTTTATCCTAGAAATTTAAATTTCAACTGAGTTAATAAAATAGTCTGTATAATTTTTTTCATATATCTGTCAATCAATCAACAAATATATGAAAAAATGTTTAACATCTCTAGCAATTAGAGAAATGCATATCAAAACTACCCTAAGATTTCATCTCACTCCATTCAGAATGACAACAATAAATGTTGGCAAGGATGTGGAGAGAAAGGCACACTCATATATTGCTAGTGGGACTGAAAATTGGTATAACCAATATGGAAAGCAGTATGGAGATTCCCTGGAAAACTTGGAATGGAACCACCATTTGATCCAGCTATCCCACTCCTTGGTTATACCCAAGAACAGCATACTACATGGACACAGTCACATCAATGTGTATAGCAGCACAATTCACAATAGCTAAACTGTGGAACCAACCTGGATGTCCTTCAATAGATGAATGGATAAAGAAACTGTGGTATATATACACAGTGGAATATTACTCAGCATTAAAAGAGAATAAAATCATGGCATTTGTAGGCAAATGGATGGAGCTGGAGAATATCATGCTAAATGAAATAAGCCAATCCCCCAAACCAAAGGCTGAATTTTTTCTCTGATACAAAGGAGCTGATCCATAACGGGTGTAGGTGTAAGCATGGGAGAAATGGAGGAACGTTGGATAGGACAAAGGGGGTGGGGGAAGGGGATTGGGTATGGGGGTAGGAATAATGGTAGAATGAGATGAACATCAGTACCCTAAGTACATGTATGAAGACATGAATGTTGTAACTCTACTCTGTACAACTAGAGAAATGAAAATTTGTGCTCTATATGTGTACTATGAATTGAAATGCATTCTGCTGTCATATATAACAAATTAAAATTAAAAAAAAACATTTTTTCACACTTTGCATTATTTTTTATTTGAATCATTAATGGACAAAACTAATTGAGAAGTGATGCATAGAGCAATACAGTATTCTTCATGTGGCAATTTAGGACAACTGACAGCAATAAGTTTTATCAGTGATAAGGTTTTCAGAAAAAAATTACATATCAGAATTAAGAAATAATGGCCAATGAATCCGCAGATTCCTGTTCAAAATGTGTTTTGATATCTTTTTGTTACTATAGAATGCTTTTATCTAAAAATGTGGTTAACATTGGTTTAAATAAGCAGCCTAAATTAATAAAGTCTTAGCTTTTTGAGAGTTTGCTTTGCTTTCACAAAACCTAGAACTCTTTGAGCACAGAGACCACAGATGACCTATTTTTAATACCTCCAGATGCTTGGCATGCAAAGGTTTTGGTCTGAAGTGTGAAAGGTCTCACCACAACCCACCTTTGACTGGTTTTATAACGTTGGGCAACTTCTTATCTCTGCTTCCCCTTGTATGAAAAAGGAATGATTATACACCCTTATGAAGTTTTGGAAAGCAGTATGGAGATTTCTTGGAAAGCTGGGAATGGAACCACCATTTGACCCAGCTATTCCCCTTCTCGGTCTATTCCCTAAAGACCTAACAAGAGCATGCTACAGGGACACTGCTATATCGATGTTCATAGCAGCACAATTCACGATAGCAAGATTGTGGAACCAACCTAGAAGCCCTTCAATAGATGAATGGATTAAAAAATGTGGCATTTATACACAATGGAGTATTACTCTGCAATAAGAAATGACAAAATCATAGAATTTGGAGGGAAATTGATGGCATTAGAGCAGATTATGCTAAGTGAAGCTAGCCAATCCTTAAAAAACAAATGTCAAATGTCTTCTTTGATATAAGGGGCGTAACCAAGGACAGGGTAGAGACGAAGAGCTGGAGAAGAAGAATAACATTAAACAGGGATGATAGGCGGGAGGGAAAGTGAGAGTTAAGGGAAATTGCATGGAATTGGAAGGTGAGCCTCAGGGTTATACACAATTACATATAAGAGGAAAGGAGGAGTAGGAGAAAAATTATATAAGTGGAAGAAACGATTTATAGTAGAGGGGATGGAGAGAGAGAAGGGGAGGGGAGGGGAGGGGAGGGGTGAGGGGACAGTGGAGAATGGGATAGACAGCAGAATACATCAGTCACTAGAAAGGCAATTTGTAAATCAATGGAAATGTAACTGATGTGATACAGCAATCTGTATACGGGGTAAAAATGGGAGTTCATAACCCACTTGAATCAATCTGTGAAATATGGTATATTAAGAACTATGTAATGTTTTGAACAACCAACAATAAAATAAAAAAAATAGTATGAAAAGACTATACACTATAGACAGTCTCAAGTATACTGAAACAATGCTAAACATTAGACACTTTTACCTGGTTTAAATCTAAATAAGTATAATGTGTAGAATCAATTCATTTAATTCTATATTGAAGTCAAAGTTTATAACTTATAATGGAAGCATGGGAGAAATGTATGACAACAGATTAGTTTGAAAATAAGGCAGTTTAAAACACATGTAAACTTTAATTTGCATATAATGTCAACATAGCAGTATAAAGTGAATTTAAAGTGATCTAATTTGATGGACTAAGTATCATCTTTTAAAAAATAAAATGAAAGCAACATGATAAATTTAAAGTAATATGTTACTGGCAAGTCCAATGAACTGAGGCATCCTTTTAAAGAACTTAATTTGCTCTAAAAGATTAGGACTATAAGACTTTTTAAAAGGTTTTCATTTTTGTATTTCTGGAAATAATCCATCCATTTTATTAAATGAGTGGAATAGTTCAAGTCAAAAAGATGATAAATCCCAAAACTATTTACTGATTATGCATTTTTGAGTAAGAGTAACCACTTTGTGTTACTAAACTACTGATTTGAGCCAACAAAAATTAATCACTTGTAAATGCCATGTTGTTATCACTTTTGTGCCAACAATCCTGTCAGTGACAATCAGAAACATGTGAATGTGTACACACAATGAAAATGTTTGTTCTTAAAAGACTATGTGCCCATACATGCATACATTATATATACACATATACAAAATACTGAGACCCAGGAATAAATGGAAAAAGGATATTAATGGAGAGTATTGAATACAATAGTTCTGCAAACTTCGTGTTTCTATTTTTGTTTTAAAATAATTTTTGCCCCAAATGAAGTTGGTTCATGGTCATATCACTTTAATAACTCTGGAGCACCTCATAGCATGTAAAAGAGATAAAAATATTTTAAGTTATTGCAATGTAGGAATCATTCTGAATTATAAAAACATTTCTGTTGAAAAGCTATGACTATATAATGTGCTATAACATTGCTTAATTAATTGTTACCTATATCATTGTGCAAACATGCATCTTTAGGTAACTGGAAGACATAATTTTGGCAAAATTAGTTTGTTCTTTCAAGTAATGAGACATAACACTGTTAATAACATTGAGAGCAATACAGATATGACATAAAGTAGGCTATAGGTAGATTTTTAAGGGAATTTAAGAATTTTCTTTTAAATGATGGTTTTTACATAAACTAACATTTTGCTTTTATTTCAAAAGGAAATTTAAAACCTAGAACTTAGAATGATAAATAATCAAACCAAAACATAATCATAAATCTTACAAAAATTCATTAATGTAATTTCATAGTATAGATTATATGATTTTATTATAAATCATAAATTAATTTAAATAAAAATATATTTAAATAAGAATATATTCATAATTCTCAAAAAACAGGAATATATATAATTCTCAAGATAAGTTAATTTTTCCCTTTAGTCATCAATTGCAAGAAAAACTAAATTTTGTTAATTCTTATGACATAATCATAAAGTAGCATAACAGTTTGCAAGGTATTTCAAACAGCAGAGCTGCTCCCTGCTGATCTTGACAGTGCTATCAATAAGGTTTCTCAAAGTATTTTTATCTTCAAATACATATCTTTATAGAAAATTCATTTAAAGAAACTGTTTATTGCTTCAAATGTAAGCAGTACCATATTCATTAAAATAAAAAATTCATCATATATATTAATTTAAAAAATACAATTAAATATAAAATGATTATCTAAAAATGAAAGGTAATATAGAGAATAGACTTGATGGCAAGTTTCCTTGCCCAAATTATAAAAATAACATTCTAATCAGTGTCGTGGATGAGAGTTAAACATATTAACCAGTTACATGGTAGGAATGTGTCTTTAAGGGGTAAATTGTATGCTTTCCTTTAATTATTCACCAGTCAATGCATTTCCAGCACTTAATCTAAATATCTCTAGTTATGCTATTATCAACTTTCTAATGACCTTAGTGATCTACATATATGCTACACAAATATTTAATTACAATCACCCCATCAAAGCGCTGAAGATGTCATTAATTAAATTTTAGGATTCTGATTTTTTTAAAAAATATTCAATTTTAAAGATGGGGGAGAAGCTCATGATAAAGACTGTGCTGATGAAATGGGGCCAGCGGTGTTGCTCTAGCAAGCTGAGAAGAGGCAAGATGGAATACTGTTCTTTCATGCTCACTTGGCAGTCCTGTTACTTGAGCAAATTAGCAGGCACTGATGCAAAACAATAAACAAATCTACAGACCTGAATTCCTTCTTTAGTCTGAAGGAGAAATTACCATATCTCAAAATTTATCTCACATTAAAAACTCTTCTTGAGTACCAAGATAACAAATCTAATAAAATTAAGATCTTGAGAACTGGATAAAATATAGTCTTTTAAATGAACCAAATTTAAACATAGTAAAATTACTTTTAAATGTGTTAATTTCTTGTGAATCTTTAAATTTTTTTAATCTATATAATACTTCAGTCTACAAGTTTAATAAGCAGGCTGATTTAAATATTTCTTTGTAGAATTGTTCAGTAAACATTGACAGGTTAGTGAAACTACACTTTAGTGTTACAATAAATTAAATCAGCAGATATTTATAGATACCTGCTAAGTGCAAAGCATTCAGTTAGTAGCTATATTTAAGTACAGACTGCTATAGTGTGTGGGTATGTTAGTTTGGAGCTCAAACCAAGAAAATTAAGTATGTGAAAGAGCAGAAATAAACTGTTATTTTTATGTCATTTCAAAATTTAGGTGATGAGATAACATTAAGGTTCCAGTACACTAAATTAGATTACCATGCATAATGAAAAGGAAAACACCTTGAACAACATAAAGAATCCATTCAATAAAACTTATTACTAAAACTAATAATTTTAAATAGCAGTCAAGGGACACTAATACTATCCTCAAAGATGTTACTTGGAAGATAATAAGAATTTTCTTCAGAATTCAGTCTGTTTAACTATATGATCAGAGACACAAGAATCAATTATTAATTCAATCATTTAATACATATTTAACCCAAATGTTTACTGTATTACATTTTTTAGATGCCTGACAGAGCAATAAATTCAATGGGCAAGATTAAAACCTTATTATGATAAAACATCTATGGTGTAGGGGATAGCAGGGCATAAGAAAAATAGTAAATTACATAGAATGATAGGAGGTAATGGGTGTTAAGAGAATAAAATATATTTGCAAAATAGGGTGGGGAACATGGGGCCAGAAACTTTTTTGTTTTCAAACAGTGTGGTCAGGACAGGTCTCATGAAGATGACATTTGAACCAAGACTTGCCAGCAGTGAGGAGGCTTAATGGAAAAGCATTCTAAGCACAGGGTACAGCCAGAGTTAATAACTGCAGAGAAGTGGGAACAGGCAGGTAACTCAGTAGGCCTACATGAGGTGTCAGGTGTCTAGACAATATCCAACCAACCACAACAACTATTATCACTCTCCTTTTTCTCCAATTCATTCACTTTCTCAATCTGTTTTATGATTTTATATCATAAAATGTCTAACTACCTCCCCCATTCTCTCTCAGTTGTTGATATTGTTTCCTAATTTCATTGGGAAAAAAAGTGAAGCAATTTTAAGAGTAATTCTGTAAGCTTTTATTACCACCTTTATCTACCCTCTTACCCATGTGCCTGCTAGGAATTGCTGTGCTCCTCACAAACACTGACTTCTCTAACAATTCTTCTGCTTCTCCTCTGAATATAGTTTCTTTTTCTACTAGATCTTCTCAACATCCTACAAATATTTTATCTCTTGGCCCCATGTACTATATCCATTTGTGTTCCCTTTTATATTAAATTAAAAAGAGCTGACAGTACTTTTTGTCTCCATGTCCTCTCCACTCAGGCTTTAATTACAACTTCTACCTCATTGTTTCAGCAAATTTGCTCTTGTTGAGCAATTTTGTAATCATATTTCCATGTTACTAAATCCAGTAGTTAATTCCAAGTGTTTATTTTAAATTTACATGTCAGAAGTACTTCTTATGGCTCTCTGTTTGGTATTCTTTCTTCACTTGGCTACTAAAATAAAGTGGTAGCTCCTGATTTCTGTCCTATCACTGGTCATTCACTCTTTCTTGGCCTCCTTTGCTACTTTCCAGTCCCTGAACCACTGTCATTTCTATTTGTATTCACTCCTTTGGTAATCTCATCTGGTCACCTCTAAGGGCTTTACACAATCAATCTGATGATGATTCCCAAACTTATATCTCAAGTCAGATTTTCTCTCTTGCCTTCTTTATGCATTTGTCTAATCACTATCCCACTTGTATAAACAATAAACATAGTGAACTTAACATGTCTGAAACTAAACTTTTGTTTTTCTTGTCAAAATCTCTTTTTCCTATAATCCCATATCAATTAAATGACAACTATATCTTTCCAGTTTCTCTGATGAAGAATCATGAAATCAGTCATGACTCCTTTCTCTCATTCTTAATATTATATTCTTCATACTATCTATGAGAATTATCTTCAAAATAGATCCATAAACTGATCAGGTCTCATCATAACTTCCATCAATCAGTTTCAAATTGATATCTATTTCTCGTCTACATTACGTAATATCCATCTAAATTTTTGTCTCTGGTCTACCTTTGCCATCCCCTCGCCCCCTGGGTTATAGCTCAAATGTCTTATTATCCATGAAATATACACTTAAAATACTATTTTAAATTATATATACCCTTGTCTCTTATAGCCCTCATTTCCCTTATCCTGTTGTATTTATTTTTCCATAGTACTTATACCTTTGAACTTTTCTGGTGGGCAGGAAAGGGACTGGTACTGGTGATCAATCACAGGACCTTGTGCATTTTAGCAAGAGCTCTGCTGCAGAGTCATACCCCCAGCCCTTTTAAATTTTTATTTTGAGAGACTCTAAGTTGACCTGATTGCTTTGTACTTGGAATACTTCTGCCTCAGCCTCCCCAGAATGATTACAGGCATGTGCCAATATACCCAGCTACCTCTAAATATCTACATGATTTATTTATTAAATTTATTTCCTGTCTTTGTTTCCCTGAGATATAAAAGCATCATAAAGTAAAAGGTTCTTTTTCTGCTTTGTTATCTTACATGTTCCATTCACAACACTGCTTGGTATTATAGGAGATACTGAAATTATACTGTTGAATGAATAAAAGAACAAAACTCTTGGATGACTATCTCTAAAATTTCAGTGTGCTAATTTTCATAGTATCTTATTAACAATGTAGTTTCCTGGGCTTTAATCAAGCCATTATGAATCAATAATTTGAAGGTATGACTCAAGTATGTGCTCTCCAGGAACTCTGACACAGGGTATCTGAGAACACACTCTGAGAAACACTGTTTAAAGTATTACCAGAATTACTTAACAAAGAAGGCTGAAAAATGTATCCTTTGTTCTGATAAATTGTATTCCCTTATACATTCCTTATTTATGACATTATTTCCATATCTTCCCTATGTCACATTTTATTTTTACTTTTTTTCCACAATGTGAAATATGTGTTTGATGCAATTATCATTTCCCATCCATTTGTATGCAAATGATTCCTAATACTACAAAGCTGTTGCATCTTCAGTGCTAGCAATGCATGTGCTGATCTTAGCTACAGATCACATGCCATGAGTGACTATCATGAATCAAGATTACTAGAAAAATATGAAAACTTATAGCAATTTATTATTTATGTTAAAATCTTTCAAAATCTCTAGTTTACATAAAAGGGAAGTATTTGCTTTTGACCCACTAGTTTTTATTTAACATCTTATGAAATCAGGGAAGGTGGGTCATGGAACAAAATGTAGAATGAGCTCAGAGAATTTCCATTTCTATGCATTACACCGTTATGTGATTCCGAGTTTAAAACTGCAGTCATCACTCAATTTAAAACACAGTATCACTTGACTCCTATAATTTTTGTCATTACTCTTAAATGAGATCCATTACACTTAATTCATAAATTCTTCATCTACTAAAATTGTCAAAATATTTTCATGCCTATTCTTTATACTATGGAGTCATACCACAGCTTTTATTTCTTGATTTTCCAATATAAAATGCCTATTATATATTGGATATTAGGGATATAAAAATACATAAAATATGACCCATGTTATAGAGTCCATAAATCAAAAAATCAAACAAATATTGTATGGTGCAAATCCAAAATGCTAAAAGGAAGAGAATTTATAATAGCATAGGTGGTCAAGAGCAGGAAAAAGAAATGCCCAAACTGAGCCTTAAAAAAAGCCTGAGTTGGGCAAATGTGAACTAAGGTAAGTTATTCAAAGCAAAGGAAACAAGAATAGGCATGACTGTATTTTTTCATTAATTTATTCCTAGAGGGAGAATAAATCTTAATGGCTTCCTCGAGCCAAAACCTGACTCTACTGTATACTGGCTGCTGTGCTAACTTTCAGCAAGTTATTTAGCCTCTCTACAATTTGGGTTTATAACCTGCAAAATGGCAGAAATAAAGTATGTAATTATATGGTTATTTTGAAGATTAAACAAGATTATATAAATCACTTAAACACTACTGAGCAAAGCCAGCATTTGGCATATTATTTTTATTTATTCATAATTCACTGTAACTCATTCATTATTTTAAAGCCTCTATTACAACACAATTCCAGAAGCATAAAGATATGAAACAAGTTTTGGAGAAATAATACCTAAAAAGTTCAGAATGGCTGGAACAAGGGTATTTGTAGAAATATGAGAGAGCTACAGGCAAGAAGATCAAGAATTTTGAGTGCCAGAATGGGTGCTTTAAACATTAGACTTGAACTATACTTGTAAACTATACTTTAAACCAAATAAACCTAACGAAAATATACAAAACATTCCATCAAGAAGCAGCAGAATCTACATTCTTCTCAAGCACAGAAAACATTCTCTAGGATAGATTATATGTTAGCCATCAAAGAAGTCTTAACAAAATCATAAGTATAAAATATAAAGCCATAAATCAGTATAAAGAAGCTAGAAATCAGTAACAGTAAATAATACTGGAAAATTCAAATACCTATGAGTTTAATAACACACTCCTGAATGAATCAAAAAGTATCTTGAGAACACATAACATTGAAAACACAATATACCAAAACTTATGGGATGCAACAAAAGTAGTTCTATGAAGTAGGTTCTAGCAATAAGCACTAATGATAAAACAGAATAGGTATCTCAATAAACAACCTAAAGAAACTAGAAAAGGAAGACAACTAAAGTGAGAAGAAGAAAGAAATAAAGGTCAAAGTAGAAATAAATACAATACACACAAGGAAAACAAAAAAACCAATAAGGCTAAGAATAGTTTTGTGAAAAAGTAGAATTTACAAACTTTTGTTGGGTTAACTAAAAAAATAAATAAAAATTTAAAAATTAAAGATTCAAATAAAAATAGAATGAAAGGTGAGAAATTACTACTGATACAACAGAAATACAAAGGATCATAAAAGACTACATAAACAAGTTTACATTGATAAATTGGATAACAAAAGAAACAAATTCCTAAACAAATACAAAGGTGAAATTCACTGTCGTATATTCACATATATACATAGTGTAATTTGGTCAATTTTATTCCACTGGTCATCCCTTTTCCTGTCCCTCCTCCCTATCCTTCAATCTAGTTCCTCTGTTCTACTGATCTCCCTTCTATTTTCATGGGGTCCCTGCTTTTATTTTGGTTTAGCTTCCAAATATGAGAGAAAATATTTGATCCTTGACTTTGAATCTGGCTTACTTCACTTAGCATGATGTTCTCAGGTTTCATCCATTTACCAGAAATATGCCATGATTTCTTTCTTCTTTATGGGGAAGGGAGAAGAGAAAGAAAAGAGGAAGCACTGAGGAATTAAATGGAGCAAATTATATTCCATGCATATATGTTTATGTTAAAATGAACCCCACTATTATGTAAAACTGTAATATACAAATAAAACAATAAAAAATAGAAAATTATATCCAATAATCCTGATGAACACAGAATACAAAAACCCTCCATAAAATACTAACAAACCAAATTCAACAGCATATTAAAAGAATCGTTCACTATGATCAAGTGAGACTTATCCCTGGGATGCAAAGATAGTTTGACACACATATATTAATCATGCGCTATACTACACCAACAGAATGAAGGACAAAAACCATATGAGTATATCACCAGATACAGAAAAAGAATTTGACTAAATTCAATACCCTTTAATGATTAAAAAAATTCTTGACAAATTAGGACTAGAAGTAATACACCTCACCTTAAGAAAGGTTATGTATGACAGTTTCATAGCTAAAGTCATACTCACTGGTGAATAGTTGAAAGTTTTTCCTTTAAGACAAAGATACTTCCTTTTACTACTTCTAGTCAACCTAGTACTTACTGGAAGTCCTAGCCAGAAAAATAAATAAAAGACACCTCATAGGGAAAAGGAAGAAGTATACTTGTCTCTGTTTGCCGTTGACATTATCTAATGTATGAAATATCCTAAGGATTCAACCCCAAATCTGTTACAACCAATAAATAAATTTAGTAAGCAGCATGCAAAAATCAACCTACAAAACCCAGTGGCATTTCTATACACTAGTAACAGACTACCTAGAAAAGAATCAAGAAAATGATCCCATTTGTAATAGCATTAAAAAATAAAATGCTCAGCAATATATTTAACTAGAGGTAAAAGATCTTTGTAAAACTAAAAAAATATGAAATACGAGAAAAAAATTGAAAAGACAAAAATAAATGTAAAAACTTCGGCATGTTCATGGATCAGAGAAATTAATACCAAAATATCCAAACTACTAAAAACATTCTACTGACTCAATGTAATCCCTATCAAAATTGCAATGAAATTTTTCACCGAAATAGTAATACAATTCTAAAATTCATATGTATTCATAAAAGATCCCAAAAAGCAAAGGCAATTTTGAGCAAGAACAGAGCTGATGGCACCACACTATCTGGTCTCAAAACCTGGTAAAACTACATGGTACTGGCAATAACAACCACCACCACCATCACAAGAAAAAAAAAAAGATTTTATACACACACACACACACACACACACACACACACACACACACAAATGAGAACGGAAAGTTCAGAATTAAATCCACACATTTATTATCCATGGATCTTTAACAAAGGTATCAAAATATACAGGGCAAGGACAACCTCTGTGATAAATGATGAGAACTAGATATCCGCATGCTGAAAAATGAAATTGGAACCTTATCTCAAAATCATTTACAAAAATCAAATCAAAATAGGTTAAATGTTTAAATATAAGACCTGAAATTGTAAAAATACTAAAAAAAGATAAATTTTTCTTGACATTGTTCTGAGAAATGATTTTCTAAATACTGACCCCCCAAAAAAATCATAGGCAACAAAAACTAAAACAAACAGAATTACATCAAACTAAAAATCTTATGCATAGCAAAGGAAATAATAAATAAAGACAACCTACAGAATGGGAGAAAATATGTTTAAAGAACACATTTGATAAGGGGCAATATCCATAATAACTCAATAGCAAGAAAATAACCCAATTAAAAATGGGTAATGTACCTGAAAAGAAATTTCTCAAAAGAAGACATATAAGTGACCAACAGTTATATAATAAAATGCTCAACATCAATAATTGAAAAATGCAGATTAAAACTACAGTGAGGTAACTTCACACCTGTTAATATTTCTATTATCAAAAAGACGAAATGGCGGATATTGTTCAGGATGTGGAGAAAAGGGAATCCTTATACACTGTTAACGGGAATGTAGACTAATACAATCTTTATTAAAAACAGTACAGAGGTTTTTAAAAAAAATTTAAAGACAATCCATTATTTCCACTTATGGTTATACATCCAAAAGAAATGAAATAAATATGTCAAAGTGATACCTTATGGTTATACATCCAAAAGAAATGAAATAAATATGTCAAAGTGATACCTGCACTCCAATGTTCAGTACAGCATTATACACAATAGCCAAAATATGGAATCAACCTACCAATGGATGAATAAATGTATCAAGGAAATGTTTTATATATGGGTGACTGCATGTATAAAAACATATATAAAACATAGATTTAAATGCTTATATATGTATTTGTCATATATAAACATATATATGTTTTATAAGTAAGACATACATGTATGTATATATGTATATACACATGCACACACACAATGCAGCTTAAAAAAGAAGGCTATTCTGTGATTTATGGCAATATGAACCTGGAAGATACTATGCTGAATGAAATACAGCAGGCAAAGAAAGACAAATAATGCATGATCTCACTAATATGTGGAATATAAAAAAAAATCCAGAGAAACAAGAGTATAATAGTGGTCATCAGAGGCTGGTGAAGGCGGAGATGAAGAAATGTTGGTCAAAGGCTACAAAATCTGAATTAGATAAGAGGAATAAGTGTTGTGGACCTCATGTATAGCACAGTGATTATAGTTAATAACAAGGTACTATATATTTGGAAATTGATGAGAATAGATTTTAATTGTGCTCACCATAAAAAACTGTTAAGTGTAACATAACTTATATTTTAATTAGATGGTTGGCCATTCTATATTTCCAATGTAAAAACATCATATTATACCATAAATACATAAAAATTTTAAGTAAATACTTTATTTTTTATATTTTAGTTGGATACAATACCTTTATTTATTTTTATGTGGTGCTGAAGATCAAACTCAGCAACTTGCACGTGCTAGGCAAGCACTCTACTGCTGAGTCACAACCCCCGCCCCAATACATAAAATTTTTGTCAAAAAAAAAAAATCGAGCAATATTAGTCACTGAATTCTTCTTATGCTCTTTACATAATAAAAATTGGATGGAATTGGTGACATGTTTACAAAATATGATTTTCATTTGAGGTAGATAGTCTTAAGGATTTTTACTGCAACATAATTATTTATGTACTACTTAATGAATATACTCTGTTATCTCAGTGTTCTCCTTTTGTCATAATGAAGTTTACTTTAATGAAACAAACCATTCTAATCACAGAGTCCCTATTTATCCTTTGCAGTTGTCATGACTATAGTACATAAATATTTCAGAATTCAGAATCATTATGTACATGAAATAATAAAAACATGCTATGGAGAAATTTTCCTAAGATTTACTTAGCATCCAGAATTGACAATATTTTATGCAAGAAACTGCATGTACAAATATTAATTATATATGGTCATAATCCTAGAAAAACTCATAGTCTTATTGAGAAAATTAATGTATAACTAAATAATTATTGGAATTGCCTATATAATAATGAATTCAGGCATTATCTTTGATCTTATATCTTTCCGCAGCAAGTGTCAGAAATATCACCCTGTTAACATAACCAAATGTTGGGCTGGGGATGTGGCTCAAGCGGTAGCACGCTCGCCTGGCATGCGTGCGGCCCGGGTTCGATCCTCAGCACCACATACCAACAAAGATGTTGTGTCCGCCGAGAACTAAAAAATAAATATTAAAAATTCTCTCTCTCTCTCCCCTCTCTCACTCTATCTTAAAAAAAAAAAAAAAAACATAACCAAATGTCTGTTCTGCTTCACATAATCTTCTTTATCACCACCCTAGTCCACTTCTCTCCAGGACAACTGTGATGGCTTCATAATAGAAGCTTCAATACCTTCTCTCCTCTAATCCATTCTTACAGAATAATCTGGGTAATCTTTATAAAATAAAAATCAGACCCAGTTGTGTCCCAGCTAACACTTCCTCCTGGAATACTATTAAATCCAGAATAAAATATAAACTTCTTATGCCTTTAAAGCCCCAGTGGATCTGTTCCCTTCCAACCCCATGTAGTCCAACTCTCCCCCTTGCCCACAGTTGATTTAATTCTGTTCCCAGGAAATGTTAACCTCTTTTCCTCACCTAGGATCTTTTCAACAGAAATTTCTTCCACCTGAAATGATAATTTTTAAAAAAATCTCAGAATTGATTCATTATTTAGATTGAACTTAAATATTACCCTCAGTAATGCCTTTTCTAATCACTCAGTCTAAATTGGTCAACCAAAGTTCTCCAAATTTTTCACTTACTGGTACTTTTCTTATTTATTGTTTGTCAGCCTATTCCCTTCATAAGAATTGACAACTCTGTGAAGGGTTACACAGTTCTGAATCTCAAGTGCTTGGAGTGACAGTGCTTGCCACAAAACAAATCATCAATACATTATTGTTATAGTGGATGAACACAGGCACAGAGAAAGAGTGCAGATGTAGTAAGCAACAGTGAAGATTTTAGTGAGGTGAAAATGAGTATGAAAATAGGGCAAATTACAACAACATGGAATAAATGCAAAACTCAGGCATGAATAAAGCTCTAAGGAAACAAAGGACAGAACTGATGGCAATAGGGTTAACATTTGAACAGGATATTGAAGAACGGCAGAAAATCAACATTGGTGGTTTGGTATTGCTAGCACATGCAAATCATTATATTGTGAAAGATATATTTGAAGGAATATTCAATGTGATTGGATATTGCCTTAGTATAGAAAACTAGGCAAAGATTCGAAGCCCAGAAATAGACCAAGCACCTTACATAGTGAGATACTCTGGGAAAGTGGCAAAATCAGATCCAAACCCAGGTTTGTTGCATCCTGGGCCAAGTATTCTTAACAGTGCAATATGCACGCCATCAATAACACACAGCAGTATGATGAGGAACTCAAAGTCAAAGGATGAACATGGTATGTTTACTTAACTGCTAATTTTCCTTGAACATGGAATTGAGGTATAGAATGCAGGATATGCAGAGATGTTTTGGAAAAATACAGGAGGCTTCCTAAAATATACTTCACAGCAGGCCTATATCCACCACCCAATACTTTTAAAACACACATGTTCTCAGTTGAAAATGTGGCTCAGTGGTAGAGTATTTGCCTACTATGCTTAAGTCTCCATGTTTGATCCCCAGCATCACTAAATAAATAAATAAAAATATGCCTTTTCTTCTGTCACGAGGAGTACTTTGTTCTATGGGAAATTTCTGATAAAAAATGTTTATATTATCTTATGAAAGGTATTAAAGGGTTTGGAGGAACACTAAAAGGGATTTTTCCAATTTGAATCTTCCCTATCATTTTCTTCCCCAATTGAGTTAGAATTTGAACAAGCAGAATTCTTTTTTTATTTGGGGGATGGGGGAAGCATTATATGAATATACTTGAACTCCTTCATTATTATACAAATTTCTTAACAGTTTTCCAATTAAGAGGGTCTATATTCATGGAGATCCTTTAAATTTATAGTTCAAGTTAAGCTCCTGGATTGACGCACTAAATTCAGACACAATTCTTAGCCATACGAAGTGCGTAGCAAAACGAGTAGAGAAAACCTTTCTTCCAGTAACTTTAATAGCCCACAATAAACACAAGAAAATTATTTACTTTATTGTGTTAGTGTACTATGAAATGAAGGTAAGAGACCTAAAAATAAATCTTTATAAAACTGCTAATTAAAGAAATACAGTGATGTCAGATTGTGGATTTAAGGAACTATTTCTGGGATTCCTTCCAAATCCATTATCTAAAGAGCAATTCATCCAAATGGAACCTCCTATCATCTGTCTAAGCTATATGTTTATTTCATATTATCATGGAATGTTAGAGCCAAAATATGTCTCAAATTTAGTGATTTTTTATTGTTGGTCGTTCAAAACATTACATAGTTCTTAATATATCATATTTCACAGTTGGGGGTTATGAACTCCCATTTTTACCCCGTATACAGATTGCTGTATCACATCAGTTACACTTCCATTGATTTACATATTGCCATTCTAGTGTCTGATGTATTCTGCTGTCTATCCTATTCTCTACTATCCCCCTTCCCCTCCCCTCCCTTCCCCTCCCCTCCCCATTTCTCTCTCTACCCCCTCTACTGTAAATCATTTCTTCCACTTGTATTATTCTTCTCTTACCCCTCACTTCCTCTTATATGTAATTTTGTAAAACCCTGAGGATCACCTTCCATTTCCATGCGATTTCCCTTCTCACTCCCTTTCCCTCCCACCTCTCATCCCTGTTTAATGTTAATCTTCTTCTCAAGCTCTTTGTCCCTACCCTGTCCTTGGTTACTCCCCTTATATCAAAGCAGTCATTTGGCATTTGTTTTTTAAGGATTGGCTAGCTTCACTTAGCATAATCTGCTCTAATGCCATCTATTTCCCTCCAAATTCTATGATTTTGTCATTTTTTAATGCAGAGTAATACTCCATTGTGATCTTTAGAGTAACTCTTGTTGGAAATGCAGGAACTGAAGCTCAAAGAAGTTAGAAATCAATGAAAACACAGCTTTTAATGCCTAACCTAAAAACATCAAAAAAGTAGTATATTTTCATAATTATTTAATTTAAATATTAATTGTTTAAAAAATTATAGCTTATTAATAATAAAGTAAAGGCAGTTGGTGGCTGATGCTTTGTTATAGAAACTGCAGCCCGGGGATGAGGAGATGAGGAACAAGGAATACAAAGTTTCAGTGAGCCAACAGAAGATCTACTGTACAGTGTAGTTACCAGTACTGTTTGTTTCAACATTTCTGAAAGAGAAAATTTTTGCCTGTTCTCACTAAAAAAAAATACATTAGGTGAGTGATGTTAATTACCGTGATATGATTCCACAATGCATGTGTATATATGTGTGTTTGTATATCACTCACATTGTATTCCACAAACATATGTAATTATTATTTGTCTATTAAATTTTTTAAAAATAAAATTTAAATATTATACAATTTAAGGATATGATAATCTGGGAGAACACTGCCCTTCCTTTAAGGCATCTCTGTGCCCCTCCCTCCCTACAAAAAAACCTCCAGCTTATGCTTTCTTTGTCTTTATGGTTTCTGATCACATGATTAGGTTGACATAAATAATGTATTATTTAGCTTTTATTGCATTTGACATTATTTCCAAGAGTTCATCATATACATTCCTCACTGACAGTTGTTTCACTTCCTTCATCTCGAGTTTTATTATAGTTCATTCGTTTCCCTGATAAAATTTTTTATTGTATGAATATAACAAATCCTTCATGCTAAAATTACTCACATGTTTTGTTGTTCTGAACAATTTTAGTAAATAACTTTTGATGTGTATTAGAGTATAGTTGCTGGGTCATAGGAAATTTGCATGTTTGACTTAAATGGTAGAATAGGAGTGTTTTCTAAATAACGTGTATAAACTTATACCTAAATAATTAAAATTTAGTTTCTTGCTCTACACCTTTGCTCAAATTTGGGGTTTTCAGGTTTTTAAAATTTGGCCAGTCTACTGAATGAGAAGTAATATTTTACTGTGCTTTTTATTTGGAATTCTCTGGTAAAAATTATGGTTGAATATTTTATAGGTCAGTATTAGTCATTTAGGTTTCTTCACCACTATGTATCTATTCAAATATTTTACACAATTATATTGAATTATATGTGTCATGAGGAAGTTTGTGAATTATAGTATAGAGATTCTAAGTGATTGGGTGGTTTATATCTATTGTGAATACACATGATGACCAAGGTTTTGAATTTTAATGAAATCAAAGTATTAAGCCTTAAGAAGCATGTCTCCTTCTTTAAAGTAATAAGAATGTAATTTTAGTATCTTCCTCTTGAAACATTTTTACCTTCTGGGGGGCTAAATTGTGTATATAAGAAGCTTAAGTGAAAAATACTGGCATCTCTCCCCAAAAGAAACTATTAGTGTTTCAAAAATTTGAATGACACTTGTTGAAAATATCTTTAATCATGCCTTTTTTTCTACATTTTATCATAAATGGTTATTAAATTCTATAGAATTTTTGGCATCTTTTGAGTTGAAATAATAATTTTTCTCCTATAATAAGTTAACATGGTAAATTAGATTCAAATAATTTATAAATTTATGTGCATTTGTTATTTGATTTCTTAAGATAAATGCAATTTAGGCATGGAATAGTACCTTTTAAAGATATCACTAGAATGGTTTGAAAATAAACTTTGTTATAAATATTAACTCATATTAACTATGCAAGTTGGTGGGTTTCACTGGGATAGTTCCATACATACACACATCCTCTCTTAACTGCATTTACCTCTCTAGGACTATCTCTTACCCTACTTTCTTTCACCCTTACCCTGGACCCCCCCCCCCTTCTCCCTCTTCCCTAATAGTTTCTATTCTACTTATAGGTTATTTCTTTGTTTGTTTCCATATATGAAAAAATACAACACTAGTATTTCTGTATCTGGCTCATTTTGGTTAACATGTTTCATTTTCCTGCAAACGACATGGTTTCAATCTTCATGGTTGAATAATATTCCAATGTATATGTGTGTATAGTGTCCATTGACAGACACCTAGGCAGATCCTATAATTTGATTTTTGTGAATAGTGTCAAAATTAAGATAGGTATACAGAGGTATGCATGTATCTCTTTCATATGCTGTCTTCATTTACTTCAGGTATACATCCATCCAGGAGTCTATAGGTAGATCACATGGTAGTTCTCTTTAGTTTTTTGAGGAGCCTCCATAGTGTTTTCCACAATGGCTGTACTAGTCTACATTCCTAATAACAGTATATTATAAAGGTTCCTTTTTCTCCACATCCTTACCAGCATTTCCTAACTTTTATGCTTTTTTTTCTCTTTTGATAATAGCCATTCCAACTGGTTGAGGTGAAATCTCAAGGTAGCTTTGATTTGCATTTCCCTGATGGCTAAAGATGATGAACAATTTTTTTTCATATATTTATTGGCCATTTGTTCTTCTGAGATGCATCTGTTCAGTTCAGTTGCCCTTTTCTTATTCTTTGATGCTGAATTCCTAACACATTCTGGTTACTAATCTTCCGTAACAGCTAGCAAAGATGTCCCCCATTTTGTAAGTTGCCTCTTCACTCTGCTAATTGCTTCAAAGTTGCAAGCTTACATTGAGGTCTTTGATCTACTTTGAGTTGACTTTTATACAAGGTGAAAGGATCTAGTTTCGGTCTTCTACTGGGAGACAGCCAGTTTTCCCAGCACCACTTGTTAAAGAGGCTGCCTATATTTTTCGGCAACTTTATTGAGAATCAGATGGCTGTATAGGAGTGGGTTTATTTCTGGGTCCTCTATTCTATTCCTTTGGTCTATATGTCAGTTTTTATGCTAATACCATGCTGTATTTGTTATTATATCTCTAAGGAATATTTAAAATTAGGTACTATGATGACTCTAGCATTTTCATTTTGCTCAGGATTATTTTGACTATTCATGGTGTTTTGTGGTTCGAAATAAATTTTAGGATTTTTTTCTAGTTCTATGAAAAATGACACTGGCATTTTGAGGGAAATGGCTTGATTCTGTAGATTACATTTGGCAGTATGGCCATTTAAACAATGTTAATTCTCCTAATCCACAAACATGGGAGATCTTTCCATCTTCTAGTATCTACTTTTTCTTTCTTCTGTATTTTATAATTATCATCGAAGAGGTCTTTTACCTTCTTGGCTATTTGTAGACTTTTTATAAGGTTATTGTGAACGGGAATGTTTTCCTGATTTTGTTTTCAGTGAGCTTATTGGTGTATTTTAAAAATACATTAATCTTTGCACATTGTATATCCTGCTATATTGCTGAATTTGTTTATCAGTCTTTTGGTGGAGTTTTTAGGTTCTTCAAAGTATACAACCATATCATCTTCAAACAGGGACAATTTGAATTCTTTCTTTTCTGTTTGTATCCCATTTCTTTCTTTCTCTTGGCTGATTGCTGTGGTTAAAACTATATTGAATAGAAGTAGTGAGAATGAACTTGCCTCATTCATGAATCTAGAGGAAATACTTTTAGTTTTTCCCAATTCAATATGATATTGGCCATAAGTATGTCATGTAGAGACTTTATGTTGAGGTATGATCCTTCTACACTTATTTTCTTCAGATTTTTATCATAAAGAGATGATGAATTTTATCAAAGGCTTTTCATGCATCCATTGAGATTATCATGTAATTTTTGTTTTTTATTCTTTCATGTGCTATATTCCATTTATTGATTTGCATATTGAACCATCTCCTGCAGCCTGGGCATGAAACCAACTTGATAATGGTGTATGATCTTTTTAATGTGTTATCAAATTTGATTTGCAAGTATTTTTACTGAGGAGTTGTGCATCTATTTTTATCAAGGATATTAGTCAATAGTTTTCTTTGTTGTATCTATCAGGTTTTGATAGGAAATACTGGCTATGCATAATGTGTCTGGAAGAATTCCTTCTCTTTCTACATTATGGAATAATTTGAGAAACACTGGTGTTAGTTCTTCTTTAGATGTCTCATAAAATTCAGCAGTGTACCTGTCTGGTCCTGGGCTTTTCTTTGTTGGGAGACTTTAATATCACTGCTTATTAATGATCTATTCAGCTTTTGATATCATCCTTAGTTCAATTTCTATAGGTCATATGCATCTACAGATTTATCCATTTCTTTTAGATTTTTAATTTTATTGGAGTATAAATTTTCAAAACAGTCCCTAATGATCATCTTTGGTTCAGTAGTATCTGTCATAATATCCCCCTTTTCAGTTGTATTTGTATTTTTTTGTTCCCATCCCCCGGCCCTGCCCCCACCCCTCAGGTTAGTTTGGCTAAAGGTTTGTCAATCTTGTTTATCTTTTCTAAGAACTAACTCTTCGTTTCATGATCCTTTGTATCATTATTTTAGTCTCTATTTTATTTAGCTCAGCTCCAATCTTTATTATTTCTTTCCTTCTACTGCTTTTGGGTTTGCTCTATTCTTGTTTTTCAGGACCTTGAGATGCATTATCAAATTACTTATTAGAGATCTCTCATTTGTTTAAAATGTGGGCACTCATAGCAATAAAATTACCTCTTAGAACTGCTTTTGCTGTATTGCACATATTGTTCTATGTTATGTTTCCATTTTCATTTGATTCTACAAATATCTTAATCCTCCGCCTGAGTTTTTTAATGTTTAGTGCTTTCTCTCCATATGTTAATATACTTCCTGTGGTTCCTCTTGCTGTTGATTTCTAGTTTCATTTTATTATGATCTGATACAATGCAATAAATTATTTCCTTTTTCATTTTCTTAGACTTTCTTTATGTCCTAAAATATGGTCTATATTGGAAAAAGTTCTATTAGCTTATGAAAAGAATGTAATTCTGCAGATGTCCGACAGAATATTCTATAGATGTCTGTTAAGTCCATCTGATCTATACTGTAATTTAACTCTGGTATTTCTCTGTTGATTTATTTTTTTGATCTGGATGATCTATTGGTGAGACTCAGATATTAAAGTTGCCCACTATTATTGTATTGGGGCCTATCTCTTTCTATGTTCAGTAATGTTTGTTTTATAAATCTGAGGGTGTTCTAATATTTAGTGCATTTATATTTACAACATTATATCTTCTTGATGGACAGTTTGCTTTGTCAAAATGGAATAACCTTCTTTGTCTCTTATTTTGACTTGAAGTCTGTTTGCCAAATATGAGTACAACTAGTCTTTCTTGCTTTGTTTTCACTTATTTGAAACTTCACTTTCTATCACTTCTAGTATCTGTATGTCTGCCATTGAGGTATGTTTCTTGCGTCCAGCAGATTGTCAGGTTCTGTTTTTGTTTTGTTTTTTAAATTTTATTTAAACTCAATTAGGCAGTGTGCCTCTTTTAATTGAAGAATTAAGACCTTTTATATTCAGGATAATTTTTGAATGGTATGGACAAATTACTGTCATTTGTATTGGGGCCTATCTCTATGTTTTTCTTCTGGTTGTTTGGAACAACTTCCTTTATTCATCTTAGAGATCTAATGATCTAATAAGGTAATAATATTTCATTCTTTCCTAATTCTTATTAATTTTTCTACTCTTTTAAGGAGATGTATTCTTTCTCATGCTCTCATGATTGTGTTTATCTTGCTTCCTCTTTTGTGTGTAGAATTCCTTTAAGTATTTTCTGTAATTCTGGTTTAGTGGCCATGAATTCCTCTAGTTTATCTTGAAAAGACTTTATTTCTTCTTCAGTTGTGAAGGATAACATCGCTGGATATAGTAATCTAGAATTGCAGTTATTTCTTTCAGAGCTTGATATCTATCATTTCAGGCCCTCCAAATTTCTTTAGAGAAATCTGCTATTATTCTGATATGTTTGCCTTTGTAAGTATTTGTCTTCTGTAGCTTTCAATAGTTTTCCTTGTTCTATAATTTTGGAAGTTCAATAAATGTGGAGAAGTTCTTTTCCGGTCATGTGTGTTTGAAGTTCTAAATAACTCCTATACCTGGATGATCATATTTTTCCCAAGATTAGAGAATCTGCTATTATTTCACTAAATATCAAGGCTGTTCTTCTGTTCCTTCTTCTACACCATGATTTCACACCTGGCTTTTAATCATAAATAGGCCTTGTAGGTTTTGTTTATTCTTACTTTCCTTTTTATTTTTTACTTTCTAAATATGATAACTCTTCACCCAAGTCTTAAAGGCTTGATTTCTTTCTTCTTTTTGATCTACTCTTGGTGAGACTTTTCATTTGATTTATTGAGTTTTTCATCTATAAAATTTCTTTTTGGTTCTTTTTTAGAAGCTCTCTCCTTTACTAAACTGCTCTTTTCTATCCTGCATTGTTTCCCTTAAACCATCCAGCTTTTTATTAGTTTTCTCTTTGAATTAAATGATCATTTTTAGTATAATTACTTAAATTCTTTGTCTGGAATTTCATCCTGCTTTGGAATCAGATACTACTGAGTTGTGAACTTTTAAAGGAATCATGTTGCCTTGTTTTTTCATGTTTCTTGTATTTCTTATTGATATTTATGCATCTTTTAGGACACACACCTCTTCCAATTTTATATGAGTTCATTCTTAAGGAACAGCTTTCTCTCTTCTTTTCTCATGGACTCCTTAGTCCTCTTTTTAATAACTTCCTAGTGATTCAGACTGATCCACCAGTCAGGTTATAACAATAATCTTTATTATTTACAGTCAAATGATTAGGGGTTTTAGTTATATCTATAATATTTCTTCATCACAAAACCTAAGTTAATGTATGAGTAAAGTGGGGACAGTGGCCTGCCCAAGTAGACATATCAAGAAAACCAGCCCAAGGGGCAAACCTGGGTTTTATTGAGAAATGCCTTCACATCCTTTGTGTAATTAAAAGGTGTTTAAACTGGTATACGACTCTACATATTTTTTTTCTAAACATGTTATAGATATCAGGCCAGGATCATCTATATTCATTGTTGTCGATTTGAAGTTAGTTTAGTCAGTACAGTTCTCCTTTGAAGGTAATCTTTTTTTTTCCTATCATTTTAAAAAATTCCCTCTTTAATATTTTGTAACTGAATATATTAGATTTCTTTTTCTTTGCTTGGTGTGGATATGGTGGACTTTTTAAATCCATAAAATGGAGTGTTTCACTGATTCTAGTGAAGTCATTTCATTTATTTTCTCCCTTCGGTTTTTAGTCTTTACCTATTAGAACTGATTATATGAATTACTCTAGACTCTCCATGTCTATTATCTCACTATATTTTCTATTTCTTTGTCTCTGTACCATATTCTGGATAATTTCTATTTCAGATAGATCTTCAACTCCTTAAATCTCTCTTCATTTAAGACAAATCTGCAATTAAACCCAACAATTTCCTTTAATTTCAATTATTATATGCTTCACTAATTATTTGCTGTATTCTTAAAATCGGTTTTATATCCTTTAAAGTTGTTTCTCAACAACTTTATTAAAGCTTGATTATTTTTCTCTCAACATTTTAAACATGGCTATGTCATATTCTATTTCTGATAATTCCAGTATTTGAAGTCTTGGTCAGTTTCTGTTACTTTTAATATTACTCATGATTTGATTCCCTGTATGTTTAATGATTTTTAATAGTGAAAATTCTTTTGAAATTTTAGTCTCCTTTCAGATACCCAGGAAATAAATGAAAGGAAAAGGTACCTTTATTTCCTGTTTACTTTTACATGAAGTCCTCCCAGATTTTTGGAAGTAACTTCTCCTATTATATTTCTTACCCAGAAAAAGTGACCCATGAGCTCTGTCTCCTGTGCCTCCTTTCGACAAAATGATTTTCAACTCCTACATTTTAAATTGCTTGGGTAAACAGGTTATTTCTCAACCTACTCTGACATATTGCCAGAAATAAAAATTCACTCTAATTTTTTCTTTAAAACTGTATGCTGTTCTCCTGGGTTCAAGTTCTATCAAACTGGAAGCATTAACATGCTAAAAGAGACACCGATTCTAGATCTACCATGGATCATAAAATCATTGCTATAGATAGTAATCACTTGTACCTAGTAAATTTTTATATTCCTTCAGCCATTTCTAAGTTGAAGATCCATCTGTGTTGATACATTTTTACCAACTGACTTTTCTTTTAGAAAACTTTGTAAACCTCTGTCAACAAGACTCTTTTAAATACTTTCAGGGCTATCTTTAAGAATCACTTTCTTAAGATTCATAAAATGATATCAACTTCTAAAAATGGTACATTTGTCTATGCAAAACTGTTCAAGTTGTCCACAAAATGGATTTTACTTTCATTGATGATTTTCATTTTTTAGATTTAGCCTTTTCATTTTACTAATTTAAAAATAATCCCACATAGACTTGGATTATGTTATTGTAATTCCTCTAAGAATGAGAAGGACAATAAATCTTACTGAGCATCTGCAAGGTATCATCCACTATGCTGAGTGTATATATAAGCACACATAAATGTTATCATAACCCTGTTAGGTAGGTGGCAATATTTGTATTTTAAAGGAAAATAAACATGCACTTATGCGCAATCATCTGTTAAGTGAAAAGTATCTAACCCAACTCTACATGATTCTTAAAAATGCTTTTTAAAAATTACTATGCAATAAAATTTACCATGCTTTATTAACTTATTAAGTGGTAATAATCCAGTTACAGAATCTCTACTCAAAAGTAGCAAGTTATATTCTACCCACCCATTCAATCCTTGCCCCATTTAACAATCTGATCTTAACTACTCATTCTTGATAATAGAAAGTTGTATCTCTTCTTGATACAAAAATGGGCACATTAATATTTAATTCAACAAGCCCATACTGGATGACTAACTTGGGAATACACTGTACTATATTCTTCAGCACTTATAAAGCACTATTATTTGATCCTCCTTATGACCCTAGGAAGTAATTCAATATATGCTTGGATACATCTAGGTATAGGGAACTCCAAAGTATACAACTATATCTTTGGAAAATAACAAGACATCTCTGGTCCTGAAATACATGATCCTAAAAGTTTATATATAGAAAGCCTTTCCTTTATATATTAAAAGACAGTTATATTACCTAAATACTTTCAAATCTCAGATTATTTTTTAAAATTTCCCTAGAATATAGATAATATAGTAATTTGTTACCATGCTGATTTCTTTACTGACTTATTTTGAAGAAAATATTTTAAGCTATAAGTAATTCCACCCCCCCAAGCGTCTAAATAAATTACTATTAGGGTCATCAGCTCCTCCAAGGCATTACATATTTTTATCCTGCTTGAGCACTATTTGACATACCACTGTTCTTGATTAACACTAAATTCACAACATCAATGTTACTCTTAAAATTGTCATTTCAAAGAAGAAATGCAAATTTTAAGGACTTAAATTATGTAAACCAAAACTAAGACAACACAGCTTAAGAGACTTGCTGTGACTGAATAATGAGATGAAAGAACTAGTATACCAAAATTTCTGAATTCCGATGTCAAGCTACAACTTTTTTGAAATGGAAATTATATTTTCTGAACTGAAAATCAGGATATATGGTATAACCATAATTTTCCCCTAAATTTTAAATTCATAATTATGAAAAGTCTTTTACAAAGCTTAAAAGGTTAGTTAAATATTCATTTTGTAAATTATTTTATAAACTAGATAACACTGGGACTATCCTAGTTATTTTTTACCATATCAATCTACCATTCCAAAATAACTCCTCCTCACATTCCCTGCTTAACAACTATTCATGTTGTGTTTTCTTTTGTGGATATATGCCCCTCCTCAGTGAAACCTGGAGCTTAGCAATTTTTTCATTAGTTCCTTTTAATAGCAAAGTTATAACATAATATTTCTGGACTGCTAGGTCATAGCTAGCTACTGAGTTTTAAAAAATAATAAAATGCTAGAAAAGACTTTACTCAGGATTAGGACACAGTTTCAGGATGATGAAAATGTGTAAAAATGACAATGTTCTGTTACAGACTAAAAATGTGTAGATCCACTCTTACCTGCTTAAAAAGTTGAAGGTTAACAGCAGTTTCCAAGAACTGTTTCATCACACTTGAGCGATGCTTTACAAAACTTTCCTCACAGAAAGTGACAGGCTCACCCTAGATAGAAATGAAGATTTTCAGGGCATCAATATAAAGGCAGTTAAAGAAACAGTCTCTTTTAGGAGGTACATGGAGAGTCATATAGAGTATATGATAGGGAATCAACAAATAGACCCTGATACATAATAGCTGGATTTCAGGCTAGCCGAAATGTTCCAGTACTAAAAATCCTCTAAAATACCTTACTATTCAAGAATTCTTTGGACTCTGAAAACTGGTCAATTTCACTGCCTCAAAGTAGGAGTAAATTTCCTAAAACTAAGATTAACACTTGTTATACTTAAGTATGAGAATATAAATAGTATGTGTACTTGAAAACATCCAACAATTTTATTTTCAGCCTGATTAGAAAATATCTTAACAATATTTAATAATATATAATTTGTATACTTATATAATAATATATAATAACATGTATACTTATATAATATAATATGTATACTTATATAATAATATGACAATTATTACATGATTTTTGCTGTTTCCATTAGTTGTTATAAAATTAATTTGTTTTGAAATCAATGAGATGCTTACAATCACCTTATCTTCATAATTGCAAATATAATTCTGATTGGATATATTTTAGGATAAATTCCACTTGGCATCTGATTTTACTTATCCTAAGTGCTAAGTAATCATATCTCTAGAACCATCTTGTGATAGCTGTACCAGATGCTTCCTCTTCAAATGAACAAGGACTTAAATTTCAAGTCCTACAGACTCCACTTTTTCCACTTATTCTTATTTGACTGCAAAAATCTGTCATCATTCAGTGGCTGATCCCTACCACCTGCTATTCCCCTCATAAACCTAAATGCCACCCCCTGCCCACTCAACACAAATAAATAAACATAAGTGACTGAACTTTATGATCAAAATAAAAACAGAGACTAAGGACAATGACTCATTCATTACAATGAATCGTGTTAGCAATTCTCACATTGTCCTTGATAACTTGAAAGAATAAAAGGATGTTCAGAAACAAAAAAAAACTGGGAAATAACTCTATACAGGAATAGGTGAGATTTCTAATTGAGGGCAATAAAATGGTATCATTTATCAAACACTGCAAATACAGAAAGAAAATGTATTTAAGGAGAAGTTGATGGAATAAATTTGGATGTGCATCTTAAATCGTATTCTCAGCTGAGGCCCAGATAGGGATTGTTGTTCAAGTAATTTGTTGGAGGATTACTCTGAGAAAAGATACTAGAGGAAATAAGGAAAGGAGAAAAAAAGCCAAGCAAGAATGGGATCAGATTCATAGATCAGCTTCTACCTAATTACACAGGGGAAAGCACTAATTAAACACAGAATTGACCCCAACTTCTTATACTGCATGTATCATTGGCTTGCTCTCCTCTTGTGGAGGGGAGTAATAGAGGAGAGCACATTCTCTCCCTGGAAAGGTACCTCCTATTTAGCCAAAGAAATTTTTCACTGAAAGGATCACCAGCCAGTACAGGAGGTCTAGGCAGTGAACCAACAGTATCTGCTATAGCACCGTGAAGGCAAAGCGCTCAAGAAGAACATGGAAATGTCTGTAATTTGATATACTTAAGAATTATCTATACAGAATTGCGTATTAAAGTTAGGCTTACCACCCACTATAAAAAAAGGGTTTATGCAATTAAGAAATATCTATCTACTATCTAATCTGTTGTTTAATGCTATATTGTTCATTCACAGAAACAGTAAATAAACATATGATTCTGTGGCAACAAAGAGTAATAAGGTAGAGACATAAAACAAAAGGAAAACTCTTCATGTGACAATTTCAACATAATAACAAAAATAACTGAATTTTGCTCTTCAGGTGATTCTTCTCTGTTTTGAAAAGTTATCCTTAAGTCTTACCTATAAACTCTGGAAATCTGAAACTAAATTCTGGAACTAAACTCTGGAGAATAAAGTTTCACAAGATGATATCTTGTGCCATAAGATGTGCAGGACTTAGTAGGAGTTTGCAGTGAAGGTATCAGGAAAAAAAATTATACTGTACAAAAATGTGAAATGTAATCTAAAATATCAGTATTTTACTCATGAAGTTCCTTAATGCACTGGGACCTAATATGTAATGTCACCATTATATAAGGAGAATAAACAAACTAAGCAAAAATGTCTGCATACTGATAGTTTATTTAAATTTTATAATCTCTGAAAGATTCTGCTAGGTCTCTCCTGGGAATATTCAAATATGTGCAGGTTCTCAGAGGAAATTATAATAAATGATTTTCAGATTATATAGCATTTTTCTTTCAAAAATCCCAATGTTATTTTTATGTAAGGAATAGCAAGTTTACTTTCAGAATTAACCATGAAAAAATAAATTTCCCCCAGTGCTGATCTATCAACACACAAATCAACAAAAAAAGAAACCTTATATTCAAACTGTAACATTTTAATCATTAATAGTAAAATCTTCTTTTTGTATATATTATACCAGTTTATGCCAAGGCTACTGACAGGATGTGTCTTGAAAAAATACACCTACCTACCAATGTTTCATTTGGCTATGATTCAGCAACTTAAAATGGAAAGAGACACTGATTTTTCTAAATTAGATTTAGCATTTTGGTTAAATTTGAAAAATTAGATAATATTAATAGATTATGCATTAATTTGCTACATACTGCAAAAATAAATTTTCTTTACCACAATTTAAGAAAATAACAAGATAATCACCACTCTTATGAAATATTTTACAAGTGATATAAAAATGGAAACTTTATTATCAAAAGCAAAGTCTTACCTGTCCCATAGTAGTTGGAGAAAATTTTTACATTTTTGCTGAAGCAATTAATAGAAATTTCCTCCACATTTATTAAAAGAGAGCAGAAAGAAACTGCTAGATACAATCCAAACATTTCTTTAGCAGAAACCATCTCTAAAGTCAAAAGGTCTATCAATACTCAAACATGGTTAATGAGATGAATGAATACCTAAACATGTTTTAGGAACCACAAAACTGTGAGGGATGAGTAAATGGTACTTTTCAACCAAGATTATAAAAACCAGAAGAGTTCACTATTACAAATTTCATAAATGGAAATCTTAAAGCAAAGGTTTAATAAGTAGCATCTTAAATTATAGATGCCATCCCTGTGTATAAATGACTTATTCTGAATCACTAAATTCAACAACTTTACTAAGTGATAATGTTTTAAAGGAATATAATCCAAAAAATATTTGAATGGCAACTCTTCCAACTAATCAAAGTAAGGCCCAGGTTCCTAAGCAATCTTCATTTTAAAAGTAATCTACTTTTGATACATTAGCAATGCTTAAGGCAACTCAGAAAAGCTTGATTAACTTTTAACAAATGACAGAACCTTACATATTCAAAGGAATAAACTATGTTCTTAGGATAATCAGGTATTTGACCCTTAATTTACTAAGCAAACATTTCTTCAGCATTAGTTGTTAGTCAAAATTATGACTTTTATTTTTAACAGCTTTTGACACAGTGACATACAAAGGTACAATTAAAGACCCTTGATTGTTATCTAAAATAGCAACTATAAATACTGTCATGTTTATGACAATGTTTTCCTTTTGGAGATTAGAGGTGAGTACTTTTCCTTGATTAAAGGAATTTTTATCATATATTACTTCTAAAATTTAATTTTTAATAATAGCTAGCTGCTATTATCTGGATCTTAAGTGTCTTCCGAAGGTCCATATTTTAAAAGCTTGCTCCCCAGGGTTGTGCTATTGGAAAATGGTGCAGCCTTGAGGAGGTTAGATCTTGGAGGGATTAATAGGTCATTAGAAGCATGACCTCAAAGGGGACTGTGGGACCTTGGTCCCTTCCTGTGTCCCACTTTCATTTCCTGGCTCATGATACAAGGTGGTTTACTCTGCCAAGTACCTAATTCATACAATAAGTTAGCACATGCCTTTGGTATTTACATGGGAATACACAAATCATCTGGGAGAGCTTTCCTTCCCAATTACATCTGACTGGTTCTTCAGTACTACTGCCTTCTTCAAAGTCACTCAGTTCTGAGCCTCTGGCCAACCTTGATGCTCCTCACTGAGTCCTTTCTTCTCTGTGAAGAAACAGCCTCACTTGCCTCCCTACCTTCAGTCCTTATAATACACAATTCTGAGCACTTCATTCCCATGATTTAAACAAAATATTTAAACACTGTATGTTAACTATGTAATAGAGATAAGACTCTCCAGGTTGATTCAGAAAAGTAATTTATGACTGGTTCTGCCAATTCTACATGAGTGAATCTTAACCTGTTCGGGTTTTTTTGTTTTTTGAGGAGATGGTAAAAGCTATTATTTTACCTAGAAAAATGATGCATATATTCAATAGGTGTCTTACACATTTCTTCTGTTTCCTATAGATTCATTTCCATAATTCTCTTTTATAATTTTCTTTATATTACTGTAGAAGAAATGTTCAATATATATTTTCTAAATGTATAAATTGTATTTATAATAAATCTGAATAAACAGAATAAGAAGTATATTCTTATACTGTGATGTTTTCCATCACTGCTTTCTACTTTATATGATTTGCTATTGAAAGGAAAAAAAGAGAAAAATCAAAATTTCCTTTCAGTACAATATACTCAGTCCTGCTTCTAGGAATACTAAGATAAAGATGAGAAAAGAAGAATTAAAAAAAATTGGAGAGAAGAGGATAAAGCTATTTGAGCAGTGGCAGTTATCTAAGATTAAAAAAACAAAAACAACTATTATTTGGAAAACATAGCTTGGATAGCAAGTACTTCCCCAATTAATATACACACAATGCAATGATATACAACCTGATCTCTTTGAGAAAATTCTAAGATTTCGCATTCAATTTAATCTTTTTGTAAGTGTAAATTGTACATCTTTGTAGGGGTAAAGCTAATTTTCCCAAATACTTTGAAAGCTGGCATGACAACTTTCAAATTAAATGACAATAGACAGATTAAAGGCAGAAAAGGCATGCAAAGTTGTTTAATGTGGATATATGCAGGGGACTGACACAAATTTTTTGCAACTCAAAGGGTCTGATGATAATCCAGCATGGTAGCAGTCTGTAATCCTAGGGACGTGGGAGGCAGAGGCAAGAGGATTGCCCGTTCAAAGCCAGCCTGGGCAACTCAGTGAAGCCATAATCAACTCAGGGAGACCCTGTCTCAAAAACAAACAAACAAACAAGAAAAAAACAACACCCAAAGGGCTGGGAGTACAGCTCAGAGGGAAAACACTCCTGGATTCAATGCCTAGTACCAAAAAAAGTGGGGGGTATGTCAGATAGTTGAAGATTAAATACCCTCTCTCATGGGGAGAAGGAAATGAAGGGGATTTGTAAGCCATTTTAGAGGGATGATAAATAATTTCTAGAAATATTGAGCCTAGAAAACAGAAAATAGACTGAAAAAATTTTTTTCTAATTTGCCGGGGAGGTGAGGGGTTGAACTTCACTGTGAACAAAGGCTGGTTGTCTCATTATTTAGATAAAGTTTCCCAGGTAATCTCTCATAGCATTCCTGAGAAGAATAGGTAAAAACCCTCTGGAGAAAGTTATAAGACAGTTGAAGAGATGGCCTGGCATTCACCTCCAGCACAGGGATAAACCAGGGCAACAAACAAAGGGCTGCATCACAAGGAATGTGACTAAGGTAGAACTCTGAAACTCAGCACAGGAGTAACAGGAACTCTAAATAGCATGGAGACACAGAATGGCAGCACAGAGAGAGGAACAAAGCGTACTGCAACTGTGACCCTTGCTCCTCAGCCAGAGGAACTTCACAATGTCAGGAAAAAGTTATGGGGAAAAGTGACCACCATCATCATAGCATGTCAGCAGTTCTAAGTAGAGGAGAGTTCCACAGCCTCACAGGCTTAATCCAGTTGAAGGAGCTGCCTAGGGTCCATGTAACTGCTTGGACCCAGAGAAGGAACTCACAATGAGCCCCTCCCAACCCCTAATTCAATTTTCAACCCCAGAAATCAAGTCACTGCAGCACAGCACCATCTTTAGAACAGAATCACTGCTAGACTCTATGCCTCAGGGGTCCATGAGCATCCCAATATATTGGCTGATATTACTAAAAGTCCTCAGAACCAACACATACCTCACAGAGCAAAGAGCAGGCCCCTCTGTATCCCAATACTCTGGGACTGGGACTGGACTGCTGCTGCGAAAAACTCCAGTATTACCCATGCTCACCTAGCAAGCCCTAGAGATAGTCCTGTCCATGTCCTTTGATACTGGGAATGTTTGTTGCTATTGCCACCACAAACCATAGGATCACTTATATTTGACTCCTGGGACCTACAGACAGTCCCCTCTGCATCCCATGTCTCTAGGATTGTGGTCGCAGCTGCTGCAAGCTACACCACTGTTAACACTCAACTCTGCAGGACCTGAGGACATACATATTTGGTAATCCACATCCACTGCAAAATTGTACCTCTCCAAAAACAGCAGCAGTCTAGACTACTGTGTACTTGTAGACATGGATAATACTGCTTACAGCTAAAGAAATAACATAGAAGCAATAAGTCATTCACTGTAAAACTGTACTACTACCTACCTTTACACACACACACACACATACACACACACACACACCCCAAAATGCTGCTGTCTAGACTACAGAGGCATATGTAGACATGGCTAACATTGATTACAGTTAAAGAAATCACATGAAGGCTATACTGTGCTCACTTAGAACCAAAGCCAAAGCATCTACCTACCCAACATCCTACACTACACACCTGAACAAAAAATTCCTTTCCTATGAAAGCTACTCCTTACAACTTGAAAAGATTCCTGTTACACTGGAAATGCAGACATATAAGTAAAATCACAAAAAGCAAGAAAGAATGTTAGGGTTTGTAAACAAGTCAAGATGGCGCCAGCGAGCCATTAAGTGTGGAGATTTCTTATTGGTTGACTGCTGTATCTAGTTTATGCTAATTAAGATAAGCTGTGTATTCAGTAATATATATACCCCTCTGGTCCTACAATAAACGGCTCCCTCTCCTGCTGTATCAATGTACACAAGTTGTTCGTCACCCCCGGTTATTTTGCTGCAGCCGGACTGCGGCAAAAGAATGATACTGCCAAAGCAACACAATAATTCTCCATAAACAGACACTCATGAGAAAGAAGGACAACTATGAAATACCTGGAAAGGAATTCAAAAGAACAATTCTAAGTAAAAACTCAGTGATATGCAAGAGAATACAGATAAACAAATGAACAAAGTGAAGACAATAATTCATGATATAAATGAGAAATTTGACCAAGATAAATAATAAAAAGGAGGCAAACAGTATTTCTGTAGCCCAAAACTTTAATCAATGAAATAAATACAATTGAGAACTTCAACAAAAAATAGAACCAAGCAGAACAAAGACTTATAAACTTTTGGACAGATATTTTGAAATAACCCATTCAGACAAAAAGAAAAAAATAAATAAAAAGAATGAAAAAAGTCTTAAAAGCATAAAGGACATTGTTGAACAAAGAAATATTCATCTTATGAGAGTTCTGAAAGGAGATAAGAAAAGACATTAAATACAGGAAAATCCAAGTTAATTTAGTTGAAAATAAGTCCTGAAAGACATATGGATATCCAGATTCAGGAATTTCAAATGATCCCAAGTATGCTCAATCAAGAAAGACCTCCAGGGCATATTACAAAGTGAAAAATCAAAGATAAAGATAGAATTCTAAAAACAACAAGAGAAAAGTGACAAGTCAGGACTACAGCAATCTCATTAGACAAAAATCAGATTTCCCATCAGAAACCTTACAGGCCAGAAGATATTGGGATGATATATTCAAAGTCCTAAAAGAAAACAAAAACTGATTAAGAAATAAAGTCTTGGGTTTAATAATGAGCATCAAAATACTTTTAGGAGAAATTACTTCTGGTGTTCTATAGTCTAGAAGGGAAACCACAGTCTCAAACAATCTATGATATACTTAAAAACAGCTAGAAAAGTTTGAAGTTTCTCAACAAATAGGAATAATAAATGTTTGAGGAGATGAAAATGCTAATTATTCTGATTTCCATCATTATACACTAGATACATATACAGACTTAGCATGCCCATAGGGTAAGTTAAAGTTACCATACTTTAACTTACCCTATGGGCATGGTAATGGTATTGTCTCTGACAGTTAATGTTTCTGGTTACATGATAAGATTTCATAACAACTGCCTTCCTTCTGGGAAGGCAACCTCAGAGAAAGTCGCCCTGTGCTTCTGGGAAGAAAGGACCAAAGACATTGAGGGACACAGCAGGCGTAGGGTAAAGAAGGCAAGAAGGTCAGAGAAACCTTAGTTCTGAGACTTCCTCTGGATCAGCAGTCAAAGCACAGCTTGGGGTATCATTTTTCTGAGCCCCAACACATTCATTTAAGAAGACATACACCTTTAGGAAATGTACCTTCAGGAGTCTATGATAACAGGCAAGATGAAACAGGAACATGTTACACTGGAGAGAGGGACCGTGGAAAGAACAATCTAATCCAGGTCCCACTGTTCACTAGCTAGGGAAACACAGTGAGGTTTTTCCAAATCTATGATTATCATTGTGTTTACCTTTAAAATAAAAAGGTAATGTTTTGAAGGCTTGTAAAAATTAAATGGAAGTGTTTATCTCTAGGGCCTATCAATGTCTGGCATCTAATGGGTGCTCAGCAGTCAGTTACTGCTTTAATAGCAATCAAAAATTACAAGTATAAGTAAAAATAACAAGAAAATAATCAGTGAATAATGGAGAAGTAGTATATTAAGGAAAATGAATATATAGTTCACAGAAAGAAAGGATCAGGCATGAAGTATGAAGTCAAGAATCAGGAAGTAACTTGGCTGAACATTAAAATCAAAGGAGATAAAAGAACTGCCAGATGGGCTGGGGATGTGGCTCAAGCGGTAGCGCGCTCGCCTGGCATGCTGTGCGGCCCGGGTTCAATCCCCAGCACCACATACCAACAAAGATGTTGTGTCCGCCAAGAACTAAAAATAAATATTAAAAAAATTCTCTCTCTCTCTCTCTCCTCTCTCACTCTCTCTTTAAAAAAAAAAAGAACTGCCAGAAAGAAAGAAAATTATAAATAAAGGTTTGGGAGCCTGAGAAGTTTGAGATTACTGGTGCCTCAGGCAGAATTATATAAACTGAGGTCAAAGTTTTGGAAAGAAAGTAAAAGGAAGACAGATTACTTGCTCAGCATTAGGTAAAGAGATAGCCTGACACCCTGGTTAGTCTGGGCCTAAACACATTTTAAGTGTTGTCAGTAAAGGAAATAATGTTTCATTTTTATACCCATGAACAATCATAAAACTTTAAAAAGTCAGGACTAATGAAAGAATTTATATCCACCTTAAAGGTATTTAGTAGGTTTTTCCTTTAAAGTTATACTCTACTAGTGAGAAGATTCTACTAAAATATATTCATGAATAGGCAAAACCATGAAATATTATAATTTCAACACTTGATCCATCTTTATTTATATCTATCAAAAATATATAAAGTAGTACATATACCTATTACACAAATGACCAAAAATAATCTAGAAAAAAAGCAATCATTTTAATAAATTATGACACAATCAATTTGTAAAGAAAATGACTTAAAACACATTTTAAACATAATAAAGATATGAATAGTTTCCCTTGAATACTGTTACTTTTGAAAAACAAATTTTTAAAAAACCTGAATGTTTTCAATAACTTTCAAAACTTTTCAAAGTCAATAAAAATGCATACAAAATGAAAATACTATTCCCCAGCTCCCTAAAAGAACTAGCAATAAAAAAGAGAAAATATCAAAAATTAAAAGGAAAAAATTAGAAAAATTAACAAATGGGATCAATAAAAACAAAGATATTCTATGATAAAATTATATATTTCTAACAGGTACTAAAATTATGGCTTTCAAGATTGTTTTGAAAAAACTGAAAATCATGGAAATCTTATATTCCTGTCTGCTCAATGAAGCTCAAAAATGTTAAAAACATGCTATTTTAATCATTCCACACTGTACCCAACATATTGACAATTTAAATCTATTAAAAAATGTTTCTCTTCTCACTTCAGTTTACTTCTGTCCTCAAATCTGTAGTTTTTCACAAATTTTAGAAGGAAAACAAAAAGAAAATGTTAGTTTATAAAGATGAATAAGTATTTAAATGTGGTAAAATTCATGCAAAATTATATTTTTAACCTTCTTTCCTATACTATAAACTCAAAATCAATTCCTATTACAAAAAAATCCTATAATCAAAATAATTAATTAATTTTGTCTTTCAAACTAATTTTTCTGTTTTAAGTAAAGTTGAATAAATTGAATATGTATATGCCTTATTAGAGAGTAGATAACTGTTTTCTAGTCTTGCAAAGAGTGAGATCCTAACAACAATATTTAAGGCTCTCCCATATGAGCTCTGTATGTTATGTATGATACTATGAGTTCTATAAATGCATACATTTAAAGCATTAGCATGTGCTATGGTTTAGATAAGTGTCCCCGAAAGCCCCACATGTTAAGGCTTGGTCTTTCAGCCAGTGGAGCTATTGGGAGATGGTGAAATCTTTTAAGACACAGAGTCTAAGGAGAGGTCTTCCATTTGTTGAGTATGTACTCCTGAAGAGGATATTGAGATCCTGGACCCTTTCTCCTTAATTTTTGTGTCCCAGCCATGAAGTAAGGATAAGGAGCTTTGCACGTGCTCCCTGGAAAAGCGAGCTGACTTCCCAAAGCTCAAAAACAATGAGGCCAATGGACCATGCACTGAAACATCCAAAACTGTGAGTTAAAAATAAATCTTTCCCTTTTATAAGTTGATTACCACAGGTATTTTGTTACAGCTAACATAAAGCTAACAGAGATGTAAAATGGACATACACATTTACTTAGAGACAGCAGCCAATATGCTCATGTATTTAAGACTCTTCCAATAACTCAATAACCCTTGAACACATTCACATATGTTTAGTACTTCCTACTTTACAATAGGGATTTACAAACCAACCCTGAAAGATAGAGAAACTATAAGAATTCTCATTCTACAAATAAGATCAAAGTCTAGTGACTAAGGGTACTACAGTTTAGTAAACTTCCTAATAAACAGCAGGTCTTCGTATTACTTTTACTAATTCTATGTTTTTATCCTTTGAAATATATTTCTCTGGTCATGGAACAGTAGTATAATCATTTTTATAAATCAACTTAACATACCTTAATCAATAATGCAGATTAGACCACCTAAAAACTTGGCTATAATTCTACACAATAACCATTTTTAGAATGTGAAATTAACAGCAAAATTAGCCAAAATACACTAAATAGATAAGCCCACTTTAGAAAAGTGTTACACATTAGGCAAACAATTAAGTTTCCAAATATTGCAAAAATTTTCAGTTTTAACTTCTTAAACTTTCACATTGTACTTGTCATATTTAAATTCATTAAATAAATTTGATTGATGAATTTCTTAATAATTTTAACAAGATCAGATAAGTGCTTTATGTTTGAACACAATTAATTAAGAGGTAAGTGTTCCATTTTTAGAATTTTAATAAGGTGATATGCAAAAGAATGTGGGAAGTATTAACTAAAGTTTACCAAAAAACTTAACACAGAAAGCCAAGGAATTGGAGATGTTCTATAGTATATTATGTTGGATTTTATAAGATAGTCATGATACTTTTTTAAGGTATGATATTAAAATGATGTTTCTTTCTTTTGCCTCATTCCAAAGAACTATACAATAGTTATGAAATAAAATGCTTACAGGTTTGTATCTCAGAGCATCTCTGTAGGATCCAAACAAAGCAGCCTGTGCCCTAAGAAAGGCCCTAGCTAGTCCATCACCGGTAGCTGTAGACTGTTTCTTCAGTTTATTTTTCAAGGTCGAGACCTGCATGACAGAGAAGAACAGTTAAATTAACACCTCAGAAATTGGTACAGCGAGGTACGAACCCAATCAGCAGGCAAACCACAGTGTCTGCAGGTCAGCCAAAAATTCATCCTTCTTCCTGATAGCTTATCTTTTTAACTGCATCGAGCACCTGCTGGTCTGTTAATTGAAACCAAAGCAGGAGTGAATAGTAACGTGCTAATGCAAATTGGTTTATGCTCTCTTTTTTTTTCCCAAGGCCTCTTGACATAAATAAGCTTTAATTATTTTACAGTAAACTGCTTGTGAGCCACTTTTCTGCAGATTTTTAGCAATTACAACATGTGTCCACTTGTTTTGAGGTGAAGCTCATTGAATATAGCTCATTTCTGCTATGTAAGGTTATTTGTTGTGGGTTCTTCAGGATCACTTAGAATTTTATTTTACTTTTGGAAGCTTCATTTGCATATGTAATTTTCCAGTCATTTGTTGATATGTTTTGTCATTATTAGAAAAAAAAAGAGGGAAGAAGAGATAAACTTATTGAGACTGTACCATGAGTGGAGAATTATGTTCTGCAAATATTACACATTGTCTCATATTCACAATAGTCTTCTAAGAAAAGAATTCATATCCCATTTATGAATGAAGAGATAAGAGGTGCAAAGACATGAATTAACCTGCCCTCACTATGTAGCTAATAAGAGGAAAATATATGATATACACTTTCTTTCTAGTTTTCAGACTACCACATGCTGGCCTTAAGTTCAATGTCACTATATCATAAACCAGTAATCAAAAAAGTACTAATGTTTTTAAATTAAGAAAGATTCATCTAGGAATTTGTATGATTTTAAAAGTCACCTAAATGTGTTATCATTTTTCAGACATATTCCATCCTTTAATTTCAAGTGCTACGCACTTTAGAGAACAATATTATCAGATTAATGTTTAAGTGAGTTCTACTCCTGATGTAAACTCATTTTTTTGAGAGGAGATATGTAACATGCTCCTATGCATCAAATTCACTTCAATAATTTCTTTCACATAAAATGGAAAACTATAGTCTTTATATTTAAAAATATTGATCCTCATACACAACCCCCATCAATGCTTAAAACAGAAACGTGAAACTATGTAACAATTCTGTTTTCTTAATAAAAACTGAGACAAATTCCAATTGGATTCCTCCCTTAACAGAGCATGTTCTTACTGTATGAAACTACCAGATAATAAAATAATGTCATTTATCCTTTACACATATATGCAAAAAGGAATATTTTTATTTCCTTATGCAAGCAGTCCTGACTAGTCTTGTAGATGATGATTGTAATTGAAGTGTCAACCTAATTAACAAGTAACTTTGAATAATGCTAATGAGAAATGAGCACAGCATCAGAGGAAAGAGCAGCTCTACAGGTGATAAACCTGCACAGTGGTGACATTTTCCAGTGTGAAGTCACAGTTGCTGTGATCTGATCAAAGAAACAGACCCCCATTGGGTCCAATTATAACCATAGTTTTGAAAAAATTATTGAGTTATGATGTTCATAATCTATGCAGAAAGGCCTTTGCAGTATAGGTCTTCTCCCCATAGCTGTGATCTTTTCAATTTATATCGAAGCTCCATAGATTCAGATAAAAGTTTAGAGCCTAATTCATTTAGCCCACAAAGTGCATATACCAGGATTCATTTAAGAGGGAATTTTTAATATTAAAATCTAACCTCAATAAATGAACATTTTTAGGTAATCCACATATCCAAACAATAATACAGTTGAAGGATACAAAAATAAATCTTCTGTCTTAATGCTCTTTATTCTAGTTTGAATGATATTATTTTTTCTAAGTTTCAAATGGTTTTAAAATACAAAACAATAGAAATGAATATCAGGGCACATATTTAATTACTATCCCCAAAATATATTACGATGGAAGGAAAAGAAAATGTTCTCAATTTTTAGAAATATTATTTAACCTAAATAGGTTGGGGAATTTTTAATTTTTGCTTTTAAAAATTAAAAACAAATAAGTCATGCTTTATATGTGTGCAAAAAAGTGTACTTTTTAATAAAATATGAAATTGACAATTTAGCTCTCTATAAATCAAGCACACATTATTATTTGAATAAGCATAATACTTTTGCTCACAGGCAATGGAATCAAGTGTACCCACCCCTCTGGTTTTACTCCATTATGCCCTTGACTGCATGACTGTTGCTTGAGCTATCCAGGAGTATCAATCTCACAATCCCTACCTGACCAAATCATAAACTTTAACTTTTACTTCTAGTTACCCAGTCATAGTTTCTGAGCTTTGTATGAATGTATAGAAAATGAAAAGAAAATATGTGTTCTAGAACTGCACTGTCCAAATGAAATGTCATTCATCCAAACTGAGATTTACTCTAAGTGTAAAATAGAAACTATTTCATGAATAATTTTTATATTGATTATATTTTGAAACAGTATTGTAAGTATGGGATAAATAAAATATATCACTAAAATTAATTTCATCAAATTCTTTGGAATTTTAATGAGATTAAAAATTTTAAATTACATATGTGGCTCACATTATATTCCTATTGGATTTCTATTGGACAGTGCTTATTCTTCATGAGCATACCATCTAATTTCCTACAAATATGTGAGATTGAAAATAGCAATAAATATGTTTCCCTTTTTCCTGTGCTATTTATATATTATTTCAACTTTTACAAACTACATCAACATAAACTAGAAGATTTCAACTGTTAGTGCCTATAGATCTGAGGTTGTTCTTGTTTTTCAGAGACCAGAAAAGCAGCTGAATTAACTGCTTTTATATGAGACAATAAATGCTCAAAAATAGTCTGTAAAACTGAAATTGTTTTTAAAAATCAATTTTAGATACAAGGATATCAATCTCACATAAAATGATTATGTCAACTTTACTGTTTTCTCTTCCTTTAGGGTCACTGGAGTAAATTATCACCCGTTACCATTGCCCTTTGCAGCACTAATTAGCTTTTAGCAGTTTTTATCTATAAAAGGATGGTGTTTCTTCTGCACTTTTTCAATATGTGGTCTGAGAAATGACATTTTATGATTTAATTTCCAAACTTGTACATTTAGTTGGGAAAAAATTATGTATGTTCCCATGAATTCTATATACTTGAATATAACTCAGAATTTAGAAAAACATTTGAAATCTTAGTCATATGGCTACTATCACATAATCCTATTAATAATGAAAAAGTATCAATTGTCTTGTTTTATTATTTTTGAAGTTAAGTTACTTGGTGCATGCACTTGAAAGATACTCAGGCTCTGGCCTTTTCCTGACTCTTCATCATAAAGCTACCATGAGGGAAGCCATTTCCTCTGCTACTTGCTCCTATGGAGACTGAAACTTCTGAAATCATGAGCTAAAATAAACATTTCCTCTTATAAGTTGTTTATCTCAGGTATTCTGTTACAGTGCTGGAGAGCTAACTAACACACTACTTCAAACTCAAGGTCATAACAGTGTCAATTTCATTTATTCTGTTGTTCTCAAAGGAACTTTTTAGGTCCTCCTCAGCATTTTACCCTTTCTCATCCCCATATGCAATACTTCACCAAGGCTTGTCAATTCTACCTCTGATATACTTTTCAAAGTCTTTCCACTTTTCTCTAAATCCTTGTATTACCAGGTTCAAGTAACTATTATCTTTCACCCTCACCACTGCAAATGGTTTTCACAGATCTATCTGCTTTATTTCTTAAACTCACAGTGACCTTCCAGACCCAGAACCCAAAATGATATTTTTTAACTTCAAATAGATGACACTATTCCTCTGCTAAAAACTGTCACTGAATTCTCAATAAATTCCAAAGGTCTATTAAAGAACCACAGTCCCTTCTGATCACTCTTGCCTATCTCTACCATCTCCTTTTGCATAACTCTTTTACTCATCACATAACCTAGAGGGCTTCTTTCCATTTCTTGAATTTGCCAACCTCTTCACCATGGCCCAACTTTTGTAAATGCTTTTCCTCTTCCTCCTTTGCTTGTCTGTCTGACTCATACCCACCATTCAGGCTACTTCTGAAGAAAGATAATCCTGACACACTGAGCTTACCTGTACCACAAACACTGTGGACTAGTAAGAATAATACGTCAGTTCAGCTAAATTATTTTCACTTTAGTTTGCTGGTAGCAGAAATGGGGCTGTCAGTCCAAAACATTTACTCTTCTTTTCTTTGGTAATGTAAGTCTTAAGTTTTAAATATTACATAGTTAAGACCCAGCTATTTCTCAATATCCCTTGGTGTGGCCATATGGCTGGATTCTAACAAAAGGGATGTGAACTGAGGAATGTGACACTTTCAGGCTATGCCCTAAAAGGGGTATGAGTGCCCTTCCCTGGATTTCCCCTTTTATTTGAGGGCAAATAGTGGAACAGCTACCTTAACCCTGGAGATGAATGCCATGTGTGAAGGATAGCAGACACCCCACAGCTCTGAACAACTTTCCTCTTAATTATTACACAACAGAGAAAAAAACTTCTATTTTTATCTTGAAAAGGGTGTTTAGAGGTCTCTATTACAGCAGCTTAGTCTGTACCCTAATAAATATGTCATCTAAAGAAGAGACAAAGAGTACAAAAGGATATGTGACAGATATGAAATAAGAATATAGACCAAGCCTCTGACTGCTTACATAGTTTCTCAAATAGGTGCTGCTGAAATCCCACCCTCAATGCAACTGGTACAGCATCAGGGGGTTGTCATGCTTTAACAAAAAAACAAACTTCAGGCTTACAGTCTTTACTGCTGTGGTATACAAGGAGAACATCTGAGCTCTCAAGAGCCTGTACATTACCACAAAAGACAATTACTTGCTACACAACAACTGCAAACGATTTTCTCTGTATCAATGAGCCTAGAACAGATCCAGTATACCAATCTCACCCTTAATCTAAATTAGAATCTCCTTGTTTTTCTCTTCTACTGCATTTTTTCCTTTCTTTTACAACATTTGACCCAACTTGTAATACTAGATAAGTGTTTGTTAACACAATGTAAACAGCATAAAACTGGGGTATATATTTTCTTGTTCACCACTATATCCCCAGCTCTTAGCAAAATATGGGCAGATAGCAGATGCTTGACAAATACTTGTTGAATCAGTGAAGACTGAAAAAGTAACTAAATTAGCATATCAACAATCTGTTTCAGGCATACTTTTACATTTATTCCTCTTGTTTACTCGAGCAGAATATCTGTGATGGACACCAGGATCATAATTCATTTAAAAGTTAACCAAGTCATGATATAAGAAAGACTGGGGAATAACTATGGTGACAGTGCTCTCAATATCACATACAAAAGAGTTTCTTGAATACGGAAAAGTCAACAATTTAAAGGACTAGAATAAATTGGAAATTCTTTTAATAGTCAAAAATCAAAGTTTACATTTTTAAAAAATAGCTTTAGAACAGAGAGAGACATGCTATTAAGGTAATATGGGAGGGAGAGGGTGTGGGCAACAGAAGAAGACGGGGTAATTTAATATGAAATACAAAGTCATGAGGAAGCCAAAGACTTCATGGGCATTTAAAAATCACTAAAAGTAACAAACAATAAATCAACTTTATAAATGGCAAAAGTACAGAGACATAAAAGGGGGGATTACTAAAGTCTGGTGGGAGGGATAGCTTGCCTCATTCATTTAAGAGAAAATAACAAAGATCTCTGAAATATTTGGAAGCATATTTAAGGCTTCAGCGATTTTTTATTTTTGTTTTTGCACTTAAGGCTTATGTTCTTAAACTATACACCAGGAGAACAGTTGGAAAATAGTTATATATATATATATATATATATATATATATATATACACACACACACTATTTTACCTACAAACATACAAACAAAAAGTCTATTTTTAAATATCACATCTCTGAAAATAATCACTTATAAAAGAATAGTGACTTTCCAGAGACACTCAATTAGTGTACAGAAATACAATCATATCCTCACAAGATGGCCTCCTTTTCCAAATATAGGAAATAGAATGCTACACTCTTAGACAAAAAAGTATATTTCAAATATGCTTATATGTTTCTTCTTTTATTTATTATGAAAGTCAAATGAAAATATCCTTACAAAATTTTCCAGGAGATGACTGTAAACAGGGACTTTAAAAGCAAACTTTTAAGAAGAGCAATTATGTTTCCTTTCAACATAATTGCTTAATATAATTCATTTATTGAATACCTACTATGTACAAAGTACTGCGTCAAGGCTGTGTGGTATAAAGCTAAGAACTCAGAGCATGCTCATGAACACACTTCAGAGACACGCTAAAAGCAGTACTTTCCCTGAAATCTACTCTAAACCAAATAAAATGTTCTCCAAATTCTGCAATAAGCTGAATAAAACTGTATACTTTCTCACATGGCCATCCCAGAAATTTGTTAGAGGCTTCACTTACCATTAGACACAATAAGGATTATAGCAGAGCTGAGGCAAACCTGGAACTAATATAATATTCTCTGGGGCCTTTTTTTTCCCTTTATAATGTATATTATGACATTTAACATGTTAAACCTTCATGTTAGATTAGAGGAAATATTCAATGAATTAAACATATCTATTGACAATTTGCATGGCCTAAGAGGTCAGTATACAATGGTTTTAGGAAAGGTGATTTAAAAATTCTCTGAAATAGCTAATTCTTTTTCCAACTTATTCCCAAATAAGTGTAGATATCCAAAAATGTTATTTAAAGTCAAAGTTTTAGGTGTTTTCTCAAGTTTTTTAGGCTTTTAGTGATTCTGGGTGCTTTAGAGTAATTTATGTCTTTTCTTTTCCTATCACATTAAATCATTAACACATTTCTTCAGATAATACTTAAAGGCTTTACTATAACATGCACGGTATTTTAGATAAGTTCATTTTATATAATAGGATCTTTCTAATATTTTAGTTATCAAAAATTCTTTTTAATAATCATGGCTATTTTATCACATACTGGGGTCTACAGTGAATTGTACAATAACTCCTAAATGCACTATATTTTCTATACACTCTTACAGTAGAAAACAGAAACAAATTTTCCAATAGTATAATATACAATATGAGAACAACATTTTTAGAACAATGCTGAAAATCTTAAATCAAATAGATTATTTTGATATTTCTTTAACAATATGACCATGGGAAATAAACTTTGATATTAAATTTCAAATGATTAATTATTACATTGTGTATCACATTTATCTGAGCAGATCATGGTCTAGTACTTGGCGCGTATGACTGATGATCAACCTATCTGCACTAAATGAGATACACCATGCTTTGTGTGACTTGATTTTCTTATCTAAAATAGGGATAAGCATTTAAAAAAATTTAGTTGTAGATGGACACAATATCTTTATTTTATTTATTTTTATATGGTACTGAGTATGGAACTCAGTGCCTCTTATGTGTGAGGCAAGCAATCTGCCACTGAGCCACAATCCCAGCCCAGGGATAAGCATTTTGATCTACCTCAGAATACATTATTTTTTAAAACCGAATGAGACAAAATTATTTACAGACAGTTAAGAAATACAGGCAAATTAATTGCCTGTTGTAATGAATATCCTAATGCACAAAACTTTTTCAAATGTCAATTCTAACCTACTTCTGTCTATGGGAGTTAGTTTACAATTGTTTACCTTATTTTTTCTGAGTCTGGATTTCCTGAATCTTATTATAATTCTAATCATTAGCTTAATTTTCCAACAAGTGGGTTACACTATTTGTTATTTTTGAAATAGCAGCAATCTCCAAAATACTTTTAAAAACGAAGAGTAATACCTTAGAAATATACCGTTTTAAACTGTTAGGTAATTAAAACTAAATTTGTATAAATGTTTGGAATGGGAGGTTTCAATAGTCTATTTTCTTAAATTAAAATGGATTCATTTGAGATTTAAATGCTATATTTAATTCAACTAGCTTTTTCCCACTTATAAAAACATACAACAATAAGCCTAACTATGATTGATACTTAAAATTTACTTTTTTATTTCAAAACATTCAGACTATATATGTTCAAAGATTTCTACATGATACTACCACCAAAAATTTAGTCATGTGTTCACAGACAGAAAACACATAAACCACGTTTTAATTTATCTAATGCCTTTAAAAGGTATTCCATGTAATAATCAGTATCACTAAAATCACTCCCCATAAAATATTTGTGTGTGTGTGTATATATTAATGATACAAATCTATAGTGAAATGATGAAATAAAAAAACAAGTGTTCTTGTCAGAAGACAGGAAGAGAGTTTTTTCCCCTCCCTCAAGAAAACAAAGGATTCCTGGAAGCTTTGCCCTGATTTATTTTTCCAATTTTAAATACCTTAAGAGTAGCGGAACTGCTACTGGCATGGTAGTATTTCTAACAGTCAATAAATCTAAAATATTATGTGTGAATATTGGAATGAAGCCATTAAGAAGATTACAGCATGCAACACAGCAGAGGGTCCACAGGAAAAAAGACCTAGTAATTCAGGACAACTGTGACCACTGACCTTTGAACAGCCAAGACCACTGGTCAATCTGACACAATAATAGAGTGCACATGCATAGAAAGTCATCTAGCCTGTAAGTATAATTTAAATGCTTTGGTGGATGATTTTAAAACACTTTCCACCTACATCTCAGTCAACTTATTAAACAATCAAATGATTACAAATACTAATATTCTTTAGGCTTCAAATACGTATTATTAATTTAAATTACACACAAAAATTCAGTAAAATCATTTGTGATTTTAACACATCTCATTTAAAACATTTGCCATTTAAAAAATATGTTGTGATACTTCATCATTTTCCTATGGAGCTATAAGAGATGGGTTAAACAATCACCTTAAATATTTTTAGAAAATTACTATAACTTTAAAAATATTCATATTTTTAACAAATGATCCTTGCTCTATCTCAGAAGCATTTTCATTTATGTAGCCTTCAAATTATCTGTAATTCTGTGGCCTTCAGTTTCAAGCTTCTATATAATCAATCCACCACACCTGGCAGTGTTCCTTTTTACCTATTTTAAATATTTCAGTTTTGTTTAGTTATAATGTTGTTTATGAGTAGACTACACAATGACCTACCATCTTTTATATTTAAAACTCATATTTGTACATTTTGTGAATACTACTTATCATCCCCATCTATTTAAATAAGTGTCTTAATTATCAACTAATTCTAGTACTTCTCAATTTTAAAAAAAGCAGAGTTCTTCTCAAAGAATCATCTCACTAAAGCTGACAATAAAATTTTTAATATCATATACAGAAAAGCTGAATTTCTTTCTCTCTTTCTTTCTCTTTCTTTAATAAACAATCCTTCCTCAATTGAGCATTAACAGTACGAGATATATGCACACAGGAAAACATTCTTAAAAGTTGGAATTCTATTTTTTTATAATTATTTCTCCATCCATTGAAGAATACTTTGATGGGATTCTAAATGAATAACTAATCATTTTTAGTAGTTTCTGCAAAAGTTTATAATGAGACAATCTAGTTATAATGAGCTGAAAAGATAATTGTTCATTGGCCTGAGTGTGGATGTGTTCAAACAGCATGAATTTTTACTAGAGTTAAGATAAAAGAGTTCAGAGTAATGTGCCTCAAGGTCAGCAAGCATTTTAGGTTATTTATAGTCATAAATAATCTGATTTGGACTTTGAAATAATATTTTTCCTATCACTAACTATAAGAACAATCAAGGCTCATGTGGCTGTATATTTGGAATTTGGAATTTTTAAACCCTTAATAATGGATTTCAAAGCAATTGTAATTTACACAAAAATGTATTATGATTTTTAATTCCCAAATTTTAATTTCCTTGAATAGATGCTTTGCTTTTTGAAAAAGGGGAGTTAGTTTACCTTAGAACTAAATCACAGGATGTTTTTAACTAGCCCATTAAATAAAATATATACAGAAATAGTACTCGTTTGCATTTTTGCCCTATACTAAAGAATAAGAAGACCAGAAAAATGTACTTTTTGAGACTATTTAACATGAAATATAGAATATGTCCCATTATAAGCTGCAGACACAAACCCTCTGCAAGATCAAAGACCAGAAAAGAACTGGCACTTAATTTATCAGCCTTTACAGACAAAAGACAGTTTTCGTCATTTCAAAAGGATCAGATGTCTTTTATGACAAACTGCGTTTGCAGTTTAATTTACAAATAGAATTCTAAGTAAGCAGTCTTTGCTCTGCCAAAGCAAATGACAAACAGTGTTGGTTTTCATTCTTGCGGTCCTCAGCAGGATAGAAAAGATTAAAATAAAACTGAAATAATTTAGAGAAAACAAATAAATGTTTCAGAAAGTTGAGGGAGATCAAAGCCAGAATTTTCTGACCCCAACTGTACAAGCATTTCTTATTATATTGACCAGTGCCATCAGATCATTAATTAAAAGGAAAAGCGCTGGCAGGTGGCAGGGAAGCAAAAGCCGATAATTGGCCCCCTTCTTCTTCTTGCCTTCAAAAACTCTCTCATTCTTTTGCAAGACATGCCACTAGGCAGACAGAAATGCCTACTTTGTAATATAATGATTAAGATGAGATGAAGAGACTTACGTTTAAAGAAACTCTGCCTAATGAATGCATCTAGCTTTTTAATTATGATGGTACTTTTACAATAAGGAATATGATGTCCCATTCTACATCTCCTCAACTGCAAAAAGGTAAAAATGCTAAAAATAGAACTACATCAATTCCTCTCACACCACTTGCACACACTAACCCTTTTATTTAAGATAAAAAGTGAGAAAATAACTCTTAACTCAAGGGTCCAGGAGAAAACATATACATTCCCCACAAAATATCCTTCAGACTTACCACATCACTTGGCAGGTTGTTCAAGTCATTAAATGGTGATTCTAGAGTATTTGTGTCAACATTTAACATAACCACATCTTCCAATGATTTGTTTTTCACTCTCTGTTTAAAAAACACATATATGAAAAAGACAAAACATTTTCTATGCAAACTATATGTTTTTTGGTGTTTTTTTAAACACCAAAACATTATCTTAATGCAATAGGCTTGAAAATTTCAACAAAAAAATCCTACATTACAAAAGGATATAAACAACTTCGTATTCTTAGGAAGGAAATTTGATCATAATCCATTCAAAACATTTGGTAGAAATGCTTAAAATGCAGTATTTGCTCATACAATACTAAATTAATTTAACTACCAAAGAGATAATGCAACAAAAACCTATTATAAAATTGGCACACTTGCATCACAAAAACCTGTAGTCTAAAATTCATCAAATGAATATCAATCCAATAATACAGTAATTTGTACCCAGCTCCTCACCTATCTTTAGCATAAATCATACTGTAGTGACAACATAAAATAATAACTATGACCACAGTATTGATCTGCATTTTAAAATGAATAAATATTTTCTCTACATTTCCATACCAGTAGATATACCTTGATGATGAGGACTGAAAGTGGTCTAAGAGAAAGTAACAGAGAGGAGAGTAAGCTGGAACTTACAGTTAGCAATATTCCTTACATCAATTTCATGGTAAACAATGAAATTTAATAGTCTATCAGAATGACCATTTTATTTGTCTTATTTATTTAAAAGCTTTAAAATAGTCAACATACCTCAATATGTTTACAAATTATACTAAATTACAATTTTATCAAAGTTTTTGACCTAATAAAGAAAATAGTTATGGTTATTTTGTCCTATTTAAATTATCATATATACTTTTAAAAAAGCATTGATTTCTATTTGTTTGATTTAAATTATGGCAAATGGTGATAAGTGATAAGTAATGTGTTCATTAAGGAAATAAATCCATGAATTTATAATTCCATAATTTTATAGGTCAACCTGTAATAGATCAATAAATAATTTCAGTGTAATATTTTAAAAACTATCATTGCAGAATAAAAGCCATTTTTGAAATTTATTATTTAAATATCTCAATTTTAAATTGGCTAAGTCAATTATTTTTTTAAACTGATTATGACTGAAATTTCTCTGATCTATTTAAGAATTTCAGATCTCTGCACATTTGGTAGAATGTTAAATCTGCTAGTGAACTAACAGCCTAAAGTAGGGAATTCATGTTTTAAGAGAGGTATAATATCTACGTATGATATGAATTCTTGGGAGATACACTATTTTAAACATCCACCTTGTAAAAACACATTGTATTATAAAATAAGACCTTAAAGATAGTCACTTCTAAGACACAGAGAACCATTTCTGGTGGCACTAATGATATTATTTCAAAAAACATTTATAAATACACTCATTTCTTTTTCTTCCTATACACACTAAGAGAGGTTTAAATACAGAAATATGTGTTTACTTATAAATTAACTATAGTATAAATATAATAATCCATTTAATATTGTAAACAAATATATATTATATTGGTGTACTTGTAGTAATGGTATTTGGACAAACTATGTTATAACTATAATATACATCTTCATTTTTAAGTTAGCTTTATACCAGAAAATACGTAAATAATCTGGGAGCTAGACACATATTTTAAGAAGTAAAATGAGCTTTTAAAAATAGCACAGGATAGATGGGCACAGTGGCGCAAGCCTATATAATCCCAGCAGCTCAGAAGGCTGAGGCAATAGGATCACAAGTTCAAAGCCAGCCCCAGCACTGGTGAGGCACTAAGTAACTCAGTGAGACCCTGTCTCTAGATAAAATACAAAATAGGGCTGGGGATATGGCTCAGTGTTTGAGTGCCCCTGAGTTCAATCCCCAGTATCAAAAAAAAAAAAAAAAAAAAAAAAAAAAAAAAGCACAGGATAGTGCCAATGTGCCCCAAAATGTTTTGTGATAACACACTAAAGTCTGAATAATTAATATGAAATGTTCACTTTTTTCAAAATTACTTTTAGTTTTATAAAGTCAGATAATAGTGCCCACAGAATTTTTTTTCAAAGAATTAATCAATAAGAATAACAACATGAAGCAGGGTGTGGCAATACAGGCTACTCTCAAGGCTAAGGCAGGAGGATCATGAGTTCCAGGCCAGTCTGGGCAATAGGGTCTGAGAAAGACCCTATTTCAAAAAGAGAAAAAAAAAACAATAGAAAAATGTATTCAGGTTTAATTAAGAAACTGAGAGGCCCTAATATTGAAATAATTTCAAGAATGAAAGAAAGAAATGAAGGAAGGAAGGAAAGAAGGAAGGAAGGAGGGAAGGAAGGAGGCAAACCAGTATTTTTGAAAGAAAATCTGGAATAGCATCAGTATGTTAACTATTTTTTCTTTTCAAATCAAGCTTAAGCAATTTTTTTTCTAAATAGGTATGTAAAAATCAAATGTTACCTTTTTATCTGTCTCATATTTTTATACCTTATAAAGTTATGATATATAAAAATAAGAGTGAAAAAACATGAGAAAAGAATCCCTTTTTCTTCAAAAATAAGAAAATAATAACTGGACATAGACTAAAAGGCTTATTAAGAAAACATTAAGGTGTTAAAGTAGGTTAAGTCTTTTCATGCACTCTATATCTGCAAATGTGACTATGGATGTACATTATACACATTAATGCAAAGAAATGACACCATGGCAGCAATCATATGACCTTATGAAACTGAACAACATGTCACTTATAGTCCTTTGTAAAATGAACCAAATAAGACAATTCTCATATTTATAGCTTTTACTCATTTACTCATAATCACTTTTACATGCCTTAGTCTGCTTTGAGATCATCCCTGAAGTTTAGTTTTCAGGAAGAACAAAATATGTTTTTCCTTTATTTTAGAAGCATTTTTTTTAATTTTAAAGAGAGACTTTTGCCATTCTTTACTCAATGATTACATAAAAAATAATTAAAACAATTCAAATATCATTAATATGATTTAGAATAACTATGGAAGTTTTTATAAACTGATAATTTATGTGGAAACTGCCTTGAACAAGAAAGAGGAAAAAGACTATTTTGACTCCTGAAAAATTTCATTGTAATTGCTAAAAAAAAATGCAAAAACTTACTTATCTCAGTCTAACATATAAACTATGTAAGTAGTTACATCCACATTTTAATTATAAATTACTTATTATAAAATAAATAAGCACAAAATAAATTTTAGTTGAAAAGTCCAATAATGAAATAGTAAGAATAAAATTGCAATACCTAATATCATTGTGTAATACATTAAGAAGAAAGTTACTAAATAACACCCAACTGTTTTAAAAGAATTCTTGAAGGCCCAAGTATATTTTTTCATTCACTATTAAACCAGATAAACCAAATATAGCTGACTATCAAGACACTTGAATAAACCCAGTGAATAAAAATTACAGAGATTTCAACTAACCTAACTGTGGCTCTAAATATTCTTGTTTAATAACAAAAGCTTATTTAAAGTTAGAATGCACTTTTTTTTAAAAGACAATAATTTCAAAACATGAAAAATTTTTAAGTTTGCTCCTTAAAAAATATTTTCTTTACATATGGCCAATAAATATATGATAAATGAAACTGAACACTTAAAACATGTATAATTTATGTATTAATTTTGGAAAGCCAATTTTAAAAATTGATATAGAATATTATATTAAAAAATAACCATCAATAGGTAGTGTCAACAACTTTAAATATTTTGCATCTGTATAAATATACAGGAAAATTATCATCTTACATTCATTAAATACAGAAAGTTACTAATGTGAAAATGCATAATAATATGCACAATAATATGAAAGTCAAATTTGATGATTTCCTTAGGAAAAAAAAAATCTAACCATGTTTAGACTCGTTATCAAGTCAAGCTACTACTGGTCAGGGCTTGGGATGCAGCTCAGTGGTAGAGAACTTGCTTACCATGTGTAAAGCCCTGGGTTCAATCCCTAGCACTTCAAAAACAAAAACAAACAAAAAACTGATCAATAAAATAATAGTGAGGTGCTGAGGCTGTGGCTCAATGGTAGAGCACTTGCCTGGCATGTGTGAGACACTGAGTTCGATTCTCAGCACCACATACAAATAAATGAATAAAACAAATGTCCATACATCTAAAAAAAATATTTTAAAAAATGCTACGAAATATTCCATGATCTAATACCAGACTGAATACCTAAATTCATCTATTCTACATTTCATATACTTTGTTTTTTCACTGAAAATGCCTAAGCTTATAGGAAAACTTTTATAAAAATGAATAAAATATAAGAAATCATAAAGTTATCCAACCTGAATTTCAATATAAAAAACAATTCAAGCCTATTAAAAATTCATTAAGATTTACTTTCTATTAATGATGAAGCAAATAAAAAATATTGCCTACTATTTTGCAAAAAAAAAAAATGCCTCAAACTAGAGCTCAGGTGTAATTCTATAATCCAGGCCTTTTGCTGGAACATGACTCTCTCATATGACCCTTGAGAATTTTAAAATACATCAAAAGAATCTTCTTTGATCAAAGGGAAGGACTGATGTATATAGTAACAGCAACTAAGAAAATCACATTTAACTCATTATTTTGTTAATTAGAAATTAGGTTAAATTGTTAATCTGTACAATCAGCCAAAAGAGAAAAGTATTCAAAGAAAACTGAAATCACCCATCATAATGTTTCCACTCAACTGACTCAAATTTTCTGCTTTCATATAAAGCTTTGTTTATTTTTTCACAGGCTAATCTTGCAAAAAGTCTACTCTGGAAATATCACTGATTCAGATTCAAGAACTTTGAAGTTTAAGTAGTTTCACTACAAGGATAACTTAAGTTTAAAAAAAAATCATTTTGGAATGATCTGATGACAGCTAAAAAAATCCCAAATTTTCATCCCCCAACAGGACTGAAAATTAAAATATAAAAAGAAGCTATATTCTAATTTCAAAGTTTGTCATTAGCATATTAAAACCACATAGAAATAAACTAAAAAAATGAAGTTTTCAAAATAAAAACATTTCATTTTCTGAGCCACAAGTACGTAAATTTTAATTTTCAAAATATAGTTCCAAGAAAAAGATATAAAAGATATCAAGTTACCATCAAGAAAAGTAGTTCATTAAGGATTAAAGTTTTTAGTATTCAAAACTTACCATATGACTTCTATAAAACATAACCTATTTTCATGGGTTTCATGCCACTAAAAATGCTCACTTAGTACACTAATCTAAATGAAATTATTTCAATGCTAACTTTTTTAAATGATCATTTAATTAGCTCTTAAATATGAAGTTAGTCACTGCTTGGTATTATTCATTTGATATTCTTTCAAACAAAACTGTTTTAAGTATTATTTTTAATGAGTAAATTTTATCACTATCTCATTTCTAAAAGATACTCACCTCTATGAGGCTGGAGTGTATTCCAATCAGGTATGGCATTGGGGCACTAAATTAAAAAAATATATATATATATAGATTCATATAGTTTGTTAAAACTGAAACAATAATATAAGTATTTCAAGTGCTTAAAAAATTAAATTTACTAAATGCTCAGTTCCAGAACAGCACATTCTACATTCAAAATTATTCAATATATAAAACTCAAATTTAATCCTAGAGGTCATTAACATTTAAATTAAGGTTGGCTTATCTAAAAATCACAAAATCATTTGTAATTAAATTAAGAGTTATAATACCTAAAAAGCATGTTTTTATTTAAGACTCTCAGGGCCTAGGCCACAGTCTGAGTTGAATCTTTTCCATATACCTCACAGCAAATAGATCCTAAATAATCATCAAATTTATTACATTTTTGCACATATTTTCTCATTCTTATTTCTGTGATTTTCTTAATATGTCTTCATTATTTCATACCTACTGTGTCTCCAAATATTTACTCAGTCAGTCAGTTACATAGTCACAGAATATTTACTGAGACTTAATGTGTGCCAGGCAGTATTCTGGAAGTAGAGTTGAAAAAATAAACAAGTTCCTCCCATAATGTGCTTTCTCTTCCCTCATGTATATCACCTTTAATTTAAGTTTTATAAATTCAGATTTATTCCACTTTCAGTGTAATGAATAAAATAATTTTAATAAATTAAAAATACTCAAATAAAACAAGGATTTTGTATTAATTAATTCAATGCCTGATATTGGAGGTGCCAGGCTCTGAGGTAGGGGCTTGGGAATAATAATAAACAATATGACTGAAATGTGTTTCCTTGTGAATCTTGTACCCTAGCAGAAATGCAAACGTTAAAGAACTTTTAATATACAAAATCTATGCTACTAGTAATTTTAGAAATATTTCTTAGGAAATACAAGAAGAAAATTATTCAACTTGACATTTCAAACAAAATTATTATCTAACAGGAAAACATAAGAATGTACAGATGTCTACAAAAGTGATAGAAGATATGTGAACAAATAGCTATATAAAAATAAAACATTTTAGCAATTCTTTTATGGGCATCTTTGTGCTTTATTAATGCAAACCTTTTCTATTAAGGCAAACAGATAATCCTCTTTCTCAAAGGATTTGCATAATTTTCTAACCATTACTGCCATTATTAAAACAGTGCTGTCCAAACTCTGTGTTCACTTTTCTACTGAGAACTAATAATAGATAAAAATAACAGGCACCTTGACAGATTCAGGTATTTCAAAGTAATCTCAGAAAGTTCCAAGTTCATTTAAGGATGGATAAACAGTAACCTATACTTCCAGAATTCACACGCACGCACGCACACACACACACACACACACACACACACACACACACAATGGATGAAGTTCTTTGCTTCTCAGTAGCCTGTACGTTCTAGTTCATTACTTATTATTGTACTACATTCTAATTCCCAGTTGTCTTTGCCTTTTGTAGCTTTTTTCCTTCCTATTCTTTTTTAATTTTTATGCAACAGACCATCTGGAATTGATCTGATATTTTGGATACTTCATTTGACTGAAAGTCGAGAACTATTTATAGGTCTCGATATCCTTAAGACCCAATAGATTTTCTTCCGTAAAAAGGAAAAAGGAGGAACAAATGTGGACTGTTCCACTTTTACTTAAATAAGGGAAGGCCAGTTACTCCCTAGTTCATGTTTTCATCCCTTGGACTCTACAGATAACAAACAAAGTATAGATCACTATTCTGGGCCCCCAGAATCAGGCTTGGGCCACTGTCACTAAATAAGGTAGGCAACTCTCAAGATTTTAAATATGTTAAGCCCTCCAAACATCCAAAATAGTATAAAATTATTAGTTACCACAAAACCTTCCAATTCACCCCCAGTTAGGATATCCTAACCACAAGATGTATAATACAGAAAGTCTATGGTATCTTAAATTCCAAAACACATTTTAATAGAAGAGTGCTTGCCAAAATATTCAAGGCTTTTAAACATAGTATGTTCCTCTTATACATGTTGAAGGGATACTGGATGGACCACAGTTTTATTAAATGAGAGTTCAAACTGCTAAGTAATCTACTAAAATTCTAGGAAATACATCTAGAAAAATACTTGTTAAAGATTATGAAGGCTACTTATCTTTTGAGATACAAACAATAAGTTTATATAAATTGTAAAGATAGAATTAAAGATTCAGTAAAAAGCATCTATGCAGAGTAATAAATAATAAAATAATAAAGTAACTCAAAACTTTTTATAATAATAATAAAGTAATTCAAAATTTGTTTATAAGATAGCTAAGTAAGTATCCACAAGTTTTTTTCCTCACTAATTTTAAATAAAATCCAAAAATAGAGCTATCTGAGGCACAAGCATTATTAATCTACAACACAGATTTTCTAAAGTAATTATGATATTTTTCAGAATATGGGATTAATTGAATAGGTGTTTCCTTCCCACCTTTTCATAGTGGATTGTGTACCTCCTAATATAAAATAAGCCAAGTCTCATGGAAAGAAATTTTGCAAACCCTAGCTAAAATTTCCTAATTAAATTAGGGTGTTAATAAGTCAGGAAGAGATCCTTAGCAACACAGATGTTAACATCCATGTGCAAAACTGTCCTAGATCTTTCCATCAGTGAAGTTATTTTGAAAAGACAGAATATAGAAGGCTCTATTATGAATGCTGTTTCTTTTTGGTAGAAACTAACCTTCACTCAAAATATTGCCTTTCTTTTCTTTTTAGGTTTTCTTAACAAACAGACTACCTGTAACTATAACAGCAATCTATTGAGGGTAGTATTAAGATTGTAATCTTCCATTTAAAAAAAAGTGTTTCCTTAGAAGCTAAATTGATCATTTCATAGCAGAATCAGATAGATGAGCTAAATGAAAAGACTGACTTAACTATTCCCTGACCAAACAACAATTTACTTTTACTACTCGTAGATCACAACACCTCTTAAGCATTTATGAACTCAGATAGTTTATCAGTGTCATAAACTTGCCACATTAAAATACTCTTATTTTGGCTGATTAAGGGAAAAATACAGATTGTATAACTTTCTTCTGAGGATCATCCCTAACCTTCCAAGAAGGTGGGCTGTTTCTTCGATTTCCATGCATGGTTCTTTTGTATGTCTCCACAATAGGACTTACAATATCTGAGCTTTATGTGTGTATGTGTATGCACATATAAGTTTATGTCAGTATATATGTATGTCTTCCTATCTGTGAAGCTCCCAAGGGCAAAAACTTAATCTTATTCATCACATTACATACACACATCTTGGCAAATAGTTGCTCAGTAGATGTTTGATGAACAAATACATGGATGAATGAACAGACCAACAAAGTAGATAGGCTTTATCAATAAACCAAGATGCGATATTCACCCATGGTCACAAGATGGCATTATGGTTCTCCACAACCTGTTCTATGCCAGAGCTATCAGATACAAAAACAGAAATACTTTGAGGAGCTAGATTACTTCAGGATTTGGAAAGCTCTTATCACTCTAAAGAGTTAACAATAATACATCTACTCCTATCAAACCTTCATGGTGTTATTTTGAACTGGAATATTAAAATCATTTATTCAAAGAGATTGAAGGGATAATATGAAATATTTTCCCCTTGTGCAGGTAGATTAATATGATTTTAACTTGAAGGATTCAAAGGGAAGAAAAACCATTTTTCTTAGAAAATTGTTTAGTCCACCAAATTTTCTAATAATGGAAGAGAGCCAGAATCTCAAATGGCTATTTCTAGAAAAAAAAATCATAGTTCTTAGTTCCTACAGTAGAAATTAACCTATCACTGTATCTGTAAAGTTCAGAAAGTTTCAGATAAACTCCTTGCTTGGGTATCACTGCTCTGTTATAAAAGCTGTTAGAACCTGTCCTAACAGCTACTTCAGACATTAGAAAGAAAATTCCAGGGTTGAAATATAGAACAAGCTTCTTTCATTATAATGGAAGCAGCAAAAAAAAAAAAGGATTTGCTGTCAGGGATGGAAAGTATCAGAAAGGTAGCTTTGGAAAAAATTAGTAAAAATTTCCCTGAGTCATTGAACAGTTTCTAAATAACATTAAATGTGTAATTCATTATAGAGAAATGAGCTTAGAGGTGTGTTACCTCTAAGAGGTCAGATTATTTTAATAGAAAAAATTAAGATGACATGAGCATTATAACCCGATAAAATATAATTCTAAACTTCATAATTAGAAGTCTTAGTTCTTGAAACACTCAATTGACCTATATTTTTAAACTGTTCATCAATACAGTAAATTTTAATTACAGAACACCGTGTGCAAAGAACTACTGCATATGTTGACATGAATGAACTCCAATCTCTGCCTTCAAGGATGGTTAAGATATTGTAGGTGTGCTGGTCAAAAGAAAACTCTAAAATACATGTCATAAGAGACTATTTATAGGTTTAGAGCTTTACACTTAATCTTGTGAGTATGATACTTCACAATATAATTAATTGCATTCCTATAATCTGCGAAACATTTCTCCAAGGGCAGAAGAGCAGTGGTAGGTCACTGGTACCTACTTCACAGCAGTATCAATACTACTACCATGCTGTGGAAACCAATAGAGCAGTATAATCAAAATATGTGTCCAAGTACATATACTGTTATTATCATCACTTATTATAAGCAGATTAGTCACAAAAAAACTTAATTTAAAAACTTTAATATATGAACTTATATAATTTTAATCCTTAAGTACTTTAATTTGTCCTTCAAGAAATAAAAAGCTAAATAAATGTTATTTTTAAAGGAACTGATTTTTACTAATATTAGTTAGGATTTAAACAAACACATTAAAGCTGAAATGATTTCCTCCTGTGCATGTATGTGTATGATTTAAAGGGGAAAAAATCCCATCAAATTTCTTACAAATTAAGGTATGCCTCCAGAAAATGATTATGCAGTAAAGATAACATACCCCAGTCCTAAAGAAGGTCCCAAAGCTGCTTTTTAGTAGTCTGCTCCCTGCTATCCTCACTCTAAGTATGTAGACTCTTCTAGGGAGGAGAACAAGGGGGTCATTGGTCATTGTTCTCATAATTTCTAGAGGCCTGAATGAATTCAGACTGGTGAAATCACTGGGAGTTGTTTCTAAGGCAAGCAAACCTTTTATTATTACGCCCAACACTGTTTTTCTTTTTCTTTTTATAGCAGCTTTAGGCTGAAATTTTGACTTAAACCAATATTATATTTTAATATAATTCTTATATTAAAAGCAACCCTTTTGTCAGTACAAGGTATTCAGTGTGCTATTGGGGAAAGCAGAGGTAAAAGAAAGTGTATCCTGGGGTACAGGAAACAAAAGTGTGCCCTGACAGAGACAATGTAGTAACTGGCAGACTTTCCAGACAAGTTCTGACACCTGGAACACTGGGTTTTCTAATTAATACCATACTTCTGTCCAATTTTCCCAGCCACAAACAAAAATTTTGTTTCTATTTATGTACTGAATTATCTAAATGACTGCAGAATAAATTCACAAAATTTAAAGAGCTTTGTTTGCCAAGGGAACATTTTCTGTGGAAAGAACTACTCTGGCCTCCATAAAAGTACTCTTTAGTATGTATTACTAACGCAAAAGTCAAGTTCCTGTGATTTTTTTTTTCACATATACAGGAGGTTTACCTAATCTACAAATAAGCGGATCTGTTTTCTAATCATGAAACCTGGATTTAAAGCCGTCTGGCAAAAGCCAGCTTACCAGCAGTAGTCCAGCAGGTGTGGAGGAAGCACTGGGATGTATATATGTTGCCAATACATTGGGTAGAGCAGAGCAGCCGATCCATGGAGACAAGCAGTTAACTAAAATTTACAAAAGGACAACAATAATAAGTAGCCGCTGACCCTCCAAACAAAAAGCCATGTCCAAGGTATCAAAGATGAATGATAATCATAGAAAAATTTACACAATGACATAACTCACAATGCCTCTACCAGTTATATAAATAAAGTCTTTTATGTCTCAGGGACTCCTGTAAAAAATATATAAAAAGCAAGAGTAGCTTCATGGGAATCATATGTAGATAGTTATAACCACATAAAAATATACTTTGGGGTTAAAATTTAGAACATAAATAAAGTTAAAACTGAAAAATCAGGTAAGCATCTCAGAATATATTGTAGGAAATTACGATTTGTGCAGCACAGTTTGCGCATCATTCAGATTAATACAGCACGATTAAATATGGAAAAGAAGAGAGGCTGAAAGCTCCTGAGGGATATCATTAGGGCAAATTGCCAAAGAATGAAACATGAGCCAGTCAGGAGAGTCTGGAAGCTGCAATAATACCAGGGGACTTGAACGTTCGACAGTTGGAGCTTCAGTAATGTGTGAACTGTGGGTTATGGTATCAAGAGACTCTGTTCACTGACACATAGAATGTCACTATTGACCAGCAAACTGCCCAAGCTTGACAGCTGTACTACAGGAAGCCAAGTATATCATAATTTCATATTTAAACTGTTCATTCTAGATTAACATTTTGTTTCCTAGCTTTATATCACAGCAGCTGCAATTACATTGTTGCTATTTTAAAGGTAATTGCCATTTTAATTGTTTTGTTTTGGCAAGCAGTTAATTAAACATTTTTAATGCTTAACAAGGAGATATCATTTTTTTTTCTCCTTTTTACTGACCCTCATAAGAATTCTTTCCATTTGACTTTGTTTCATTTTAATTATGTTTCTATAGAGGTAAAGTTTATTTTTACTGTCTAGTAATTAAATCAGCATTCTTCTTTTGTCATTTTAAAGTTTTTCTGTAGCCTATAGTTCAAAGTTACTAATAAAATAATTTTGATGAAACTGAGAATCAAAATTTTCAAAAAACTATCTGAAAATGGACCACAGACTTTCTATAAACCATTTTCTCTATTTCATTGTTATGCAAAGAAATTAAAACATATACATGAGAATCACAATTACCTTAAAGAATAAATGTAACCAAAGCAATCCCAATCATATTGGAAGCTAATTTGTTTATCTTTAAGTGAAAAATTGAAAAAAACAATTTAAATAATGTCATTCAAACCAAAATCATGAAAAAATTTCATTGAAATGTACTTATCTTTGTCATGTGTGTGATATTTTTCCAGATTTTTGGTTAATTTTGTACAACAGATAATGTATCTGATTCCACATCATACTTTCATTAAAGGGTTTTAATGCCTTGAATTTGCTATCTTTATTAATTTATGAGTATTCTTTCAATTAATATTATTTTTTTAAAAAATGTAATCGGAGCATATCAGATTCCACTAGGAGGCATTCAAATACTTCTATTTAACAATTATAGATCATGGATTTATTTATGTTACAAAATTTAACTAGAAGGAAATGAAAACGGGGTTGCTCTAACTCATTGTGTCAAATTCTCCTAGAGCTTTTAGGTACTTCCTGGTTGTAAATTAGGCATCTTTAAAGCTGTCCTAACTCTCTCCATCCCTTTGGGATAACCTGATGGGTCAGGAAAGTTTAGGTAGCTTTGAAAGTCAGCTAATTACTCAATTTCTCCATCTGCACACAGATGACTTTTAAAACAGCTCATTTTAAATCTTAAAAAAAAGGGAAGGGTGCTATTCCTTTTGATTTTTGAGAAAATAGTAATAGTGAAGCAGGAGGAAAAACAAATTGTCAAAATGATCTATAATGAGGCTGACTTATTTCACTGGCCACACCCGAAATTCAGAATACCTTTCTAAATGCTACACAGAATACTTCCTCTATCCGTCAATGGTCACCCTTAAATGACTAACAAGGCACAATTGTATGTGACTGGATTTTTTTAAGAGGATAGTTTCAGTGATCATAAGCAGAGTCAAAAAATTTCTGTCATGTCCAACATCTTGCAGGGGGTCATCCCTGATAATCAAGATCTATCAGGAGAGATCAGGAGAAAATAAAGCTTCACAGGACTTGACAACTTTCTAGATATGGAAAATAAATGGCAAGGAGAGGTAGGAATATACAACAATCTCTCCCCAGCCCCAGTGTTTAGCCTAAGCAATGAGAATGAATTATTAAGACTAATATAACAAAAATGCCAGGCTTAGGTTGAATCATACAGAACTTGAGTTTGCAAGTTCTGTTGACCAGGAGACATCCAAGTGGATATTTACAAAGTAGAAGCATATCAAAGGATTGGGATGTGGCTCACTGGTAGAGCAGTTGCCTCACCTGTGTAAGGCCCTAGGTTCACCCCCAACACCAGCCAAAAAGAAAAAAAAAATCCCCTATATGCCTCCAATTGCATGCAAGAACAACATCATTTTAACAACTACTTTGTAGAAAGCATAACAAAGTTGTAAGTAAATTATAAGAAAGTAAAAATAAATTTACTAGGAAATCAAACACATTCATATATGTTATATAAAATTATAATCAAGTATACGAGCCAGGCTTGGTGGCACATGCCTGTAATCCCAGCAGTTTGGGAGGCTGAGACAAGAGGATCAACTTCAAGTTCAAAGCCAGCCTTAGCAACTTAGCAAGCAACTCATTGACACTCTACCTCTTTAAAAAATATAAAAAAGGATTGGAAATGTGGCTCAGTGGTTAAATTTGCCATGGGTTCAATTCCTGGTACAAAAAAAAAGTATATGACAGAAAAAAATTAGGGCTCTGACATTAATAAGCTGTGTGGCCTCTGGCACATCTAACATAATAAGTTGTGAATTTCTTAATCTTTAAAATAAGAATTTATGCTAGATGATTTGCAAGCATTGCCTTTCACAAGTCAAACATTCTTTAAATAAGATAAATTCAATTCTTACTTTTTTTAGATACTTAGTAATACATATTTTCCCATTAAGTGGTTAACAGCATATTTTAACTATAATTCAGATCTACCTTTAAAATACATCTAAAGATTACTTCTCAGTGCTTGACAGTGCATTAGGTTAACTATGCAATTGGAAATATATTAATTCATTTGCTCAGTTCAACAAAAATTTTAAGGGCTTGCTTTGTGTTTTCATAAATCCTTCCTAGGTAAAAGGAACACAATATTGAACAAAACAAAGTCCCTGTTTGTATGTGTTATGAAGAATACAAATAATAAACAAGCAAAACATACATTGTAGGTTGATGATACCTATTCCAAAAATCCAAAATCTGTAATTCCCCCACATCCAAAAAGTTTTGAATGTTAACACGACACCACAAATGGAAAATCCCTTAACTGAGCTCATGTGATGGACTGCAGTCAAATATAGATGCACTAAAATATTGCATAAAACAACCTCTAGGCTATGTAAAAAGGGTATAGATGACATATGAATGAACTTTGTACTTAGACATATGACTAAAGGTTTAAGGGGAAAAAATCTTAGCTTGAAGTAGCATACGAATATTTTAAAACACATTCACTTTCATAAAGTATACTCAAAATATTGAACTGATATTGTCCCAAAGGACTGATTAATGGAAAATGAAAACATTGAGATCTAAATTTCTTATAGATTCCAATTATAAAATAAGTATTTATGAGAACCATGTGATAACAAGACATATTCCATGCTTTCATAATTATCAAAATAGATTTTACCATCATGTATAACTAAAAAGAACCAATGGGGAAAAAAAGATTCAAAACCTGGGGCCTATAAAATCTTCAGATTAAGAAACTTGAAAACTAAGGTCAGCAATAGTGAATTTAGTTATAGAATAAAATGCACTTACAAATTTCAATCCTAGGCCACTTGGTTTAATAGCAGACTGACATTCATAATGAAAATATTAATAATAATTTCAAATATTTATATATTGTTTACCTTATGCCAGGCCATATTTTGACTATTTGAAGTATACAGATCTAATCCTCACAAAAATCTAATGAAATAAGTACAACTATCTTTAATCCCATCTTACAGATCAGGACATGGACGCAAAGTTAAAACAACTGCCTGAGATCATATATCCTGTAAGAAGCAAAGTACAATTAAGTTTGAAACCAAAGTTCTCCTCTTTTGTAATATTCTGTTGTGATCTGTTACTTTTTCTTGAAGTTAAACTCCACATATTAGCCTAATAACAAAAAACTAAGCAGTGTTTTAAACATTAAGTAGGCATGTGCTTTGTGGAGGCAAAAAACACATTCATCAGATTCCCAGGGAGACAGCAGAAAAATTACTCATCAAATGTAATGACCACAATGGAAAATATAAAAATTCCTAACTGACACACTTTAGAGGGAAAAATTTCATATTTACACATTGCCAGTCCCATTATTCTAGTCTCTGTAAAACCTGGCCAGATTGTACCTTATTCTTAGGTAGAAATCCTACTCATTGCAACTAGAATTCTATGTGAGTTACTGAGAGGTAGATTTATATTGCCCCAAAATGTATTTATGCATAAAAGAAGAAATACATATGTTAGAGATGTCATCTGACTTTTAACTGAAGCAATAGTTCATTCATAACTTTAAGCACTATAAATAACTGCAAGTATACAGATTAAACTGCTAGAAATAGTAATGTGATAAATTCCGCCTGGAATGAAAAAGAAAAATACTAGAAACCATAAAGAAGGCATCTGTTGAAACACATTTAATTTATATTCACATTTTAAAGTTTAGGCCCCCAAAAAAAGTGTCAGTTCGATATCTGAAAACTACAATGTTATCCCAATTTTAAAGTATTCTCACTTGAACAAAACGTTAATATTCAAATTAAGTGATATTTATATTAAAGAAACAGCAACTGTAACAGTGAAAAATGTCAGTATTTGGTTGTGAATCTTTTAAATTTTATTTTAGAGCTGTTTAAGGTTCAAAGAAAATCTGAGCAAAATGTTCAGATATTGACCATATAAACTCCCCTACTCTCACTGTTGCATATCTTTCCCAATTATCAATATTCTTCACTCGGGTGGCACACCGTATAGTTGACAAACCTACACTGACACATCATTAATACCTAAGTCCACAGTTTACATTTGAATTCTCTCTTGTATTACTTAATCTGTTTACATGTAGTTATTTATAGTGCTTAAATTTCTGTCAATGGGTATAAACAAATTTTTAATGCTATGCATCTACCATAATACTATCAATAAAATCCTTCGTGAACTATTTTGAGTATAAAAGTAACAAAACAGGTACAAGAACTATGCAAGAAAAACTGCAAAACTCTTTTTTTTTAAAATGAAATAACTAAGTCAAAGGAGAGAGAGTAAAATGTCCATGGATAGGAAGACCCAATATTTCAAGATTTAGTTCTTCCAAAATTCATCTATAAACTCAATGCAATCTCAATCAAAATTTCAGGAAGGAATTATGTAGATACATACAAGCTAATTCTAGAGTTTATATGGAAAGGCAAAGGACACAGAATAGCCAAAAGAATTCTGAAGAACAAAACTGGAGATGGACACTAACTTCAAAACTTACCATAAGGCTACAGTAATTAAGACAGTGTTGTGTTTGTTTAAAGAAAAAAAATAGACAAGTAGATCTATTAAACAGAACAGAGAGTTCAGAAATAGTCGCATGTAAATATAATCAACTGATCGTTGACAAAGAAGCGAAGACAATACAATATAGAGAAAAGATAGTCTTGTCAACAAATTGTGTGAGGAAAAAAATAGATATTCACAAGGCCAAAAAAAAAAAATGTAGATATAGACCTTATACCCCTAACAAAAACCTAATTCAATATCGATCACAGATTTAAAATGTAAAATTATAAAATGCAAGAAGATTAGATAGATGCATAATGTATCATAATGAATCCCATTATCATGCATAATTATAATATATATACCAATTGAAAATCCATAAGATATAACATTTTGAGGAAAATTGATATGACCTAGGGCCTGACTTTTTAGTTATGGCACCAAAGGCATGTTCCATAAAAGAAAGAATTGATAAGCTAGATTTCATTAAATTAAAATTTTTAGTCAAGGACACAATCAATGCAACAAAATCAGAGGGCTCAGACTGAGGAAAAACACTTGCAAAAGACATATCTAATAAAGGATGTTATCCTAAGTAAACAAAGTACTCTTAAAATTCAGCACTAAGAAAACAATTAAAAAAATAGGCTGAAAACCTTACCACACACCTCATCAAATAAGATATACATATGACTAAGTATATGAAAAGATATCACATGTCATATGTCATCAGGGAAATACAAATTAAAACAATGAGATACCACTATTTACCCATTAGAATGGCCCCAACCCAAAACACTGATGAGGATTTGGACCAACAGTAACTCTCATTCATTTCTGACGGGAACGCAAAATAGCACAGCCACTTTGGAAGACAGTATGGTGATTTTTTAAAAAAAAATTTTTTAAAGAAAATGTTATTTTGTTTCATTATTTTCCTTTATTTTATTAGATGGTACTTTAGTCCATTTAGGCAGCTTTCACAATCTACCTGAGACTGGGTAATTTATAAGTAATAGAAATTTATTTTTCTTTTTTCTGGAGGTGGGAAAGTCTAAGATCAAGGTGCTGGTGGATTCATTGTCCAGTGAGGGCTCATTGTCTGCTCCACAGATGACACCTTGTTACTGTGTCCTCACATGGTAGGAGGAGGCAAAGAGCTTCCTTGTACCTCTTTTATAAGGTCATTATTCCCGTTCATGATGGCTCTGCCCTCAATTTAGTCACTTCCTAATGGTCTCACCTCTTAATACTATTGTATTGGCAATTACATTTCAACATAAGAATTGGAGGGGTGAGATATTTAGGCCACAGTAGATAGTAAATTCAGATATACTTCATTCCTAAAAATCCATTCCTTTTTCCATCATACCCAAATCCTTTGGAAAGTTCTAATAATCACATATTTGGTCATTGGCTTATTCTAGCCAAATGATTTGAAATTTTTCTTGTTTGCTTTCTTCCTTCATATATTCATTATTTCATTAATTATAGAGTTAGAGAAACTGAGGCAAGGCTGGACCAACTGCCAATTATCACAAAGCTAGTAAGTGAGGCACCAAATGTTATTGGTACTGGGGACAGGGTAATGAACAAAATAAACAAACCTCTCTATAGCCATTACTGTCACATGAAACTCTTCTCATCTCATTGTATTTCCATAGCTCTCACAATACACATAAGTGCCAACACCATCAAACACATTCCCTCTCCTATATGAATTTTCCTTATTACTAAATATGTTCTTTCTAGTTCCTACTTACAATCGATTCAATAGAAGTTTTGTTTTTCTTGTGGAAAGCCCACTTACTTCTTCACCAAAATTAATAAGTCTAACACTACAACATTCCTTAAATCTACCTCACAACTACCTAGGCTACATTCTTATTCAATTTCTTCATTTTTTAGATAAGAAAGTTTATGATATAAGAAACTAAATGGCTTATATGAGGTTACCTGGTATGTAGTTCATGGAATAAGAAATTAAATGGCTTATATGAGGTCACCAGGATCGAAACAAAAATCTATTTTAGAAGATAATCATATTATTACCATATTTGCACACAACATTTCAAATAACCAAAAAATAAAATAAAACTAACTGAAGCTACTTTTAACCATTACATATATCCCCAAACCACAATTTAAAATATCTCTTGCCAGAAACAAAACAAAACTGACTACAAGCTACAAGGAACTGAAAAAAAGATAAGCACAAAGGTGAATAATTCCAAAGGAACTTCCAAATCTTTATAAATGGGGTTAATAAATCTAATAATTTATAAATAACATTTAAGAATGATTATATATAATTTACTATATTAACATTAAAATGTTGTTATAAAATTCCCTTATATATGCTTAATATACATATTTAACATGTATATCATATATATGTAAGTACATACATCAACCTTTAAACACATATATGTAAGTATATGTGTGTGTACAGTGCACAGATACACAGGTCTAAATTCACAGGTAGCAAATGACATTAATCCCTGTCCCCTTATAAAGCAGATACTAAATACTTGGTAAAGAATAGTCCTTCTGCATGTCATTCTACACATTTCCTTTCCTGAGTGACAGCAGCTTCCCTTGTTTGCTTTGTTAGGGCAGTGAGAAAAGTCCTGTGAACAGCTTCTATTCAGGTCTATGAACAACTTCCTCAGCATTCCTCATGTGACTTTCCAGTAAGGCTTGAAAACATGGCATCTCTCTGTGGGCAGGTCTCCTTGGCACCCCAAAGGACAGGTTTTCAGCAAATTCTGCCAGAATATCACCATAGAAACTATCTACTATCTAATGAGGCATGGTAAGAACACTTCATCAGGGCTATTCTTATATTTTTTAGCGTTATCTATTTCTTATCAGCTCATCCCTCTTTACTGAATCCCACATTATAATAGTTTTTAATTCTTTATGCTAAACTTTCTGTGGTCAAATTACCACATAGTATCTGTCTCCTGATTGGACCCAGAATGATGCACAGGCGGAGACTTCATCTTCTTACCTGTAGAATGCTACCTGGCATGAGTTCAGTCACCCATAATGAGGAAGATCCAATGAATAAACAAATGAACTTTCCACAGGGAAAAAGCAGTAAATTTTATACTTAGTACTATATAAAGACCAAAAAATGTCAAAACAAGTCCTGAACAAGAATCAATATTGCAAAGAAATTCATGGAAGTAAAAAACAAGTGTACATGCACTGATAACTTCTACCCACAAGGCATTCTGATTTTAGCATAGACCTTAAATTGAAATTCTCTGCAGAAAAGATAAGCACAAATCTTTAAAATTGAAATTCTCAGTAGAAAACATAAATGTAAATCTGTTTTATAAAAACAAAAGTCCAAACCTTCGTGAAAATTAGTCTTCAACTTAAAAATGATAGTCTTTAACTTTTTAAAAGATTAAGATTTAATAGGAGATAAACATGTGATGGTCATCATTATACAAAACACACGTATGAAATCTTGAATTGGGTGTCAACATACCTTATATACAAACAGAGATATAAAAAATTGTGGTATATATGTATATTAAGAATTATGGGCTGGAGATGTGGCTCAAGCGTTAGCGCGCTCGCCTGGCATGCGCGGGGAGCTGGGTTCCATCCTCAGCACCACATAAAAATAAAATAAAGATGTTGTGTCCACTGAAAACTAAAAAATAAATATTAAAAAACTCTCTCTCTTTCTCACTCTCTTTTTTAAAAAAAGAAAAAGAATTATAATGCAAAAAAGTACAAATATAATGGCATAAATTGACATGAACATACTTTATATAGAGAGATACGAAAAACTGTGCTAAAAATAATAATAATAAAATCAATTTAAAAAAGAGATCAACAAATTCACTAATGATTTCAATCTGAGAAAGCTATAGTAGTTCACAGATGAAGACGTAATAAAGTTATTCATAACAACTAGGCTTCTACAAAGAAATTCGTATTTTGAAAAAATTTCAAAGGCATGGAGGTAGGAGCATTCAAAATACACTTAAGCAAAGGAAAAACTGCCATTTTATGCATTCACTCAAAAATTTCTTTGTTAAAAGTCAGTTATGTATCTTCACTGTCCTAAGAGCTAAATATATTGTAGTGACTGAATCTGATAAAAAATCTGCCCTGAGGAGTTTATTATCTAGAGATCACAGTAGACTATAATAAATAGTGAAAGAATTTAGGAGAAAAGTCTGGGGTCAGAGAACAGATAGTTTTTAATGCCAGATTAAGAAGTATTAAATAAATAGGAGGGTTTTTTATTCTGAAGTATTAAGTAATTACAAATAGAATTAATTTAATAGGTGATAAATGGGAGATACAAATAGAAGATAAGTGCCACTACTAAAAAAGCAGTGTTAAAATGGGAGAACTGTAAAGATGTAAAAAACAGCACACTACAGTAATGCAGCCACTTCAGTGTTTCTGGCAGCGCAATTAACAACTGCTAAACTGTGGAAGCAACCTAGATGCTGTTCAATAGATGAATGGATAAAGAAACTGTGGTACATATACACAATGGAATATTACTCATCATTAAAAGAGAATAAAATTATGGCATTTGCAGATAAATAGATGGAGTTAGAGAATATCATGCTAAGCAAAATAAGCCAATCTCAAAAAACCAATGGCTGAATGTTTTCTCTGATAAGTGAATTGTAATCCACATGGGGTGGGGTGGGGTGCATGAGATAAGTGGAGGAACTCTGGATGGGGCAATGGGGAGCGGGGAAGGGGGAAAAGAGGTAAGAAAGACAATGGAATGAGATGGACATCATTACCCTAGGTACATGTATGATTACATGAATGGTGTGACTTTACTTCATACACAACCAGAGCAGTGAAAAGTTTTGCTCCATTTGTGTACAATGAACTGAAGAGATTTCTGTTGTCATGTATAACTGATTAGAATAAATAAATAGATAGAAAGATAGATAGATAGATAAAGCAAGTAATACTGAAATACTAAAAAAGAGAGGGGAAAAGGTAGCAATGTAAGATATTAATGGACAGTTAACTAAACTGGCAAAGACAAACTGAAGCTTGTTATGCAGAGGGATGCAATATAGGTATAGAAGGTAAATACACATTTGGTTTTATTAGAAAGTCATTGTAAAAGGCAAAATTACATAAAGGATGAAAATATATATTTTGGCATTAGAACTGGCTTAGCCACATGTGGGGCTTGAGCAGCTTACTCTATAAATTTCAAAATCCTCATCTTTACCTGTCTACTGTGGATAACAACAGTATTTATTACACAGTGATAATTACGTTTGTTTAAATAAATGCTCATAAGGATGACTGATAGTATACACTGTCACATATAGACAATACTTATGACTATAATCATTGTCATAATTTTATGTAAATTGGGATAATGCTAGTATTCAGTATATATGATCTAAAAAGATATTCATAGAAAGTGATAGTTGCCTAAACTAAGACAGTGGACAACTGTAATGGAGAACAGGGATCAGAGAAGAAAGCTTTAAGAATATAATCCATAGGATTTGGGCAGGGAAGATAGAAGAGAAGGAGGGGCCCCCCAAATTATCACTGTATAGTAGGAGAAAGAGATGGTGGGAAAAAATGGTGAGCTTCTTTTCTCAATGTTGAGTGAAATATCCATGATGCTCAAATCTAAGGCTGCTCATCATAAGAAGAAAAAAAAAACACTTGCAGAACTGCAAAATGAAAAGAATCTATAGTGTGTAAAAATATATAACATAGAAGATACATTTTTTAAAAATAACGTGTCTTCAAGAGTTTTATCAAAGAAACAAAACAATACATACAAATTTTCTCTTATTTAATGTTGATAATCACTAATAGCACAAAATTAAGTCATCGTTCTTTATAGAAAATTCTTCAGTAAGCTGAAATTGTCCAAGGCCACTCTGGTGATTTGTTACAAGAACAAAACTTATAGAACCTAGGGGAGCAACAATTTAATACACCTCTGAGACAATTCCATAATTGTTTTACTAAAAATTCTTCTTTGTGAATTAAAAGCCAATTGTTCACTTTCAAAAGACAAATGGACTAAACTCTAAGCCAGAAACATATGTGATTAATTCCATGAAAAACAGAGCTTTTAGCTCCAAGAGAACTGCAAGTTAGAAATACTTCTAGTTTTCCTTTGAGACCTCCTCCAAATAACCTCCACACACCCCTACCTAAAAGGCATTTCATGATGACATCAACATGCCCATTTCAACACTGCAGTCAGCCATACCACAATGTTCACAACAGCAGTGTACATGTCAGACAACGCAATGATAAGCAGAATTATTACCTAGAGTTTCAGCTGATATAATTGGGTAGAATTCACAATCTAAAAATTGTTTCTAAAATATCTTTCCCTGAAAGGTTCTGATAATTTTTTTTTATATTTTAGTTATAGTGGGACACAATACGTTTATTTCACTTACTTATTTTTATGTGGTGCTGAGGATCGAACCCAGGGTCTCACACATGCAAGGCGATCACTCTACCACTAAGCCACAACCTCAGCCCAATAACAATTTTTAACTGCACCACTCCTTAAAGCCTGAAGAACACAAAGGTCAAAAGCATTCTTCAAGAACCTTAAGAAACAAGTAGGCCTGCATATTCTTTGTTCTTCTGCCAACTGTTCAATTCTTAATCTCCAGGAAGAATCTCTGAGCTTCAGGTTTCAGATTAAATGCTGATACAGGTGGTACCATTAATAGACAAATCAAGAATATGTACAATCCAGATGGAGAGGTTAAAATCCTCTGGACTCCTCTTTAGTCAAACTAAACATATAAAATCTATGTTTTAATTTTCTGGGGAATCACAAGATTTCCTTTTGTGTATGCCCTTGATAGAATTAATGAGAAAGGGAGAGAAAAGCATATGCTTAAATGCCTAGGGGCAACTATAACAAAGGAAGAAATTACAGTTTATTAATGCAATTCCAACACTCACAGCATATTGCTTGCTCTAAATACTCTAGAAAGAAAAGGCACTGCACAATCAAATCTCTGTAACTAACATGCTTACAGACTTTAAGATGGTAATATTTACCAACTAAATATTGGTCCAAATAGTAGCTAACACTTAGACATCTGCTTTAAAGAGAAGCATCCCTTCCACCTGCTTCTACAGGCCACAAAGATACACTCTAGTTAACATATTACTGACAGGATGATGAGAAAGCTCCTGTCAGATGCTGGCCAGCCGGGTGTTTGAGACAAAATGCACAGCCCCAGCTGACTAGTTAGAGAAAGTCTGGTGTGGTACAATTATAGAGGCATATGACAAGGCTTCATGCCTGACTGATTTGAGAACGGATGACATGACTTTAAACAGCAGTCTTCCCTACCTATGGTCACAAAACAGCAATAAGTCAACTGATACAACCTTGTAATACCATGATTTATTCCTTTGCTTTGAATATATGAGAGTCTGAGAGGATATTCTGCTAGGCTACCAAGATTCACTTGGGGCTTAAACATCTAAGGCCTGCCTACAGCATGCATAAAATCAATTTTCTAGTTCAGGATTATTGCAAACCATTTCATGTATACTTATTAATGTATAAATCAAAGAATAAAAACAAAGTTGATGATGTCCCTGTTTATTAAACTCAAACATGTAAAATTATAATAATTAATCCTAACACAATGCACACTTGAATAAATGGGAAGAAAACCTGTTAAAATCTTCAAGACATAATAACAGTCTTGATATTTTTGCTTAGATATTTTAAAACTAAATATTTTTATTTTAAATTTTATCTTTCACAAAAGTTAAAACTAATCATTCTTAATTACAAATAGCATCTGAAGAAAGGGTCCCCTTAAGTTAGTTGATTCCCTACCACTTTATTGCCATGAAAAAAAAAAAACTACAACAAGCTATAGTTTGACAAACATCACTTTAACATAATCAGAAAAATGTTATGGTTTTCAAGAGTAAACCACCAAGGCAAACAAACTGCTAAAATAATAGAATTGTGAATGTTAAGACACTTTAACTTATATGGGTTCTTATAATAATTGAGATTTTGGCTATATATATTTAAAAGATGATCAAAGGATGAAAAAATATTTGCATTAATATTAAGTTATAGTTCCTATGGTATGTAAAAAATACAAGAATGTAAAAATCTTAAAATCAAGTCAATTCTTTAGTGATAATTCTTTCTTTGGATATTTCAGCGATTTCATTAAGCTTTTCTTAAAAAATACTTTAGCTCTAATTTATATCATGACATTAATCCTTCATCCTAAATTTTACTATCCATGGAAGTTATAGCACATATATTTATAGGTACTATATATATCAGAGAATTGGTCAAGATAGATTCAAGTAAAGCAGCTTCTCCCACATTACAAGGGTAAGAAGATCATGAAAAACAGATTGAATTATATTTATTTTATCAGTTCAACTGCCCCAGAGAATGATCCAAAACAGAGCTGGTAACTTGCAGGTGACATCACCCAAAAGTTTTTAAGAACTGTCATAAACTGCTGATATTAAGTTGACCTTGAACATAGGAAACAACTCCCTACATAATACCAACCTTTAAAACAATACGTTTTAGTAAAATATTAAATTAAAGGATAGGCATGTTAATTTTTGCTCTAAACTACAAATCTAGGCTATTATAAAACTACAGTTAAGGGCTGGGGATGTGTCTCAAGCGGTAGCGTGCTCGCCTGGCATGCGTGCGGCCCGGGTTCGATCCTCAGCACCACATACAAAGATGTTGTGTCCACCGAGAACTAAAAAATAAATGTTAAAATTCTCTCTCTCTTTAAAAAAACCTAAACATTGAACATTTATTCTACATAGACATAATCTTAAGCACTTCAATTATGTGTTTGTGTCCATTAATTCTTATAGCAACCCTATGAGATTAAGATTGCAATTACTCTTGAAGAAACCAAGTCAGAAAGGTTACACATCCTCTAAGAGAGGGATAAAAATTAAAATAAAACAGAATATTTTTCAAAAACACGTGTTCAGATTTATTCCTACTGTGTTCTAAACGCAGCAGCTTACACTCCATTCACATAGATTATTTTTCTCAGATCTCTGCCTAAATTCTATCTCACTGGAGAGGCATTCCCTCCCACAACTACCTTACATAAAACCAAAACCTGGCTCTTGCCTTATCCTCTGTACACGCACACTCACTTTATCCTTTAACAAATAGTACTCAGCACTGTATGAAATAACAACTATTTATTTGTTCATCTGTTTATCTGTTTCACAAGAGTTGGATATAGGCACCAAGATTGCTTGAACTTTGTTTTGCTTTCTGTTGAATTCTTAGTATGTAGGAAAATATCTGATGCATAATATGTACCTAATAAATATTTGTTGCATGAATTAATCCTAATACAAATTAGTTCTTATAAAGTTAATCCTATAAAACAATTTGTACAATTATTTTAATCTTCATAAAATCAATATAAAAATATCCTTTATAATATTAATATCATGTTTAAAAATTAAGGAGGAAGAGGTGGACAGAGAATAAAGAATGGGTTCACTTCAGTGATAAGTTAAAAACAGTAGAAACTCAAATATATAAAATGTTATGGTTTAGATATGAGATAACCCCTGAATGCTCAAGTGTGAACCAATAAAGGAATGTTCAGAGGTCAAATGATTAGATTATGAGAGCTGTAACTTAATCAGTCAATTAATCCATTTATGGGTTAATAATTTGAATGGATTCATGGGTGGTAACCGTAGACAGAGAGGGCATGGGTGGAGGAAGTAGGTCACTGCTGGTGTGCTTTTGGGGATTATATTATCCATGATTTCTTGTTCTCAAGCACTTTCTCACATACCTGCATTCATTCTCATTCTCATTCTCTCTCCCCTCTCTCTCATATTTTCTCTCTCTCTCCTCCCTCTCTCTCCCTCCCCACCCCCCCTCTCTCCTTCCTGGCTTCATGAACTGAGCATCTTTCCTCTATCATGCCCTCTGCCATGATGTTTTGCCTTACCTCAGGCCCTGAACTATGGAATCAGCAGCCAACTATGGACTGAACCTCTGAAGCAGTGAGTCAAAGTACCATGTGATTCAGACTGAACATCTCAACATGTTTTAAAGATGTATAAGAAAAATATGACCTACATTACTGACCAGTACTTACTCTCTGATACTACCTCATCACTTTTTCACATTTACTCCTTTATATGCTCACATTTTTCAACATGTACAATGTATTTCAATTTGGGGAAAAGTGAGTTCATCAATATTAAATATTTAAAATCTCAAAATTTTACTTTTTCAATTGTAAAGCAAAAGAAATAAGCCAAAAGAGAATTAGGAAACCTAGTTTCTCATTAATATTTCTAGTTTTTTGGCCTTGGGATGACCATTTAATGTCTCTGAAAATACCTTGCTCATTATTAAATACTAAACAGATATCCCAAAGAAATAAAGAAATCCTAACCCTCATTCTACTTTTAGGTGCTAAAATATTATAAATTTTTTTATTTCTACTCTAGGAAAATAAAATATTAAAATTATGGTTTTATTTATTATCAAGTAAACAAATATGTGGAGAAGCAAACTCATGCAGTATTGAATATGGTTTTTAATATCTTACAGATTACTCAAAACTTTAAGTTTGTATTAACTAAAAAGTTGAAAAAAACATATTTTTATGCTTAATGCAGAATAAATTATGAAAACTAGTAAAATACATTTAAATTTTTTTCTGTGACCCAAGAAAATCCTCCTATTCTCACAGCCTTTACCACAGTAATGAAGACCTTCCAAAAGAACATTTTAGTGAGTGTCATAAAACCTGTGATTTATAAAAAATGCTACTTTGACTTTTAAGTTATTATCAGTCTGAAGAGCTCCTCCAAACCAGAACTATTATAGAATCTACTCCCAAACCACTACTTGGCAACAAAGATGAATCTACCTATTACCAGGTTAGGGTAGCAGCTATTATCATGGCCCCTTGATTTCTTTCAAGTAGCTCCAATGGAAAAAGCCATAAGTGAATAATAAAGATCTCATAATAGCTCTTAAGAATTCTTTATGTGGTAGAAGGTACTAAAATGAACTGTGGAGAGTTAAAAAGAGGAAAAAAAAAACTCTCATCTCCTGATAAGAAAAAATAATTAACCTGATTTAATGCATCTGAGAAAGCCTTCTATAAATCAGACTTTTGTACTTCAAGAGCCAGATTAAAACCATATATAAAAAAGTATGTAGATATTGTCTTATAAGTACACATAACACATTTCTAAATCTGCAGAGGTTTTTAGGTCTTTTTGTGAAACACTCAATACATGCTATTTAAAAGGAAAGTGTGAAGTACTTACAGTGCTTAATTTGCTAGAGGTAATAATGATGCGCCTTTCATGCAGCATACTGGCATACAGTTGCAGCATATTGTTCACATCCACAGCAACAAAATATTCTGTAAGATTTCTCTGTACAAGTGAAAAATAATTCTCAAGTTACAGCTTATGGTGAATATGAAGAAAAACATTAAAAGTATAAAAAGTTCAAAGGATGTTGTTATTAAAAGTGGCATTCATTAAAATAATTAAATTTAATACTATTCTGCTGCTACATGAAGCATGCAATATTCCATTATTATTGGAAGCATAACCCTCTCCACAAAAGTGTTTCTCAGAGGGTGATCAGAGGGTCGCATATTTCCCAGCCTCCCTCCCCCAACACCAAGTATTTGAAAAGAAGCTGATTTCCTGGGCCCCCACCAAACTACCGAATTATTATCTTCAGAGTATGGTCCTAAGAAACTGCTGTTTAAACATATACTCCTGATGATTCTTACAGTGATTTTTGAAAAACCACTGTTCCAGAATTCTCTGAGTCTTCTCATGTTTGTCATTCACTCTGCAGGCAAAAATCATTGTCCAATACACAAGACAACCAAAGGATAAGATGGATTTATAAGAAGTCCTTGATTCTTTATTAAGGAATATCCTTTGTTTGTACCACATGTCAGACTTGCTTTCTACCACTATAACCAAATGTATTTGGTGATATCCTAAATTGATTCCTTGATTTAACACTCTTATAAGATGTATCCTACATAAGAACAAAATTGGGATGAATTACATTGATTTTCAGATTCTCTCCTTGAAATTACTAATTTTTAGCTTTCTGTAATCAAATTTAAGCATATCAGAAAGCAATAAAGTAATGAAGAAACTTATTAAGATATGATAATAAATTGAAACTGTACTACCAGGTGGACTATGACCTGGAAGGATGAAACTTAGTTGGGCAAAAAGAAAAGAAATCCTGCTTTTTTTTTTTCAATTTTGAAAAGACAGAAACTTTATCAGAATAAACTGGTAGTCAGAGAAGAACATATCAGTAGAGACTATATATCAGTCAATGATGTTGAATTGATGGGCAGAGATCCATTTCCTGTTTTATTAAGGCCCACTTCACCTTCCACTTCAACACTGCATATACAAAGTTACATTCACAACATTAAATATTAATATTTTCCTATAATTTTAAAGATAGATAATTTTTAGATAGGGAATTATTTCACAACACAGAATGGTTCTTCATATTTCTGTCCTTTGTTTGTTCGTTTGTTTCCCCCTAAACAAGACTTTTTTGCTAAATAAAATGCTTTAAGGGAGATTTTAAAACTTTTATTCTCAGTGGCATTTCATTAGAATGTTTATTTCTCTAAAACTTTCAAAGTAATAGTCTTTAAAAATCCATGGTATTTGTTAATTGAAGCTATTAGTTGTCTGTTGGTAAATGTAAGAGAAAGGTGGAGAGGATAGAAGGTAGAAGAGAGTTACTTTGACTTTGTATTAGAAACTCTGCTGTGGAGGGGCCACAACCACATAAGCCAAGATATGGTCAGTTGTCCATGAGGTAAATATAGGAGGATGCCCTGTGCACAAGGTGCAGAGATCAAGACCCCACTATCTGTGATGGGCCTTGACACTTGAGGATCTATCTCAGGCCCATAGTAAGAGAAATAATGCTAAGTCTTTTCATAGGGGTTGTCTAAAAAAATCCTTTTAAATAGGGTTTCCCAGGATTCACCTCTACTAGAAACAGTTTTGATTAGATATTCTATTTTGAGTATTAGAATATTTACACTTGCCTTCTTTATTTTCACTCAGTAGGTTTGAAAACATTTGAAAAAAGAGTAGAATTCTTAGGTAAATAATAAGTATATTTGAACATATTTTTTCCAATTGATTTTCCCTTGACTTTTGATTGAATTATTTAGATTCAGTTCAACTTTCCAAGAGAAACTGAAGAAAAAGTATATAAGGGAATATTATATTTTCATAGTTATTTAAAAAAGCAAAAAATATTTGTTATTTCCACTTACCCATGTAAACTTTTCCATAAAATATTAATTTGTGACATTATAGAAACACAGACTACTTCTACTATTTAAGAGGCTCTTAAATGAAAAATTATTTAACAATAATTTTTTCACACAAGCAGTTAAGGCCAAAAAGAGTACATTACCAAAGATTTTTTACACATATACACACACCTCAACTTGATTCAGGGAAGCTCAGGACCTAACTGAATATGTAAGACCCTACCTAAGTGTTCTAAATGACGAAATACTTTCCCTCATATCATTTTTCTTAATTTTCTTTATCAACAATATATTAATTTGAACTCTAATTAAAATGCAAAATTAATTCATTTTTCCAATTTCTTATAATAAGCTTCATGAAATATATATTACTTTAAAATAAAACCAGGAAATCAAGTATAGGACACTTAGATTAGGACAGAGTCACAGACAAGAAATCTAAAATGCAGTGGTCAGTTCATTAAAGTAGCCATCTCCTGAGACACGTTCTCAGCTTTGTATAGGGAAGCAGAACCTAACAGAATGTTCATAACTAACTATTCCTCAGATAATTTTTCCCAATTTTCTTTATCAAGGACATATTAAGAAAGGTATAACAGGGCAGATGCATAAAGAGGAAAAGAATACAACACCATTATTGTTTATCTCTTCATTATTTCTCACAAATACAGACAGTTATAATGTATCTTATTTCTCTATGCAGGAATCCATAAGAGTGAGACCAAAATAAATAAAATTTGTAATATAAGTAATAAAAGTAAAAAACAGAAAACTTACACTCTCAGGTATTGTTGGGAGTCCAGTTACATCAGGGGCAATGAAGTAGGAATGCTAATCAGTAAAAATAAATCATGTAAGAAAAGAATTAAATTTTGGGATTAAAAATAAGAAAATTATTTAATTAATAAATGTCATGGACTGACACTCAAGATTTGTTGAATTTAAGAAACTCTTAAATTAAAGAGCAGGTTTATATAAATTTAACAATGACTTTTCAGTTAAGGCCAAAAAGAGTAAATTACCAAAGATTTTATACACATATACACATACCTCAACTTGATTCAGGGAAACTCAGGACCTAACTGAATGTGTAAGATCCTACCTACATGTTCTAAATGAAGAAATACTTTCCCTCATATCATTTTTCTTAATTTCTTTATCAACAACATATTAAGAAATGTATAACAGAACAAATAAAAAGGAAAAAGACATAAGACCATTATTCTTTATTTCTTCATTATTTCCCACAAATGCAGATATACTCATAATTATACTATTCTTCTGTGCAGGAACCCAAAATGTAAGTAAAAAAGTAGAGAACAAAGAAATTATACACATACACACACATATACACCTGTATGTATGTGTGTGTATACATATATATATATATAATTACGAGTATATATTCTTAAAACATATCTAATTTAGGTAGACTAGAGAAATAAAGCTTCTCCTCCCAAAAATATGTCAAAATATATTAAAATTCCAGAGTTTATAAGCTAAGTCACAATAAATCTCTTTGTAAAACACAGTTATTAAATGCTTAAATCTTAAAAATACAGTTGCTCATCACAAAATGACCTTCACACACCAAGTGAACAAGGATCAAATGCTATAATGTACCAAACAATACAATAGCTCACTGAAATATTTACATACAAAACATAGTATATATGCCTTCATATTTCCCACAATATTTACAAATATTTATAAAATCAAAGTGCAACTTAATCATCAAAAACTGTTTTATTTTCTGTTCATATTAAGTTCCAAATTATTTTAATATCTTGATTTAGTATCATCTTTATAATTAAAGACTCAGAAACTTTTCTAGGCAGTATTAGAGCACAATTAAACTAGAGAGAACAAGGCTGGTTAACACAGTCATAATGTATCATTTTCCATGGTGGAAAAATAATCTGAGATAAACCACAAGATAATCTTGTGACAAAAATTTCATGCTGTGAATGTGCTTTAAAATTGCTTTTTCTGAAGATGGAGAACATGCATATTTGGTCTCTATTAATTTTATTTGGATAGGTTTTCAATAACTATATTTGATAAGACCATGGTTTAAAAGATAGTATAAACAGAAAATATATTCGAAAAGATTACTTTTTTAAAGAGTAAGTCTACCATTTCCCATAGGACTGAGGTGAATTTTAAAGGCAAAGAAAAAGAAGCAACTTTTTTCCCAATTTCATAATTATTTTTAGAAGCCAATGTCTTTCAACTCACCGGTATTAGTGAGAGCTGATCTTTCAATACTTGCTCACTGGCAATAAATATTTCTTGATTCTTATAATACATAAGAAAAAATGAATATAGGGGAAACTTATGTAAAAGTGTTTTTGAGAGAAACTCATGCAGCTACATTATCCATTGATTATAAGTGTTATTTTAAATGCTGATTTGGTAATTCCATGCTAGAAAAAATCCTAAAGAAAGCATTTTTATATTGTGAGAGTAGAGAAAACTATGGTTATTTAATGATTTTGAAACACAGTTTCAAAAAAATCAATTTTTAGACATTTAACATCTCATAAAATCTGATATTCTAGTGACCACTAACCCACTTTCAAGAAAACTTCCATGATCATAAATTTTTAATCTGGCAACATAAAACTAAAATCTCTACTAGTAGTTGAAGATAAATGTTCTAATCCCAAAATTGTCCCTCATTAGCAGTGTGTAACACTGGGTACATTCTGTTATTAGAAGCAAATGAAATTTAAACATAGGTAACAAGTTATTTTACCAAATACTTGAGACTAGGTGTAGAAAATGTGAAAGATATCATAGGCTATTCAAAGACCTAATTTACCAAAATATATATAGAAAAAAAATATCAACATAAATAGCTATCAAGAAAATGCAAATCAAAACCAAAATGTGTTATCACCTCACCCCAGTTACAATGCTATTATCCAAAAGACAAAAAATAATAAGAGTTGTGGAGGGTATAAAGGGGAACTTTTATACATTGTTAGTGGAAACGTAAATTAGCACAACCATTATGGAAAACAATACAGAGGTTCTTCAAAAAATTAAAAATAGAAATGCCATATGATTCAGTATCCCCACTACTAGGTGTCTGGCCATAAGAAGGGAAACCAGAATGTCTTCACTCCCAGGTTCAATGCATCATTGTTCATAACATACCAGACATGGCATTAACCTCCCCATCTGACAATGAATGCATAGGTATTTTTAAATGATACATATATACAACAGAATATTCAGCAATAAGAAATGAAATTATGTCATTTGTGGCAACATGCATGAAAATAGAGCTTATTATCTTAAATGAAACAAGTCAGACACAGAAGGATATATAAGTGATTTAACTCATATTTGAAATCTAAAAATTTGTCATAGAAGCAGAGATCCCAAGTATAACTAACTGATTCTGATTTCATTGTCATATAATCTACACATACACAACACTGCATCCCATAAATAGGTAAAATTATTATATGTCAATTAAAGGGAAATAAATTTTCATAACTCTTTAGCAAAGTGTCAGAATCACTACAAACATAATACTTTCCAAGAAAGAGTTCTTTTTGGAAAACCAACGATTATTCTTTGTTTTGCTTGCACTTTCTGCTGCCTTTCTGCTGTATTGCCACTAACCATACACATTGCATTCTTTTGGCTTTCATGACCTATGAGTGTGAATTTCTCCCTATCTGCTCTTTCCTCTATTTTTTCCACTGGATTTCTTTTCTTCGTCCTCACAGTCTAATTGGGCAATTAGACCTTAGCCTCTTCTCCATATTCTCTACAGTATATTCTTCACAAAGCTACAACTATCTCTGCTGATGACTCTCAAATTTGATTAAAAATATCCAGGGTCTTCTTGGCTTTCCATCCCCAGTCTCTTTCCACTTTGGCAGTATCCAACAAAAGATGATGCAGACACAAGGCAGCAGAGATCACAGGAAAGAAAGAACACGTTGAGGTGTGTGCCAAGAGCTTCACAAAGGTGGAAACTGAGCTAGTCTAAATATAAACAGTCTCTAAATAAGATTCAGTGCAAAAGGAAAGCAAGATGTTCATTCAAGAAACTGGGCTAAACAATGTGACCACTGTAGGGAATGATTTAAGAAAAAATTGTGATACAGAACATGAAAAGTTAGAGTAAAATTAGGAATTGGATGGTCTAGAAAGCCTGGCCAAAAGTTCAAACAAATTCTGTATATAAAATGAGGAGTTGTTTTTCAGTAGTGGACTTTACAAGGTTTAAGACAGTTTAATTTGAAGAAAGAACTGGAAGGAAAGATTCTAAACTAAGGACAATCTGAAGTGCTTAGCACCTGAATGAGGGTGTGACAGTGAAAATGGAGTTAAGTAAGAAAAAAAAACTATTATTAAATTATAATATAAATATAATTTTATAAGGCAAGGAGAAAGTTGTTACCAAAGAAAGAATAATAATAATGATTTCCTTATCTTGCAAAAACACAAAATACCTATTACTATCTATATTTCAAATTACTTATCCTAGCAATTTTTCTTGCCTGGTAAAATTTTTTCTTGTTTGTTAATATGGAAGTTTACTATCATTGTGAAAGAAAAAAATCAATATAAATAAAATTCAACCTTCAGTTTCACATGCCAAAGTAATGGAGAATATTAATGAAAATATCCACATTTTGCTACCATGAACTTTGTTTTTAGTCTATTTTTAGATATAGATGGCATAGTTCATTAAAAAGTTTCAATAGTAAACAGGCTTGCTGTTTTGACAAACTCTAATGATACTTACATTATTTTGTGATTATATCAGAAGACATATTTCAGACTAAGGAAAGAACAAGAACTCTTCATCCAGTATTTTCATCCTACATGTCATTTGTGGCAATGTCATTTTCTATTCTTATTAACAATTGTTTTCATTTTAGGGGGACTAGTGATTTTATATACACATATACACACACACATTTTGTATGTACTCCTTTATTTATACATGACTTTCACCTGAAGTATGAATGATCATCACAACCATTCAGTTCATCAGATCATCACAACCTCACAGTTATTTTCAGTTCAAAATATTTTTAGTGCTTCAGTTTAATAACTACTAAAATACACAACTCAAATATATCAAGTTATGACAATTATAGCTCATCAAAAGGCTCAAAATTATCACCTACTAATCTTAGTCCTATCGCTAAAGCTTCTCCAGAAGCAGAAGCATAGGTGACATGGTAAATAATTTTTTAAAGTAACACTGTTCTTAAATGAGAAACTGCTAAGATTTCTTAAAGCATTTAGTGATTACTTACCACACTCAAAGTGACAGGAGTGTTTGCCTTTGGTACTGGGTGGTTATAGAGTGATTTGAGTGTTTCATTCAAATCATTTTCCTAGAACAGAAAAAAAATCAATTAATAAATGAAATATAGCAAGTAAATACAATCAAAATTACTCTAGTACATTACTAGTGGGAATGTTAAATGATGTAGCCACTGTGGAAAATGGTAGGATGGTTCCTCAAAAACTGAAATACAGAATTACTGGATTACCCAGCATTAACCCCTCTAGGTATACACCAAGAAAAACTGAGTATAAGATTGAAAGATGTGTATTTGTACAACTGTCTTCGTAAAAGCAAAGCCAAAAGGCAGATACAATCTGTGTCGACCAACAGTTGAATAAAACAACAGACTTCAGCATATATAGATATAATGGAAAGCCACCTTCAGTCTTTAAGAAGAAAGGAAATTCTGACACATGGTACAACATGGGTATCTTGAATATAAGGATAAATATTGTGTGATTCCACTTACATGAAGTACATAGAATCATAGTGGCAGATATAGTACAATGGTCATTTTCAGGAAAGAGGATAGAAGGAAATGGGTAGTTAAAGTCTAATGGGTATTAAGTTTCAGATTGGCAATATAAAAACTTCTAGAGATGTCTAGAATTGATGGATGTAGAATAATGTGGATATATTTAATGCCACAAAACTATATACTTACAATGGTTAAAATGATAACATTTTATGTTATGTATATTTTAACACAATAAAAATAAAATAAAAATATAGCTTACCAGTTCCTTAGCCAAGTAATCTGCCAGAGTATTTAGAAGCTTGTAATATACTTCAAACCACGGCAAGTAACTATGACAAAACAAATTATTTTAAATGTGCATTTGTATATACACGTCCACATATTTAAAATTTATAATCAGAAAAAGGCAGATTAAATAATCATTAAATTTATAATGTTTTGAGCAGACTGATCCTAAAAAACAGAAAAGAACTATACCTACATTCTATTCTCTTTACTGCTTCAGAAAAATTTTACACATTATCCACTATTGGTTCTCATAAAACAAATCACAAATCAAAGATCTATTTGAAAAATTGCCCATTAAACACTTTTTTTTAATATCAACGCATCTAAAAATAATCCTAGTTCATAGTAATAACTAAAAACACAGGATAAAAATTAACCATTGTAAAGATAATATTATATAAAAACTAATGTTAAAAAGCTTTTAAAATAATATATAATTACAGTCATGTGTCATTTAATTATGGAAATACATTCTGAGATATATGACCTTAGGCAATTTCCTTATGTGAGCACCACAGAATGTACTTATACTTGCTTGTCCTTATACAAGCAAGATGGCTTCAATGTCACTACTGTCACAATCTTATGGGATCACCATTGTACGGGTGGTCTGCCATTGACCTTCACATCATTATGCATCACATAACTATATTTCTTTTTAAATATTACTACAAAGAAAAAAATAATAGAATTATATGTTTACTCAGTTCTTCAGAAATGATGTTTAAGTAGGATGATAAATTTCAAAATAAATATTAATAGAAATATCAGAAAGACTAATTTAAAAATTTCAAAAAGTAATAATTGTTTTTAGATACCAAAATCAAAAATGACTTAAAGTCACTCTAATTCATTTTACTAGATGAAAGTGTAATTTTTTATGAAAGTTAAATACTAAATCCAAAAATCATCTGTATGCAATAAAATCTATATTATTATTAACAAATAAAAATACTAGTATATTTAAAATCGGTCCAAAGTTATTAATTTAACATTTATTACCATGTTTCATTTGCAAATGGAAAAAGAGTAAATCACAACAGTTTTGTTAATTATGAATTAACAAATACCCATTTTTTTTCTTCAAAGCATTAGTATAGTAAGCTACTTTTAAAGAGAAAACACTGTTATACTTCTACCAAACAATGGTCAGAGAAGAGAACATGCATAAAGCATATTAAAGATAAAATAATCAATGAACTAAGCTTAGACAAACAGTATTCTATTAGAATTTCCTCATAGAATATTTGCTTTACTAGTGATGATGAATGATGCTTTTTGAACCATGAATAACCTAAAGTCATAACAAAAGAGGAACAGTTAGGCAAACTACAGTACTTTTACTCAGCAGAATAATACAAAATTCTTTAAGATAATTACAGATAGTAACTAAAAACATGGAAAGTGCCAATAATGTTTAAATATATTTACACAACTTGTTAAAACTAACAAACTTAATAATGCATTTATCTGTGCCATTTGGAAATACTATTAAAATAGCAATAAATGAGTAAAAAGGGTATGAATTGATATGTACAAGGGAAACTTAAAAACCAGCAAGACAGTAGATGTTAAACCCACCTCTGCACATAGTATATTTCCAATTCACTTTACTACCATCTTCTTGAATGTAAATGAACAGTCCAACCACCCAAAACTTGATCAATACAGACACTAATGCATTTTTGTAATGAACAAATATAAAAGGATCTCCAAATAAATATAGACTATGAAAACAGCAGAAGAGAATTTCAAAACTTTCCTTAATATCCTTAGGAGCAGAATAAAGAATAAGATCTTATTAAACAAAACTAGATTTAAATTAAAAAAATGGAGGAAGAAATTATTATAGAACAAAAATAGAATTCTTGTTGGAAGTACTAAAAGCGCAAGAATTTTAAATCAATGGGAAGGTAGAAAGTACCATAAGAAAATCTCCCAGAAACTAGAATAAAAAGACAGATAGATAATAATGTTAAAACATCAGGGCATTATTAGTCTCATATATCATGTAGTTGACAAGTAGCAGCTATTTAAAAAAAAAAAGAAAAAAGGGAAGAAGTGAAAGTTTCTTTCTTGAAAATGAATGAAAAATTTCATAGAACTTCAGATCCAAGTTTCCTGATTAAAAGGGTGACTGAATAGCACAACAAATGAGCCAAACCAGAGCATCACCATGAAATTAAAGAAGAAGGATAGAAAAGTGATTAAGAGTTCCCAGTTACACAAAACAGGTAACATACAAAGGAGTCACATTCAAACTATCACTGTACCTCTCAAAAGCAATGTCTTCAAAATACGAAGTTAAATTTCATGTTCAGAGAAACTACCTGCAAAGTATGACCATAGAATAATACCATTCTCAATTGTGTAAGGACTCAAAAATTCTCCTAAGCCATCCTCAACAAAATAAGGGCAATTAAGAGGGAAGAATGCAGGGAGATACAGAAAACAAGAACTCCAAGACCATGGGAGTATAGAGAAGTCCAAGGATAAGAATTGTCCAAAAGCCTAGAAAGCAACCACTCCAGACCGAAATGAAAACAAAAGCTTCCTAAAGAAATGCTGGAATAGATGTTTGCAACAAGCATGCTGACAGCTTTGTGTGAGAATCTGAAAAAATTTGGAAAGGGATGTGACAAATCTGTGAAAGCTTTTGGGGAATCTGAAAATCAGAAATTAGTATTGACAACTGCAATTTTCATATTATTCAAGTCTTTAAGTCCTACTCTATTATATCTTTCATTTATTAAAAAACCCTAAATATTATTAAGTTATCAACTCAATAAAATGCAAATGAGTACATCAGTTTCTGAAAGAAATAATTTAATGGAGCTATCCTATCAAGACATACTATACTGTTAGAATGTAATTCTTTCATTTAAAATCATTTCATATTCACATTTCAACTTTTATTGGCCTGAAGAAGTGACTAGTTCAAGAAAAGTTCAATGTCACGTATTTCATACCTATACATTTAAATAAGACAAGCTCTAATTCTAACATACTCAAGAATCAGTTTGTTCCTATCCTGTTCTCAATGAGTTTTAGAAAAAGAATTTATTAATTTTAGGCAGTTATATATCTTACATTGTCATTTTTCATCTTATGTAAATAGTGTGAAACTTTATTTAACCTTATTCTTTTTTCTTAGTCCACTATAAAAGTGAAAAATACAATATAGATCCCATATAAGCTATTAAAAAGTAAGATGATCTTTTTCTCTCTAGACCATATACCTTAATGTTCTTTTAAATGTTCTGGTTTTCTCATCTACATACTTATTTTTCATTTGTTATAATTTCCTTTCAATATATGAAGCTTAATTAGAGCCCAACTTTTCATTAAGCAACTAATTTATACTGAAAAATATAATTTATGTGTAGGATTATTTATTTACTTGTTTTTGAAAGTGATAAATCCAGATAATAAAAAATATTTAAACTATCCATATTTAGTTTTACTTTTAAAAATTTTTAAATTCTCACGCTAGGCCTTCTATAGCTATATAATTATTATTGTTTTATAAATGTCTAAGAATACTTTTGCTGAATTTCGTCCTGGCACCATACTATGATTTCATCTAAAAATCAGACTATTTAAAAACCAGCTTTACCTTTATGGTATATTTTTCACAATCATCTTTCCTAACCCCAATATGCTTTATTATTTCTATTTAGGGTGTATTACTCAATAGTCAGTTATATATCCATCTGGGTATAGAGGCAGAAGCTAAGAATTACAGAATTTATGTGTTCAAATAGTTGAAAGGGCATAAAATTCTGAAAAAAAACAGTATAACAGTGTGATATTTCTGTGTTACCTTGTCTAGTTCTTATACTACTACTTTAATATCTATTATTTAACTAAAATAATACAAAGCAACTTATCCACTATTACAAGGATGCCAAATGGCAATCTTGGGATTAGAGTTCTAGTCAACCTGCATCCAGTTCATCATCCAATGTAGACATGTATTTCTAAAATAAATATCCAGCCCTTGAATAAATATGTCCAATGACTGAATGTTTTTTACATGGCTAAATAAACTGGACTAATTCTGGTATAATCTTAAATCAGCTAACTCATAATACCTAAATTTGTGTATCTCTATTAATGTTCAGAGCATTTCCTTTATATTTTAAACTCTCATTTGTTTAGATGTGCTAATGTCTCAGATTTATTTTATTTGGCTTTTTCTTCTAATGTTTTGGGTAACTAAACCAATTTAAATTTTTATACTGCTTTTGTTTTCACTGCTGTAGCTAAAAAGTTTGGGGGAAAAAAAAAACAGTCTAAAACAAGGTAGAAGATGCCTTCCCAAATAACTTAAATCTATTTAACACTCTAATGCTTAGACCTCATCACAAGATTCATAACTGCGTTAGCTAGCCAGCATTTTTCTGTACACATAATTTGTGAAAGAGTGAGACAGAATCAAACTTCTGTTTAAGCATGTCCTGATATGCCAGTACCATAGTATCACTATAAAGAACAGAGTGTAGTCACAGACAATGTGCTCTTTATGCACATACGCTGGTTCTCAGTGATATTATCTCCTTTTAAAGAGTATACATCATTCACAGCTTTTAATAAAAGCATAACTTTAGTGAAATTAATCCAAAACCCAGCCACATGTTCCTGAAGCATCAAGAAAGCAAGAACATTTTCCATTGCAAATATGCAAGCATCTAGAACACAGATTGTAAACTGGCTATCTGCAGGCTGCAACCAGCCAGCCCATGGCCATATTCTGTGTGATCATCACAGTCCCGGAGTAGTGGCTGTTGTTTAATTGAGTAACTTGTCAATTTCTAAATCTCAGATAATTCACTTCAACATCTCAATTTCTGTTCCTATAAAAATCAAAAGAACTGGCACTACTAGACACTCATTTTTCACTCTGTTACAAATGCCTAAAGCTGAATATTGACTTCTGTCTTTATATGCGTCGTATGTTATTCAGATCACCAAACTTATGTCCATAGTTAGGAACCTAACCTACTTTTCTCATTTGAGTCACCAACCTGGTCCTTGCAGGTAACTGAATTCACAATGCCTGATACAAAGTAACCACTCAACAAGAAATCCTACTGTTCAATTTCCTTACTGACAAGAAAACAGTCCAGGGTACATAAAGTAGTATAATAACGCCAATACTTTTGAGTAGATTCCATTTCACACTTTAAATCAAAATATGTGGAGAAAAATAACATCCTTTTTTAAAAAGGAAACTATGCCCAAAACTTTTGATCTGAATATAACACACACATATACAGAAAATGAGTACTGTAAATTATAAACTTACATTGTGAGAGCTAAGAAATGTTATTCCCATATCTTTATTTTTGTGGTTTCTGAGGAAATTCTCAAATAATATATGTTGAAAGAAATAATTTTAACTAATCTATTAGCTCTTAAACTGATTATCATTAATATTTTTTCATTAAATCTTATACATCCAAAGATATTCAAAATGTTTTTCACAATCAACCTAAAAATCCTAGAAGTTAAAAAACTTACTCAACATATTGTAAAGACTATTTTAAAACAGATCATGTAATTTCTTTAATAGTCAATGTGACTTTCATAGTATTGCAAATATATACAAAATGAAAAACAAATACATTAAAACTAATTATTTTGAAACAAAAGACAGGAGGAATTTAAAGTTTAATTGTAAGATTATTAATTTTCTTTAAAGACTTATGACAAAAGATAGGTATGATTTTGTGTGTGCCTGTGGTGTATGTATTTATGAGTGTGTGTGTGTGCGTGTGTGTGTGTGTGTGAGAGAGAGAGAGAGAGAGAGAGGAGAGAGAAAGAGAGAGTCCATTTTGTGGCACAGGAGGACTCCCACCATAGAGCTGATAAAACTTTTACATTCCAAAGTCAAAGGTTAAATAAAGGAAAGGAAATGTTTTTTGTCAAATAGTCAGGTAACCACTAACGGTCTGAGTGATCAGCCGGAACCTAACTTATAGTAATCAAATAAAACTAAGGAAACTGCCTTTCCGTAGAAAAACGTCTAATGTCTAGAGGCTGTTTTTCTGTCTGGAAAATTGACACAAAATGTGTAAAATTGAAACATTCTGCTTCTAAGGGATTTGCCCAAAGGAAGAGTGTGAAAGCTTGGAGTTTGGTATGAGTTAAATGGGACAAGGGGAACTACAAAGGCCCTAAACATAAATCTGTCTTTCTTATTAAGAGTATTTCATTTTGAACACTTGGCAACAATTTTATAGTCATAAAATTATGTTAATCAAATTAAGAAAAAAAGTTATTTCTTGCATTTTTGCTAGCCTATTAAAAACAATCCTAAATAAAAATAATGGTAAGATTTAAATTATTAATATGTCAGAAAAATAACTAAAGCATATTACAGTGGCTCAAAATTAAATATCAACTTTTATATTACATAGGCCTAAATTCTAATTTTTCTTCTAAAATGTGAACAAAATGAGTACAATTTAAAAAATACTAAATTCTAAGTTTTATAATAGTGTATGTATAGGAGGAAAAGAGTGCATAGTTTTTTTATAGCACTGTGTACAAATTATCCCACTTAGAACTTGAACATAAATCTAAATTATTTTAAATCTCATAATAGCATGATCCAGGAGAAAAGTAGCTTTAATGTATTGGATATAAATTTCTAACTTAAACTCCAAGAATTATTTTTTAAAATAATGCCTATAAGTCACTTAGCAGAGAATGTGGCTACAGCAAACAAACACTACATGATGCTGCTAATTCGCTGTCATCATGAAAATTTTCATTAATTTAAGAGTCCCTGCTACTCAAAAAGTCAACCATCAAAGTTGTTTTCTGCTTGCACTAATGAAAATTTTGTGTCAATTTGCAGTGGTTTATTTTACTTTGCAATAAAGTATCTTAAAATTCCTTATATATGTAGGTAGGTAGATAGGTAGATAGATGTATCATTTTATTATAACTACTTTAAAGGTCCTAAAACATTTCTAACTGTTCAATATCAACAAAATATCAAGAGTCATTTATAAATATTTTTCTTTTAGAATTTTTAGATCACTAAAACACAAATTTACACATTATGGGGTAACAACATAAATGAGAATATGGGGGAGACATATTTGATAACAACAGAAAAATTCAGAGTTCATGTTATTGTAGAAATGACAAGAAAAACAACAATTAATTCTACCCAAGAATCTTAATTCATTTGCTATTGAGTATGAATAATAATAAATGAATAATCAAACCAATGTCTCTCACAATATAACACTTAGAGATGCAGTATGATTCAATATAAATGCATTAATACTGTACCAAATGACAGCTTCAAGGACAAGGTATTAAATGTTAACATTCAAAAGTCTTCAAAACTCTTTTATACTACATCTTAAGCATAATGTCAAATGAGCATTGTTAAAAGGGGGAAAATAGGAAATAAAATTTAGTATTTTATATTAGCATTTATCTAACCATCTCATAAAATATTATGTTTTACATTGAAATTACAGAAAAGCACTAATATCAGACTCTAAGATTGTCACAGTCACAACATCAGCAATAGTTTTTTCTTTCCAAGGTTATTCTTTTACATCTTCACATTTCTGGAGTATAGGAAAAAATCTCCCCCTTCCCATTTTAATTCTGTTACACTGCCATGATCAACTTGCTGACTATACTGAAATACATTAATAAGATAGTTATTTTATCAGGGAAAAGATGATTTTTAAAAAAGATAATTTTTAACATATTATCTATAGTTTCATACTTATAGTTTATTATCTGTAAAATGTTGGAAGCTCAAAATTTCAGAAAAAAACAATTGAAATGATTTTTTCATATTGCAAAAAAAGATAAACTCTAAAGTGTTTAATAAACAAGGAAGAAGATATCCTTCTAGACTTTTTGATAAGAATATGCACTCATAGACTAATATACTATAATTTGTCATAGATTAGCTACTTCTTAAAATACATATTCAAATACATACATATGATATGTTCTTTATAAACATAGAACATACAGTCTCATAAACATTACTTTGAAAATTTTCATCATTTTGCAATAAATCTCCAAGAAATGTTCATGAACATTTCTCCAAGTCAGGATGTAGATTTGTGTTTAATTTTGCCTAGCAATTAAATAACATTCCTTGTATTAAGCCATTCACTCATTTGTTCTACAAGTATCTATTATATCTACTAAGCATTCATATATGCTAGGCACTGCTGCCAACAGTGGGAGTATGTCAAAACTCTCTGTGCTTTTGGAGGTAGCATAAGGAATTCTGGCATAGAATGGAGGCTGGGAAATGCACCATAAAGTACTTAGTCAAGTTCTGTTGAAGAATATTCATCCTGTGGTCATCAAATGTTTTATTTTTATTATTATTTAAATTGTATATAAATGATGTGTGTTAATCATGTAAATATCATGTTTTTTTTTTTAAAGAGAGAGAGAGTGATAGAAAGAGAAAGGGGGGAATTTTTTTTAATATTTGTTTTTTAGTTTTCGGCGGACACAACATCTTTGTATGTGGTGCAGAGGATGGAACCTGGGCCGCACACATGCCTGGAAGCGCGCTACCGCTTGAGCCACATCCCAGCCCCTAAATATCATGTTTTGAAGTATACAAGTATTGTGAAATGACAAGATCCAACTAATTAGCACATAAAATGTATGTTAACTCAAGCTTATTAAGAATATATTTTTTCAATTCTACTGATCTAAATATGCTCTTTTTTTACTTTCAGTATGGCTAAGCAGCAGTCATAAGTGTACTACTCACATTTACTCTGAGTTATTCAGATACTTATTTCTCTACTGATTTCTTTTTCTTATTAATTTTTAAGTATTTAATATATTATGACTATTAAACCCTGTTATAATGGTTATAAATTTATTTCTACCAGTTTATTACTTATATTTTAAGTTTCCTTATTATATTTGTCACCAAACAAAAATATTCATCATCATCACATGGGCAACTGCACCTATTTTTCAGGTTTCAGCAATCCAGGTTAGGTACATAAAAGCTCTCACCACCACAGTAATATTTTTAAAGTCAGCAGTATTTTTTCTAGTATATTTATAGTTTCATCATTCCTTTCAACAATTATAAAGTGGCAGAGGATGATCCAACCAGGTAGACAAACCAAAACCAAGAACACTATTAGTCCTCTAGCTATATAGCACTTAAAGAGATTTGCCAAAATTATTTTCCAAGAGAGAATGCTGACTACTTACAGATAGATATTTACCCATCCACAACAACTTTCTGAATAATTTGCTTAATTCTACTATAGTTGAATTCCCTGTTTACTGTTAAAACTAAACTATTATCTGACTACTCTAAATAACTGTTCTCAAAGGACGCTCTAGGCCTGCTAACTTTCAGACAGATTAAGATATGCCATTAAAATGTCAAACAGGAAATATTTTCCTAAGTTACAAAGAAAAAATAAGGAGGAGGATAGAATTTTCACAATTTAAAATTTTTCTCTGTGATTATTTTCATAGAGCTTTTACATATATTTCACATCTACCAAAAAGCACTGTCAAATGACCTAAAAAAGTCATCACATATAAAAGGAATAATTTTAATAAAAGATAAAATAATGAACAATGCTTATGTGACAGGTTATCTTGATTGACAAATATGATTTAACTTTTGATATTTTATTGTATTTATGTAAACATTTTTTTGGCGATAACACTTCTCCTAACACTTAAAGAATACTTCAACATTCAGGTGTTCTTTGCATAAACAAGTTTGAGAACCACAAAAAAAAAAATAACTTGATTACTGTGTTTTAGAATCTGTTCCTACAAATGAATGAAAACTGGAATGCAGATATGGAGACTGTACTCATGTTACAGTCATTTAACAAATAGTCATAGTTTATATTTTATGTAAATATTCTGAAGTAACGATGGCTTTACTAAATTTAAATGCTACATGCAAATTTATTTCTGATTCATGAGGACACACTGCAGGAATGCTTGCCTTTAAAACCCCTCCTCCTCAATAGCCAGCAACTCAAATTTGAGGTCCACAGGCCAGAGACACAGTCTACCTACTAACTCTAGGCCCATCAGGAAAGTTATTGAGACAGAACAGGTGAGAACTATGGAAACTAGCAAGATAATTACAGAACTAAAAATCTGACATGCAGTTTCAGCTTATTGCTGCCATTGGGGAGTAAAGGACTGTAATTAGCAGACATTCCCATTTCTCAAAAGGAATTAGAAATATAAATTTTATACAAAGCGTCCTAAAATTTATAAGGTTAACAACATCTTTTAAAATTTTTAAAACACCCAGTGGCCAAACAAAAACCTTTAACTTCTGCCCCATCACAATTTTGCAACCTTTGCTTTAAAACAGCAATTCATCTCAAATACTCTGAAGTTGTGGTTCAATGACAGAAAAGGGCACACATTAGTTTACTTGAATTTTTTGTATCCTCTTTAATATGTAAAACTCACATATTATTTGAACTCATATCTTAATATTTAATTTTTAAAAATAAATCCACAAAACCTTATGTTTAAAAAAGTAAAGGTCTTTGAAGAAAAATTTGACTATGGTACTGGTAAATCTTTACACATAACTGATTTTGTATGTAGGAAGTAAGAAAAATTATTGTTCCACTTATTCAGATTTAGAAAAAAAGAGTTAAGAAAAACAAGAGGTTTACTGTTTTTGCTTTGTCGTAACAAAATAAAGAATAACACAGTTAGTCTATCCTGCAATCAATTTTTCTACTACAATTACTTACCTAAGGATGCATAAACAAATTTTGCCTCCTGATGTGAGTCTGCAGAACCCAAATCTTTGTTTACTTTCAATGTCTGTCAGTACAAAGGTAAAGTGCTGTCCAACTTGATTTTGGGATACCCTAAAATATAGTAAAAGTATGAAACAGTAAGCCCAGTATTTTTATTTTCCAAAAGAAAGACAAAGGCAAGAATATATCTATATGTGGCATTGGTTTCATCTATCCCATCAGTTGGGTTTTTTATTATTTTTTAAAATTTATATATGAAAGTAGAATGCATTACAATTCTTATTACACATATAGAGCACAATTTTTCGTATCTCCCATCAGTTGGTTCTTAAAGCTGGAACTGTCTTCTAAAACTAGAATGAGTGTGAAATGTGTAAACTCACTCATGAGTCAAACATCAAGATAAATTGTAATACCTCATAGACTGAACCAATTGAGCATATGCTAATCCCTTACCAGGAAATCATAAGACAATTTGTTCTAACTTGTCATAAGACTAGAAGTCCTCAGAAAATATTTGTAAATTATGAAATAACTGTTGCTGAAACTGTAGAAGAAGCTACATGTGATGACTGAGTTCTTGTGCTCAACTCTATTTTCCCAGTCTGCTTTATCCAATATTAATTGCTTATATAGCAAATCACACTGCTCCAAAATCTAAGGGCAACCACTGCCCACTCTTTAAAAATTGTTTCTTTTGTTAACATTCTCAACCAATAAACTATCACAACAAACAGTGTTTTAGAGCTATCGATGTACCAAGGAATAAATTTTCAGGTAAAAAATAAGAATATGGCATCTCCAAAGGAGCATACTGCTAAGCTGTAAATAATTTTAGCTAATTACTATCATAACACTATAATATGTGTTACACTGGGGTTTAAGTAACAGTATAAACCATTAGATAAAATCCTTACTACTAAAATATATGAATATACTTTCAGATACTAGATATAACCTTAACATTACATGACTAATTGAACATTTGATGCTCTGTCCCAAAATTTAAAAATCCATTATTCCTTAACTTTGGTTCTAAAACAGCCATAGTGATTGTAGAAAAGAAAATAAATTATTACCAATGGACCAATACTATAAACTATTTTGTCAGAAAATACTGAATTTCAAGTGCTAGATATTTAAGAAACATACATTAAAGTGGGCAATTTTTTTAAACTTATATTCTTCAAATAAAACTTCCGCTGACTAATGTGTCCTCTAGTGCTCAAAGTTTATGATATCCTTTCACAACTTTTCTTCCTTTTTTTTCATTCTTCCTATTGATTTGAAAATTTTAACTTTGGGGAAGTGAGGGAGGACAACTGAGTCCCCAGGTGTGAGGTAAAACAAGGAGTAGCATTCATCAATAATACTTATTATTATCAATTATCCCATCATCAGAAGGGCTCTATCTTTAATATAGTCTCACTCATCCTTAGGAAAATATTTTCCTTAAATAAATTTTTCTTAAAACTTTTCACATCACACACTTAAGAAAACTGATAATAGGGTGTGAAAGGTACATAAAAAACAATAAATGATCTGTTATCATGCTCAAAGGAATATAACTCTATTAAATTCCCACTACATACAAGTAGTTCATTCAATATTTGTTCAGTAAAATACAAACAAAAGATTTCAAAAACTGCTAGAAAAGTTTTTGGAGTCTTCCATAATACTGTACTGTTTCTATGAAGCTACACTTGGGAGACAACTAGCCATGAGTATTACAACATCATACAGATGGTCTTTTCAATTAGGATGAAACGAGAACATATACACCTAATTTGAAAAGACACAATTCAAAGGCTCTGATCAAGGACATTTCTTTTATTCTGCTAGTGCTTACAATGTATACCTGAAGAATAAATGGAAGAAATACAACCTATTGGCAATACTACTTTAAGATTTCTCCTAACTCACACCACAATGGAGAAAGTAAAAGATATAATAATCAAGCTTCTTTGTTCCAATATTATTTAACTTTGAATTTCTAGTCTCCACTGTTTCTCTAGAAACAATGAAAACATGTTTCATTTTATCAAAAAAAGCACATGAAATCATTTTAAAATATGCACTAAGATGAGCTAAAATTATTTTAAATAGTGGCTCATACCGTACCTTTCAACGTCAAAGGGGAAACAGAACTTTGGCACGCTCTGTAGTACTTCCTACAAATGCAAATTAAAAGAAGAAACAAGAAGCTTTAGAATGTTTTTTAAAGGTGCAGTTAAAATGCTGAGACATTTTCTAGGGGGAAAAAAAAGTTTGCTGGGTTTTTTTCCCCCTGAAGAAAAATAGCACAGGTTCCTAGACTAAAATAATTGATTATTAAAAAGGAATTAAGTTTGTGCTTTGGCAGATTGCACTGACAATGCCACGGAAGCCCCAGGAGGGAAAGGCCTGGCCTGAAGGGTATTAACACCCTTCACATCCCGCTGGGATTCCCTTCAACAAGGCCATATGGATTTTACAGGAAGCACCGCACCATATGGGTAAGCTACGTCTGCTGCTACTTGTACCACAGACTAGCCATAGGGACTTCTGACAGATCCTGGCTCAAAAATATAAATGTTGTTTCAATTAAAATGCAGGCAGAGAAAAGGGAATGAAGTTGGCAGCGGAATGAATCACTGAGAGGTGTTACAATTCTACATGTCCCATACTCAAATGGTTTAACAATGAAAAAATTTTCTATAGAAAAAAATCATAACACTTGGAACTAAGTTTTATCTTAAATAATGAATGTATATCTATAAGCAAACCTTTATATTAAACTATAACATATATTCTGGGAGCTTTCATTTAAAAATTGCTTCATATTAAAATCAATGTTTTATGTAGCATAGAAATAATCTGATTTTGAAACCTTCAATGATTTTGTACTAAAAATAATTTTTTAAAATTTCAGAAATCACAAGTTTTAACAATTATTAACAGAATGCAAAACACTGTCAGGAAGAAAGGAAGAAAGGAAGAAAGGAAAGAAGGAAGGAAGGAAGGAAGGAAGGAAGGAAGGAAGGAAGGAAGGAAGGAAGGAAGGAATGAATGAATCTCACTAGATCTGAAAATTTACTTCAAATTAACTGACTCAAAAGCTAAACTTCAGAATTGAAGACAATATCATACAAGTTCAAAGCCCTGGTGATTTTAGAAAACAAAGCAAAGATGTATGAGGCTATTTCCTATTAAAAAGGGGGAGAAAAGCAAATATCTTCATCATTCCCAATAAAAATACTTTAACAACCACCTCTTCAGCAATAAAACTAATACCCTGTGAAATCATCAATATCAAATTTTTAAACCCAACATATAAATATAGTGCTGAGTAGAATGTCTTGAATTCTCTCAAAGTGTACACTGCAAGAGAATAACAATAATAAAACATTGTAGAATTCCTATATCAAGATCTAAGAAAGCTCCAAGAGCCGTAACTCACGGAAGCAAAAAAGAAATGCCTGGTGTGAAAAAACAGTACACTTCTACCCTTAAGGGCATTGTACCCAGGCTTCCTTATGAGCATGGACCTTTAAACGCAAGAGCACAGGCCCCATATCTGGAGAAAGCTATTTTACTACTGATAATATATTTTTAAACTTAATTACAGGAGTCACCAAACTGGAAGTAGATTACTAAAAAATAGTTCATCACAAATAAGAATAGTTTATTTTTACTTGACTGTTGCTTAATCTTTATCTTGTGCTGCATCAAGTGAAGCCATTCAATTTACTACAGACATGAACATTATTCAGATATCCTCCTACAAAACTGCATATGTAATTTCTATAATAGTCTAAATCCAGTGTCCACCTATAAAATATCCAAATTAGTCATATATGTCACATCAATGTTAAGACTCAAATTAAGAAGGAAGCTTCTCAGTTGCTCAGTCTTTCACACCACCCCCCTCCTTTTTTCCAAAAGCAACACACATGCACACACTTCTGCAAAACAGCCTCAGCTCGCTTCCCAACTGGCAGAAGCATCCCTCAGGGGACAAGTCTTTAAACCTCCGCACTCTTTAAAATTCAACCAGCCAGCAGGTCTATAGACTAGTGTATAAACAGTATAGACAAAAAAATCCTCTCTCAGCTTATGTCAGTGACAAAGCAGCTCAGCAGTTGACTGTTTCTCCCCTGACAGTATAAGCAGGGTTTACACAGATCAATAGCTGGAAGTCCTACCTAGCTCCCAGGGCTCGGTTTTCTTCCTTAATTACAGGTGCTATTCAAACTGAAGTTGTAAAAGAAAAGAAAGAGAGTTGGAGGGAGGAATAAATATTCAAACAGTTTTTTCAACGCTTTTAGCAATAGCGCTAATTGAAAATTTTATTTCTACATTTATTGGGGAAAATGCTCATAAATGGCTGATACTTCCACCACACAGTTTTTAATATGACACATATGCATGCACACACAATTCTAGATTTGCATTCACAGATTACATGAAAGGTTTAAGGCAATGCTTTCTAGAAGTTATCAGTTTCCTGTTTCTACAGGATTTCATTTTTTTTTTAATTTCCTTAGCCAATTTCCTTATTTGGAAGTTCCAGAACTCCTAACTCTCCTGAATATATTATTCTTATATAAAAGAACATATCAGCTAACACATATCAAATGATAAAAACAGAAATAACAAAAGGAACAGAACAGAATACAAAAATATGCATAGTAAAATACAAGCAGCAATAATAAATGTCTGTTTAAATCTTAAAAACAAGACATCTATTATCATATTAATGACTGTAGACAAGGGCTAATGAAAATTTATATATTTCTTGGTCCTATATCAATCTTATAAAAGAGAAGAGAATTAACTGATAGTGCTAGCTTTTTATTCTATGAGGTTACCATTTAACATTACAAATTGATCAAGTAAAAACAAGCTGAATTTCAGAAAGAATTCGCCTTTTAAAAAAAACAGTAAGTTCCATAACTACAAAGGTATCAGAATTTCTCTGGGGGAAAAAAAAAAAGAAAAACTAACACGAAATGAGATTTTTCATTGTGGATATCAGTAATCATTTTTTCTTCCTCCTCAACCACTTCGACTCCTACTCTATATTGAAATACTAGTGTTCTCTGAAGTTCCATATTTTTCTCTTCCCTACTCATTAAGGAGTATTCTGCACCTTATCTATACCTAGGGTTTCAAAACTACAACTACTCTTCATCTTATACTTTGGACATATCTTTGAACTCCAGGACTATATGCCTACCAACTTTCTGGTATCACTTTCCAGATAGTCCCAGATACCTCACATTATGTACAAAACAAGTTGTTTTTTGAGTTATATAGTGCTTTTTATCTAGAATGACAGCACCATCTACCCAGTTACCTAAGCCTAAAACATGGTAGTCATCTAGACACCTCTTTTTTCCTTGGCCTCTCCATATAAACGATCATTCACCAAATCCTTTAATTCAGTTTCATAACTTATTCCAAAAGTTCTCAATGGGGGGGAAAGTATTAGAAGGAAGATGAGAACAGAATCACTTATGTTTTTCAAAACACATTTGATTACTTATACTGCAATCCCCCAAGGGTCCTGAGTTTTTTGCTTCAGTTTGAATAGCATCTACAGTTAAGGAATAGAAATAACTTTATCAGCTAAGAGTATTTAACACATATATAAACAGAGAGACAAGGCAGACTTGTTCAAGGACTGTTTAATTCAACATCATCCTCAAGGACTCCTTCTGCTACGCTGTGCTGAGTCTCCTAGCTTTGTCCTCAACTACCTCTCTACTCATGGTCACTGAACAAGCTAGCAAAGTTCAGAACATCACACTAAGACACAATGGCAATATAGCAGTATGCAGTGTTTAATATCAGTAAGGAAACCTTTCCCCACCCCTGACTTTCCCATTGTATCTAATTAGCCACAGGGTTACCAATCACCCTAAACTAATCACTGACAAGAGCACTAGCTACCTATGATCAGTTTTGCCTTAGACTGGTCAGAGAAAAAGTCAGAATTCAGACCCCTCACATTCTAACAACTATGACACATGTAACTATAAAGAAGTTTGGGTGAAGCAACATTTTTTTCCAAAGAATCCTGAAAATCAAATTCATCAAATAATAAAATTTTCACTAAAGTTCTCAAGAAAAATATATCACAATGTTATAAAAGGACAGTTTTCAAATATCCATGATTTTATTTACATGAATAACACTTTCAGAATAATTTTGCAAAAACAAAAGGTTCACTTGTCAAATTAATTACATTTTTCACAAAGGCCATAGATTTCTAAAAAGATGACTGCTTAACTTTAAGTACTATCTTTCCATATAAATGAGAATAAACACCATGTATTCCTTCAATCTATATGTGTTTTATATAAGAGAGTAATAAGGTTTTTTTTTTTTCTTCTTCTTCTTAAAGGAAACATTTACTGAGCGACACAGCCATGAGCAGGTTGCATAATGCAGAACTGAAATTCCCAAACACTGCACTGAAATGTTTCAGGGCATAATAGCGAACTATCAGGGACACTACCAGATATTTAAATTTTCCAGGAAAACATACACACACAGTTTTAATAAAAAGGTGATTATTTACTTTTTTTTCTTTTTCTTTGTAGTGTTAGGGATCAAACCCAGCACCCTGTACATAATGAGCAAGTGCTCTACCACTGAGCTACATATACCCTCAGCCTCCTAACTGAGTGATTAAATAAATTAGAAATGCATTTATCAAAACTTTTTGATGAATTTTATTATTAATAAATTAAAATAACTGCCATTGGGCTGAGGATGTAGCTCAGTTGGTAGAGTGCTTGCCTTGCAAGTACAAGGCCCTGGGTTCAATCCCCAGTACCACAAAAACAAAACAAAACAAAACAAAACAAAAAATAACTGCCTTGAAGCAAATACAATTATTTTTAAAACTGCTAAGAAATACAAATTTCAAAAATTTTAATTCTATATGTATCAGTCTTAGGTGATAAGATCTACTCAGTCTCCTATCACTTCAGTTTGATCTAATGCTAATGAAATAGCCCAGATCCAATGCAGGAGACTGGGTGTGGTGGTACACACCTGTAATTCCAGTGATAGGCTAAGGATGAGACAGGAGCATCACAAGTTGGAGGCCAGCAATTTAGCAAGATTCTCAGTAACTTAGAGAGACCATGTCTCAAAATAAAAAAATTAAAAGGGCTGGAGATGTAATTAAGAAGTAAAGCACCCCTGGGTTCTATCCTCAGTTCCCCCACCCAAAAGGCAGTGCACAGTGACAATACAAAATGTACCTATACACACACACATACACACAAAAAAAAATGTTTACTTTTGCTAATTTAATAAAAAGAAACATTTTAAAAGCATGAAAGGATACGTAAAACAAATGGGTTTCAGAGTTTTCTTGTAATAACTTCCACTACAAACTGCCTTTAACCCATTACAAACCATTTTTCCTATACAGAATTGATAACTTGAGACTTAATGAGATAAATTTTTATCCCTCACTTTTAAGCAAGGATTTGAACAGCATTACCCAACTCTATGAAAAAGCCATTTAGGAAGGCATCCTTTCTTTTTCCATAATGACAATGGAACTTCACACCCTCTCAGACTAATGTAACTACTCTTTGCTTCATTCATTCCTATTGTAACTAGTAACATCTTTAGATTGAGTGAAATAAATTTTAAAAAAATAGATACTTCCCATAATATTTAAATGCATTTGTAGATACTAGGGTATTTTAAAGTGAGTATCAACCAATTATTTAGGTCAAGACAAGTTGGAGTAATATAAGTTTGAAGATGCTTCAAGTTTTCTAAACAAATGAGTTTTATATAAGTCAATTTATCCACCCACAAATCAATGCTGTGATGGGTAAAAAAAAAATTCGATTCATGATTTTCAGAAGTGGGAAAACTCAAGATTAGATTATGAGATAAGACAGGCATGCACACCAGTATATATACAAGGTGACTTCTCTTCTTTTGTTTTTTTGTTTGTTTTTTTATGGTGCTGGGGATTGAACTCAGGGCCTTGTATGTGCAAGGCAAGCACTCTACCAACTGAGCTCCCCAAGGTGACTTGTTAGAGTGATTCAGTGGACACTGCTTTGGAGTCAAACAGCTAACACCTAAACACTGGCTATGCAATCTACTGGCTAGGTACTTCAGTTACCTCATTTAAGAAATGGACAAAAATTAGTACCTATATCATAGGATTAAATGTGGATTTATTTAAGGATTTATGTGAGGTCCAAGTAAATCCATGTAAAATGATTAGGACAATGCCTAGCGTCTAAAATGCACCAAAGCCATTTTGATGATATTAATTCTGCCTATACAAGAACATAGAAGGTCTTTCCAACTTCTAGGGTCTTCTTCAATTTCTTTTTTTTTTTTTTTCCAGTGGTTCTACACTTTTCATTGTAGAGGTCCTTCATGTCCTTTGTCAAATTAATTCCTCTCTTTTCTTTCTCTCCCCCCACCCCCACCCCCTCCCTCCCTCTCTCTCTCTCTCTCTCTCTCTCTCTCTCTCTCTCTCGACACCCTTATCTTCTGCAACTGGCCACTATGGTCCCACTAATAAAATCTCGGACAGGTAAAAAAAAAAATTAATTCCTAGGCTTTTTTTTTTTTTAGGTTATTGTGAATGGGATAGTTTTCACAATTTCTTTTTCAGCAGATTCAGTACTGGAATGTAGAAAAGCAATTGATTTGTGTGTACTGATTTTGTATCATGCTCCATTACTAAATTTGTTTATCAGCTCTAAAAGTCTTCTGGTAGAATTTAGGTCTTCTAAATATAGGATCATGTCATCAGCAAACAGGGATAATTTGACCTCTTCTTTTCCTATTTGTATTCCTTTAATTTTCTTCTTTTGCCTGATTGCTCTGGATAGATTTTAAAGGACTATATTGAATAGGAGTGGTGAAAGTGGGCATCCTTGTCTTGTTCCTGCTTTTAGAGAAAATTCTTTGTTTTCCTCTGTTTAGTCTGATATTGGCCTTGGGTTTGTCATATATAGCTTTTACAATGTTGAGTAAGTTCCTTCTCTGCCTTCTTTCTCTAGTGTTTTAAACATAAATGACTGCTTTTTACTTTGACAAATGCCAACCTAAGAGTCCTTCAACAGATGAATGAATAATGAAATTTTGGTATATATTTGTATACACAATGAAATATTACTCAGCCATAAAAAAGAATGAAATTATGTCATTTCATTATGGACACTATAATGCTAAGTGATGAAATAAATCAGATTCAGTAAGTTAAGGTTCAAATGTTTTTCCTGATATGAGGAAACTAATCTAAAATTAGGGTATAGAAGAGAGAGAAAAAAGAAATTGCGGGGGGGAATTATTTGAATTGATGAACTCAAAACCAAAAAAAGATCAGGGGAGAAAAAAAGGGGATTGAGATAGACAAGATAAGGGGAAAACAATGGGATGAATCTGACTATATATATGAATAAACTACAGTAAATCTTACCATTATGTATACCCAACAAGACACTAATTCTTTTAAAAAGTATAAATAAACCAATGAGTACAATACAGGAAAGGGAACAGGGGGAGGGAGGTGGGAGAGAGTAAGGGTAAGTACTGGGAACTTAATTGGAGCAAACTATACTCCATGCATTTAAAATTATGTCAAAATATATCCTAATGTAATATTATAACTATGATGAACCAATAACAAAAATAAAATTCTCCAAACAACTGTTATCTTTATTAGCTACATGGTACTAAATCAAATGAAGAAAGATATTTATATTAATAAGTATTTACTGAGTTAATTATAACATTAAAGGTCCTGTGTTCTGTTGCCAAAACTTTAATATAGTGAGATTACAAAATAATAAAGTGTTTATTGAATAATTCATCTACCTCCCTTTAAGATTTTTCATATATTTTATATAGGTGTATATGGATATAGACATAGATGCACATATGGACATATACTTGGGAATATCCAACCACTTCTTTTTAACCAACACAATAGACACAATAGACACAAACACTGTCATACAATGGGCATATCTGATGATTTCAATATGTTCAGGGAGCTTACTTCCTTTGAATCAGCTGCTTTCTTCAAATTAAACATTTCTTCAAAAAGCTATGTCAGTAGATATTTTTCATTTAAGGAGAGATTAATAAAATTCCTTTTTCATTCATGTACTTATTCCTCAATCCACTTAACAAAAATCAAATACCAAACTTATATAAAGCAATGACCAATTTAAGTAATGGAAGTATTTTTCACCCTCTTCTACAATCTCAAATTAGGACTTTCCCTTAACTGTCTTGGCAAAAGATATTCCTGAAGGTCCACTTTGAAAACATCCTCTTTACAATGTATGAATAGCAACCATAGCTAAGCAATGCACAGAGTAGTAAGAGCAACAGGGAGAAAAAGAGAAAAACACCAGGGGGTCCAGAAGAAGTTAAACAAACCAAATTTGGGAGGGAAGTTCCTGGTGAAGCATAGTCAGAAGTTCCAAGGAAAGAGATCACATGTAAGTAACGAAATGAAAAGTCAGAAGTTGGCAGAGCTACAGCAGAAAGGAAGGGAGAAGAAAGTGCACAGGTTGGGGGGTCCATCCACTTCTGGTATAGTAGTCACAATATGTGATTGATGAGCCAGCAGCCAGATGGATGAAATTAGTAGTTAGCCAGAAAGTTCTAGTTATTATAACTGGCATAATCAATTGGAACAAATGTATCTCCAAAATCTTCAAGTGCTTGTTCTACTTGGAGTTTCCTTAAAGCCTAACCAGTGCTGACACACCACTCAGGCTGAGAAAAAATAAAATTGAGCTCATGAAATGACACTATTTAGTACCATCATAATCAATTTCCTGACAGACATTTTAAAGAAATGTAATTTAAAACAGTCTTCAAGCTTTCTTTTCTATCCTCCTATTAGATAAAATACAATAAAATAATTGTTTACTATGTGCCAAGTTCTGACCTAAGCACTTAACATATATTACTAGTTTAATCCTTACAACACTCTGTGTTTCATTCTCTTTTAAATGTGAAAAATACTAAATTGAGGAACAGAGAGGCTAAAACTTGAGAAAAGTCATACAGCTAGCAAATGGTAAAGTCAGCATTTCCATATTTCACGGCATAATCATCACAATGGTATTAATATATATTCATAATGATTCCATGGATCCTAATCTTGCATCAAAGACAATTTAGTAATAAATGATTTTTATGTAATACTGGAACAATTTTTTTAAAAACTTCCAATTTTTTGTAAAAATTGGGATAAACTTGGATAAAATCTGTGATAATAATGTAATGAAATATGGTAGACCCACAACCTGAAGCTGAAAGCCATTATGCCCCATCCTATGCATTTTGCTTTGCTTTTTTTCCCCAACCAGGTTGTAATCTATAATTAGCAGATCCATATATCTGATGCCTACTTCATCTCTATGATAGGTATTATTCATATATATGAAAAGTTAAGATACTTCAATTAATACTTCAGAATCAAACTTCAACCAGTTATATTTATGGAAAATAAAATGGCAGAGAATCAACAAATGGTAAAAGTCAAGAGGTGGGGCAATATGTAATCACAAATATGAGTTTTACTTGCCCTAGACTGTTCTGTTCCCTTAAAAGTAAGCTCTGGGGGGAAAAAAAAGATACTGCTCATATCTATGCTTGTTTGTTACTTACTACTGAAGATATAAGATTTGTGTCAAAAAATATACCTAACTTCTTTCAAGTAAGAGACTTGTAAATAAGAACTTAAAATGATTCTCAGTTGAACAAAATGATAAATGAATTTGAAGTATTTTATTTAAAATCTGTGTTGCATTTAGAAAAAAGTTATATAAGATCAAGTAAAAAATACTAGAGTAACACAGGCAGGATAAGATTAAATGAGGTCCATAAAAATGGACAATGAATTGAGAAGGTATTTCATTAGCTTAGGTTCTGAGAATCTGTAGATGGATCAAAGCTGTCTACATCTTGTGGCCAAATAGAAAACTTTAGCTCATATGGCAAACACACTGGGGTCAGTTATTATACTTTTAGCAACTTTATTCAATAAATTTTATTGGACATTTTAAGTCCTTCAATTTAAAGCAGGAACTAAGTACTCAGTAATTAAAATAAAGACTGACTCAGGTTTTATTTAGCCAGAAAGCTGAACTAAAAAACTCAATAATCCAGGAGCTCCAATTTCTCTTCTGTATTTTTAGGTGATATTAAATTATGCAAGATTTTTCTTATAAAATATGCACATGCCCATAATTTTTAATTTGAAGTTATAAGTGGTTTAAGTAAGTATTTCTAAATAGAAATACTGTGAGCTATCATGTTGCAAACTTATTCTGCCGCACCCATTACAGAAGACCCACCTCTTGAAATAAAAATTTAGTTCACACTCCCTGCTGATGTAATCTTTGGCCTCTTGCTGAGACTCTAAGTGAAGGTGCCAATTTTGTTCATCGTTTTTATAATGGAGGACCCTTTCTATGAGAAACTGAAAAATGAACACTGCTTCTTTTTACGTACAGAAAGCCATCAAACAGCCCTTACCAAACAGCAAGGAGCTTTGCTCAGCCCTAATCTAGGCCACTTTGGCACAAGTGACCTTAAAGAGAAAGCACAGTTTCCTGTGTCTCTTTTAAAGGATTTTACTCAATGTATGAGAGAAGTCCTAAAACATTTCTAAACATTTTACTTGATATGCTTTCACAGTTACATTAATTATTATATTTCTCCTGAATAAATTATCTCAAATCTTTTATTTATTGTTTACAAAATACTACTTTATTTGGGATATAGGGAAAATAAGGAGTAATATAAAAACAAGAGCACCTTACTTACAAAAGCAGATTAAGACACATTATATAAAGTTTGATTTGACCTTTCATGAGCTACAAAGTAAAATAGCTCATTACACTGTAAATGTCCTGAAAGCATACTTTCAAGACACTCAACAAATTTCTAACCCCCTTTTGTTTTTTAGTCTTTTCAAGCTACTGCTGCCAGTGATCTTGGATATCTACATGAAATAGTCTATTCTCCATCCTCTATTGTATTTTAATTTTGTAATATTGAGCATCCATTTAATGAACATCATTTAATATGAGTATCTACTATATATAAAACACTTGGGATTCACAGATGAAAGTGTTCCACCCCTCGATCTGAGAAAACCAATGCTTCTGACTAATCTCATCCAGCTCAAAAGTATCTTCCCCAGATGTCCACATTCTCTTTTTCTACCTCTCCGTCCATCTTGGTCACTTCTTTTCATACTACCACACAACTCCTTCTCCATAAGCCTCCCTATTGGTGTTTTCCAGGGTCTCAATGAGAAATCTACTCTCACTGTCATACAATGGATAAAAACTTGTGCTTGCTGGACTGAATGCTAGGTTTAGAGTCCAGTATAGCTACTTCACAGCTATATAAAATCATGCACATAATTGTTCCTTATCTATGAAATAACAAGGGCATGCTGAAGATTAGATAAGTTAATTCACATAGTAAAGAAAAGTTTCAACACAATGAAACTTTAAGCATGCTAGGAAATACATGCCTTTATAATTCAGAGGCAGAATAGCATAACAGTTAAGTGTATAAATGCTGAGTTCAGATTGCCTTGGTTGAAAGCAATGTTCCGCAACTTAATTAACTCTGGAGCCTTGAGCAAGTGATTGACCTCTCTGTGTCTCAGTTTCCTTATTTATAAAAGGATATAATTTCTAATATCTATTTTGTAGACTTAAGTGAAAATTACATGAATTAACAAGTGTAAAGTACTGGGAAAGCATTAGAAAAGGTTTTTCTTAATATTATCAATGCCCCATGTCTTCCCAGGGGTGCACATTTTTTTTTTACATTTGCAACTATTAATATTTTAAGAATATAGAAAGAAGTGAAACACATTGTTTCAAAGACTTATCTAATCGTTCTCCTCAAAACTTCTTTGTCTTTAATTAACAGCATCATCATTTAAGTTTTAAAACTAGAAACTTCAGCCCTCTTTTACTCACTTTCATATAGAACTTCCAAAAGATGCAGAAAAAGCATTTGAAAAATTCAATACCATTTTTAAGATTTTTTAAAATCTCAAGACAATAAGAAGAAAAGGAAATTACCTCAAAATAATGAAGGCTATATATGAAAAATTCACAGTTAACATCATACTTACAGGTGGAAAACTAAAAGCTTTTCCTCTAAGATCAGAAACAAAGCAATAATGCTAACTTTTGCCACTGCCATTCACTATAATAGTAGAAGTCCCAGTCAGAGCAACTAGTCAAGGAAAATAAACAAAAGGCATTTAAATTGAAAAGAAGGAAATTTATTTCTGCACAGATGACATATCTTATATGTAAATAGCCCAAAAGAGACCATCAAAAAGTAACAGAACAAACTAATTTAGCAAAAGTTACTGGATGCAAAAATCAATGTACAAAAATTAGTTGTGGGGGCTGGGGATGTGGCTCAAGCGGTAGCGCACTCGCCTGGCATGCGTGCGGCCCGGGTTCGATCCTCAGCACCACATACAAAGATGTTGTGTCCGCCGAGAACTAAAAAATAAATATTAAAAATTCTCTCTCTCTCTCTCTCTCTCTCTCTCTCTCTCTCTCCTCTCTCACTCTCTCTTTAAAAAAAAATTAGTTGTGTTTCTATATAATAACAACAAACTATCTGAAACAGATATTGAAAAAATAATCCCATTTACAATTAGCAACAAAAAGAAGAAAATACTTATGAATAAATTTAACCTAGGAAGTAAAAGGTTTATACATTAAAACCTATAAAATACTGATGAAAGAAATTTTAAAACATATAAATAAATGGAAGGGCATCTTGAGTTTATGGATGGGAAGACTTAACATTGTTAAAATATCCATACAACATAAAGTGATCTACAGATTCAATGAAATCCCTAAACTTTCAGTGACATTTTTTATAGGACAAAAAAAAAAAAAAGATCCTATAATTGATGTGGAACTAAAAGGACTCAAATATGCAAACGAATCATGACAAAGAACAGAGCTGGAGACATCACATATCATGATTTCAAAAACTATCATAAAGCTATAGTAATTAAAACAGTATGATACTGGCATAAACACACAGATGAATGGAACAGAATAAAGCCCAGAAATAATCCCATGTATGTATGGTCAAATGATTTTAACAAAGTTTTCAAGAATAGCTAATGCAGAAAACACAAGTCCCTTTAACAAATGGTATTTGGAAAACTGTATTTTCATATGGCAAAGAATAAAATTGGACTTTTTTCTTACACTATACAGAAACATTGACTCAAAATTGAAGACTTTAAAGGACTGGAAAGTTTAAAACTCCTAGAAGAAAACAAAGGGGGAAAGATTCATGTTGTTGGGCTTGGCAATGATCTCCTGAATGTACCACCAATATATGTGATATAGATGTGCATGGATAAATGCAGAGGCTAGAAGGCAAACACAGAAAGATGGGCTACATCAAATTCCAAAGTTTCTAAGCACCCAAAAAAAATGACCAACAGTGAAAAGACAAACCATACAGAATGGGAGAAAATATTTGTAAACCATACATATGTTAAGGAGTTAATATCCAAAATATATAAGGGACTCCTATAACCCAACAGCAAGATGATGGAAAAACCTGATTAAAAAATGGGCAAAGGATTTATCAGACATGTCTCCAAATAAGACACTCAAATGTCTAACATGTACATGAAAAAAGATGCTCAACATCACGAATTGTGAGGAAAATACAAATTGAAACCACAATGGGATACTCACTCCTAATAGGATGCCCACTATCAAAAAAACAACATAAAAAGAACCAAAAGAGAAGTGTTTGAAAGAATATAGAGAATATGGAACCCCTATACACTAATGGTAGGTAGAGAATGTAGGACAGTAGGCATGGAAAAAAGTTCCTTATGCAACTACCATATAATCCAGCAATTCCCCTTCTGGGTATTTATCAAAATAAGCAATATAGGGATTTCAAAGGGATATATGACCTCCTATGTTCATTGCAGCATTTTTCACAATTGAGATAATGTATCTGCACTGATAGATTAATGGATAAAGGATATATGACATATACATACAGTGAAATGGTATTCAGTCTTAAAAAGAAGGAAATCTGGCTACAGGTATAGCTCACTGATAGAGTACATGCCTAGCATGTGTAAGGCCCTGGATTCAATCTCCAGCATAGCAATAAAGGGGGAAAAAAAGAACAAGAAGAAGAAAAAGTAGGAGGAGGATGAAATCCTACCATATGCAAAAAGGTGAATGACTTTTGAGGACAGCTTGCTAAGTGAAATAAATATTTGTTAGAAAGATTCTACTTATGTGAAGTATATAAAACAGTTAAACTCCTAGAAACAAAGTCAAATGATAATTGCCAGGGGGTGGGAAGAGGGGGACACTTTATGAAGAGGGTAGATCTCATGTATCTATTCCTCCAAAACAATAATAATAATAATCTCAAATTAATTCCTTTTTCCACTTTATCTTTGATTCCTTAGTTCAGACTCTCAACAGTTCTTTTCAACATTTGCAATGGACTTTCACTTAGTCTCCATATCTCAAACAAGCTCCTGTTCTCCTTTCCAAAGCACTTACCCTAAAATTATCCTCCTAAAATACAGATGGAATATCTGGAAATCTGTTACCCTTCATGGTTATCACTTAGTTCCTATAGGTCACCACCAAAGAACATAAACCAAAGCTCTTAATCTGGACCCAACAATCTTTATACTCAACATCAAGCCCCATCCATTCCAGTCACACTAAATTAGTGCCTATTGTAACAAGTTCTTGTGCTTAATTTCATATGCTGTCCTTCTACACCCAAAGGCTCTAAACTTAGAATTATTTAATATTATTCTCCCTCCTTCATATTCCATATCCTAGAAGTAATCAAGTCACACTTTTTTACTTGATTTAACTCCATGGATAATCAACAAAATTTTTGAACCACTGAAATTTGCAATGCAAAATATTAAATGATCCTACCTGGCCAGCTAGAATCTATCAGATTTGAAAGAGGAAGTCAGATGTACTATCCATCTCTTTCAAAACAAAATATTTATGTAAAAGTCACAGAGTATGATTATCAAACTAAACTTATCATTATAAGTTTATAATAAGGCTGAGGTGTATAGAAGCAGCAGATATTCTCTGAGACGCTACATCTTAGCTCTTTAAGTTCATTTACACAAGTAAAGTCCATATAAACATTCTCTCCTTAACTTCAGTCAAAGGTTTCCTACAACTTAAAAAAATATATTCTTCTGGAATACTTTACATAAATTGAAAACACCATCCTCTTTTAAAATATGACCCTCTTCCCAAAAGCCTTACTTTTATACTCTCATGCTAAATTTCTCCTAGTCTAACTTTTCCCAAACTGTAGAATCAGGGAACAATCTCTGTATACGAAGATGTCAGAAACAAGTTCAAGCCACATGTACTTAGCATCTGTATTTTGCAAAAAATGACCACTAGATTGAATTGTTATCTGGCAAACAGCTGGATATTATCACTCAGTACTAATGAAGATAAGCTGCAATATTATCACTTATCTAAAAAATACTTATTGATAAACATTTAGCTATCTATTTGAATAATTAAGTTTAAAAGTAATTCATATTATCAATAAAACAGTCATATTTAATAAAAATAATATTATAACATGAGGTCAATTTTTGAAATAGGTGTATGTAAAGAAGGCCAAATATTATGTAAGACGTAAAATATTTCTATAAAATATCTCTAACATTACATCCTTAATATTTAAAATGCCTTAACATATGCAAAGTCTATTTAAATGCACATAATTTATCTGAATCAAAATGAAAATATATCTAATAAATAATACTATTCATCTGGCCTCTTTTAGCTTTCCCTTAATACACAAATGCATTCCTTTTCTGCAAAACACAGCAGCTGGGAATGAAAGAAAAGATTTCAAATGATCATTTTCACATCATATTCCATCATCTTTTCATTAGTTTCTCCTAGCTTTTCTTTGAGCCCCATTCTTTTACCAGAGGTCTCTTCTTAAATCAATCCATATTTCCATAATCCACACTGCAGTTTCCTCTTCTTCTCCCCAGGGTGAACTAACCCCCACATCCAGAACTATGGCTTACAACTGTCATTAAGCCTTATAACAATAACAAGATAACAAAAGAACGGGTGGGGATGAGGCTAGCTGGTACCATATGTTGATCAAGTTCAATACTTTAGGCTGACACAGAATATTTTTAAACTTAAAATTTTCAATAGTTGAGTGTCTTCATGTTTACTTGTTTCCCAAGTTGTATTTCAAGCCAAAAATTTAAACACTGATGAGCAATTTGGCAATACTTCCTTTCAAAAGATTATCTACTAATATCATAGTGAAAAGGGGAAGAAAAGATAGAAAACATTAAATATAAAAGTAAAATGGCAATTTATGGATAATTACTATTTTACCTCTGAAATCCCATTCAACTTAAATCTATTCTTAAAAATAAAATTCCCTAAAAGTCATTTTTAAGGCAGTATAGTTAAAATAAACAAAATTATTTCAAAGTAACATGGTGAATGAACTGTAACTTTATGTGAGTTTTAAGAGACCTCATTTCCATCAAGTAACATCTAAACATGTTATTCTTGTTGTTTCCATACTTTGTTTCATACCCAAGTTTAATTTCTTTTTAAAATAAAGGTAAATAAAAATTTTAAGAATAAAATTTTGAACTAGAAGAGAGACTTTCATGTTCCCATAATATTATGTTCAATTTGTTTTCCTATGACTTTGGTAGAATTTATTCTGATTCATCAGCCTGTGTTACATTGAAAAACCATTTCTCTATTCTGCTTCTCTCAAAGACTCAGAACCCTTTAATAGAACTAAAGTCTAATTTTACTTTTGTCAAATGCTCAAGTAAGTTTCTGCAAAACCACATTGATTTACTTTAATCTATATTATATATTATTTAATTTCTAAAAGTTGCTTAAAAATATTGGATATTCCAGTTAAAATATAATATTTTTACTGTCATAAAATAGATATAAAAACCTTACCTCTAAGAACTCATTAAAATAAAATCTTTCATCCTTCAGCAGAAAACTAAGATGATTGTTATAGGAGTTTTCAAATAAAATTTAAAATCCATTAAAAATATTTTATTCAATAGGAATTTGCTAAATCACATAGTTTTGTTATACAGAAAAAAACTCAGGTCATTCATAAAGCAAAATTTCTAAGAATCACCATTTTTTCCCAAATTAGTTTCCTTCTTTTGAACAAAATTTTAAATTGTATCAGCAAAAAATATAAAATGAGCATTTATGTAAAATAAGAATGTGATCATGTTTTGCCATGAGCTTCCCAACACTGCACCTCCAAAACAAAACTGTTTATAAGCTTCGTTAGATAGAAAAATATAATTACAACTGATCTTATCTTTGATTTATTTTTTATGTATTTTCCCACAGGCTTGTCACCTTATAGTGTTTCTTTTAGATTTTCTTCTTTTAGACATAGCAATGTACCAAAAATACAATAAGTGTATCTACCACAAAGTAAACTGATGAGAAGAAATTGATATTTTAAGGTGATTAAAACAGATCACTTACAAAATTTTTGGATTATGAAAGAAAGCTACAAGTTATGATATAATTCCCTTACAATTATCCATTATCTCCTTTATGAAATTTTATTTTGATAAAAATGAAGAAATCATTTGTCTCAGAAGTGTGTTCGTATATAATATGTATACATATTCAATAAGTAATGAAATAAAAATTTATTCTCTCACATTAAAAACCAGTTTAAGTCATTCCATTTTTTCCATTTAGAAAAACAATAGTTGGTTTAGAAGTGGTTAAATTATCTTTTGTTTGGTATAATCAAATGGTAGTTGAAAATGACAAAATTAAGAGCAAATGAGTAAAAAGTTTTGACTTAAAAAATTCACAACTGTTGAAATTATTTATTTTGAGATTATTAGGATTTAATAGATTGTTTCTACTTTATAATCTACTTTATGACTGATATAAGAAACAAACATAAAATTCCCAGATATCAATGTTCCTCAACTTTAAATTTGTTTTGACAAAATCTCTTAAAATATATATTTTAATATAGATATAAATTTTTATTTAAAAACAGGCATTTTTCCTAAACCATGCAGAAAAATCATTAGGCATTGTGGCACATAAAAAGAAAATTGTATACAATGTAGAATACATTCATTTTAGTATCAGCTGATTAGTAGGCTGTCTACAGATAAAAAGAACTATAAAGATATACCTGAAGGATAAATTTTTCAATGCTCTGCTACTATTGTACAATACGTAGCTATTTTTGGTATTCGTTATAATTGTAATACAAACTGTTTCCAGATCATTTCTGCCCAAAGTTACTTAATGAACAGAATTATTATTATTATTATTATTATTATAAAAATAATCATGTGATACATGCATTTTTCTAAAAATATTTCTAAATGCACTTCGATCACCTATCATGGGAGCATACACCAGGCTGAAATTTAAATTGTTTTTAAGCCTTCCATAGAGATGAGAGGAGGGAGGAGGAACACATGAATCAAGTACCCATCATGAGTAACCATCATGGACCCACTCACTAAATTTCAAACTGCCTAAACCCTGTGCCACATCACATCTTTTCACTCAAATTTTAATGAAACTGTGCTCACATCCCTTTCAGTAGATTACCTGCCTCCTGTTTTTCTAAAATGATTATGATAAGATATCATGAATTTATTCAACTTCCTTTGACCTGTCACCCACTCAAGGAGACACTCAAATAATGTTTATTCAGATACCATCATGTGCCATCTACTCTGCTAACTGTGGAAATTGATAATGAAAATGTTCCCCCTTTCCTTCAAGAAACATACAGCCCAAGTAGGAAGGAAGGAATAAAGGAAAATAAAACTGTAGAATATAGAGGAATATAATAGAGGCTACGGAAGTGTAGACTATTGGTTATAAATGTTCATGTAAGTCTTCAAAGAACTAATTTTCAAACTTAATCTTCAAAATAAAAAGAACTGGACAAAACCTAAGAAGGAATGGAATGGAAAAGGGAAGTAAAAATAGAAATATCACACAAACACACACACACACACACACACAAAAAAAAAAAAACAAAACCCTGAGAAACAGGTATACTAGGTGTGAAGGAAATTTAGCCAGGCCTACTTCACTACTTCTTACAGACCTTGATTCCTATTGTGAATCCCATGAAATAACTATTATGTTATTCATAGCAGAGGACATTTCCTAATGGTAAAAATAATATAACTGACAAGGTTAGGACTGAAAGATTAATGTAAGGAATAACATTCTAATATCTCTATCACTCTGCCTCAGCTTTGAATAATGAAATAATTTTACCATTCTTTCTAATACAACAGATTATCACATTCAGTTACCCTAACTATGCATGGGGTTGTCCTTTACTCTCATCTGAAGAAAAACAACTAACAGAAAAAAAAACAAACTCAGTGGTCAAATAAAGCTTACGAATCACCTCCCATGCTCCCTTTCTTACTACCAGCATTCTCAACAATGCACTCATGGTAGAAGCAGAGCCCAAAATAGTTCACTTCAGATGCCCAGGCCAAATCTTCCTTTTCTCCAAATCTTCCTTTCCCTAACAGCCTTCTAGAATGCCTTCTTCTTTACTTTTTTGCTCCTTGCAAAAAGTACTCGGTGAATAATTTTAAGTTTTTAAGGCAAGATAATGCTACATGATAACTGCCAAAGTTAAAATTTATTCAGTTTTTGGCAAAAAATCTCATAATAATCAAAAACATCACTAAAAAGCCCTTGAAAAAATATCACATTACTTTTATAAATTTATTTTTCAAAACTAGATTATCTGTTCACTGTAAACAGTATACCTAAAAATACCACCCAAAAAAATTCCATCTGTGATAGTACAGTATATGTCTATAATCCATAAAGGCTTTTGCTCATGTTAGCATGAAATGTTTTTCCTATTATAAAGTCTCATAAATTAAAGAAGCACTGTTCTGACTGTCTTACAAAAATATGTAAACTGAATATTTCTAAAGGTCTTATAAAATTAGAGAAAACTGAGCTTCTAATATCTTAAATGAGGTAGATTTTTAAAGTAGTTCTTATTCAGTCACAGTGGAACACATCTATAATTTCAGCTATTTGGTAGGCTCAAAGAGGAAGATCCCAACATCAAAGCCAGGCTGGGAATTTAGCAAGACCCTGTGTCAAAATAAAATTTTTAAAAGAATGATTTGTAGTTCAGTGGTAGAGCACTGCCTAGCATTTGCAAAGCCCTGGGTTCAATCCCTAACACTTCAAAATAATAAATAAATAAATAAATAGATAGATAGATAAATAATTCTTCTTAGAGAAATCAAATTCATGTCATTAATACAAATCTTTAGGAAACGTGTTAAGATTTATAATTTTGGCTTAATGAAAATAGCCATATCCTCTAATTTAGTAAATGTTAAGTACAGTACAAGCACATATTTTATTCTATTTGAGTTTGTTTTTCCCAAATTTATCAGATTACTAAACACATAAACTAACAGTTACATCACATGAATGTACATTTTTACCCAACTACCCAGCCATTACTTTAGTACACTTTATTTCTACAGTAAAATTACATTCTGTAGTATGTCTTCTGAACAAAAGTAGATAGCAAGTAGAAGAAAGAAGAAGATCAAAGAGTAAGCAATACAAACAGCATCTGCATCTTCTGTAGTATTAGTACATTCCCCAAAAAGCACACAGTATAACCATTCCTCAAGGCCCTCTGCTAGGCCCCTTATAAAGCATAGCTTCTTCAGCATGTAAAGTGAGGTAGGTAAACAAAATGGTAACTAAACTTCCTTTCAGCTCTAACTTTCAAAAAGTCTTGGAATTGCTGTGAACTGAAATCATTGGGGTTAGGGATGTTCATCACTATTACATGGTTAATGAGTCTAGTATTTCACTAAGAATGTGAGGACTTATTGATATTCTGATGACCTCACAAATTTAAGAAACGGAGCAACAATTCAGCTCCAAGTGAAAAATTCCAAGCATCACTTTAAGAGTCACAAAGAAGAAAAGCTATAGCTGAACTCACAAAAAATTCTTCTAGGAGTAGACCCAACAAGTACATTATCACTCATATGCAAATCCAGTTAGGACTCTTTGGATCGCCTGAAAATTCTTAGGGGTAGTCTAAGCAGTGAAAATAAAAATAACAAAAAAGACCTGAAAAGGGACAGAAGATTTGTTCCTGGGTCAGTTGGCAAGAAAGAATTGAGAAGACTAGGAAAAGAACATTTCAGAAGGGTAAAATGAGTCAGCAAGACTCTATTCTTCATATACAACTTGGGAACATATCCAATTAAGCTTCTTAATTCCAAAAAAAGTTTTCACCACAGGGACTTCTTTTATATATTTAAGATATTTATAAATCTATCCTTTCTCTAAAAGGCTAAAACCATATTAAAAGTACATACCTACTTTCTATTTGAAACCACTGTCAAGGTCTGCACTAGATCTAATTAATGCTTAACATGCTCATTTAATTGACTTTTCTTTCAGATTTCTTTCATCTAAAACATTATATTTCCACATACATTCAAAATCATGCACCTGTCTATTTCTGAATGAATTGTTTTAAAGGTATACTGTTATCAGATTTAAGTTTGGTAAGTTGTCAGAATCCTATCAGTGAACTGAAATTATAAATTTGTAGTATTATAATTCCAACAGTGATAAGATTGTTTTATCCCATTTCTTTCAAAACGAAAGGAACCTACTCATTATATATCCAACAAAAAGTACTTATCTCTATCAAAACTTAAATTTGTATTGTTAATCATATATTATATAGTTCAACTTCAAAATGATAAATCTAACATACAAATTTTAAAATATTTTTCTATTTACATATATGATATAAAAATATTTCATCATGTTGATAATACTAAATACTTATGAAACTATAGAAGACTACAACTTAAAACACAAATGGAATAAATTAATCCTGCAGACACTCATGCTATGTTTAAGAAAATAAAGCTACAGGTAAAAATTATAAGTAAGAAGATATTGATAATTCAAACTCTAATTGTAAATATTTGAGATATCACTGTGATAAGGAAAGAACTGATCACTTACTTATAGCAGTTATCCTTAATTCTAAGTAACAGAAATAATGTCTACATAGAATTAAGTATAAGTATGAAAATATGTTCAAACTGTAAATATCTAGGCCCTATTATTTTCAACATAAGAGAGTCTTCATTGATCTACTTGGTAACACTAAAAAATATTCTTCTACCTATTGTCCACACTTGCTCCTTCTTCCCTCACATTGATCAAGAAAAAAAAATTATGGCAATTTAAGTGTAACAGGAGTAATAATAATCATAATATTCCATTTCTAATGTTTTTAAATTATGTTGTCCCAACCTGGTCTCCAAAGTCCTCTGGGAATTTCCACAATATCACAGGATCTGCAAATAATTGATACATCATCATTAAAAAGAGCCAAAGAAAAACATTTAATTACACAAACTACAATCATAATTTTTTGGCCAGGGTCACTGTGTACTATTTATCAAATTAAATATTTTAATCTTTTAAGGTTTTAGTGACTTTTGAAATAGGATCAAATGAAATTAATAACTTGGTAAGGTTATAAAAATCATTTTTTAGCAATTGACATTTTATTTATATATCATATATTTTAAGATTCTGAGTATTTTCAATGTTAACTATACTTTTAAATTATTGGTTTTAACATGAAATTAGAATATAAATGTGGTAAATATGTAATCAAACATTACAACTGACAGAGACTAAAACAAAATAAACTCTATAAATCAGTTTTAAAATAATAGATAAGTTAATAGGTAGGTAGAAGACTGCTTATTTAAAATACAATTAATATTTGCAGGATATTTCAGAAATTTTTTTCTAATATATCTAATATATATATATATATATATATATATATATATATGTATTCTTTTACTTATATTCACACCAGTTTTACATTTTCATTGTTCCTTAAACTATTTCTCTTCCACTTGGTATAATAAAATTCTTAATTATCACTAGGTAAATATTTTGGTCATACACTTATTTTTTAACTGCCAAAAATAAAATTCTGAATATTTTAAATGTTTTAAAAGGTAAATGAGTTAATATTATTTCTGGGGAAAAAAATTTAAAAAACTTTTGAAAGTCCACAATAAAACTTTGCCAATTTGACAGTGCTTGAACTCCAACCTAAGCAAAAGGATTTGGTAAGTCAAAGTATTCACTTTATGTACCAAGTCAGTGGAAAACTACAGCCCTAATCCATTATTTCCAATATTCCATAGTGCTTTTTTAAAATAAAATTCAAGGATGCATACTTTCCTAAGTGCTAATTCCAAAACTCAAGAATGGCTAGCAGTATTTTTAGCATGAGCAGGCTCCTCTCGTATTTTCAACTGGCAGACAATTGAAAATATTCAGAATCTTAAAATCTAAGACATGCAAATTAAAAAGTGAATAGCTAAAATATTACTTGTAACTTCAACAGAATTTTTTCAAGTATTTTAACTTAAAACGCAAAGAAAGCAAGCTTTCCATAACTAAACCTTTTACTTATAAAGCAATAAAAACTTTCCATATAAATTAACACAGGTAAGTCATTTAAAACATATACATTACAAATTTATGAAGTAACAACAAATGATTATGCCCTCCGTAAAACAATGTATACATATTTGAAATGAAGTTAAATGAACAATAGATCACTTAAAAATCCTGAGGCATTAATGTCCTGAGGATAACTATTACCAATTGGAATACACATACACACACATTTATTATATGTTTCACAGGCATACAAGATGATATGTTAAGTGGCAAATAAAATAACTGATCAGATTTAAATCTCCTAAAACAAAGGTGTATGACAGAATCTTCATGAAATAGCAAACAAAAATTATTACTGTTGATAAATTAACATAAAAATTAATGGCCATATAAATAAATCATCACACAAAATGTAGGCTAGTTCTTTTTCATAAATAATGAAATTAAGGGGTTTCAATGTGCTTAAAATATCGCTTTTAAACAACTTTTGAGAGACATTTGAGAAAATGTCTGTGCAAGTGTTTTACACCTATGTCTTTAAGCCGGGCACAGTGGCTCATGCCCATAATTCCTTCCAGCATGAAGAAGGGAGGTTGAGGCAGGAGGATAGCAGGTTCAAAGCTAGCCTCAGCAATTTAGGGAGGGTGTAAGCAACCTAGTAAGGCTCTGTCTCAAAATTAAAAAAAAATAAAATAAAAAAGACTAGGGATGAGATTCAGTGGTAAAGGGCCCTTGGGTTAATTCCTTCCTAAAAAAAAAAAAAAAAAAAAAAAAGGGCAAAACAACAACAAAAAACAATGCCTCTCGGGGCTAGGATTGTGGCTCAGTGGTACAGCACTCGCCTTGCACAGGTGCACAAGCGGGACTGGTCAGATCCTAAGCACTACATAAAAATAAAGGCATTGTGTTGTGTCCATCTACACCTAAAAAATAAATACTTTAAAAAAAAAACAATGCCTCTGTCTTTAAATCAGGACTTTTAACTGGTGTAGTTCTCACAGTTTGCTCTCATTGTTAGCAGCATTTAGTTAAGTATGGTTTACTGCCTTACTTTACACTAATCCCTTACTCAATCTTTTTTCTTTTTTTCTTTATTCACAGAGAAAGAATAAGTGAGTACATAAAAACAGCACCTACTGGTTTAATTATCTAGTGGAACATATCCTATTGTTTTCATTAAATAAATTTTACTCTTCAGCACTCAAAACTTTATTAGAATCATATGCATCCATATTTTAAAATGCATTAACTTAGTTAATATTTATGTGGTTATATTTAAACCACATCTGACATATCTTTGTAGCAACTTTTCATAAGTACTGCAGAGGAAGAAACAAAAGGGACTAAAAAAAATAATAATTCAATTCTACAACTTTGCACAAAGACTGAATTTTCTGTTCCCTGAGGATTACTTTCTAAATAATCAATCTGATCTGGCAATGTTAGGCCAATTTTATGCTGATTTTATGGGTGAAAGGATGGGAACTGATGGCAGGAGTCATCAGTGCAGTGATGACTGATAATAACAGTTTCTCTTCTTTCCAACTTCTACTAGTAATTCAAAGGAGACTCTATCTTTATTTTAAAAATACTTTGCTGCCAACAATCTAGAAACTAAATAAATATGAAAGGAAGAACGTATCTTAATTTTGACATAAATATAACTAATTTGTTTTAATGAGATAAATTACAGTATAATAAGAAAAATACACAAATTTTTATCAAGTCAGTAAACATTTAAGGAAAAATGTTTAAATTATTATCTATGCTCTACTATCACAAAGATTTTTATTTCATGATTAAACCTTTACAAAAATGGAAAATAAGATAAATTTGATGATATTTTATTTTCTTTTTCAATCAGATATTTCACATTTTTTGACCTACAGTGAAAAGGAAAAATTAAAATAACTTGGAATACTAATGTGATTCTACTGAATCACAAAAACTAAAAAGGGAAAACTTTCTAATTGCATAAGTGAATAAAACTGACTTAATTCATAGAACTCAAAAATGAATTAAGAATACACTATCTTTTAAAGTATGCACTTTAAAAAATTCACAGTTCAAAAGGACATATTTTTGAAAAAGTAGAACATAAAATAATAATATTTTGTTTGTTTATACCTTTTATTGCTTGATTTACTTACATTATAGAATTAGAACAGAATTTATATATGAAGAAACAGAAGTCAAAATAATGAGAAGTTAGCTTAATCATATAGCTATCTAATGTCTGAGATTAGAGCATTCTGAACATGTAAGAAGCACCTATTTTAAATAATTTCCAAAAATTAATCCATTTTGTGGCTCATTTAAGTTTATTTTGTTCAAAAATCTAAAGACTGCTAAAAAAAAAAGAAAAAGTCTCTGTCCTCCAGTACCCTACAGTGTCATGAACAAATATGTCAAAGGCTATTTAGTTTTTGTGCAAGGTATTATTCTAAACATGGTAGACTTCAGGGTCATTTTAATTCAACTTAAAATTTCATCAGCTTAATAATTTCAAGAAATGTTGCAAATGAAGGAATGAAGATGTGTTTTGAAAAAAAGTGAGCAAAAAAATTAAACTGTTTTTTGGAAAATGTGTGATTTTCATTCTTTTAACTGTGGTGATATAATGGTCAATTTATAGAAAAGAAAAACATTCAAATATGAAAAAAATTTAATGTGGGTTACTATGATTAAAGGATATCATAAGAAAATCTAACCTACTTTAGAGAGCAACTAAAGAAAAGGACCTCTAAATTGACATTTACATTACACAAAGGATAATTTGACTATAAAGTGGATAACGGAGAAAGTTCTAGACTAGAGAAACAACAAGCATGAAATCTTGGGGGTTAAAACAAAGCAGAATGCATTTTAGAAACGAGAAAAAAAAATCTAATGTCTAGAACATAAAGTAGAAGGGAAAGAATGTCGAGAGATGAAGCTGGATTGGCAAGAAAAGCTATTCCAGCAGCTAGTGGTATAAACCAAAGGAGAAAAACAACCCCAAAGTAGGCAGAATTCAGCTAGAATGTTGGTGAGGAGGCAGATTTAAGATGACTATGGAATAAGTATGAGAAAAGAGGCAATGTGTATGGAGGCAACTTATTTAAGGAAGGCTACATAGGGCAGAAAAAAGTAAAGGTAAATGGAAAGATTAAGGTAAACAGATTTTTTTTTTTTTTTTGGTCAGGATAGTTTAGAACATGCTGATAGGAATTAATAGCCAGTGAAAGCCAACAAAAAAGGAAAATAAGATCCCTAAGAAGGCAGAAAGGGTGGAATCCTGACCAAGATAGTGATATGAGCCACGGACAGAAGCTAGAGCTAGCCTTCCACTGTTACAAGGAAAATGGAGGAGGGAGAAGACAAGTTTGTGGGATATGTGGCTCAAAGATGAAACATGTAAAAACTGGTATTTTACCCTCCCTGGTGAAAAGCTCTCTAAAACAAAGTATTCAGCTTAGAGAGGGATTGTTGGAGGTTGAAGGAGAAGATTTAGGCAATAATTAATATTCAGTTTATGAAAGTGTCCATTCTGGCATTGAAAGGTAACAAAGTAGGATTTTCTTATCATGATCCAGCAGCTCAGATGAAAGATAAAATTGGTGGATTCAGTCAGGGTCAGAGTTTCTCTCCAACATGTGTGATAAAAAGAGAACTTGCACAAAAGAGTACAGACATAAATGACTTACCTAAAACTAATTAAAAAGGAGGTGGATTTTTTTTCTATAAAATCCAACAATATATGCTATATATAGAAATACATATGCACTTTATAAATATATTACATATATACAAAGACTGCAGGATTGAGAAATAAGATAAATAAAATGGAAGCATTGTAAAATTATCAAATAAAGCAGCTGATGGCCTACCATTAATAATACAATACTTTTTATGACTAGAGACAGATCCTTTAAAATTCTGAATTCTTTATCTTTCTCCCTTTTTCCTCTCTCTAGGTTCACACTAAAGAAAAGAATATCACCTTTTTTTCCAAGTACACCAAACAAATATCATTTTTATACAAGTACTATTGTGTAAAAAAGATTGAAAAGTATATAGTTAGATAATTATGGTTAAAATTATAATTTTTGTTAAATCTGTCACAATAGATTTCCAAACCATTAATTATGGCATTTTCATAGCAAGCCTGACTGCAGAAAAAAATTTAAGAAAGCATCTCACTCAATTATTTAGGACCCTGGTGAAGTTAGAGATCCAGAAAACTAATACCTTGACATTTTTCCTTGGCATGCACTCCAACAAAACACAAATTTAAAGCATTGGTGGAAGGATATCAGTCCCATAACAAAGGATTAATGAAAAGCTCTACTGATTCATACCCCACCAAAAACTAACCTAATATTATGGATTGCATTACAAACTTTAAAAACATAAGGAGTAGTAAAACTAAAATAAATAATAATAAATTCAGACTATCTCCTTTCCGCCCACCCCCCACTACTACAGGGATTTAAACCAGGGTGCTTTTTTCTTTTTTTTTTTTTTCTTTTAAACTTAGCCTCACTAAGTTGCTGAGCTGGCCTCGAACACATATATTTTTATTAAAACACATATAATCAAATATTATACAAATTAAGGCTAACATACAGATGATAGGCAACAGATATACCAATTGCCCTATTCTGAGCAATACACACTGTTTACATGCAAAGAAATGTCATACTGTGCCCCATAAATATGCACAATTCCTATGTTAATGTTTTAAAAAATATATGTTTGATAATATAGAATTTTAGTATCTTCTTAATGCACTATTCAATAGTTCTCAAACTTTAGTATGCAACAGAAACACCAAGAGAACTTGTTACAGCAAAAATACTGGGTCCCACTCAAATAAGCTCTGATTCTGTAGGCCTCACCATGGGTCTGAGAAACTGCAATTCTAACAAGCTCCCACGTGATACCGATGTTACTGGTTCTATGAGAACCACACTTTGAGAACTATTTTCCTCACATACCATGTTATCTTTCACAATGATCAGTATTATACAACACAATTTAATATTTGTTGATTAAAAATATTATTTAAAATAGGGCAGTAATTCCTTTTATTTCATACATATTTTATTTGACAAGAGAGATATCTTCTTGAAGCTTAGAAAAAACATCAACCATGGCAATTATAGCAGAAATTTTAGCAAAAAAAAATGCTGACAAAATATCTTTAAAACCTTTTCTGTACTAACAAATATTACTAATACTATAATTCTATAGTATTAGTAATATTTTACTAAGAATTTTATTTCAAAATGTAATATTTTATAACATTGTAACTATTATTCAAGGAACACTTATGGAGACTGTAGTTATATGTTCATAAATATATGCTAGCATTCTCTACCTCTGCATGATACATAGACATTCATAATCCAATATTTAAATAAAATCGATTTCTTTTTGTACTTTACCATCTCAGATATGTGAGAAAATATTTTTGATGTGTGTTCTTAGAAGCCTTTCCTTCACAGAATTTAAGCAGTTACTTTGAATCTAAACAACTGAAAGATTAAATGCACAAAAAGGGTATCTGTAAATACATATATATTTATTTATGTGTTGATGTTTTTAAGAAATGTCTCATTATATATGAATAGAATCTTGGAATTTTTCTGAATGAGAAGGGATCTTAAAGATTATATTGATGATCCAGACTTAAAAATGTTACACTGGATCCTGGGTCTTGAGCTAGAAACTACTAAAGACAAAATTAGAATTTAGTATCCTTGTACCCAGTAGGACTTCCTTCCTAACTATGCTGCTCTGCTGTAGTTTCTTTTATGCCCAGACGTGAATCTGCAATCTGCATTTGGGGTAAAATTGGGGGTTCATAACCCACTTCAATCTAATGTATGAAATATGATATGTCAAGAGCTTTGTAATGTTGTGAACAACTAATAAAAAAATTTAAAAAATTTAAAAAAATTTTAAAAAAGTACAATGCAGAATTCTGATTTTAGTGCAGAGCTGATTTCACATATCTCTGCTCTATTGGAAGGGGTTTCCCAAACATGGGAGGTAATCCCTATTTTTCATGAAACTGTACAATGTTATAATAAAAAAATGATTTTCACTTTAAAAAAAAAAGAAACTACATTAAAAAGAAAGAAAGAAAGAAACAATTTGCTCTACTTTGTGGATCTCCCTTCATTCACTGGGCAATAGTTTTGGTCAAAAATATAGAAAATTTCTTATCCACAGGAAGATACTTTCAGCAAACTATGTATTTCAAAAAATTTTAAAATAATAGTGTAAACCCTATAGAACACTTCTAAACAAATTTTGAAAACATTATGTGAAGAAACCTAGAAAAGGCTATTAATCATTAATAGTATTTAAATCAATACCATCTCAATCTGGAAGTAACATAATTCCTAACCATGGAAGTTTGACTACATATTAAAAAAACATAAAGGAAATGAAAATGTTATTTCACAGTGTTTTACAGAGAGATTACACTTCTGTGTTTTATATAATATATATGTTTAAAAATAAAAGCAAGCAATTTTTTAAATTTGGTTATTTTTTTCATCCTCCTAAAAAATGTACATAAGTGGTAATACAAATAAAAACTATTGTTAGGATCCCATTGCAATTCTTTTCATTGTAAAGAGATATAGGATAATCAAACTAATCCTACTAGAGAATAATTGTGATACTTTTGAAACTCAAACCATACAAACAATTTAATGGAAAATTCTACACTTTCTAAATGTTTCTTCCCAGAATGATCTGAAATTAGCATTATAACTCAAAATGAAGAAGCATTTTTTTGTTCATAAACTAGAAAATTCTAATGAAGGCAATTAAAATAGAACTTCAAAGAACCTTAAGAAAATATAATCCAATTCATAGCATGATAGATATATCATTCTGTTTCTTCCATTCCCTTTTTAAAAAGACCTATTATAATAAAATGAAAACCCTCATCAATCACCTGATAGAGTAATTCCAAACTTAACCAAACAGGGCTAATGGGTGAGAATTGAATTGAAAACACCTTGACAAAGAAAGCAATTTCTTTTCTTCGCACTCCTCTGAAGCTGTGGGTGATCATGGTAATCGAACCATCAACAGTGAGGGGCCATCTGTCCCAAGGGCCCTTCATGAGACTTAAAAAAAAAAAAAATACCAACAACAAAAAAGGGAAAGAAATGTGTACCACAGATGTTCAATCTTGATTAATCTATGACAAGGAACTTACAACTGAGAATCAATGTTTTGACGTTTTTCAGATACCAATCATTAAAAGCCAACACAAAAGTTTTTATAAGAACACAGGGGGAAAAAAGTTAATAGGTTGCTGTAGAAAGATGATCTGTCATATAAAACCTGATATGCCCTTTCAGTCAGCTGATATGTTCAACATATCCTCACATACATTAGCTTTTTCATGATTCCCTTAAAGAAAGAAGGCAAAAGCCAGGTTTAGCAATACACAGTTATTTTTCTATATTATTTTTATAAGTAAATGATCAAATATAAAGAGATATACTTCTTCTCAAAATTCATTGTATTTAACTCTGTTTTAAAATATTTACAAGATCTACAGCCTTAACATGAAATTTCAGAAATATAAAACTCTTAAGGCAGTTTCAATTTATTTCTAACATTTAAAACATTCCTAACATTTAAGATAATTTTTTAAAATATTTATTTTTTAGGTGTAGATGGACACAACACGATACCTTTATTTTTTTTTTTTTTTAATGTGGTGCTGAGGATTGAACCCAGGGCCCACCCAAGCTAGGCGAGCGCTGTACCAATGAGCCACAATCCCAGCCCCTAAGATAATTTTCATATTACAGCATAATACAGGTGTGACTGGAAATACAAACTTGGAAAATGCCTTTTAAATTTTTTTTTAGTTGTAGATGGACACAATACCTTTTATTCTATTTATTCATTTATTTTTATGTGGTGCTGAGGATCGAGCGCTGGTAGATAGATCAGTGGTAGAGGTGAGCACTCTACCACTGAGCCACATGACTTAATACAAAAAAAATAGTCTGACCTATGATAGATGCCTAGCATTCTTACATGCAGTACACACAGTTCCAGTCTTTTGGAATAAGTTAAGTTCATGAATAGAATCATACTAACTATAAGAATGACTTGAAGTTTACCAAAATAAAAATATGTGAAAGCTATATGAAGAATAATTACTAAAAACATTTAAAATCAATTTTCAAATGAAAAATACAATTAGAAATCAAAATATTAAAAAAACAAACTCACCCATGCATCAGTTTTCCAAGAATACTTTCAAGTTAGAATCAAACTAAATGTAAAATAAAATCAATTTAAGACTCAAACAGATAAATTCACTAAGAAAGTTACTATAAGTACAATAATTATTTTCTTATTTATCTTTTTATCTACAAAGCCTATGGCTAGATCCTGTGAGCCTAGAGAGTTAGCATCTCAAGTATGTTGCAAAGGCAAGTACAAGTGCTCTTTCAAAGGAGAAACACTCAACTCAGGTCTTGCCAAACAAGATACTGCAAATCTAAATACCTGTGATCAAAACCCATAAAAACAAACAGAATAAAATTAATCCTCTCAATCAAAGACTTCTGATATTACAATTATCTAAAAAGCATATATAATAAAAATACTTAAAATGTGTAAAGAATAAAATAAGGATTCAAAACATGAGCAAGAAATGAAAATATTTTTTAAAAGGCAAGTTCAGAAAACTAGAACTCTACAAAATATAAAAGTATAATATATTAAATTAAAAACATAATGGATAGAATTAGCAACATACAATATACAACTGAAGAGAAAAATTGTGAACTGAGTTAGACACAAAAACACAAAAGACATTAAAAGAATGAGGCATAGAGATGAGAGAGACACATAAAAACAAAGATCAGAATGGTAACATAACATCTTCTTAGAGTTCTATAATATCTGACCAAAGAGACTGAAATGTGTATAATGGAAAGGGAACAAAATAATATTAGAAGAACTAAAGACTGATTTTTCCAAAATGTTGACACCTATAAATTTTAAGATTTACAAATCACAGCAAATCTAAGCAAAAAAAAGATGACTAGATGTATCATAATGAAATTGCAAATATAAAGATATATGTTTATCATTAAAAACATCCTAAAGAGAAAAAAAAATCAGAAAATATAGGTTATTATACCGACAGCAGACTTCTCAATAGCAGCAATGAAAGCCAGAAGACAGTGGAATAATATATTCAAAATCTTTAAGAATATATGGACAGCAGTGTAGCCAAAATAAAAGCATTTTCAGAAAAATAAAGCTGAAAGATTTGTCAAGGAGTAAAGGAGTGACTAAAAACTATAACATCAGGAAAAACAGATAATTATCCAAAAGGACATTGTAAAATGCATGAAATTATACTTCTCCTCTGTGCCAACATATATGCACAACAGTGCTTACTGAACCACCATTTACAATTAACAATGTCCTGGAAACAATGTACATGCATATCAATATAAAAATGGTTTTATAAACTATTATTCTATTAAATACTACACAGTCTAGAAAATACTACAGTTTTTTTAAAAAAAATTTACTTGTTCATATAAAGAAATCTCTGAAGATATAGTTTCAAATAATAAAGGGAGATAATATGAGGTCAGAAAGATAGGGGAGAAAAGAAAGAATCTACAAGGCCTGAAGAGTTGTAAAACAGCACTTGGCTCACGCTCTAGGGAAGGAAGCCACAGAGAGCTGGAGTAGGGCAGTGACGTCATCTGACATAGTTTAAAGGATTACCCTGGCTTCTATGTTGAATATAAACTGAATGATAAGAAAATAAAGAACTTGGGCTGGAGTTGTGGCTCAGTGGTACAGTGCTTGCCTGGCACATGTGAGGCACCAGGTTCAATCCTCAGCACCATATAAAATAAATAAACAAAATAAAGGTATTTTTAAAAAGAAAGAAAGATAATAAAGGACTTGGGGGCTGAGGTTGTAGATCAGTGGTAGAATACTTACCTACCATATATAAGGCACTGGGTTCAATTCTCAGCACCATATATAAATAAATTAAATAAAGGTCCATTGACAACTAAAAAATATTTTTAAAAAAAGAAAAAAAAAGAACTCAATTATAAAGTTACTTTAATAATTCAGATAATGTTAAAATGAATTTCCTAGGATAAGAATCTGGATCTTATATAATATTAACTCTGGAATTCAGACATATGTGGGCAATTCATGGAGAAACAGCAAGGAAGGAAGGAAGCAGATAATCCACTCTTCTGAGACAGAATTCATGCCAAAATACAATAAGACCTAAGGGTCAAAGGGAAACTCTCCCTGAAGATTACAGTGAATATTTGTTTTATGAAAATGATTTGACCCAAGGATGTTGGTGGCATGTGGATAATCTTAGAAGGAAAGGACTATGTTCTACAAAACTAAAAGAGGGTTCTTCTTCTGCAGAACCTTTAACACAGATGATGAAGAACTACCTCTTTGTCCACTTTTCAGAACTATAACCAGATTAGGAAAGATCAAGTGACACTGAAAGTACAAAGAGCCATAATTGCAATGTCATCATGAATGGCAGTCCAGGAGCCAAGTACAGCAACAGAGATACAGGGTACACTTCAAACAGTCTGAGTTAAGGTTACATAATCAGTATCAACCAATGTCACAAGCATTAGCCTACACAGAGGACTAAAAGAACTGCATCAGTGGAAATATCTGCAAGGAAACCTCAAGGGAGAAGCATAAAGCATAGCAGTTGAGGGAGATGAGCAGCTCTTGGGTACATTTGAGATACCCCACAGGGACCACAGAAATATGAAAAGAAAACAAATGCCTCAAAAATATGAAAAGAAAATGAAAACCTCTAGGTCCTCCTGGACTGAGATCCAAAAAATACTCAGAGGTGATCAAGCTGTCAACATCAAGTCTAAACATCAGTCTGATGTCACCTATACTCCCAGAGAGGCCTAAGAACTTCTAGGTAAGCTTTAAAATGACTACAATAAAAATTAAGAAACTTATTAAGGGTAAAGTAAAATATCAAGCAAAATGAGCACAACCTAGATATTAAATTTCAGTTTTCAAGTTTCTTTTGAAATATTATGAAAGAAGTAGAGAAACAAATCATTCTATTTCCAATTAAATATTTTTTGTTTCTAAAATTTTCTCTGATGATATCCAGAATTTCCTTGAATGAAAATTGAGTGTATGTCATTAACCTTTGAGGTCAACATTATGACTGGAAATATACCACTGATTTTGGCATATTTGGTTCAAAGAAATCGCTTCCTTGAAGGGACAGAAAATTATTAGTCTGAACACGCTTACCAATAATTAAATCCTAGAACAATTTTCACTTACTTTCCTAAGAACATATAATTACCAAGTTATTGGAAATTACATTTTAAAAGACTTGGCTGCATGTGTATTTCAAATAGAAAACAGTGATATGGTTTGGGGACCAAATGGACCGAATTCTATTTCTGAGGAGACTTCAAGAAAAATGTGGACTATTTTAATCTGTGAGACTGAGAGAATAACATAACCATATATTGTAGATCACAGGTAGAGGGATCAAAGGAGACCTCATTCCTGCATGTCAAGCTTCTTCATATCCACTAAAACAAGTGTACATGCACGTACATAGGAACTGTTCCAACTGCCTCAGCTTCCCTACTAAATTGTCTAATAAACCTAATGGTTGAATGCTCTTCACAATGTTCAACTAAATCTCTTAGGAAAGAATGTAACTCTTGTTTCTCTCTTGTTGAAAAGATAAGAAGAAAATAGATAATCACACAAGAAATTTTTTAAAACTCAAACTGTTACTAAAACTCTAAAGTATTTCCTTTGTATAAATGTAGTGATTCTCAACTCTTTTTGCTCATTAGGATTACTTAAAGGATATCATGTTTTAAAAAAAAAACTCAGCCCAACTCCATACCATACTAGACACCTGTATTTAAAAAAAAAAAAAATTCTGAAGGTGATTCGAACATGTGGCCTGAGCTAATAATAATCACTGCCTCAATATTTCTGTGAAGAAAAATTTTCCTCAAGCCTTTTAAACTTAGTCTTTTTAGGTTTCAAACTGCTTCAAGCTGTACTCAGAACTAAAATATGACATATACAGCAAGGACAGAGCACTCAAACTGTTTCAGATTTTGAGCAACTCAGGAGAATGAAGAAGGATGACTGCAAACTCAAGGGCACCTCAACATCTTAGTGAGACCCTGACTCAAAAAATTAAAATAAACACAAAACAAATGAGCTGGGAATGTAACTCAATAGTAGAGCACTTGCATAAAGCCCTGGGTTCAATCCCCAGCACTACAAAATAAAAAGCTTCGGATTTCAAATTTTGAATTTTTTAATTAGGGATTTTCCATAGCTAGAGCCTATGCAAATATTCCAAAATATGAAACATCTCTAGTACCAAGCATTTCAGATAAATGATACTCAGCCAATAATGTCATATGTAAAACACAAATGCTTTTCATAGATACAGCAAAATTCTGCATTCTCAAGCCCAATTTTCCCTGACTTCATTATACTATCCCCTTAACTAAGTGTCTAAAACTGAATCCTATCCATCTCTCTCTATTAAAGGAAGCCAGACACCAAAATAAAAATCCCAGAATCAGCCCTATCATGCCTTCTTCATCCTCTACATCTAATCAGCTACCTAATCATGTTAGTTCTCCTTTGAAATGTAGCCCATATGCAGTCCTCCTCTCCCATTTTCATCCTACTCTAAATCCTTATTGCCTAAGTAGTTTTCCTGTCACATCTCTTCTCAATCCACTGCCAGTAAATTAATCTTCTTAAAAGAGTGTTTTTTATTATGCTTCCCTTCAAAGAAAAATTTCAGTGGCTCCCTACTGCTTACATTATCAAAACCTAAATCCTTAAAATACATATACATTTAATGCCTCAATAAAATATGCCATTTTAACACAATAAATAACTTCATCCAATTAGCGTAGTGAAATTCTGCACTTCCTACCTAATTCCATTCTATCTATCAAAATGTATTTCACACCACACTCCAATACCCAAATTTTTACCCAATCCAGTTATCTTTCGTGTAGCATATACTTCCAATTCTAAGGCTTTATTCATACTCCAACACACGCTGTACCCCTTACATGAAATTCTATATTCTCTTTTCTCCATCTCTCCAAATTCTATGAATTTCTCTGGACATAAGCTATGAGGCTTTCGCAAAGCACTGAAGTCACACAATCTTTCCCATTTCCAGGCAATACATACTGACTGACCCAGATGCTTTGAAATGTGCAATACTGATTTATACTTCTACTTAAATATTTTATTTGTCTCCTCATTTAAATAAAGCTCCTGAAGCCATAAACTGTTTTATATTCTTGATGCATACTTTATGAAAGTGGCCTTTTTAGTTGTTTCATTGAATTTATTTTTCATTCTCTATTCAATGAACATATACAATACATATGTAATTCTTTAGTATCATATCAATTTCTTCAGAGCAAATTTCATAAATTTATTTAATCTTGCTTATTTTTGAGATTACCTATCATAATTCAACACAAGTCTGATCAATTCTGACTTAAATATAAAGAAATCAAGTATTTCTGGATATGAAAAAGAGTCAAGCATTCTGCTCTTATATATTTTCACTACATATTTTCATTAAAGATAACAAGTGTATCAATAGGGTAAAGCCATTACTAATTAAGATAAAACCATGCTTCAAGAAAGAAAGGACCAAATAAATAGTAATTTTCTGGAAATCATCCTTGGACATTTGCCACTGATGTGTTTTCAGTTAGCCTCCCCTGTAGAGCACAGTAGTTCTCAGAATTGATTTTAGTATCTTAATAGTATTAAGGTCATCAGAGAACTTTTTATTGAGTTAGAGAAAATGATATTTACTAATAAAACTTAAAGTCAGAAATTAGTAAGACACAAAATCCGCAACTATATATTTCATTGGTCATCAAAGTAATTAACTTCGTCATGTGAAGCCTCTAACAGAAGTCTATAATATACTTGTGGAAAATGGAAGTGAGAAAGGATAAAACATTTCACCATTATTATTATTATTATCTCATAGAGTCCCCTGAAGACCTCTAGGGGATCCTCACAGCCTCCAGGTTACACTTTGAGAACCACAGATTCAGCACACAGTGGAACAATGTAGTATAAAGTTAAAAAAAGTAAGATTTTCTTTAAAACCTGGGAAAAATTCAAAGTGCAAATATTTGTTTATTATGTAAATATATTCCTTCATTTTATAGGTAGAAAAGGGAAGTGGGAGATCTTAAGGTTAAATATGTGTTTTTAAGTACAGACACACACACACACACACACACACACACACGTTACAGATATCACATGTGTAATATAAATGAGAGGAGTGAGCCAACAGGAAACAATGGAAAATGAAAGACCATGTGATAAGACAGATACTATTCCCCTTCTCAAGAAAGCAGCCATTATTCATCTCTAGCCATATGAAATGTAAGCCCTGTGTTGGCAGATATTTTTGATTTTTCAAGAGAAGCCAACAGTTCTATAAAAAACAAATCATCTAATTTTAAAATTGGGAAAAATAAGTGAACATTCAATAAATACTATAGCCAAATAAGGTACATCAAGGGACCACTAACTTTTAACCTGTATGTTATGGCATAGGGACTTAAATTAGAAAAGAAAACATTATGAAAGATTAATCAAAAAGTAACCAACTCTGTACTTGAATTTTTAATTTTTGGCTTGTACATGCAAGATGCTATGTGTTGCCTAAGTCCATTTAAATGTTCCATTCTAAATGCAAGAGAATCCTTCCTTATTTTGCTGCTCCTAAGTACACTTTAAATGAGCAAGATGTTATTTACAGACTAGTTCCATGAACTTAAGAACGACACTTTGAAAAGAATGAGCCAGAGACAGTTGTTTAATCATAATTGGTGTATATATATAATATATATATATATATTATATATATACACATACATATATACACACACACATTCTAGAAATTTAAAATTTTGAGATGTCTGAATTTTATAGATACATTGTGAAATTGGGGTAGAGTTTGCCATTCTAAAAGAGTTTACTGGAGCTCATAAATGTTGATATTACCATATGATAATTCCAGGACTCAACATAAAGAATAATTGGTATCTCAAAGGATACTAGCCACTAGGGAGTTTTGAGGAATAGCAAACACTTTCTCCAGATAACTTCTTGAGAATATTCACATCACAACTTGAAAAGGACAATGACAAAACCAGATACTCAAAAGGATTAAAACAGATTTGTAAAGGAGTAACAAAGAGAAGAATTATGTCATTTGGAACAACAAAGAGAATAATACATTTGGAAAAATAATTATTAACTGAAAACTATATTGGGAAAATAAGACAAAAAAAGAAAAATTTGAAATTCATGAGATACAGACAAAAAATATCCATTCTCTATGACAGTGAACAATATATTTTCACTTAGTCTATTTACAAGATGTACTAAGGAAGTGAAATAATAAAAGAGGGATTAAAGTTTAAAACTTAAGTCAGTTTCTGATTACATCTTCACTGAATTCTGAGAGAATTCATAGCATAACACTTAAAAGGCTGGGTTCTGAAGCTGAACTCCATGTAAACACACTCTACGCTGCCATTCCTTAGTTGCATTTGAACTTTCTCAAATACTTCACGGTCTGTACCTCAGTTTTCTCCTTGAAAATAGTGAGAACTAGTACCTACTTCAAACAATGTTGTTGAAAAGTAGAGATTATATACATACATACATAACTTAGAACAGTAACTCCTAGGAAGCCTTATATCAGTATCAGCCATCATTAGTATTCATATTGTAGGGCAAGAGGGGAAAAGTGGTAAGATGTACATGCACCAATTTTACCATGGTAAATGGAGATAATGCATTAGCCAAAATGACAGGTTATTACTATTTCTTTCTCTTCACATAAATCTACTTCACCTCATCTAGGATCTTTCCAAGTTTGGTCACTTGCTTTACATAGCACCATCCTTTTATATTTCTACCTTAAAGAGTAATTCCTTCTCTGGGCTGGGGTTGTGGCTCAGTGGTAGAGTGCTCACTTAGCATGTGCGAGGCCCTGGGTTAACCCTCAGCACTATATAAAAATAAAGAAAATAAAGGTCTTGTGTCCAACAACAACTAAAAAATAAATACTAAAAAAAGAGTAATTCCTTATCAAATTTTATGTTTATGGTCTCAACTATTTATTGGTTCAAAATTCAGAACACTGCACTGTAGTTCCCTTCACAGTCCTACATAACTCATCCATTTTATTTCACCTCCTTTCTTTTTTTCCTCAACTCACTCTCAAATTCTACATTTATATTTTTATTGTTTTTGTTGTTGTTGTTGTTTTGGTTTTTTTTTTTTTTTTTTTTTTTTTAGTTTTTTGGTGCCAGGGGTTGAACACAGGGGCATTTAAACACTAAGCCACATCTTAACAGGGTCTCACTAAGCTGTTTGGAGGCTTGCTAAATTGCTAAGTCTAGCTTTGAACTCACAATCCTCCTGCCTCAGCCTCCCAAGCCACTGGGATTACAGGCATGCACCACCATGCCCAGTTCAACTTCTACCTTCCATGCTTATCTCCCTTATGTCATTTTTATTAAATACATGCCATAACCTCTCTCCTCCTTTCTCTTATGTTATCTATTTTTCTCATTTTCTGTCAAGAGAAAAGCAAAAGCAAACTGCTTACCAATATTTACACTTGGTTATTCTCAGGAATAAGTTACATACATTAGTATAGCCAAGCAAGGGACCCAAATGGATAAAACCTAAATTATTTTCCAAGACTAACATCTGAGGAGGACTCTCATTGACAGGAAAAGGGGCAGCAATTAATTCAGATTGGTAGATACAAGCAGGCAGATGACACAGAAATTAACAATTAAATTATAACTAAGTTCTCAATATTGATAATACCAATATAAGATCAGACAGGAGACTCCAGATTCTTTTCATGCTAAGTTGTAGCCAGCATGAATTATAATTATAATTATAATTATACTGGCCACCTGAAGACCCATGTATTCATAGAACAGGTAGCAAAATGCCACAGACAAAATAGGAGAGACTTTCAATAATGACTATATAGGTGCACTATCCTATTTCTCTATTTCTTTAAAGATACCTAATTATGTTAAATAAGGAAAGTAGTGGGAAGTAGTAGGAAACAATGAAGAAAATGAATCAACCAGTTTCTATCCTCATATAACAAGAAAATAAATATTCAGAACTTGACAAATTTATAGGGGGTCTTTTTAATTTAGGAGAAAGAATAAAAGAAAAATGATAGTCTTCTATTGTTTCCGGCTTTTATGGTATTGTCTGCCATCTATGATCTTCAAATTAAGAAGGTAAACACTTATGTTGAAGAATATTAAATCAAAAGACACATTTGGAAAACTGCATGTATTATTAGAACTGAAGTATCCATCTCTGACAGTCATCTCTGCTTGACCTGCTTTTACAAACACAGCATACAAACCTTGAAAAAGGTTTCTCTTCTTAGTCTTCTGCCTTACCCAACACTTTTTCCTCCTTACTGGCTTATTTTATGGTCAGAGGTTAAACTGCTAACCCTTCACCTTCCAGGAAAGTTTTTTTTCCTCTCTCATAATAGGTTTTTCACAGTGTGCAGCAGTCGGATTAGCTCCTCTCTTGGAGAACAAAAGCTATGTCTTTGTCTTTGCTGTTTGGGCATGGAGCCCCTACATCAGAGGAAGCTGCTCCTACTCAACATGCACAATAATGATATTGTGAGGCCCCACGAAAGCCTGGCCTCTCAGTGTCTAGACTCTCATCCAACCAGCTAGCCAAAGAGAAAATCCTGTCAAGCACTCAGCTGAAAATTAACTAAGGTATCCTGTTGAGAACCTGATGAAGATGTTATTCGACCATACGGTAAAACTTTCCATTGTTTAACATAAAGATAAGAGAAAAACTTTTAGAACTCAATGCTCTGACAATCTTGGTCACCAATTCGAACATGGGTCAGTAAATGTATTTTACTAACATAGAATCCCTTCCTCTATATGATCTCCTAAAATAATACAGGCTTATTTATGACATTCCAATCTCTTGCATTTAAAAATGTGCCTAATCAAAGCATACTTTTTTAAAAAATTACAAAAGTTTTTTGCAGTTTTTACATTAAATATTTCTTATTAGAAATTTTACTTTTATTTTTATCATTGTAAAGACTGGTCAAAAAGCAGGTCAAAAGAAAACTGTCCCATCTTTCCATATTCCTTAATATTTATTTTTTACAAGTTCTTAATGTTGAACAAAGGTGAAATAGTAAGCCAAACATGGTATTTGATTAAAACTTAGAAATGGAAATAAAAATAGTACATAAATCAAATCATACTTATAAAAACCATTTGTAAGATATTTTAACCTATAAAATGTTAAACACATTAGACAAATTTAATCATAAGATAGCAGTAAAAGAATCATCATCTCAAGTATGTTGTTATGGGTAAGTTCATGAATATTTACAATGATGTGGAGAGGACTGCAGTTTTTCAAAAATGATCTTACAATTCACATTCATGACAACAATCAATACACAAAATTATTAACTGAAAACTATATAATATGATTGCAAACACAGTAAATAAGCTCATACTTAACTTTAAAAGGGTATGCTCAAAAACCGATGTTTCTATGTAACAAAATTATCTTCATTTTTTCAATATTTCCTATAACACATTATGCCGATAATTTTAAAAACAAAAGAAATTTTGCAGAATAATCAGAATTCAAAGGAATGCATATAGATAATTATTAATGAAAGATACAGGTACAACCACTATGCACAGAATTCAAAATTAAATAACATATATATCATTTGCTATACAGTAATATAAACTGATTCCCCAAACTTAAAAGAAATGCAAACATGCTTTTTTTTAACCTATGATGATGATTAGCTTGATAACTTCAAGAGGTCATGATGAACAAACGTAACAAAAGAAAAAAAATCTATGCTTAGGAGGGAACAAAATCAATGCTTATACATAGCAGATGTCTGACTGACTTGGGAGAGCATGATTTTACTCTTAAGAGTCATGTTAAAATTTAAACCTGGCCAAAAAAAAAAAAACACTTAAAGTGTGTGAAAAATTGCTGGTACACACCAGCAATGACTGGCAGAAAATGTTAAATATTCCATTCCTAATTCTATAAGAAAAATGCACCAAAAAATTAGCAAAATTAAAAAAGAAAACATTGATAAAACAAAAATGTAGTTGTAAAAATAAATTTTGGCAAAATCTATGATATATAAATAACATAAAAGTAAGCAAAATTATGAAAATACTGAATGGGTCTATCATGCCTAATATTAAATATCTTCTCTCTCCATGAATTATCCCACAAGTAAAATGATGGAAAAAAATACAACCAATTAACATGACTGTTAAAAATCAATATCACATCAGGCATGGTGCCCCCATACCTGTAGTCAGCTACTCTAAAGGCTTCACTTGAGGAGGATCACTTGATCCCAGGAGTTCAAGGTCAGCCTGAGAAACAAAGACACCATCTCTTAAAAAATAAATAACAAAAATCAACATCACAACTACATTAAAGATACAATGCTGACCAGGATACTGAAAAAAATAATTCTTATACACTATTGGTAGAAATGCAAAGTAATACAGCCACTAGAGAGAACAGCATGAAGGTCCTCAAAAAAACTAAAAATAGATCTACCATAGGATCCAGCTCTCCCACTTCTGAGTGTATACTCAAAGGAAATGGTACTGGTAAATCAAAGAAACATCTACACTCCCATGTTTATTGCTGCAGTATTCACAATAGCCAAGATATAGGATCAACTTATATGCCCATTAGTGGATAAATAGGTAAGGAAAACACAGACGTATACACAATGAAATGTTATTCAACCACAAAAATGAAGGATATTCTATGATTTTCAGGAAAACTGCTCAAACTGGATAACATTATATTAAGTGAAATAAATCAGACACATAAATACAAATACAGCACGTTCTTTCTACACCCGTGGTGCCTTAAAAAGTCAATCTTAGGGGCTGGGGCTGGGGCTGGGGCTGGGCCTGGGACTGGAGCTCAGTGATAGAGCAGTTGCATATCATGGGTGAGGCACTGGGTTTGATCCTCAGCACCACATAAAGAATAAATAAATAAAATAAATTTATAAAAATATATATTTTTTAATTTTTAAAAAAGCCAATCTTGACATAGAATAGTAATTACAAGAGGTAGGAAGGTATCCTGGTTTGTATCTTTAATGTCCCTCTGTGAAAAGCTTGCTTTTTAAAAGTATAATCCCTAATATAACAAGGTTCCAAGGTAGGACCTTTTAGGCAATGATCAGATTATGAGAGCTATAACCTCATCAATGGATTAATACATATGATGGATTAATAATTTTAATGGAGTACTGAGTACTAACTAAGCAGGTGGAGCATAGCTGGAGGAAGTAGGTCATTAGGAGTGCAGGATTATGTATTGTCACTGCTCCTGCCTGCGTGCACGCCCGCGTGCTCTCTCTCTCTCTCTCTCTCTCTCTCTCTCTCTCTCTCTCTCTCTCTGTCTCTGTCTCTGTCTCTATCTCCCTCCCTCCCTCCCTCCCTCCCTCCCAGCAGCCATGAGCTGTGCAACTTTCCTATACCACTTTCTTCCACCAAATGTTCTGCCTAACCTTATATCCAGAGCAATGGAGTCAGCCAGCCATGAACTGAGTCTCTGAAACCATGAGCCCAAAATAAAATTTCCTCCTCTAAGTTTTTCTTGTCAGGAATTTTGGTCACAGTGACCAAAAAAAACTGACTAACACAGAGACTGATAACAAGAAGTAGAGTCCTTGCTGGGATAACACCTGAACGTGTGGTTTAGAAGCTTTTGGAAGGTTTGTGATTTTGGAATGGGGAATTCTGGTGGGAGCTCAAAACACCAGGATGCAGATAGGAATGTGGACCATAAAAACTATGTTCATAAGGTTTCAGATGGTAATAAGGATTCTGCTGGGAAGTAGATTAGAGACCATTCATATTACATTCTGGCAAAGAACCTGTCCATATTTTGACTGTGCCCTAAGACTCTGTGAGGCTGAATTTAAAGGTGATGAACCAATTAATGTGGTAGAGGAAATTTCATTGCAGCACAGCATTCAGGCAGTGGCTTGGGTATTGCTAGTGGCTTTTAGCCAAGTTTACTGGAAGAATCAGAAGCAGGAAGCAAAGACAGAGTTCAATATCTTGCAGTTTGGCCATGAAAGCACTGGTATAACTGAGACCAGGAAAGGTGTAGTTGCTGAAGAGATTACTGTCACTAGAAAGAAACTAAGTACTTTGCACAGAGATAACATGAAAGATGCCTTGAGGGCATCTCAGGAATCAGCAAGACCCCATGGCAGGCTCAAGGGCATAAAAGTGAAAGTTTGTTTGAATAATACTGCTTTGAGAATAGAGCATGCTGGCCACCTAAAAAGCTGTTTCCCCAGAATTATTTTCAGAGTGTTTAGCTATCCCAGCACTCAGAGGCTGCTGCAGCCATGGTCCAAGGGGGCCTGGCTACTGCTTTAAGCTGGCAGGAGAGCTTAGTATCATCTATATGGTGCTGGTTCATCCTTCAGGAATGCAGGATGCTAGAGATAAGAGGTCATGGTAGCTTCCACCTAGATTTCAGAGGAAGGCCTGGAAACTCAGTCAAAATATATCCGAGTCTAAAATTCCTCCAGACAGTCCCTGAGAGGATGATGTGTGAAAACATGAGAAAGAAGTCAAAGCTGCAATGGAGACTCGGGAATTAAGAAATGCCAGGAATGTGGACTGTCTGCCAAGGAAAGCTGCAGTAAGTGAGCAGAGCCAGGCCAACAGAGAAGCCATGTGGGCTATAATCAGCAAGCCTTAGGGACACAGTAGCTCAAACCCTTTCAAGATATCATTTTGCAACCATGTTCCCTGGATGTAGAGCTATAGGACTTGTTTACTAAACTGAGTTTATGCCTTTTTTTGTTCCAATTCCTTCTTTTTATGCTCTATTCCTCCCTTTTTGAATGGTAATGTCTACTCTGTGGTACTGCATATTGGACGTATTTAACTTGTTTTTGATCTTTAAAAGGTCTCACAGTCAAGAGTTTTCCTTGAATCTTGGATGAAAATTTGATGTGTAAGCAATGTTGAAAACGTTAAGAATATATAGAGACCTCTTAGAAATGGACTCTGTTTTTTTCACTTTGAAATGGGCAAAAGCTTTTGGGGATCAGGGGTGGGAATGTTCTTTAATGTTCCCTGAAAAGTTCCTGTTTTGAAAACATCTCCCAAATGCAGCAAAGTTCAAAGGTAGAGCTTTCAGGTAAATATTAGATTATGAGAGCTGTAACCTCATTAGTGGATTAATCCATCTGATGGTTGTTATGGTCTGGATATGTGGTGTCCCACAAATGCTTCTATATTAATGCAGTAATGGGAAAAATGAATTGTGAGAGCTGTGACCTAATCAATACATTTTAGTTTGAATGATTGTGTGGTAACTATAGGCAGGTGGGGCATGACTGGAGGAGTTGGGTCAATGGGGGTGTACGCCCTGGAAGGCTGCATCTCCCTGGAGGCCCTTCCTCCACCTCCTCTACTCCTGACTCTGCCATGAGGAGAACTTCCCTTTGCCATACCCTTTAACCATGAGTATTAACTCACCTTCGACCCAGAGCAACGGAGTTAGCTGTCTATGAACTGATACTTTTGAAACAGTAACACCCCACCCCCAATAAACTTTTCCTCCTCTAAGTTCTTATGGTCAGGTGTTTTGATCATAGTGACCAATAAATAAATAAAAAATAAATAAATAAATGGAACAAAGGATTAATAATGAATGGATGGGGTGGGGCTGTAGTTCAGGGGCAGAGTGCTTGCCTAGCATGTGTGAGGCTAGGGTTCAATCCTCAGCACCACATAAATATAAACAAAGCCTTTCTGTCCATTTACAACTACCAAAAAAAAAAAAAAAATGAATGAATGTCTGGGTGGGAAGCATAGACAGTTGAAGTATGACAAGAAGTAGGTCACTAGGGGCAAAATCTTGGGGATTATATTCTTGTCCCTGGTTCCTTCCTTGTGCGCTCCCTTGCGCGATCACGCGCGCGCGCGCACGCGCTCTCTCTCTCTCTCTCTCTCTCTCTCTCTCTCTCTCTCTCTCTCCCCCCCCCTCCCTCCCTCCCTCCCTCTCTCCTCCTGCTGGCCAGAGCTGAGTAGCTTTCTTGCATCAGGCCCTTCCACTTTGATGTTCTGCCTCATCTCAGGCTAAGAGCAATGAATCAGTCTACAATACACTCAGCCTGTGAAGACATGAGCCCCAAATAAACTTCTTTCTCTAAGTCACAGTGATTGAAAAGTTGACTGACACAGAAGAGAAGGGGTGAGATGGCATACAGGGAGGGTGGATAACAGTTACTAAAACATAGATAGAAGTAATAAGTTTTAGTATTTTATAGTACAGCAAGATAACTATAGTTCATAATAACCTATTATGTATTTTTAATAACTAATAAAAAAGAAACTTGAAGACTCCAAACACAAAAAAAAGATAAAGAGATGGAAATGTTAATTACCCTAATTTGATTATTTTATGTTATATAACTTCATTAATATTCCATATTTTAAAAATTTTAAAAATCTTACTGTTAGAAATAAATCATTCTTGGAAAGAATAAAGAACAGAGAAGGAAGAGTAAATATGGTAGAAAGATGAAGGATTTACACAAAAGAGAATGCATGGCCAGCGCAGTGGCACACACCTGTAATCCTAGCGGCTCAGAAGGATGAGGCAGGAGGATCTTGAGTTCAAAGCCAGCCACAGCAAAAGGAAGGCGCTAAGCAACTCAGTGAGACCCTGTCTCTAAATAAAATACAAAATAGTGCTGGGGATGTGGCTCAGTATTTGAGTGCACCTGAGTTCAATCCCCAGTACCCCCCCAAAAAAGAGAGAGAGAGAGAGAGAATGCAATGAATGGTATGATAGTGACCAAAGTTTTTATTGTAATAAATAGTTAAAATATACATTACAGCTAACATTTGGCACTTTAATAAAACTCATTCACTGTTTTAAATTCTTTTCTATTATAAGTGTAACTAGACATTTTTGGCTGGCTGAATTAGAATCCATGTAACTAGTATAAAGAGTAACTCCATTCCCATCACTCTTACCCTGACATGTTTTTAAACTGCTGATATGTAAATCAGCTTGTATTTAGAAATTAGATGAGGAAAGGGTGGCATTGGAGATGAAGGATGAAGAAAAAAGAAAGAACAGAGGAAAAAGAAAGCCAGTTTGAGCCAAAAATGTGCTGTTTGTATGTGAGAGGTCAAGTTCCTTGGACCAGAGTTGAGCTCTTGAATTCATAAAAAAGGCCCATTCAATAGTATGGGTATGAGTAGCCAGCTGCTTGCTGACCTCCTTAAATCTTTTTCTCCCTTCTTCCTAAGCACTTGATCAATGAGCTAAACAGTATATTTTCCAACCTCACTTATAGCTAAGAATTGCCATGTGACTCGTTCTTAGCAAGGAAAGCGATATATCAATTTTTCCACTGCCTTGTCTTAGAAGAAATTTCTTGCCTGAAGTATTTCTCTTGCCTGTCATGTGGCTTGAACTTGGACACAGTTAGTAACCTAGCTTTGACTCTGCAGATAAGAATAATAGTCCAGAGAATAGCAGAACAACAAGAGGTAAGAACATGGATCCCTGAATAACTTCACAGATCAGTGCCCTCTAGTCAGACCATCTGCTTTCAAACTTCCGTGGTATCTAAGCCTCTGTATTTGGAAGGTTTCCACCCCCAGCAGATTGGCCTTTATTCTTTATAACACAGCACTAAATAACTGAATGGGAATTTTGAAAGAGGAGTAACCAATTTCAAAAAAACAGCTTTAGGGATTATCCCAGAACACATAAGAAAAAGAAGGATCAGAAAAAAATAAGAGATGCAAGCTTAATCTGGAAACTAGCATAATTATTTTCAAAAACTCCTATCTCCAGCATGTAGTACTATATTTAGAACAAAGTCTGCTGCCAATTAAGGATGAATGAATGAATTGATAGATGGATGACCTGGCCTTATTCAAAAAAGGAATACAGGAGAGAAGATTCGCAAGATGGATGCAAATGGTTCTTTGTCAAATAGCACAAAACTCCACATTCATTCAAAATGGACAAATCACTTTTTTATATCAAAGTCAACATATCAGATAAGGAAAATTCTGACTTCTATCAGTACTTGCTCAAAGTTCAGAATTCCAGGTGCAGAATCTTTAAATATTTCTACATGTCCAGGTCCTGATTTGTTTCTCTGATTGTAACACCAAGTATAACCATCCAAATATTATAAGCAGAGTGACTCTGTTCTACTATATGTTCTGCAAAATATATCTACTTCAATTATTTTTTTATTGCGTGAGTATACTGCTCAGCTCCATAGGAAGTTTTATAAGATGCTCTTGGCTTTTGGAAGGAATATTGAAAAATAAAATTTAGAAGCACAAGTTGAGCATTACCTCAGAGTTTTCACCATCACACTTAATATTAAAAAAAAAAAAAAGCAATAGTCTGAGGCTACTTCTCATGGGCTCTGGGGCATATTTTCTTTTTTCAGAAGCAATGATCTGAAGTACTGCTTAACAGTTTATGCTCACTTCAGTGTGACCTATATGACATTCACTCCATTGTGGATATTTAGATTTTTATTAATAAAAACTGTTATTAGAAAATACAGTTTGGAATACCTATCAAACAACCCTCTTTCTACAGATTAAAGATTTTACTGAATGATAATAACAAATTTTTGAGTTAAAGGGAGCCTAAAATATCTAATGAAAGCTACCTCTTTTGAGACTCAATGACATGAAACATTTTGACCAATTCTTATATTTTAAATTGAAATGATAAATTATATATATATAAAAAATTTTAAGTAATTAATGTTAAATTTATTACTATTGTCTTTCTTAAAAGGCCCATACTAGCCAGGCATGGTGGCACATGCCTGTTATCCCAGCAACATGGGAGGCTGAGGCAAGAGAATTGCGAGTTCAAAACCAGCCTCAGCAAGGCACCAAGCAACTCAGTGAGACCCTGTCTCTAAATAAAATACAAAACAGGACTGGGGATGTGGTTCAGTGGTTGAGTGCCCCTGAGTTCAATCCCTGGTACCCCCCCCCCAAAAAAAAAGGCCCACATCACATGACTGATGTACTGGAATGGCTATTAATTAACCCCAGGGCTCTACTGATCTCATATCCCTTCCTCTTCTAACTGCTATCCATATTTGTGCTATTCTCCATATTCATTCTGAAAACAAGTTTCTCATTTTTATGAGTGCTGAGTAGATATCAAAGCTTCTATTTCTTCAGTGTCTCCTTAAGACTATTTCATAAACAGAATTTCTCAATATAGTCACCTCTCATTTATTTAGGGGGATTGGTTCCAGGATTTCCCGTGGATCCCAAATCCTCAAATACTCAAGTCCCTAATGTAAAAAGGCATGATATTTGCAATGCAATGTACACAAGTCTTCTCATAAACTTTTAGTTGTCTTTAGATTACTTATAATAGCTAATGTAAATGCTATGTAATTAGTTATTGTAACTATTAATGAATAATAAGAGTAAAGTCTGTACATGTTCAGTACAGACGCAGATGCAGTACAGATATATGTGTGCATATATATATGCACTCATATATACATATACACACCTATGTGTGTATATGTATATATATTTCAGTCCACAACTGGTTGAAGAACTCACAGTTACAAGGGGTTGATTACACTAGCATCCACGTGAGACATCAACAATCTGTGGCTATTTCTTATGGATATGAGGTGTCTACCAAAACTTCCTGTTAATGCACGAATATTCAGAGGTAAAATGATCAGATCATTAAAGCTGTAACTTAATCAGTTCATCCTAGTTTGAATACCTGGGTGGTAACTCTAGGCAGGCGGAGCATGTTTAGAGGAGGTGGGTCACTGGGGGTGTATCCTGGAAGGGTGCATCTTCCCTGTGGCCTCTCTGCACCCCTGCTTCCTTACCCCACTATGAGGAGAGCACCTTTCTTCTGCCACACCCTTCTGCGATGATACACTGTCTCACCTTGGGCCCAGAGCAATGGAGTTAGCCACCTGACTGAGACCTCTGAAACTGTGATCCCCAAATAAACGTTTCTTCCTCTTAGTTGTTCTTGCCAGGCATTCTGTTCATAGCAATGAAAAGCTGACTAAAACATCAACTATACTGAAAATCATCCAAGACTGCCTAATTGCATGTTTACAGGTCTATTCACAGTTCAAACTATCCTTCATTTTTTTTTTTGGCATCTGTTACTATTAACCACTATCAGCCCTTTTCAATCCAAACCCTGCTCCAGTTGTTCCACCTGAACACAAATGCTCCTCTCCTGAATTTATTTAAAAGACATCATATCAATATACCTGCAACATCTAGTGGGAGAATCATCTGTCCAATGTCCAAGTAGTACTATGTACCACAAATGGCCCAATTCCTCTAGACAATGACTTTTAATTTTCAGATACAAACAATTCTTGGGAAACTTTTTAAAATGTACATTATGGCCCCACCTCCATCCTTAGAACAATCTAACATATGTTCCAGAATCAAATTTCCTAACTAATTAATTAATGATTAATTAATTAATCAATGAACCAATTAAAATACATTCTAACAAACACTAAAATAGCAGATCTTTTTTTAAAAATGTGGACATTCCACCTGGAGGGCATGAAGTACCTCAAAACAAAGAGATTTTTGTATTTTCTTCTAGACTTGCTTGCTTGTATCTACTAAGTATTCTAGGACACCTTATTTAATCATTATGATGAGAAGAAACAACAATCCTATTGGTTCTCAGGCCTTTTGTTGTGATTAATGTTAAATTTATTACTTGGTTTTCAGGCCTTTGGTTTGTGATTAATGTTTAATTTATTACTATTGTCTTTCTTAAAATGCCCATACTAGCTGGACAAAAAAGACATTCACAGCGATAACAATAATGTAATTTACTGATGGCTGAAAAGTCTTAAAATTCTATAATTATGAAAAAATAGTAAATTTAAAAATATCAATATTAAGTACAGAATGGTAACTAGAGCCCAGGTCACAACAACACCCTTTCCTGGAAGCTGGACCCTTTACCCAGGGTGGGTTTCTACTAGCTGCACCCACATTTGGTGAATATGACCCAAAGCTTTGAATTAGCCAAAAACCTGACCTAACCCAGGCCAGTTCCTCTCATATAGAAGACTTGAACTATGAACTGCAAAACACACAAAATAGGATATGCTGATGCTAAATCACTTTTTTGGTAGAAAGATGACAGAAGATTCTCAGAAGTACCATAATAATTATAATTATATTCCCAAAATTATTTATCCCATATATGTAGTTACCTTTATCTTTAACTATGGGTATAGAATGGTAAAGAGTACTTTAACAATCTATAAACAGGACATCTGCTTCAAAGTAAGGGGGAAAAAAAGTAACAGAATGGCCAGGCATGGTGGCACATAGTTGTAGTACCAGCTACTTGGGATGCTGAGGCAGGAGGATCCCTTGTGCCCAGGAATTCAAGGCCAGCCTGGGCAACACAGAAAGATGCCATCTCAAAGAAACAACAACAAAAACAAACAAAAAACCCTAAAAATAACAGACTGGTTTTACCCTCCCTTTTTAACAACTAAAATTTCAAAAAGTATCATTACTAATTTTCAGATATCCTTTAAAAGTGCACAAAACAGAAAATTGCCCCAATGTACCAGCCAGGGTTTCCATAGTGTGGCAACTGGAAAAAAGAAACCTAGGCACTTTCCTGAAATGAGGAGACAAATTTTTGAGGCTTGGGACAAGGTCAAAAGAGTCCACAAAAAGAGTACTAGGGAAAAGGAAGTTTTTCAGAAACAAAACTCTGAGGAACTGCAGAGGGTTCACTATACCCACGCCATCCCACTTCACCCAAAGTATTCAATGGAGTGTTGACCAGTGTGCATATAGGAGGAAGGTACCCAAAGCTGAGGACAGGACCACACAAAAGAACAGGGAGAGGTCCCAGGACCAGGAATAGTTGATATCCACACCATCCAGGGTGGATAAAAACACCTAATAACCAGGCTACGGAATATAGTACTCAGAAGACAATACCACAGCAGTGAAGTAAAACGAACAGTAGCTAAAGGCAACTCTAAGCTTAAAAGTAAGCCTTCATTGTTCATACTTGTTTGCAAACAAATCAACAATGTTCTAAAAAAATTAAAAATTTAAGTAGATGATATTTAACTAGAGAGACTATATTTGGGACCATAAGGCAAGTTCCAATAGATTTTTAAAAAATCCAAATCATGCAACCAATATTCTCAGGAATTATGTTATCAAAATAGAACAGAAAAATCATTAGAAAATACCCAAGTATTTTGAACCTACATAACACACTTCTAAATAAGAAGAATTAAAGAAGAAAAGAAAAACCAAAAATATATTTAACTAAATGAAAATGAAAATAAAACTGTTTCAAAATAAAGGAATTTACTTTGTGAGACCATTAAGAGAATAGAAAGACAAACCTGGAAAAATTAAAGTTACCATACACTAGAAATACAAAAAAAATCCTCAAAACTCAGTAATAAGAAAACAACACAAGTAAAGAAAATATCTGAGTTTCACCAAATAATATACACCCATGGAAAATAATTACATGAATTCATTCTAATAGAATATAACTGAGTTGTGAAATGCATCCACCAATTTCTAAAAAATCAGACTTCACTTCCAAATTAGAATATGCCAGTGTTCTAAAATATTGTCAATAGCTCCATTCAGTTATCCTAGGGAAACTGTGTGCCATCAGATTGAATTTTGTATCAGCAAAGCCAATCAATACAGTCATGAATTTGTGCGTGATTTGGGAAAAGGCATATATAACTTACTCGAGAGTGACAGAGAAAGGTGTGTGCAGTTTTGATTTTATTAAGTTAGTCAAAGTGGATCTCACTGAGAATGAACACACACACACACACATGAAGAAGGCAAAGGAATCAGGCAGATACAGTGGAGCGAAAATATCAGAGACAGAACAAACTCAAAGTACAAATGTTTGAAGGAGAATGTGAATGTACTACAGGGATAGCAAAAAGGGCCAATGTGGCGTAGCTGACAGAGCTAGGGGCAAGAGTTACAGAGGATGAGGTCAAAATGTGGAAAGAAGGGATCATAGTCATATTATATAGTGCTATATCAGTCCCTAGAAGGTCCTTAGTTTTTATTTACATGACTTTAAAAAAGCAGAAGAATGAAAAAAGGGGAACTATGAGTAGAATATCCCTGTAGAGGGAAGACTGACTCTTGGAAAGCTGAGGTTTAGGAATTGATGTTGTAAACAAACAGCTATTATTATATTCACCATGCTATACAATATATTTTGAAAACTATTTTGATAATGTATTTGAACTAAAGCAACAATATATTTAAAATGATAGAATGCTGAAACTGCAAGGAACTATAGGTTTGTCTATAGCTTTTGTTCAATATTAGGAACTTGAGCTAGGAAAGGTCATGTAACTAGTAATTGATTAGGGTAGAACTAGAAATAAGTTTTCAGAGACATGAAGTATAGTATGGCAATAGTATTATGAACAAGAAGAAAAGATTAAATTTATAAAGTACTTCTGCAAAATTGGTTCAAGATAAGTTTTTGTCATATTCATTTGCTTTTATGATTTCCAAAGATTTTCCCTATCTGAGGGAAGGAGTGAAAAGCAAAATTGTATTTATGTTAATAACTAAATCCAGTAAATCCAAAGACAGTTTTTTGTATTTTGATAAGAAAAACATTCAAAGACTTTCATATACAGACTATGTTTTCTCCTAACAAAAATTATTTTCTGGGATTTCTTGGGAAGTAAATCATTATTTTATTTGTTGATAGAGCTAGGTTCTTTCAAATCAAGATCAAACACCACAAACTGGTAAAAATTAATATCTCCTACCAAAAAGTTCTTTCACTGAAGTAGTACTTTTGTCATACCCCCAGATCATATAGATTATATAGACAATATAATTCAAGCACATACTCCAAATGTTCAACACTTCCAACTCAATTTATTTTTTTAATTTTTTTATTATTAGTTGTTCAAAACATTACAAAGCTCTTGACATATCATATTTCATACATTTGATTCAATCGGATTATGAACTCCCATTTTTACCAACTCAATTTAAACAAAGATATGTTACCCAAATAAGCATGTAATGTGACTACAATGGTATCATCTTTATACATGCAAACAGGGCAAATAATCACTAAAGCAGTTTTAAACTACTAATGTGATTTAAAGTAAGTTAAATGTTGAAATATTAATATCAATATAACAATTCCAATGTAAGAGTGTGTGAATAAACAATCTTCAACAAGTTTTTACATAATAGATTGAACCTAATTATCCAATTGACAATTTAAATAATTACTGAATAAAGTAACACAAAAACATACTTTTTATGCCTTCACTAAGGATTTGCTATTTTAAAAATTTTAAAAGTAAGTTTCAAATATGTAAAAGATCATAAAGTTTAAAAGTTTATATCTATATATGATCTCACCCTATTATGATTTAAATTTTTAGCTCCAGATCAAACAACAAGAACAAAATAAATGAAGTGGGTATAAATTATATACACTCATATAAAATAAATTTGGCAACCCACATATGCACAAAGAGCAGTACACTTTATTTAAAGTCTCAATTTTTACCCTTAGCTTTTCTACTTCTATTATGGCTTGGATCTGTCATATCCCCCAAATGTCATGTGTTGAAGGTTTGGTTCCCAATGCAAGAATGTTGAGAAGTGGGGCTTTTAGAGAGTGATTGATCATGAGGATTTTAACCTCAACAATGGATTAACCCATGGACAGATTCACAGATGAATGAACTATTGAGGGGTGGAGGAAAACTACAGGAGGTAGAACCTACTTGAAGGGAGAGGATTCTTAGGGAATGTGCCTTTGGGGACTATATCTTGTTCCTCGCTTCCTCCTCTCTTTCTCTCTACTTTTTGGCCTCCAGAAGGTGAGCTGCTTTGCTCCACCACACCTTCCCTGCCATGATGTTCTGCCTCACCACAAACCCACAGCAATGGGGCCAAGCAACTATGGACTGAAACCTCCGAAACCATGAGTCAAAATAAAACTTTACTCCTTTAACTGGTTTTTCTCAGATATTTTGTCAGAGTGACGCCAAAGCTCACTAACATTACTTCATGGATTTAGAATCTTAAGTATGAAATTACTGAGATCTAATTTTCTCATCAGTGAAATGGGAATAGCTGCTGAAGCTAATATAGAGTTGTTGAGAAATACAAAATTAGCTTAAGACAATGTGTGCAAAACCCCTTTGAATCTATAAATTATTATACAAATTTAAATTATATAAGGAAATAATAAATATAATACAATGACACTATTTCAAATCATTAAATACCACCAAATATGGCAGCCTTTACAAATTTCTCCAGTTGTTGTTCTCTTTCAAAACAGTAATGGTTCATAAAAATGTTTATGTTATCTGGGGCTAGTGGTGTAGTGCAATCATAGGACCACTTGCCTAGTATGTATAGTGCCCTGGGTTCTAATTCCCAGCACCAAAAAAAGAAAGAAAAAGTATGTGATCAACTGGGCATATGTTTTGATAGAGGTAAATAACTATAAACCAATCTGTCATCAAGTAACCTTTTTTCTTATCGTTATCATGACAGCAATATCAAAGAACATGGCACATTTTATTGAGTATCTATTTATATAACACTCTGAAGAACTTTTAAAAAGCAGAAAATACCTCTAAGTAATTTTCAGTGTAGATGGCATGATGCTGTATACCCATAAATCATGTAAAGTGTTAAAACATTTCACTTTGGCCATGAGATAGTAAGCATAAAGTAGTTAGCTAACTGTAAAAAATGTAAAATAAAATAAAACTGCACAAAATATTTGAAACAAATGTTGGGAAATAAGCAAAGCAAAATTCTGGTCCTAAGAGAAAGAAATTACATGAAATGAATACTACTATCTGCCTGGCTTTCAGCTTTGAGGCATTTTAGAACTACAGCACACAAGCAAAGAACAGCAGCCATGCTGAGGAGAGAAAGGACAGAATCAAGTTGGGGAAGGAAGCAAAATTAGTAGGAAAAGCTACCAAATATTAGGAGCTCCAGAAATTTGCATAAAGGTCACAATAGGTCAAATTATTAGGTTGCAATGAGCAGGATGACATTCTACAAAGTCTGGCAGTGAATAGCCAAGTGGCATGCATATAAAACCATGAACAAATGGGAAATCAACTAATACTACCCCAGAAATGTCACACTGTTGGGAAAGAATCCCAGGAGTCTCTCATGTTTTCTTACTCTTTGAGAGCACAGGCACTAACTGGGTTTTATTCCAGACTATCTCTTCCAACATGTTTTTATAGGGCAAGAAATCATTAAAGCCATTCTAAACTACTAGCATAATAGTAACATGATTAAAGCAAACAACCTTGGAAAAGACAATCTGTCTCCATCCAAAGCAAAGGGCAAATCAGCTTACATCCTTAGAAGATAGAAATGAGCTCACCCTCCAGCAGTAAAGGGCAGGCATACTTATTGTACATTACATGCTATTTGGGTTCTCTAAGCTCAAGGTTCTTCTCTGGTAATGCAACCAATTACAGTCATCCATCTGGTCCTATTCACCTTATATTTCTGTGATTTAGGGGCAAGTAATACTGATGCAAATATGTTGATGCTCATGCTACTTGCTGTGCCATGTCATGAAGTTCTCTGTATCTAACTCTGCAAACTCATATCTTCTGATAGTATTCATGAAACTCTAATAGGCTAACTGGCACGCAAATAGAGTAAAAGGTTAGACTCTGCACAGTTCTTGATACAAACCTAAAGAGTATGAGAACCTAAAGAGTCAGCTGCTGTAGCCTTAGAGTAAAATATTCTAAACCCACCCAGAGATTAAAAATTAATCTTGTAAGGATCAAACTGATCCAGCACAAAATTGCACAGCAAAACAAAATTCAAAACTTACTAAAAGAAGATAAATTTTAAACTTTCAATAATATATCCTCAATATTCAGCACACAACAAAAAGTCACTGGACATGAAAATAAGCAATAAAGTATAATTCATAATCAGGATGGAGGACAGGAGGAATGAACAGTGAATAGAAATAAATTTCAACATGAAACAGATACTAGAATTGGTAGGCAAGAATTTTAAAATAATTACACAGGAGACAGAATAGTGACCTCTCAAAGATGTCTATGTACTAATCATTAAAACCTGTAACTATATTAGCTAATATGGCAAAGGAGAATTAAAATTTCAGAGAGAATTAAGTTGCTGATTAGGTGACTTTTTAAAATAGGCAGTATATCCTGGATTATCCAAGTGGTCACAATATAACTGCAAGGATCCTCATATGTTGAAGAGAGAAGCAGAAGTGTCAGTGATGAGATGTGAGGAGGGCTATTCAGCCATTGTGGGTTAGGAAGATGAAAGGGGGCCATGATACAAGGAATGCAGAGAACCTCTAGAAGCTTAAAAAAAAAGGTGAGAAATAAAATGATCTCCCATATGTTTCAGAAAGAAACATACCTCTGCTGATTCTTTGATTTTACTGACTTCTGAATTCCAGAACTTTAACATAATAAATGTGTACTATTCTAAGTCAGGATATTTGTTTATGGTATTTTGTTACAAAACAGAAAAAAAAACTAACACAAGTTATTTCAAATATTTCTAAGAGTTTAAAGGAAGTGATAGGAAAAAAAATGAATGACAAGATGAAGACTCTCAGTAGAAAAACAGAAACTAATAAACAGGAACAAATAGAAAATCTAGAACTGACAGAGTGGCAGCTATAAGTGTTGGTGAGGATGTGGGGAAAAAGGTACACTCATACACTGTTGGTGGGAGTGAAAATTGGTGTAGCCAATATGGAAAGCAGTATGGAGATTCCTTGGAAAACTGGGAATGGAACCACCATTTGACCCAGCTACTCCACTCCTTGGTTATACCCAAAGGACTTAAAAACAGCATACTACAGGGACACAGCCACATCAATGTTTATAGCAGCACAATTCACAATAGCTTAACTGTAGAACCAACCTAGATGCCCTTCAACAGATGAATGGATTAAAAAATGTGGCATATATTTACAATGGAATATTACTCAGCAATAAAAGAGAATAAAATCATGGCATTTGCAGGTAAATGGATGGTGCTGGAGAAGATAATACTAAGTGAAGTTAGCCAATCCCCAAAAACCAAATGCCATATGTTTTCTTTGATATAAGGAGGCTGATTCATAGTGGGGTAGAGAGGGGGAGTATTGGAGGAATACACAAACTCTAGATAGGGCAGAGGGGTGGGAGGGGAAGGGAGGGGCAGGGGGTTAGCAAGGATGGTGGAATATGATGGACATCATTATCCAAAGTACATGTATGAAGACGTGAATTGGTGTGAACATACTTTATATACAACCAGAGATATGAAAAATTGTGCTGTATATGTGTAATAAGAATTGTAATACATTTCATTGTCATTTATTTTTAAAAAATCAATTTTGAAAATTTAAAAATAAATAAAAGCACAAAGTAAAATTTAAAAAATCTAGAACTGAAAGACAAGTTATTTGAAACAAAAGTCACTGTATGGGCTTAATGCAGACAAGAGAATACAGAATACAAGGTCAGAAAATCTAAATACAGAATAAATACAACTATACAAAATAAAGCAGCACAGTGAAAAAATACTGAGAAAAAATAAAGAGCCTCTTTAAAGTAATATTAAACAGTCTAACATACATAAAGTGTAGTTCTAAGGGAAAAAGAGTAAAGAAGAGGGTGAATAGAAAAATAGTTTGAAAGAAACAATGATTGACACTTTTCTTAATTTGACATATGTATAAAATTAAATTTATTTAGTTTTTAATTTGTATAAAATCAAATCTGCAGATTCAAGAAGTTCAAAAAGTCGTAGGCAGTATAATTACAAAGACAACAAAAGCTAACTAGACACTTAATAATGAAATTTCTTAAAATCATAATGAAAGAGAATCTTAAAAGCAGCTGGAGTAGAGTGGAGATACACTGTCATACAAAAGGAATAACAATCAAAAATTTCTGGTGCAATATCACAAAAAAATATGTAAGCTAGGGGCTGGGGTTGTGGCTCAGCAGTAGAGTGCTCACCTATCATGTGTGAGGCACTGGATTCAATCCTCAGCACCACATAAAAATATAAATAAAATAAAGGTATTGTGTCCAACTACAACTAAAAATATATATAAAAAATTATGCAAGCTAAAAAACAAGGGAACAGCAATGTTAACATGTTGAATGGTAAAGCTCTCAAACTAGAAATCTATCTCCAAATATTTTTTATAATTAAAGTATAATAAATACATTTTCAGATACAAAAAGTCTGAGAGAATTTGTCTCCAGCAGACTTCATTTACAATTTATATTCTTTTAAAGTTTTCAGAGTATAAGAAAGTAATACTAGACCAGATTGTGAATCTACATAAAGGAGATTGCCAAAGATGGTAAATGAGTAGGTAAATACAAGATTATTCTTTTATATCCAAACTTCTTTAAAAACTAATTTATTTTTAAAGAAAATTAAGGATTTACTGAGAATAATTATAAATTACATGATAGAAAAATGTATGAAAACAATACCACAAAGGAAGGAAAAGAATAAATATTGTTTACTGTTGAAAAGTTCTCATATTAGCACTGGTATGAGTATTTAATTCATGGTAGATAGGATCATTATTGATGTACAATGTTATTTTTAAGTTTCTAAAAACAAAGCCAACAGAAGAAGAAAAACATAAGTACTAAAAGGGAAAATCCATTAATCTAGATCTATCCAATGTATATAAGACAAAAACAGAAGAAAATAATGCCAACACTAAATAATGGTCAACTTTTCTGTAATCAAAGACAAAAAGTACAGCACAATAGGGAAAAATGTAATCAAAATTTTAAAACAGAGATATTTTTGGAAAAAAGGCAAAAGTGTGAAAACAGTAAAAAGATCAGAGGTTGGAGAGGAAAGGATAAATATGTAGAATTCAGAAAAAATTTAGGGCAGTGAAATAACTACATATGGTACTATAAAGGTGGGTACATACCTTTAAAACTGTCAGAACCCAGAGAATCTATATACCAAGAGTGAACCCTAGTAACCATGAACTTTGCGTGATCCTGATTTTACCATGCTTATCATGAATTTACCACTCCTGTGAAGAATGCTGACAGTGAGGGAAGTTGCATGTGTGAGAGAAGGGGACATATGGGAATTCTGTACTTTACACTCAGTTTTGCTAAGAAACTAAAATTGCTCTGAAACATAATATCTATTTTTTTTAAATACAGGACTTCAAAGACTAGAAAAAATAGTATGAATTGTTTTTGTAATGTTTTCATGTTGACTGCGTATTAAAATAGTGTTTTGAGATGCTGAATTGATACTGTTAATATTTTTTAAAAGGATTAATAGTATTGTTGAGAAGAGTGGTACACAGATGCTCTCAAACTGTCAATAGTAAACACAATTTTTCTGTGAAGACAATTTGCCAATACATACCAAAAGTTCAAAAATGATATTATTAAGAAACTATTCAAAGTAGATGATAATACCAGTGCCATGAGATGTATGCACAGCAGACTCAAAACAGTGGAACTCAGAGAATTATCAAATTTGAGTATATCTCCATTTTCAGACACAAAATGATGTTCATGATAAATTGTCAACTGTTAAAGGTAAAATTACAGGATGCCATGGGCAGAGGAGCCAGTTTATGAAAAAGAATATAATGTACAAATATTCAGAGATTGTGGAAGATTACTCAACAAAATATTAACCACAACATTCTTTGGGGGATAGTATTTATGATGATTTTTGGTGTCTTCATGTTATTTTTTTTCTTTTGTTTGAATTTTTTACAATGGGCTTGGATCTATTTTCGTAAATCATGAAGGCATTCCCACTCACATATAGATAACACATAGTATTTGGCTACTTCAATTTAAACTTCTGATTTATGATTTATCAAGAAAAAAGTTCATTCTACCTAAAAAATAATTTATGTGATCCTATAGTTTGGAATAATTCTCATAATTTACCACACTTATCTGAAATATAATCAAAGTGTACTGGAATAAAAGTAGGTTTTAGAGTTGAAATCTTGGTTTAAGTCTGCCAGTTATCTGTGTAAGCCTGGTCACTTCACTTTCTGTTCTTCAGGTTCCTCAATTTTAAACAAAAATATTAATATCCATCTAATGATTGATATGAAAATCAAATAAGTAACTCATGTAAAAATACTTTCTGAAAATACTTTCTACAATATTAGTAGTGGTATATTCTTAAAAGCAATATATTTCAAAATGGAAAAGATACAATATGTAACAACAAGGAAAAGCAGACTTTTTTAAATGGGAAGAAAATTAGGAAGAGGTAAGCATTATCATCACTCATTACTATACTTTCATTTAAATGCCTTCTAAACACAGAGAACTATATTAGGGAATAGAATTCAAAGATAATAGGTGATACATATGTCATTTCTTGCTTTAGAAAAAATTATAGTTTATTTGAAGGATAAACTAGAGTACCAACACAAATATAAACCCAATTATAAAAACAAGGATACACATGGAAAAGAGTAGCAGAACAGAATTATAACCCAGGAATAAGAAAGATGCTCAATCTTCACACCTGTATCTGAGATTTATCAGCAGCAAAAGCAGCTTGATGCTGAAACACAGACCTGGAGACCTAGCTGGCCCAGTACCTCCTATCCTAGTCACAACCAGACCTGGGAGCTGGAATTAGTTATTAAATGTTACTCTGCTAGCATTAACATATTAAACATTAAAAAATTAGTCACTCAGTACACTACCTAGTCAATGTTGGATTTTTATTGCAAATGTTACCAAAACTGACAGGAAAAGTAAGCCATCAACCATCAGGAAATAATACCTGTCTTCATCACCTCAATGTTGAGTTCACCCAGTTGTTAGTTAATTTAAAAAAAATCGAAAGGGTGATTTTTTTTAATCTGAAGAGCTTCCCAGAAGTTATCTGAAAACCTTAGTAAAATCAAAGACCTAAGACCAGTTGTGATCCAGTATTATTTAATGACTGGTTTTGGAATAGCTCTTCCCTGTCACCTCCTTATTAATAACTGAATCTTCAAATTAGAAGTGGTCACATTCAGAGAGGATATTAATAACTGAGATACTTCAATAAATTAAGAACAGAATCAAAACTTATTTCATCTGGTTATAATTACTGGGTTCTCAAGCATTGAGTCTTTTAATGAGAGTAGCAGTTACAAATGGGGCTTGGAAAAAATCTAAACTCTAACAACTAATAACCCCTAAATACACTTTTGTTTCACTAGATTGTAAATTCCTGTATTGAGTAGGCCCCAGTATCATCTCTGCATTCCTTCTAACATCAAGGAGCCTTTTTATATTCAGGAGGATAGATGGATGGATGGACAAACAAGCAGTGGAACAAACAAGTCTGTGTGCCATGGAGATCTGAAGTTTAATAGAATGTCTCTAACATTTGAGAAACAAACAAACTGCTTATTAAAGACAGGATCCAGGAATGGCAGAAGTTGACAGGGAACATAGGGGCAACTGGAAGGAGAAAGAAGGGGTGATCACTGCAACACTGGTTCCCCACAAATGAAATGGGACTGAGATGATACAAAGGCCAGCTGGAATGTCAAAGAAAAAAAGTGAAGTTAATGGTGGAAAACAGACAAAAATGCACACAAGGAGAAACTAAAAGCAAACTGAGCAATATTGAAGTCTAGGCAGAATCAGTAATGGCTTTTTAGGGCAGAAGTCATGCTTTTTCTTTTTAATCATTCCTTAAGAATTTAATAACATTTCTTTCAATAAAAAGAATACACTGTATTCACAAATGGAGAAGAGAACTGGCATTATTAAAAAGTTAAACATAGTATATTATACAAACCCTCTTACCAAATGATTTCCAAAACACATGGGAAAATAAAGAAAGCAGATTAAGAGTTATATTGGCTATTACCATAAAAAATAAATAAATTTTATAAAAGTTGAAAATGAAGGAAAAAATATATCTACAGATACTATTTTGACTTATTCTAGGGGAAAACCTTGTTAGATGATAAACTGGTTTTAAGGTCTTATCATAACATTTGTATATGATTTCATAATTTGCAATTTAATTTTCTCACTTGACAGATGAGGAATGAGAAATACAAAAAGGGTAATTTGCACAAAGTTATATGGTAGGTCATGCAAATGTATTTGGAACTCATATCTTCCAGATTGCATAATAATCTAATGCTATTATTTAAAAAATTAATAAAAATGCTACAAATGAAAAAAATTATATTTTCAAAGAGTAATTTAATGGGTTAATAATCTTCACAATATGTGCCCATATTAGATGAAATATGCAAGTGAAATTTTCTGTTCACTAAAGTTAATATATATTCCACTTCATAGAATCAATAACATTAATAATAACAAAAATAAGGAAGAGTAAGCATAAAATCTTTCAGGTATTTTAATACATCACTCACATCAAAAATGACCTAAAAGATGGAAAAACAACAGAAAATCTCAGGAAAAAAGTTTGAAAATTAAACCAGTTCACTGTACTGACGTTGGACCAGCACACTTCGCAGCAACTCAAACTCTATGTCAACACAATCTGATGTTAAAACAATCTGAAAACTAAATTAAGTAAGGCAAAGAGAAAAGAATCTTCATAAAATGCATCCACTTAGGTCCGAGAGGATATTTATGTAAACATGCAACAAATACACTGAAAATTTCTGAGGAAATGTAAAAGAAACAATGAGTATACTCTAGAAAGAGGTGGTAAGGACTTTGATTTAAGGTAGGAAAGAAGACATGTTTTTCTTTGTATGCCCCTTAAAAGTAATGTTAATTTTTACCATTTCCATTTATTACTTTCTGATTTAAAGACTGTTACTCAAAAGTATGTTTTAAATAATTTCCATTAAGGCAAGCATAAACTTTAAAAAATTACCATCAAATAAATTATGTAACTTGATTATAGTAATTTAAATATACTAACATGCATTTGGAGAGGACTGACATATTATCCTGAAGGCAGGATTTGAAAGCTGAACTTTCATGATGAATACAAATCGACCACATTAAATGGAAAATAATAACACTCTGCACAGAACGAAAATTATGCATGATTACCTAAAATTTGTTTGAGTGATGAGAAGTGCAGGTAGTGAAGTAAAGTCTAGAATGATTATCTGAATCCACATCATGGAGGATCTAGAATATTAGAATTGTGGCCAGGTAGGGTGGTTCACACCTGTAATCCCAGCAACTCAGGAAGCTGAGGCAGAAGGATCACAAGTTCAAAGCCAGCCTCAGCAACTTCGTAGGGCCCTAAGAATTTAGTGAAACCCTGTCTCAAAATAAAATTAAAAAATAAATAAATAAAAGGGCTGGGAATGTGGCTCAGTGGTTAGGCACCCCTTGGTTCAATCCCTGGTACCAAAAGAAAAGAAGAATTAAATGTGGATACATTCTGGAGATGAGGCTCACTTTTTTATGGAATTATTCTCTTTTTTTATTTATATGAGACATCGGAATGCATCACAATTCTTATTACACATATAAGAGCACAATTTTTCGTATCTCTGGTTGTATACAAAGTATATTCACGCCAATTCCTGTCTTTATACATGTACTTTGAATAATAATAATAATGATCATTACATTCTACCATCATTTATAACCCCATGCTCCCTCCCTTCCCCTCCAACCCTCTGCCCTATCTAGAGTTCGTCTACTCCTCCAATGCTCCCCCTCCCTACCCCACTATGAATCAGCCTCCTTATATCAAAGAAAACATTTGGCATTTGGTTTGGGGGGTTGGCTAACTTCACTTAGCATTATATTCTCCAAAGCCATCCATTTACCTGCAAATGCCATGATTTTATTCTCTTTTATTGCTGAGTAATATTCCATTGTGTATGTATGCCACATTTTTTTTTTATTCACTCATCTGTTGAAGGGCATCTAGGTTGGTTCCACAGTTAAGCTACTGTGAATTGGGCTGTAAACATTGATGTGGCTGTGTCTCTGTATATGCTGTTTTTAAGTCCATTAGGTATAGACTAAGGAGAGAAATAGCTAGACCAAATGGTGGTTTCATTCCCAGTTTTCCAAGGAATCTCCATACTACTTTCCAGATTTGCTGCACCAATTTGCAATCCCTCCAGCAGTGTATGAGTGTACCTTTTTCCCCACATCCTCGCCAACACTTATTGTTGTTTGTATGCATAATAGCTGCCATTCTGACTAGAATGAGATGAAATCTTATAGTGGTTTTGATTTGCATTTCTCTAATTGCTAGTGATGATGAATATTTTTTTCATATATTTGTGGACTGATTGTATATCATCTTCTGAGAAGTGTTTGTTCAGGTCCTTGACCCATTTATTGATTGGGTTACTTGTTGTTATGGTGCTTAGCTTTTTGAGTTCTTTAGATACCCTAGAGTTTAGTGCTCTGATGTGTTAGGGGTAAAAATTTGCTCCCAAAATGTAGGCTCTCTATTCACCTCACAGATTGTTTCTTTTGCTGAGTCTGTCCCATTTATTGATTCTTGATTTTAATTCTTTTGCCACAGGAGTCTTATTAAGGAAGTTGGGGCCTAATCCCACATGATAGAGATTAGGGCCTACTTTTTCTTCTAATAGAGTCTCTGGTTTTATTCCTAAGTCCTTGATCCATTTTGAGTTGAGTTTTGTGCATGGTAAGTTAGGGGTTTAATTCCATTTTGTTGCATAAGAGGCTATCTTTTCTCCAGTGCATGTTTTTGGCACCTTTGTCTAATATAAGATAATTGTAATTTTGGGAGTTAGTCTCTGTGTCCTCTATTCTGTACCACTGGTCTACCAGTCTGTTCAATACCCTGCTGGTTTTATTACTATTGCTTTTTAGTATAGTTTGAGGCCTGGTATAGTGATGCCACCTGCTTCACTCTTCCTGCTAAGGATTGCTTTAGCTATTCTGGCTCTCTTATTTTTCCAGATGAATTTCAAGATTGCTTTTTCTATTTGCAGGCCCCAGTTTGAGAAAACCTTTAGTTAGCAATGGAGATCAAAAGCCTGCTGGCAGGACAAGATTACCACATTACTGGTTACATAATCAGAATGGCCAGCCCACTATGGTGAGTATGATGTTCTGTTAGGTTTCACAAGAACATTACTGATATATATAAAACCAAAAATCTCATCTTCAACAATTGTATAAGACTAATTCCTCAATAAAAGTCCTAGGAATTATCATAAACATACAGTTAACATGCTTAAGAAACAGAGTATTTTGACAGAATTAATATACTTCCCTGATGCTCTGAAGATTGTAATGTCAAGACCAAAGGCTACTATTAGGTGTTTTCCAACAATTAAAACATGCTCCCTTTAAGATAGGTAGTTTTATTTCTTATGGGGAAAAAATGGTACCAATATCCTGACTTTCAGTAAGAATGAGTCACTATTATCTTTTTTTTATTAGCATAGATTAATTTAGGTTTATTCTATTTGGACTTCACTCAGTATCTTTTTTTTATTGATTATTTAAAGCATTACATAGCTCATGATATATCATCTTTCATACATTTGACTCAAATTATGTTTTGAACTCCCATTTTCATCCCAAATGCAGATTGCAGAATCACATCTGTTACATATTCACATTTTTACATAATGTCATATTAGTGACTGTTGTAGTCTGCTACCTTTCCTATCCCCTACTATCCCCCCTCCCCTCCCCTCCCCTCCCATCTTCCCTCTCTACCTCCCCTGCTGTTGTTCAATTCTCTCCCTTTTTTCCCCTCCCCCTTGCCCCTCATGACCTCTTATAATTTTATGTATCATTGAAGGTCTCCTACCATTTCCATATGCTTTCCCTTCTCTCTCCGTTTCTCTCCCCCCATTCGTCTTTGTTTACTGTAGTCTTTTCCTCATGCTCTTCCTTCCTGTTCTTTTCTTAGTTGCTCTCTTTATATCAAAGCAGACATTTGGCACTTGTTTTTTAGGGTTTGGCTAGCTTCGCTTAGCATAATCTGCTCTAATGCTATCCATTTCCCTGCAAATTCTATGATTTTGTAATTTCTTAGTGCTGCATAATACTCCATTGTGTATAGATGCCACATTTTTTTTATCCATTCATCCATTGAGGGGCATCTAGGTTGGTTCCACAGTCTAGCTATTGTGAATTGTGCCGCTATAATCATTGATGCAGCTGTATCCCTATAGTGCGCTCTTTTAAGGTCCTCAGGGAATAGTCCGAGAAGTGCGATAGCTGGGTCAAATGGTGGATCCATTCCCAGCTTTCCCAGGAATCTCCATACTGCTTTCCAAATTGGCCTCACCATTTTGCAGCCCCACCAGCAGTGTACAAGTGTACCCTTTTCCCCACATCCCTGCCAACACTTATTGTTGTTTGACTTCATAATGGCTGCCAATCTTACTGGAGTGAGATGGTATCTTAGGGTGGTTTTGATTTGCATTTCTCTGATTGCTAGAGATGGTGAGCATTTTTTCATGTACTTGTTGATTGATTGTATGTCCTCCTCTGAGAAGTGTCTGTTCAGGTCCTTGGCCCATTTGTTGATTGGGTTATTTGTTATCTTATTATTTAATTTTTTGAGTTCGTTGTACATTCTGGATATTAGGGCTCTATCTGAGGAGTGTGGGGTAAAAATTTGTTCCCAGGATGTAGGCTCTCTATTTACCTCTTTTATTGTTTCTCTTGCTGAGAAAAAAACTTTTTAGTTTAAGTAAGTCCCATTTGTTTATTCTTGTTAATAACTCTTGGGCTATGGGTGTCCTATTAAGGAATTTGGAGCCCGACCCCACAATATGTAGATCGTAGCCAACTTTTTCTTCTATCAGACGCAGTGTCTCTGATTTGATATCTAGCTCCCTGATCCATTTTGAGTTAATTTTTGTAGATGGAGAGAGAAAGAGATTCAATTTCATTTTGTTGCATATGGATTTCCAATTTTTCCAGCACCATTTGTTGAAGATGCTATCCTTCCTCCATTGCATGCTTTTAGCCCCTTTATCAAATATAAGATAGTTGTAACTTTGTGGATTAGTCTCTGTGTCCTCTATTCTGTACCATTGGTCCACCTGCCTGTTTTGGTACCAGTACCATGCTGTTTTTGTTACTATTGCTTTGTAGTACAGTTTGACCTCTGGTATCGCTATACCTCCAGATTCACACTTCCTGCTTAGAATTGCTTTTGCTATTCTGGGTCTTTTGTTTTTCCATATGAATTTCATGATTGCTTTGTCTATTTCTACAAGAAATGCCGTTGGGATTTTGAATGGCATCGCATTAAACCTGTAGAGAACTTTGGGTAATATCGCCATTTTGATGATGTTAGTTCTGCCTATCCATGAACAGGGTACATTTTTCCATCTTCTGAGATCTTCTTCTATCTCTCTCTTTAGGGTTCTGTAGTTTTCATTGTATAAATCTTTCACCTCTTTTGTTAGGTTGATTCCCAAGTATCTTATTTTCTTTAGGATATTGTGAATGGAGTGGTTTTCCTTATTTCCATTTCAGAGGTTTTGTTGCTGATATACAGGAATGCCTTTTATTTATGCGTGTTGATTTTATAACCTGCCACTTTGCTGAATTCATTTATTAACTCTCTAGCAGCTTCTTTGTAGACTCTTTTGGGTCTGTTAAGTACATTATCATGTCATCCGCAAATAGCCATAATTTAATTTCTTCTTTTCCTATTTTTATGCCTTTAATTTCTTTTGTCTGTCTAATTGCTCTGGCTAGTACTTCGAGAACTAAATTGAATAGAAGTGGTGATAGAGGGCATCCCTGTCTTGTTCCAGATTTTAGAGGGAATGCCTTCAGTTTTTCTCCATTTAGGAAGATGCTAGCCTGAGGTTTAGCATACATAGCTTTTACAATGTTGAGGTAAGTTCCTGTTATCCCTAGTTTTTCTAGTGTTTTGAACATAAAGGGATGCTGTACTTTGTCAAATGCTTTTTCTGCATCCATCGAGATGATCATATGGTTCTTGTCTTTAAGTCTATTGATGTGGTGAATAGCATTTATTGATTTCCGTATATTGAACCAGCCTTGCATCCCAGGAATGAATCCTACTTGATCATGGTGCACAAGTTTTCTGATATGTTTTTGTATTCAATTCGCCAGAATTTTATTGAGAATTTTTTGCATCCAAGTTCATTAGAGATATTGGTCTGTAGTTTTCTTTCTTTGAAGTATCTTTGTCTGGTTTTGGGATCAAAGTGATGTTGGCCTCATAGAATGAATTTGGAAGAGCTCCTTCTTTTTCTATTTCTTGAAATAGCTTGAAAAGTATTGGTATTAATTCTTCTTTGAAGGTTTTGTAGAACTCCGCTCTATACCCATCCGGTCCAGGGCTTTTCTTGGTTGGTAGTCTTTTGATGGCTTCTTCTATTTCTTCCTTTGTTATTGGTCTGTTTAAATTGTGTGTGTCTTCCTGTCTCAATCTGGGCAAATCATATGCTTTAAGAAATTTATCGATATCTTCACTATCTTCTATTTTATTGGAATATAGGGTTTCAAAATACTTTCTAATTATCTTCTGTATTTCTGTAGTGTCTGTTGTGATATTGCCTTTTTCATCCCGTATGTTAGTAATTTGAGTTCTCTCTCTTCTTTTTTTCGTTAGCATGGCTAAGGGCTTGTCTATCTTATTTATTTTTTCAAAGAACCAACTTTTAGTTTTATCAATTTTTTTCAATGGTTTCTTTTGTTTCAATTTCGTTGATTTCTGCTCTAATTTTAATTATTTCTTGTCTTCTACTACATTTGCTTTGTTTTGCTCTTCCTTTTCTAGGTTTTTGAGGTGTTCTGTGAGTTCATTTATTTGTTGCTTTTTTCTTTTTTTGAGGTAAGAACTCCAAGAAATGAATTTCCCTCTTAAAACTGCTTTCATTGTGTCCCATAGATTCCTCTATGTTGTGTCTGTATTATCATTTGACTCTAAGAATTTTTTCATCTCCTCCTTTATGTCTTCTATAACCCATTGATCGTTCAATAACATATTGTTCATTTTCCATGTGACGTAGGATTTTTCCTTACTTCTTTTATCATTGATTTCCAATTTCATTCCATTATGATCAGATATGGTGCATGGTATTATCTCCACGCCTTTATATTTACTAAGAGTTGCCTTATGGCATAATATATGATCTATCTTCGAGTAGGATCCATGTGCTGCTGAGAAGAACGTGTATCCACTTGATGATGGTTGATATATTCTATATATGGCGGTTAAGTCTAGGTTTTTGATTGTGCTGTTGAGTTCTATAGTTTCTTTATTCAGTTTTTGTCTAGAGGATATGTCTAATGGTGAGAGCGGTGTGTTGAAGTCACCCATAATTATTGTGTTGTGGTCTATTTGACTCTTGAACTTGAGGAGAGTTTGTTTTATGAACGTTTCAGCTCCATTGTTTGGTGCATACAAATTGATGATTGTTATGTCTTGTTGGTGGATGGTTCCTTTTAACAGTATATAGTGTCCTTCTTTATCCTTCTTGATTAACTTAGGTTTGAAGTTGATTTTATTCGATATGAGTATGGCCACTCCTGCTTGCTTCCGAGGGCCATGTGAGTGGTATGATTTTTCCCAACCTTTTACCTTCAGCCTGTGTATGTCTTTTCCTATCATATGAGTCTCCTGAAGGCAGCATATTGTTTTTTTAATCCAGGTTACTAGCCTATGTCTCCTGATTGGTGAGTTTAGGCCATTAACATTTAAGGTTACAATTGAGATATGATTTGTACTTCCAGTCATGCTTCTTTATTTATTTATTTTAGTTTAGCTAGTTTTACTTTTTGGTTACTTTCCTCCCCCTTTACTGAGATACCTCCTGCTGTGAGTTTTGGGCACTATTTTTCAATTCCTCTTCTTGTAGTGTTTTGTTCAAAATGCTTTGCAGAGCTGGTTTTCTTGCTGCGAATTCTTTTAGCTTTTGTTTATCGTGAAAGATTTTAATTTCATTGTCAAATTTGAAGCTCAATTTTGCTGGATACAGTATTCTTGGTTGGAATCCATTATTTTTCAGCGTTTGAAATACATTGTTCCAGGATCTTCTCGCTTTCAAAGTCTGTGATAAGAAATCGGTCGTTAACCTAATTGGTTTACCCCTGAATGTAATCTGCCTCTTTTCTCTCGTAGCTTTTAATATTCTCTCCTTGTTCTGTATGTTGGCTATCTTCATAATTATATGTCTTGGAGTTGGTCTATTATGGTTTTGAATGTTTGGGGTCCTGTAGGCTTCCAGGATTTGGCAATCCATTCCATCTTTCAGCTCTGGGAAGTTTTCTAGAATTATTTCATTTAATATGCTGTCCATTCCTTTGGTTTGAATCTCTGTGCCTTATTCTATCCCTATGACTCTCAAATTTGGTTTTTTTATGACATCCCATATCTCTTGAATAGATTCCTCATGGGATTTAAGCATCTTTTCTGTGTTGACTATATTCTTTTCAAGTTGATAAAGCTTGTCTTCATTATCATCTGATGTTCTGACTTCTACTTGATCAAGTCTATTTGTAATATTCTCATTTGAGTTTTTAATTTGGTTTATAGTTTCCTGCAATTCTTGGATTATTGTTTGATTTTTTTTTTAAGATCTCTATCTCCTGGTAGAGCTCGTTCTTTGCCATTTGAATTTGTTTGTTTAATTCATTTTCAAAATATACTTTCATTTCTTGGACTTGCTGTCTCATGTCTTCTCTAATATTCCTTTCCATTCGAGTTAGGTATGCCTTGAGTTCTTTCCCTATCCCTGTTTCTGATGTTTCTATGTCCTCCTGTAGAATTGAGTTGTCTTGCATTGTTTGTAATCCTTTTTTCCCTTGTTTTCTCATGTTCTGGTGTGTCCACGTTACTTTCCAGCCCTATTTGATTGTCGTGTTTTTGCTCTCTTCTATAGATTTGTTTTGTTTCTGTATTACTCTGATGTCTCTCCTTTGTGTTGTTAAACTATGCCTGCTAACGTGGATTCTGCTGGGAAGGAATTCCAACGTCCGAGCTCCAGTGACGACACTACTCTGCTATGACGGGCCTCCGTCTCCTTGCCGGGGTGTCCTAATGGGGGGGTGTGACTGGACTGTCTCTGTTTGGTTTCAGCTCCCGGTCGCAGCAGGCGGGCGGTCTCCAGCCGCCCAGTATCACAGGCCGTGGTCAGGTGATCAGTCGCCAGCGGGCGGGCGTTCTCCTACCGCCCAGTTACGCGGGCAGTGGGTGAACTGTCGCCGGTGGGCCTGCAGTTTACAGCCGCCCAGTCGCGAGGGCCTTGCCTCTAGTCCCCTGGTTTCTCCTGCTAGTCTTGGTTTCTCTTGCTAGACCAGATTTCCCCTGAGTGATGGTTCTCGGCAGTTCAAACTGTACTCTGGGCCTGCCGTTTGTTGGGTGTGGAGGGTGGCTATTGGGAACCCCGGCACTCTATTGTTTTGTTTCCCTTGTGGGGGATAGAACTGTACCACTTCCTTCCCCGTCTGAAATCCCGTACTCAGCCCGGGGGTCAGTGCGGGCTTGGCTGGCGGGATTCCACTGTGTCACAGCCACTTATCTCCCTGCTTGCGAGTTAATCCCTTCTCTGCAGCGCCACGCCTTCTGTAGCCGCGGGGCAGGCCGCGCGAATCAGACAGCCTGGATCTCCTGGGTCACACAGTTGGCTTTTGGGATCCCCGGCACTCTATGGTTTTGATTTTTTCTGCTTGCCCCTCCCCCAGCGCTGGCTAGACAGGTTTTGTTTTGGCTGCTGATGGGAGGGGGGGGTTGAAGGTCAGGTGCCTCTAGTTTCCCCTTAGTCTTTATGCAGGCTCACTCTGAAACTCCCTCCCCAGGAAAGTCTAGGAGAGATTTTATGCGAAATCCCCCTATGTATGGGGGCTGAGCTGCGTGACACACACCTGTTTTGTTGTTGCAATCTGTCGGAGAGTGGCGGTGAATACTTCAGCTCTCCAAGATGGTGGCCGCTGATTGCCTTAGTGGAGTGTCCCTTGTGGGGGATGGGACTGTACAGCTTCCTTCCCCGTCTGAAATCCCAAACTCAGCCCGGGGGTCAGTGCGGGCTTGGCTGGCAGGATTCCACCGCGTTGTCGCAGCCACTTATCTCCCTGCTTACTAGTTAATCCCTTCTCTGCGGCCCCACGCCTACTGTAGCCGCGGGGCAGGCCGCGCGAATCAGACAGCCTGGATCTCCGGGGTCACACAGTTGGCTTTTGGGCTCAGTATCTTTTTTATTATTTATTTTTTCTTATTTGTTATCCAAGATGGCAGAATGCAATTCATTTTATATTACACATATAGAGCACAATTTCTCAAGTCACTGATTATACACAAAGTATTTTCACACCATTCGTGTCTTCATACATATACTTAGGGTAATGATGTCTAACTCATTCCACCATTACTCCTATCCCTTTGCCCCCTCCCTCCTCTTGGCCCTATCTAAAGTTCCTCCATTCCTCCCATGCTTCCCCTCCATTGCCACAGTATATGTAAAGCACTCACTTAAAAACCTTAACACCAACAAAACAAATAACCCAGTCAATAAATGGGCTAAGGAACTGAACAGACACTTGTCAGAAGAGGATATACAATCAATCAACAAACATATGAAAAAATGTTCAACAGCTCTAGCAATTAGAGAAAGGCAAATCAAAACTACTCTAAGATTTCATCTCACTCCAGTCAGAATGGCAGCTATCAAGAATACAAACAACAATAAGTGTTGGCGAGGATGTGGGGAAAAAGGCATGCTCATACACTGCTGGAGGGATTGCAAATTGGTGCTGCCAATCCGGAAAGCAGAATGGAAATTTCTTGGAAATCTTGGAATGGAACCACCATTTAACCCAACTATCCAACTCTTCAGCTTATACCCAAAGGACTTAAAAACAGCATACTACAGGGACACAGCCACATCAATGTTTACAGCAGCACAATTCACAATAGCTAAATTGTGGAACCAACTCAGATGCCTTTCAGTAGATGAATGGATAGGGAAACTTTGGTATATATACACAATGGAACATTACTCAGCATTAAAAGAGAATAAAATCATGGCATTTGCAGGTAAATGGATGGAGATAGAGAATATAATGCTAAGTGAGGTGAGCCTATCCCAAAAAACCAAAGGCTGAATGTTTTCTTTCATATGAGTCATTATTATTGATATTATATCTTTTATTTTAAAAATACATGAAAATAGATGACATTGAGATTGTTACCTATAATATTTATCAGAACTCATAATTAAAGTTAACTATTATTAAAAGGACTTAGCCTGAAATGGAAAGAAACACAGTCATAAATGTAATACATCCCTTATAATATTTACTTTTTATTGTCATTGTTAAAATCTTGAAATTCTCCTTCCTAAAGCCATACCTGGTGTACACTATACCACTGTTTATTAAAATATAGACACATTTTTTATATATATATATATATGCTTATATATATGTGCATACACTAGAAAGTTATGAAAAGCATATACTTGGAGTTTTCTTGAATTAAAAAATTTATTATTAAGTTAAAATTATAAGTAACATAACCATATGTTCAAAAGCATATTCATGCACTTTACTATCTTGATTGAACATCACAGCTTTATGGTTGAAAGAGAAGGGATTATAATTATTTTCATTTTAAACAACAAAAGGCAGGTTCAGAAAGCTTAAGTCAGAACTACAACCCAAATTCTTCTAACTCCAGCCAAACTCTAGAGTTTTGCTGTCCTCTTCCAGGATAAATAATAATAAATAAAAAGTAGATTTTCACCAAGAACACAATGAAGAGAACGTTCTAATCTGGGTCATTCTAATGGGTAACAGAAAGAAAATAATGACCCCTTTAATCCTAGGAGCCCCCAGACCAGATACCTCCTATCATTGCATGAAGTCCATTTGCTCTGAAGCATTATACACATATTGTCATTTTCTATGTGTCATAACATAAAGTTAAGAAACACTATTGCTGAGAACTAAGTAATGTATAAGAAAAGTCTTAAATAAATTAGTTTGACAAAATATAAGTTTCATAAACTTTATTAAATCACTTATAAAGAGACAGAATCTCACTTGACAAGAATCTTGCTTCAAGTATAATTTCTAAACCCAAATTAAATATTGTGCTGTATATGTGTAGTAATAATTGTAATGCATTCCACTGTCATTTATTTTTTTTAAATCTATTAAAATTAATTAATTAATTAATTAATTTCATATTTTTTCAAGAAAGCTATAGAGGAATTCAAATAAATTAGAGTAATGTCCTTACACAGATAGACTTATACTTGCTATAATTTTTTTCATCCAAAAATTGCAATATAGGATAAACATCCCTAATCCAAAAATCTAAAATCCAAAATGATCCAAAATCTGAAACTTTTTGAGTGTCAACATAATGTCACAAGTGGAAAATAACAGTCATAGTTAAAATGTAGATGTGTCAAAAATACTATAAAAGAGTATATAAGCTTAACAGTTTTATATATTATATGTAACCTGATATATAAAATGTATATCACAAATGAATACTGTGTTTGGACTTGGGTCTATTTCTCCAAATATCATTATATATACACAAACATTCTAAAATCTGAAGAAAAAAATCCAAAAGGCAAACATGCCCAATATGAAGCATTTCAGATAAGGACTACTCAACTTGTTCTCGGTATCTGCTTACACAGCTCTCACAAGCCAACTGCACTGTACCTCTTAACTGATATGTCCTTTGAGAAGCCCTGCACTTGCGTAATGCTATCCTTAATCTTTTCTCATCCTTACTCCTTCAGAGTCATGAACCCTTAATGCTATTCCTGTTCTAATAATGTTCTAGCTTGCTAATATTAACTCTTAGAATGTTGTGGAACTTATACATCTGTGGAACTCCCATTTTGCTGTTCAAGTTTGTGTATATGAAGAGTTCAGAAGAAAGAAGTGCCAAAGAAAAGACATGGCTGGGGATGCAGCTCAGTAGAATGAGAGGGCTTTCCCAGCATGTCCAATGCCTTGGATTCAATTCAAGGGGAAAAAAAAAGATGGGCAGAAAAGGGAAAAGGGGAAGAGAGAGGAAGGAAGGAAGGGAGGGAGGGAGGGAGGGAGGGAAGGAGGAAGGAAGGAAGGAAATATTGTCTAAGTCTTCCTTGATTCCTCTAGAAGCTATCAAGTCTTGAAGTGTATGCTATCTTACAAATGGAAAAATTCTACACCTGACTTCATATGACATTCACAAAATGCAGATGTGCCAAAAATATTGTATAAGATTATCTTTAAACTAATACATATATACATATATAATATAAAATTGCCTTCACATATATAAAAAACACAAACAAATTTTGCATGCTACAAATTTTCATCCTCTGACAAATAACCTTTTCAAAGTGAAACTGACTCATTAGCCTCAAATACGTTAATGTCTTCCATCAACCTTGTTTCTGATACTACTGTGATATTAAATAGGGGACTTAGAAGTTACTATGCAACTTTCCTTTAAGCATTCCTTTCTTACAGACTGATGACACACATCAAAACAGGAGAGTTTTATCACTGATGTTTCCTTTCTGTTGAAGTGATTATGTCCTTTTCACACAGCTAAACACAATACAGATTTAAAAAAAAACAATAAAAGTTTATGTACAGATAGTGTTTAACAGTGCGATTTACAAAATACTTTCAGGCCAATATATGTACTTAACTCTTAAAAATATTGAGATATGCTGTGCAAAGATTTTATAAATGTGAAAAGTTAAAGGACAGAGCCAAAGTAAAACATTTAATAAGTGGTGAAGTCAGAACCAAAATCTGTATTCCAACTCTTAGTCCAGTATCTTTCCACTCCACTATGATGTCAATCAGGTAAGCCATTCTATTTTATTCATGAGAGGATCCAGATTTTATGTTTTAAGAAAATCATGGCATCTAATCCATTTGTTTATATTCACCTTGAAACAGAGATTGAATTATCTATTCATATTTAATCAAAGTATAAATTTAGAGTGTTTTTATGTTTTGCATCATATTTTTACTTCTCTACTAATTGTCCTTTTCTCTTCATTAGAAAAAAGTTATTTTTCTAAAAAAAGAACTCAAAGGCAAAGGATTTGCTACTTATATCAGATTAGGAAAGAGCAAAACTTTTTCCAAACAAGTAGAGTATTTCATTAAATAATTTTTTCATTAAATAAATTTTAAATAAAAAGAATAAAAATTTTAAAAGATAATAAATAAACTAATATAATAAAAATAAGCAAAGTACAACTAAAAACCAAAGAATCTAAAACATTTCAAAGTAATATAAAAATATTAACTGTCTAATCAAAGAAAGAATAAATACTGAATACATCAAAAAAAGTAAAAACCACAAGTTCCAAAATGATGGTACATGCACCACACCTTCATGTAGGTGGCTCAAGATGATGCAACTAGCAGGCTTCCTTTGGGCCATACTGGTCAGAGATCCCAAAAGTAAAAAACAAGACCTCTGGAGAAAACTCAACACTCCTGATCCGGATTCTAGGTTAAAAACAGCTGTGTGGGAGGAAAACGCCTCTCACTGAGGGCTGCCCTTGGCTTTAACCTCTCAGACTCATAGGCAAAAGCACCCATTATCTACTCTTCCCCAAACCTAGCTTCTAAATGAAGTTTCAATTCTGAATCTAGTTTTGACATGCCCCTTAACAGAAAAACAAAAACAAATATTTTATTTTGACAAAACTAGATTTAATATCTAAAAAAGATCAATTCTAATCATATTTAAAATTTGTTTGAAAAGTAAATTTAAGTTATTTATTATCATATGTATTAAATATAATTATACATTTTTGAAGAATTAAAATGCCTTAAAAACAAACTGTCAGATATCCTCAATGCATTTTAATCTCACTTTAATGACTGGGAAGGCAATTTGGTAGTATTCAGTGACTTCAAATGTTTTTAACACTTACACCACTATTTTGAATATTATAAGGAAGAAAGCAGTAGTAAATTATTCAAGGATTAAGGTAGAACATTTGACATTAAGGCTATATCTGTCTTATTTCGAAGTCCATCTACAAACAAAATTATCATTGCCAATCTCCTAAATGGAATAAACTATAAATAAATTGATTTAATAATGGGCTTTATAAGGAATTTTGGATAGCAATTTCTACCTCAAAGACCAAATTTAGAAAAATGACACGTTAAGCTTAACCCTGTGTATGTTCATCACATTATGTTTTTAATTCTGCAGCTAAATATTTCTAATATTTAAAAATTCAAATTTTGTCTTCCAACTTGTATTCAATTTTAATATTTTCACTTCTTAGGGTAAACATTCAATGTCACTAACAACACTATAGTAACCAATAAAAGTTGGAAGCTAGAATTTTTGTATATCACAAAACTCAGCTTACAATTTCTTCTTTAACATGTCTAAACTTGTGCACAAACAGTGAATACAACCAATACATAATCTTGATGAAACTGTGCTCTCCCTTTTTGTCAATGATTCCTCTGCACATATTCACCAAAATTGCACCAAAATTTCATCATAAAACAAAAACTTAACTCTCACCAAAGTATTCTGTGTGCACATATGAATATATCGCAATGAATTCCACTTTTATGTATGTACAACTATAATGTAAGAATTTATAAAGTAGATTAATAATAGAAGGAAGGCCAATAGAGTAAAGGAAGGGGATCACGGGGTAGAAGAAGAATAGAGAAAAGGGTAGTAATGAGGATTGAAATGGAGCAAATTATAAAAATATCAAAATGAATCCCACTATTATATATAACTATAATGCACTAATTTTTAAAACTTAGTTCTCAAGTCCTGTAATAATACACAAGTTTTAAAAGATAACACACTATTTTCTAAAAACTAAATTAATTATCCATATTAACTACTTGCAAAATATTAAACAGAAAATGCTATTTTAATTTATTTAAAGGGTAAAAATGACCAAGATCTTGAAAAAATTTCCTCCCAAAATTATACAACTTCCTCTTCCAAACATCATCCCAGATACATGGGAATCTTAAAAGTTTTTAACTTTTTTAAATAACTCACCATTTAAAACTCCATTCTAAACCACTTCTATGTCCATTTAAGAGAAACAATACTTTTAATGCATATATCCTGAAAAGCCTAAAATCTAGAGAACAGCATAGTTGAAGAAAATGTGTTTCAGCGTATTAAAACACATCTGAACTCACTTGGATTTCATTACAACCAATGTTTTCTACATAAATTCACAAGTTAATTTTAAGTATCTTATCAACATAATAAAGTCACCTAAATTTTACAACTACTCAGGTAACAAAGTTTTAAGACAGCTTAGCATTAATTAAATACTAAATACACCCTTATGTTAGTGAATTTCTGCTAACAAACCAAGACAAAATTATTTTTGAAATGACTAATTTTTAGAAGCAAATACATCTACAGAAGACCATCAGATGTACTAAACCGATAGCTACAGGCTTTTTTTTTTTTTCAGATTCAAGTGATAAATAAGAAGGAACTGAAAGAGGAAAAGGTTCTTTCTATCTGATCTTCACCAGTTCTGCTGAGCAAGTTACAGTTTGTGGTTAATCAACAGTTCTATTTTAAAAATCTTCTTTTAAATAAAGCACCCATTGCTTGTGAGGATTAAATTAAAAAAACCTGCAGTCTTTCAAGTCCTCTACATAAATTAAAAGAGTTAAGAAATCTTCAACAGATATTGGTATTACAGGACAACCTTTTTCTAATTTTGTTTTAATAGCAGAATATAATTTAGCAAGTAATCACTGAACACCATCCATATACAAGACACCTTCCCAAAGTCTGCACAAAATTCAGCCTCAAAAGCCTAAAACCTAAGGGACAGCATAATTCAGGAAAATGAATACCTAGTTCACAGCAGAATATAACTGCCACAAGACAAGCACCAAAAGGATTATTATACAGCAACTTCTTTTTGTTATCTTTTACTTCTGTAGCTTCACTTTCACAAACTTCATTATTAATAATGTTAAAGAAGAAATTAATGATAATTATCAAACCTTCACCACCAATTAAGGAAACAATTTCCTTTTACTTTAAAGCATCTTCATCAGTTCTTCAATAAATATTCACTAAGCACACACTATGAGTCAGACATTGTTTTATGTACTGAGTAAATAAAACTAACCCCAACAGCTCCCTGCCAAGGCAGGTTACACTGTATAAGCAAGAATAATTCCTGATCTTCTTTAGATGTAAATATTTACAGCAAAAGCAATATATTCTTCACTCTTACTCACACTCAATATAAAGTAACCCTCCAAATAACTTAGAGAAAGATAAGCACCTAACGCCCAATGGAGGGCTGACAAAATGTCCAATCTCTCCAATCCATCACCTACCCCTGAGCTTCCCCACGCCACATTCACAGCCCAGCTAGATGCCCCCTTAGAAGAACTTCAGTGCTACAAACCATAGCCTTGTGCACTGTTACAATCATTCAAGGCCCCTTTAAAGAATGTCACCTTCCTAATGAAGTTACCTGACATGACTGACACTCACACACATTCACCAAATGATGGGAAGGGACAAATGTTTCCCATGGAGTTTAGGCCCCTCTTCCCATTATGTTTGGATGTCTACTAAGAACTGATAAAATATCACAACAACTCTAGTCAATCCTGGAATTTGTCAGGGATTTTCTAAAATCCAGTAGTTTTCGAAAATTGCTGCCAAAGATCTTGTACCATTAGAGAAAGTTCACTGTTTAAAATGAGGTACCACGGGGCTGGGGTTGTGGCTTAGTGATAGAGCACTCACTTAGCAGGTGTGAGGCTCTGGGTTCAATCCTCAGCACTAGATAAAAATAAATAAATTATTATAAAATATTGTGTCCAACTACAACTAAAAAAATAAATATTAAAAAAAGAAGGAAATGAGGTACCAATGGATAAAAGCTCAGGCTCTAGTGTCACAAAAACAGGTTGAAATTCCAGTCTTACTTTCTAAAACTATGGAACTTAGGCAAACTGGTTAACCTTTCTGAGCCTCCAATTCCTTATCTTTATGAAAGGATAGCAGTCTCTACCTCCCCGGACTGCAGTAAATAGTTTTATTACTATTTCTGTAAAAACCTACCTGGAAGCCTAATCAAAGGAAATAAACTGATAAATAAAGCTCTGTAATTATGATGTTACAGCTTTATTTCATTAACTAAGAATTTTAAACCGAAAAATCTTAATGAAATTCACTGAACAAATATTCTCATTAAATATACTTACATAATTATTAAAACCTTCAATCAAAAATTACAAAGTATCAACACAGAGGAAATAAAGAAGGTAAAATCTAACCAGGATTTTACAGTTAAAGCTACATTTCATCCTTAGTTTAGAGATCTTTCCATTAGAACAAACTACACCTTCTAAATTAATTTGAATTTACAAGGCTTTCTTTAAAATCAAAATGTTCCCAGGCTGGGGTTGTGGCTCAAAGAGCGCCTGCCTAGCACATGTGAGGCACTGGGTTCAAACCTCAGCACCACATATATAAATAAATAGATAAATAAATACAATTAAAATGTTCCCTTGAGAGCTTTCTATCAGTTGTTTCACTTCACTGTGAGTTACTTTGATCAGATAAATACTAATACCCACCCACTTAAAGAAATTGTTATTTGAAGAGCTGAGAGATCATCTTATAACAAGTGTGCTTGGGGTGCAACAAGACTTTATGCAGCCACGGGGTAGCAAATGACAACAGAACCTACAGGGTAAGAGGGGCTGCAGGAGCTGCAAAAGTCACGGAAGCAATAGGTACTTCAAGTTCAATCATTCTACTTTCTTCTATAGAGTGTCCTAAGTGTTACTGCCATAACCCCTTAAATACATACCTCTATAAGTCAACTGAGGAACACTCTTAGTACCCCATATACCAATGATTAACCTACACTTTCTATAGATAAAATTAAATTAGTATCTGAAGTAAATCAATTTACCCTTATATAAACTAAGAATCTAACAACCCAAAATAAATACTACAATTGGGAAATCATTCAACCTAACAATATAGGAATACCTGGATCTCAGGAGTTTCTCAAAAGTATCTTTAACCCTTTTTTGTTTGAAACATTCAAAAATTTGAAACATTCAAACAAACAAAAACTCTCCCAGCTTCAGGTGATGTCTCTCTATCATAAACTAAGAATCAAAAGTGGGAATCACTTTTGAATGTTAAATGTTAAAACTCATTTCTTTGGACTTCCCATGTTCTTGGATACGCAGAATTAATACTGTAAAATGGCCATACTACCAAAGTACTATACAGATTTGATGTAATTCCCATTAAAATTCTAATGATGTTCTTCATAGAAATAGAAAAGGCAGTCATGAAATTCATTTGGAAAAATAAGATGCCTAGAATAGACAAAGCAAATCCTTAGCAAGAAGGGTGAAACAGGAAGCACCACAATAATAGACCTTAAAATTATACTACAGAGTTATAGTAATAAAAATGGCATGGTATTGGCACAAAGATAGAATTGAAGACTAATGGAACAGAATAGAAGACAGAGAGACATGCCCATATAATTTGCCTCATGTTAGACAAAGGCACCATAAACATACATTGGAGGAAAGATAGCCTCTTCAACAAATGGGGCTGGCAAAACTGGAAAATCGCATGTAGTAAATTGAAATTGAACACCCATATCTCACCCTGCACAAAATTTAACTCACAGTGGATAAAGGACCTTGGCATTAGACCAGAGACCCTGCATATACTAGAAGAAAACATAGGCCCAACTCTCCATCATATTGGCTCAGGAATAGACTTCCTCAATAAGACCTCTAAAGCACAAGAAATAAAATCAAGAATCAATAAGTGGGATGATATCAAACTAAAAAGCTTCTTTGTAGCAATGGAAACAATCAAGAACATGAAGAGAGAGCCTATAGAATGGGAGAAAATCTTTACCATCTCCACCTCAGATATAGCATTAATCTCCAGGATATATAAAAACTCAAAAAACTTAACAACAAAAAGACAACTAACCCAATCAATAAATGGGCAAAGAAACTGAACAGGCACTTCACAGAAGAAAAAATACAAAAGGTCAAAAAAATATGAAAATATGTTCAACATCTCTAGCAATTAGAAAAATGCAAACTAAAACTACATTGAGATTCCATCTCACTCCAGTCAGAATGGCAATTATCAAGAATACAAGTAACAATAAATGTTGGTGAGGATGTGAGAAAAAGGTTCACTCATACATTCCTGGAGGAACTGCAAATTGGTGCAGTCACTCTGGAAAGCAGTATGAAGATTCCATAGAAAACTTGGAATGGAACCACCATTTGACCCAGTTATCCCACTCCTCAGCTTATACCCAAAGGACTTAAAATAAGAATACTACAGTGACACAGCCACATCAGTGTTTATAGCCTCTCAATTCACAATAGCCAAGCAATGGAACCAACCTACGTGCCCTTCACTAGATGAATGGATAAAGAAAATGTGGTACATATATACAATGGAATATTGCTCAGCCATTAAAAAAAAGAATGAAATTATGGCATTTGTAGGTAAATGGATGGAAATGGAGAATATCATGCTAAGCAAATACACCAAATCCCAAAATCCAAAGGCCAAATGTTTTATCTGATAAGCAGATGCTAATCAATAATAGGGGCAAGAGGGTAGGGAATAATGAAGGAACTTTGGATTGGAAAGAGGGGAAGGAAGTGGGCAGGAAGGGCGGTAGAAATTAGATGGACATTATTACCCTATATACATGGATGACTACACTACCAGTGAGACTACACCATGTTCAGCCAGAGGAATGACACATTATGTATGATGTGTCAAAATAAATTCTACTGTCATGTGTAACTAATTAGCACAATTTAAAAATAAAATTAAAAAAAGAAAATGTAGTACATATACACAATAGAGTATTACTCAGCTATAAAGAAGAATGAAATTATGGCATATGCTGGTAAATGGATGGAACTGGAAAATATCATGCTAAGTAAATAAGCCAGTCCCAAAAATAAAAGGTCGAATGTTCTCTCCCATAACAAGGGAGAATGAGGAAGGGAAGTACAGAAGTTCATTGGATTAGACAAAGAGAAATAAAGGGAAGGGAAGGGGGATGGGAATAGGAAAGACAATGAAAAGAATCGGACAAAACTTTTCTAAGCTCATATATGAATACACAACAAGTATAACTCCACATCATGTTCAATCACAAGAATGGGATCAAAATTGTAATGGGTTGCACCCAAAAGAATTATTCTTTTGGAATTGATTAAAAATAATAGGGATTAAGTGTAATATTTTCATTGTTATCTAAAACAACTTCAACACCTACTCAAAGCACCACAAAATACCTACTTAAAGCACCCCAGAATGCCTATTTCACATATATACACACACATATACATACATATATATATACATGCATATATAGATATGTATTTATATACACATACATATATATATACATGCATTACTATCCTATAATGTGCAAGTCAAAAATAAATACAGGAAGGGGGAAAAAGAAGGATATTATATGAACATAAGAAAAATCTTGGGCTGGGAATGTGGCTCAAGCGGTGGCACGCTCGCCTGGCATGCATGCGGCCGGAGTTCGATCCTCGGCACCTCAGCACCACATACAAACAAAGACGTTGTGTCCACCGAAAACTAAAAAATAAATATTAAAAAAAAATTCTCTCTCTCTCTCTCTCTCTCTCTCTTTAAAAAAAAATATATATATGTCTGCCGCAGTCTGGCTGGGCACAATTTAGGAGCCACTTGTCAAAAGAAACTAACTTTATTTTTAGAACTACAAACGCCAAACAAAACAGCTCCTCAGGAAAAAACCCTCAGAGCCCAACTGCCACCACTGGCTTCCCACAAGCCTCTCACCCCCACACAAACCTCTCCACCTCCCCCAATCCTCCTGCTCTTGAGGCCGATTGGCTGGGTTGCGTGGGCAGAGCCAAAGAAGTTCCCCAATGAGCAGCTCATGGAGGAGCCAATCAGCTAGATGTTGCTGGGGCCGCTGTGAGCCAATCATCAGCTGGCAGTCTAAAGGACGGGGAAACAGCCCAATGAACATCACCGCAGAGGAGCCAATCAGCTAGATGTTGCTGGGGCCTATGAACCAATCATCAGCGGGCAGCTGGAAGTTTGCTGGCAGCTGGAAGTTTGCTGGGGCCCCTTTGGCTGTGGCTCTCAACATATGTCAGGAACACATTATCCTGAAAGTCAAGAAAAGAAAGCTCCAAGAAGAAACCTGAACAAACTTGTTACACTGTGGCAACACAGTAGTGGCCAGACAGCAGTGGGCAAGCACACCACTGAAGAACACTGCATCAGAGGCCTATAGCCTTTCACCTATAACAGTTGGAATCATTAACACCCAAAGCCAAGGAGTCACTTAGATTAAAGCAGCAAAGGCAGAGAACATGTGAAACACAGAAGTGCCTGATGAGATAAGTTATAATCAATTATCAAAATAAAAACTTGGTAACATGCCTATCAAAGTAATAATGAACAAAAATTGAAAAGTGAAATCTGATTTGCTTTTTATATTTCAAGACAGCTATAAAAATACAGACAAGCTTAACTATTTTGTGCATGCAACAAAAATGGCATATTCCAATGATCTGCTTCTAAAAGAATCACATTAACTTGCATTAACTCAGTTCCTGCTGGGTGAGTATGAAAAAATAAAACAATTTAATTTTATTCAACAAACTAGGATATAAAGTTGTATTTCCAGTATGGGTTATCTAATTTATCTTAGTACATCTAGATTGAGAACGACACAAAAAGATATCTTAATGAACACAAAGCTAGAGCAAAAATAATTATCATGGTAACCACATTTTACTCACAGATATTTTCCATGTTGGACAATAACAACATCTCCTAAACCATTTTACTGTATGTATAATTCACCAAGATTCTATTTTCTAAATGCCAGGGTTGTTGGACTTAGGTGTATGTTAATGTCCCTGATACTGTCATGCCAGCATGCATCTAAGATCACTTTTACAAACAGCTCTCCAGGAACTAATTTAATTAATTTAATCAGCATTTCAATAATTCAGTGGCCAGAAATAAACTAGGTCCAAGTTTTTTTCATTGTGTAAATATTCACTAAACATGTCCGATAACTGCAATAAGTTTTTTCTTAAGGATACAATTTAATATATATCTGTTAATATGGTCTATGAAGAGCTTATTTCAAGCAGGTAAACAGACATTTAGTCATATTATCTGTATGACCATATGTGCCTATATTAGACATTTCTATAAGAACACAATAAGTGCTAAAATATATGCAGAATTGAAAGGCTCTGAATTCTAGTATGAATGGTATCAATAGAAGAAAACATTATTAAATGCCAAAGTCGGCTTAGAAATGCCTTTTTGTGCAGGCCACAGGAAATACTAAGTTAGGATTCTTTGACTTAATGGTCTGATTTAAGAAGAGTAAAAGGTCATTAAACTGCTAACATAAACCAGAGATTTTTAAAAAATGGATAATTTGATACCAGATTGAATAAGCTGATCAAAGCAGAAAGTCTGTTTATAAAAAGAGATTTATTCCTAAGGAAAATTATTCTAGATAAAGAGGAAATAAAAAAGGAAAAATATTTGCTATATATGTGCTTAAAATTACTAACAAATAGAAGTACTGGATCAAAGATTCATTAAATATAGAGATATAAAATTCTAAAAAAAAAAAAAATAAAGGACTAGGAGGTTAGTCTGCTGAGTTAGGGTCTATAACCACATGAAAAAAACCTGGTAGTAGTTTTAGGTGGAATTATATTGGATTCAGTAATTTTAAAACACTATATTACTGTTTCAAAAAAATTACCTGCATCACATATAGCATATTTCCTCCAATGATAAAACAGCCTATACTGAGATTACATAAAGTCATTATGCAATACAGCAGTGATTAAAGTACAGACTCTGCAACTAGTACTTCAGACGAGTTTCTTGATTTCCTTGTGCTTCTTCATCTGTGAAATAGAGATAAATATTTCTGGTCCCCTATGACTTGTGAAGCTTAAATAGACAATGTGTTTTTTTTAAAAAAAAAAAATCAGGACTGTGCCACAGAAGAAGGACTGTACCACTGTTTGCTGCTTCTGTTGCTTGCAGCAAACTATCAACAGAATAAAAAAAGAGAAAACTACAGTCTCAAAGTCACTGCATAAAAGAAAAACCTTTAGAGGAGGCATGTCCTGTCTCTACTGGGGAAGGGTTACTTTTCATTTCCCTGAAATCTTAAATCACTTTAGGAAAAATGGAGGCAGAATAATAACAATAAGTTCTGTTATTAGAACTGAGCAGAGGCCATCACTGCTGGCTGTACTTCCCTGTCTGATGGGGAATAGAGAAGAAAAAAGAGAAGAGGGAGGAGGGCAACTAGCTTGGAGATCTACCAGTATGAGCATTAAGATCTAAATTTCGGCACTTCACTCTGGAGAGTTAAAGTACAAGTTACTAAGGTTATCTTGCGGGAAATGGCCATTAAAAGATGCCACAAGCAGTCCACAGATACCACCAGAAGCAATTCTACTAACACACAGGAAGCATGATGGGAAACACTAGCAACCCCTCTCATGGTGATTTTTTAAATTTGTGGGGCACTTCATATGAAGCTAAGTTACTCTTCAGTGTTCTAAAATTTATTGTGGCTGCGCATGGTGGCTCACACCTGTAATCCCAGTGACTCGGGAGGCTGAGGTAGGAGGATAACAAGTTAAAAGCCAACCTCAGCAATTTAGGAAGGCCCTACATGATTTAGAGAGACCCTGTCCCAAAAATAAAAAATAAAAAGGGCTGGGATGTGGATCAGTATTAAAGCACCCAGATCCAATCCCTGGTACTAGTTAATTAATAAATTTTTAAAATGTGTTGTGCTCAGAACAATCAACGTAATGCCTCTGAAGCAAATCCAAATAGCAACAGAACAGGTCAAGATCACTATTTTACCACAGCTGGCTATATCAAATTATATTTAAACAACTCATACTGTTTCAAACTACTAACTAAAACTTAATAATAACTATCTCTAAAGATACTTATAACCTAAGCTACTCAGGAAAAATGAGAGAAATTAAAACTTCCCTATTTAAATAATGAATAAGAGAAGCATACCAAATACCTTAACACAAAGAGTAAAGAGCATTTCAATCTTTGGATAAATCAAGTCTACCCTGAACCTATTTTCTATTTGATCAAGTAGTCATCAAAAAAAAAAAAAAAAAAGCAATGTTCTGAGAAACCTTTTACCAAGAATATTTTAATTGGTTTCCCAACACCTTCTCCTTGCCAACTATTCAGTAAATGAATCATGGTTGTCTTGCCACAGCCCTCCACCTACTCTGCCAATGGTACACTGGAAATGGTGATGCCCAAGATAACTCAGGCCACTGAGATCCAACAAGAGGTTTTCTGGGGTATTTTAGGAAAGAAACTTGTGAATCTAAAGAGAGAGCCATAAAAAGCCATATATAAAAGCCATAAAAAGCCCTACAGACATAAACAGGAGAGGAGACTTCCAACATCTACTGATGGTCATCTTATAGTCACAAGAATCTAAGCCTTCTGTGGGTGGAAGAGCTGGGAAGTAGAAAGAACCTGGATCACTCACGACCTACTGGGTTTCCTCTTATATGAACTCTCAAGTTTCTTTAGTATTCAAACCAGTTTTATGTTGGTAGCCCAAAGCATCCAAATTTACACATTTTGTTTTCCACTTCAATTACCATGTAAAAATTTCACCCATGCTTGTCTACATGTTAGCAAAAAAAAAAAAAAGTATTCCACTTCAAATAAGTTAGTATACATATCATAGTCATATTTAAAAGAGTTTATGCACAGTTAAATAGTCCAATAATTCAAAAAATAATTTCAATACACTTTCCCTTCTTATTTATCAATAAAGGAAAAAAACTGATAAACTATTATAGAACATCAAACTTTCAATTTGACATAAAATTTAACTTTTATAGCCCTCTTAGAGATATCATTACATTTTAGGGCACAAAATTTATAACTTTTTAGACCCTAAGATATTCATTTTGTTCATACTATTTAGATCAAAATCAAAAAAGAAAGACTAATGCTCTTTACAATTAGTTTAGCTTTTTTTAAAAAAATCTTCAGAATTTTTTGCTCCAAACAGCCATATAAAATGCATTAACTATAACCTACAGAAAAAACAAATTGTTTACTTTATCCATCATAACATTTCAATTTCACCAAATTGGATAGACTATTCAAATACATATGAAGGTATTTTTAGGAAGTAGTGATTTAGATAATAACAACAGCAAAAAAAGAAAAGAAGAAGAAGAAGAAGAAGAAGAAGAAGAAGAAGAAGAAGAAGAAGAAGAAGAAGAAGACGACGACGACGACGACAGCGGCAATTTAAAAAGGTTGGAAGTACAAGATACATATTGGAATAACTAGCTCGTGCTAAGTGAAAGAGCAAAGTGAAGAAGGAGGGAGCAAACCACTCAAAATCTTACAGCAGGTCACAATCTCTGTGACATATGAATAGATCAGTTGTTATATAAGGCAGATTCATCCTTTCATCAAGACCATTTTAGAATTTTTAAATCATGCATTCAAAACCACAGACATTCCATGTTTTCCAAATGAATTTAGGCTATTTTACAAACACTTCAGGTAAGAATTACTTCATACACTGAGGTAATAGTATGGTAGGTATTTGCAAGATTAACTAATACCATAAATACAGTATAAATTTAAATCAGAGCTGAAAAAAATTATTTATCTATTCCACATAACATGTCTATTCTGTAAAGAGGATTTGGTTGGGCCTGAAAGAATGCAAACTGACAAACTACAATATACAGGATAAAAAAAGATAACCTTTTTAATCAAAAAAGGCTCCTTGCAACCTTAGAATCACTCCTTACCAGTAGACACACCTGATCACAGCTGTAATTCAAACAGGCCAGAAGAACAGCAGGCAGAGCTGGTAGAGTCAGGAATGTGTGTGACTTACTACCTAAAATTAGCCATGCCCATTTCACCACAATTGGGTTGGGCTCCTCTATTTTAAGGTGTGCAGTTCTGAATTACTTAAAAATATGTAATTGCTGGCTAGTCTCTAAAACTAAGAATGTCAGCAGACTTTACACCAAGGCTTTAGATGGCCAACTAGTCTCCACAAAACCCCACAGAATGCTATCTAGGGTCTAAGAACACAGCAAATAAAAGTTAAATGCTGAACATATCCATGAAGATGTACCATGTATGGACACACTAGAAAGAATTAAATGAGAAAAGATACTTCTTATCCTTTTCTGCTTCTCTTTCCCCCATAAACACATACATTATAACAAAAGTGGTGGAAAAACTGACAAAAGTCATAGTACTAAAATATCCTGTCTTTTCAGGAAACTGTACAGACTGTTAGCTGAAACTCTTCCAAATAATGTTACACTGAAATGTAACATCTGAAAATGCCATGTTACTGGAGTAAATCAATAGTAGGGGCTACTCAGGCTGTATTTCACATTCTAGAAACATTACCAGGAAACTGGTGAAGGTCCCATCAGTACTAGCAAGAGAATATGCACTAAACATTTTTTAAATGGAGCTAAATTTTCAAACAAATGAAAGAAAATGAAAAGACATACTCTTTCACCATTATGAAAAAATTATTTTTATCAACAAAGGATAAAAATACATTGTAAGTTATACAGGCTTAACACATGCTTGAAATTCAAGCTGCATGTGTTAAGCCTGATTTCTCCAAACCCACCATAAAGACCTAGTATCTATTTTTATTACTAGCAACTTGAGACATTTGATGCAGAATCCACATGTAGTATTATTTACTTTCCTGATACTATCATGCTCCAGCAGTCCATGATGTTAACCCTTGTTTTGACAAATGCAATCAAATATTTTAAGAATTAGAACACACATACCTTCATTTTCTGAGGCATGGCATTTCACCTTCAATACCAAGTCAAAGGTTCTTTCTGGATTTTCCCTAAAAGAAAAAGAACTTTGCTATATTTATTTCCTAAAACAAACAAACATCTGTATAAAGCTCTGTGTGTGTGTGTGTGTGTGTGTGTGTGTGTGTGTAGGAGTTAGGGATGAAGTGCTGTGACTCAAATCCAGGGCCTTATGCATGCTATGCAAGCACTTACCACTGAGCTATACCCACATCCCCTATATTTTCTTAATTCTAAAACTAATCTTGTTCTTGTCTCAATATACTTTTTGTAAGTACATAACCATAACTAGCACAGCAAAAATAACACTATCAGTTAGCAACTTAAGAGAGACTTGAGGCAAAGAGTTTAACCTCAAAGACTGTTTTCTTACCTATAAAGAGTCTTGTCCACATCACAGAATTGTGAAAACTATAAATCAGATAATATATGTGCAAGTACCATATAAAGGTATACTGCTGTATAAATGCAAAACATTGCTTTTATCCTACTGAATCAAAATTGGAAAGCCACTGCATTCCTCAGTGCCTTTAAACCCTGCCACACCTTAACATAGGTTCTCAGGCCTTTTTCAAAGGACTTGCAATGACTACCTGGTTCCACTTGCCATTGCCATGTAATATTTATAATGTTCTATAAATGTGGTACTTTGCATATGCTCTTCTTGAGATGTACTTACTGTACTTAAACATGTTTATGGTAGCAAACTATTCATACACTCCAAGGCTAACAAAAAAGATCTGCTTTGTAGGTATTATCTTTGGGGAAAATGAATATCTACCTCCACATTAGATTTTTCCCTACAGGAACAGCAAGGTTGCTTTGATTCATTGGGAATTTACTGACAATTTTACTAACTTCTCACACATTTAACCTATTGGTTAAATTTCAAAAACAGTGGAGTGAAATTTATTAAGCCACTTTTCTCTCCCAAAATACTGGTTTTAATCTCTCTTTCCATCACAATCACAAGATTGTGACACCACAATGCCAAAATGCTAATACACATAATTCAGGTACCCCTGCCAAGACCTTAATGTCTTTGTACATTTGCAATTTTTAATATGTATTTCCTTCAAGAAATTAATGCCAGCTCTTTTAAATAAATGTTCATTTAAAAAATCTTTACATATATCTAGAATCATAGGAAGTGACAAACTCTATAAATCAATTTGCAAATATACATTTTCTTGGCTTTCCCACTATTAGCTTGTTTCAATGAAAATAATGCACACTCAGGTAATTTCCTTCTTATAATAGGTCAAAAAGTATCCTCCTTTTTTTTACTCACCCTACTCACTATGGTGTCAAACACTGAAGAAAATAATTTTAAATTACATAGTTTCCCTATTTTTCTAGTATTATTTAGAATTTCTCTTAGGTGTAAAAGTTAAATATTGATTCAGTTACACTCTGACATTTAAAAGGCCTTCTGCAATTATACAAATATATGTGATATTTATTATTGTAATTTGAGGGAAGAGTTTGAAGGGAGGGAAGTAAAAGGCGGAATGCTTTCCAAAGTTAGTTTCAGGAGAAAAATAAAGAACTCATGCCTCTAAGATACCTAAAAGAAAAATCCCCATCGTTATTCAAATTGCTTTTTACTTAATCTGCTGAAGTAAGACAGCCCCTGATGAATACTTTGACACAGGCATACCCTTTGCCAGCACCACACACCACACAATGCCTCCAATAAACAAGCCTCAGGGACCCGTTTAATTTTCTAAGAAACAGCAAAAGGAAACATCCAAGTCAGAACTGAAAAAAAAAAAAAAAAACTTACAAAAACGGTTCTTAATGCTAGGAAAGCACTTTAAATAATAACCGCTTAACCTCAACGCTGCTTCCTCCCGGCCACCTCGCACCACCCAGACGCGTCGAGTCTGACACCCGCGGGAGGAGGAGAAGCCCACGGCGGGGGGTGTCGGCGCGGCCGGGCTGTCTGGCCACCCCGGGGTGCGGGCGTCGGCGCAGCCCCGGCGGCCAGGGGCAGCCGCGGACCCCGCCCGACGCGACGCGGGCCGGCAGGCTTTGCGGCCTAGCGCCGTCCCGCCGGCGGCGGGGTCTCGGGGCCCGGCCGCGCCCCCGCCTGCGCCGCCCCCTCCGACCCCGCGGGAGCCGGCCCCGCGGGGCTGAGGCAGCCGCGCGGGCCAGGATTCGAGCCGGGAGGGGCCGCCGAGGGATGCCCACCCCGCGCGCCCGGGTCCCCACTCACTTGGTCCTGCACTCCATGGTTACATGTCGCTGCGGGGCTGTCCGTCCCGACCCGCGGCCGGCCTGGAAGCCAGCTGCCCTCCACTCGAGGGTCGCGCCGCTCCCGCCTCCGCCGGCCGCCCCACCGCCAAGGAGGCTACTCACAGCGGCGGTGGCGGCGGGCCCATGTCGCGGCGCCCCCGGAGCTACCCCGCCTCCCACCCCACCCCTAGAGCCTTTCTGTGACAGCAGCAGCGGCGTGGCCGCCGCCCCCGTCTCCGCAGGCCGCCGCCCCCGCCGCCACCAAAGCAGGGGCCTCTTAGTTCCTGCGACCGAGGCCGCCCACAGCGACTCCTGCACCTTCTACAAACCAGGAAGTAGCCGGGAGGGGGGGGAAGGGGCGCACGGGGACGCGCCCGGCAGCTTCACCTGGGCCGCGCGGCCCCAGGGCGGGAGCCTGCAGAGGACGCCTCAGCCGGGATCCCGGCGCCCCAGGCGGCCAGCGGGGAGAGAGGGGGTGCAGGCGCCTGCTCACATACCGTTTTGCAACCGAGCCAGAATGCAAGGTGCCTCCTGTGTCCTCAGCACTGGACCAACCGCCTTCCTTTCTGGGTCCAGTCCAGGCTCCGAGAGTGTCCAGGTTATAGCCTCCCTACCAGTGAAGTACCTGAAAAGGTTCCTCGACTTGTGTAGTATTTACAACATCAAGTGCACACGGAATTGGGTTCCCTTCGTTTCAGACTGCAAATTCAGAGCTCAAGTTGATGCTCCTGGCTTTTGCCTCACTCCAGCTGTGGCCTGGTTACTTACTGCTCTGGGAAATCCAGAGCTGCCCCCTCCTGCTTCAGGAATGTTCAGACATGTGCACCTGCTAAATAACCCTGTCAAGTGGCAAAACGATAGTGCTCCACTTGTCCGCACATGTGGGAAACAGACATTCCTATGCCACGAACTGCAGCACAACCAAGGACTAACTTTAGTACATGTTCTTGTAGTGGCAGGCCTCAAGGACCAGTAGTGTAGGGGGAGCCACGAGGAGGATCCACTTAAGTATGAGGATAGGAGGGGCTAACTTACGGGGCACCAAAGAACTAGAAAGTAGGTTATAAACATTGAATCAGTATTTGCCATACTCTTACAGTTAAATTTATCTACATTTCATCCATGAAGATACTGGGGCCAGCATAAGCAGTGGGTAATGGCAATACTAGAATTCAGACCCAGGGCTATCTGATGCTATTTACTTTTACTTATTAAAACATCTTCCTCTGCCTTGCTGCCTCATAGTCTACCAGAAGAGATGTAGAAAAAGTCTTATGATGAACTTTCAAAACTGACCCAGGCTGGAGGGTACCACGTCTTCCAGGGAAGCCTCCCAGCAAACATAGGACACATGGCTACACTGATTGTCATCCAAATGTGTGTTACTTCAGTCTATTTTCATGCAGGAGGTAATCCAATGTGGTATGAATATAGTGTGTCATGAGATATAAAAGTCAGACAAGGTCTTGGAAATTAGGGAACTTAGAATCAAAAAAGCTAAGGTTAAATTCAAAGATCTGAAACTTTCTTGCCAAAGTTATTATTACTTGGTCAACAAAACAAGACATTACACAGCTATGGCCTCTTAATCAAAAATGAAGCTAAAACATAACTGAAATTTTTTTGAAGTTTCATTTTGGCATAATGTGTTGTCATAACTTGACTTGGGGTAAGACATTTAACTTCAGTTTCTCAGTTCCTACATTTATAAAATGGGAATTATAGTAATACCATATGAACAGAGTAATTTCAAGTTTTTAAAGTTCTATAAATTTGTGTGATCTTTTAAAAAAATTATTCTGTGAATTTCAACTACACCACATAAATTTGTTTTTCCCAAATTAAGTTTTTTCTACCTAAGACATTAGCATACTCCAAGACTTGAAATAAATTCTGTAAACTAAAAACCACTTCTGCTCCAAGTGTTATGAATTTTTTGAACTTCTCCTTTCACTATAATTAATTCTTCTCCAAAGCAAAAAAAGAAAAAAAAAACCCTACCTGGGATGCCTACATCATGAGAAAGTACAATTGTTTTCTCCATCCATTTTTGGTATTTTAAGTGACAGTTATGGCCCTGCATAATATGCAGTGTTGTTTATTCTATTTACCTTGTATGTGTAGAGAAAAAAAAACACTCCAAAGTGAATGTTTTTAAACCACCTTTTAGGTATCTGTAATGAAGAGTTCTATTTATTCTGAGATTACCAAGGTAAAAGAGAAACAGATGGACATGATTTACATACATAATTTACTAAAAACTACTGGAGAAGAATTTAATACTCACTTATCTTGGTAATATGATTATTGAAACCGGTGGTATAATCTTAGTGACACTTCATGTAGAACTTCCCCTATGACTGATAGAGAAGTGTACAAAGGGCAGACTTTCAAATTGGTATTAGACCTTCCAAAAATCAAATTTCAGCAGAATTTCCTTATTGACATTTGATGTTAACATTTTCAAAGACCACAGTCTGCACACTATTAATGTTTTTAAATGTTTTCAGAGTTATTTTAAATGTTTTGTGTAGGTTTATAAAGTATATTCTGGGGTCGGAATTGTAGCTCAATAGTAGAGTGCTTGCTTAGCATATGAAAGGTCCTAAGTTTCATCCTTGGCCCCTCAAGAAAAATTAAATAATAAAAAGAATATATATTCTGCAGCCTTTGGGTACAGTATTCTAACAATATGTATCAAGGATAGTGAGTGTGTTTTGACATTTTCTATTACTGAATTTCCATGTGCTTGACACGTTCAATTAATGGGAGGGGTGAGTTAAGATATCCTAATACATTGGTGGATTCATCTGTTTCACCTTATAGTCCTGGCAAATATTTCTATTTGTTTGTTTCATATAGTTTGCAGTTATACTTGCCAGTTTATAATTATTATATCTACCAGGTAAATGAAACCTTTCATCATTATGTGGTGAATTTCTTTTGCCTTAGATGCTAAGCAGTTTTCTTCTGAGTAGTATTTGTCTGGTATAAGTATATCTCTTTTCATTCTTTTACACTTGAACTTTTTAAATCATTGTGTTTTGAATTTGCCTAATAAATTTTACTTTTTAACTAGTCTAATTAGATCCAGCTTTTAAATCATTTGCACCTATTATAATTTCTGATAATATGAGCTTATTTCTGCCTTTTAATGTTGTGCTTCCTGTCAGTGTCTCCTGGTTTGTTTTCCTCCTTCATCTTCTTTAGGATTGATTATGGTTTTTTATGCTTTTGTTTCAACACTCACACATCAACCTTCAAGTTTGAAAGCTTTGTACTTTCTATGCCTTTAGCTGACAGTTTATAACATCTAACAGGCAGATTCTAACTGATTAAATTCAGAGTTCACTGATAGACCCAATTTCTCCAAAACAACACAAGAATCTTTAAAAGCCCATCCAAAACTACAGTATGTAATTAAGTATTTATAACATATTTAATTTTGAGACAGAACCTTGAACTTGCAATCTTCCTGCCTCAGCCTCCCAAATAACTGGGATCACAGACATGTGCACTAGGCCCAGTGAATGTTGTTTTATATAGTCAATGTTTGTTCAGATTAATCCAGAACGTTACCACTCATTTTGTTCTTTTTTCCTATTTTTCCCTTAGATCTCCCATCTAGGATCACTTTACATTTACCTAAATTATATGATGTAAGTGCTGGTATATCCCCTCATTTTTTGTTTGGGAATGTATTTTACCCTTATTCTTTTAAAAAAAAAATCATACTATCTTCTAGCTTCCTTAGTTACAATTTGAATTTTGAAAAATAATCTTGAAATGTAATCCATATTTTCTCTCTAGCTACATTTAAAATTTTCTCCTTGTCTTTAGTTTACAATAGTTTTACTCAATAAGAGTAAATCTAGGTACAGATTTTTTTAAATCCATCTTTCTTGCTATCCTTGGATTTTTTTTACTCTAGACTTGGTGACTTCATCAGTTCTCAAACGTTCTGAATCCCACTTTTTCTCTCCTTTCTTTCTAGGCTGCTGATAGCACATGTATTCTCATTCTATACTCCATATCTCTTAACATCTCTTTCATAGTATCTTTCTCTTTATCTCTCTGGACTGCATCTGGATAATTTCACAAATGTCTTCCTATTCATTGATTCTTCAGTTTTGTCTCATCTTCTGCTAACATCATCTTTTTAGTTTCTAATGTATATTACTTTTATTTCTAAAGTTATGTTTGGTTATTTTTAAAATTTTCTTTCTCTGAACACATATCTTAAAGCCCTCTTCTAAATTTCTTAAATTACATTTCATATATACACTTTAAATTCTGTTTCTGAATACTCTAATATCTGAAGCAATATGGATCTGATTCTTCTGATTTTTGTTCATGCTGGTTCTTACTTATGGTCCATTATTTTCTTATGTATGTGGTGATTTTTTTAGTTATCTGATCCTTAGAGCTTTATGCATGGAAATTTAGTGAGTTTTGAAATGATAAGTTCTCTGGAGAAAACTGCTGATAGATGCCTGGAGGCACCAGCAGTTCAGGACCATTTCATACTAAATTCTCAGCTTGAAAATTTTTAGACCACCCATATGAGATCTGGCTTGTAGCTATGAATCCTCCAGGAAGCTTTTTTCTCCTTAACTCTGTTTTGGTGTTTGAAGTAATTGATTTTCCTTAAATCCCTCTGGGGTGTCTGCTTTATGAGGAGTATCCTATTGGATTCCCATATTAGGAAAGGCCTCAAGCCTCATGTGGCCATGACAACAGATGCTCAAATTCATCCAGTTCTGACTTTCACTCCCCCACCCCCAACTCTTTCTTTACCTGACTTCCTGCTCTTGAATACATCTAAAATATTTTTTAGGGCTGGTAGTCTAGCTCACTGGTAGAGCATGTGCTTAACATGTATAAAGCCCTGTGTTCAATTCCTAGCAGAAAGAAAGAAAGAAAGAAAGAAAGAAAGAAAGAAAGAGAGAGAGAGAGAGAAAGAAGAAAGAAAGAAAGAAAGAAAAAAAACTTTTAAATAATTTTTTTAAAAATTTAAATTCTGGATTTCTAGTTGATATTAATGGAAGTCTTGACTAAATTATTGTAATTGCATAGTTTTGTCTATAGTATCATATAAAATAAATTAATACCAACTTTTTAGTGACCTAATATTCCAACCTTCCTTAAGCCATACCCAAATAGTCCTTTACTTTTACATCCTTATATATTAATGGTGTGGAAAAATCCAGTTCAGGGAATTCAGTGAGCCAGCTGCCCTGTTTCCTGATATGCTGTGATAACCACACGGGTAAGCCCTGGCACCCCAACCTCCTGCTACTTATCCATATATAAATGTGCCTTAAATAAAAATGATGAGTTACTGATACCCAGAAGTACCAGGAGAGGACAGCTTCTTTCCCATTGGAGTGTGAAAAGAAAAACACAGTTGTAAACTCTAGAATTACCATTTTTAAAATAATTTCATTAATAATGCTTTAGATTCAATATACCTTAACTAGACTCAAGTGGGCTGTGAACCTCACCAATTTATATTAAACTTTTGAGTTTCAAATAATTAATTTAAAAATAAGCTTTTAGATATATCCCTCCCATTAACTGTAGTCAGTATGTATCCAAGTCAGGCATTCTGTAGAATCTAACTCTGCACAGCTTCTTATTATTGTTCTTTGGTTAAACTTATTAATACTTTCATCATCTTTATTAATTATGAAAGAAAAATCTTTATATAGGGTTTTAACAAGCCAAATTTCTTGAAGAAAATTATCTTTAAAACATTTTATCAACACCTGACTTTTTTAATATCAACTGAGACAATGTTGTTAAGGAAAACACTCTTCTATTGTTTTGTTTTGTTTTTTACCCTCAGCAGCAATACTGTGAATTTGAATCTGAAGTTAAAATCTCCTTCAGCAGCACATAAGAGAGAAGGTAAAAGAAAGGATTTAGGCCTGAAAGTACACCTTTCTGACTTGCTTTCACACCTCACAGCTTATAAAGTTAGCATCCTGTGTTGATTTAAAAGTCATCTTCATTAAAATATTGTATTACATTTTGGAGCCAAAGGGCTTATATAAATTTTGATATCTTAATTACCAAATCTGAATATACCCAAATAATTTTAAAATTAAAGTGGAAATTATGATGTAATTATGTATTTATTTATAAACTTAAGTAGAAAGATAGTAAAATTCTCAAAAATAATACAACAAAACATATTTCCCTTCCCCCTTGTTCAGGTAATTTGCCCAGAGTTGTAGAATAAATGCTCCTACCTCTGACCAGCTTCTGCTAGTTCACCCTTATCTTCTTTCCTTAGTCTGTCAGACATTGGAAAACTTAAAAGTTCTTGGAGTTAACAGCAAAGAATATATGAAGCAGAGAATGTCCAATAGATTGTGATAAGAGGAGTCAAATTTTCTTCAGGGACTCCAAAAAATCTTACTTGGGCTTCAAGAAACAGGGCAGTGTTTGTGTGACCTGGTGGCACTGCATAGGAGTTTCCTACTCCACCCACCAGATATTTCACATAAATAAAAACATCATCATTGTGTGACAGCTTTGCTCACACCCTTTTAATACTCTCAAGAGAATGAGTAATCACATCCAAAGAGCAGTGTCATTAGAATTTACTGGAAGGAGACATAAAAGAGCATCTAATGTGGTATAGATAGTCCAACAAAATCAGCAACCCCTATAAGCAACCCTAAACTTAATGTGAATAGAGACATAATCAAAACAAATCCCTTTGTTGCAAACTCTACTTTTCTAACATATAAGTAAAACTAGGAAAACATTAGTTATGCTTAAATGTGATTAATTCTGGGGTAGAGGAATATAACATGCTGGCAAATATATAACTTACTAAAATGCCAGAGAAAAGGTATAATTCCACAGCAGAACTTCCTTTGAATAATAAATAGAGATCACATCTCTAAAATATTTATAGTAAATAAGTCAAGATCAAAGTAAAAAAAATACATATATATAGTTAGTATTCCTGGGATTCGTAAGTATGGACATAACCTTATCTCTCTGTTGATGTTATAAATCCAAGACATAGGCCTTACCTGCTAAGACAATTTCTACTGTTACCTTCTCTGGGAAGAAAGGAGAAACTGATTGTCTTCTTAGTTTGGTGGGAACTTACTTGCTTCCACTGTAGGAAGGACTCTCTCACCCACCTTTCTTCATTCTCTGTGCACAATTAAAACAAAGCCTCGTCATCTTCTTGAGACACCAGGGAAGCTGGGCTTGGCTGGAATGAGAAAGAAGCTTTTAGACCCATGAATCCGCCCAATAGTATGTGTGTGACTGAGCAAAATTCCTGCATAAATGTGGACAGACTGCCTTTTCTGCCTGCTACACAGCTGCATCTTACGTCTTCTCTTCCCTTTCCTCTTGGATGGAGTTGTAGATCAGGAACATACAGCATAATATGTACACTGTACCTGGTGATTATCCTGTTCTCACTGTGGTAACTCAGGAAAACTACCAAATAGGTGCTGCTAATTCCTATTTTGTGATGTAAATAAAGCCTTCAATTGCTACATGACCCATTTATTTACCCCTATGATTTTTAATACAAATAGGTTGCACTTCTTTAAATAAGCAGGTATGAATTCTTAAGCAATGTATTCATGAGTTTATGGAGAGGCCTAATATCAGCATTAAAAGGAAGGTTTTAAACCTAGTACCCTATTATTGAGTTAGAAACAATTCAGTCTAGCAAACCAGCTGGTAAAACTACTCCCAGTTTGTGAAAGTGAAAAAAGAAAAAAAAATTTTTTCCTTGACATTTGAGTCACTGTATCATTTCATGCACAAAGGCTTTATGTACATACCAGAAAGACAAGCCTTACCACATTTGCATTTATCCTTTTTTATAGTTGTTGTGATTTTGCCAAGTGCTTTATGATCGTTTTTTATTAGCTGGGTCTCTCAATAGTCCTGTGAGGTACAGATTAGTAGGTAAAACAGGTACTATGAATGATAAAGCAGGAAGCTCACTCTCTAGAGACATTTTATTTCCAAGAATGCCTGTATGGAAGAACTACTTTCCCATGTTTGCCAGAGGCACCAGGAAATAGAAGTCAGCCCACATAATACTGCTGAGCCATTTTTAAAAGCCATTTTCTTTATAAAGCACATGTATATCTGCCTTCTCTTTGTCTCTCGCTTTCTCTTTCACAACAAAAGTAAGCAAAGCTCAAGTGAGTATATTCCAAATCAGTAGCATTAATTATCATATGACATCTCCCTCACTGATATTTTAAGTACAGATAACAAGCAGCACTGAACACTCGTGTAGTCATGCCTCCTTTAAGTGTTCTCTGCAAATTGTAGTAAAACAAGCTCTTATAAAAGAAACCAAAAGAAATATTAGTTGGTTAGTACTTGTTATTACTTCATAATATTACAGATAATGAAAGCTAAAGCTGAAGGAAACTGTCTTACTCTAATTAGTCAATAAAAAAACTGCCTTTTAGGGAAAAGTTTGATCTATAAACTGGATTTACTAGTTCTTAAAGATGAAAAGGCAAAACTAAGGTATAATTCTCTATGAACATTCATGAAAACTGAAAATAACCCTTTGATTCTTTGTTAGTTATATTCATTTTATTATATAGTTGTGGTATGATTCCATGTATAGTTTTTAGCACACTAACATTACATATGCATTAGGGGGCTTTCTTTGATTATAGAGAGTGGGACCTAGAGTTGGGGGAAAGGCCAATGAAAATAAGCTGTCTCCACAGTCAAGGTCTTTTTACTCATAATGGAAGCTGGGAATAACTGCCTGGTGGCAGAGGCCTGTGATCCCAGTGACTCAGAAAGCTAAGGCCGGAGGACTGCAAATTTGAGGCCAGACTCAGCAACTCAAAACAAAGAATAAAAATGTGCTACATCGATGTTCATAGCAGCACAATTCACAATAGCAAGATTGTGGGACCAACCTAGATGCCCTTCAATAGATGAATGGATAAAAAAATGTGGCATTTATACACAATGGAGTATTACTCTGCATTAAAAAATGACAAAATCATAGAATTTGGAGGGAAATGGATGGCATTAGAGCAGATTATGCTAAGTGAAGCTAGCCAATCCCTAAAAAACAAATGCCAAATGTCTTCTTTGATATAAGGGGAGTAACTAAGGACAGAGTAGGGACGAAGAGCATGAGAAGAAGATTAACATTAAACAGGGATGAGAGGTGGGAGGGAAAGGGAGAAAGAAGGGAAATTGCATGGAAATGGAAGGTGATCCTCAGGGTTATACAAAATTACATACAAGAGGAAGTGAAGGGTAAGGGAAGAATAATACAAGTGGAAGAAATGATTTACAGTAGAGGGGGTAGAGAGAGTAGAGGGGATGGGAGGGGAGGGGAGGGGGGATAGTAGAGGATAGGAAAGGCAGCAGAATACAACAGACACTAGAATGGCAATGTGTAAATCAATGGAAGTGTAAATGATGTGATTCAGCAATCTGTATACGGGGTAAAAATGGGAGTTCATAACCCACTGGAATCAAACTGTGAAATATGATATATGAAGAACTATGTAATGTTTTGAACGACCAACAATAATAAAAGAAAAAAAAGAATAAAAATAGCTAAAAAAGAAGCCCATAAAAGTTAGAGCACAGCCTTTGTTGACTCACTATGCCCTAGGCCCTAGGCTGTCGGTCAGACTCAGGCATGTGCTAATTAACGCAGTGGGACAGAAGCTTCTTGGGCTGAGAGCTTCCGTTTAGTTTGACGATTACAGAATCAAGTTCAAGTTGTTAAGTTTATAAACACAATATTAATGTTACCAAATACTAAAGCACACATAGATGAAACTGAACTCCCAAACAAGGGCAATATTTCAATGGCAACTTCACTGTATCTCTGTTTCTTCCTTTTAGTGAAGAAACTCAAAACACGCACACAAAAAATCAAGTACTTAAAAGTATGTCAAAAAATCTCTGATGACAAGTTAAACTCTTCCCAGCCATTACCCTACCTCACTATGCTAGAGTACCCCTTGAAACCCCTCTCAGCCAAGGCTTCTCATAAGTTAACTTCAGTTATAGCCCTCAGACTTAATCACTCTGGAATCTAAATACAGATGCTTCTTGATTTACAATAGGGTTACATTCTGATCAACTCATTGTAAATAGAAAATATTATAAATTGGAAATGCTTTTAATATATCTTACTTAGTTATTTACTTACATCCTAGCTTGGACACATGGTACACTCTAGGGTCTTCGTTGCTTAGCCTGATGACCCTGTGGTTGAATGGGAGCTGTGACTCACTGCCACTACCCAGCATTGGGAGAGAATCACATATTGTTAACCCAGGAAAATATCAAAATTCAAAATCTGGCAAATAGTTTCTACTGAATGTTATTGTCTTCACACCATCATAAAGTCAAAAAAATCATAAGTTAAACTATCATAAGTCAGGGACCATCCGTATACAGAAACTTGGTCCCCGTTACTGGTCTCTCTAAATCTCCCAGAGCAGCTGGACTACAACAGTCAGAAAATTTGTGAAGAATGTAATAGCACAGTGTCAGCAAAATGGCAGAATAGGAATTTCCACTCTGAAGGGATGAAGTCTCATCCCTTCAGAGTAATATTAACTTGAACAACAATCCATGAGTGCATATTCAAGGGTGCGTGCATGCACGCACATGCACACACAATACCTTCACAAGGACTAAAGTGAGAGATTATGGCATGTGGGTAAAGCACAAAAATAAGAAAAGACCCATTCAAGAGAGAAGAAAGGACAGTTTCAATATTATTCATGTTACCTCCTCCCCTGAATCTGCAGAGAACGTTGTGGAGAGAAATACCTTTAGTGTGGGGGTAGGAGAGTGAACTGAGCACCCACCTTTTCTGCACACTCCAGGACCAGAACTGTCCCAGTGAACCTGGTGCCAGACCAGCACGGAGAACCCAGTCACTAGTCTGGCACCTGTGAACCCAGGCTCCATACCTACCTCAGCACCAAGCAAGCCCCTCCTATCTTAGATTCCAGGATAGCCACAGAAACAGGCCAGCCCCCATGCCCTAAGATCCAGCTCCAGGCTAACACCTGTGCCAAGCCAGCTCCCAGGCACTGAATCTCCATCTGGCCAGCTCTCATTGCCATAGGTTCTGTACCATCCCCATACTATGTCCAGCCTATGTGGATACAAGCTCCAGGTCTCTGCCCCAGATTCCAGACCAGCCCAGAGCTAGGACATATAGCCCTGGGCATCAATTCTACTCTAGTGCAGGTCAGCAGCACTGGCCTCAGGTACCAGGCCAACAACCACAAACACAGGCTTTAGGCCTACCAGGTCTGCTCCCATGGCCCCAGGCTTTAGACCAGAGCTGCGGCTATATGATATAAGGCTAGTATACATGACTCCAAACTCCAGACCAGCCCCTACAGACCCATGTACCATGACTGCTCCAGCATCAGGTTGACCCCATATTCCGGATTGCTAGAGATGTTTAACATTTTTTCATATATTTGTTGATCATTTGTGTCTCTTCTTTTGAGAAATGTCTATTTAGTTCTTTTGCATACTTAATTGGATTATGTATTTTTGTGGTGTTAAGTTTGTATTGATTCCATATCATAGAATATGTTAATAATGCTTCCCTGAACATGGGAATATAGATACCTCTTCAAAATATTGATTGTATTTCTTTTGGATATACCTTGTGGTTGGATTATTGGATGACAAAAGTTCTTTTTTAATTTTTGAGGAAGTTATGCTGTTTTCCAAAATGCCTGTACCACTGTAAATTCCTATCAACAGTGCACAAGGATTCCCATTTCTCCCTTTTCTCTGTGTCCTCACCAACTTTTTTTCCTTCTTTTTGACAACAGGTGTGAGGGGATATCCCATTGTGGTTTAAATTGTATTTCCACAGTGATTACTGATGTTGAATCTTTTTTCATGTATTTATTGGCTATTTTTAGAAGTGTAGTTTTTGTGTGCAATAGAAGATGTTATTATCAGCTTGAAACATATTTTCATGACTATAAGAATTTTTATGTGGCTGGGGATGTGGCTCAATCGGTAATACACTCACCTGGCATGCACAGGGTGCTGGGTTCGATCCTCAGCACCACCACATAAAATAAAATAAAGATGTTGTATCCACCGAAGACTGAAAAATAAATATTAAAAATTCTCTCTCTTTATCTCTCTCACAAAAAAAAAAATTATGTAAGCTTCATGGTAACCACAAAGAAAATAACTGCAATTGATATTAAAAAGAGAAAAAGGAGAGAGTGCCAGGGATCCCCAAAGCCAACAGTGTGACCCTGGAGATCCAGGCTGTCTGATTCGCACGGCCTGCCCCGCGGCAGGATTAACTGGTAAGCAAGAGATAAGTGGCTGCGACACCGTGGTATCCCAACAGCCAAGCCCGCACTGACCCCCGGGCTGAGTTCGGGATTGCAGATGGGGAAGGAAGCAGTACAGCCCCATCCCCCACAAGGGACACTCCACTAAGGCAACCAGCGGCCACCATCTTGGAGAGCTGAAGTATCCACCGCCACTCTCCGACAGATGGCAACAACAAAACAGGAGAAACCAAGACTAGCAGGAGAAACCAGGAGACTAGAGGCAAGGCCCTCGCGACTGGGCAGCTGTAAACTGCAGGCCCGCCGGCGACAGTTCACACACTGCCCGCGTAACTGGGCGGTAGGAGAACGCCCACCCGCTGGCGACTGATCACCTGCCCGCGGCCTGTGATACTGGGTGGCTGGAGACTGCCCGCCTGCCGCGACCAGGAGCTGAAACCAAACAGAGACAGTCCAGTCACACCCCCCCATTAGAGCACCCCAGCAAGGAGACTGGGGCCCGTCATAGCAGAGTAGTGTCGTCACTGGAGCTCGGACGTCGGAATTCCTTCTCAGCGGAATCCATGTTAGCAAGCATAGTTTAACAACACAAAGGAGAGACATCAGAGTAATACAGAAACAAAACTAATCTATACAAGAGAGCAGAAACATGACAATCAAAAAAAGCTGGAAAGTAACGTGGACAACATGAGAAAACAAGGGAAAAAAGGATTACAAACAATGCAAGACAACTCAATTCTACAGGAGGACATAGAAACATCAGAAACAGGGATAGGGAAAGAACTCAAGGCATACCTAACTCGAATGGAAAGGAATATTAGAGAAGACATGAGACAGCAAGTCCAAGAAATAAAAGTATATTTTGAAAATGAATTAAACAAACAAATTCAAATGGCAAAGAACGAGCTCTACCAGGAGATAGAGATCTTAAAAAAAAAAATCAAACAATAATCCTAGAATTGCAGGAAACTATAAACCAAATTAAAAACTCAAACGAGAATATTACAAATAGACTTCATCAAGTAGAAGTCAGAACATCAGATAATGAAGACAAGCTTTATCAACTTGAAAAGAATATAGTCAACACAGAAAAGATGCTTAAATCCCACGAGCAATCTATTCAAGAGATATGGGATGTCATAAAAAAAACCAAATCTGAGAGTCATAGGGATAGAAGAAGGCACAGAGATTCAAACCAAAGGAATGGACAGCATATTAAATGAAATAATTCTAGAAAACTTCCCAGAGCTGAAAGATGGAATGGATTGCCAAATCTTGGAAGCCTACAGGACCCCAAACATTCAAAACCATAATAGACCAACTCCAAGACATATAATTATGAAGATAGCCAACGTACAGAACAAGGAGAGAATACTAAAAGCTACAAGAGAAAAGAGGCAGATTACATTCAGGGGTGAACCAATTAGGTTAACGACCGATTTCTCATCACAGACTTTGAAAGCGAGAAGATCCTGGAATAATGTATTTCAAACGCTGAAAAATAATGGATTCCAACCAAGAATACTATATCCAGCAAAATTGAGCTTCAAATTTGACAATGAAATTAAAATCTTTCACGATAAACAAAAGCTAAAAGAATTCGCAGCAAGAAAACCAGCTCTGCAAAGCATTTTGAACAAAACACTACAAGAAGAGGAATTGAAAAATAGTGCCCAAAACTCACAGCAGGAGGTATCTCAGTAAAGGGGGAGGAAAATAACCAAAAAGCAAAACTAGCCAAACTAAAATAAATAAATAAAGAAGCATGACTGGAAGTACAAATCATATCTCAATTGTAACCTTAAATGTTAATGGCCTAAACTCACCAATCAGGAGACAAAGGCTAGTAACCTGGATCAAAAAAACAATATGCTGCCTTCAGGAGACTCATATGATAGGAAAAGACATACACAGGCTGAAGGTAAAAAGTTGGGAAAAATCATACCACTCACATGGCCCTCGGAAGCAAGCAGGAGTGGCCATACTCATATCGAATAAAATCAACTTCAAACCTAAGTTAATCAAGAAGGATAAAGAAGGACACTATATACTGTTAAAAGGAACCATCCACCAACAAGACATAACAATCATCAATTTGTATGCACCAAACAATGGAGCTGAAACGTTCATAAAACAAACTCTCCTCAAGTTCAAGAGTCAAATAGACCACAACACAATAATTATGGGTGACTTCAACACACTGCTCTCACCATTAGACATATCCTCTAGACAAAAACTGAATAAAGAAACTATAGAACTCAACAGCACAATCAAAAACCTAGACTTAACCGACATATATAGAATATATCAACCATCATCAAGTGGATACACGTTCTTCTCAGCAGCACATGGATCCTACTCGAAGATAGATCATATATTATGCCATAAGGCAACTCTTAGTAAATATAAAGGCGTGGAGATAATACCATGCACCATATCTGATCATAATGGAATGAAATTGGAAATCAATGATAAAAGAAGTAAGGAAAAATCCTACGTCACATGGAAAATGAACAATATGTTATTGAACGATCAATGGGTTATAGAAGACATAAAGGAGGAGATGAAAAAATTCTTAGAGTCAAATGATAATACAGACACAACATAGAGGAATCTATGGGACACAATGAAAGCAGTTTTAAGAGGGAAATTCATTTCTTGGAGTTCTTACCTCAAAAAAAGAAAAAAGCAACAAATAAATGAACTCACAGAACACCTCAAAAACCTAGAAAAGGAAGAGCAAAACAAAGCAAATGTAGTAGAAGACAAGAAATAATTAAAATTAGAGCAGAAATCAACGAAATTGAAACAAAAGAAACCATTGAAAAAAATTGATAAAACTAAAAGTTGGTTCTTTGAAAAAATAAATAAGATAGACAAGCCCTTAGCCATGCTAACGAAAAAAAGAAGAGAGAGAACTCAAATCACTAACATACGGGATGAAAAAGGCAATATCACAACAGACACTACAGAAATACAGAAGATAATTAGAAAGTATTTTGAAACCGTATATTCCAATAAAATAGAAGATAGTGAAGATATCGATAAATTTCTTAAAGCATATGATTTGCCCAGATTGAGACAGGAAGACACACACAATTTAAACAGACCAATAACAAAGGAAGAAATAGAAGAAGCCATCAAAAGAATACCAACCAAGAAAAGCCCTGGACCGGATGGGTATAGAGCGGAGTTCTACAAAACCTTCAAAGAAGAATTAATACCAATACTTTTCAAGCTATTTCAAGAAATAGAAAAAGAAGGAGCTCTTCCAAATTCATTCTATGAGGCCAACATCACTTTGATCCCAAAACCAGACAAAGATACTTCAAAGAAAGAAAACTACAGACCAATATCTCTAATGAACTTGGATGCAAAAATTCTCAATAAAATTCTGGCGAATCGAATACAAAAACATATCAGAAAACTTGTGCACCATGATCAAGTAGGATTCATTCCTGGGATGCAAGGCTGGTTCAATATACGGAAATCAATAAATGCTATTCACCACATCAATAGACTTAAAGACAAGAACCACATGATCATCTCGATGGATGCAGAAAAAGCATTTGACAAAGTACAGCATCCCTTTATGTTCAAAACACTAGAAAAACTAGGGATAACAGGAACTTACCTCAACATTGTAAAAGCTGTATATGCTAAACCTCAGGCTAGCATCATCCTAAACGGAGAAAAACTGAAGGCATTTCCTCTAAAATCTGGAACAAGACAGGGATGCCCTCTATCACCACTTCTATTCAATTTAGTTCTCGAAGTACTAGCCAGAGCAATTAGACAGACAAAAGAAATTAAAGGCATAAAAATAGGAAAAGAAGAAATTAAACTATCGCTATTTGCGGATGACATGATAATATACTTAACAGACCCAAAAGGGTCTACAAAGAAACTGCTAGAGTTAATAAATGAATTCAGCAAAGTGGCAGGGTATAAAATCAACACGCATAAATCAAAGGCATTCCTGTATATCAGCAACAAAACCTCTGAAATGGAAATAAGGAAAACCACTCCATTCACAATATCCTCAAAGAAAATAAGATACTTGGGAATCAACCTAACAAAAGAGGTGAAAGATTTATACAATGAAAACTACAGAACCATAAAGGGAGAGATAGAAGAAGATCTCAGAAGATGGAAAAATGTACCCTGTTCATGGATAGGCAGAACTAACATCGTCAAAATGGCGATATTACCCAAACTTCTCTACAGGTTTAATGCGATGCCAATCAAAATCCCAATGGCATTTCTTGTAGAAATAGACAAAGCAATCATGAAATTCATATGGAAAAACAAAAGACCCAGAATAGCAAAAGCAATTCTAAGCAGGAAGTGTGAATCTGGAGGCATAGCGATACCAGAGGTCAAACTGTACTACAAAGCAATAGTAACAAAAACAGCATGGTACTGGTACCAAAACAGGTGGGTAGACCAATGGTACAGAATAGAGGACACAGAGACTAATCCACAAAGTTACAACTATCTTATATTTGATAAAGGGGCTAAAAGCATGCAATGGAGGAAGGATAGCATTTTCAACAAATGGTGCTGGGAAAATTGGAAATCCATATGCAACAAAATGAAATTGAATCCCTTTCTCTCGCCATCCACAAAAATTAACTCAAAATGGATCAGGGAGCTAGGTATCAAATCAGAGACACTGCGTCTGATAGAAGAAAAAGTTGGCTACGATCTACAAATTGTGGGGTCAGGCTCCAAATTCCTTAATAGGACACCCATAGCCCTAGAGTTAACAACAAGAATAAACAAATGGGACTTACTTAAACTAAAAAGTTTTTTCTCAGCAAGAGAAACAATAAAAGAGGTAAATAGAGAGCCTACATCCTGGGAACAAATCTTTACCCCCCACACCTCCGATAGAGCCCTAATATCCAGAATGTACAAAGAACTCAAAAAATTAAACAATAAGATAACAAATAACCCAATTAACAAATGGGCCAAGGACCTCAACAGACACTTCTCAGAGGAGGACATACAATCAATCAACAAGTACATGAAAAAATGCTCACCATCTCTAGCAATCAGAGAAATGCAAATCAAAACCACCCTAAGATACCATCTCACTCCAGTAAGATTGGCAGCCATTATGAAGTCAAACAACAACAAGTGTTGGCAGGGATGTGGGGAAAAGGGTACACTTGTACACTGCTGGTGGGACTGCAAAATGGTGAGGCCAATTTGGAAAGCAGTATGGAGATTCCTGGGAAAGCTGGGAATGGAACCACCATTTGACCCAGCTATCGCACTTCTCGGACTATTCCCTGAGGACCTTAAAAGAGCGCACTATAGGGATACGGCTGCATCAATGATTATAGCGGCACAATTCACAATAGCTAGACTGTGGAACCAACTTAGATGCCCTTCAATTGATGAATGGATAAAAAAAATGTGGCATCTATACACAATGGAGTATTATGCAGCACTAAGAAATGACAAAATCATAGAATTTGCAGGGAAATGGATGGCATTAGAGCAGATTATGCTAAGCGAAGCTAGCCAAGCCCTAAAAAACAAATGCCAAATGTCTGCTTTGATATAAAGAGAAAAACTAAGAACAGAACAGGAAGAAAGAGCATGAGGAAAAGACTACAGTAAACAAAGACGAATGGGGGGAGAGAAACGGAGAGAGAAGGGAAAGCATATGGAAATGGTAGGAGACCTTCAAGGATACATAAAATTATAAGAGGTTATGAGGGGCAAGGGGGAGGGAAAAAAAAAGGGAGAGAATTGAACAACAGCAGGGGAGGTAGAGAGGGAAGATGGGAGGGGAGGGGAGGGGGGGGATAGTAGGGGATAGGAAAGGTAGCAGAATACAACAGTCACTAATATGGCATTATGTAAAAATGCGAATATGTAACAGATGTGATTCTGCAATCTGTATTTGGGGTGAAAATGGGAGTTCAAAGCACAATTTGAGTCTAATGTATGAAAGATGATATATCATGAACTATGTAATGCGATAAATAATCAATAAAAAAAATTTAAAAAGAAAAAAAAAAAAAAGACTACCAACCAAGAAAAGCCCTGGACCGGATGGGTATAGAGCGGAGTTCTACAAAACCTTCAAAGAAGAATTAATACCAATACTTTTCAAGCTATTTCAAGAAATAGAAAAAGAAGGAGCTCTTCCAAATTCATTCTATGAGGCCAACATCACTTTGATCCCAAAACCAGACAAAGATACTTCAAAGAAAGAAAACTACAGACCAATATCTCTAATGAACTTGGATGCAAAAATTCTCAATAAAATTCTGGCGAATCGAATACAAAAACATATCAGAAAACTTGTGCACCATGATCAAGTAGGATTCATTCCTGGGATGTGCAGACCTGCAACCTATCAGCAGAACATGCCCAGCGGCCTGCCAGCATGGTAGACACATCACCCCAATTGGAGGAAGGTCCCAGCTGCCGCCCGCAAGGTAGGCAGACGGCACGTCCCGGAGAAGGGGCCCAGCGGCCCGCCGGCCTAGTTGAAGCATCACCCTAATTGGAGGAGCGGCACAGCTGCCGCCTGCGCCTGCAAGGTAGGCAGAACTACAACCTGGAGCACAGGCCCAGCAGCCCACCAGCATAGTAGACAGATCACCCCAATTGGAGGAGGAGCACGGCCGCCGCCCTCCCCTGCAAGGGAGACTTTGCAACTATACAAGAGCAATATAAATATATAGGGGGAAAATTCAATAACACAACAGTTTCACCAAGCAGAAAGAAACTCGAGCAGTATGAAAAGACAAGGAAAGAAAGGACCACAAGCAATGCAGGTCAACTAAACTTTAGAAGAGGTAGTAGCTGCAGCAGATGGAATTTCAGATAAAGAATTCAGGATTTACATGCTTCAGATGATCTGGAGTCTCAAGGAAGACATTAGACAGCAAAATCAGACAATGAAAGATCACTTCAACATGAATTACATAAACAAATCCAAGAAGCAAAAGATCAACTATACAGGGAGATAGAGGTTATAAAAAACAAACAGAAATCCTAGAAATGCAAGAAGCAATAAACCAACTTAAAATCTCAAATGAAAATACCACCAGCAGAGCAGAACACTTAGAAGATAGAACATCAGACAATGAAGACAAAGTATTTCAACTTGAAAAGAACATAGACAGCTCAGTGAGACTCTTAAGAAACCATGAGCAGAACATCCAAGAAATATGGGATAACATAAAGAGACCAAACTTAAGAGTCATTGGGATACAGGAAGGTATAGAGGTCCAAACCAAAGGAATGAGCAAACTCCTCAACGAAATAATACGAGAAAACTTCCCAGACTTGAAGAATGAGACAGAATCCCAAATCCTAGAAGCCTACAGGACACCGAATGTGCAAAATCATAAGAGATCCACACCTAGACACATTATAATGAAGATGCCCAACATACAGAATAAGGAGAGAATTTTAAATGCTTCAAGAGAAAGGAAGCAGATTACATTTAGGGGTAAACCAATCAGGATAACAGCTGATCTTTCAACACAGACTCTGAAAGGTAGAAGATCCTGGAACAACATATTTCAAACGCTGAAAGAAAATGGGTTCCAACCAAGAATTGTGTATCCAGTGAAATTAAGCTTCAGGATGGAAGATGAAATTAAAACCTTCCACGATAAACAAAAGCTAAAAGAATTTGCAGCTAGAAAACCATCTCTTCAAAACATCCTTGGCAAAACATTACAGGAAGAGGAAATGGAAAATAACAATGAAAACTAACAGTGGGAGGTAGTACAGTAAAGGGAAAAAATAATCAAAGAGGAAAAACAAACCATGTTAAGTAGCATAAATAAACAAATATGGCTGGAAGAACAATCCATATCTCAATAATAACCCTAAATGTTAATGGCATAAACTCACCAATTAAGAGACACAGGCTAGTAGAGTGGATCAAAAAAAAAAAAAAAAAGATCCAACAATATGCTGCCTACAGGAGTTGCATTTGATCGGAAAAGACATACATAGACTGAAGGTGAAAGGTTGGGAAAAATCATATCACTCATATGGACTTCAGAAACAAGCAGGAGTGTCCATACTCATATCAAATAAAATGGATTTCAAGCCAAAGTTAATCAAAAGGGATAAAGAGGGACACTACATACTGTTCAAGGGAACCATACACCAACAAGACATAACAATCAGAAATATATATGCTCCAAACAATGGTGCAGCTATGTTCATCAAACAAACTCTTCTCAAGTTCCAGAGTCTAATAGACCACTATACAATAATTATGGGAGACTTAAACACATCTCTCTCACCACTGGACAGATCTTCCCAACAAAAGTTGAATAAAGAAACTATAGAACTCAATAATACAATTAATAACCTAGACTTAATTGACATATATAGAATATACCACCCAACATCAAGCAGTTACACTTTTTTCTCAGCAGCACATGGATCCTTCTCAAAAATAGATCATATATTATGTCACAGGGCAACTCTTAGACATTATAAAGGAGTAGAGATAATACCATGCATCTTATCTGATCATAATGGAATGAAACTGGAAATCAACAATAAAAGAAGGAAGGAAAAATCATGCATCACTTGGAGAATGAACAATAGGTTACTGAATGATCAATGGGTTATAGAAGACATCAAGGAGGAAATTAAAAAATTCTTAGAGATAAATGAAAACACAGACACAACATATCGGAATGTATGGGACACAATGAAAGCAGTTCTAAGAGGAAAATTCATTGCCTGGAGTTCATTCCTTAAAAAAAGGAAAAACCAACAAATAAATGATCTCACACTTCATCTCAAAATCCTAGAAAAAGAAGAGCAAAACAACAGCAAAAGAAGTAGAAGGCAAGAAATAATTAAAATCAGAGCTGAAATTAATGAAATAGAAACAAAAGAAACAATTGAAAAAATTGACAAAACTAAAAGTGGGTTCTTTGAAAAAATAAATAAGATCGACAGACCCTTAGCCATGCTAACGAAGAGAAGAAGAGAGAGAACTCAAATTACTAGCATACGGGATGAAAAAGGCAATATCACAACAGACACTTCAGAAATACAGAAGATAATTAGAAATTATTTTGAATCCTTATACTCCAATAAAATAGAAGATAGTGAAGGCATGGATAAATTTCTTAAGTCATATGATCTACCCAGATTGAGTCAGGAGGATATAGACAACCTAAACAGACCAATATCAATTGTGGAAATAGAAGAAGCCATCAAAAGACTACCAACTAAGAAAAGCCCAGGACCGGATGGGTATACAGCGGAGTTTTACAAAACCTTTAAAGAAGAACTAATACCAATACTTTTCAAGCTATTCCAGGAAATAGAAAAAGAGGGAGAACTTCCAAATTCATTCTACGAGGCCAACATCACCCTTATTCCTAAACCAGACAAAGATGCTTCAAAGAAAGAAAACTACAGACCAATATCTCTAATGAACCTAGATGCAAAAATCCTCAATAAAATTCTGGCGAATTGGATACAAAAACATATCAAAAAAATTGTGCACCATGATCAAGTAGGATTCATCCCTGGGATGCAAGGCTGGTTCAATATACGGAAATCAATAAATGTTATTCACCACATCAATAGACTTAAAGATAAGAACCATATGATCATCTCGATAGATGCAGAGAAAGCATTTGACAAAGTACAACATCCCTTTATGTTCAAAACCCTAGAAAAACTAGGGATAACAGGAACATACCTCAATATCGTAAAAGCTATCTATGCTAAGCCTCAGGCTAGCATCATTCTGAATGGAGAAAAACTGAAGGCATTCCCTCTAAAATCTGGAACAAGACAGGGATGCCCTCTCTCACCACTTCTGTTCAATATAGTTCTCGAAATACTGGCCAGAGCAATTAGACAGACGAAAGAAATTAAAGGCATAAAAATAGGAAAAGAAGAACTTAAATTATCACTATTTGCAGGTGACATGATTCTATACCTAGCAGACCCAAAAGGGTCTACAAAGAAACTATTAGAGCTAATAAATGAATTCAGCAAAGTGGCAGGATATAAAATCAACACGCATAAATCAAAAGCATTCCTGTATATCAGCGACAAATCCTCTGAAATGGAAATGAGGACAACCACTCCATTCACAATATCCTCAAAAAAAATAAAATACTTGGGAATCAACCTAACAAAAGAGGTGAAAGACTCATACAATGAAAACGACAGAACCCTAAAGAGAGAAGTAGAAGAAGATCTTAGAAGATGGAAAAATATACCCTGTTCATGGATAGGCAGAACTAACATCATCAAAATGGCAATATTACCAAAAGTGCTCTATAGGTTTAATGCAATGCCAATCAAAATCCCAATGGCATTTCTTGTAGAAATAGATAAAGCAATCATGAAATTCATATGGAAAAATAAAAGACCCAGAATAGCAAAAACAACTCTAAGCAGGAAGTGTGAATCAGGCGGTATAGCGATATCAGACTTCAAACTATACTACAGAGCAATAGTAACAAAAACAGCATGGTACTGGTACCAAAACAGGCAGGTGGACCAATGGTACAGAATAGAGGCACAGAAACCAATCCACAATATTACAACTATCTTATATTTGATAAAGGGGCTAAAAGCATGCAATGGAGGAAGGATAGCATCTTCAACAAATGGTGCTGGGAAAATTGGAAATCCATATGCAACAAAATGAAACTGAATCCCTTTCTCTCGCCATGCACAAAAGTTAACTCAAAATGGATCAAGGAGCTTGATATCAAATCAGACATGGCGTCTGATAGAAGAAAAAGTTGGCTATGATCTACATGCTGTGGGGCCGGCTCCAAATTCCTCAATAGGATACCCATTGCACAAGAGTTAATAACTACAATCAACAAATGGGACTTACTCAAACTAAAAAGTTTTTTCTCAGCAAGAGAAACAATAAAAGAGGTAAATAGAGAGCCTACATCCTGGGAACAAATCTTTACCCCCCACACCTCCGATAGAGCCCTAATATCCAGAATGTACAAAGAACTCAAAAAATTAAACAATAAGATAACAAATAACCCAATCAACAAATGGGCCAAGGACCTCAACAGACACTTCTCAGAGGAGGACATACAATCAATCAACAAGTACATGAAAAAATGCTCACCATCTCTAGCAATCAGAGAAATGCAAATCAAAACCACCCTAAGATACCATCTCACTCCAGTAAGATTGGCAGCCATTATGAAGTCAAACAACAATAAGTGTTGGCAGGGATGTGGGGAAAAGGGTACACTTGTACACTGCTGGTGGGGCTGCAAAATGGTGAGGCCAATTTGGAAAGCAGTATGGAGATTCCTGGGAAAGCTGGGAATGGATCCACCATTTGACCCAGCTATTCCCCTTCTTGGTCTATTCCCTAAAGACCTAAAAAAGAGCATACTACAGGGACACTGCTACATTGATGTTCATGGCAGCACAATTCACAATAGCAAGACTGTGGAACCAACCTAGATGCCCTTCAATAGACGAATGGATTTTAAAAATGTGGCATTTATACACAATGGAATATTACTCTGCATTAAAAAATGACAAAATCATAGACTTTGCAGGGAAATGGATGGCATTAGAGCAGATTATGCTAAGTGAAGCTAGCCAATCCCTAAAAAACAATTGCCAAATGTCTTCTTTGATATAAGGAGAGCAACTAAGAACAGAGTAGGGAGGAAGAGCATGAGAAGAAGATTAACATTAAACAGGGATGAGAGGTGGGAGGGAAAGGGAGAGAGAAGGGAAATTGCATGGAAATGGAAGGAGCCCCTCATGGTTATTCAAAATTACATACAAGAGGAAGTGAGGGGAAAGGGGAAAAAAACTAGAGGGAGAAATGAATTACAGTGTTAGAGTCTGTAAACAAGTCAGGATGGCGCCTGGTATTTTGCCAGGGGAAGTGGTTTGTGAGGTGGTGCCAGCGAGCCATTAAGTGTGGAGATTTCTTATTGGTTGACTGCTGTATCTAGTTTATGCTAATTAAGATAAGCTGTGTGGAATGTATAAATACCTCTTTTGTCCTACAATAAACGGCTCCCACTCGTGCTGTATCACTCTACACATGTTCCTCGTCACCCCCCAGTTATTTTGCTGCAGCTGGACTGCGACATTACAGTAGATGGGGTAGAGAGAGAAGAGGGGAGGGGAGGGGAGGGGAGGGGAGGGGAGGGGAGGGGGGATAGTAGAGGATAGGAAAGGCAGCAGAATGCAACAGACACTAGTATGGCAATATGTAAATCAGTGGATGTGTAAACGATGTGATTCTGCAATCTGTATACGGGGTAAAAATGGGAGTTCATAACCCACTTGAATCAAAATGTGAAATATGATATATCAAGAACTATGTAATGTTTTGAACAACCAACAATAAAAATTATAAAAAAAATCTCCAATCAAAAGACATATAATGACTGAATGAATAAAAAATAACTGGATCTAACCATGTTCTACTTATAGAAGACTTACATTACTTTTAAGGATGTACAGACTGAAAGTTATGGGATCAAAAGAGATATTCCATAATAACAGCAATAAAAAGAGTATATCAGTGACTATACTAACATAAAATAATATTGACTTCAAGTAAAAACAAACTATAATGGGGAAAGTAAGATTGTTGTATAATAATAATAATAAAGGGGTCAACTCATCAAGAAGATAGAATAATTATAAATATATAAGCACACAATCTCAAAGCACCTAAGTATACAAAGTAAATATTATCATAACTGAAGGGAGAAATAGAGTTCAATCCAATAGTACTAGGGGACTTCAAAGCCCCACTTTCAACAATAGATCTTCTAGACAGAAATTCAGCAGACTTGAAGCGAGGATGTGGGGGGAAAGGCACTGCACATTGGTGCAAACAATTTGGAAAGCAATGTGGAGATTTCTTAGAAAACTTGGGATGGAATCACCATTTGACTCAGGTATCCCACTCCTCGGTCTTTACCCAAAAGACTTAAAATCAGCATACTATAATAATGCAGCTACATCAATGTTTATAGCAGCTCAATTTACAATATCTAAACTATGGAAGCAACATAGATGCCCTTCAATAGATGAATGGATAAAGAAACTGTGGTATATAAACACCATGGAATATTAGTCAGCATTAAAAGATAAAATTATGGCATTTGCAGGTAAATGGATGGAGGTGGAGAACATCATGCTAAACAAAGTAAGCCAATCCCAAAAAACCAAAGGCCAAATGTTCTCTATGATAAGTAGATGCTGACCCATGTTTGCGGGGGTGGTGGGGATGGGGAACACTGTGATTGGGAAAAGAAGGAAAGGGAGGGGAGGGATCATAGGGGCAAGACAGATGGTGGAATGAGATGGACGTCATTACCCTAGGTACATGTATGACTGCACATATGGTAGCAAGGCTACATCATGTACAACCAGAGAAAAGAAAAGTTGGGCTGCAATTGTGTGTAATGAATCAAAATGCATTCTGCTGTCATATATACCTAATTAGAATAAATAACTAAATAAATATTTTTTAAAAAAAACATTCAGCAGACTTGAAAAACACTATAGACTAAGTGGACCTACCAGATAAATGGAGAACATTGTCTCCAACAGCATCGGAAGATATTCTTCCACACGTATTCTCTAGGATAGATTATATGTTAGATTACAAATTAAGTCTTAGCAAATTTAAGATTTGGTTAAAATTATATCAAGTATCTTTTCCAGCCACAATGGTATAAAACTAGAAATCAGTAACTGTAGGAAAATTGGAAAATCTACAAATGTGTAAAAGTTAAACAACACACTCCTGAAACATCAGATATCAAAAAGAAATAAAAAGGTATCTTGCAATACAAAATAGAAAGAAAATGTAATAAAGCTTAAGAAATGCAGCAAAAGCAATTGTTTGGGGGAATTTTATAGTTATAAGGGTTTTACATTATGAAAAAAGAAAGATCTCAAATAAACAACCTAACATTATACTTCAGGGAACAAGAAACAGAAAAAAACTAAGCCCAATGTTAGCAGAAGGAAGGAAATAATAAAAACCAGAGCATAAATAAATAAAATGGAGAACAGAAAACATTTATGAAACATGAGTTGGCTTTCTGAAAGATAAACAAAATTAACAAACTTTAATTAGACTAGCTTTAAAAAGAGAGAAAAGACATGTAAGTGAAAGAAGAGATATTACAAGTGACATCACAGAATTTCAAAGGACCACCCCTTACCAAGAATGAATCATAAAGTCCATTGGTGAATGAATGATAATACAGAAAATATCAGAGAGAGAGAAAAAAAATTCTGTCTTAAAAAGAAGGCTATCTCACCATTTGGAACAAAATTTTAGGACATTATGCTGAGTGAAAAAGGTCAGGCATAAAAAGACAAATACTACATGATTTCATGCATTTGTGGAAGTAGAGACTAAGTGGTTGTCAGGGTTTCTAGGGTAAGGAGAACAGGGTCATGTTGATCAAAAGGTATCTATGTATGAGGTGCTAGATATGTTATTTAGCTTGGTTGTGTTAATCATTTTATAATGTTTATCAGTATATCACATTGCACACCCTAAATACATACAATTCTTATCAATATTTAAGAAGGAGAAAAAAATGAAAGAAGTTTATTGAGAAAGATGTGTATCATGAGAGTATAGGAGTGGCAATTTGCATTTACTATTGTATTCATTGCTATTTTACATGGTAGCTATACATTATGTTGCAATGAGATTTTTTACTTCAAAATACGTGTGATGAAATTCACAGAATACCTTTTGTGACGACAACTTTTTATTCAATGGTTTATAGTTTTATGAAAAAAATCTTTTTTGGTTTCTTTTTCTTTCTCTTTTCATAAGAAACATAGTAAGGGTCAGTCTAAATTTACTTCTGTGCCCCACTGTAATTTTTAGTACTATTCCCTTTTACTCCAAAAAGATTCACAAGTTGGTTTAATATATTATGTAGTCTTTGGGGGGTATCCTTGTCCATTGCTTGAACAGAGAAAGGGAAAGCAGGAAGGAGGACAAGTATTTAAGACAACCAAGTGCCAAGAAATTTACTAGATGTTCTGCTTATGTTTTCATTTCATGGACTAAGGATGCAGCTCCTTAGTGGTAGAGTGCTTGTCTAGCATGGTAAGGCCCTTTTGTGATCCTCAGCACAGCAAAAGTAAATAAATAAACTAAATACCTTCATTTCATTCTAACAATCATTGAAGGAGACCATGCTTTCCTTTCCTTCTTACATATTGGGCTTAGATGATTTTCCAAAGTTACACAAATGAGGAGCAAACCCAAATCTTTCTGAATCCTAAGCTATTAAAGCAAACTATTTTACTAGGAGTAGGATGGACTAAATATGCAAGTTAAATGGTAGCAAAATTAACATGGTAAAGAAAAAGAAAACAAATTGCACAAACTCCGGAAACCTAATCAGCATTCAACGTTTCTTAGCATTTTCTAAAGAGCATCAGCGGCTCGGTTGTTCTCCATCAGCTTATTTAATCACTCAATTAAAGTATCTTCAGCACACCTGTTGCAGGCATAAAACACCAAGACTCAAATTAATCCCCAAACAATAATGCCACCTGTTAATGTCCCAAGGCAACATTTCTCCTCAGGTAATAATAACCGGTTCTTACAGTCTGTTACTTGCTCTGAAAGTCATGCCTTTCTTTGGCTTCTAAATGGGATGTAAAAAAGTGTCAGCATCATTTTTATTCCAGTTTCCATGCCTGTGTTCCTGCTGATCCTCCCCATTTGAGTGGCTTGTCTTCTTCCTCCTACTTGTCTTTCAAGTTCCAGCCACGCCTTGCTGATTCTACAAAACACTCCTGGCAACTGGCTTTGGTACATAGTAATCTATCTCTCCTTTGTGTTCCCATAATTTTTTAGTCAATTTCTAGCTGTTTGTTATTTTACTGTTCTTTGCTTTATGTGTAAACATGATATTTTAAGTACTTCTAATAGAAACACTTAAAGGGCAAGAACTATGATTTCTACTGTGTTTGTGTGTGGATATGTGTGTGTGTGTGTGTGTGTCCTTTCTGTAATACCTAATGTAAATTGGCGGCCATTTGGCATTCAGTATATACTGCTTGATTAATATAATAATACGATAACTACCAGGCAAAGAAAGAAGATAAACTGTTATTGTTATTCTGCAACTCTTAAGATTCTGGATTTTAGTATTTTCAGGATGGGTTCATCTGTAAAACTTAGTTAATGTAAGACTTTGAAAAGACATCCAACTCAATACATAAGCTACGTTTAAAGGAATGGAAAAACTGAGATGAAATGAAAAATATAAGTAACATGACAATAACTGATAAGAATTTTTCTGTAAAAAAAAAGTTGAAATCCATAAAGTCAAAATGGCTTAGAATTTGAGTGCTTAGTATATTTTGATAATTTGAAAAAGGGAAGAAGTGCTCCTCTCAATAAGTAATATGGACTAATCAATAAAGTGTAGAGATTTTCCCTGAAATAATCAGATTAACCAAACTTATCTAGAGGAATCTGTACCTTCCAGGCTCTTCTTAACAAACTCTTACCAAACTTATTTACCATTTCATTCATTTGTTTATTCAACAAACATTTTTAAATCTTTCTTTTCCTAGTTTTCAGGTATTAAGGACCATGCTGACTAAATTGCACAAGTGTGTTATTTGCTGATATATTTTAGAAAATAAGTTTTCTATATTTCCATAGAGCCATACGCCTCTCACAATTATAGCTCATCTTGGTGCCACCCCTCAGTCACACCTACGGTTTTGCAGCCTGATGAATTATTTTGCAGCAGATGTGGCAAATGCAGAGGTGGAGCTGCTATGAGCATTTTCTGTGTTAAGTGGTGGGGATTCCCCCTGCTGTTCCCTTTGGCTGACTAGCTCCTCTCAGGGTGTTGTTAATGAAATTTAGTCTCCTGTCACATGGTCTTCTGAACTTTGCAGCAGCTCCTCCCTCATGGTTCTCATGCATGATTGTGAGTTGATGGATAGACCAGCTAGGCTCTGATGTTTAAGATTTTAGTGAACAGACACATTCCACTGCAGAACTTGGGCCAACATGACCAGCAGCAATTGGTTTTTGTCTTGACATAGTTCGTGCTTTTTTCCTTAGGCAAGAAAAGCCTACCATTCTCTTACTAATAATGTATTTCTCAGTTACTTTTTCTGCAATATTTCACGGTGCTGGATCTTTCCTTCCCGTTGCAGTTGTATTTAAGCCTACATTCCCCCTGCAGCACAACACAAAGGGTCCAGTAATCATGATCTCTCACCATGCATTTGCACTAGCAGGTCCATCAATTCACACATTTCAAGCACACCTGTTACCTGCAGTACTTGGTGTCTACATTTGAAACCCTTGCTGGATGTATTCTTCTACTGAACAGCCTTTATTTAACTAGTCCTTGGAGTTTCATATACACAAATTGACAGCCTCCTATTTCATCAGTGTGAAAGCTAACTGTGCAAAAAAACAAATATATGAGATACTTGGTATATTCCTAGAAGTGTTTCTTTAAAATACTATCCATAAAAAACAATTTCAGTGTCTAAACGCACCGTTTCCAGATTGAAAGTCAGCAATTTTAATGCTAACTTTTTTCTCCTAAATGATTTATTATTAGAGTTTAATAATTACCAAACGTTTTCATGGAATCTTTTGTCAATTTAATACTTTGGAAATTTAGCTATGGTACTGAATAATTTAGAAAAGAAATATGAAATTATTGTAGATGTCCAAACTAAATTTGGAAATGGATTTAAGTAATTTGTGAGTTCATAAAAATTGAGGCATTTGAACCATTTATTTCACTTAAGCTGCCTTGGACCTTAGCACTCTGTTAATCTGAGTTATAGTCTTACATCCCTACCAAGCCTTTGCCTAGAGACTAATTCACAGATACATTTATTTCATTTTCATCATGATAGAGTCTCATAGTACACAATGTAATGTATATGAACCAATGAAGATTCAACTTCTCTTCTGAACCCCTAAAAGGTGATGTATATAGAAATAATTTGATGAATTTCTTCATCATAATCCTACACATTCTCAAGAAAAAAGTTTTCTCATTCTTCTTTGAGTACTGTCACATTAATCAGTATAAGACAATGCAAAATAATTAGTACTTGCCCAAATCAGCAAATTAGAAGCATATCTATTCAGTTTAGTTGTTAGATATGGGGTATGAAATAAGAATTATTAAAACATACTCATTAAAGTCATATGTTGGCAACTTGGATCCCTCAGTCAAGTGCCCAGAGGCAACAGAAAGCTCAAGAAACAAAACCAATCAGTCCCCTCACCACCCTGTGCACATCTATCCCAAAGGCTGTTGGGTTGTTTACAGACTCCTCAGAGTTTCAGCAGTGTCCTGCTTGATAGTTCAGATATGGTCATGGCTACTCTTCTCAACAAAATTACAGAGCAAGAGGGGATCCCAGGAGCATGATCTGAAGGGATTAAGGGAGCAGGCAGAAGAGAGCCAGTGGACAGTCACCTTTGGTGAGGGAGGAAACTGGAAGAGAAATGCAAGGAGGGAATCAAAGAAAAAACCCTGCATTCATTCCCTTTCCTCAGACCTGTTGTTGCAGACGTCCTTGGGCTAGATCCTGGAAAACAGCAACAGATGGTACAAAAGCCTGTCTAGGTCTGATTCCAGACAGCAGAGTGAAACAGGGTGGAGAAGTGATCTGGAGGGTTGAAAGGAAGATATTCAACCCATTGTCCACTTAGTATAATTTAATATATCTAACTACCTCATATTGTTTGAAGTAAGCAGGTTTATAAGTCATAAATTCAAAACGAAAATGTACTAAAAATAGAAGCAAGATGACATTTGCTTATTTAACTTCATTCTCTGTTTCAGCCAGCATAAAGGCAGGCTTTGAGGAAAAACAATGAAAAGGGAGAAAGTCTTCTGTTGCCATGCTTTTCCATATCATGTTTCTTCATGCCCACAGATCAGGTGATGTTCAAGACATGCCCTTCTTATTTTTGTATCTTTATTCCCCATATATTTAATTGAGTCACCCAAAGAATGTCAAATATCAGACACTTCTCCAATCTGTCCTATATTTACTCACCTCTGGGTCTTCTTGGGTAATAATTCACTAGAACTGAATCATACGACATCACCAGGTTGGTCACTAACTCTCAATGTTTGTAGTTTTTAAATTGAAATGTAGTCTTTATTCAGTCCTTGTTGCATGTAGCTGAAAGAATGATATACCAACTCATATTTTTCTTCAAATTGTCATTTACAATGGAAAAAATGAAGACTGTCATTTAAATATTACCAAAAAAAACCCCATATCTCCACTCCCTCCCCAACCCCCGTTAAAATGATTGCAAAAGGAAAAATGGATACACAACAGGATTAAGAAAATTTATGCCAGCATCCAAAAGAAGACATCTTGGAAACAGAAAAAGGAAATGACTGAGTAGTCCAAAGAAAGCTGAATTTCTTTGGCATTTATATCTCCATCCAAAATGCAAACCAATTTCTGCCACTTATTTGTGGAAATTGTAAGGAATTACAGGCACTGGATATTTCTGAAAAGAGTGTTGTGGGTGAAACTAGAAAGAAAAGGAAAATCTTTTAAAGTAATTGAGATTTTAACCCTTACCTTCCCTCACTCCATGAAACAAGACAAACACGACTTGTTGCTGAAGATAAATTGACTTTCTGGAGCAGTCAAACCGTGGGGGCTCAGGTACATCAGACATAACTGATAGGGTAGGGAGGAGAGTTCATGAGTAAGGAGAGACACCCCATACTTCAAAGGAGAATAAAAGTTGACAATCTGAATGCTGCAACCTCTGGATCACTTTCCCTAAAACACTAGCAGCCAGGGTATCTAATCTCTAAGTAGAAATAAATAAATAAATAAAGATTCTTCTCCAGGAAAACATGGCAAGCCCAAGAAAAAGAACTACTCTTAAGAGTCCCTCAGAATGGCCTGATGATAAAGTGCTCAAACTCAGGTGGACAAACTCCATCTGAGCATACCGATCAGCTTATTAATGTTAATGTCTCATATATATATATATATATATATATATATATATACACATACACACACACACACACACACACACACACACACACACACATACAATGCCTTTTTATTAAATTTAGTTTTATGTAGTGCTGGGGATGAACCCAGGGCCTCACACATGCTAGGTAAGTGCTCTACTACTGAGCTACAACCCCAGCCCTAATGTCTCACTCTTAACAACAACAACAAAACAAAGGATCACCCAAATATCTGAAAACTTCTCTAACATGAAAAACAGAAGTCAAAAACAGAGGAAAGGAAGAAATAAGAAAACAAAGGGAAAAATCTCCAATTACTTATGGTATATAATCAAGTTATCGAATCTCTAAAATAAAAATACAAGCAGATACTTTTAAAAATTCAGAAAATAAGAAAGAGCTCTTGTAAACAAATAATAGGGGGAAAAAAGTAAAAGTAATCAGCACAATAAAAAGGATATGAGAAAAATATCCCTAACTGGCGTCAATAAGTCAAAACACAAAGAGAAAGAGAACAGACAAGAAAATGAAACTATCAAGCCAAAAGGTGCAACATCTGAAACAAAATGAAAATATGGAGAAAAGATATTGTTACAGCAATAATCAGAAAGTTTCCTAGAATGAATGGGCATGAGGTTCCAGACCCATGGCCTGATCAATGAATAGAGACTCAAGTCATATTATCAAGACAAACAAACAAAACAAAACAAAACAAAACAAAACAAAAAACCACCAGAGGTAATTTGAAGCTTAAAAGGATTAGCAAACAGGGCTGGGGTTGTGGCTCAATGGTAGAGTGCTTGACTAGCACATGTGAGGCCCTGGGTTCAATTCTTAGCTATTGCATATAAGTAAATAAAATAAAGGTCTGTTAACAACTTTAAAAAATATTTAAAGAAAAAAAAAAAGATAAGCAAACAAACAATGCCACATAAAAGGGACAAAATCTTCCTAACATCTTCCCTGAAAATGGAAAGCAAATAGAAAGATGCCTTCAAAATTTGGAGGAAATGATTATTTTTTAATTCAAAATTCTATTCTCAACCAGGCAAACAGCCAAGTATAAAAAAAAAAGAAATTTTCAGAAATTCAAGGTCTTAAAAGTTTACTCCCCATGCTCCCCTTTTCAGAAAGCTACTAGAACATGTGCCCAATAAAACCAGAAAAGAAGATATGGAATCCATAAAAAAATGGGTACAATACAGAGGAAAAGTAAAAAGTATTCAAATGATGGAGAACAGAAATACCAAGATAACAGCCATCAGCAGACACTAGGAACAATTAAATTAGAGCTGGACAGAGCCTTCTAAGAACAATGGCTCTAAGAATAATATACAACTGATGAAAGAATAATATTTGTGACCATGTTCAGAGACAAATTAATGTCATGGTTAGAATGAAGAGAGAATTGGTACATGCACCAAGAAGTGAAAAAATGAGGCAACTGTTGTATCAGGAAAAAGGAAACGTACATGAAACAAGATATAGTCATACTAAACTATGTGACTCAGCTGTGAATAATGATTACATTATCATATTGCATGTTGATTTATCTAAAAATGATATTATCACTGTTTAAGAAAGGTGAAATGAGGGGAATGAGTTGTGGTAGGAACAGAGAAAGAGGAGTGCTGTACAAGAGAAAAATTCTGATACACAATAGCAGGAAGTCAGCAGGTAATGCCCCAGATTGATTTCCCCAGATGACAACTCTTGAGAAGGAGATCAGCATGCTGGAAATTTACTAGGGAATTCTCTTTGTAAGGAAAGGGAAGGAAACAGGATTAAGCAGAAAGAGAAATTGGACTGCTCAAAGAAGATGCTAAGGTTTAAACATGGTTGAACCCCAGGGGTTCACACCTGGAAGATTGGGCTCCAATGGAAAAGTTTTGAGAAATGGTCTAATGTTAAGAGGTGGAGCCTCCTGGGAGGTTATTAAATCACGGGGCCCCATCCTTGAAAGAGATTAATTCCTGTCTCACAAAGGTGGGTTAGGTATTGAGGGACTGGTTTAGTTCTCACGAATGCCTGCTATAAAGTGAGGCCACCCCACATTTCTGGTCTCTTATGTACATTCTGCTGGCCCTTTGCCCCTATCTCATGTACTTCACTATGTGATGGCATCCACCTTGTTCGCATGAGGCCCTCATCACAGGTAGTCATTTGAACTTTTTTAGCCTCTGTGTTCTTCCCCAAACATTTATTTTTCCTTACAAAGTACCCAGTCTTAGGTATTTTGTTATAGAAGTCCATAAAGTGGATTCAGACAGAAGGCCTCAGCCAACCCTATAAGGTGCTCTGATACAAGCTAGTTCTTCAGAGTAGTGTGTCACAAGTTGGGACAAGGACATTGGTCATTTATACTCCTGTGTATATAATTTATTGAGTGTAGGCCTCCCTGGGCAGAGGCAGTTCTCTTCAGCAGATGCAGTCCCCGAGGACATCTGGCAATTGAGGATTTCCTGACAGCAGCACTCAGAGCCGTTAATGGAATGAGTCCTTCACTCCTCAAAGTGCAGCTCCCCACAGCGCCCACAGCCAGTAATATATAAAAAAGACACAAAATCCATAGATTTTAGACGAAGCTTATTTTTTTTAGTATTAGGGAAATAGACACGATAAAACAGCTGAAATGGAGATAAGAAATGACAAGGAATGGGGCAGGTACTGCGGTGTTTCATTAGAAGTACTGTGGGTCTTTAAAATTCAATGCTTTGAAGTTCAAGCTTTGGCTGATTTTTAATTTTACATGTAGCTAAGGAAGTAGCCATTAAAATGTGTATCACTGTAAGGTCCTTAATGCTGTTAGGACAAGAGATCATCTCAAGATAGAAAGGAATAGGAGTGAGTGTGGAAAAGGAAGAAAATAAGTGATTTAAAGCATTGTGCATAATAATGAGAAAGACTAACTCCACTGAACAGAGTAATTTAAATATTTTGCATAATAAAATAAAAGGCTAATTCCGTGAAAGACTGGGGTAGACAGTCTTGAAAAGGAAGAGGCAGTTAAGAAAGTAATTCTCTTTAGGGTTAAGAGACCTTCTGGTCAGAGCTAATGTTTGCCTTGATCCTGTGTTCATCCTCTTTGATTGGCACTGCACTCAGATCCATGCTGCTGGTGCAGAGAGGACAATATTTCAAATATTCTTCTCCAATCTGGCTTTTTGGTAGGTTTTGAAGAGCCTAAGTTTATCCGGGAAGTCATTCTGAAACTGAACACCCAAGTTTAGGAATACTAAGGATAAGACAAAGGAGGCTGTGTAATAACAAACTCTGGTAAGTATGAATTTAGCAATTCTGAAGTGAAATTTTACACAGAATTTAAAAGAAACAATCTCTCTGGTGGGGAATGAAGGCTTAAAACACAAGTTAGAAACCGAGAGCATCCTTAAAGTGACTTTAGATAGAGATGAATGGATCAACTTTGACATTAGAAATGTTTGAATATTGGGGTCACTTGAACATGGAAAAAAGTGTATATCTAAGGATTATTTTTAAATAGTCTTCAGTGAAGTTCAACATGTCTATCCTATTGTTATAAGCCATTCTGGTGTAACAGGAAGCAATGTGAAAAGAGGCCATTAGAGTGACTCTGTGTCTCTGCAACTCAGCCCTCAAAATTTTCCATCCATACCCGTATCCATTTTAAGCTCCTTGGCTCCAAAACATGTTTGGAGCTATTCTCCTGAGGGAACCTGGGAATAGTCAGTAATCTCTAAAGTATCTGTTAGGGTCTCCACGAACAGGAAGCAGATGGTGTGCTCAAATTAGGACAAAATTCAAAGAGGGCCAATTTACAATGGGACCCATTGCAAAGGTGTAGGAGGGTTGGGAAGCCACAGAGAATAATGCAGGGACCAGCAGGAGAACAACCCCTTCTCCACGGCCAAAAGAAGGAAGGTAAAGAGAGATTATAAAAACCCAGGAGAGAAAATTATTTACAATAGAGAGAGCAGTGACCCTCAGAAGAGGTAAACGAAAGGCTGGAGGCAATTTCATAGGGAAAGAAGGTTATCAATAACTCTGTTTAAATTCTCCTGTCAGGGATTCTCATTGACCAAATCTACTGGAAGCCAGAGAGAGGTGTTTGTGATTCAATCCATTTAAGTTAGGGTGTTCTAGGAGCAGGGTGAACAAGTGGTAGGAAGGGGCAAATGGAAGATATCCAGCACACCCCACCACCATCCAGAATTCTGATAACTGACTGAAATTATTAAGTGGTTCCAATTGTGAACATGTCTTAACACAGACAGTCTCTAACTGGGGTGTGTGTCCCCACATATGAGTGCTTTTCAAGGGGTATACAGGCAAGGATGTTTGTAAGAGAATCAGTTTTCATCTTCTATATGTACCCATTTCTAAAATGTTCAGCTTAAACTTTAGCCTCTCACTTTGCAAAGGAGATGACTACCTCTCATTTATCAAAAATCTTTTTTTTTCTTTTGGTACTAGAGATATGAATCCAGGGGCATTTAACCACTGAGCCACATCCCCAGTCCTTTTTATTTTTAACTTTGTGACAGAATCTCACTGAGATGCTGAGGCTGGCCTTGAACTTGGCAATCCTCCTGCCTTGGCCTCCCTGGGTGACTGGGATTACAGTTGTGCACCACCATGCCCAATACCGTCAAAAATCTTAATAAAATATATTTTACTAGGATGTAGAAAACCTCTGGGGCACCCAGTAAATGAGATCAGTTCTTAATGATAAATCCCAATGACACACTGGCTCTCTGCTTTTACTTTACTTTTATTTCTGTTACCATGAAGCTAGAATGGTAACAGAAATAAAAGTAAATGGACTATATTGGAATATTGTTAATTCAAATATATGAAAGAATAGGTGGTAGGAATGGTAGCAGATTGTTTTATGGTTTTATCTTTTCTTATTTTTAAAATGAAAGCAATTCTTTTTGCTATTCTTACAGAATATGCCATTAGTTGGGAATTTACATTTGAAAAGCTGGAAAATCAGAATACTTTAGTAGAGTCACTTCTTTTGAATATGGTAAAAAGTATTTTCTAGTTAAGAAAATGTATCCACATTATGGATATAAGGCAAAATGATGTTGTGTACTCATTCCAGATCATTTTGGAGCATCCATCTTACAGGCCAACCTAAAGAAATGTACCTCTGACTCCCTGTTTACTATTATTTGTTGCCACAATTCTATACGTTTAGATATTCACTTATAGAAGATAAAAAGTAGCAAATAACTTTCATTGAAAAGATATGAAAATGATTTCTTTCAGGCAAAAGATAACCTCCAAAATATGGTAGTATTGCTTGAGGATCAGTTAACCAACTTTGCACTGAATTTTGCATTCTTTCTTTGGCATTTTTTCTTTCTCTGACTCTATATCCTCCAATCTATCCTATGTTCCTTTAAACCAGTTTACCTATATTTTGGTTTCTTTGTTAATAAAATAAATATATTTTTGATGTGTAATCACTATGTACATAAAATATGGGACTTCAGCAAATGTAAAATACATCATATAAAACACAAAGGCTATTCTTTGAGTGTCTTTTATGAAGTGTATCAAATCCATAATACACATTTATCTGAAAAATAAAGTTAGATATTTTCTGATATATTGGACAGTGAGATCTGGATTTGTTAATTAGATTATATGAGAAGTATTTTTATAAACCGAATGAACTAAATATGTAGCTATTAATGTTTTGGCAAAAATATGTAATAAAACATAAGTATTTTCTGTTTAAAAATTAGCATAACTGTAATGAAATAAAGCATATTTCTATATTTCTAAACTTTTCTTTTAAAGTAGACAATGTGCCTTTTAGAGAAAGGGTAAGCAGTACAATTAACAGGCATTTGAGTTTTGTTAAGACCTTTTTGATATGTCCCCCAAATGAAGAAGTGACTAATCACTGATAACAAATCATCTTGCACATAAGGTGTTTTCTAGTTCTTTGCATTTAGCAAAACTGGGTTGGGGGAGATCAGTTGTTAGCTGACACATGATTAAAATAATTTTATTTTTTAACTGACAAAATTGAATACATTTGTGGTATGTAACATGATGTATTGAAATAAGTATGTATTATAGAATGGGTAAATCAAGCTAATTGAAATATGCATTACATCAAATATTTAGGTTTTGTGGTTAGAATACTTAAAAATCTATTAGCAACTTTCAAATAAACAATACATTTACAAAAATAGTTTTAAATGATAGATCTTTTTTTTAAATTTTTGGCATATAACTTAGGTAGTGGTCAAGAATGTACCGACACTACTATAAAAATCTTCCTTTCCCATCTTCTTACTACACAAGTGATGAGTATTTCAGTACTTCCACTTACGAAAACTCTTCAGGCCTCACCTATGACAAGATCAGGTTAAATTCTATTTCATTCTAGCAAAAAGTCACATTCATCCATAGATATATGCTGTTTTTAAGGTTCTATTAATCTTATTATGGGTTGTATTTTCATTAACAATTAACTCCTTATATTTAATAACAATTATTTTTAAGTTTTCAAATAAAAATACAAATGTTGCCATTTTAAAGCTCATCAGTCATATATATTTATACTCTTTTGTTTTAACAATTTTATACTAATTATAATTCAGTCCAGAAAAATATTTAGTCCTATAGTATATACAGAATTTAAAATAGAATTTCAATATCAAATAAAATTTGCTATCAAAATATCAATTTATATGCATTTTTGAGTTTGAGAAGCATAAATGGATATTGAATTTAAGAAATACATAAAATACAGTGAATTATAATAAAAGTATAAATATGAAATTAAGGAGAAAAAGGAGAGAAGTTAAATTTCCAAATTCAAAATAAAAGCTTGTTCGTATATTTATTAGATAAAGTTAGGGATTGTATTGTCATATATTTATATTCCAATTCTTATTTTTTAGAGTGAGGTAAACAGTTTTGTTTTAAAATTTTACTAGTTACAACATACTACATTGTATCTTTTATAAATATTTCAATTTATGATGAAAAATTTGGGGTGTTTTTTGGCAATTTCCTATAAGGTAAGAAGGCAGAAGGAATTGACAAACTTTGGTAATTTGGAGACAAATGAGGAATACAGCACTAAGTGTAAAGTAGATATTCCTCACTCTCTCATCTCTTGAATCCTCATGAAGTAGAACTGATCAATGTAGCAACATTCCAATTATGAAGATTTTAACGGCTGAATTCCAAACCAAAATGACAGTGAAGCCAAGTGTAGTGGGGGTAAGGAAATAAAAGAGAGAGCCATCAAGGAGAAACTGTAGAACAAACTTATTTTACCCACCAAATAGTAAATTAACAGAAATGATGACTCTTGGAGTACATTTAGAAATAAGGAAGACTTTTAAAGATAATTATGAGCTCACCACTTCTACTCAACACTCTGTCTAGAGTACTAACCAATGTAATAATACAAAAAGAAAAAAGAAAATAAAAGGTTTAGCAATTGTAAAGAAAAAATAAAGCTGTCCTTATTCACAGAGAATGATTATGAACTTTAAAAATCCAAAATAATCTACAAAACAACTATGAGAATTAACAAGTAACATTGCTACACAACAAATATCAAATATGTTCCTGAATATTAGATGCAAAGTCTGGATGAGATTTTTTAAAAAAAAAATATCACTTATAATAGCAATAAAATATCAATGCCTAAGAATAAATCCAACAAAAGATATCTAAAAATCTTACACTGAAAAATACAAAATATCATGGAAATAAAGTTTAAAATGCCTAAATAAATTGAGAAATGTATCGTGTTCATTGACTAAAAGATGCAATATTGTTAAGATGTTGATTGTGTTTCTATTGATTCATAGATCCAAGGCAATCCCAGAGAAATTCTAGGAAGGATTATATTTCATGAAAATTAATAAGTTGAATATATAAATAATGGAAATACAAAAGACCTAGAATAGTAACAGTCAAAATAATTCTGTAAATTTAGTGGATTTATAGTCCATATTTCAATATTTACTAAAAAGTTACAGCTACTAAGACATTGTGGTATGGAGAGCCAAGACCTAAGGTCACATGAATATGACACATGTATATGAAAAATATGCCAGAGCAATTCCTTGAGGAAAAAAAAGAGGAATTTTCTTAATAAATGGTGCTTGAATAACTGGAAATCCATATGGTAGAGAATCAACTCCACCCTACCTCATACACACATGAAAATAAATTGAGGTGGTGATAGCCTTAAATCTGGAAGGCAGAACAAGAAAGCTTCTAGTAGAAAACATCTTTAGACATTTTTTATTTAGAATATCTTTATTGATTTGGTACATATGATTGTTTCTTAAAGACAGAAAAGAATGCTATTATAAAAGAAAAATGACAGGGGCTGGGGTTGTGACTCAGTGGCAAAGTGCTTGCTTAGCATGTATGAAGCACTGGGTTTGATTCTCACCACCACATATAAATGAATAAAACAAAGGTCCATTGACAACAACAAAAAAAAAATTAAAAAAAAAGACAACTTGGGCTTCATTGAGATTAAGAACTTCTTACCATTAATAGACATAATTAAGAGAATTAGAAATCAAGGTACAGACTGGGGAAGAATATATCATACATGCATTTACACTTATTGGCAAATAGGCATGTGATATAGCTATATCTGATATACATAATGCATATACATAATACATCATATATAAATATGATGTACATATTTATATACACATATGTATACATTTCTGTCTGACATCTTTACATCTATATTTGACATATATATGTCAAATATATATATATATATATAAAACAAGTGACTCAAATCTAAACTGTTTAAAAATCTCCAACTAATCAACAAAAGAAACAACCCAATAAAATGAACAAAAGACTTCTACAGGCAGTTCATAAGATGTGCAAATTGATAATAAGCACATGAAAAAATGATGAATATTATCAGTCATGAGAGAAGTGCAAACTAAAAATCAAAGCAATTTCACAATATACCTACCATGACATTAAAATAATAACAAGTATTTGGAACCCTTAGCCTACTTAGATACTTCATTTACCTCACCTCTGTGGTTCCAAGAAGTCACTTCAAGGATTAGGCTCACCACATATTTTTGGTAGAAATGTAAATGGACCCATAATGTGTCCACCAAAAGTATATATATGTCTAATAATATACACACCAATTTTATGCATTAGAGCCCAAACTGAGCTGAGTGCAGTGGCATACACCTTAATCACAGCTACCTGGGAGACTGAGGCAGGAGGATCTCAAGTTTGAGGCCAACCTGGACAACTTAGCAAGAACCTGTCTCAAAATAAAATTTTAAGAAAGATCTGAGGATATAGCTCAGTGGCAAAGTACAATCTCCAGTACTAACAAAATTAAATTTTTTGAAAGTAAAAACCTGAATACAATTCCAAAGTCCATCATCAGGAATCTATGTAAATCAATTTTAGTATGTTTATGTAGCATAATACTATTCAGCAATAAACTATAAACTAATGCTATATGCAACAGGAGTGAATCTTGTACATTATTGTCAGGCACAGAAGTACATCCGTTTGACTCTATTCATGGGAAGCTGAAGAATAAGGAAGAATAAGAGATTCTCTGTGGAGGAAGTAATGACCAAGAGGGGAACTGTAGGAAACTTCCAGCATGCTGGAAAGTTTCTAGTCTAGGTCTGAATGGTGGTTACTTGGGCTGTGCCAATGGAAAAAAATCTACTGAGCTGTTCTCTTAATATTCATGCTCTTATAATATGTGATACCTTGGTCAAAAGGTTAAAAGCAAGATTACCAAGTTTAAGTATGTTTTTTTTCCTGTTTCTTTCTTTCTTTTTTTAAAAAGTTTTTCACATATAATGATAAGTGAAAGGAGCCAACACACAAAGGAAATGAACAGACACTTCTCAAAAAGAAGAAATAAACATGGTCAACAAATGTATGAAAAAAAAATATTCAACATCTCTAGCAATTAGAGAAGTGCAAATTTAAAACAAATTGAGATTTCATCTCACTCCAGTCAGAATGGCAATTTTCAATAACACAAGTAATAATAAATATTGGTAAGAACATGAGAAAAAAAGGAGCCCTCGTACATTGTTGGTGGGACTGAAAATTGGTGCAAACACTATGGAAGTCAATAGAGTTTAGTTATTAGCAGGAGATAATAAGAGAGAAAGTGAAACAAGAGAAATAAACTAATGAAAATAATTCAAAATTGAAACAAGATTTACAATCCAAAGAGAAACCAAACCCCCAAAGACAAGGCAAAGACAAAATTACTATCTTTAAAAAAAATACTAAAAACTAGAAAAAGAGAAACAAATAAGTGTATGTATATATGGCCCTGAACAAATCAGCATAGCAAGAATTCACACATGTGCGTGTGCACATACACACGTACACACACACACACACACACACACACACACACACCCATGAAAGAAAAAATTCTAAAGAATAAAGGGACCGTCTCCACTAAGATGGTCAAAATAGTTGACCAGATTGGGTGGTCACTATCCATGTCCGATACTCCTCCTTTCCAATTCTTCTTGAATTATGCACTAGAGACCAAGGGGTGGGGGTTGTTAACCCCTTCCTGTGTTTGCACTGATCTCTGAGCTGTCAGTTCAAACAGCCTAATATTGCAGCTGTTTGATATGAGACTCAGCTTCCCTTCTCACCAGTATGAGGTGGGATGAGTTGGATGTAATGTCAGTTGGCATTCTGTCCATTCAGACCAGTTTGGTGCACCCTCTGGGTAGGTACTGTTTCTGCAGAATTCTGTTTTTTTTTTCTTTTTCCTGTTTCTTAACTGCCACAAAGTTAATATTTTCCACATTCCCAAATTATCATACAAAAATCCACTATTTAAGATGACAGAATAGCTCAGTTTATAATCACTGATGTGTTTTAAAAAACTCAGCTCCTTAAAGATGGAAAAAGCCTAAGTTTATTGTAAAAGTACAATAGTACATAAATTAGTACTGGATCCATACTAGGACATAATATATTTTACATTCTCAGGTTTAGGCTTAATTAATTCAATATAAATTGGGGAAAGATGAGGGAAATTACCAGAGTAGCCAATTCATGTTCAAAGAGTAGTTTTGGGGGAATCAGTTACTTGCAGGTTTAGGTTCACCCCAGTTTGTTGCAGAGAGGCCAGTGAATGCTGGAGAATATTGACACCCTTTTATTTATCCTGGTATGGAACAATTCTTGGAGTGATCACTGACGCATATAGAACAATTGTAGCAATAAGCTAAGATTTTTAAAATTTTTTATTTATTTATTTTTTATTATTAGGTGTTCAAAACATTACAAAGCTCTTGACATATTTCATACATTTGATTCAAGCAGATTATGAACTCCCATTTTTACCCCGTATACATATTGCAGAATCACATCGGTTACACATCCACTTTTTTACATACTGCCATACTAGTGTCTGTTGTATTCTGCTGCCCTTCCTATCCTCTACTATCCCCCCTCCCCTCCCCTCCCCTCTCCTCCCATCATTTCTGTGATTCCCCAGTCATATTCCAAGCACAGATTTCCAATAGACTTTCTACAACCTGCCAGTCCAAGGTTACTTCCACATAGCAATATGGACGACTGTACCAGGCAAGATATAGTCATAATCAGCCATAAGATTTATAGTCAACACAGAGCCAAAATTTTCCAATACCCCATAAACATTTGAGCATGCAAACTTCATGTTATCTATTTATCTATAATTTGAATGCTTTCCTTTCATGATTCTGCTACACCAACATCTCTCAGACTAAGCCCTCCACCACCAAAGCTTTCTCCCAAGAAGAAGCTAACTAGACCAGGCATTGCTCTGCTTACAATTACTATTTAATTCATTTGCATATATTATTTTTTATTTTAATGTCATTAATATGGGGAATGGGCTCCTACAAAGACAACTAAGAATGCAGTACATTTAAATAAGAACTCACTGAACCCTTAGCCTACTTGGATACCTTTCTCACCTTATTCCTGTGGTTCAAAGAAAGTAAATACACTAGGGTTTCTTCTCCTGATTTTGTCTATTCTCTTGGTAAGCTTTTTATATTCTCCTTAATTCACATGTTTTCTTTCAGGTAATTAACCTGATACACTGGCCTCTACTGTTACTTCTTTCGACCAACACTACTAATTCAACAAAGAGTGTCTGCAGCAGCCTAAGTCAGTGCCAGGAGCTCTGAAATGCAGAGTTCACCTCTGACCAGGTGAACTTTAAAGAGAGACAAGGCCACACCACAAACCTGGGAGTAGATATATAAAAAGGGATTTAAATATATTATTCACCAATTATGTAGGAATCACAGGTTGAAAATATCAGTTACTTTTTCTGAAGCCGCTTGCAAAACAGGGTGTGTGTGTGTATGTGTGCATATATATGTATATATGTACTAATGTATGCTAATGTATATTTACTAATGTATACTAATTTATAAAAATGTATACTAATGTATACATTATATATGTATACATATATAATGTATTCATTGTAAAGATGAATAATAGTACTGGAAATATAATACAAAAGAGATAAATCGGGGAGTGACTGTGGATGTGCATATACATATATATATATATATACACACACACACATATATATACACACATATATTTATACACACATCTCTGTGAGTATATATAAATATTTATAAATCTGTGTATCACCAATTTATCACTTTTGAAGAGTATTTCCAATATTATTACTCATCTGTACAATAACATGTTATAGCTAAAACTTACAATACTACAATGGCTGGAGTAATAGTACTTTCTACTTTAAGACAGAATTTAAATATTTCCCATCTAATTTGCTCAAGAATAATACAATATTTATAATTTTTAAAAAATCTTGTTAGTTGTCTTTGTACTAGTGACACATTGCCTCAGAGTCCCTGAAGAGTCTCTTATTTCTCTGAGATTGATTTCAACACAAAAACCTGGAATCAGATAATCCCCACCCAGATGCTACCAGACTTCTGCTCTGGGGTTTGAGATTTACCCCTGGAGGCTATGACTATATTCCAATTTAGAGAAATTCACGTTAGTAACCCCTGGACTTCCAGTTAATTCTCATGCTTTCTTCATTTCTAGTCTTAATCCTGTGTTCAATGTTTCTTTGCTGAGTTAAAGAAGGTGTATATTCTAGTGAAAAGGAGAAGTAACAGTATAGGTGAAAACATTAATGCAATCAGGCAAAGGGGAAGCACAAAGAGCATTCTTAGGTTCTATGTTTATTATTCTTGTACTTTCCTCTACATACTTACCTGATTGAATACATCTTGTCCAAGTTTAGATTTTTTTAAAAAAGAAAAAGAATAATTAAAACAGAAATCAGGAGGTTAATGATATAACTTTTATAATATAAAATTCTCTATTTGTTCTATGCCCACTAATTTATTCACCAGACCAGATTTTAGAAATATAAGAAAAAAATGGTCCAAGAATTACTGGTTTCCTGAATTTCAGCACAAAAAGTCTACAATTTATGTTGTGAGTGAGAAAAATTTAGCTACTCTCAAGAAAAAAAAAGTGTGGTCTCAGAACACAAACTGCCCTATGGAGAGTTTTTTTAAAAAAAGTATCAAGAGCACATGAGAAAAAATATAGAAGCGATAAAAGTTAAAAATATTATTACTAAAATAAATGTGATATTTAGAAAGTAGCAGTCTGTACTATGGTTTGGATCAGGAATGTACCCCTAAAAGCTCTTGGTTGAAAACATGATCCCCAATGCAGCAAGTTTTAGAGGTGGGGCAATGATGAAAGCAGTAAACTCATCAATGGATTCATCCATTTGATGTAGTAATAATCTGAATGACTGTACTGGGTGGAAACTGTAGGTAAGGTGGGTCATGTCCTTGGGGATTATATCTTATCTCTGACCCCATTCTCTCTCTCTCTCTCTCTCTCTCTCTCTCTCTCTCTCTCTCTCTCTCTCTCTCTCTCTGGCTGCCATTAGCAGAGCAGCTTTTCTCCACATTTTCATACCTTTGACTATGATATTCTGCCTCCCCTCAAACCCAGAGCAATGGAGTCAGTCAACCATGAACTGAGACTTCTGAAACCATGACCCCAAAATAAAATTTCCACCTTTAAGTTGTTCTATCAGGTATTTTGGTCACAGGGACAAAAAGCTGACTAACACAATAGCTTGCAGAAGTATATAGTTGACTTAGCTGAAATTAACCTATTTATTAATTATTACATAATCAAATTTAATGTACAAAAGATTAATCATCTTTAGTGTTAAAATAAAACTATATGTTATAGTTAAGTAGGAATTTTATTAAGAAATAATTATTTATGTTCAGCTTTAAAACCCTGAATTTTATAGGATTACATTTGATTTTGTATTAGTTTCTTATGGCTGCTATAACAAATTACTACAAACTCAAAGGCTTAAAACTACACAAATTTACTGTTTTATAGTCGTGGAAGTCAGAGCAAAATGGGTCTTACAAGGCCAAAATCCCAGTTCACAAGATTGTGTTATTTCTGGGCACTTTAAGGGAGAATGCATTCTCTAGTTGATTTTTTTTTTTTTTAATGATGTGTTGCTAGATCAAACCCAGGGCCTTATGCTAGGTAAATGCTCTACCACTGAGCCACACCCACAACCCTTCAAAGTGAGGCTACAGGACTTTTGGGGGTATGGGGGAAGACAAGATCTTGGTATGTTTCCTAGTCTGGTCTGGAGCACCTGGACTTAATGATCCTCCTTCCTCAGTCTCCCAAGCAGCTGGGACTATAAGCACTTTGCACCTGACACTTGATCACTCTCATGGGGAGAATTCTTTCCCCTTTCCTGCTCCTAGAAGGCACCTTCATTCCTTGGCTCGTGGACCCTTGTCTACCTACAAAGTCAATAGTTCAGATTCTTCAAGTCAGTCCTTTGTTTCTCTGTTAGTCCTATATTTTATATTATTTGCTTTGACTCAATTTTCCAATCTGCAAAATTTTAAAGTTTTAATTATATTTTTATCTTAGTATGTTATCTCTGCCAGATACTGATCTTCTAAATTTTCAATTTATCTGTATTTGTGGGTCAAATAAATAATCAAGAAAAAGTTTATCAGACATTGTGTTTTCACTGACATTTCTATAAAAATATTCTTAATCACTCTTAAATTAGCATAGAAGAAAAAAATCCTGTTTAAATTTCCCTCCTTCAACTTCTTCTCCCCACTGCTTTCTAAATGGGTTTCTTTTTTCCACCCCACTCTTTTCATGTAGCCATTTTTTCCTCATCATACCACTGTCCCCGGAGGTCAAATTTGATGAGTCAGAGAAAAGTATTTCCGGTTTTATTTCTCACTAACAACATCTCCTTGAAGAAGAAGTTTCTCCTTTCGGTTTCTTGATCTTCAAGATGCCACAATAACACAAGATATCCTTAACATCTCAAACAATAATATGAAAAACAGAGGTATCACACCAACAAAAGCATACACTTAGAATTCATCAGGTGAGTCAGTATGCAGCTTCATGGCTGTCTTTGAGGTCTATAAAATTCTCTTTTTATTTTGGCTTAGAGTAGAATAATCAACCTATTTCATGAATAGGATTAATGGTCGCCATTCACTTATCAGGCCAGATTCCTTCTATTTTAATCACAAAAAAAATGTGATGAATTACTCAAGATTGAAAATTTGAAAAATTAAACTCATTTAATTTAAATCTCCTTTTCTGTGACACTTGAATCATTGCTTCATGTTCTAAGCCTCTTTCAAAAAAAATAATAATAATATTAAATACCTGTCAAAGATTTAAGTTTTGAGTAAGACACCAAAGCAATATGGGGGAAAAAAAAGAAAACCACCTATATGATTCTTATTTTTTTAGAGACAGGGACTCTTTCATAAGCAGGGTCCATGTTGCCCAGTCTGGTTTTGACCTCCTGGGCTCACGCAATCTTTGGCCGCAGCCTCCCCAATAATTGGGTCTGTAGGTGCATGTCACAGTCACAGCTATGTATTCTTTAAGGTTTAAGCATACCAAAGGAGCACATTAAATTTGAGTCTTGAAATATTTTTTCCTCTCCTCAAGGTTAAGCATATGCTGCATGAATTCTTCACTTCTCTCAGGTGTGGCAGGACACTGGTTAAAAGATTATTATTAGTTTTTTTCCCTTATTTTTTATTGGTACATTAAAATGTAAATATTGATGGGATTTGTTGTTCATATTTGTAAATGCACGTACTATAACAATATAAAATCACTCCCTAGCACTTACCCCCTTCCTTCCTGCCTCCCATCCCTTGATTCCTTTCTTCAGCCGATCTCCCTGTGACTTTCAGGAGATCCACTCCCACTTGCATTTTTCCTTTTTCTCTCTAGCTTCCTTCCACATATGAAAGAAAATATATGATCCTTAATTTTATGAATTTGACTTATTTTGCTTAACATGATGTTCTCTAGTTTCCATCCATTTTCCTGCAAATAATTTCATTTTTCTTAAAGGCTGAATAAAATTCCATTGTGTATATATACTATATTTTCTTTATCCATTCATCTGTTGATGCATATCTAGATTGGTCCCATAGTTAGGCTATTGTGATTTGTGCTGCTATCAGCATGGGAATGATTGTATCACTGTAGTAAGATGACTTATTTTTCAGAAAAAAAAAGAGGAGTGGTATAACTGGGTCTAAGATTGTTCCATGCCTCCTCATTTGAGGAATCTACATACTGATTTCCATGGTGGTTGTACTAATTAACAGTCCCACCAACTGTGTGTAAGGCATCCTCTCCAGCATTTATTATTTGTCATTTTGATGACTACTATTCTGACTGGTATGAGATGAACTGTCAGTGTAGTTTTGATTAGCATTTCCTTAATTGCTAATATTTTTAATGTATTTTCATGTATTTGTTGGCCATCTGTATGTCTTTTTTGGAGAAGTGTATTTAATTTTTTTTGCCCATTTATTACCTGGATTATTTGACTTTTTTGGTGTAAAGTTTTTTGAGCTCTTTATATATTCTAGATATTAATCCTCTGTCAGAAGAGTAGTTAGCACAGATTTTTCTCCCATTCTGTAGGTTCTCTATTCACATTCCTAATTATTTTCTTCGCTGTGCAGAAGCTTTTTAATCTGATAACATCCCATTTACTAACTATTGGCATTATGTCCTGTGCTTCAGGTATCCTATTAGAAAGTTATTGCCTATGCCTAAGATCTAGAGAGTTGATCCTATGTTTACTTCTAGGTGTTGCATAGTTTCTGGTCTAATTCCAAAGTCTTTGATTCATTTTGAGTTGGATTCTGTGTAGGGTGAGAGAAAAGCACTTATTTTCATCCTTCTACATATGAATAACCAGTTGTCCTAGCACCATTCATTAAAAAGACTGTCTTTTCTCCAGTGTATGTTTTTAGCAACTTTGTCAAGGATCAGATGACTTTAGATGTGTGGGTTTGTCTCTGTGCCTTCTATTCTGTACTATTGGTCTATCAGTCTGTTTTTATGCCAGTACTATGCAGTTTTTATTATTGTAGTTCTGTAATTTGAAGTCAGGTGATCTGCAAACAGTGATAATTTGGCTTCTTCCTTTCCTATTTTTATTGCTTTTATTTCCCTCTTTTGCCTAATTGCTCTCAATAGAATTTCTAGTTCTATATTAAATAGGAGTGGTGAAAGTGGGTATCCTAGTATTGTTCCAAATTTTAAATGAAATGCTTTCAGTTTTCCCCCATTTACTATGAGGTTGGCTTTTGGTTTTTCATATATAGCCTTTATGATGTTGAGGTAGTTTTCTTCTATCCCTAGTTTCTTCAGAGCTTTTATCATGAATGAATGCTGAATTTTGTTGAAGGCCTTCTCTGCATCTATTGAGATAAATAAGTGATTTTGTCCTTCTGTTTACGTGATCAAGAACATTTATTGATTTATGTATATTGAAATATGCTTGTCTCTCTGGAATAAAACCAACTTGGTCATGGTGTACAATCTTCTTAAAATGTTGTTGAAATGATTTATTAATATTTTCTGAAATATTTTGCATCTAAGCTCATCACGGATATTAGTCTGTAGTTTTCTATCCTGACATGTCCTTATCTGGTTTTGGTAGGATGTGATATTGGCTTCATAAAATAAATTGGATGTGTTTCATCCCCTTCCATTTTATGAAATAATTTGAGAAGTATTGGTATTATTTCTTTCAGGTTTGGTAGAACTTAACTGAGAATTCATCTGGTCCTGGGCTTTTCTTTTATTTTTATTTATTTTTTCTTTTCTTTTTTTTCATTTGTTGGAAGGCTTTTTATTATTGCTTGTATCTCATTACAAGTTATTGGTTTGCTTAAGTTTTCTATGTTCTCTTGATTCAGTTTTGGCAGATCATATTGGTATAAAAATGCATCCATTTCTTTCAGATTTTCCAATTTATTGGAGTAATAAGTTTTCAAAATGGACCCTAATGATCTGCTGGAGATCTGAGATATCTGTGGTGATTTTTCCCTTTTCATCTCTAATTTTGTTAATTTGGTTTTATCTCTTTTTCTTTTGATTAGTTTGACGAAAGGCTTATCAATTCTGTTAATCAAAGAACCAACTCTGTGTTTCATTGATCCACTGTATTTTTTTATTCTCAAGTTCATTGTTTTTGGCTCTAATCTTAATTATTTCCTTCCTTCTACTGGTTTTGAAATTGGTCTTTTCTTCTTTTTCAAGGGCCTTGAGATGCATCATTAGGTTGTTTATTTGGGATCTATCCATTTTTTTTTTATGTAGACACTCATAGCTATGAACTTTCCTCTTAGAATTTCATAATAGGTCAGAGGTTCTGATACATTGTATCACTACTCTCATTTGTGTCTAAAAATTTTTAAGTTTCTCCTCTGATTTCATCTATTCCCCCATTTATCATTCAAAAGAATATTGTTCAATTTCCATGTGTTTATATAATTTCTGTAGGGTTTTGTATTGTTGATTTATAATTTCACTCATTATGATATGAAGATGAAACCAGCATTTTGAAAAGAAACTTGATTCTTTGCTTCTGCTGGCAGGTGAAGTTGGCCCATACTAGACTGCAAATAAACGTGTCATGGCTCTTAATGGTGGGCTATACCCTCCAGGGTTGCAGCAGACCCCAGCATCTCACTACCAAGTTCTTTCTGTGTTCTTGTCTCACAAATTCAAAGAATGAAATCAAGAGACTAGGCTGAGTAAGGGTAGTATTTATTCAAGAAAAGAAACAGAACTCCCACAGGATGAGGGGGACCTGGCAGGGATTGCTGTTTGAGGGGTTTACATAGCACTTGGGTCAATACTATTAGTCCAAACTTATGTTAATCAGAGTTTAGAAAAAAGTACCAAGGCTATTGGTCCAAAATTATGCTAATTAGGGTTTGTAAAAGTACTAATACTATTGGTTAGTCCTGAATCCCATTCAGGTTTGTCTTCCTTCCATTTTCTCCCTGTTCAAGAAAGGTTTTGGTCTCTAAATTCTACATGCTCAATGGGAGGAGGGGGTCTGGAACTGCAGGGCCCATGTGCAGTGGGCTTCTGCATGGGGTGTTGGCACAGTGTGCAGTCCAGTCTGCCATGGGGTAACACATTTGTTCACCCTGGCTCACCTTGGTAATGGCCCATAGAGTCTCAAGCCTGGGCCTGGTTGGCTCTGCACAGCAGCCCATACTTGCTTCCTGTGCTTCAGCCTGCTATGGCCACTGCTCTACTGCTTCACTGATCCCCTGCTGTTTCTCAGCAGGTACCTGTGGGCTGGCTGCTTGGCTTGGAAGATGGGAGCCATGTCATTCCCCTCTCTGAAGAAGAGCCCTTAACTGTCCTTAGGGGGAAAGGGCAATAACTTCTCTGGCTACTTCAAGCCCAAACTGGGCATTGACAGTTACTGCAGTCAGTTTCTACAGAGTCCTATCCAAGGGCCCAGAGTAGAAGGGGAGGTTGGATTTGGATTTCATTTGTAAGGCCATGTGTAGGTAGGGCATATTGCACATTAGGGTTGTCCAAAGGCCCATGATGGTAGTTGGTAGATGATAGGACTAGGCATACATAGGACAGAGATCATGTTAAGACAACAATAAATAAGTAAACAATTAGCACAAAAGTAATCTATTATTAGGCATTCCCTGAAAAAGATGAAGCCAGGAAACTTATTAAAGTTTAAATTGGGGTCTAACATGGCATTGATTTGTGAGTAGAGGCTATTTAATACTTTGGAAATGTTAGCAGAGTTGTTAAAAACATACATAACATTTGTATTTTATAATGTCTTAGGTCTCCTCCTGAGCTATAGGTAAGACATCTAATGCCATCTGATTTTTGTAAATCACTGTTTTCATTAATGTTACCTGTTTGGTAGAGGAATCTTCTTTAGCTGTGTCATGTAGGGTTTCCTTGGAAAAGTTCATTAGTGACATGCCTCCCCAGCCACCAAGCTGGGCTGCCAGCCCATTGGTCCCTGCTGAGAAGCAGCAGGGGAGCAGTGAAGTGGCAGAGTGGCAGCCTGGGTGGGCTGAAGCACAGGCAGCAAGCATGGGTGTCAGCTACATTGTAAAACCTAAATTAATAGTTACTGATTTAATCAGTAATGGAGTAATTGTTTAAAAGAAAAATCATTTAAAGCAATGGACATTGCACTTTAAATATTTTAAAGAAATAAATATTTTCTTGATTGACTAATCACCTAGAAAAGTGTGCATTAGTAATGTCAAAGACATATTTGCTTTTACCAACTTAAATTGACCTTCTTGCTAACATTTTATTTTAATGAACTGGAAATTTGAATTCCTTTTTTTTAATTTATGAGGACTCATTTATCTATAAGCCAATTTAGTACCACGTATATGATATATTGTATTAGGGTTCTCTAGAGGAACAGAATCAACAGGAAGTATAATTATAAAAAAGGGGGATTTATTAGGTTGATTTATGCAACCAGAAGCTGAATAGTCCACAATGGCCATCTGAAGGCTGGAGAACTGAAATAAGAAGTAGCTATGCAGCCCAAGAGGCTGAAGCCCCAGAACAAGAGGGATCAATGATGCCACCCTAGTCTGAGATGGAAGGCTTCTGGACAATCACTGGCGAAGTTGGCTTTGGATGAGTGAAGAAGCAAGAGTGCAATATCCTCAGAGGATCACAGCAGCAATGGAGAACCCGGTCAAGAAGAATCAAGCTTACATCTGCTGCTGCTTCCTTGTTCTTCCAACTTTTATTCCATCCAAGCCATCATCCTATTGGACAGTGCTGCCACGCTTAGGGTTTCCGTTTCAGTTGGCTATCCGGCATGCCAATTATTCCTAGACACACTCTCACTGACACACCCATAAGCCTCTTAATCATTGGTTTCTCTTAATCCAATCAAGTTGACAATTCAAATTAACCATTACATACATGGATACGAGAATGTATGCAAACACAATATACAACACATAGATAAGCATAAATATGCATAAAACAGACAAGAAACAAATGTTTGGTAGCTTTTTACCAGGTATTGGATCTCTACAGGTAGGAGACAGAAAAAAAAAAGAATACACAGTGTCTATAATATTGAACCCTTTAGAAATTAAAACAGAGCCTGCCTCCTGACATAAAAATAGGGAGTATCTGTGCAACTAGGGATATTAAAAGTATTCTTTCGGATGGGGGTTGTGGCTCAGTGGTAGAGCATTTGCCTAGCATGCATGAGGCACTGGGTTCTATCCCCAGCACCACATAAAAATAAACAAACAAAATAAAGGTACAAAAAAATAATAAAAAAGGGTAGTCTTTCAACCATGGTGGGTATTGAAATCAGAGGTTTAGGTGCCTACTTGTTCTCAATGGCAATCAGATTCACTTCCACTATTACCACTGTTGAATAACCTCCATTTAGGCAAAACAAGATAAAAATAATAGTAATTTTGTTGCACAGGACCAAAGATGAAGTCACCAGAAAAACTGAGCTAAAAATAAGAAAAAGGACTAAGGGTTTTCCCCAAAAATGAAATGAATGTAATATTGTACTAAAGGAGCATATGGAACATCTTCATCAGACCAGAGTGCACCTTGGATCGAAATCAGCTCTCTTTTCCCTTAGCCTCCCTCTTTCTGTAGCATTTAGGCAGAAACTTAGCAGAATCTCAGAATACAGGAAAATTCTATAGCTGTTCAGATTTAAAAGTGACACCTTTTTCTTTGATCTTGAACCAATTCGCACACTGGCTCATGCAAGTATAGGTATAAGACGGTTTTATAGTTTATGTTTCCTTAGGAGCCATCTCTCCCTCTCTTCCAACTGGTATTTGGGTCAGATGAGTACATTAAAATATTAGGCATTTCTTCTCAGGGTTTGAGGAGCAAAGTAATCAGTGTGTGAGTGCTTGTGCCAGATGGAGTATCACCCATGTGAATGACAAGGGGGAAAAATGTGTCCCGTGGTATCCCTCCATTGTCTGAACTAAATCAAGGCATCCCTCAATCTCCTCTGAACCTCAAAGCCATTGGCCACCACCCCTTGAGGTCAGCTGGTTGGATTAGTCACTCTTACCAATGCAAAGTACTCAAAATTTCCTCTATTTCCTGTGATCCTCAAAACATGTAAGACCACAAATTGAGGCCTGGCTAGGATTTGACTGGTTGGATTAGTTACCCTAACCAATGCATAACCCCAAATCCCTTTCTGTTTTTTTCCATCTTAAAAGGAAAAACCTGATTTTCTGTAATGTGTTTACTCCCAATTTGGAGGCACTACAGATGGGTTGCACATCTCAGAGGGACTTAGTTTTTGCACTAAGGAAGAGACCTACTCCATTTTTAGCTTTTCCTGATGTCTGTATTTGCCATAATACTTATAATTAGGGCCACTATTCTATTTATTGCATATACTTGAGCTTAAGTCACTTAAGAGTGCTGGTTTTGTATGTTTTCTCTTTGATGCATTTGAAATCATCCAAAGGAAAACTGGCAAGGTTGGGATTCCAGGGAATGGGACTCTCCTTGTGAGTGGAAACACACCAGGTACAAGGATAGGATTTGGGTCCTAAGAGTTTCTCAAGAACTTGAAGATTCTCAATAACTTTAACTATGGGTGCTTGTGGAACAATTGGGGTTCAGAGGTACATAAGAAACCTGTGTGTATATGGTTTTTGTGGTGCACATGAGAGAAACAGAGATTTCTTAACTCATGCTCTGGAGATTAGTGGATCACCACTTTCCCAAAGACCTTGGATTGGACAAAGACTTTGTCTCAGCACCTAAGATACATTGGGTGATGGAGCTGTTGTGGTTTAGATATTAGGTGTCCCCCAAAAGCTCACATGTGAGACAATTCAAGAAAGTTTAGAGATGAAATAATTGGGTTATAAGAACGCACTAATCCCCTGGATAGGAATTATCTTGGGCTAAATGTAAGCAGGTAGGATATGGCTGAAGGAGGTGGGCCCCTGAGGACATACCTTTGGGATTTATATTTTGTCCTGGTGAGAAGAGTGCCCCCACCTCCTTCCTAGTGTGATGTCTTTAGCCACTTTCCTCCACCACACTCTTCTGCCATGGTGTTTAGCCTTACCTCAAGCCCCAAGGAATGGAGATGGCCATCTATGGACTGAGACCTCTGAAACCACGAGCCCTCCCCAAATTAACTTTTCCTCTGCTAATTGTTCTTCTCTGGTCTTTTAGCCACAGCAGTAAAAATGCTGACTAAAACAGGTGCTTTCCACCATCAGCCCACATCAGTTTGAAAAATGAAAGAAAGAAGCAGACACTTAAACCAATGTGTCATCCTGGTTTCTGTTCCATGGAGAGAAGCTGAAGCAAAACTTAACCAACTTTCCTCCATCAGAGCTGAAGGGGATTAAGCAAGGCTCCTCTGGTAGGCCTGCTACTTGTGCCTATAGACCAGTAGCCATGCTAACTTCTTTTAACTGGCTGATGTGTACTTGGTATTTTTGATTAAAATTTTTATAAAAGGAGTATTGAGCTCCAGAAAGAAAAATAGTTCTATTGGTCCATTTCACTCACCCTTCTGAAGAACCCCACATTGGGTATCGACAGATGAAACTAGAGTATTGGGAAGAAACTCCATTCTCTGCTTCGGCTGGCAAGTGAGGTCTGCCTAAGCTGCAGGTAGTCAAGAAACACGTTGTAGCTCTTAGTGGTGGGCTATGCCCTCCAGGGTTGCAGCAGATCCCAGCATCTCACCACTTTCTTCTTTCTGGGTTCTTTTCTCATGAGTCCAAAGAATGAAATCCAGAGAATAGGATTAATAAGAGTAGGATTTATTCAAGAAAAGAAACAGAATTCCCACAGGGTGAGAGGGGATCCAAAAGGGGCTGCAGTCTGAGTGTAATAGTCTAGGGGTTTATCGAGCACTCTGGATGTTAATAGTCCAAATCTATGCTAATTAAGGTTTGAAAAAAATACCAAGGCTATTGGTCCAAAATGATGCTAATTAGGATTTTATAAAGCACTAATGCTATTGGTTAGCCCTGAGTCCTATTCAGGTTTGCCTTGCTTCCATTTTCTCCCTACTTCTCAGGAAGCTGGGGGTTGAGGTCAGTGAATTGTGCATGCTTGATGGTGAGGGTGGGTGGGTCTGGAGCAGCAGCACAGAGTGGAGAGGGTTTCTGCAGCAGGCATCTGCTCCATGTACTCACCAGTCTGCCATTGGGTAATAGGTCTGCTTGCCCTGGTTCACCTTTTTGCTGGCCTGTGTTGCTTCAGGCTGGCCATTCCTCAGACTGCACCAGCATGGCGGGGTATGCCCAGGAACCAGGTGCTTGCTGCCTGTGCTTCAGCCCACCTGGACCACTGCTGTACTGCTTCACTGCTCCCCTGCCACTTCTCGGTAGGGACCATTGGGCTAGATCCATGGTTTGGTAGACAGGGAGCCATGTCAATAAGATGCAAAGAATTACATCAATTTTTTAAATGTATTTGCTAAGCATTGCTTTGTGGCCTAAAATATGGTCTATTTTGGAGAAGTTTCCATGAGTCACTGAGAAGAAAGCATATTCAGCTGTTGTTGGATGAAATATTCTATAGATGTTAATTGCCACTGGGAAAAAAATCCAGAAATTGTAAGGTCAGTAATTGCCAAAAGCAAAAACAATAAGTAACCATTAACTATATCTGGCATTAAAGCATATAAAAGGTGCCAACTATGTCATTCAAAGCAGTAATAATTGCAATAGCTTTAATGGTGGGGGCAGGAGTTATATAAACCAATTAGTGCTAAAAGGTGATAAAAATACATTTAATTAAGAGAAAAGAAAATGTGATAGGAAGGTAGAAAAAAGTTCATAATTTCAAAAAGAGAACAGAGAGAATGCAGGATGTAAAATATGATGGCTCTAAGGAAGGAGGAGAAAAAATAGAAATAACAAAGTAAAGGAAGAGTGAAAAGTAAACAATAGAATTTGGCTATTAACAGGAGAAGAAAAGAGAGAAAGAGAAACAGACAAATGAAAACAATACAAAACAAACCCAAAATATACTAATAAAAAATCCTAACCTCAAGAGACAAGGCAAAGAAATATAAATTCACTTAAAAATGCTAAAAATGAAAAAAATGAATATTTATATATGTCCCTGACAACTTGTGTGGCTACAACCTCATTGTAAAGAAATATGCTTTTTAGCATACTGAAGAAATTATATCCACAATTTCATCAAATGAAGATGACCACTCTTAACATGTCAACAGCCAATTATTGTTGGAACTGAGTCTGAATTCACTGTTCAGAATTCCAAACTTACATGGAATTGTATACAAGCCATACCATAATTTAACCAGTAATTTCAACAAAAACAAAACAAAAGATTCTTAAAGGGTATTTTTTTTAAGGAGAGAGAGAGAGAGAGAGAGAGAGAGAGAGAGAGAGAGAGAGAGAGAGAGAGAATTTTTTTAATATTTATTTTTTAGTTTTTGGTGGCACAACATCTTTGTGGTGTTGAGGATCGAACCTGGGCTTCACGCATGCCAGGCGAGCGCACTACCGCTTGAGCCACATCCCCAGCCCCACAAAAGATTCTTAATGAAAAACAAAATCATTTCCACGGCAATGGTCTAAATAGACTACAAGAACAGATGGTTCCTGTCTATGCCTGACTATCTTTCTTTCCATTTCTTCTTGAGCTATGTACTAAGAGGAAGAGCAAGATCAAGGGTCTTCCTCTTTTTGTGTTACTCTCTGAGCTGCCAGTTGGAGTGGCCTAAGATTGCAGCTAGTTCAAATAATTCTCATTTTCTTTTCTCCCTAGTATTAGATAGGATGGAATAGGAAGTACTGTCAGAGTTTTGTCTGCTCAGACCAGATCAAAGAACTCCCTGGATTGGGCCATTGCAGAGATCTTTTTAGTGGAGATCTGGCAGGTGGGGATTAGGTCTAATCCCACCTCAGGGGTTTTGTTAGGTGGTATCTGCTCTGGGGAGATTAGATCAATATACCCCTAGGGCCTGGCAGTTGCTGATCTCAGCTATAAGTCTGGATCTCAGGAGACTCCCAAGGATTTTACTCATGGGGCTTGGGAGCCATTCCTTCACCCGCTCTGCTGTCCATATACACAGCCTTCCCAGGCTTCCCAGGCTTATTCCTGAGCATATTCACAACTGCCTCTTTGGTTTTTCCACCCACTTCATCTGGTCATATGAGCCACCAGACTCAAAGGGGGAAGTTGGGCTTCTGTTGGCTTTTCTGACTTCCATCTCCCTGGGTAAAATATTCTCTGTGCCTGTTTCACTCCTGTTCTGCTAGGTACACCCTTGGCCACACAGTAGGTGCTTGCTGGGGTCAATGTAGCAGTGTTTGCTGTCACCTTCTGGCTCTGCATCATGGCTGTCTCCAGATGGCTCCCACCTCAGCTCTCCACACATGGGCCAATTTTCAAGCACCAGTGCACAGTACAGCCTCTGGATCAGCTAAGGGCAGGCTGCTTTTCTGATCTCAATTTCTCCATACTAAATTTGCCCATTGTGTTTCTCTCTGTGTTCCCCCTCCCTCTGTGTTGAACCAGTGCAGCTACCCTGCTGCTGCTGCTACCATAAACAGATGCTCCAATTTTTCTTCTTTGTTTCGTGTGCCCAAATTTCTGAGTCTCTAAAACACTTTTTGCAATATTGAGTTTTAGTGAACTCCCTCTTTCATCCACCTTGCAGAGAAGCAGTACTCCTGCTGTTTAAATCTCAAGCCATGGAGCAACAGGAATGCAGCCTTCCTTTAGCCCACCATCTTGAATTACCTGAAGATTGCTATTGGTTTTCTAATAGATTGGTGGATTAAAATAAACATCAGGTAACTTTGATCCTGGTAGGTTCCTTTTTATTTTCTTTTTTCTCTCTCCTTTCCTTTCTTTCTTCTTCTTCTTCCTCTTCCCTTCCCCTTCTTCTTCTCCTCCTTCTCTTCTTTCTTCTTTCTTCTTCTTCTCAATTTCTCTATCACCCAAACAGTATATTTTTAGATTCATCTACCATTTATTGAGTCTACATATGCCAGGCACATTTTGTCTTTTGGAATTTACACAAGCAACTTTAGGAACCTCTGTTATGAGGTGTCAATTTATACTGTGCTGTTCCTTCTTGGTACTCATTAAAACTATAATCAATAAATTACTAATGCAATTACTTGTTTGCATTAGTAATTAGTTTTTTATTGTTGGTTGTTCAAAACATTACATAGTTCTTAATATACCATATTTCACAGTTTGATTCAAGTGGGTTATGAACTCCCATTTTTACCCCGTATACAGATTGCTGTATCACATCAGTTACATTTCCATTGATTTACATATTGCCTTTCTAGTGACTGATGTATTCTGCTGTCTATCCCAATCTCCACTATCCCCCCCTCCCCTCCCCTCCCCTCCCCTTCTCTCTCTCCACCCCCTCTACTATAAATCATTTCTTCCACTTGTATAATTTTTCTCCTACCCCTCCTTTCCTCTTATATGTAATTGTGTATAACCCTGAGGCTCACCTTCCAATTCCATGCAATTTCCCTTCTCTCTCCCTTTCCCTCCCGCCTATCATCCCTGTTTAATGTTAATCTTCTTCTCAAGCTCTTCGTCTCTACCCTGTCCTTGGTTACTCCCATTATATCAAAGAAGACATTTGGCATTTGTTTTTTAAGGATTGGCTAGCTTCGCTTAGCATAATCTGCTCTAATGCCATCCATTTCCCTCCAAATTCTATGATTTTGTCATTTCTTATTGCAGAGTAATACTCCATTGTGTACAAATGCCACATTTTTTAATCCATTCATCTATTGAAGGGCTTCTAGGTTGGTTCCCAATCTTGCTATCGTGAATTGTGCTGCTATGAATATCGATGTAGCAGTGTCCCTGTAGCATGCTCTTGTTAGGTCTTTAGGGAATAGACCAAGAAGGGGAATAGCTGGGTCAAATGGTGGTTCCATTCCCAGCTTTCCAAGAAATCTCCATACTGCTTTCCAAATTGGCTGCACCAATTTGCAGTCCCACCAACAATGAACAAGTGTACCCATTTCCCCGCATCCTCGCCAGCACTTGTTGTTGTTGGACTTCATAATGGCTGCCAATCTTACTGGAGTGAGATGGTATCTTAGGGTGGTTTTGATTTGCATTTCTCTGACTGCTAGCGATGTTGAGCATTTTTTCATGTGCTTGTTAATTGATTGTATGTCCTCCTCTGAGAAGTGTCTGTTCAGGTCCTTGGCCCATTTGTTGATTGGGTTATTTGTTCTTATTATCTAATTTTTTGAGTTCTTTGTATACTCTGGATATTAGGGCTCTATCTGAAGTGTGTGGAGTAAAGATTTGTTCCCAGGATGAAGGCTCCCTGTTTATCTCTCTTATTGTTTCTTTTGTTGAGAGAAAACTTTTTAGTTTGAGTAAGTCCCATTTGTTGATTCTAGTTGTTAACTCTTGCGCTATGGGTGTCCTATAGAGGAATTTGGAGCCCGACCCCACAGTATGTAGATCATAGCCGACTTTTTCTTCTATCAGACGCCGTGTCTCTGATTTAATATCGAGCTCCTTGATCCATTTTGAGTTAACTTTTGTGCATGGCGAGAGAAAGGGATTCAGTTTCATTTTGATGCAAATGGATTTCCAGTTTTCCCAGCACCATTTGTTGAAGATGCTATCCTTCCTCCATTGCATGCTTTTAGCCCCTTTATCAAATATAAGATAGTTGTAGTTTTGTGGATTGGTTACTGCGTCTTCTATTCTGTACCATTGGTCCACCTGCCTGTTTTGGTACCAGTACCATGCTGTTTTTGTTACTATTGCTCTGTAGTATAGTTTGAAGTCTGGTATCGCTATACCGCCTGATTCACACTTCCTGCTTAGAGTTGTTTTTGCTATTCTGGGTCTTTTATTATTCCATATGAATTTCCTGATTGTTTTATCTATTTCTACAAGAAATGCTGTTGGGATTTTGATTGGGATAGCATTGAACTTATAGAGAACTTTTGGTAATATCGCCATTTTGATGATGTTAGTTCTGCCTATCCATGAACAGGGTATATTTTTCCATCTTCTGAGGTCTTCTTCTATATCTCTCTTTAGGGTTCTGTAGTTTTCATTGTATAGGTCTTTCACCTCTTTTGTTAGGTTGATTCCCAAGTATTTTATTTTTTGGGGGGATATTGTGAATGGAGTAGTTGTCCTCATTTCCGTTTCAGAGGATTTGTCGCTGATATACAGGAATGCTTTTGATTTATGCGTGTTGATTTTATATCCTGCCACTTTGCTGAATTCATTTATTAGCTCTAATAGTTTCTTTGTAGACCCTTTTGGGTCTGTTAGGTATAGAATCATATCGTCTGCAAATAAGTGTCTATATTCCTCCATGGACTATAAACTTCAAATGGGAAAGATGTCTGTGTAACATGTTTATTTTTAGAATCCTCATATCTATCACAGGGCCAGGCACATAGACACACAGTAAATATTGCTTGAACAATATTTACAAAATATTGTTGAAAAAAACAAAATTCAAACAACAACAAAACCCTGAGGCTCAGAGGTTAAAGCTGTCTAAGACCATATTGTTACACTAGTCACAGCATATCTGTGACTATAACTCAGACCTTCAAGAGAAAGTTAAGTAATATAATAAACTTGCACCTACAGTGTCCTCTTACTTTGAGAAGACCCATAGAATACAAGAAAGAACATGGAGGGGCTGGGGCTGCAGCTCTGTGGCAGAGTGCTTGCCTAGCACATGTAAGGCACACCACATAAAAATAAACAAATAAAATAAAGGCATGCTGTCCATCTACAACTACAAAAACAAATTTAAAAGGGATGAATGAAGGAAGAAAGGATGGATAAACAAACATGGAGACAAAAAAAAAAGAAAAAGAAATGCAGTCCCTTGGTTTAAAAAAGTGAAGTGGATTTTTTTTATTCTATTTGATCACTCATACGCTAGATCACAATCAAATTATGTGGAAATACCTAATCTCTACAGAGAAATACCACTGGACCTACACAATCTATCTACTATAGAATAAGGTAGAATTAGCCAGGGTCCCTACTATATATTACCCAAAGGAATTTGTCACAAAATTCCTAAAGTATTTCACTCAGCACTTCCCTCTTTTCTGCTGTGGAGTACTAATCTCAGGGGCTTCTAGGTTAGTCTGACTTGTTATACTGATTTTACACTTGAAAATGAAAATGTTTAAACTGTACACAATAGTAGATTCTAAATTTATTATGATTTTAATTTTAGAATATTCCACAGAAATTCATTTACAACATTCTTTCTTGAAAAATCTTCACAGTGAGCAAAAAATGTTTAAAGTTTCTATAGATAACATACAATAAAATCTGATATTATTTTATAGCATAAAATCCTTTGAAGTCATTCAGGAATAAATATCATTAAAATTACTTGCAGGGATAAATATGAAAGTAAAACATACTGTAACAGACTTTGGGGGAGAAACATACTATAATGCTCTGAGTTAAGATTCTGAGGAATTTTCATTCACAGTAATAATTGCCAAAATACAGGGTCATTTTCCAAGAAATTTATGTTTCTTGGACTTTCTGCTCCAGCTGGTGTATTGATTTCACAGTGCTCTGTTCCAAATCTCAGTTCCACCTCATTGCTGATTCTATCCTGAGTGATTGCAGAGGATGATGGTGTAGGGTCTTGAGGGGGCAGAGGAAGGGAGGATGGAGGAGAAATTCATCTTAACTTCGAAAAGCCCAGTGTTGACCTGCATGTTTTAGGGTGATCTAGTCATTTAGACATGGTGATTGACTACAGATCCTCCCTGCTTCTGGTTTTTTTCCATGCAAGAGAAGACAGGCTGTTTTTGCAATAACCTTTCTCGCTTCTGCCCACACGGGTGGCTCCATTCCATGTTTTAAATCATTGTCTTCATGAGGCTTAAGTAAACCTCCTTCCAAAGCTCTTCAAATTCAGTGGCATATTGTAAATCACATGCCGGCTTTTTCAATTGCCTGGGCATTATTTTCAAGATCTTTGACTAATTTTTTAAAAGCAGCAGATTTGGGGCAAAAGTTTGGCCAAATTTTCTACGTCATTTGCCAAATTTTGAGTTTTAACTGTAGAATTTCCATTCATCTCAGTTGTAGTCTAACGGTTGTGCTCTCTCACATTCACTAAATAATCATTTTATTTCACTAATTATGACAGTGTCCTTCAAAGGATCCCTGATCCTTGGATCTTACAATGCCTCACAATGACTCCTAATCAGGTTCAAACTCTTTTTTTCCTAATTAATGTTTTTTTAGTTGTCAATGGACCTTTATTTTATTTAATTACATGCAGTGCTGAGAATTGAACCCAGTGCCTCACAATGCTAAGTAAGTGCTTTCTACCTCTAAGCCACAACCCCAGCCCCAGGTTCAAAGCTTTTATGTGGTTGTTCAGCTCCTATTCTGAAGTGAAATGGAAGCCTAGCAGAGTTACTACTCCTGTCAAACTCCCTCGCTCCTTTCAGGGTCACTGTCTTCCTCAATGTGGCGTGTAACTTTTGCTTTCATGTTTTTGGATTAGTTTCTATGGCTTCCCAGAATACCCTCTCCATCCTCAAGACCCAAAGATTCCAACTCTGATCTCTCTTCCTTTCTAGCCTTCCCTAAAGTAGCCATGCACATTTTGGACTATACTTGCGTATCAACTTGGGTACCAGACAGACCCAGGTGGGCATACCTGTCGCGCCATTCAGGTCACCTTTTTCATATTATTTTATGTCTCTTACCTTCACTCAGCATCTTTTTTTCCTTTTATTATTCCTTTCCCCTTCAACAGTCATATTTACATGTATGAATATCTACATACATATATATTATATTATGTACAGTCATGCAAACCAGATATAGTATATGTATTTCATATATATCTTGCTTAAATGTATGCATTTAAAAATGTCTGAAACTTGTCTTGATTTGCTTTTGAAATCTTATGCTTTTTACATCTATTTTAATATTTTTCTTCCAGATTTTTATTGGTGCATTATAGCTGTAGCATCTTAATCCATAAAATAAAAACTTTAGATTGTGATGAGGATTATATGTGTAACATAAGCAACATGCTGAGCTCATATTGAGTGTTAACTATGTTAGATTCATTCCTTTTTACATTATAATTCACTTTAATTATTTTGTGTGGTTTAGTCCTGATCTGTCAATAAAAATCCCCTGAAGGAGAAATATCATATACATATCCTTTGAAACTTACAAAATGCCTGTTCTATATTGAGGCCTATGAGACCTGAAGATAACAAACAATAAACTGGAATACAAATTGATCTGTTTTCTGAAAAGAGATGAATGAGTTGTGATCAAAGCCGGTGGACACTAGGCTAGGAGCTCTTATCAGGAAGAGAGGCCCCTAGCGCTTGTTGCTAATCCTAGTGTGGGTTAGTCAAGACTGTGAAGCCATACTACCTGCCTAGCTCAATGCTGGCTCTGCCTCTAAGTTGTATGCCCTTGGGCAGTGTTAGGGTTTGGATATGAGGTGTCCCCCTAAAGCTTCTGCATTGCTGCAGGAATGTTTTGAGGTGAAATCATTGGATTGTGAGAGCTGTAAGCTAATCTAATCAGCTCATCCTAGTTTGAATGAACTGACTAGATAGCAACTATAGGTAGGTGGGGTGTTGTTGGAGGAGATGGGTCGGTGGGGGTGTGCCCCCAAGATGCATCTTCCCTACAGCCCCTTCCCCTGTTTTTCTTCCTGACTCTGCCATGGGCTGAACAGTTTTCCTCCTCTGAGCCTTTTCCCCGTGATGTGGTGCTTCATCTTGGGCCCAGAGCAAAGGGGTCAGCTATCCATGAACGGAGACCTTTGAAATCATGAGCATCAAATAAACTTACACCCTCTAAGTTGTTCTTGCTGGGTGTTTTTGTCACGGCAACAAAAATGCTGACTAATATAGGCAGTGTCTCTGTGCTTCAGTTTCTTCTTCAGTGAAATATGGATAATAATGGTTCCTACCTACTAGGTGTGTTGTATTAAAAGAGTTTTTACATACAAGCACACACACACATGCACACACATGCTCACTCACAGTGTTTGGCACACAAATGTTTGCTGCTATTATTTTTATACTATTGTTATTACCAAAACTGGGTGAAAAGAGCAACTATTGTTACCTTAAGAAGCAATCTAAAAGAGGATAAAAAAATTCAGACCACAGTGAAGGAAGACCTTATTCCTTACAAATTAAAGTATTCCTCCTCCTCCTCCTCCTCCTCCTCCTCCTCCTCCTCCTCCTCCTCCTCCTCCTCCTTCTTCTCTCTCTCTCTCTCTCTCTCTCTCTTTCTCTTTTGTATAGAAGATTACACCACATTCTTGTGTATGCTAGGGAAGTGCTCTTCATGTAACTATAGTCCCAATCCTTTTTAAAATTTTATCTGAAGACAGGATCTCACTAAATTGCCTAGGCTGGCCTTGAACTTGTGATCCTTCTGCTTCAGCCTCCCAAGTAGCTGGAATTACAGGCATGGGCCATTGTGACCACCCCAGTCTGTTTTCTAATCCATAAAAGAGGGCTAATTCTCACATATTTTATGAGGATTCCTTTAGATAGTTTTCTAAAACACTTAACACTGTGACCAATACAAAGGAAGTCCTTGAAAATGAAATTGATATTAATATCATCATTATTATGGTATTTTACTTAATTTATTATTAAATGGGCCATTATTTTTACCCATCAAAAAAGAAAGAAATACTGCCAGTTAAATAATGATGGACCATCAAGATCAGATATGCCCCATTTTCAGGTAAATAAAAATATGGGGAAATGTCTGAAGATACATGAGACTTGCTGACTTTGATAAGTGAAACATCACTGAAGAGCTACTCTTCTCCAGAGACTCTGTGGTTTGAGAGGTGGACACACTGTGACGAAAGGTGCAAAGCTCAACTCCTGGGTATGTCAGGGACTTCAAGGATGAATTCTTAGATTTCAAGCCTGAGTATGTGAGAGTACATTATTTTTATTTTGAAAGCACTATAGAAAGAGACAGGGAATGTGTTCCTTTGCATAGTATCCTCCTTCTTCCCCAGTAGCTGGCCATAGAGTTTCAACTATCCACAACCAAATTGTCTTAAGATATTCTACTATGCTCTTTTCTCATGCACTTCCACTTTAAATTCAAAACACAGAAACTGCATAGAGGGTTTCTTAGCTTTTGAGGTTTTTCTTTTTTAATCACAGATACATAAGATGTTCATCCCATTTCCTCTAAGTGACCATGAGAAAAGGCCTTCCTTTCTCTTTTTTTCTGGTTTTAAGACCCTAGAGAATAAATTGAGTTTTTGGAATATTGCCAGATGTGTGATAGGGCTACAAGGAAAACAATAAGCCATCTTTTCTGTTTGGAAAGACTAAATTCAGAGCCTACTGCCCTGACAGGTTAGACATAAAACTAGTCCTCTCTCCTCTCCTCCAGCCCCTCTTCTGATTAGCTTTCCTTTGAAGGTTGACTGAGATGAGTTAAAGTAACTTTTCTCATTCAGATCCAGTGGGTGTGGGGGTGTTAAAATTTACACACAGAACTGAAAACTTTGCGACACCAGATTCTAAATCATCACTATCACCGAGTTTAGTCTAGTGCCTTTGGCCTCATCAGACACATATTTCTCTCTGTCATAAGGGATTTGAAGCTAGCTTATTTTAAAGACTTAGAACACAACTGTTTCCTTTTTATTCCTGCACATTCTTCATTCAATATTAATCTAAATGGATTTTTAAAAAACTGTACCTTATTTTATTGCCAAGGAGTGCTGCAGTGTTCATTCCCATTCCTCTTTATAAACATATGGTGCTCATCTTCTTGTCACTATAAGGAAGAAAGGACTCATCAGAGATCAAGAAAGGGATCTCAGTGTAGGAACTGTGTGGTAGAAGGAGAAGAGCACTCATGCATATTTGCATGGGTTTTCTACTTAAAGCTGCAAATGTGGATGTGTTGCCCCAGCTAACTGAAACATGGCTGATGTACACTGGAGGGGGCCAGCTAACTAGTCAAGTACTGGGAGAGATTTCCCCACCCACACAGCAGTAACATCTTAGTGCCATTTTGAAGCAATGTGAGTGAGACCCTGTGTGTCACCAAAAAAAGAACAATTCCTCTCCTTAAGAAAATCTAGATAGTAATTTTTAGATGTAATGGATTTACCACCTGAAACTGAAACATTCCTAGTTTCTCAGCAAAACTGATTTGACCAAACCAAATTAAGTATAAGCAATTGGCCAAAACACTTCTACAAAGTGATGCCTGCCTTGATCCTATTTTGTAAGATCCTTGAGAGTAAGGACAATCTGACTTGTTTTTCTTTCTTCTGCTATTTTAGAACAATCCCGACAACTTGTGTGTCCCAAATAAATGTTTGATGAACTGGGTAGAATTAATGTTCAAGCTCCCAGTGGTGGCTACAACCTCATTGTAAAGAAATATGCTTTTTAGCATACCGAAGAAATTATATCCACAATTTCATCAAATGAAGATGACCACATGTCAACAGCCAATTATTGTTGGAACCGAGTCTGAATTCAGTGTTCAGAATTCCAAACTTACATGGAATTGTATACAAGCCATACCAGTAATTTCAACAAAAATCCAATAGATTCTCATTATAGAACTTTTTAGCTAGTAAAGAAGAAATTCTTTTCTATCTTATAGATTGTGGCAGGTAGGGTTTCTGGGAGCAGACCCTGGAATGAAGTCAGATATTATTGAGGCATAATATCCAAGAAAGACAGAATGAGGAAGCAGGACTAGAGTGGGGACTGCTGGAACAGTATGCAGGTTTGGCAAAGTCTCTACCAGTCAACAGGGCTCCAGAGCAAAGACTGTCCTTCCAAAGAATCTCATGTTGGGTGGAAGTGCCTTAAACACTGGTTACCACCTTGCTCAGTCAGTGGTTAGCAGCCTCCCAGGAACAGCATGACATTAAACTAAAAGCAGAAGTGGATCCAGACAAAGCTAATACCTGGACACTGACAGCTACCACACACTTTGCGGCTGACCAATCAGACCTTTCTTGAAAATGGATCTGGGTGGCGGCCTCCATGTTGCTCACAAAAATATTCTCTTTTAAAAAAAATGTTTTGTTTGTGTTAACTTTATTCCGGGGTGTGATTTGCTTGAATTAGGCCTCTAAATTATTCTATCATCCATTAAATAGACCAGCATTCTCAAAAAAATTTTAATGTAACCACCTAATGTGACATTGGCTGCTTTATTGGATAAAAGTTTTTGAATACTGGAAGAGCATTTCCACAATTTCTGTGCTATCTACAACATAAGGCCTACAGAAATGATATACTTTTAGGATTAATTGGCATCATTATTTTTCCCTCAGTTTCTTAAGTCTAGACTATCAATAAGACAATAAATTAAGCCCTGGTTTGTAATAGTGTCCAATTTTTATAACATAAATATTCCTACCATAGCTGATTTCAAGCTACTAATATGATGCCACTCCTAGCAGAGTTGAGAAAATATGCACAGTAGTCCACTTACATAATATCTCTTCTATATAGGTACAATATCTGCACATCACCTCCAGCATAGATAATGCTAGTGTGTTCAATAAAAGTATACTAAATTATATTAAAATACTTAGTTAAGTGATGAATTTTAAGATTTATTTCCTTTATATTCAATGTAATTTACTTAATTATAAGTTTATATAGTTTAATTTTAATAGAGTTTATTTTTAATAATGAGCTTAGTAAATTTTTGAAAATTTATCCATAGATTCTCAAGAACTGGCATGAGCTAACTCTAGCACACCATGCAACCCAGTACTTCACCTGTTAGGGACCTACCCTGATGTAACTTGAGGACAGATATACAAGGACTCAGGTACAAGAATATTCATTGCAGTGTTGTTTATAATAGGAGAAACTGAAAATTACATGATTGATAGAGTAGGATTCATTTACATCATATAATATTAAACTATTTTTTTAAAAGATGAATTAGGTTCTCCTAATTCATATATCAATCTCAAAAGGAAGCTACAAATACATTCATTCAGTGTGATAATAATGATGAAAACATTTTAAACATAAAGACATTTAAAATCTAGATTATAGAAATATGTGCTTATAGTTAAAATGTAAAAACATGTATGAACATGAAACACATGAGTCCAGGATAGTATTTAACTGTAGGGAGGGAATGACGATGGAGTAGAATTTTCTATCAATAACATTTTATTTACTTAGAGAAAAATACCAAGAGAGACGATTTGAACAGTAGTTAGAACAGAGAGGCAAATCAACATTATGTTTATCTGACAGAAATACACAAAATATCTATGAAATATTGTCACTTTACTAAAAAACAGAAATTATATCCACTTAAACATCTAGTCCTGACTCCCAATTTATGGAAAAACAGAAGACAAAGAAAATGTTAATTAGAGCTACTGGGATGCAATTATCAGAATCTGAAATGTGGGTTTCTTTAACAAATAAATGGCAAGGAAGAAAAATGGAGAAAAGGACAAGGAATCTACAGTCTGAAGACAGTTTAGGACTCCTAACAAATGTTGCAATTATAACCATTAGTTCTGATTCAGATAGACAAATTATGAAAAAAATACAGGATATTTTGAATACTGAGCTGATATTAAATGATATTAAGGAATTACTATTAACAGTTTAGGGCACACACGATATTGTGAATATATTTTCTAAATAATCCTTAGTTTTTAGAGAGTAATGCTAAAATGTATGGATGAAATGATATGATGTCTAGAACTTGCTTCCAGATAATCTAGTGGGGTGGGGAAGTGGGTTGGAGAATGGCTGAAACAAGTTGTTGCTTCTTCTTTTATATGTTTGAAATTTTATATAAATAGGCTCCCCCCGCCCCATCTTTTTAAAAAAAAAGGAATAAGGAGAAGTAGGAACAGGGGGAAAAAAGGGAAGTAAACAAGAACTATGTAAAAATGTATTAAGCCTACGTAGCATACCATCTATTATATGTAATTGTGTCGTTTATTTTCTATATGTTGGTGAGTTTGAAATATTACATAATTTAAATTTTTTAAAAGATTTAAATTTGTGTAAACACATCCACAGTGCCACACACATAAAATATACTCTGGCTATATTTTAGATACCATGATCCAGCCTCACTGCCGGGAGACTGATATGTTATCAGTAGTGACTCTGGCCTTCCCACAGCCTGCTCCTCAAACATGCCAGACACTTGATTTACCCTCCTACCAGATTCCCTCAGCCCCTCCTCAGATAGTGGACCATCACTATCTAGTGCCATGAGCCAGACATTAACCCTTCACATCCACTGAAACAAAAAAGCTTCCGTCCTCACCACACACCCAGGAGCTTGACTATCACTCTCAATTAACTCTCCCTTCCTGTGAGGAACACTTTGCAAACATCAAAGTTACAAGATCTGTGCAGGGAAGATAGGTTCCCTTGAACACAACATGCCTTGTTCTCATGTACATGAAGAGGGTATTTCCATGTTCTTTTGTGTTTCCTGCAGTGTCTAATGAACTTGGGTATTTGGAATGGTCACACAGCTCCAAGATCAGAGATTTTCTATAATTTAGTCCCATATTTCTAAGTCTATCCAGCCATCTAGGAATGAGAACAGAAATGTAGCAACTGTGTGTGTTGTTACTCTGAAGTATTATCAGGCCACTTAAATGTAGCTGAATGGTTTCAAACCCTTCAGAGGGAAAGAGTCCTCATGTAACATACAAACTCACATTCATTAATACAAATTAAAAACTATAAAACTTCTTAAAAACTACAAGATACTCTCCTTGGCAACCACTAACAAAGCAGAAGTCAGGCTTCTTTAAAATTAAATTAATTAAAATGAAATCAATAGTAATCTGGGTAAGATGACAATTTTCATGGCTTCTGGAAACATTATGCTTGACTTTTTTAATGAAAAACTTTTTCAGAACTTGTAATCTTAGGTGCCAAGTTCAAATCTCTTTTTTTCTGTATAAACAGAAAAATTCCATTAATCCCCAGATGTCTGAAGGTACCTGAATGATCTGTGTATGAACAGTGAAACGATACACTGACTACTGGATCAGACTCTGTGATAAATGACTTACTGCAGAGACAATATGGAATTATTAAGAGTGTGGACTTCACAGCCAGAATGTTTGGGTTTGAATTCCAACTGTATCTTACATAGTAATTGACCTTGTGGAAAACTGCTCAATCCTCTTGTATCTGGGATTCTTTAATGTGGAAATAATAGTACTTATCTCATAGGCATGTTGCATAAAAATTACCTAAGTTTGTAGATGTAAAGCACTGAGAATATATGATGAAAAATCCATACCCTCCCTCAAAAAAAAAAAATCCGTAACCATAAGTCATTAAATACTCCAAAAGTCTAGTGCCATTTTACAGGAGAAAAAAATAACTTGCTTAAGATGAAAGAATTAATCAAGGATTTGAGTCCAGATCCAATCCAAAGCCTGTATTCTTTCCACTACTCACCCTGTCTACTGTACATTTGTGGGTACATACTAAGCTCCTATGTCAGTAAGAAAACCATGTTTATGATAGGACATAAAATTTAACATAAAACTTAAGTAAATTTAAGATGCTTCAAAATAAAGGAATTGAAAATGATGAGACTTAATTGTCCAGTTTATATATTGAGAGATTCAGATCAAAGAATGAAAGAAGTGATTTGCATCAGAGTTGGATGAGGGTATCAGATGACTGATACTTTCATGTATATATCCAGAATATTTGAGGTGTTTCATGTTGTATTGGCTTCCCATAGTTAAGAAGTTGTGTCTCAGACACTAGCAATAAAAATTGTTCCAGGATTAAATATGAAAAAGTTATGACTCATAATTCCATTCAAGTCCTTGTGAGAAATAAAGATGTATCACATAAGAAGTGACATAATTGAGGGGCTGGGGCTGTGGCTCAGTGATAGCACACTTGCCTGGCATATGTGGGGCACTGGATTTGATTCTCAGGGTTGCATATAAATAAAAAGAATTAAGGTCTATCAACAACTAAAAAATATTTTTTAAAAAAAGAAGTGACATATTTGAAATCAAATAAGAAAATATATGTTAAAGTCATCTATATATTTAAACATAGTAATAAAAATGTTTTATATATTGTTATGGGCTTAATTGTGTCTTTCAAAATGATATATTCAACTCCTATGTCTCAGTACCTCTAAATGCAATCTTATATAGAAATAGGTCTGCTATGGTTTGAATTTCATTTAAGCATGTGTCCCAAAGTTTTATGTGTTAGAAATCTGGTCCCCAGTATGGTAATGTGAGAGCTGATAGAACCTTTAAGAAGTGGGGATTAGTAGGCAGTTCTTAGATCACACTGCCTTCAGAAAGGATACTGATCTCTTGAAGTGAGTTGTTATAAAAAACTTGAGCATAACGCCTAAACCTCTTCCTGGCTTTCTATCTGACCACGTGATAACTGCCTCTTGTTTATACTCCTGCTATAATGCCATCCACCATTAAATCCTCACCAAAGACTGCACCAATGGGGATGTTCAATCTTGGACTTTCAGATTCCAAATTGTGAATTAATTAAATCTCTTTTCTTTAAATATCTCAGAGCTTCAGGCATTTTGTTATAGTAATTTTAAAAACAGACTAATGCATAGTATTAGAATTAATCACCTTAAGATGAGGTCATACTGAATGAAGGTAGACTCAAATCTACTAAAACTAAAGTTCTTATAAGAGAAGAGACATGGAGATAGACAGAAGAGGAAATACCAGGTGAAGAACCAGGCAGAAATAGGAGTGAATCATTTCAAGCCAAGGACTAGGGACAGCCACCAGAAGCTCAGAGAGAAGCACAGAGCCCATCTCTTTCACAACCTTAGCTGGAATTAACCCTGTTGACACTTGGATCTGAGACTTCCATATTCCAGAGGACATTTTGGTTGGGTTGAGCTAACCAGTTTGTGGTACTTTATTAGAGAACCCTTAATAAGCTAATACATACATATACGTTGATTCAGTGACCACTGTTCATAAATGACCAATGATTTAATGGAACATTTCTGTGCTGAGAACACTGCTTTAACTGTTTTTGGCTCTTCTTATTTGAAGTGTGTCAAAATCACTTAAAACATAGAAATTGTACCTGAAGACAAAAGGCATGACAGAAACATGATTTGGCATTAAATGCTACTTAATATTAAGAGTATTAAAAAGGTACCACTAATCTAATAAGTAAAACATTATCCTGATAAGAACAATACTATCACATTTATGACCTGTAATTTTGTTTTAAAAAGATCAAAACACCTACTCACAGAAATATTCAATTTTTTGAAGATGCCTTTTAAAACAGGTTTAAATACTGTTAGTTTAAGAAATAATCATTGAAAACTTAATAATAAACAGTGAAAGAAAACTTTGGACTTAAAAAGTAAAGATTTTGGGGCTGGGGATGTGGCTCAAGCGGTAGCATGCTCGCCTGGCATATGTGCGGCCTGGGTTCGATCCTCAGCACCACATACAGACAAAGATGTTGTGTCCGCTGAAAACTAAAAAATAAATATTAAAAAAAAAATTTTTTTTAAAGTAAAGATTTTACATGGCATTTGTAGGGAAATAAATGGTGTTGGAGAAGATAATGCTAAGTGAAGTTAGCCAATCCTAAAAAAAAAAAACAAATGCTGAATGTTTTCTCTGATAGAAGGAGGCTGATTCATAGTGGGGTAGGGAGGGGGAGCATGGGAGGAATAGACGAACTCTAGATAGGGCAGAGGGGTAGGAGGGAAAGGGAGGGGGCAGGGGGTTAGCAAGGATGGTGGAATGTGGTAGACATCATTATCCAAAGTACATGTATGAAGACATGAATTGGTGTCAACATACTTTATATACAACCAGACATGAAAAATTGTGCTGTATATGTGTAATAATAATTGTAATGCATTTCATTGTCACTTATTTTTTTAAAAAATCAACAAAAAAGTAAAAATTTTACCAAATTGTTCTTTTTAGAGCTTTAACTTACTTCTTTTGATCAATCATTTGATAAATTGTTCAAAAAAAATAAAATATACTATATATCTTTAAGCGGTATTATTCAAATAAGATCCATACTTTTTTTTTTGTTTGCTCACTGCACCTAAGCTATATCTAGGGCTACTTTAAATATGAATAAAATATAAAAATATTTAAAAAGTAAACTATTTATTTATAAACATTTAAAGATACAGATGGGTACTTGCAGTGAACATATATAGGAGCAATATAAATTTTGCAAGGGTAAAAATTATGCACTTGAGGTTTGCTTTTGGTCTTGATTTTATATTTGCATTGTTTTGCTTTGAATTGATTCTTATTTCCCAACAGCAAGCTAGTGATAGAATACAGAAAAGATTTTCAATGAAGAAATAGAAAACTCATAATACAAGAGGGGGAAAAAACAAGTGTCTTAGAGACTGGAATCTAATTATGATTATGGAGATGCTGGGTTCATGAATTCTAAAGGATAGAAGAATGTAAATCCAAAGTCTACACAGCACTCTTTAGTAAATGCTGCAATTGCAGTAAAACAGATGCAGGCAAAATCTCTTGTGAATTTAAGATGTTAGGCTTTTAACACATCTTCCCTATTGTATTCAAGAAAGTAATATGATAAAATATTATGCAATAAAAATTAAAGTGCATAAGCTTATTTTCTTTCTTCCTTTGAAAGAAATTAGGCAATGTTAAGCAGAATTTAAATTGTATGGTTGATTTTGGAAAAAGCTTTCATACCACTTGTGTACAATTAATTTAATCTAATATACTTCAACATTTGCATCATATTTACCTGGTGAATATATTTCTATTTGAGGCTTATTAGCAACACTGATTTTACTAAGAATTGTTGGGTCCTTCAGGAAGCAGATGCTGATATGGGGTTAGGAGAATCAGCAGTTTATTGGAGAATAGTACCCATGAACGATTAAAAGATAAGGCTGCAGAATTGAGCAAGAAAAGTCTCCAGAGCATGACACTTATCTGAAACCTACAAGAGGAAAGGAAAAAAGCAAAGAGAATTTTGCAGGGAGAACCTCACATTAGGAGGAGATCTGGCAAAGTCTCATCCAATCCAAAGTAGAGCTCGGGAAACATCTAGTCTGTTAGAGGAATTCCACAATGGGCAGAAATGGCAAGGCCTTAGTATCCCATTAGTGCTCAATCACTGGCTGTAGGCTGACCTATCAGCTGACTATAGCCTCAGCCCAGGAGCTGAGGGGACATTCTGAAGGCAATGCAACTGGAGACTGATCTCTAGTTGCATTCCTTTTAGCAGAATTGCCTTTTTTCTTGAAGCCAGATTTAAGCATCACATGGCTACTACACAGAAAACCTTACAGCTCTCCTGTCCACAGCATGGAGGCTTGATCCCACTCTTCTTGCTGTCCTGAATGCCCTTTCAAGACCTACCCCAGTATTCTTAATCTGAATCCTCTGCAAATGTGTCATCAGCCCTGTCATCTAGAAAGACCCCAGTACCAGACTTTCCAAACCTCTCCCATCCTCATTTTCTCTCAGTTAAATACATGTTGAGAAGATTTAAAGTCATTCAGGCTCTAAGAATTAGAACTAGTATTATGATCAACTACTAATGGGTTAAAAATGCATTTGCCTTTTGCAGATAAATGGATGGAGTTGGAGAATATCATGCTAAGAGAAGTAAACCAATCCCACAAAACCAAAGGCTGGATATTCTCTCTGATAAATGAATGCTGATTCAAAATGGCAGGGGGCATGGAAAGATTGGGGGAACTTTGATTGGGCAAAGGGGGTAGGGGAGGGGGTATGGGTGCAGGAAAGATGGTGGTACATGTATGACTGCACATATGGTATGATTCTACATTGTGTACAACCAGAGAAATGAAAAACTGTGCTCCATTTTTGCATAATGAATTGGAATGCATTCTGCTGTCATGTATAACTATTTAGAACAAATAAATAAAAATTTTAAAAATGCATTTTCCAGATCATATGACATTACTCTTTAAGTAGGGATCTAATATAAGCCACAATTTTATACTCAGCCCACTTGCAAGTTAGGGAGAAATTACTGTATTACGACAGTTCTCTGTTTTGACATATATCTGTATGCATCATCATCAAAATAACTTGATGTTTTTTAATAAATTGAATTAATTTTCTTACTTTCAAAAAAGGACTTCTGACTTTATTACATAGAGTGGTTTACTTCTTACACAAATGAGCCAGTCCTACTCTTTCACCATTTCTTTGGATCAGAAAAAAAAAAAATCTTCATTTCAGCACTGATATGGCAGTAAATTGATGACAGGGTAAATTAACTTATCCCTGAGTCAGTTCCTATATCCCTCTACTACCACTCAATAATCTGGAGGTCAAAATCAAGTTTTATTTTTTAAATCCTCTATCACTTTTAAAACTACAATGAAAGGAGGAAAAGAGAATTAATTTTATTTTTTCTGGTTATTCCAAAAACAACCACTTGTTTGGAACTCACTGCCTCCAATCTATGTGCTAAGGCAGGAGTTACAAACTTAGACTCAAGAAGCCTAAGCAGGTATCTCAAATTAAAGAAGCAGGCAGTGGAGATGTAGGAGATGTGGGCCACAGAGACCCAAAATTGTTACCTGGTAGGAATGTAGACCCAGGATGGTCAACATTCAATTTTCCAAAAGAAAACAGCAATACAAATGGTTAGGTGGCAACTATTTTTGGAAGGCACTCTGGTCACCTATGAAATTATAAATGTGCATTCTCAATGTATCCTACAAAAAAAAAAAACTATCAAGTACACAAAGCCAAATGTTGTCAGGTATTTATTTATAGTAGTAAAAGTGGAGGGAAAGGTGAAAGGTTGTTGATAAAGAACTGAGTAAACAAATTTGGTGCATCTACAAAGTGGAAAAAATAAATATAAACAAACGTATCAATCAATGCATCTTTTTCTTGCTTTCTTTCCCTATCTTTCTTCTGTTTTTCTCACATCTACTAGTCTATTGCTTTTCTTGAGTGGGGCAACAGCTAAGTTTTGTTCATGCTCATTAAAACATCTGTCGTGTAAACAAAACAGACAAACAAAACATTGCCTTGGAGCTGACTTCTCCCTTCTGCTACTCCTTGAGTGGTATCATTGAGTTAAGCAAATGTAAGTCAGTAAATCCCTGGCCTTGACGAAAGTATAACAGCACCTTTTATTTGACTCGATAAACCTGCACCTCTCTTTGGTATTTAAAGAACTGATTTGCATTAGATACATTCAAGAAGGAATACCTGTCCCCTGATGTCCACTCACTGGGATTCAGTCTGTAAGATCTGTGAAACAAAACAGATGGCTTCCAAGACCCAGTAGTAATACTGATACTGGAGGTAACAAAGAAATAGCCTGGATGAGGAGCTCCAGTGCTGAATCTGTGAGAATTTGAAATTCATGGGGTGTTGCTGTAGCCCTCCTGAGTCTGACTGCAGCACTGAGGCAGTGACTTCTGGGTGGAAGCTCCAAGTGAGTCACTATTAGCTCCAGGCCTTGTGATCCCAGGCAAGCTCTTCTTTCCCCGAGGAATCACTTTCCCTTCCTGGGTTGCTATGGAGGGGCAAGGCCTTTCCCCAGCATTGGAGACGGTGGACAAGTCTGAATGCTTAGTTGGATTCTCCATTCTGTTAACTATACCCTTAAAATGGCTGTTCCCTTGAGAGGAAAATTTGTATAGGTTAGAACATTTGGAGACAGTTTCAAGAAACCATTGGGCATTTGACTGGAGCCAAACAATAATTCTGAGAAAAGTACTTTAGCTTTATGTCTTGTCATTAAATTTGACTAAAATAAGAGAAAACAACCATGAGAAATTTAATTCAATAAATACTTGTAAGACCATTATTGAGTTGGTAAAGTGTAAAGAGGAATGCTGGGCATGATGGGATATAGTTGGGTAAAAATGATAACCCAAACTCTACCACTAGCTTCCAGGAACTTAGTATCTAGAATCAGGTTATTCAAAGTAGAGCCAATAGCCACATATAGCTCTTTATATTTATATTGAAATTAAATAGAATTTAAAATTCAGTTTCCAAGTTAGAGTGACCACATTTCAAAGTGCTCTATCGCCACATTAACATCATCATTGAAAATTCTATAGAAAACCTGGTCTAGAATGTGGAATTGGTAGGCTTTTCAGTTTTGCAAGTCACATGGGATCTGTCACAACTACTAGCATATAATAAGCTGGCATAGACAAAACAAATGAGCATGACTATATTCCAATAAAACTTTACCAAAAACAGATAGCAAACCTGGGGACCACAGTTTGCTGAATCCTTGTCCAGACAAAAAGTAGCTGATTGCAGCATAAGGCTGTAATATGGGAATAGAATATTTAACTTTATATGGCAATTCAAACAGCTTTTATGAATGTATTACATGTAATAAGAAATTATTTTTGGTAAGCATTTACTTTGCATGCTCTGTTATGGAGCAACAAATACACTTAATCATATTATACGTTTAAAACCTTACATAAGGGGCTGCGGCTGTGGCTCAGTGGCCGAGTGCTTGCCTGTCATGTGTGGGGCACTGGGTTCGATCCTAAGCACCACATACAAAAATATGCAAATAAAATGAAGTCATGCTGTCCATCTACAACAAGAAAATAATTTTAAAAAATAAATTCCTGTTTAAAAAAATAAAACCTTACATAAACAACTTTCTGAATACCACAATATAGAATGTTTATCAGATTTTTATGTCTTTCAATGTTCAACTTTTGCATCCTTTTTGGACTGTTATTAACTTCTTCATGGAGACCCTGTCAATCTTTTCCTCTAGTGGCCATGAACATTAAAATTTCTGACACTGAACACGGAATTCCAAGTGATTGTTACATGCTTCTCTAAGTAGATAAGCAAACTTTTCAAAAAGAGAGTTTATAATGTTTTTTAATTTTTTTAAATTTATTTATTTATTTAAATTAGGTATATATGAGTGTAGAATGCATTTTGATTCATTGTACCAATTGCAGCACATCTTTCATTTCTCTGTACACCATGTAGTGTCACACCATATGTGCAGTCATACATGTACCTAGGGTAATAATGTTTTCATCTTTTATTTTGTACATCAATTCCTGGTATAATTAACATTTATTATTGTTGTTATTATTGCTATTACTATCTCTAGTTTACATAGTCAAATATTTACCCATTATCCAAATGTTTTCCAATCTACAAAAATGTAATATAAGGTGAATGATTAAGTGGAAAAAAATATCTTCCATCTATAAATAGAAGAGGTATAAATAAAAAAAGTTTCTTAAAAATCTTACATGTTGGAATATAATTTTAATGAATAATGTATAATAAAGGAATTTATGGTTTAACATAAAACTACACTCTGTTTTCTCAATATTATAAAACAAAACATAAAAGATCTGTCAATACATACAAATATCTAGAAGAAAATCTGAATAACTTCAGATGCAGATATAAAAATATGAAATTAAAAATAGAAAGTTTTATAAAATTTAGCGGAATATGTCTTTATATTATACTTCTGGGGTTTTACATCTTTAGATTTTACAAGTTCTCTGAAATCTCTACCAAATTCATAATCAATTTCTAAAACTATCAATTAAACATGGTTTGAAATATTTATCAATAGTAAGGAATGTTTCTTCCTGAGCTCAGTTCAAAAGTATCTGATAAATATCTCCATAAAATTTTTCAAACACAAAGGGGACATTCACTTCATCTTTAACAGCAGCACCTACAAGGATAAGAATCTCCAACAATAAATCAGTCAGTTCATATTTTGCATGTTTATTTTTTTTAAATACTGACTGCATTCCTGAATAAACTAAAATGATGCTTCTAAATCTTCTACAGGATATATTTTCAAAATTTTATTACAATTATTAAGCTGATGATGCTTTGTATCATATGCGGGTTTTGTTTCTTCTGTCATAGGTCTTTAAATTTTGTTGTGAACTTCTTCCTTTCCTTCTGAAACTTTGATTGAACAAGGACACCTATCTAATCTGCATATTAATCTGCAACGATATGCACACTCCCAGCGTCCTGAATATCCTTCCTTGAATTAATGCTTAAAAGCTAAGTTCAGAACTTTATTAACAAAGGGTTCAGGTGCAGGGTGAATGACAATCTGCTTTAGAACTAAAATTAAAACTAAACAACAACCAAAAAAGAACAAAATCTACTACTAAGTTCCACCTTTCTAGAAGATAATATCCTTCATGGTGTTGTTCATCCCCCTTAGACTCTGCTAGACTGACGTGTATACTTATAAGATTCATCTTCAGTTTCATTTTGGCATCTATTTTATTCAAACAAGGTGCCAAGTAAGGAAGACAGACCATGCTCTGTGACTGAGCTCATAGAGCTCATCAAGTGGTCAAACTGAAGATCTTCACCCTTCTGAAGAATATGGACAATATCTCCTCCAAGGGTTCAGCCATTACAACTTCAACTTCCTTTTCAGTTTAAATAGCTAATTCTGTCAGGAGGTTCTTGATGACATACATACTCCCTAGACTTCACATCTGGGTCAGTCCTGATATTTGACATAGTGATATTCTTTCTTCCCCCAATGGAGTGAAAATTGGAAGAAGCACAATACTTATTCACTTTGATGATTGGTGCTGAAGCTCGTAGCCGGAGATAATAATTTCTTGGTGGTAATTTGGATCATCTAGTTCTGACTGATTCAAGCAGTTCTGAGATTAATCAATTAGAGTTTAATGACCCAAGATGCAAATGAATGGATTCAGATCATTTAGAAATGGCTGTTGAGGCCCAGAGTTTGTAGAGAAAAAAAAAATACCACGTTTGGAAAGAATCCATCTAAAGGCTCTTTCAGTCTTGAGCTTGTACTTTACAAGCACTCATGGGGTAAAGCAGCAGAGATTCTCCATGTATGAAGCAGAGTATGGAATGTTGAAGGAATTCCTGTCATCAAACAACAGGATGCAGTTGGTGAAATTCTTCAGTTAAGAACGCCCATCCCCAGTCCAAGTGCATCTGCTTGCTCCTCAGGCACCATCAGTTCCTGCCCTCAGGCCCCAAGGTTCCACTCATCATTGAATCCCTAGCATCTAACGCAAGTTTGACATCTAGTAGGTGTCCAATAAATATATTAAATTCGTAAAATAAATGTGTTAAATTAGTATAGATATGACTTAATATTACTGTCAGCACTTTCAGAGCCTATACAATTAGCATTTAATAGAACATTTTATGTTCTAGGTATTTTGGGCTTCATAGCACATTTATCATCTATATTTTAATATAGAAAATATTATTGATTTAGTATTAAATGTGACTCTCAAATTTTTCAAATTGAGTATGTGTATCAGAAAAAAATAACAAGAAGTAAAAACCTAAAGGTCCAACTGTCTGAAAATATTATTGCATTTAAATATTTCATATAATATATAAATCATTGTTTTCATTAATTTGTGGTTCCAATATGGAGCAACTATGGCAAATGTGTCTTTTTCTTGGGGCAAAGTAACATCCGTGGCAGATGGTGTACAGCTATTGAAGTGATAAAACTTTTAGGCCATGCTTACAATCAGAGACCATAGAAGAAGTTGACTTTCTCTTGGAAGAACAACAGGACTTCTTGTTCCAGAGCAGTGATAACTAACCAGTTCTGAGGCAGGAGGTTAGGGTTAACAAGATGGTGGAATATTCCAAGATATCAGCCAGGTCACAGGACAAAGAACCTGGTTGTATTACCCACGTTGCTATGGGAGCTCCCCTCACACACACAATAGAACCACCTATGTTGCTATGGAAACTCCTGCTCTGGGTAGCCATAGAACCAAAGGAAGTGAAGTGAGAGCAAGTATTAATCCTCTGGGAAACCCCTACCAAAGGCAGATAAAAGCTACCGGGTTTCCTGGTGGATAAAGATAGATAAAGCTCATCTGCTCTGCTTTATGGAGTGTACTTTCATGCTCTGGATGTGTCTGTATGTCTTGTTCAATTCTTTGTTCAGGTGCCAAGGACTTGGACCTGACTCTCCTCAGGTAACAGTTCTATGCCACTATGGAGTCCACAGAGACATGTATCATCTCATCATCCCACAGAAGCTCATGCTGATCCCCTACATTGATGTCAATGAAGTGGAAGTTATGCAGGATGTCTTGATAAATGTTAGTGTGCCAGGTGAAGGATATTAATTTCACAAAAATGCATGAATCTGCTACTTCACTAAAATTCCTGATGATCTAGTGATCTCAAGCATGTCTAAGTACCTGCTTCAAAGAGGAGAAATTCTCACAGCTTTTCACTATCTATCATAAGGAAAGAAGCATAGGGTTTGGTAAACTTCATTGAATTTTGGAAGCAATATATACCACTTTGAAGTATACCATTCCCATCTATTTATCAGATTTACCAAAAGACTTACCAAAAACTTATTAAAAGACTTTCTTAGTAGGTGTCAGAGCAAGTCAAAACTGTAGTGCAATTACAGTGAAGCTATAATTTGTCTATGTCTGGTGGTGATGCTTTTGGCAAACGTGATTGGAAAAATTCTAGTGTTGGTTCCCAAGGTCTTAGAGCAAATTCACATATTTTAGCAGTAACCATGCTCTTTTGGGAAACAGCCCTTGATTTGATCTGTCTTTGGTAGAGAATACTCAAGTCTGACTTGAGAATTGTAGGTAGGTGGCACAGGACACAATTACTATCACAAACGGGACATTGTCTAAATTCCTAGTCATAGCATTGGTTATACCTGATGGCTTTCTATGATTCAAATGAAACTAAAATATATGAGTCAAGATAAAGCTGACTCTGAAAACTGCATTAGCAAGTGCCTTTCATTCCCTGTGATTTCACTGAATGCTTCTTTTGCTCTGTTACTCCTCTTTCAATCTCTATATCTCCTGGAGAGTTTCTTATTAATTGAGGGGGAAAGATCAAGATTTATTAACAGGCATCAGATGGTCACAACTGAGTCTTTGCTGCACCATCGAAGGGTGACCCTTTAAAAACATGGTGGAGAAAGTGAAATGTTAAAATCTTCTAATGGTTTATCCTGTTCACTTTGCCTAGAATGAGAGAGAGCCTTAGACAAGGATCTATGCCTGCTTTTCATTCTCTTCTCTCCTGTCCTCTTCCTTTTTTTTTTTTAATCACCTTCTTTCTCAGGGCTTTTCAGGGTCTTATCCAAGCTTCTGAGGTTAACGGCCAAAGCTGAGAACCTAGATGGAGACTCCATGCCACAGATAAGAAGTTAGCAGGTGACATATACTTCCTATTATTGTTAGCTGGGCTCTGATCTTTTGGAAACTTCAATACTTAGGGAAGAAGGAATCCTTCCTCTAGGTACACAGAAATGGTATTACTAAATTGGAAGTCAAGACTAACACTTAGATATTTCAGATTCTTCATGCCTTTAAGCAGATAGACAAAAAATTATTATGGTTTGGATGATTGATCTTAATTAGTAAGAGGGGGGAAAGGGCAGGTATGGGTGTTGCTCAGTGGTAGAGCACACTTGCCTAGTAAGTGTGAGGACCTGGGTTCAATCCCCAGCCCTGCAAAAAATAGGAGTAAAAACAAATGCTAGAGACAATGGAATATTAAGCTGCATAGATAGAAGCCACAGAAAACCCTGGAGGATCACCCAATTTCAGTGTTTAAAATTAGAGGAATTTAAGTTCATACTATAAAAAGGGTAATAGGGACCCAATTGACCCTCTAATGTTAAAACAACTATAAAACTGGGAAATGTTACATGAAACATTGGTATTTAGGCACTGGACAATAAGCAATGAGAGAAGGGAATCAAAAGAGTTGATCCCTACAATGACCCCAGCTTATTACTCAAGAGAGTTTTCAGGCTCTACTGGTGGAAAGAGGCCTAAGCTTAAGGGGATTTGGAAGTTGTTATTTGTTTGCTTGTTTATTGTTTCAAACATTAGATAATCTAAATTTTGCTGGAACTTGCTTTCCCACTTCACAGTACATTATAGGCCTCTCAAATCAATAAACAGAAATCTAAATCATTTTAATGTCATTTAATATTCCATAGAAAGAGTGTACTGGATTTAACTATGGCTCCACTGATAGACCATGAAATTGTATCCATCTTTTTTTTTATATAACTATGTCATAATAAAGATAACTAAATTTGGCCCTCAGTAATGACTCATATATGTCTATAGGAAAGCTGTTTAAAGTGCAGTTGATAGGTCAAATAAAATATATATATTTATTTACAATAGGCATTCACTGCCAGACTTTTTCCAAAAATGATAACATTTTTTACTCCCACTAACAATATATTACAGTGTTTATGTTCCTGCTAATGTCTTACCAGCAATGAATATTTTCTCCCTTTTAATTTTTGCCTTTAGATAGGAAAGATTCTAAATTACCAAAAGAACTCTTCTTTGGTGTTTTCCCAAAATGGAATTCACAGTGTGTGTTTAGGTCACTGGCATCTAACCTGTTTGCTCCATGAGGTCAGCATGTGTACTAGTTTAATCAGTGGTTTTCTTTGCCCTACTCTGAAGTCTCAGATCGTGGAGAGGAGATTGTATCATTGGAATCCTACCATCAGAAAAAAAAGCAAGTAATACAGACTCGTATCACCATTATCATATATGAAAGATACCTTGATATTCACTGGAAAGAAAATAATAGAAACACAAATCTCAAGGGTTGAAGGAGCTATTCAATGCATAAATCTTATCTACAAAATCCCTACCAATTTATTTCCCTACCTCTGCTTAAATTTCTCTAATGATGGAGAACCTACAAAGCACTCAGCCTATTCCATAATAATAAAGCTAACTTGTATTGAACATTTATTCCATACCAGACACAATTGTAAGTACCTGGCAGGAAGTATCTCATTTAATCCTTACAAAAACCCCATAGGGGAGGATTTACTATTATACCTATTTCACAGAATAAACCAAGGCACAGGACACACAGCTGGTGAATGGTTGTAGTGAATTTAAAATCAGTGGGAAGCCATACTCAACTTCTACACCCTACTGCCTCCCAGAGGCAGGTTCATTAAACTGTCAATACCAACCCTTTTTTTAAATACAAAGTTGAGCACTTCTTCCTGTAGATTTGTTTTGTTGCTCTTATTTCTGTCTTCTTATTTCCAAGAAAATACTAAAAAAAATTAGAAATAGACATGAGGTTCTCTATTAATCTTTATTTCTAGAAACCAGAGTGTGTTTACTGGAAGCCTAAGACAAATCAGCTCATAGATTCAACCCAATGGCAAGAGTGGGGGAAAGGTAAGGGACCCTATCTCTTACTTAGTGGAGATCCCAAGTCAAACCAACTTTGAATCTTCACAGGAAATGGGGCTGAACTTTTCAGGAGGAGGGAGAAAGTCCTCAGCATTAAGACATAAAACATTAATGGGAAAGATTAATATACTGCCATTATATCTTCAAAGTCTCAGTCAAATCCATCTGTGCACGTTCTTACAAAGACTCCCAAAGAGTACCTCAAATACCTAGGGATTAAGCCCTTTAAGAGTACAGTGACAAATGAGAGCATGACACTAGCGAATAGACAAGCTTACTAATGTTTCCTTTACAAGAATTCAAAGTAATGGAGGGTATAATGATAAAATTAAACAACCCCAAATTCTACATTTATCACAGGAGAATGGATTTCTCCCCACCATAGAAGTTAAAATAAAAACAAAACCAGATAGTGATGTGGGAGTCAAATATGACCATGATGAACATTGACATGTCAGTCAAAGGGTCCACAAGAATTAATTAACATAAACTCTCATCTCTCTTCTTCCTTTTTCCATGTGCCTTTTATTTCTATAATAAATAATAATACATATGATCTATTATAATTTATATTTGTTGACCAATAGATACATGAAAAAATGCCCAATATCATTAGCATGAAAGGAAATGAAAACCAAAGCTACAATGAGATAACCATCTCACTCCAGTTAGAATGACTATTTTAAAAAATGCTAGCCAGGATATGGAGAAAAAGGAACCCTTATACACTCTTGATGGGAATGTAAATTAGTGCAGCCATTATGAATAACAGTACGGAGGTTTCTTGAGAAACTAAAGAGAACTACCATATGATTCAGCTATCCCACTCTTGGGTATAAATCCAAAAGAAATGAAGTCAGAATATAAAAAGATACCCTCATGCCCATGTTTACTGTGGCACACTGTACACAATAATTAATGCATGAACTCAGCCTAGGTGCTGAGTAAAGAAAATATAGCATATGTACACACACAATGGAGTGTTATTAAGCCACAATGAAAAATGAAAGTTTCTCTTCATTTTTCTAAAAATCCTGTAATTTTTAGAAAACATGGATGGAACTAGAGGATGTCACATCAAGTGAGATCAGTCAGACACAGACAAGTGTTACATGTTTTCTCCCATATGTGAAAACTTAAAAAATAAATAAAAAAAAAAGAAAGAATATGTGTGTCTAGCAAATTCCCAGGTGATGCTGTTGCTGCTTTCTGGGGACCGTCATTTGCGCTCATCTGTCCTGCTGCTATTTCTAGGCTCTGGTGTTCTAGCACTTCAAATATTAGAGAGGAAGGAGAAAGACGGGGAAATCCCTCTTCACTTAGCCATTTCAGCAGCCCTCTCTTGGGTGTTTGCTGTTCTTTAGGAACCATGACTGTCTATTTGTGTCTTCTGATCTTTCAGTGTCCAAATGCTAGCTCTCTTGGGATGTGCCATATGTGGGTTCTTTGAAGGGCCCTGAGGTACTTGTGGCTCCTGTATTAGTCATCTTTTTATCACTATAATATAACACCTGAGAAAATCAACTTATTAAAGAGGAAAGTTTTACTTTAGCTCATGGTTTCAGAAGTTTCAGTCCACAGTCAGATGACTTCTTGGGGGCTGTTGTGAGGCAGAGCATCCTGTCAGAAAGGGTATGATGGAACAGAGCTGCTCACCTCATGATGGCCAGGAAGGAAAGAAAGAAAGACAAAGGACAGGGGCAGGGTATATTGCCAGTGACATATTTCCTCCAACTGGATCCCACCTCCTCCAGCTTGATAGAAGCTGATAGACCTCCCAATAGTTCATTCAGTTATGAATCCATAAATGGATATTGATTGTGTCAGAGTCCTCATGGTCTAATCACTTCCAAAAGCTCCACCTCTGAAAATTGCTGCATTGGAGACCAAGATTGTAACCCAAGTGCCTTTGGGGGGATATTCAAGACCCAAATTTTTACATCTCCCCACTGCACAATTTCATGATGTATAAAATTCCCAGAGTAGTCTTTAAAGACCCTAAAGGGTCACATTCTTCCTATCCTATCTCACATTCCTGCTTAAGCTCCTGCTTGACACCTTTCAATGACTTCATAAAATCTTAACTCCTTACCATGGCCGCCAAGGCCCTGAACGGTCTGATGCTTGCCTGCCTCTCCAAACAAGGCGCACTACTCAAGCCTCCCACTCATAGTACTTCTCAAAGCTTTTGTCCAGTCCAGAATTTCCCATCTGTCCTTCTGTGCTTTTCCAATTCTTCACATGGTTGTTCCATTTTCTTCCTTTATACTTGGCTTAAATATCCCTCACTCTGGAAGCCTCTCACCATTCATTATTAAGATGGCTTCTTTTTACACTCCCTCTTGGTACTCTGGTTTTTTTTTTTTTTTCCCCTACATAGGACTTTTTGTATTTTTTTGCTATCGTTGTTGTTAATGTCAGTTTTCCTTCCAGATGATAAATGGCCTTAGAGCAGAAACAGTGCCTGCACTGAATACTCAGGGCCTAGGATAGTAATTTCAACGTAGAAGGTACTCATTAAATTTTGATTGAATGAATAAATCAAAGAATGAAAGGAGAGTTATCTGTGCTGGTCTCTGGAGGTTCCAGGTGATCTTCACTCAGGGCTGAGAGTCTAAGTGGTGTTATACACACACGTCATCACGGGGTGATGTTGGGGCAGAGAGTCAAAGGAAAGACTTATTTTCCTGGGAAGCATATAATCTATGCTAAAAATAGTGATGTATTGCCTAATGTGCAGATTTTCATGGTAGGTAGTGCAAGATGTTTACTGAATTCAAACTTTTGATTCAGCCTGAATATTAATTCAGTTCCTTTAAGAGTAGACAGATTACAAACACAAGAGATTTACTGGGAGCAGGGGCGGGGGTGGGGGTGAGTGGGGCGGGGGGGTGGGAACACCTGTGAGGAAAACTGATGAAAAAGCCAGTGGAGGTTAGAGAATTCTCAACTCACAACCCAAGAGTGGTTCCAGTGTAGGAGAGATGGACGGAAGTTTGAGTGAGAAGAGTCTGATAATGCAGTGTGGTTCTAAGAACATTTCAACAAGATTTATATCAGTCCTCAAGTTTACACAGCTTAACGTCACATCCCACAGGAATGAGTCCCTTCAATATTATGGTCTTACTGAGTCTTTGGCTGAGAGCTGTTCCTGGAAGGTGTAGCCTTGTGAAGGCACAGTGGTGAATTCAGAGCACTGGAACTGACAGCATCAGTTGGTAAGGGACAATAATAGGAGAGTCTAAATGTGCATTTTTAAGCCTAGGAGAATCCAAAATGCATTTGTGTGTGTGTGTGTGTGTGTGTGTGTGTGTGTGTATGTGTGTATATATATATATAGTATTTGACTTGAAATTTGTCCTAGGTATTTTTATTTTGGCAAGACATTAATCCTCTATGTTTCTCATTGGTCTCTGATTATATCTGCATGATTCCTAATCATGTTCTTTTCTTTTTTCTTTAAAAAGTATTTTTACTGTATGTAAACATGCTGTTTTGGTCAGCTTCCTGTCACTATAACAAATACCTGAGATAATCAACTTACAAAGAGTAAAAGGTTATTTGGCTCACAAATTTGGAAGCTTCATTTCATAAAGCACAAGGTAAGGTAGCACAGCCTGGCAGGAGCACATGACTAGGCTAACCCACTCACCTCATAGCCAGGATAATGAAAGAGGGAAAGAGAGAGTGGGGTCCCACCATCTCCTTCAAGAGAACACTGCCAGCGTCCTGAATACCTTCCACTAGGCTCTACCTCCTCAAGATTCCACCACCTCTCAATAGTGACCACGGGGTAGGGACCAAGCCTTCAACACATGGGCCTTTGAGAGACAGGTCTCTGAACTACCACATACGCTCATTATAAACAACTTAAACCATAAAGGATTACACTGAGTAAAAATAAATAAATAAAATAAAATCCTATTTGTAACTTCTTGGGTCACTGAACTATTTTTTTCTTTATCTTTTGCAATTTCAACAAAAAAGGGAATAAAATTAGCATTCTCTTGAGATCCAGGCCATATTAGCATCAGAGCTTTTTAATTTTGCTAAGTTGTATCGTGGAGATTTACTTCTGATTACTTCCTTTTATTTTCTCTCAGGTTCTTTCTCAGTGTGTTCATCATTGCCTCTTCAAATTCAGGATATTAGCCAAACCATGTATTCCTCTCTTGGACTGAAATAATTCAGAAGCAAACAGTAAATACTGTCCTATACACTGAAAATAAAAGGTAGTAAAGAAGTAGGGGCTGGTGGTATAGCTTACTGGTATAGCACAAGCTTAATACATGCAAGCCCTGGATTTGGTCCCCAGCACACGCACACACATGCACACTCACACACAAACAACTTATTAGGTGATGATTATGATTATGGGCTGTTTTGTTTATCCCACTTCTAATTTGCAGTATTAAATAACATATATTTTAAAAATTGATTCTAGGGCTGGGATTGTGGCTCAGTGGCAGAGCACTTGCCTCACACATATGAGGTACTGGGTTCAATCCTCAGCGCCACATAAAATTAAATAAATAAAATAAAGGTATCGTGTCCATCTATAACTAAAAAAATTGAAGAAATCAATTCTACATTTTTAAACTAGTAAATTGTTAACATAATTTGTAAGTCTATCTGAATATTTCTGTATTTGCTTTTCTTTTACCTTGATTAGTATTTGAAAAGACTGATAATGATTCAACCAGATGCTATCATTTTGGAGGTTTTTAAAACTATCCAGTTTTCTAAATTTAAGTTCAATATGTGTTTTTTTAAAGTATAGATTTGTTTTAATGTATAGACATGTTTTAATGAAAATAATATACACATTTTGAAACTTTGAACTACTATACCACAGATAAAATATAACCATTAATACAGCTATTCATTTCATGAATTCTTCATAAATTTACCTGTAGATCAAGTGTGCAGTTTTTACTTAACAGTGTATAGTTTTTATTCAACAGAAATGTATTCACTAAAAGGCATGAACAAGAATTTCCATAGCAGCCCCATTTATAGTAGACCTAATTAAAAACAAAATGCCAGTAAGAGCAGATAAAAATATTTAGGCATGAGTAATCTATTGCTATTGAAAGTGAAGAGACAGCAGTTGGAAAGGGATAGTAGGAATGAAGGTAATATTCTAGTTCTTAACCTGGGAGTCAGTTACACAATGTGTTCAGTACCCAGGGGCTCATGCACTCTACCACTGAGCTATATTCCAGCCCTTTATATATATATATATATTCAACTTCCTGAATAGCTGGGATTACAAGTATGTGTCACCACTCCTGACCAGCTTATACCCTTATAATAAGCTGCCCCTTCTGTAAATCAGGCTCAGGTCTTTTGTATGAAACAGCCCATAGCAGCAAATTGTTCAAAGGACACTGATGCAACATGTGGGTTAAATGGGGACCAACATATCTGCTTGTCATAATTGAGTCAGGCTACTGTAACAAATACACCATAGCCTTGGTGGCTTAAGTGACAAACATTTATTTCTTACAGTTTTGAAGTTGAAAAGTCCAAGATCAAGGTGTCGGCAGATCTGGTGTGTGGTGAGGGCCCACCTCTTAGTTCCCATCTAGTTTGTGACTTCATATGGCAAACAACAGAGTGAAAGTCCTCCCTTGTCTCATCTTCTAAGAATGCTAATTGTATTCCCAAAGGCACCACCTTTGTAACCTGATTGCATCCCTAAGCCACACCTCCTAATGCCGTCTCGATGAGGATGCTGAGAATTAGGCTTTCAACATTGAAATTCAGGGGGATACAAACAGTCAGTGCCTAATATTGCTCTTGCAGATTACTCATGTCTTTGGTCTTGCTCATGCTTGATTTCAGATGTGCATCTTATGATAGAATGTTGCTGGGCTCCTCTGACTCTATGGCTGTGTGGGTCTGACTCAGACCATAACAGGCTATTCCATATACAGAGTACTTTGGTCCCCATCGGTCATATGTTCTTTCTCTAACAGAGTCCAGTGACATGCCAGGTGCTGTTTTCCAAAAAGTATATCATATTCTGCTGCAGATTCAATCTGTTCCAGAATTCCAGAAGTCTCTCTTGTGATTACTTCATGCCTTTTAGTGTATACATTTCTGTTGAATAAAAACCATTAACACCATGTCATATTGCTTCTCACTGTGTTTGCTGCATTGGCTGGCTCAAGAGGTAGGAATGTTTGCATTGTAACTTAGACTTGCTAAGAACTTTTTTATGCTTTGGGCTCCAACAAAGCTAGCAGCCTTCCATGGCACCCAACATATCTCTGGACAAGTATTTGTAGCTATGGAAAGTGTTGCCTATCAGCTGTTGTTATTTCCTTCTTTGTGGTAGAGGATGCAAGATTCCATCATTTGTAAACTTAATTTTGAAGGATATGACAGAACTTTCCTGACCACAGACGCCTAAAAACTTCATCAAAGTGGCAGGTCCTTTAATCTTACTGAGATTTATAGTCTACCCCCTGGAATGCATGTGCCTTACCAAACCCTCCAGTGTACTAGCCATCCTGTCTAGCTAGCATGATATAATCAATGTAATGGATCAGAGTGACTGTCTGTGGAATGTTTAATCAACCCAGATTTCTTTGGACTATATTATGACACAGGGTAGAATAGTTAACAAACCTGACCCCAAACTATGAGTGAATACAGTTATCCATCTCTTGTAAATTCAAACTGTTCAGCTCCTTCTTTGAAAAAGTCAGCAAGTGTCTGTAACAGGCCAGACAGTAAGTATTTTAGGCTTTATATACAGTCTCTGTTGCAACTATTCAACTCAGCAGTTACAATGTGAAAGCAGACAGACAATAGACAAACAAACCATCATGGCCATGTTCAAGAAACACTTTATTTACAAAAAAAAAAAAAGACAGCTGGCTGGATTTGGCAAACAGGCTATAGTTTTTTGACCCCTGCCCTTTTGTAACCAGACACTTCAATTTCTTATACACACAGTTAAGACTTTATTGATATGTTCTAACCTTGGTACCACATCTGGCACAGCAACTCAATGAAGCTTGTTCAGCCTACAGCAATCTATAGTCCTTCTCTAGATTCTAAAGGGGCCAGATGGTGACATGATAATGGATAAAGTGACCACTGCATCCTTTCATTTTTAACACTGGCACTTACCTCTTTCATGAACCCTGGGATGCAATAATGTTTTGGGCTATCTTAGTGGGGGTGGGGGTTAGCTGCCAAGGTTTACACTGGTCTTTACCACTGTGATAACTCTTGGAGCATGGAGGAAAGACCCAATGTTGGGGTTATACCAATCACCCAGCACACCTCTACCAGTGCATATTCAGGGACTGGGGAAAATACCACCAGATGAGGTCCACAGTGGGTCAGACCTATTTTCATTAGGCTTAGCCAGGACATCCTTCATTACCTAGTTTCTATAATTTTCAGCTCTAACAGGGACCAAGATGATTGTATTGGTGCAAATCTTCCAAAAAAGCATAAACCAAGATGCAGTCAAATATTCAGAAAATTTATTCAGGGTAAGGGAGCCAGGAGATGTTGGGAGAGCCATCAGACCACAGTGTAATTCTGATCCCAATTGAAGAAGAGAAGGCAGGATGATTGTATGGAAATGTCTTAGCATTGCAGATACAAGCAAAGTTCAGCAAGGCCATCTGGGGGCGGGGTGTCCATAAGTCCTCCAGATGCTGCTCAGAGTAGTCCTAAACCTCCCAAGGGCTGCTTTAGTGTCCTTGCCATGCTCAGTCATAATCAGGGGAGGAGGGGGAAACAGAAACATAGCCTTAACATGAATGTGGTGATAGATTATAGAGCATAGCAACTGGGGATATCCAGGCATGACCTGAGAGATGCACTCTGAGGCTGTTCCCATGATGCTTCCAATCTCCAAGTATAAAAATCAGCTCAGACCCCGAATTCAACCGACCTCAACATTTCTAGGGATTTACCCATTGTACATTCATGACAGAATTATTACAGTATGTACTTGGCATGGTTTTACATGGACTTTCTTCCTAGGAAACTGGCCCCCTCTTTAATAAGTAAATCTGTATATGAAGATTGGCTCAAGTCCAGGAACTGAGCATATGATATTTTACTGGTGACCATACTGAGCATCATATTATTCCACTAGTGGTATTTTTATTGTTTGTTTGCAGTTTTGTTGTCTACCTATTTTGTCCCTAGAACTACTGTGCTTTGTTAATAATCTCTACGACTTCCGGCCAACTTCTGTGGCTGCTCCCTTACACCCCAGCCTAGCCAGAAAATGTGGTAATTTTGGTCTCCTAGCTCCTGGTGCTTACAAATCACAACCTGACTTCTATTATGAGGAAGCTCATCATCCCCATGGATTTTAGTGAGCCCAATTCTGTGACTGCCTTCCTTAGTAATTAGTGCAATCCTAATGGTCTTGAATATGTCCTTCTGTGTCATCCCATAGAATATATTCCTCTTAAGGGATTCTGAACTTAATAAAACGAAACATTTCCCATCATACCCTCTTCCCTCAGGATCCTTATTTCTTCTTTTATCTTCTCCCAGGTCATCTTAGGCATTTCCGCTTCACTTAGTGTCCTTCACTTGTTTCGGGCATCTAAAAGCCATCCAAACAATGAATTGAACATACCCTGTAGCCCTTGACAGGGCGCACAATCATAAGAAACATTCTCCAAGTCAAACAATTATTCCAGTTTTATTTCCTGTCCCTGCAAATCCAATCGTAGGGTACTCCTCTGGATATTAACAATTCCTGTACTTGAATAGTCTCTTTCCTCTCATATCAAGCTTTCCTTTGCTGATTTTGGCTGGAATTTAAACTTCTGGGAAAGGAGATGCAGGCAGCTCCTGATGCAGACACCTGTAGTCTTGTGGGGGGTATGCTAGGTATCTCCAAGTTATCTCCCAGCAAAAAAATTTGCTATCTCTGATTAGAGAAGAGTGGGTCACCTTTTGCAAGCTGTGAAGTTTCAAGGTGCTTTGTAGAGGATCATGGGCATACATTCAGATTTCTGAATCCCATGTTTCAAGGTTTCCCCAACCAAAGTACTGACTTTAGAATACCAGATCTGCCTAGGCTGAGCATCCAAACACATTCTGTCAGACCTAGAGTCTGTTGTCAATCATTTCTGCTCTTTCACTGTATGAAATAATGGCCAGTTTGTAAACTACCCCAGAACCCTTCTGGCTCTCACACATAACCTTTAACTGATTATTAATCCCTTAATATCTCATTTTCCTTCAGTAGGGAACCAATTCAATCAGTTAACCAATTCTACTGTTTATGAGCATCCACTTATCCCCCCCTACAACCACTGGCCTCTATTTCTCAAATTACTGAATCCTACACCAGAAGGGCATTCCCCTCTACTAAGATGCTTCCATAGATCGCTTCTGGTGAAATCTTTAGCAATTAGGCCACCACCTTCTGTCAAGCACTACCTATATCCTACCTGCCTACCAAATGGGATGATATCCTCTTTGCTCCTTGGTAGTGATTGGGCCAATCATAGATCCCAGTCTTAGTTCCTGCTTTCTCAGGATCACCTGGGTTGGATATGCCAACAAGCAGCAGATGAGACAGGCAAGGCATTTTTTGGAAAGATCATATGCACCTACAGAGGGAGACAGGAAAGGATTGGGTAGAAAGAGTGTCAGACAGCAGTGACATTCCAAGAAAAGTTCAGCCAGGCCTTTAAAGGGGCTCTGCATCTTACCAAAATGCCCTTAGTGCCCTAGTGGTGTTCAGTCATTTGGGAGAGTCTTGGTCTCCGCGTGCAGCAAGAGAGGCAGAAACTGGGTCCATCAGTCAGTTTTGCTCCTTGCAGCTAAAGATTTGATTAGCATGTATTCATGGGCTCTACATTAAGTAACTGGGGAGACTCCTTGTATTTAATAAGTGTAGAATAAATGGTAGCTGTAGGAATTTGATGCATTTAATTTTTCCATAATGACTCAATTTTCTAATGTGGCAAATGGGAATAATTTAACATCTATGAAATCTAATTTCTAAAAGTTTTTAAAGATTCAATATAACACTTTCTAATAAAGGATGCTTGAAAAAATTAAAAAGGAAGGAATAATATTATTGACAGGTCTGTATAACCAATTGCAGTCTTAATTGTCCCCTTTTATTTAAGGGAACAAGATTGAGACTGATTAAAGAGATAATAAGCATTTGAAACTACTGAACCAGATTAAATGTTTAGGTATCAGTTTAAGTCAAGAGACTGAGTATTTACTGACTAAATGTTCTTAAGAAATACATCCCAAATTCATCCTATTGAGAACTTTAATCAAAAGTAATAAAATGGGGCTGGGGATATACAGATATATAGAGTGCTTGCCTCACATGCACAAGGCCCTGGGTTCAATCCCCAGCACTGCCCCCTGCCATATATAATAATAAAATGAATAATACTTAAGAGAGTTTGTATCTATTTAAAGTACAATGATAGTAAATTGCTAAGGTCTTTTATTTATGCAGGTACAGATTAATTTACACATTAATGTCCAGTCATAAGATTCTCTTCTAATTTCTTTAATTATTTTTTCTAACAAATGCCATATCACAAAATATAGTGAAAAGGACAACTATATATACTTTTAAAACTTATTGTAATTTAAGTAATCCACTCATTGTTGGACAGGTAGGATATTCCATTTTATTTACTATTAATACACATGTGTTTTTTTTCCCTCTTCAGAGTCTCACTAAGTTGGCTGGGCTAGCCTAAACTTGCCTCAGCCTCCCAAGTGGCTAGAATTATAGACATTCAACATCTGTCCAGAAGTTCTTGAACTATTTAATTCTGCTTATCTCTTTCTAGGCTTTCATCCTACAAGTGATCATTATTTTGCATTTATTTAATGGCATTTGAAAATCCCATTAACTAGATACTAGTATCATCCTTTTAAGTAATGAGTCTTTGTTTAGCTTACTCACAAACTTACAAGTGTCATTTGCTATCTTCCCTTCTCAACTCAGTCCTTTCTGCAGTATGTTATTAGAAGTTCCACAAGTAAGTATCTGCTGGTGGTAAATATTTTAAATTTTTGTCTGAAAAATATTTTTTCATACTTACTCCCACGAGATAGCTTACCTTGATATTCAATTTCATGTTAACATGGATTTGATCACAGCATTTTGAAAATATGATGTCAGTAATGCCTTCTGATTTCTATGTTTGCTCCTTTCAAGTCTATTATTAATCTAGTTGTAATTACTTACTGGAAAATTTGTCACTTCTCTCTGGCTTTTAAAAGAGATCTTCCTGTTGTTTTGTTACGGTTTGGATATGAAGTGTCCCTCACGTAGTTCACGGGGGAACACAGGATTATTAGAGGTGAAATGATTCTATTATGAAAGATCTAATCAGTGGATTTTTCCATTTCCTGGATTAATAATTTGAATGGCACTGTAGGCAGATGAGGTGTAGGAAGATCACTGGAGATGTGCCCTTGGGGATTATATATTTTGTTTCCAGATCTTCTCTCTTTTCTTCTCTCTGCTTCCCGGCTGCCATAAACTGAGAAGTTTACCTTTGTCATGCCCTTTTCCCATAATGTTTTACAATCAGGCCTAGAGCCATGGTGTTGGCCAATCATGGACTGAATCTCTGAAACCGTGACCCAACTAAACTTTTCCTCCATTGAGTTGTTCTTGTGAGTTTTGGGTCATATTGACAAAAAAAAAAAAAACTAACACCGAAATTGACACTGAAAAGTAGGGTCTTTGCTGTGATTAAACTGTTCTTGTTGTTAAGAAGCCTTAGGAACAGGTTTGTGGGAGGAGTTTAGAAAGTTTTAAGATGCAGGGTGGAGAAAGCTTTGAATGTTGTAGGCAGTGCTTAATGGGTGATTCCCCGGTGAGAGTTCAGCAGACCAGAATGCTGATAAAAATGCAGACAGTAAAGACTGTGCTCATGAGGTTTCAAAGGGGAAGGGGGACTCTATTTGAAATAGGACTAGAGCCCATTCATGTTACATTTCAGCAAGGAATTTGTCTACATTTTGCCCTTGTCCTGAAACTTTATGTGAGGCTGATTTTAAAGGCAATCAATCAATCTGGCAGAGGAAATTTCAAGGCAGTACAGCATTCAGATGGTGATATGGATATTGCTGCCAGCTTTTAGTCAGGTTTACTATGAGAATTGGAAGCAAAATGAAGAAAGATTTGAAAAACTTGCAGTTTGGCCAGAGAAGAAGCACATGTAAAATTGGGTCAAGAAAAATGTGATTGTTGAAATAGAAACTCAGTACTTTGCACCAAGGCAATAGGAAAGATGCCCTGAGGGCATCTTAGGAATCAGCAAGACTATACATCTGGCAGGCTCATGGATGTAAAAGTGAAAACTCATTTGGAAGACCATGGGGATGCTCTACTCACACAGGAGTACAGAAAGCTGTTTACTGGGGATTGATTTCACTGTGTTGTGCAGGTCAGGCATTCAGAGATTGCTTCCCCCATGGTTCAAGGAAGCCTGGCTACTATTTGAGATGGCATCAGACCTTAGCATCATTTACGTGGTGGTTCTGTAGAAATGCAAGATGCTGGAGTTAGGGGGTTACAGAGGTTCCACTGAGATGACTCACCATGGATTGGAACCTCTGAAAGTGTTAGCACAGAATAAACTGTTTCCTCCTCTAAGTGGTTCTTGTCAGGTATTTTGATTGAAAAAATTACTGAGTGTTAACTTTAGGCAGGTGGGACATAGCTGGAAGAATTAGGTCACTGTTCTAATAGTGGGGACATGCCCTTGGGGTTATATACGTTGTCCCAGCTTTGGTCTCTTTCTCTCTGCTTCCTGGCTGCCATGAGCTGAGAAACCTCCTTCCACCATCCACTTCTTCCATGAAGTTCTGCCATATCTCTGTTGCCCAAAGCAAGAGAGTCAGCCGAACATGGATTGAAACCACGAACCTCAAATAAACATTTAATACCTTCTTCACAGGTATTTTGGTCACAGCATGCAAAGGTGCCTAACATTTGTTTCACAGTGCTGGGAACTCAGGGCCTTCCTCATATTAGGCAAGTGCTCTCCACTGAGCTAGATGCCCATCTCTTCTTTTTCTTTTGATGCTCTGCACATTCATTATTGTGTTCATTATGTTCATTTCTTCTAACTTATCCTGTTTGGTATTCATTGTGCTTTCTGAATCTGAGAATTTGTGTGTTCTGTCAGTTATAGAAAAAATTTCCTATTGTTCTTTTCACCATCTCTATTGTTTCCTTGCGGAACTCCAATTAGACCATGAGAGATCTAATTCTGTCTTCCATGACCATTTTATCTGATTCTGTCTTCCATGTCCCTGTACCCTGATTTCAAATCTCCTACCTCTTGTTCTTTTTGTTTTACTCTAATTTTTATATGTGTATATATTTTCAAATTCTCTATTAATTCTAATTTTAATTAATTTTTACTTCATTTATGCTTAATCTACTCTTTGATTCACTATTTTAAAATGTTAGCTTTTCTGTTTTTCATTTGTGAGTTTTCATTTCATTTTTATTTAAATCCACCCAGCTTCATGTTTTATCTTGTTACTATTTCACATTTTAACGTTTACTTCTTTAACATTTTAAAGCATTATTTTATATCTCTACTAAATAAATCTATTATTGGAAACTTTGGCTTTCTGTTCCTATTTGTATTTACTGTTGCTGGTGTGTCTTATATTTTGGGGGCTATGGTATCATGTTCAGTAGAGCTTTTATGAAGGAATTTTATGGATCAGGATTGAAGTTTATTTATAAATTCTCTAGAAATAATTTATTTCTTTATTTTTCCTTCTTTTGGGCAATCAGGGAGGGGTTCTACCCATCGAGAGCAAGTTCTTATTATACTGACCTGAAATATATGATTTTTAACCCAAAGCTCCTCTGTAAGCAGTGTCATCTTTATAAATGTGCAGGTCAGATTAAGTAGAGACAGACAAGTATCCTGCCTTCTCCCATCACTGACAAGTAAATTTATTTTATAAATTTCCCATTTACCAAGGTCAGAGCTGTGATTAAGGTAAAGTAAGTGCCTTACTCACTTGAATGGAATCCCAGCCCTCACTAAAGGTATAGCTCTTTAAGTCTCTCAACTTTTAAAAGGACATTGGCTCACACTACTCATCTAGCACAGGCTAAGTCTCTGTCTCCTGGCTCCATTCAGCTACTAAAATCCAAGCATCATGGATATCAAGATTGACAGATGTCTCAAAGGCAAGTATAGTGCCAGACACAAACCACCCTAATGTTTAGCTGAGTTTTCAGTCTGGGGTACCTCACTTTCCCTACTTTTTGCCAGCTCAGCTTTACATCTAAAAAAAAAAATGCTGTTTTATTTTTCCATCTAGATATTTTGTAAGGAGTTGTTTTTAATAATATCTACTATCCTGTAGTCTTGGAAAGAGAAGTTCCTATAGTCTTATTATAAGAGAAATAAAACCTTTCCCAGCAGGATTCCTGTAGAATTTCCCCTTGTGTGTCACTGGTCACATGCTTGCATAAATCCATCAAATGCAAGGAAAATGGAGTTTCCAAAATTGGAAAGACTTGGCAGGATTTACTTCAGGGACACGCAGGAAAAGGGAAGGACCATGAAACAAAATTGGGGAATAGGGAGGGATAGCGGTTGGGGAGATGAAATAGCATGTCTGCAACATGGATAACTTAGGGGATATTGGCTGGATTAGTCTGATTAGAACAGAGTGCCTGACCTAGAGAGTAATAGGACATAAGATTGGAAAGGTTTTCCAGGGGTCAAAGTGTGGGAGTAACCTGAATGCCTAGTTAATGAGTTCATATTTTATCCTGTCCATGAAGTTGTGACACTGAGGATTTCTGAACCACAAAAAGACAATAAAAGCATGTGAGTACTGTTATTTTGACAACAGTGTTAAGAATGAATTAGATGAGGAGGAGAGTAGAGGCAGTAATTATAATTCAGGAAGCTTTTGTAGTAACTTAGGCATGGAAAAAAAATAATATGAGCCATGTTGGATTACAATAGGATTTCAAACGAAAGGAGACACATTATGAAAACAATAAATGAAATTTGGTGATGAAATTGGATACAGAATAAATTATTTTTATAAACATGAGAATTTGGTGCACTTAAATACATTTGATAGTGCACTATAGACCAGGGAATTTAGAGTCAGATTATAAGGTTCTAGTTTCAGATCTACCATTTCCTAGGTAGTAACCTTGGGCAAATCACTAAGCATCTTTATGTTCATTTTCCTAGTTTGTAAAATGGAGATGGTTATATATTTACTACCTGTATTAAAATGCTGTAATAATTAAATAAAATAGTTTCTGAATGTATTTAAAATTATATAAAACTATGTTAATATTTATTTGAGCATCTCTATTAGACACAAGGATTTAGTTTGGGCATCAAAACAGAAAGTGTCAGATATAGCTTTTTCCTAAGGCTGTCATAGCTCAGGGCTAGTAGTTGTTGTTGTAAGGAGGTACTTTTAATTCATCATATCTTAAGAAAGATATGAAGAGTAAAGGGTGATGAAGTAGGTAAAGGGATGGAAGTGCAGAATTGGATACGTTTCCCAGCTCTCTTTTACCTAGATGATGGAATATGACTGAAGAGTGGAGTCACTTCCAGGCTGAGAGAGCATCCTTCTGTAAACCTACGGAATTCATGCTATACATAGTTCACCAAAATATGAAAAGAAACTGTATTCTACTCAAAGGAAAGCTGACCAGGAGAGCTGATGACCAAGAACATCAACAACGGGTTTTACATAAGTAAAAAAAAAGATTTTAATCCTCCCCCAGTTTTATTAAGGAGAAATTGACACCAAATATTTATGGTGTACAATGTGATGTTTTTCTGTGTGTTTATGAAGAGCTTTAGTTAATAATTTAAAACAATCGAATTAACATATCAATCACTTTGCATTCATTTTTATAGTAAGAACATTGAAAGTCTACTCTCTTAATGATTTCCAAGTATACAAAACCTTATCGTTAACTATATGCACTCTGCTGTATAATATATCTCTAGGACTTAGCTTGCATTACTAAAATTTTGAGCCCTTTGACTAAAAAGTGTTTCCGCCTCTCCCTAGTCCTTAGAAGCCACTATTCTACTCTTTGATTATTGAGTTTCATGATTTTTGTTGCTGTTGTTAGATATTTGATTGTTCTGAGATGGGGTCTCACTATGTTTCCCAGACTGTACTCAAACTCCTGGGCTTAAGTGTTCTCCTACCTCAGCATCCTGAGTAGCTGGGACTACAGGCACACACCAGTGCACCTAACTTGACTATTTTAGATTCTTCAGATAAGTGTTAACAAATTGTGTTTGTGCTTCTGTGACTGGCCTATTCACTTAGTATAATATACTCCAGATTCTTCCATATTGTTGCATATCGCAGAATTTCCTTCTTTTACAGCTGAATAATACCTTATTTTATGTGCATGTCACATTTTCTTTATCCATTCATCTGTCTATGGACATTTTGGTTGCTTCCATGTTTTGACTATTTTAATAATGTTGTAATAACTATGGGAAAGAGCAGAAATCTTCAATATACTGATTTTAGGGCTGGGGTTGTTCACTCGCCTAGCATGAGCAAGGCCCTGCACCAAAACAAAGGTTTGATCCCCAGCACCAAAACAAAAACAAACATCAAGATATTGTTTTTAGGGCTGGGGCTGTAGCTCAGTGGCAGAGCGGCTTGCCTAGCATGCATTGGTGAGGCACTGGGTTCAATCCTCAGCACCACATAAAAATAAACAAATAAAGGCATTCTGTCCACCTACCACCACAAAAAATAAAAAGTAAAAAAGATATTGTTTTTAATTCCTTTGGATAAATACCCAGAAGTAGAGTTGCTGGATCATATGATAATTCCATAATTAATTTTCTTCCATACTGGCTACACAATTTATAGTCCCACCAACAGTGTACCTTAACAATTCCCTTTTCCCATCCTTGCCAATACTCATCTTTTTAAAAAATAATAGTCGTCTTAACAGACGTAATGTGATATTTCATCACAGTTTTGACTTATGTTCTCCTAACGCTTAGTGATTTTGAGCTTTTTTAGGTTTATTTATAAAATAGTTGAAAATGAATGTGCTGAAATTAAATGAATTAACATTTAAGTGAAAAATCAAGTTGTTTAAGGTTATATTTAGTATGAATCCACTTATGTAAAGTTTAACAACAAAACACAATACCCATATTGTTGAGTAGTAAGAGACCATTTATACAAAGTTTAACAATATAAAAAAATACCTACACCATTTTTACTATATCCACATAGCGAAAATACACAGGCATGCATGGTGTCTTAGTCTGTTTCTGCTGCTATAATAAAATATTTGAGACTGGGTAATTTATAAAGAACAGAGTTATAGAGGCTGAAAAGTCCAGGATCAAAGCATCATCACATTCACTGTTTGGTAATGGCTGTTTTCTGTTTCCAGGATAGTGTATTCTTGCTGCATCCCTACACAATGGAAGGGGGCAAAAAGGTACAAACATTGTCTTAACATGGCAGAATAGATGGAAGAGCAAAAGTTCATAACTCACTTGAATAAAATGTATGAAAGATGATATGTCATGAGCTTTGTAATGTTTTGAACAACCAATAAAAAAAGGGCAAAGGTAGTTCTCTCCAATTCTTTCATAATGGCATTAATCCCATTCTTGTGGGTGGAACCCTCATGACCTAAACACCTCTCAGAGACCTCACCTTCAATACTATCACTTTGTTGATTAAGTTTCAAAGCAAGAATTTTGGAGAGACACATACATTCAATCCATAGCACATGAGAGTAATATATCTAAAATAATATAAGGTGGGGATTTGGAGCAAGAGAAACATGCTTGATGTGGTGTGCACAGATTTAAAAACCGTTTATATAATCTTTTGTTTCTTATACTCAGTGGTAGGGATATGGGTATTGTTACATTGTCCTTATATTTTTGTTTGTTTTTGACATATTTATAATAAAATCTAAGAACAAATAGCATTCATCCTTCCTTTCTCACTGAGCATTGCCATGTCTGGATATGATGCCTGAAAACTGTGGCAATCTAGGCTGTCATTCTGAGGTGGGCAGTATAGTTATACATGGATTCACTGAGGGAAACCAGAGCTGAAGATGAAAAGAACTTAGTTCCTTGATGCTGTCAGAAAACCACTGAACCAACCCACACTGCAATGCCCATCTCTGGACTTCTTGTTCTGTAAGATGATCAAACAGGATTGGCATTTGCTGTTGCTGATAACCAAAAGCATCCAAACTAATACCATCCACAAAAGCCCTCTTCAGATCTTCCCATTGCCTAAAACAAGGTTTCCATTCACAGCACTATCAAAATTGTAAACATTCTTTATAATCATTCTTTACATCCTTTATTCTCAATTCAAATTCTACTTCTGCCATAAGACTTTTCCTTACCCCAAATCTCTCCTTATTCTGAATAGCTTCATCCCTTGCTATGAATCATTATTTAGGGATACTCAATGGATATGTAAATTTAATTATTTACAATCAAGATGCTTTGAAAACATGGTCTCTGGAATGTTAAACTGTAATTTTGGTTCACTGTACAAAGCTTTTATTTAAATTAGCGGAAAATCTGTTTAATTATGCACACATATACCAAGCTTTTATCATTTTTTCAATAAAAATTAATAATCATTCAATCAAGCTAAGCTGCATGCCATTGTGGATTGATTGTAAAATGGGTGGTTGTATTGTTAAACAGCTGAGGACTAACATATTAAAGGACTAAGAGCACAAAAGAGGTTTCTCAGTTCAGTAATAATCACAGCTAACTGTAACTGTTATGGACAATTACTATGTGCCAGGCACTTTGCTAGATATTTTATGTAGACTATCTTATTTAACTCACAATAATTTGGCTCTAATTCACATTTCACAGAGGAAGAAACCTACACTAACAGAATTTAAATAATCTTAGTCACTGAACTAGAAAGTGGATAGGTTAAGATTCAGTTAAGACAAGCTCTTTCCACAAGCCATACCACCATTCCAGAATTTATTTACTGACTAAATTATGGGTTAATCACTCTCTCTAACTATTGAATAAAATGGTAGGCAGAAGATACACATTCGTTCTATCATTGAACTTAAACTGGTAGATGAACCATACAATTCGGTTTCAAATATACCACTGATTATTTCAGAAATTTCAGTGTAAGCACAGCACTATATTTTATAGTGCACAATTGGCCATGAAGCTTTGGTTTTTCTTTTACCATTGGTCTCAGTAATGTAATGCAAGCAGGGTTAGTTCATAACAATGCCATCCAAAATGTGCCATCAAGAAATGTGATCCTATAAAGCAACTGATGTTGACATTCTTACAGAATTATACAAATATGACAACCCACACAGCAATGGTACAATTTAACTGCTTGAGAAAAATCGTGTTCCCCAGGATTTCAAATACACATCAGCTTTATACCTGCAGAAAACCTAAAGGGGTTGTGCGTGCTGTGTTGATCACTGAGGCATATCACTTGTACCCACCACTGGGAAGATATTAACATGGATCATACTCAGTAGACTAGTCATACATGTCAATGTCATGGGTATTTGACCTAAAACTCAGTGTGCCTTTCATTCCAGTCATGGAACAGTAGACATGCTTTTCTCCCTCAGGCAGCAACAAGAATTGCAAACAACAGTCTGATTTGTATGTTGTATTTATGGCCTTAACCAAGATCTCTGTTACAAATGTGATAGTATGTGGGAAATCCTATAAAACAATGGCTATCCATACAATTTTAAAGCACAGCATTGTGCTTTTAAAGGATTTGTTTTACTAATGTAAAAATTCTTGTAATTTTTTAAGCAATTTTCTTGCTGGAAATGCTACTCTTAACATTGAATAGACATTAAGAGTAGGCTTCGTTTCTAATACTTGCATAACAAAAGGTCTAGAAGTAATTAGTCTGGATATTTTATGTGACAGTGATTGTGTGCATGTAGTTTATAATTGGAATGATTGTTCAGGGTTAACAAGGCTGCATTTCACTGTCAACATATACTTACTTCATTTGGAATGAAGCCCATACACTGCATTTACCATTAATTCAATGACTGGGAGGAACTTACAAAATAGATTGCCAAAAAAATTCACAGTTACATTGTTATCTTAGTATATTGTGTCTCAGAACAATAGCCTAAGAACAACTGATGTGCTAGTAAATCTCAATCATGATTTCTTAGTCATAAACTACTAAAAGAAAGTGCATTTGTATAATTTCTTTACTATGCAACTCACATTTAGGTTTTTGCTGCTGTTATTTGTTCGTTCATTCATAAAACAAGCTTTCTTTTTCTTTTATTTTTTAGCATTTCTGAGGTACTTGTGCTACTGGCAATACAGATAAGTCAAATAACCTTTGTTCTTAAAGATCTCACAGTCTGGCAGTAAAGCAAAACTCATAAAATTATGCAAGAGAAAAAGCACAAATGAAGAGTCAAGCTTTGGATTTTATATGAGCCTTGAGGTAATGTTTCCAGCCCATCCTGCAGAGGAGACAGGGGAAGCAATGAGCAAAGTGAGGAGTCCAGGAAGACTTGATGATGTGGGAGGTGATGTGGTTTGAGGCCTTAAGGACAGGTAAAGTAACTTCACTAATCCAAGGAAAAGAGATTGAAGATTGAGGCAGAGATGAGGGGTAGGACATTTCTTGTCAGAATAAACAACATACACAAAGTATGAATAATAGCTCTCCAGCACTTTGCAAAGGGTGCTAATACAAAATAAGTCCTCATTATTCACTACCATATATGGTGTGTGTGTGTGTGTGTATCTTTCTTTGGGGGGGTGCTAGCGATTGAACACAGGGGTGCTTAACCACTGAATCATATCCACACCCCATTTTATTCATTTATTTTTAATTTTGACATAGGGTCTTGCTAAGTCACTTAAAGCATCATTAAGTTTCTGAGGCTGGCTTTGAACTTGCAATCCTCCTGTCTCAGCCTTCAGGGCCACCAGGATTAAAGGGGTGCACCACCACATCCAGTCATTATTTATGTTAATGGACTATTCTCTTCTTTATAATGAACTACAACAGTGATAGAAGAAAAAGAAAGAATAATTTGAGGCTTTTTAAAAATATATATATTTGAGATAATTAGAGACTACCTACCAAGCTTGGCAAAACTTGGTGATAGTCTGGATGGGGAGATGTGAGAAGAGTTCAGGACTAGCCCAAGATCTCTTAAATCTAAATGGTTGGTTAGCTGTGCCTTTATAATGGAACATAAAATGGGGAAATAAGATTTCAAATGTAATGATGATTAAGTCCATTTTGGGAATGAGGAGTTTGGGGATATTGTTAAATGTTTATGTCCAGCAGGCAGATAAATATATATGTGTGTTGCCCTCACAAGCTTTGACCCTGATTAAGAAATCTGTGAGTCATTAGCATAATTAATTATAACTGATTAAGAACATAAACACAAAGTCACTGGAAGTATGATACAGTGAGAGGAACAGTAGGCTGAGGATTGCTGAAGAACTGAGGAAAACAAACATCATAAGAACATAAATATAAAGAATTTGTAGTATCATAGGTCAAGAAGAGATCTCTGAGGTGCAGATAATCTACCCCTTTAAAGCAGCATGGAGTTTTAGACAGGTAAGCAGTATATAAGGGCACTGGATTTAGCAGTCAAGTCAACCCTGATGTTGGCAGTGGGGGTAGAAGCCAGACTACTATTCTTTAAAGAATGATTGAGAAAGTGGATGAGCAAATGAAAAGCCTACATTACTTCATATTATACACGTTCCAAGATAACAAAAACAAAATGGAATGATAAGGGCCAGATGCAGCAGTTTTTTTGCTCTAGGCATGGAACGACGTTGGTGGAGTGGCATCTACTGTGAAGTCAGCAGAGATTTGTTGGGCTTGAAAATAGAAATGGTTATAATTCCCCAAAGAATTTTCTAAGACCAGCTCTGTGAAACAAAGTATGCTACTGGATATCCGATTAAATGGAAAAAAGATTCCCTATAGGCAACCTTAGGGGCATGTAACATTTGCTCTCAATCATAAGAATTGATAGTGAAAATGCACTCTACATGGAGCACGACATGTCACAACATACCATTCGGGTATCTGAAAAACATCAGATACATAAATCAGTGTCCAAAAGGAATTCAATAAAACAGGCAGAATATGGACAAGAAATTTGTTGGTAGCTCTATGGCTCCAGCACTGATTTGTCCATGAACAGCTCAATAGATTCATAATTCATTAAAAGATAACACTTAAAGTCAATTAGAGGCAGGATTTCAAGAGCTTAGATGAGATCATTTGATAATGAATGTATCTATTTTGTTTGTCAATAAAATAGTCCATTGTTCTTTAATAAGACTTTAGATTTAGTATTTCTTTACATTTAGTTTTTTTCAAAAACATTTATTTGTAATAATATGTAATCTGTATTTTCAAATATGCAGTATTATGTACAGAAAATAAATGTAAAATTTTGTATGGCAGTTTTGCCCAGTAGTTGGGATTATACATTTCAGAATGAACCATTGACTTCTTTGTCCAATCAAAAATTCATTATTCATTACTCAATATGTGCCTTAATGCTATGTGCCAAAGGAGATGATGTCCTGTGAGATATAAAGATGAAAGCGATATGCTCCATGTTGTCTTGTTTATGGTATTTTGGGAAAACAATGCCCAAGAAATGACTACATTTGAAAAGCTAAAAGTTCTGCTAGGCATGGTAGTGCACCCCTGTAATCCCAGCAGCTCAGGAGGCTGAGGCAGAAGGATCAGGAGTTCAAAGCCAACCTCAGCAAAATTGAGGCACTAAGCAACTCAGTGAGACCCTGTCTCTAAATTTAAAAAAAAAAAAAGTACAAAAAATGGGGTTGGGGATGGACTTACTTGTTTAGTGACCCTGAGTTCAATCCCCAGTACCCGGCACCCCCATGCTGCCCACAAAAAATCAGTGATCTATTTGTTACATTGTTCCCTCAGCATTAGTACAGATCATTTTCAGCCATAGGTTTCTTTGGGTGGGGTTGCCTATAGTCATACCCAGGACAGCCTCTGATTGGCTTGAGTGTAACCTATACTCCTAAGATTGGTTCAGGAATGAATCCATGATGAAGTACACTGTAAGACTACCAAGAGGGATACAAGTCTTCTCCTATCCTGGAGCTTTATAGCAAGGTTCCTCTATATCTCTATCTCTGTCTCTATCTATCTATCTACCTGCACAAGGATGAGAAACAATGATATCTTAGGAACTGTCTTCAGCTATCTTTCATCAATGAGAAAAGAGCCTTCCTGAAAAAGAACTAGCCCCGAGGAGGCTAAGCTGAAAAATGGAAAGAACTAAGCCTTGGTCATAACATGGAGTCTGTAATCAAGTTATGCCTCATGGTTATATATGCAAACAAATTCCTTTTCTTATAATGAGAGTTGAGTTGTACAAGATATATATGTATATACAATATATGTATACTAACCTACAGCTCTAACATACCTATTTAAAAATTAATATAAATGAAATATAGGGAAATGCATTTCCCTGAAACCTGCTCCCCAACACAGCAAGCATGTTCAATATCAACATAAACATCCCAAATGAAGGGAAGGGTTATAAAACATATCCAGTATCATATTACATGCAGGTCTGTAGCACAAAACAAGTCTTTCTAGACCAAATCTAGATGTAAATCCTTCAAAAATTAAATGAGAACTCAATCTACCATACTAAAGTGGGGTTTAGTCCTCCACTTTTGTTTTTTCTAGTGGGAGTATAAAATATTTGAGAAGAAACAAACACACATATAATAATCTAAGGGTCAAGTCCTGAGGAAGATTTATAAAACAAGAAGCACCATGAAAGTTACTTGATATTCAATGAAAGACTATAAAGATCAAATAAAAACTGAAGGGATGGATAATGTATTCAATATCTAATTGATATTCTAATTAAATTACCAATTATTTAGGGATCATTAGTAGTGAGATACTTTCTCATCTCTTTTAATAACATAGATTTCCAATGTTGATCATATTTTAAAGATATATCTATAAGAATCAACACAGTGGTAACATGTAAATAGCCTTTTCAGCCCAAATGTTCAGAGGCCTTGACTAAGCAGGATGATTTTTAACCTGGGAATGGAGATTAGAAAAAAAGTTCTGCCTGATTCAGTGATCTGCCTTACCAAGTAATCTGAAAACCAGTTTTACATCTTTTAAAATTACTGTTTTTTAATTTTAAAATAATTACGTTCATAAAAAGTTGTAAATACCGTACAGAGATGTTCTATATACCCTTCACCAAATTTCCCTCAAGGTTTACATCTAACTTTTTTTTTACAAAATGAAAACCAGGAATTTGACATTGGAACAATGTGTGCATAGTTCTATGACACTGATCACAGGTAAATTTGTGTAATCATGGACCAGATACAGAACTATGACATTGCCACAATGTCATAGTTCAACCCCTTTACAGTCACTTCCACACTCCCATCTCCACCAAAACAAATTTCATGTAACAACTACTCTTTCTAGATGACTCCATTTATTTTTCTATTTAAATCTGGTCTTGTCTATTTCATATCTGTAAAATGCTTTTCTCAGTTTGAATTTGACATCCTGGCCTATTCATGGGCCTGATGCTCAATTTTGAAAACACCTCAATAAATCTGAACCTTCAAACTTATTTCCTTTAAAATTTGGTGGTGATGGAAGTCTGACTTATGGTGAATTCTCTTTTCTAATAAAAAGTACTCATTTTTGGTGATTTCAATTTTGGCCCCATGCTTCCATAGCTTTCTCTAGAATCTCCCTAGAGGTTGGGAATGGGATGGTGCCTTCCAGGTTTTAAACTCTTTTCTCACAACAGTAAAATCCAGATTCTAATTTATTATTCCAACCAAAGGAAACATTTTCAAGATAGGATTACAACATATTAATTCACCGAGATTTACAAAGTACCTATAATGTTGTTTCAATTAGGTCTTAAGACTGAGCCTAGGATTGTGGCTCAGTGGTAGAGCACTTGCTTCGCATGCATGAGGCACTTGAGTTTGATCCTCAGCGCCACATAAAAATAAATAAAATAAAGATATTGTGTCCATCTACAACTAAATTTAAAAAAAAGATAATTAAAATGATTACAGCGTTACACGTTAAATGCAGATACCATAAAAGGGCTTGGATGCTCTATGGTGGCTAAGTCATCCTTCTTGTGGGCAACTAAAGACTCTTAACTCTTGTCCTCAAAGATTCATTCCAGCTCTTAGATCTTCACATTGAAGAGAACACACACACACACACACACACACACACACACACACACAAAATTGCTACTCTTCAATCTGGCCTTCTCTTGAAACCTAGGCTAGAGGTTGGGAATGGGATGGTGCTAATTTAATTCTAACACCTGAAATTACCTCCCGAGTTTGTGCTAATTTTCTCAAAATCAATTTTTTGGGGCGTATCAGGATAACTTTCAGCTCAAGAGACGAAATGTAATTTTAGTTTGGACTTTGTAAATACTTCACAACACAAAAACAGCACCTTTTCTTATTCAGCACGCAGATTTTACTTTTGGTTTTCATTGTAGGGTGGGGCCAAAGAACCAAGATTCTGCTTAAACTTTATTCCCACCCACAGTGCCCGTAAACACGACCTTGTCCAGATAAGCCCAAGGTGGCAACAGACCTCAGTTTCTGGGATTTCAATAGTTGAGCGGCTGTGCTCAATGTAGTCTAATCTGACATGAGAAAGCTGCCCACCCTCCTCTCAGGAAGAAACATAATTTTAATGTAGATGCAGAGGCGGGGCCGCACTCCTCGGCGCCTCTGCACTTCCTTGGCGCCACATTAGCAGCCTCCGGAGTCCACCCAGGTACCGCGGGGGCAGCCTGGCAAGGCTCCAGGCCCGCGCCCCCGCCCTTCTTTCCGGGGTGGCTGCGCGCGGCCGGCGCCCTGCACCAGGCTTGCGCTCGCCTCCCAGCCGGGCGCGGGCAGGGCGCTCCGCCTCCCAAAGGCCAGCGGCGGCCATGGCGGCCAAGGCGGCCAGTCAGGTCCGGGCGTGGGCGGGCGCCGCGCTCCGCAGGCCAGCCCACACCGCCCGGCCACCAGTCCCTCTCTGGGTTGGCACAGGGTTCCGACAGCGTCTGGGCCTCACGCTGGCCTCGGCAGAGGGAGACCACGGCGGGTCCACGCCCGGCTCGCAAGGTGGGCCCGATGGAGCAGCAAAGCTGTCGGCGAGCGAAGAGTTAACCGCAGCGGAACAGCAGATCGCGGAGCTGCACGCCGCCGCCTGCGCGGTGAGACCCCGCCCGGTCCCGCCCAGTCGTCGCGCCTGCGCGCGCGGCCTCTCCCGCCCCGAGGTCGCCCCACCCTGGAGAGCCGCTGCGAACGCCGGCTGCTGGGTGTCCGGCCTCGGTCCCCAACCTGCACTATTTCGTTGGAAATCCGGCGTTCTGGACAAAGCGTTTACTGCATATTTTGAGGGAGAGCTTGACTCATTTTCTGGTTAACATCCTAGTTAAACTCGGGGCGCAGAGTGGGACCCACCACCGAGTGTGGGTCTGTGCGCCCGCGTCCGTGTGCGTGTGGCGAGGGGGGGGGCGGGTGTTAAGGCATTGATGGAAATGAAATAATTGAAATCATAGGAAAAATTTGCTGTGTTATAGAAATATGATGTATCTGTATTCTCCCTTGAACAGTTTTCTGTTTCCAGTGATTTTAATAATGAGAAATAAGACAAATTTTGCTACCTTCCTCTGTTCTTTTTCCTCTCATCGGGTGATTATATTCTTCCTAAACACTCTTGAACTACATTTGCTTCTATTTTGTGGTTTTAATGATTGCTTCTTACTACCAATATCCCCGAACTGAGTGGCTCTCCCTGCCCTCCACCACCAGCCATGCTGGGGATAGAACCTTGGGCCTTGCACGTGCAAGGCGCTCTCTCACTGAGCATACCAGCAGCTTTCCCTTGTAACTTTTCAGACTGCATAAGTTAGAAGATAGCACATTTACCTTTGTATTTCCTTCAAAAAAGAAAGGATGGGATAAAAAGAGAAACATTTCTATAACAGTGATAGAAAAGTGATATGAAATTAACTGCAGGCTCATGTGTGTGTATGCATCCATGTCCAATACTTAATAGGACTAGTGTTATAAGGTATGGCCAGAGCTAGAGGGGTAAAAAAGAAAATCTTGGAGCTTGACTAAAGTTGATTTTTTAAAATGACAATTTGTAGGCCTTGAGAATCCACTGACCCATTCAAGTATTGAAACTGAATAAAGATTCATGCCTGAAATGACTGACAGCTTTTGATTATTCTTGTTTATACTTTTTAAAACAGCATGTGTGATTTGTTCCCACACTTCACACATAAATATGGTGATATAGCCATAAGTTTCATTCTCTTTAGAGCAAACACCAGCAGCATATAAAGACAGGTTCAGTCAGCATGAGGAAAGAAAAGAGCTTTTTCTCGCTCAGGGACTCCACACTTGTTTCATCAGTGTCAGTATCAGGTAAAATGACAATCCAGGAAACCGTTAGTAAACCCAGTGACAATTTTGTTTTTCAACAAATCAGAGCTAGCTCACAATGGTCCTTCTGTGCCTCAGGCAGGATGCTCTCTTACCTTTCTCTCAGTGCTGATGTGCATCACTGATCACCTTGGTCTCCAATCAGACTGTCAACCCTCTTGCTGAATCTTTGTTGCCACCATGATGTAAGCCTCCTTTATGAAGGACAAATTAAGTGTGTATGGACAACTAAGGAGCTCAGAGGTGCTCAATCAATGTGGAAAGGAAGGCAGCCAGCGCATGTGCAAAAGCAACCCTTTATGTTTCCAAGTTGCCAGATAATTGCCCTCAGAATACACCCAGAAGCTATGAAAAGTAAAAAGAAGACTGCTACAAAGTTCTCAGTATTTTTTTCTTTTTTCCAAGTTTCCAAATAGGGCTTTGTAGATAAGGAATTGAGGTCCTGACAATTGGTCATTCAATAGTTGTGTTTAGTGTTCCTGGCTTCATGTAATCTGCTTCTGGTCCCAGAGGATGTGGAAGGCCCCTGAAACCAGCCTTGTGCCTTGCTGGATTTCTGTGGCCCTGGTCTAGCTTTACTAGAATGTCTTAGAATGAACTTGTCCTTTTGCTACACACTTTATTCACAAAATTTAGTTGGTTAAAACCTCAACCAGAATAAAATATCCAGCCATTAAATAAGATAGTGAACAACTAAAGAAGTAGTTTGTGACTCCCTACAAAAATGTATGTCTGAAGATAGGCTGGTTTCATGTGTATTTTAATGAAAAGTTTCTATACAGGAGTGATTCAGTGACTTACTACATGGTAAGAGGTTTATATAAAAACCTCATGGGGAATTTACCCTACAAAATCTCAAAGCTAAGTAGTGTCACCTATATGACCCAATCCATGAAGTTGTAATTTACTTTTACCTTCACAGAAAGTAATTGAGATGCTTTTATTCATTTGTTTTACTATGTTTGAATGTAGGTAGAGAATGTTTCCTTGACATGTGAAGTAGTCTACTAAAAGTTGACTTTGATCAAACTGGTGAAAGCAGTGAGTGTTAATATGTTAAAACAATACTTTTTCACTTAAAAATAGAATAACACTCCAGGAAAAAAAAAAAAGGAAAATAGTGTAAAACGTATGATAGGGTAACACATCATGAAAGTAAAGAAAAGCATTCAATAATAGGAAAGGCAATACTTTTCTATAAGGAATGCTGGTTTTGATTAGCACCTTTTCTGTAAGTTTAAATCATGATTCACATATTTTAAGTTCTAAAATTGCAATTGCAACTTCTGAGTGAAAGTTCATTTTCAGCCTCTTAAGCTCTTAAAATCATTTAAATCACCTGTTATTAAGTGTGTTACCTAGAAACTGAATGAAAAATATCAGAGCAGTGGCTACATTGTTATTGAGTATAGAGGAGGTCTTGTTTTCCCATCAACTTCTCATTTTTCTCAAATTGTATATTTTCTCCTTTAGTCATATAAAGTTAGATTGTATATAATGTCAGAATGCATTCAGTCTTTAATTGCAAATGCCGCTAACATTGCTGAGAAGTTTAATATTGTTTTTGAAATTGTTTTTGCAGTATTTTAGAAGTTATGTTGAGATATGATGAACATAGAGATTAATGAATTATTTTGTTTTATTACTCTTCAGACTGGCCAGCTTAACTATGTGGACCCAGCTACTGGCTACACGGTGCTCACACGGATAGCCCACTTGCAGAGAGGTTCCTGCTGTGGCTCCGCCTGTAGACACGTGAGTAACAATTCTCGCCTTACAGCAGCAGTTTTTGGTGCTTCGTAAATACCTATTATTTGAACAACAAGTCAAATAAAAAAGCTAAATAAACCTGGAGTGCACTTTTCACAAGCTACTTTAGCCAAGGACAATGAAGTCCTTAGTACCAACATAGGACCTTTAAAGTTAATGGAATTTTGTAACCTTTCACTGCAAGTATCAGTTCCCTCAAATGCTATGACTTGATATTCATGGGAGCTCTTTATTACAAGGAAACTTTTCATGAGGTTTCAAATAAGTTATGTTTACTGGGCAGGTACAAAGAGACAAGAAGAGAAATCAAGAATGTTGCAAACTAGATCCCAGAAAGCTTTTCTTTTATTATTAGCTGAATAAATAGAAATTTGCCCAGCATTGAGAGGTGGGTTTACTTAAAATAGTAAAGATTTCTTTCTTCCTTGCCCTCCCTTCCCTTCCTTTCGTATCCTTCTCTTCCCCTGCATCCTTCCCTTTTGTCCTTCCTGCTTCCTTTTGTCTTTGTTCCCACCCCCCAGTCTGTGCTTCAAATAGTCTGTGAAGTTAGATTACCCTGAATTTAGTGCTTTTCATTTCCTAATATATTTATGTCAATAGATATATTTCTATTTATACTGATTAAGATGAACTAACTACTACTGCCCTATTTTGATTAAAGAAAACCAGGATTTTTTTTTGAACTATCAAAAGGCACCTCATTAAGGTAAATTGTTATAGAGTTAAGATTATAAACTTAACATCTGTATACAGAACACTTTGTATGTTTTGTTGCAAGAAGGTGTTATTTCCTTTAACTAACCTACTTGAAAATTATAGACATTAAATGCAGGTATTAATCATAGCCAATATTAAAAATTTCACCCTTCACTTTTATGTATGCTCCTACCTACGCCATTAGCTGTTTCTAATCAAATGCATAAGAGTTTCGAGTAAATTGAGGACTTCAGTATTTTCCAAGAGTGGATTTTTGACAGTAAAATTCTTAAAGTTGGAAGGATGCATTTAGGAAATGGTTCTTGGACCTAATTAGGACCATTTGCCTGAGGTTGCCATTATTTTCCTCTTAGTCTGCAAAATGTGATAGACCAAATGATCTATATAATGTTATTAGCAGTCTTTTTTTCACCACAAGAAGTGTGTTTTTTCAAGATGATTATTAGATAACTCAATAATGCTATGTATTATTTCTTTTTCAGTGTCCATATGGTCAAGTCAATGTTAAAGATCCATCTAAAAAGAAGAAATTCAATTCGTATTTTTATGTTTGACAACAGTTGTATCTCCATTGTCTAATTGAACTTGTAATTTTTAAGAAATGAAGCCTTAATCCAGGATTGCTCTCTGTGCTGTTAAGTATTTGAGCTCTAATCTAATCTTCAATACATATATTAAAAGAACATCAATAAAAGAAAAAGCTAACAAATGTTGTGTGTTTCTGAAGTGGCACATTGATAACTATTTTCCTTTCTTTTTGCTTCATTATCAGACACATATGTTGAAGAAAGAAAATAATGACTGTTCTATTAAATAAAAGTAGCAGTTGGGTCACATGAGTAGCTCTTGATTTTTCTTAGCCTTGGGTCTCCTACTGTTTTCTCATCAGTGTTACTATCCAAGGGGGGTTGCTGGCAAATAGAACAGTGCATCCTTCATTTTATTTATATCTGGAGCTATAAGGAGATTGATATAATGTTATGTTGTGTAGCATATGAGTGCCCAAGAAGTGCCATCCTGCATTAAGAAATGCTCTCATCTTCCATCTGTTCCTTCAATGAAAACTTTAAATCATTGTGACTTGGGGGTCAGGCCGCTGAAGATGCCACACTTAGACCATTCTTTCTTCCCTCCCCCATCCTTTCCTCCTCCATCTCTTTTGATACTTCTCAGGCAAATTTATCTTAGAATGTATTATTAGCTGCATTCATTCTGTTCACCGTGGTGATGCCCCTGTGAAGTGTCAGTCTCCAAGCTGAGTAGGTGCTCCCAGGGACTGTTCTTTTCACACCATCTCAGCTTCTCCATGAGGATAGCAGCCCCCAAGAGACCCTTTTCTGCCTAGTGGAATTCATTCAGTAAAATGAGGCTGCTGCCTACTAGGAAGGCTGGCTTTGCTCATAACTGACCTTCATTGAGCCTTACACTGAATCTGAAAGGTTCTTGAACACCTCAGGGGTCTACCTCAGGCTGGCCTGTGGCCCCAAGGGCTTTCAGTTTTGAAGCAGAGGGCCCTGGTACCTTCTATACTCAATTCAAAATAAAAGCCTTTTCCTACTGTACAACATGTGAAAAGAAGCCTAGTGATTTCAGTGTTTCTCTTAATTATGGCTCTCTGTTTTTTTATGTCTAATATTAAATTGCCTCCATATATTGTGGCATTTTTCATGCCCTAGTTCTGCTGATGCCTTAACCATGGCACCCCAAACAATATTTTCCATGGGCCACGTGAGAGGTCAGTAACTTCCTTGGATACAGAAGTTTGGTGATTTTGGCCTGTTTTGTCCTCTCCTCAAATTATGTTGTGGAAGGGAGTAGAAGGTGATCAGCATTGTGATTGTGAAGATAGTTACTCTTTCCAGAAAGGCAGAAGGATTTCTGGGAGCCAATTTCCTTTCCATTCTTAGGTTAGAAATCAACCAGATATTTCCCCCCTTTTCTGCCAGATTTGGAGAATTAACAAGGCTTTTTTTCTGGTTGTTGGATGGATGGTGCTTTCTTCAGTAGCCCCAAAGGGAAGAACAGAAGGAAACTGAGTTTTTAAAGGCCATCTTTCTAGAGAACTAGGAAAGGAGGAAAGGAAGTAGTTCTTTTGAAAAGAGCCCTATACATAGGGCAGTGTTTTGAGAAAGCCTCTTGGTAGGTGGAAGTAACTCCTAGGATGCCCCCTTCCCACAAACAGTTCTTTCTTCCTCCCAGAGCACTCCTTGAAAAAAGGAAGTGGCCCAAGAAAAAATCAGAAATCACCAAGGACCCTTATGTGGGACCTTGGCAATTCTTCCTGGCAGAATTTCAAACTTGCTGGCAAGACAGCAAAGTTGCTGATGGGTCAGGGAGTGGGGTCAGGAAGGGATAGTCTTTCTCTTTCCTGCATTTTGTCCAAGGGTCTGAAGTTTGCAGTGGTTCTGGAGAGATGCATGTGAACCACACATCAGGGGTGGTAGCAGGGCGGGTGCCCCCACATTAAACACAATATGGCCACATAAATAGGCCTCACTGCAAGAGCTGTAAGCTATATTGTATTCACACATTGTAAAGTAAAAATTCAGGTTTCTTATTAGGTGTGTATACACAAACACATGTGGATGCCAAGAAATAGAGACTTCCCCATTTAAATAAACTCTGGTGCTGGTCACTTCCAAGGTTTCTGGAGACTCCTCCCCCTTGCGCCCAGGGTATAATAAATCAAGGGGATTGATTTCCACATTGTTTCTAACACCAAAGAATGGAGAAGCAGGGGTTTCTTGGGTAGGGGTGGGAACAGATTTCTGATGCTGTACTTCTTCCCTTAACTGGAAAAGGGCCCTGTCCTGGGCAGTTCTTCTGGCAAGTGAATGGTGATGTGCACTCTTCACACTTTGGAAGCTGCACTGTCCCCACAGATTATTCAAAGGGAAGAAGAGGGGGCTTTTATGCTAATAAAATTCAGGGTGTGGTGGAACAGATCAGGCCCTGAAAACCCAATATGCTCTCTGGGCCCGGTTCAGGTCTTTGTTTCAGTGAAATGCTGCTTCTCCAAAGGATTTCTTAAAGTCTGTTCCACATACACAGTTCCACCATGAGAACCTAGTGGAGCTTAGATTTGATTCTCCACATAAGGTTAGAGAAGGAGGCTCTCTATATTCAAAATGAATGACTTTTGGTATGCTGATTTCCTTTGAGCACTTTGAGACCACACAGTTGGTGGCCAGAGGAGAAAGAACCTCTATCTCCTTTCTTGTCTGTAACTGCTACTTCATCTTCTCTACATTCCAGCAAGGGCTTGAGTTTGTGGACTGACATCTATCACTGTAGAGAATTTAAAACAGAGTGCTATTTTTCACTACCTTGCAACAATTAAGAGGTACTCCTGGATGCCAAAACTATTCTCTCCCTTGGGGGGGGGGGCAGATACTTAAGTGTGTGTATATAGGTGAACTTTCTGATCACATCTGTAGAACCTGATTTAAAAAAAAAAAAAAAGGTTGTGGAAGAACCTACAACTATCTTTAGGCAGAGACTGTGTTGGCCCTACAATATCCAGTACACCCTGGACTTCTGGATGCCTTGATATGTGCCCCTGTGGGTGCTGTGTTGACCCTTCTCTCCCAAACAGTTTTGAGGTTGGGCTGATGACAGGAGACAGACTTAGGGCTCTCCTTCTTGGAATTATGTTGTAAAAGAGAATGTTAAGTCAGGAATTATGGTTTCTAGAGGCATTTGGAGCATCTGTGACTACCACATCCTCCCACCGGATTTGTATTCTGAAGTGTAAGCCTTGGTGTGCACTTAAGTGTGTGTGTGTGTGAATCCACATAATTGTAAAGTACCTAAACCAGTTTCTGACCCCCAAAGAGTTTTAAAAACAGTGCTTTGGGCATAAATGAGTTGAGAGGACTAGAGTGTTTTCCTTTTCTGGTGGGTGTCGCCATTCATCCATTCCATGACCTCCTTGACTAACTTAGAAGCTAAAACCCAGAGTCTTGGCCGCTCCTGGCTGCGAACTGACCTGACCGAGATAAGGGCATCCTGAAAGAAAGAGCTGAGGAGGCGAGGATGGAAGAAAAAAGTCGGGGGCGGGGAAGCCTAAAAGGTAACCTGGTGGGACTGATTGGCTAGCAAGACTAGTTAGTGAAGACAAGTGTTCGGGTAAAAAAGTGGCTCTGTCCCCGGTGCTCTGAGCCAGACATTTCAGGATTTGGAATGGAAAGGGGGCTCAGATTCGCGCTTCATGCTCTGTCCCTTTCTAAACTGTTTGGCAAAGCTTACGGGGCTGGCTGGCTTCCATCCCTACACCGCCCCACGTGTCGCCCCCAATCCCACGCAGTTTTTTGCTAGCTTCTAGGAGGCACACCCGCTCTCCCGGCCCTTCGCGCCCATGGCCCACGCACAGCCAAAGAGCTGTGATGGCACCCAGGGAGGGGGGAAGGCGGGTAGGGAAGGCGGGTAGGAAGGGCGGCACCATCATCCCGACCAGCATCCTAGAGCTGCCAATCTCACTGCTCACACCCCCTTCCCCACTGGCGCTGGAGCCTAGTAATATCCCGCGCCTCCCCATCTCCGGCTGTGAGGGGCGCACCTGGTGGGGGAGTGGGTAAAGAATTGACCGGAGGCCTAGCTTCGCGACTCTCCCTCCACTTTCCAGCGGCCTGACTGCGCCCGGGGCGACGCAGCCCCTCGGGAACCTGAGACCAGGTAACATGGCCCCCCGCCCCGTCCGGTGTCTGGCTGCGTCCCTGCAAATATTCGTCTGCTAGGGTTTAAGTGCCTTTTTTATTTTCTCCCGGAAGATTAATCGCTACCCCGCCCCCTATTAGGGGCTAGAGCTGGAGAGAGGCCCGGGGCCCCTGGGTTGGCCGGGTCACTAACACCGCCCTCGAGCTCAAAATACTCTTCAACGTGTTCGGTTAACGATGTCCAGCTTAAGAGCGTGGAGAGTCAAGGAAAGATTGGGAGGGGAAGGCGGGGATGCGGTGGGTGAATGATCAATGGTTTAGCCCTGTTTCCCGCAGGAGTTACCGCCCATTCACCGTCTATGCAGGCACCAGCTGGCGGCAGCATCTTTTGGGTACCAGCTCCAGGAAAGCAAAGGCTGGCTGGAGGGCCGGAAGTCCAGGGCCCGCAGCGGTACTTCAGCCCCCCACTCCAGCCCCGGCTGCGCCCAGGTCTCAAGATGCTCTCGGCTTTATGAGGTTCAGTTACCGCCGAGTCCTCCATTAACACCTCCTCTGATTATTGAGAGGCTGGAAGGGCGGAACAGAGCCTCGGAAGCGTGCGTCCCAGCGCTAGCCCGCCTCTGTCTGTGCCCTCTGCTCATTCCTTCCTCCTCCGCTTTCCGATTTGAAAGCATAAACAGAAAATAAAAGACAGGTGGAGGGAGCTGAGGGTCAGAGGTGAGGGATTCCGGGTCAGTTCTTTGGAGAGAGAGGGACAGAGAGACGGAGAGATAATAATTTTCATCCAACAGTTGATTTATTCATCTGAATTAACAGGGGGACCCTCTGCGAGAGACGTGGGAACTGGCCGGTACCTCTGGCCGCCACCTTCCGCGCTCGCTCTCTACGACCGAATTCTTGGCGGGAATATCTGACATCTGGATATTAAGGTAAGATCTGGATGGGGCGGGGGGGGGGGGGGGTTGCCCGGGCAGAGCACTTTTCAGTCCTTTGAGTGCGCCGGGCCCGCCGGGAGCTCCAGGGTGGTCTCGGGAGTCTATCCCAGAAAAGTCCGGCTTTGCTCAAAGTCGACGCGTACTCGAGGTCTCCGGCGGGACCAGCGATTGCGACGCGCCCACCAGATGGGAGGAGGTGCTTGGGGGACCCTGGCGGTGCTGCCCGGCTGACGTGTGGCTTTTTTTTTCCCCCTTTCCCTTGCCAGTGCAACCACCATTTAACTGCGTGATCAACTCCTCTTGCTCTAAGAATGCTGAACGGCACCACTCTAGAGGCAGGTGAGTTTTCATATGCCAGATTCCTTCTCATCTTCCTTGCCCTTTTCTTGGGCTGGCATGTATATCGTGTGTGCGTGTGTGTGCACGCGCGTGAGCGTGCCTTGTTGAATGGAACGAAGAAGAATGTGTGCTTGCTTAAAAAAAAATTAAACTGGGGTTTTGGAGGCTCGAAAATACACACCCTTGTTCACTGTCCTGATAGGGCAGGATCCTGAACCGGCGTTTTCTTCCTTTTGCTTTTCTCATGAATGTCTTTGATTTTCCTCAGGATCCGGTGTTCTGGGCGCCGGGCAGAGGTCACGGTGCCACTGAGTCCCGAGTAGTCACTGATGTGAGGGAATCGCTCCCGACACTCCGCTGAGCTGCTGGGGGCGTCTCCTTGATCAAACTGATGGGAGGTGGGCTGCAAAGACTCCCATTCCCTCCTTGTAGGGTGGAAAACTGGCTTCACCCACCTTTTTTTTGGTTGTTGTTGTTGTTTTCAATCCTATTCCAACGCAGCGGTTTCTGCGCGTCATCTCCAGGGAGGCAGTGTAGGATTTACCCCTTTATTTCCGGGGAATGGGGAAGGTGATAGCCGGTGGCTCCACAAATCTCAGGTAAAAGGGCTTCCGATTCTAGAAGCGCAATATTTTTAGCTTTGGCAGTAGCCCTGTTGGAAAAAGCCTCAGGGGCCAAGGAGGACATAGATTTGAAGGGAGCAAGCAGCTGGTGGGTGGCTTTGAGGACGTGAATGGGCACAGAGTGTAGACCTGAGGGTCCTGACCCAGGAGTCCAGCCGAGCTAGCAGCACGCAAAGGTGCGCCGCTGGGCTGTGACCACGGGCTCCCCTCTCTAGGTAGCGGAACTCTCCCAGCGCCAGCTCTGCTTGATTCACTCCCATTCTCTTGACCAAGGCTACTCTAGCAGGACTGAATCAGTGGGGCACCTGGGAGGCAGCACCAGTCGGGATCTGCCAACCTTGGTCTGAGGAAGGTTTGCACGTAGAGGAATCTCTGTCTCCACTCTGGAGAGAGAGGCCCGGGCACCTCCAGGCCATCTGCTCACCTCCAACACAGAGCAGTCGGGGCTTCTGAGGCCGCGTGGCACTACATTCAGCATAGTTTCTGCCCTCAATAAGACGCTGACTTCTCGAGGCCCTTGAGGTACTCCCGACAATGCTAAAGGCGGGACAGGATTTCAAGAGTTTCACCTTTCAGAGCAGAAGGGCTCTTAATAGAATCTGGGGGAAAGGTGGCACTTCCCTTTTTGTTCAAACTTAGGAACACAGGATCATTGTCTCCAAATTCAGGTCTAAAGAGACCTGAGTCAACTATGCTCTCAGATGCATGTTTACTGAGTTATTTTCCTTCCTCAACCCTAAAACCTCATCTTCTCCCAGGACAAAGCCATACATCCTTTTTTACTTCTCTTCTCCCCTCTGGGGAGTTCGACTCTATCGGGACTCTTTTCCCAGGTGGGATTGCCAGAGCCCAGGACAAGTGTGCCCTAGTTTTGTTGACCTTAATGGAAATTCTAGAATCTAGAATTAATTCACAATCTGCTGTCTCACTTGAGCCCAGCCTCTCATTTTCCTGAATGTGGAAACATTAATCAGATGGGAGCAGAAAGGAAAAAGAACCTAGTGGATTGCGAATGTCCAATAGTGAGAGGACAGTGCCAGGCTAGGGATCTACCCCATTCCTTGTAATAGTGCTTAGAACTCAGAGAGGAGACTCGAAATCCTATTGGGGATACGGGCCAGACAGAACCTGAGTGCACCTGTCCCATTGTTGGAGGTGGGGTTTTAGCCCAGGAAATGATAAAATCTAGCACTCTAACTTTTATAGAACACTTGCCGGCCATTCAGTTCCTGAGCTGTGAAAAGGGGGAATGCTTCCTCCCCAACTGCTGCCAGTCTCAGCCTCCTGATTGAGGCGTAAAAGGGTGCAAAGCTACAAAGATGCTCTCCTTATTTAAGTGCTCAGTGTCCTTTGAGGGTGGAGAGGGAAAGGGAAGGGCTCTCAAACAATCTCAGGGTTCCTAGACAAAAATGTTAGCATACTCCAGGTGACACACCTAGTTCAATTAGTAGGCCAACCTCCAACTCCCTTGGGCTTCTTCTCCAGCAACTGCCAGTGGTTCCACAGAACTAACAAGGACCTCCCAAACTCCAACAGATCCCTGCCTCACCCCCAGCTTTCCACAGACTTCCTGCATTCACTGAACAGGAAGAATCCTGGCAGTTCCCTTCTTTATGGGAAGTAGCAAATCCCACTGGGCGCTGGAACATACAACCTGAGTTTTACAAGAAAGAGCCATCATACCTAGGATTCAACTGTGAAGCTGCTTGCTGGAGGTGCTCTGCCCTGCCTGAAACTAATACATGTTTTAAATATATATGTTGAATAGATGAATGAGTGGATGATTGGAGGGCTTGCAGGACTTCTATGTTTGGCCTCCCTGGAAATTTCACAAAGTTCTGACTTTTTTTTTTTTTTTCCAGGAGTTGTTAAGCTTTTCCCTCATGAAGTCTTCAAAGTTTGTCTCTTACAAGATTGCCTTGGTGTTTCTTTTTTAATGTTCTTGCTGAGTAGGACCAAAATCCAACAATAACCAAACCTATTTCCAACTACTCTTATTTCGAATGGGGAGGGATTTAGTGCAGAAGCTAGACAGAGTGGGTTGAGGTTCTGCATTTACTTTGTTTGGAGATTCCATGGGTTAATTGAATGTTCTTCTTCTGATAGACCCCTCCTCTTTCTCCTCCTTCTCAGGTTCTCAGTCAGTTTAGCTGCTGACTTTTGTAAGGCAATCTGCCCCTTTGTGAGTGGACCTGCTGTCTCTGAAAGGGCTCCTGCGCCCAGCCCCTCCTTGGGGGCCCTTCCTGTGTGCACGTGGGTTTGAAAAGCTCATTGATTTCCATCCAAAGGGGCTAATTACATTACTTACAGTAAATAGCCGCCCTGCTGTCAGGTAGGGCTGCCAAAGTAAGGGGGTGTCTCCAGCTTAGTTCACTTGATTGGCTTCATTTTTTGTGTGAAATTGTGTTTTATGAGCTGTATTCTGGCACCCAGAGGACCTTAAAAGTGTCCAATCTGCAAATAACATTATTTTGGACCCTGAGAAAAAAAAACGAAGGGAAGCAACAGAGTCTTGGATTTCATGGAAGAGGTAACTCCAGCAGTCTCAGGTGGCGGTGCATTGGGACAGGAAGTCAGGCTGCTGCTGAGGGTGTTTTCCTCCTCTTCTCCGTTCCTTCCTTCCTTTCTTCTCCTTCCTTCCTCTCTTCCATCTTTCCTTCTTTCCTTTGTTTCCCTCCTTCTCTTCCTTTCCCTCTCATTCTCATGCTTGCTTTTTCTTTCTTCCTCTCTTCCCCTTTCCCTTTCTACTTCTCTCCCTCAATCTTTCTTGATTTGGCTACAGTCTATGTCGGGCTTCCCAGGGTGATGGAATGGAAGCGGTTGGCTCTTCTAAAATCTCCAAGATGTGCCCAAGACGTAAGCTCCGATGTTCCTGGGCAAGTTGGCGGGGAGTGGTGGGAAACCCAGGCTAGCTACAGGGACCCAAGGAGCGAAGAGCGGCCGGGCTCCCTTTTCTGGTTAAGGCGGGGTTGGTTCCTGTCGCCGCGCCCCGCTTCGGGCCCCTGAGGAGCCTCTAGCCTTTTGAATGAATCGACAATATATGAGTATTGTGGACACTTTTTAATGGGGCCGGGGAGGGGCCGCAGCCAACAGGAACAGAGAGCGACAGAACAATCCCACCTCTTGTGAGGAGCAGGTCTGCCATTCTGCTTGTCAGTTCTCACCTTCCCCTCCTCCACAGCAAGGAGTCCCTTTCACACCCTCCGGAGTGTGCGGTGCGCCCAGTTTTACAAGTGCCCTGTCTTGCGAGGGTAGTGGGAACAGCACGCACAGGGAACGGCGCGCAGTTCTACCGGAGCAGGCGCCCAGCTCGCCAGAGTCCTGCCCACGATGACAAGATTCAAATGGGACATTAGAATCTCAGCAGTTTTCCTTCAGACCTTGAGTAAGAGAGTAAATCATCCTGTATACCCGAGTGTACAAGTTTATGCCTTGTCCCATACACTCTAATTTATCCAAAAAATAATATATATATATATATATTTTTTTGCCTAAAGTAAACTCCAGAAAGATTCTCTAAGCGCCTTTTCACTTTGGAGGACGCTCCAGTGCCTGGTAGTGTCGGGTCTCCCAGGAAGGTGAGGCAAAGAGATGAACTATCAGACAACTGCTTCTAAAAGATGAGCTGAGGAAAGAGGGGTTGGGAAGAAAAGAAACATGCACTAAATTCTCCACCCCAGTGAGGGGCTCGAATTCCTGCCTAATCTTTATATATTGACAGTTTTGTAGACTGGGGATGAAAGTCCACAAGAAGGAAACCCAAAGTTTTGAGCTGGTTTTCTGTGTGCCCTGAGCTGGGGTACGATCTTGAACTGAGATCAAATAGGCCGACTCTCTGCCTCCTGCGTCAGGACGGGGACAATAACAGCTCCTTTCCCCCTTTTAAAACAAGGACTCCTTTCCTCTTTAAAACACGACTACTGAGAACTCTTGGAACGATATGTGGTTGTGTGTGTGTGTGTGTGTGTGTGTGTCCGCGCTCCAGCGAGTGTTATGGGGAGGTAAATGCCCCCCTCCTACTGCCCCATCCCCCCACCCCTTTGTAATGTTTGTCCCTGCTTGCCCATCACCAGGGGGTTGAGAGGAGTATGACAGGTCTTTGTTGTCTGAATAAAAATCCGTGGCAGCTCCAGGGAGAGAACTCCTCCTACTAAATTATCAAAAATGGGCTGGCTTTAGTCTCTTAACAAATTGGACACAGCTCCGGCAGGAGCAGTCCCCAACCCAACCTACAGGCACTGGGAACTTGCAAGCAGCCAGGGACCGCTGAAAATAGCACTTCGTCTTCTTTCTTTGTGTTCAAAACTATTTTCTTTCTTCACCAGATTTTTGTTTTCCTCCCCCCCGCTGCAGTTGTTTCCCATTAGTAACTCGATCTCTCTCGGAGCAGTAAGATTCGCCTTCGCCTTTCCCCTCCGCCCGTGTTTGTTTGTTTTCTGCACATCTCCTTCAGGGAGACGCCAGAGTCCCCCCACCCCGCCTATTTTTTCCCCCTCTTTCCCTCTGCAAGTAGGCCTATTTTCACTTTGTCTGACTCTTTCTTCTTTGCTCTCTGCCTCTTGCCCTCTGTCCCCGCGCGCCTCTGAGTTCCAACATCGCGCAGCCCTCTGCGGTCCCTTTTGCCCCAGCACTCGGATGAGCTGAGAACCCCGGGTGTGTGTTTATGGAAATAGTGGGGTGCCGAGCAGAAGACAATTCGTGTCCTTTCCGCCCCCCAGCCATGCTCTTCCACGGGATCTCCGGAGGCCACATCCAAGGCATTATGGAGGAGATGGAGCGCAGATCCAAGACCGAGGCCCGTCTGGCTAAAGGCACTCAGCTCAACGGCCGCGACGCGGTAAGAAACTGCCCCTCGCTGGCGGTAGCCGAGCGCCCCTGCGCGCTTGGTTAAAACGAACTTCCATTCCCTGGCCTGGCGAGATTGGGAATGGTGCGTCGTAGGGACGTCTTGTTGAAGATCTCTGGGTTTTCACCGGTCTACCTAGCTCTGCCAGGATAAGAAAAGTTCCCATTCTGATTTGAAGTGCCTTTACTACTAAACCCCAAGCTCATTTCCCTCTGTCGTAGCTGTTCCCGAGCAAGTAGGGCGGTCAGGAGTGGAAAGAGAGGGGCGTCCTCTTCTGCAATCTACCAACTCCTTTCTCTAGTCTCCCCGAATTCCCGGGCGCCTCCCCAGCGAGGATCCCGCAGCCCCGAGGGCAAACGGCGCAGGCAGTAGTCAGACCGCTTGCTGCCCAGGCGTCCCAGCCAAGAAGGGCCCGGGTGAGCTTAGTCTCTGGACCAGAAGACCGGGCCTTTGGAGTATACTCAGAAGCGACCGGTCCATTTCCAATTGTCAGTACTCTCAGGGTTTGGCACCCCAAACCCAGAGATTTTTGTCTTCGGCATCCCGGCTCAGTTCCTCTATCCACGCAGAACTGCGTTTGGTTCCCGGGCTGGGCGGGTGACGTGTGTAGGGGAAAATTTAAAAATGTGGAGGAGCGAGGCACCCAGTCCAAAAGCAAGAATTTTCTAACCCTTAAACGAAGTAATCAAATACCACTGTTATTATTATTGGTAATAATAAAAGTCATGTTCTCTTAAAAAATACCAGTAATCTAAATGTTTTCCTTTCCCATTTATAAACCGGAGAAAGAAAACTTAACTGGAAGTCTCCGGAAATGATTCCAGCCAAAGTGTGCTGTGTAGACCTTCTTGTATCACACCGAGAACTGTAGCTAAAATTTCCCCAGGAGACTGACTGCTCACGCCAGTGGTGTTTTGGATCGCATCAAATACAGTGTGTGCATTTGTCTACATTTGCAACACTAACTCAGCGTGGTCCCCTAATTGGAGTAAAGGGGGAAACTTTATTTTTCCACGTCTGGCAAAATATCGTGTGGAAGTCCAATTCATTTCTGCTAGTATTGAGGAAAAGATCCAGATATAACTCTTTGTTTCCTTCTGTGGTTATTCTATTTAAAACTAAAAAGCAGTAACCAAACCCGAGGCTGGGCTCCTCAAGGTGAGCTTAACATCTTGGTTATCTGAGTTAGGATCCAGGTGGGAAGCTTAATTTGAGCACCAGATTTTCAGGACAAAGTTCTCTTGTGTTTATGCTGATGCCAGGGAAAGAGGAATTGTGTATAGGAAACTGGACATTGGTCCTTCTTTAGGAACAGTCACTTCACACTCTTAGCATGAACAGGACCAAACATTCTGAAAATGGAGAAACAGTAGGATCTGCTAAATATATCCCAACCAAAACAAAGCTGACCAATTTAACAGCACGGGTATTATATTCTCTCCCTGGCTTTTGATTTCAATGTTTCGTCTGTACAAATTTAGAGAAACCGAATAGCAATATTATTGTTTTGTGCAAATACAATCTGTGCTAGTTTAAATTTCCTTTTCACTTCCTAATTACAAGTTCCGTTTGATTTTTTTGTATTTTCGAAAGCCACAATTTGAAGTTTGTAATTATCTCTAATTTGACAACACTCACCAAACTATAGTAAATAGGCTCTCCGTTCTTTTAAAGCTAGGATTGGGATGGTTGGTATGTCTTTAGTTTTGTAATAGTAGGAGGACGCCGATGCCAGTTCATGCCAACTTGGAAGATAACTGAGCCGCAAAGGTAGAAATTGCAAATGTTTTTCCCGACTTTTGCCTTTGAGCTGTGGCCCCTGACCCTAGCTTCTCTCTGGCACTCCGCTTGCGCCCTGGATTCGCGCAGACTAGCGGGGAATCCCGCATGGTGCGGAGACGCCAGGCGTTCTCCTCAGCCTTGTGTGTGCTTGCTTTGCAGGGCATGCCCCCTCTCAGCCCCGAGAAGCCGGCTTTGTGTGCTGGCTGCGGGGGCAAGATCTCGGACAGGTACTACCTACTGGCCGTGGACAAACAGTGGCACCTGAGGTGCCTGAAGTGCTGTGAATGTAAGCTAGCTCTGGAGTCTGAGCTCACCTGCTTCGCCAAGGACGGTAGCATTTACTGCAAGGAGGATTACTACAGGTACTCCACGCACTACACCTTCCTGACACCAAGTACCGCTGGCTGGCGGGGGCGGGGGCACCTGCCCGATTCTGGAGTCCCCTCTTCATCCTCCACATTTTGCCCCTTCAGGATACTGTTATCATTCTCCAGACCTGGGGGAATTTACAGCATATGCCTTTAAGCTGCACTCCCCTGGATGTCTGGTGAGGATGGATGACAATAGACACCTAAGGTCTAGCTAGAGCAGTTATCAGTGACTACCATGCACTCCCTTCTCTTCCCAGATCTGTTGACAGAACAGGGTAAAATCTGGGATAGAGTGAATGGGCTGGTCTCAGTTAATTATCTGAGACTTGAGTGGTTTTGTTTTTTTGTTTATTTGTTGTTGTTTTCGATTTTTTCCACTTACTACAAACTGAGTAACTTGGTGCCTTGGAACTGAACTGGTGGCCCAGGAAGCAGCAATTGGATGGGTGGCAGATGACCTTGTAAATGACTATGAAAAGGAATAAATCCCACTGCCAAAACCCAAGTCATTCAGTTGCCTAGTTCCCTTTACGGCTAGTTAACACTAGACCAGAGAGAAAATTCAGCATCAGGCATGTTTATTGATTCTTTCTAGTTGTTTCTGGATTGGAAAAGACAGAACTATGTATAGGTGACCTAGCTCAGCACTTAGCAGATGGGAGGTGGTTAAAGAAGAATAACCTTTCTCTACAAAATTGTCATTTCCCGAGGCTGGCTGTATGTTTTCAGGCATGCTCAAATGTACAGGCATAATAATAATACCTTCATTCAAGAATATTTTGTAGTCAATGAAGCTGTTCACTTGGATTTGCAATTTAATATTCTTTCAATAGTGCTGTGAACTAGCTACTGCAGGTTTTTGTTTGCTCTCTCTCTCTCTCTTTTTAGATGCAGAGAAAGAAACTGAAGCTTAGTACCCAATTTTCTGACTTTAATATATGGATCTTTGTCCTGGTTCACCAGAACTAGAACAGGTCAATGAGCAAATAAATTGATGTTGAAAGTGGGCCCAGTGACTTGTCCTACTGGAGCCCTCCCAAATCTCAGTCTTTGACTACTGCAGCCAAACCCAGGTATTGCATGTGGAAGTGGCTGGTCCTTAGATCAACAAGTACCCTGACCCCTCTGTTTCCTTCCAGAAGGTTCTCTGTGCAGAGATGTGCCCGCTGCCACCTTGGCATTTCTGCCTCTGAGATGGTCATGCGTGCCCGAGACTCTGTCTACCACCTGAGCTGCTTCACCTGTTCTACCTGCAACAAGACTCTGACCACAGGCGACCATTTCGGCATGAAGGACAGCCTGGTGTACTGCCGCGCCCACTTCGAGACCCTCTTGCAAGGGGAGTATCCTCCACAGATGAGCTACACGGAGCTGGCGGCCAAGAGTGGCGGCTTGGCCCTGCCTTACTTCAATGGCACCGGCACGGTGCAGAAGGGGCGGCCTCGGAAGAGGAAGAGCCCAGCGCTGGGAGTAGACATCGTCAATTACAACTCAGGTGGGCCGGCATCCTTACACAATGAAGCTCCGGTCACCAGGTTGTCAGGAGGATTCAATAAGGCCCCTTCCCTTTTCAAGATCTGCCTGCAAAGAGGGTATTTTGTCCAAAATGCCCGTGTTCTCAATACAACTTCCTCTCAATCTGGAGGAAGAGAAAAAGGGAGAGAGGAAGGAGGAAGGAAGAGGAAAGGAGTGGGAGAGGAGAGACAACACTTTATTAAGGTTGCAGCAAAAAAACACATTTATAACTATGGGGCTATAGTGATTTCCCTCAAACAGGCAGAGCCAAATCCTTGTTGCCCATTAGTTAATGAGCCCATTAGTTTCTGGCTCCCAGTTGGAGCAAAACAGCCCCAAGGCAATTCCTTTGTGGAAGCCAAATTATAGATCCTGGATGAGGTTTTCTTAAATACTGAAGGGGGGGGGGGACCCAAAACTTCAGAGCCTAACCCCAGTCTGTCTAGAGGGGGCAGAGGCTGTGGTCACCAGCCCAAACTTAATCAGCAACACAGTTGGCAAGTGTTGAAAAACTGAATCCCTGATTTTGGCAAAAAGCAGCTGTAGGGGTAGGAAGCACTCTCCACGGCTGAGCTGGCCTGAGCTCTGGTAGGTCAGGGTATTCATCCAGCCTACTCATTCCCTGTGTGATAGACCAGCCAGATATCCAGACCCCAGACCCCAGCCAAATGAAAGAAGCTCCAGGGCAGGCCCACTGGGGAGGCTTAGTAGTATCTCAGGCTGCTCTTTTGTTCTCCACCAGCCCCCTCTCTTAATTAAAAACAAAGTGCAGGCAACAGGCTGAGAGCACACTTTCCTCCTTGCTTTAGGGGCATGCCTATCATTTATCAGTCTGTCTCACACACATACATCAGTTTCCCATTTTTGGTAGCCTTTCCCCATCCTCCATCCCCCAGATGACTATGTTGACAGGACTGGAAGACCATTATTTACACTGAGTATCACAGAAGTTCCTCTGGTGAGTCCCAAATGCTGGGAAAAGGGATTCCAGAAAGTCCTGGCTCAGTTTGGGGGAGTTTAAGGACCTTGACTCTCTGACTTTGCTTTGCCTTGACCCTAGCCCTGGCCCAGGCCCAAACCTGTCTGGGAATCTTGGCAAGCAGGAGTCTCAGACCAGGGGAAACCATTCTCCTGAGAGGAATCTTGGGAACCACCTAACTGTGGCAACTCCATAATCATGACCACCCCAGATACCCTGGCAAATCATGAAGCAAAATCACACGTGCTTTTTCTCTTCCAGCCCTTATATCTGGTGTGATGCTTGATGTTGTTGCTTAATGATAAAGGAATGATGCTCAGCCAGTTAGGTGGTTTGTTTAAGGTCACACAGCCAGTGTGAACATGGGAACTAGGAGAGTTTGCAGAGGAAGCCACATGGGATTAGCAGGCACTCTTTCAGCCCTCTCCTAGCTTCTCTCTTGGGGTTCCCCTTCCAACTGCAGAGGAGAAATGCTTTTGGGCAGGTGCAGTGGGTGTCATCTCAGGGATAATGGGAATGCAGAGCCCATCCAAGCTGCTTTTGTCCCTAGCAGGACAGTGGGTCTGTGGACCAAGGCAAAAGGGCTGGCAGTCTCCTGGGACTCTTTTCACCAAGGTTGTTTTGCATGAGGAATGTGGGCATAGAACTAGATTTCGGCAATCTTTGGCAGACACAGCCCACCGCACCCTTGTTCTGGCCCCTGCTGCGCTGGGGCAGAGGTTTTGGTTAGGGGCCACTTTGCCTGGTGCACACACTTCATGTCCTTTGATGCGTGGTCCCTGGGGCAGGACAGGCAAGGCACTAATTGTTCTTTATTAATTGAAGATGACATTGGAATCTCAAGCCACTCACCAAGACCTTAATGCCCTAATTAGAGAGAGAGAGAGGCGGTGGGGCGGTGGGGCGGTGGGGCGGTGGGGCGGTGGGGCGGTGGGGCGGTGGGGCGGTGGGGCGGTGGGGCGGTGGGGCGGTGGGGCGGTGGGGGGCAGCGAGAGGAGAGAGAGATGGACCCATACATAACTAGCTGGTCCCTTGAACAGAGGAAATCTCTCAGCCTGATAAAAGTCCAGAAGGGTGGAGATTTCTAGCTAAACTGTGGGCAAGTCTGGCTTTTCTCTAGTTTATTTAATCTAATTAGCTAAATTTGATTTTGCCTTGAATCTTACTTTATGTTGAAAGATCCGAGAAACTTTAGGAACAATAGAATTTAGCTTCTCTTACTTCTCTGAAGAGAATTAGAATACATATACATTTCCTAAGAAGAACGAAAACCTCTTTCTGAACTACTTAGATCTTTAGTTTGCAAATTAGTGCTGCTATACATTGTTGAGAAAGTTGATAGTCTTACTATGAAAGAGAAAAGTTGCTCAGACCCACTAACCTGAAGAGTTTGTGCATCACTCACTCAACTATATCCACTCCATCCTTATTGGACGTTTCCCCAGAGATGTGAGTAAATAGTATACATTCGTTAAAATTAGTTAGAAATAAATCTAGAGGAATTTTAAGATGCCTGATCAGACATTACCCGCCCCCACACACACAAAATTTAAAATAGTATTTATGAATCTGGTGCCAGTTTGTTACAAAACTAGGGAAAGAAACCCCTTAAAGTTAAAATTATGTGAAAATGTAGGAAATAAAACGGACCCACAGTTTTAACTCACTATTTTATTCTCCTTTGAATTTTAGATCACCATTTCTGCTTAATTATAAACAAGCCTAATTTAGGGCAACGTTGATATGAAATGCAATATAATTTAGAGATATGTTTTCAAAAATATGTATGCAAAACATATTTATCATTCAGAGATTCTTAAAGAAGATATGAAACTTGCAGAGGTCAGTTAGTTCTTGACATAAGGCAGATTCCTTTTAATGAGACTTTTCCTAATTTAGTTTATACTTCTTTGTGCAAATTAATTGGGCAGATATTTTCGAAGGAGACATGGAACATTTATCTGGAAAACTGGATTGGAATAAAGCCCTCCAGGGGTGAGAAGAATTAGTTTAGGATAGACAGGTCCTGTTTGGGTAATTTATCATTAATGAGGAGACTCATTTCTTGGCCACTCCTTAGAACCTTTTTTCCTTAGGTTCTTTCTACCTAAACTTCTGAAGTTCCCGATTGTTGTTAAATTAGCCTGGCACTGACCCCTAGTGGTCTCTCAGGAATCAGTTAATTCTCAGAAGGCTACAAACCTTCAGAAGAACATAAACTTACTTGATGTAGGTGACCATCTCATAAGTGACTGAAAATAAAATATTTATATCTTCTCAATAATGTTAACAATTCTGGATGTGTATTTACAGGTAGAAGTTTCAGACAATTTTTAATCCAGAGAGGAAAATACCCCTAAAACTTTAAAAACAGGCTATGGGGGGAATACAATCATTTGCAAGTTTACATAATATATTTGTAGTTAAATGCAAGTAATTTATGGAAATGAACTGAATTACTCCGTGGAAAAATGTATTTCTCTATTAAGTTGTATATGTAAGTGAAAACATAGTCATATGAAAGTTGTATGTAGTAATATCTGTTGAAGAAAGACCTGACAACCTATCTTTTTTATACCCTGAATTGTATATTTCATGTGAAAACAAGCTCTACAATTATAATTAATGCACTAAAATGCTCTGTTGAGTTTTAAATCAGCAATAATGGACACAGAGTACATATTCAGGAAAGCAATTTCATCAAATATTACTGCAATTATTTTTAATAAAATTCATTTTAAAGACTAGTGATTATATAGCTAAACTGGGAATCATATTTGTTTCTAAGAAATATTACCATGTTGGAGGAGGAATGGATAAGGGAAATATTTAAACACCAAGTTAAGGCTTCTGTCCCAAGTGTAATTTTCAATTTGATGTGTCATTCAGGAAAAGTTACTCACTTATGATAGGAATGAAATTCTTATTTGAAGAAGCCATGGATGATATTGTGTCCCTCTTTGTCCATTTTGTTGTGGGTACATTTATAATCTGGCTGTGAAATATGGTTCAGTTTACTGGAGATAAGTATGGTTTTATAGTAGGTCATGAGTTGCTGTTTTATCCATTTGAGGATATAAAGGTACAATTCTATAGACTATTTGAACCTGACATATCCCCACTGGGCTGAAATAGGGTAAAATGTAAAGTATATTCTCTCTGCTATCTCTGGGTATATGTTACCATTTCTGGCAGGCTTAAGAAGTTTATGTTTTACATTTGAATGTATATATCGGAGTTGCATTCCTTCCAGATAATTTTGATTTTGCATTTGCTTGTAATCTTATTGATGAACAAAGCATTTTAAATTTTGATTGAATCTTGTTGAGTTTCTATCCCACTGTGTGACTCGGGAGTTCCAGAAGTGAATGTGATACAGTCTTTTCCCAAAAAGAACTCACCTGTGCTTTGCAGAGTGTGTCTTCCCATGTATATATCTCATGGAAATACAAGCCTAGGAGACATTAGTTCCTGCTTAATCTTATTACATCAGGGATAATTTCTTGTCAAACGAGATTTGTATGCAGCTGGTCTCTGTTGATAACTGTTCAACTTGATATTTTCAAATGTGCTAGATATTGTTTAAAAAAGTAGTTCTAACCAGAGCAAGCAGGCAGATAACATTTTGGTAAGCTGAAGGAAAAAAAAAACTAGTATTAAGAGATGCCTCACTTTTTTTGTTTGTTTTTGTGGGTGCTGGAGATTTTTGGAAGGATACTGGTACTCCCCGCCCCCCTTCAATTTTTTTTTTTTCTCTTCTGAGTGTCATGATCAGGTTGATTTTTAAATAATGCATTAAAATGCAGAATGATGAAATTTGAATATGTATCAGATACATACATGAAATAAGGGCTTAAGGAAAAAAATTACCATGTGCTTGAATTTGCAAATTTGGCTGAATCTGCAAATATTTAGCAAAATGTTTTCATTCTGCAGTCGTATTTTCTATACAGAGCCAGCAGGTTTTTGGAATGACCTTTTAAATGTGCAGCTTTACATCCTGGGAATGATGACTTTTTAGCTGGTTTCAAAGACTGATTTGTTTTGCCCTTGGTGTCCAAAAGAGCTTTCCAAGGGAAGAGAAGATGCCACCCTCTCTCTGCCAGCCCAGCCAGTGGTACACATCGCATCCCACACACACACATCCAGAGCAAAAGGAACCAAGATGTGAGACTGGAAATACGCACCATCAGTGCCTCTCAGCTGTGAGCTGTGGGGCATGCTTCAGGCATAAACTGAGTGAGGAGAAGTCTGGGCTCATTTTCTTTCAGAAATATTTATTAGAATAACTCCAAGGGAACAGTATTTTCTTCCTGGCATAGCTTTATGGTAATCAGTTATAGGTGAAAGCCCTCCAACATAATATTCTTAGGATTACATAAGAAGTTTGCAAATATTTATTTTCTAACATCTCCCCATTTTTAACCACTTTCCTCTTCCTCATTTAGAAAGCTCTAGGAATATGAAAAATGTTAAATATTATAAGTGACTTAAATTCTTCCTTAGTTGGTGGGTTCTCAGAAAACTTCAAACTTGAGGGGTGAAATACTTGTTTTCCATGTCTTTTCTGATAAAAAGCTGTGCCTTCACATAATTACATGTCTTTGCAGAAACAAACAAAAAATGTAGAGTCTCAAATTGTCCAGTCTTGAAGATATAGATGTGGGCAGTGGGGTGCTGGTATATGTAAATATGTTTCTTCCCTTTGCTCTTGTCTCTCTCTCTTGTGCCCTACTTAGGGTTTATTCATTTCCCCAAAGGTTTTTACCAACCACCAAGCAAAAGGGAGGATTTATCTAATATTTTTTCCTCTTAGGTAAATTTTTATTTTGTCCACATTAACACACAAGTTTGGCTGATGGTAGCAATTAAGTTCTTTCTTTTTGTCTAGAGATTGTTCATAATTGAGTTGACAGCCATTTTCTCTGTCACTTTATTATCATAACAGTGTCATTAGCCCACCGTCATTTCCATTAATGCAGGAGTTTCCACTGAGTAGTTGTTTTCCCCTGTTACTGTAACAGGTTGTAATGAGAATGAGGCAGACCACTTGGACCGGGACCAGCAGCCTTATCCACCCTCTCAGAAGACCAAGCGCATGCGAACTTCCTTCAAGCACCACCAGCTCCGGACCATGAAATCCTATTTTGCCATCAACCATAATCCGGATGCCAAGGACCTCAAGCAACTTGCTCAGAAAACAGGCCTGACCAAAAGAGTTTTGCAGGTAAGACACTTCCATCATTGGCTGTGCATACATCTCCCATCCCCTTGCCAGTAAATAGTTCTCTTCCCCGCTTGGCTTGATGTGGCTATTTCCTATACTGCTGCTTCTTAGTTTATCTTAGTTATTTCCCTAGAGGGTAAACTGAGACTTGCAGGGGCTTCCTGGAGGGTACTCAGAGAGATCCAGGGTCTTACAAGATGCAACCACGTTCTCCCTACAGATAGGGAGATGGGTCTCCAAAACCAGCTCAGCTTGCCTCACTCCTGTGCAAATGCAAGTGTTGTCATTTGCACAAGACATGGCTCTGGAGATTTCCATTCATGTTAGGCTCAGTGTGCTGATTTGTGAGGGATCTGCTAGCACTGTCCTACTCCATTGAGTTCTTGGCAGCCTCTTTCACATTACGACTTTCCAAATTCAGGCAGGCTTTCCCCCCAACTGCCCAAAAGCTAAAAGTTATGCTAGTATCTCAGCAAATATTGGAGCAAATATTTTTTTTTTCATTTTAACAAACCATTATTAAAAAGTGGGAGTTAGTTCTGCTGTCCAATTGCTTCCTCAAATTCATCAGGCTATGAAATTATAATGGGTTGCCGTGAGTCTCCTGTGATCTTCTCTCATTTCTCAGTGATGAATAGCAGACAGTTTTAATTCTGGTACATAGTCTCTGGCTATTTGGGGTCTGTGGCCCTGGAAGAGTTTTTCCTATGTGAAAAATACTTACTGGGTGTCTGACTCAGGGATATCTTAAACTCTATTTCAAATGACGTTCACTTCCTATGAGTGGTTCTTACTTTGCAGTAGTTTTAGCCGACCTGCTTCTCCTCATTCTCATAAGACAACAGTCGAAGAATGAGGGCATATCTTCCCTGATTTATCTCTGTGCTTTTATTTCATGGTATCTCCATGTGAGCATCAGTTGTCCCAAGTGGCATTGGTTAATGCTGGGAGGGGACACATGCAGTAGAGAGAACAAATCTATAGTATTACTTGAGTTACTATGTTACGAAAGAATGAGGGAAAAAAAATGAAAGCACCCCTTCCCTCTCAAGAAAAATAAACAATTATATTTAAAAGAAATATATCAGGAAAAAAAAAAGAGATAAAATATAAAAGTTAAAACAAAAAAGGAGAGAAAGGAAGAGAGAGAGAGAGAAAAAATATATATAAAAATAAACATCGGTAAAGAAATCAATTGGGATTGGTTTGCAGGTTTGGTTCCAAAACGCACGAGCCAAATTCAGAAGGAACCTTTTGCGGCAGGAGAATGGGGGTGTTGATAAAGCTGATGGCACGTCGCTTCCGGCCCCGCCCTCAGCAGACAGCGGCGCTCTCACTCCACCCGGCACTGCGACCACTTTAACAGACCTGACCAATCCCACTATCACTGTAGTGACATCTGTGACCTCTAACATGGACAGCCACGAATCCGGAAGCCCCTCACAAACTACCTTAACGAACCTTTTCTAACATTGGTTTTTTTTTTTTTCTTTTTAAATTCTTCCTCTTCTTCTTCTTAATTCTAATTATTATTATTTTATTATTTACAAGCCCTTTTTTTTTCTTCCTTCTAACCCACAAAATATTTGGGGAATAAAAATAACAGCTTGGTGTGTAGCATCTGCAGCCACTTGGCAAATGAGTTTACAGTATTGTCTCCTTTAAGTGAACATATTTTGTCTACAAAGTGTATTTGGAATTTTTTTTTTTTCCTTTAAGCAATTAGGTCTTTCAATTGGTAAGGGGAGCTTTTGAATCATTCTAATAAGTGCCTCTTAAAATTGTATGTTACTTATTTCCAGAATCTCGAAGAAAAAAGTTAAGAGTGATGTTATGTGGGTAAATAATCATATTCCTGCTTAAGTGATTAGGTTAATAATGAACCAGGTAATTAATTAGCTATTTTTAAAATCTTGCAACTGTATATGTGATTATGAAATTTTGAAAACTTGCCATTTAAAAAATTTTATAACTGAAAGAATGTATTGAGTATTGCTATTTCTTACTTGAACTCTTGATTCAAATAAGGAATATGATTAAGCAAAAGCATTAATAAGAACAATTTTAAATAGCATTGATTAGTTAGGTGGGAAATCACTCCACAAATGTGACTTTTCCTTCTTATAGGGATGTACAACCTAAAAACCTTCTTACTTAATTCTTTGTTTCTTCAATATTTAAAAAATACTTAAACTCCCTGTAAAACTCCTATGAAAATTCCACATAGAATTTGAAATTCTATACTTTTGATCTCCAAAAGCTAAAAGAAAAATTCAACTGACAACAGCAAACACAACTCTGAAAATATTCTTTCTACCCTACCTTTTTTCCTAGGGAAAATGGAAATAAGCAAAATATGATTTTTTAAGAAGTCAAAAAGTTGGTATGATTTAATTAATATCTCTATTAATTGGCTTCAGTTGTACCATGATATTGTATCTGGCATTGTTTATGAATAATGCTTTAAAAAAATTCAGTAAACTTAACACCAACAATGAGAATTCTTTGGTTTTGTTTTGCTTTATTTTATTTTTGCATAGTTTGATTAATGTATCACACACACACACACACACAAACTTTTCTGGCATTAGAGATTTGAAATTAGTAGTCTTAAAGTAGATAAACTCAGAAGCCTTGTGGATGCTGATCTGAATATATTTCCTAGTTTACAGTAGCTTTTTTTTCTTTTAATTTAAGGTAAAATCTTAATGGTCTGGGCAGTGGTGAATGTTCATCTATATGCTTCTGTTGTAGTTAAATACCAATTAGATTGTGGATTTCCTAAAAAAATAAAAAAGAAGTCAAGATATATGTCTTGCTTTAGTGGATTGTTAAGAATAACTTTGCACATATTTTCCACTTTTTTTGGACCCCTTAAATCTCCTCTGGTGGTCTGAGTGGCTGTTTAATAGATTTTAAAGGTGTCCTTCTGGCTGTATAAATGTGTGGTTACATATTGACAGTTCACTGCCCACATTAAAGTGCATTATTGTAACTTTTGCTCAGGGTCTTTAGAAAATTAGCACAGAAAGTAGCTTATTTTTTAAAAAAAGATGATGGAAGAGAAGTTAACACTGTAACAGAAGAAAGGTGTGATTGCCATTATATATTTAGCAAGTGTGGTTATCATCTTATATGGAGCTTAAATCTTGACTTTTCATATTTCTATTACATTTTGGGCATTTACCACTAACCAGACCAAACAACCTTGGTAAGGCTGAGATCTTATTAATACACTTTTACAGGTAAAATATTGATACTTATAAATTTTGTTCTTTGACAGAACAATATATGGTACTATAGATCTACTTTATTAAGTAGACTAATTATAACTCAGTTCTCCTATGTGCCTTATGATATAACTTGGAAGTAAGTTTGTGAAAAATCAGGATTATATGTGTTGTTTGTTAAATTAACTGTTTTAAGCCCTTTTGACACCTCACTAGTTTTGTACTGTTTTACCTCTTATTTCTGAAACTCTTTTTATGGTGTATCCTGTTAGAGGGGACAAACATGTCATAGAAAGCAGTTGTGCACTCTTTCAAATATAGTTGATAAATTCAATAATCTTATATATTGAGCTTCGTGTTTATAGTACAGTAAGTGGTATAGCAAAATTGTCCATGTTTCTTTGTTTATTGATAAATGCATTGTATAGAAACTATTTCCCCTAAATATTTATGGACCAAACAATTGTGATATATCCTATTAAATTTGTGTGAATAAACCATTTTGAATCTAAGGAGTTTTATTTCCCATAAGTTTTATTTAAGTTTACCTGTTCTAGTGTTTTCAATATCTTTATGTAAAAGGCATTAAAATGGTAGTGGAAAATTTTTTAAATATTCAAACATACAACCAGTTTTTAAATTTTCAAACTTCTGATTCATATTAAATGCACACACCATTGCATATGCAGTGTAAATCAATCTTGAAGTACCTTTAAATATATGTGCTTATAATACAAGTAATGCCCCACGGATTTAACTCAGTCCAATTTTCAGAATAAAAAAATTAGCAGATAAAGTAATTGCATGAAAAGAAACCTTAAATATGATTAAGATTTAATGTTAGGTCTATTGAGCACAAATGGATATTTGTAAATCTAAATAGAAATTGCAGACCCCTAAAAGCCAAGTTGCTCTGTAGTTAATAAATTGTCACTATGATTTTTTTCAGGGAGAACAAATCTTGGGGCATTACAGCCAAACATCCCGACGTTTGAAAATTCCCTAAAGTATTAAAAGAAGGGGAAAAGTTTGATCGGAAATCCACTGCAGTGAAGACAAAGACACTATTAGGTTATGATAATCATACATTTAAAAACTTATTGAGCCAAAAAAAAGAGAGAGAGAGAGAGAGTGAGACATAAATGTCATTTATTGAATGTTAACAAAACTTCTGTTCTTTATGATGTCTAACACAAATGAAGGCTTAAAATTATGTGGTTTAAAAACACTAAATAAACCTGTATTAACCAGAGCAACCTGGCAGTAATATGCCCACCCCATATTTGAAGAAAATTATTATTGAAAAAATTCCCACACATTTGTCAAGCAACAATAGCTGTAAAATAAAGTCCAAAAAACATTCATTTCTCCTGCTTGCTAATGTGTATTAGTCCTATCTGTTAATGGCATTTTTCCAATTGTAAATTCAAAGAAAAGCTATCACTCATTTAAAAGTATAGGGATCAAACCCCAGTAATTTTAGTATTATTGTTTATTACTTCCTTTTTAAACAGAAGTCTCTGCATGCACTTTTACATCTGTCACCTCTAGTGTACATCTCTGTAATGATGACTTTGCTGTTTCTTGTATGATAAATAGCTTTCATTAATAAACATTTTATTTGATGCAAACATAGTTAACTTTATGTTAAACACACACTGTTGAAATTAATTTTGAACACTGTCTTAAGGAGGCAGCACAGTACATTCACAACTTGTTATAGTTAGGAAAAAATCCAAACAATTTAATGAAGTTTAATTCTGGTAGTCTAGGGTAAAATTACTTACTTGCTTTTTTTTTCTTTATTTTTTCATGACTTATTTTCATTTGTTGTATTCTACTGACACATGTATTAAAAATAAAAAAGCAAACCCAAGTTACAACATAAATAAAACTCAGTATAAATTATTGTGTAAAATTTCAACTTTTTTAGGGTAAAATTTATAGATTCTCTATGAGTTTACGTGTTTGCTATGCAATGAGCAGATTTATTGAAGTATACAATATGTTCTGAACTATGAAAAGATCCAGTCTTTGCATAGTTCAAGATACTTATGATATTACAAACAAAGGAGCAAGTGGGAAGTAAAACAAATATTTAGAAATGAGGTTTTTTTAATTGTTAAAGGGAGTATTTGAAGAAAGAATTTTTTAAACTATTCCTATTTAGTTGTAAATCCAAAGCATATGTTAAACAAATTAACATATAAAATACTTTCCAGAAAATTTTTCATTATGATGAAATTTTTATTATATACAAATGAACCCTATGTAAATGATGTAACTTTTTATGAAAAACAGACATTAAATATTTCACTTACATATATTCTCAGAATTTTGAATGTTTTCTTAAATGCTTTCACTTCCTGAATACTAAAAAAGAAAATAATTTAAGAGAAACAGTGACTTACTACTACTACTACTACTATTAATAATAATAATAAAGCAATGCACCATGACAAGCAGACTATTTTGAGTGATCATGAAACATGTTGGTTTTGTCAGTAACTTGAATGTGTATGCCTCATTGAAACCTCACCCATGGCTCTAGCAACCTAGATAGATTTCCCAACACATTTTCAGCCAGTTTATTCAAAATTTTGTCCTATAAGCTTTGCCTTCTTTCCCTGCTCTGTCACCTATAGCAGTTTCATTTAGAAATATTTTGGAAACTTGCCTGGTTTTACAGACCTTTAAATATTTGTCTGGAATGTGAAATTCGGGAAGAGACCAAAGAGGGAAAGAACGTAACTGAAATTAGACATCTGAAAAAAATAATACAAATTTGAAACAGGCACATATTTAAAAGGGAAGGAAAGGAGCACTAATTATGTGAGTGGGAAAAGAAAAGAGCATGTGATGCCGAGTTGGGAGTTGTATCATACTTTCCCATGATGCTCAGCAGTCTTTGGGGCTGGGCAATTGCAAATGCCAACTAATTGTTTAGCATGGAATGGGAGAATGTGGGCTTCTTTGAAGGGGACAGGGTACCAAGTTTTTTTGGCTTCTACCTCCCCAATTCGTGGGTTAGTCTAACTTCTGGTAAATTGATCTTGGGCACCAAAAGCTTTATTCAGAATTGGTGTCTGTGACCTTTGGTTGAACAGTCATTTTAATGCTGACTTAAAAAATATATAGGTTTTTGATACCTCAAATAAGAATAAAACTTCATAATAAAGAAACCAAAGCAAATATCCTTAAAATTTTGGAGACTTTTCATCACCTAAAACCTAAATAGCTTTATTGAACAAAATCCCAGTGAAATCCACTGTATATTCTTTGGAGTCAAAATTTTTTTATTAGACTTATAAAAACCTCATCTCATTTTCTATTGTCGTTGCAAAGGGCATTGTGATGGAAAGTGTTAGAAATGGGAAGTTCTGAAATTGAAATCTGGAGTCATGACATTCCAGGTTCTTAAAGAGAATTTTGGGGATAATATTGTTGTTATGAAAGATAAATATGAACATCTAATTTTCTATGGAGTTCTGCTGTTTAATTTTTAACTATGTTATAAACAAAGTTAGCTTTACTGGAAGAAAGATTGTGTGCTTTCGAGGTGATTCAATACCTGTTACATCTTGTGGTCTTTAGACATCAGGGGAAAATAAGGACACTTGGACTCAGAAATGCACTGTAAATAGACAAAGCATATGCACTGAGCATGTAGATATACTCTGAATTGGCCTGTGGATCAATTTTCTATTTTTCTAAAGGGGAATTAATTCTGAATACTGTAATTAAAAGAAGCCCCTCTGATGCACAATACTTTGCTTTATAGACAACGTCAAAATAGAAAGTTAAGTTCTTTATGGTTTGCTATTGATTTAAAGCATTTTAAAAGTCATACCTACTTGTCCTTATAGCATTTTTTTTTCAGAATAGCATTATGATTTTTCTTATTTTCAAAATAATTTAGAAATTTAAGCTAATATGTTATTTTGAATATTTTCTGGGAAGATATCTATTTCATTTTACCTGGTTCTATAGCAAAAAAGATTTTTTTTTAGAAGTTCAGAACTGTGCATGATACTCAAGGAAAAGTCTCTGAATATGATATAAGTAACAATATTCTTGCCACAACTCATTTTCTTTTTAACTGTTGCAAATAGATACATTTATCTTTCAACATTTCTCTGTGAATATTAATAAAGTTAATCCTCCATGTTATGTACCACATTGGCAAGTTTCTCTTTTCTTGGATTATTAATTTTTGCCTCTTTGTATTACATTTTATCTTGTGCTGAAATGACAAAAATCAGGCAAGAATAAGGATCCAAGTATTAGCCATATGTAGAAAGTTCCTGGTGTGCAATTCTGTGTGCTTTTCCCTCTCATATTAGAATTGTCAGGAATGTTTCTTTCCTTTGGAACTTTCTATTTACATCTTGCATGATCTTATAAATTAATCTGAGGAGTAACTGGATACCTTTTATGGTTATTTGAAAATAAAATTTGCTACAAATAAGATGCTTCAGTCTCTGTTGCCTCATAGAATGTATGCATATATTAAACTTTCCCTATACTTTCACATTGAACCAGAAAATATTAACCTCAGAGGATATTTAAATTGTTATTTATGACAAATATACAAAGATGAAGAAATTCAAATGTGAGATTGCCTTTACTTAAATCATTATTATTCTGTTCTTCTTCTTCTTCTTCTTTTTTTTTTTACCTTTTCCAAAGCAGGAAAAAAAAATACATATCATGAATATCATGAAGAGCTATCAGCTTTAACTCTGACATTCAAGGATTTTGACAGTTTGCATCACTTAAAGTTGTATTTATTATTCAGTAAACTTTATAGAATAGATGCCCTTTATGAAATGTGAATTTTGAAAAGCACAAAAGTGTTTCAGGATTTCAAGCAGCTAAAGTTGTTTGAATTCTGCAAACAAATAAGATTAGTTTTTCAGAAGAAAAACTATTTTATATATAATATTTGAAGAATTTTACCTGATTGACCTAGATATTGTATGGGAATTTTAAAAGAGCTATGAAAACCTTGAAAATGTTCCAAGGTAAATAATTAATGGATGGTATTTTTCTATAACAGAAATTGAGACAGCTTATTTTATAAATACAATTACATGGTTACTTTATTATTTTGGTGCAGATTAAGCTCTCTTCCTGAATATTTTAATGATGAGGAGATGTTTATATTTCCAAGGGTTCTGATTTAGCTCTCTATTCAGTTTTCTTGTTAAATTCAGCATCATGAGCCCATGTGTGTGTTGTATATTTTCTTCCTAACACCCATGAGAAGATACATACCTTTATAAAAGAAGACATATCTTTTAAAACCAGTGAATGATTAAAAGCAAAACAAAAAAGGCAAAATGACGGCAATTTTTCTTCAGTTGAGATATTGCAGTGGGCCCACCTTTCATTATTAGCCTCTGAAGAAGCTATGCTCCCAAAAATTTCCCTGCTAATGCAATACTAATCCTTCCAGGTTCCTTGTAGATTACTGACTTTTTTGAGCTTGGCCATAATTTTTCTTTTTACTGGAATTATGTTGCTGTTTTGAACTTTTCTGTTCAAACAAGTTTGACTAATGCTTGTATTTCAACATAAACCAATAACAGAAAAGGCATTTTTTTGTTGTTGTTGGAATGAATCATTTAAGTTAGTTAAAGAGGCACAGTAGAAGGCCAGGAGCAGTGGAGCATGCCTCTAATATTGGCTACTTGAGAGGATGAGGCAAGAGGACTGAAAGTTCAAGGCCAATCTGGGTAATTTAGCTTGCTAAGGCCTGGAGATGTAGCTTAGTGGTGGAGTGCCTGTTTAGCATTCATGAGGCCTTGGGTTCAATTCCCAGTACTGAAAAGAAGAAAGAGGCATGGTGAAGGTGAAATGTTGTTTCACAATTCCAAGATATTATTTAAATTGAGTATTATTAGTATATTAAAGTGACTGGCCCTCAACAGATTCATTAGTCAATATGAAAGATAAATTTGCCTGTTCATGTATAGGCACACACAAGTCACCATTATGACACACTGTATGAAAGATAGTGCTAGATTCTGAGATTCACCAAAAAACACATACACAACTTCAATAGTCTGAATAACAAACACATGCTGCATTATGAAGCATTTGGTATAACACTGATGTTTGCTATTTTCCTAGAGTACCTAATATTAGAATGCATCACCAATAAAAGTTCTTACCAGGGACTTTGCTAGTGTGTGTATATGTGTGTTTTTTTTTGGGGGGGGTTCCCATAAACCCCAGTTTTCATCATCATCATTATTATTATTATTATTTTAATTTATTGTTGGTCGTTCAAAACATTACAAAGTTCTTAATATATCATATTTCACAATTTGATTCAAGTGGGTTATGAACTCCTATATGTGTGGTTTGACTTAGATATAGATAAATTCAGAATCATTCTTTGTGCTGGAAAGAGCCAAATGAAGTTATCTGGTTCAAATTTCCATTTTCTTTTTCAGTTGAAACAGCACCAAGATAGAAAGTATACTGTTTTAGGTACAGAGACAATTGTGGACCTTCCTCAGAAAACTATGGATGTCCAAAGTTTCTGTTTAGTCTTTAGATTTACTTTTTTTTTATTGCTGAAATAATGTGATTGAAGCAATATGGTCACTACTAATACCTTTTATTCAATGCTTCTGAATTATTGTTGCAAATTGCATTGCATTTAAAAAGATGGCAATTATTACAAAACATGGATGGTTATTGATTCACAGAATTTTCTCCAAATGCTCATAGTTTCTATCAGTACATCAATTGCTCACCACCATTTTCCCTAAATTCTTTTATCTTACTTTTATTCCTGTTACAATATTAGAACCACCATCCTTAAAGTTAGCAATGATATTTTCCTTTCTCAAATCATGGTGTTTTCCCTGCCTCTATTCACTTTGTCTTTTGTGCCAGATTTTACACCCCTTGTGACTTGCTTCTCTTGAAAACTATTTTCCCTGCAGGCCACACACCTGCTGCTTTTCCCTGTGGTTCCACTGATTCAGAGCCAGCACGCCAGGAGCTCCTCTCTACTCATGCTCTCTTGCTTCCCTGGAAACGACATTCTTTTTTAAAGGTCCAACTTTTCAGTGATGACTCCAAATATATTTCTTGGGACATTTCCATCTGACTGTTACTGCTTGAAGTGCAGTATAAGTGAAATTGAATTCCCTTTTTCTTCTCAGCAAACATCTGAACTTTTTTATTTCTGTTAATGACATTACTGAAGTTTCTCCCAGTCATCCAAACTAGGAGTCATGGATTCTCCATCACCATCTCCTTTTTCTTTAACATTTTTTATTGGTGCATTATAATTATATATAATTATGGGATTCATTGTAACACATTCATACATACATATAACATGATTTGTTGAATTTCACCTTCTCCTCTTATTAATTATCTTGTTACCAAATACTCTATTCTGTGTCTTTGGTGTAGTTCTTGGTCTATCTCTTTTTTCCATTCCTCTTTCACCTTCTCCCTAGAACTAAGTCTTCTTAACTTGGGGGGAGATATTCTCAGTAGGAAGTCATATGGATTATTTCAGATATTAGCACTTCCTTCCACATCCATACCCTCTACTTCCCCTTAAGAATTCAATTAAAAGTTGGAATTTTTTAAAGGATTATATCTAAATGATATGGAATAACTTTCTTAGTAACATAGAACCATATGATCTAGAAGATTGTGAACATTCTCTGTGGGGATTTACAGGAGGATAGCTATCACTTATTTGGAAGAGCAGGAGAAGAGCTTTCTTACTTCGTGTATGATTGGAATAGAATATACTTATTAATTTACTTGATGGGGCTAAGGTTGTGGCTCAGCAGTAGAGTACTTGCCTAGCACACGGGAGGCCCTGGGTTCAATCCTCAGCACCACATAAAAATAAATAATATAAAGGTATTAAAAAATTATCAAAATCCAATTTAAAAAATTTACTTGATGAAATTTTAAATATTAATTTCATATTGCAGCAAATAGGAATCTGTAATATAAGAAAACAGAAGTGTTGCTTGACATGTAAAGTTAAAAATCTGCTACTTCACTGAAAGTTTGGTTTGCAGGTAGACCTCCTAGAATTGTGCCCCTGATTCTTAGGTACACTTTTCTGGAGACGTTTGAGAAGCAGTGGAGTAGAATTTAAAGTTATTGCTGTTCTAAGCACTTATGACAGGCTGCATGAAGAAGCAGAAGAATCATGGATTTTGGAGAGACATACAGATCTGTGTTCAGACCCTATGTCTTCTGCTGAAATTCTAAAGCAAGCATGTCATTCATACACAGTCACATCTTTGTGCACCTCCAAGGACTAAGCCCTTTCTCTGCTCAGCTCCTTCCTGTAAAATGCAGTAAGAGCAATATTTCTAAACGCTGTCTTTCTACTATACTTTATTTCTCAGAAATTTTAATGGTTTTCTTATTGTAGATTTAATTAAATATAAACTCTTCTCTGAGACACTCAATGTTCTTTATGATCATCCTTCTTTTCTACTTTACTTTTCATTCCTTCCTAGCACTAATTCCTCAGTGTCCATAGAACATGGTATTAATTCCAACTAACATGTTTTCGTACATAACATCTTCTCTAATTATAAAACATTGCATTACCTATATGCCTAAACCTTACAAATTCGTTTCTTCCTTATTTACTGCATACAGAATATTAATAAAGAAAAAATTTAGAAGAAATAAAATCTCCCGCGATCCCCAAACCATCGTGCAGCAACTGCATACATTTTTTCCAATTTTTAAAAAATATTTTCATTAGTTGTTGGTGGACCTTTATTTATTTATTTACATGCAGTACTGAGAATCAAACCTAGTGCCTCAGACATTTTAAGCAAGCGCTCTACCACTGAGCCACAACCCCAGCCCTCCAAGTTCTTTTTCAGTTAAATTATAATGATTTTGTCTGAGGATGTAGCTCAGTTGGTAGAGTGCTTGCCTTGCATGCACAAGGCCCTGGGTTCAATCCCCAGCACCACCAAAAAAAAAAAAAATATATATATATATATAATGATTTTGTTAACATATGTGGTTTGGTATCTGGGACATGATAAGCACTCAAAAATGGTTTGGAATCTCAAAACTATTCCATCATTTTCATTATTATATTTCCATGAAAATTGTCTCCATTAACATTTTTCTTAATTGAAACCAAATTTCTTGACCTGTAATTCTTACTGTGCATCCCATACACTTGACATGAATAATAGTAATCCCTTCTTATCTACATAAGTCTAATAATTTTTTATACATTTCCCAATATTACACCTTTTATGAGAGAAGGGGTAATGTCTTATACTTCCCTTTTTAATGGTATGAGGATAACAGTAAATTGTTCAGTAAGCATTTAAAAGAATGGAGTTGTGAAGCAGTAGAAGAAGACATTCTGATCAGAACTCTGGGGAAGAAGACACTTTTATCATGCCCATTCCCTCTTGGTACCAGCCCTGCCTCATGACGTAGGGCAGGGTACAGGCTACTGACATGAACCCAGCAGGCCCATTCAAGTCTTACTTTCCTTCTCTGAAACCCAGAACATTTTCCATAGGGCAAACCTACCCAGAATGGAAGGAAGAGTGCTCACCATATTTATTCTGCTTTGTTGCTAAAGTTATGCATTATTGTTATGAATTTCTGATCTGGAGAGCATTCCAGTGACTAGTCCTGGTACTTTGACGGGAAGGGCAGGACCTTGTGGCTTAAGTCTTTGAGTTCTATTACTGTAGTATTTTTTTGAATTTTAATTTCATAAGAACATTTACCTCTATAGAGGTTTTGGGGGTAAACTAGAAAGGAACTAAAGACTTCAAGGAATATTAGGTAAGTCACCAACAATGACAATCGCTTCTTTCACTACTGACAAAGGCATTTAGTAGCAGCCTCTTTGTTTCTCTACCCTTCAATTATGCATTTTGGGGAGAATTTTTTTTTGAGTGTGTGTGTGCGTGTGTGTGTGTGTGTGTGTGTGTGTGTGTGTGTGTGTGTGTGATGCTGGGAATTAGAACCCAGGGCTTTGTGCATGCAAGGCAAGCACTCTACCAACTGAGCTATACGTTCTTCATCTTTGTTTGAGTTAAACTGTGTTCTTCCCTAAGCAGAATTTCTTAAATATTTGTAAGGCAAAATCTCACATTTCAGTAAAAATAAATTTTTTTTTTGGGTGCCAGGTTACTCTTAAGCTACATATTCTCCTCCCACAGGCTACAAGTGTATCTGGCTCCACACTACCTCAAACTGACAGCATTATCTTATCAGTTTATACCCTCAGAACAAAAATAAATTTTACATATTAATCAGTATTTGGCATCAAACTTCAGAGGTTTTCACAGCTTAGCTCTGAAGTGTTTACAGTACCTCATGGGCTTCTTGTCCTGGCTGAGAATCACTGTTAGAGAAGGTTCTTGCTGTGTTTTCCCCACGCTGCTGCCCACTGGTTAGATGCCTTATTGTTTTCTAAGGATGGCTGTTGATTTTGCATTTTTCATGCCAGAAAACAGTCATCTGTTTCCTCCACCAAATCGATGATAATAGTCCTTATTAAGAGTGACCTCTTTGAGATACATGGTGACAAATAATTGGTCATCTCTACATTAATAAAATAAATATGACCTTTAGATAAATTTGTGTAGATATTATAAGCAGTGAGAATTAATGAAAATTGGATGAACTTTAAAGTAAGAGGCTCTGAAGATTTTTTTTTCTTTTGAGACAGATGAACTTTTTAAAAAGGCCAGTTTTGCAGATGAGAATATTTTAGATGAGTTGATCTCTAATTCTATTTTTAAGCAACAAGCTTTGCTCACTGAACTTTTTTGTAGAACTGAATATATAAAGCAGATAAGAATAAGTCTACTCTTGTGGGGAGAGGAGGGCATGAAGAGAAGAAACCTACAATTCCACCATTCTGTCTCCAACTTCTTTGCCTACAGCAGCCTCTGAAACATTCTGTGGTGTCTGAGGCTTCTAGGTGCATGCTTAGGAAACCATAATTTTGGATCTAGTCCTGAGATTCTGTTGAATATTCTGCTAAAAGTATATAGGGAACAAAGGGATACTCTTGGCAGCCATTTGATGTTGGAAACATAAACATGAGAAAATAAAGCCATAACCTTGAATGAATCAACTTGAACCATGTTGGTTTTAGTTTCTTTATTTGTTAAATGAGAGACTGCTCTAAATCACTGTTTTCAAACTTTCTTGACCTGCAGAGTTATCTGGAGGACTTTTAGAGGAAGGGTCCTGGTCCCACTGCTTCTCCACGTAAGGGCCTGAAATTTGTTTTATATAATTATGTCCCAGGTGATCAGGCAAGCTGGGGACCACACTGGCGTAGAAACTCCTCACATTCCGCATTAACTTTCTCATGATTCTCATTTCTCTACTCTTCCCTAACTTTTGGGACCACGATGTTTTCTTCAGACTGGGGAGGGCAGAGCAGCTCTGAAAAGTGAAAATTTAAAGTTGAGTTTAAACATGAAGGAGGACTGCAGTTAGAGGAAGGTGCTTTGCTCCCAGAGAACTGGCCCAAACAGCTGTCAGGCATCTTCTAGAAAGGAGCAGAAACTAGGGTTTACATCAGAAAATTGTTTAGAGTTCAGCAGGCTTCTTCTCAGTGTTTCAGGATAGGGTGAGATGTGTTCTGAACAACTTCCGTATCTCTGCGTCTCTCTAGGCTTCATCTGTTTGGGGATACAGACAGGATCACACCACTGTAAATGTTCATCCTGACATGTTGTCTCCTTTGTGCTACTCAGGGACTTTCACCTTTCTCTTACAGCCTCACTGTCTGGTCTGTGAGTCCCCAGATAGTATTTCAGATATGCTCTTCTATCACTCTGCTAGGGATGTGTTCCTTCAGCTCTGATTTCCCCTGGATGTCCTCTGCTTATAAAGCTGTATGAGGATGCTCTCCATGAGAATGTAAAGCTTGTCTCCAATGTGGTATTCCCTAACCCTAACCTCAGAAAATGAAAGGCTTTCTCCCCTATTGACTAGTGAACTTTTCAGGTCCCTAAGGAGCTGAGCAGCCCTATGGGAACCCACTGCTCCAGAGACCTTCTTGTAACCTCTCCCATCTCTAGACCTTGATCCCAACCCACAGGATGGTGTCGGGGAAAGACACTCATATGACATCAATTCCTTCACCCCCAGGCATCTGTGCATAAACCCTCCTCATTCAGTCCTCTACCCAAGTTCTCAGTCAACTGACTCTTGCAAATCTGCTTTTCTCAGGCTTGTCCATTCTGCTAGAAATATTTGAATCTCAATTGGGGCTCAAGGTGAGACAGCCACTATATATAGTTATATAGATTGATAAGTGATTTGAAAAATCAACCCCAGAGAGCACCGATTAATGAATTAATATACCCAGTGGGCAGGGGCTTGTTCAAGGGCTTTACTCTTTTCAAACATTTTTATTATAGAATTAGTTTGAGGACAGAGCTGTCAAGCTAATGACACATGCAGATTGCACAAAGCTGGGAGGGACAGAAAATAGAGTGGATGGCAAAGTCAGAACTGAAACGACACTGAGATTGGAATGCTGATCTTAACCAAGGAGATGAAATTTAGCAGGAAGATAATGTAAAGCTTTATGTAGGTCCTAAGTCCTACCTTCATGGATATGAGCTATGGCAGTGATATTAAAGTTTATTTTTCCATGGAACACTTTCCTCAAATGAAATCTTATCAGAATTCTCCTATGCAAGAAAAATTGGTTCTGCATGAAGCAGGAATGGAGGCACTGATGACCCTTTCCCTGTCACTCCTCCTTATTCCTCCCTCTCCACAGCTCTGGAGGAGATCCTGTGCAAAATAGTGTGAAAACTTGGGCTCTGAGGTGGTGGCAGGAGGATGCATGGGGAGAAAAAGAGGAGGACTGAACATGGATGAGCAGAGAGATATATGAAAAAACCTGGTCAATTTTGGTTCAAGGCTGACCGAATATGAACCAATGGTGTGACGTGGTCCTTCCCCTGAACGTAGTGATTTTTTTTTTTAGGTTTAATTTGTAGATACAGAAGAGTAAGACTGGAGGATGTATTTCTGCATGACAGACCATGCAGGGACATTATGTTCTCATAACGTCATGATCATCTGGAAGCTGTGATTTGCATCTTATTTTTCTTTAACATTTAGTCATTATATTATTTAATATATATTTAACATTTAGTCATTATATTATATTTTGCCCATTGTTAGATAATGATGATACTAATGGCTTGACACTATGACATCATGCAGACATGCCATGATTTATGTGAACATTCACACTGTCAGAAGATTGGTCAGGAAGGCGCATATGGCTTCATAGGATGTGCACTGCACAAGTCCAAGGACACTATTCACAGAGAATATAATGACTATAAAAAGCATTTCTTCTTAATATTTATCTGTTTTTCCTTTAGATTGCCTGCCATTCAGATCTCTAAGATGTCTTCTTTTAAGATCAGACATACATTAATGGGTTTGGCTGGGAAATTATATTAATAAAAAAAGATACAGTTTTTCTAGGATTTAAAGATGTCTAATGTCACCAGAGTGTGTGTTTTCTCCTTGGTCTTTGTGATAAGAAGAATAACTGAGGCAATAAAAATACTCAGTACATCTCAGGTTTCCAGTATCCTTTTCACAACCCATGAATTGTGTCCGACTCTCCCAAATGATCAGGGTGGCTTCAGTTTAATCACTCAGCTCTGACCTTGTTCAGTACCCAGTTTCCTCTTCTGAAACACAAATTATTTAGATGAATCATTTCAATGTTCCTCTCAACTCTGATGCTTCACTATTACAGTTGCAAGCAGTGGAAAACACACTTTTTAGAAATAGGTGATAATACCTAAAATCGAACCTACCATTCCATGTCATGCAAGCTTCTTGAGATGCTAAAGCAACGATTCTTAAAGTATAGTCCAGGGAATTCTGAGGGTTCCCACTACACTTTCAGGGCCCCTATGAGGTCAATACTATTGGTACCCATAATACTAAGATGTTATCATCCATTTTCATTTTTGTTTTCTTATGCATGTACACCATGTGAGAACTGTAGTCCTACATTCCCACATTCCACACTGCAACAATCTTTTAAGAAATTTCCATTGTCAAGTTTTGGTGAAGTGCCAAACAAGACTATTCACAATTACTTCAAAGGATACCAAAGTACTCCTCTTTTTTCCAAATGCATATCATCCCTATGAGGCCAAATTTTCTTAAATTTCAACCAAAATAACAGATTGGAAGTAGAACCAGTTATGAGAATCACTTTTAATTTCTAACATAATATGCATTGATATGAAAGACAAAAAAATCTTTGTGGTCCTCTATAAATATCCTATCTGTTTCTTTCTGATTTGGGGAAGATGAAGATTATGTAGGTGAGGCAGTCATAGGCTGGCTTTGACCCTTGCTAGATAGCATGCAGCATTACAAAGGACAGAGTGGCTTTTATCAATGCCACAGGCATAATGCAGGCCCTTTCATTCCCAATCAGGTCACCAGTAATGAGATCCTGGAAACTTTCCCTAGGGTTAGCCCCTAATATTGCAGTCAGACTCACTGTAATTTGGGCTCATCAGATGGAACATATGAATTGAAGTGGTGACAGCCAAAATTTTGAGCAAATGCTGGAATAGTTACATGAGGGCTGCCTTGAAGCAAGGTTAGAAGTAGTGAAAGGTTTCTATAATGACATACAATCATATATGCAATGGTCTAGCTATGATTATTTTCATACATGGAATTTTAAAGAACTAAGTCAAACACGTATAGAACTCATTCATCACATGCCATTCATTTATTCATTCATTTACTCCTCTGTAAACCTTTGTTATACTCCCAGTTGTCTTTCTCCATCTTTTCATCATATTTGAATGACACAAATTCAAATGTGGCTACTTTAAGAGTGTGCATTCTCCTGACCACCTGACATTCTGAGCCCTACTGGAGAAGTTGGCACCCTGTCAGATGGCTTCTTTGAAAAGCTCATATACTCACCTTAACCTTTCAAGGAAATCCTATTTTCTCCAATGAAATTAATTTTTGTCTTCTGCAACAACTCTGCAGATCTTCTTCCCTGTCCACATACCTCCTGTGCCATCTCCTCTATGATACCACCTAACCCTACTTCCCACTCTTCCTTAGACCACTGGGTTTATTTCCCAGGAAGTAGAATCTGTTAGATGGGAAATATACCAACTTTCCACCAAAAATTGCACCGCAGCCACATCAAGATATAGTGTTTCTCTTCCCTCATGGCATGTAAAGGTGGTCTACCTCTCCTATTAAAAAAGAGGTAGACCCTCTTTCTGTGGAAAGAGGGTTCCTGGCCTGAGATTGAGTGCACAGGAGGAACAGAAAAGAAGAGAAAGAAAGTCAGCATGATAGGAAGGTGAGAGCCAGAAGGAATAAACTCAGAGCCTCAAAGGGCACAGGGAAAGCCAATTGTCCAGAGTTCTCGTTCCCACCTGAGATGGGAAGTCATCAGAGGGCTTGCAGCAGAGATTCGGCACAAGATCATGTGTTGGTAGTTTTTGGTAATGGGAATCAATCCCAGGGCCTCGTGCACATTGAGGACCCACATTCTCTTGTGTTTTCAGGTGCCTTACACAACACCTTTTATTTTTATGTCAGCTAGTCTACTGACTGTCCCCACACCCACTTCTTATCTGATGTTTGTTATTTTAGGAAATAACACCACTGTTTATCCATCATGCAAGCAGAAACCCTGAAATCACCCTGGACACTGAGTTCTCTTTATTTTTAATATCCAATGTATCATCATGTTCTGTCAGGTTCACCTCCTGTTTCTCAAGTCCACCTGCCACTTTCCCATTCCTGGGGTCTTGGATTGCACTGTTTCCTCTTGGATGAAAGCAAAAAAAAATTTTTTTTTTTTTTAACTTTTTCTGCCTCTCAGGCCCTTCAAGTTGTTTTCCATATTGTTATCTCTTCAGAACGTAACTGTAACTATTCACCTCCCAAGCCTACCCCAGGTCTTCCTGTTTAAAACACTTTTTAAACTGCTCTCCATCATTTTGGAAAGCCCATAGTTTGTGAGTTGGGATGGAAGGGCTGCCTCTAGGCCTCATCTGACTTCCTGAGCTCCCACCATGCTGGCCAGCTTCTCCCTCCACACAGGCCGTTCACAGCAAGTTCCCTCAGCCTAGAAGGTGCTCTTGTCCTGTTCCACCTGTTAAACCCATGCACGTCCTTCATTTCCAGCTCAAGTGACACTTTCTCAGAAGCACACCTCAGACAAGATCAATTCTGCATTATAAGGTTTCACAGCATTATAAGGTTTCATGTGACTTTTCTTCATACAACTTATGACAGCTGCCATTTTATATTTATTCATGAGATTACTTAATAATGTCTCTTTCCTCAGTAGCCTACAAACTCGGGGGCAGGGGTAGGGATCATTTCTGCTTTTGCAATGTATCCAAACTTACTGCCAGGCAGATAGTAGGCACTCTATAAATATGTATTGAATGGATGTGGATGGAATAAATGTTCAGGGGACTGTTTTAGATGCTCTAGGGCATTGGATCTCTCAATCTTTAGCATCCAAATCACCTGAAGGCTTGTTAAAGCACAGATCGCTGGGCCTCAACTCCAGAATTTCTGATTCACTAGTTCTTAGGCGTCATGTAAGAATTTACATCTCTAACAAGTTTCAAGGTAATGCTGATATTGCTAGACCAGGGATCACAATTTGAGAACGACTGCTTTAGGGAATTAAATAAATGATTGTGATAGGGTTATGATCATCAAGATCCTCACAATTTTGGGAGGCTGGGGTTGTGACTCAGCAATACAGCGCTCGCCTTGCATGTGCAAGGCCCTGGGTTCGATCCCCAGCACCACATAAAAATAAATCAATAAAATAAAAAAGGTATTGTATCCAACTAAAACTAAAAAATGAATTTTTAAAAAAAGATATTCACAATTTTGTTCTAGGTGCAAATAGATAAAGAAGAATTGAGTAAAAAACAAAACTGTATTTAAAAATTGTGGAAGCCAGAAAAGAAAAGACATGGAATGATCTTATCTATCCTTGATGCATATAATTGATCCCTGCATCAATTTTATAGCCAATAATTGCTCTTGATATTTATGAAAAAGAAAGATTATTTCAGATTAAAATGATTGTAAAGGTAATTTTAAAAATTTAAAGGTGGAATTCTCAGGGTAGTATAAGATGAACAAAGAGGGACATCTGGTGATAGACTTCTTTTGGCAGAGTTCTGAAGTGGCATACAGCATCTCTGGGTGAAAGGGTATGTGAGTATGAATGTTGGTTTCTTTTGGTCTTTTTCTTCTTAAGTGGTCACCTGGATTCAATCATGGGGTCTCTACAATAATGACTTTATCTAATCCTAATTACCCTCCAAAGGACCCACCTTTAAATATCATAGATAAATGTATTTTTCATCATTTTTTTTTTGAGTCTGGCCTCAAACTTGCATCTTCCCATTTCAGCCTCCCAAGAAGCTGAGATTACAGGCATTGGCCACTATACTCAGCTTGTTTCCACCCTCACAATGTCAATTAAATTTCAACACCCAAATCCCTGGGAGACATTCAAACCATATCCCAACCATATTAGTGTCTTTATGAGACACACCAGAGATCTAATTCTCTAACTCTGAGCACACACTGAGAAAGATCTAATGAGGGCAGGAGAGATGGTGGTTGTCTGTCTTTAGGAAAAAAGTGCTCATTTGAAACTGAATTGGCTGGAGCCCTGACCTTGGACTTCTTGCTTCCAAACCATGAAAAAATACATTTTTGTTGTTCAAGCCATCTCCTGTCTAGTATTTTGTTATAGCAGTCTGAGCAGGCTGATACAGAACACATGTGATCTATAACAGCTGTCTTCCAATTGTTCCTAAATTTCTATCAATTAGCAGTTCTACTAGCCCCAAGATGAGCTACAGAGAGTGACATTCTCCTAAGTTTTAAAGGCAACAAGAAGGTTTCACCTACGACAGGAATACACTGCAAATTAGGGGAGTAAGTGGCCTGGTAGGTGTCACTTACACAATTCTTAATTTATTCCCCAAACATTTTTGAGGCTGCCCTGCCATCTGCTGCTGTTCCAGGTGCTTGGTGTGTAGCAAGAGACAAACAACATCCCTGCCTTCATGAAAGTTGTGTTCTAGTTTATCGTCCACTATTGTCAAAGAAAGCATACACAGCAGCACAGGTACAACATGACAACAGTTTTGGATGGCAATGATGAGCTAAGGAAGGAGAACAGGGCACAGCTGGGAGGAGTCAGCATTTTAAAACAGAATTCACTGAGGGTCTTGCTGAGATAGCAATTAAGACCTGTAAGCAAGGAGGGAATGAACCCCGTGGCTTTCTGTGGAAAGAGGGTTCCTGGCCTGAGACTGAGTGCACAGGAGGAACAGAAGAAAAAGAAAGTCAGCATGGTAGGAAGGTGAGAGCCAGAAGGAATAAACTCAGAGCCTAAAAGGGCACAGGGAAAGTCAATTGTGCAGAGCTCCTGTTTTAACTCCACCTGAGATGGGAAGTCATCAGAGGGCTTGCAGCAGAGATGTGGCACAAGGTCATGTGTTGGTAGTTTTCGGTAATGGGAATCAATTCCAGGGCCTCGTGCATGCTAGGCAAGCCCTCCATCTCTAAGACACACCCCAGCCCTCGTGTTTTAATATTATCACCTGCGCTGTTGTGTTGAGAAGGGCCTGAAGGAGATAAAAGGCTTGTTTAGGAGCCTATTGTGAAAATCCAGTTGAGATGTGATGGTAGATTCGACCAGGGTAGAGCACTGGATGCGGCAAACGGTAATCCAATCTTTGGATATGCTTTGAAGGTAAAGTTAAAAGTATCTGTTGACAGATTAGATATGGAACAGGAATAAAATAATTGTTGAAAAAGACTAATCTCGGCAACTAGAGGATGGAGATATATCCACTAAGGTGGGGTAGGCAATGGGAGATGTCTGGGGTTTGGGAGTAGGACAGTGAGATGTTGGTTCTAGCTAAATGAAGTCCAAATCACATATTAGATATTTAAAGGGAGATGTTGAACAAGTAGTTAAGAAGCCATAATTGAGAAGGCATAACTGACATTGTGTTTGCTGGTGGTAAAGATATGGCAGAGGAGGGAAAGTTGATAGAAAGCTGATAATGGGGGGTGCTTGCTGAGGTATGTTCTCAAGTAGGTGAGAAGGGATGAAGTCTGGGGAACACTGCAGCTTATTTCACATCAACGGGAAAGAGATGGAGTTTGTAGCACAGGTGCAGGGATGGGTAAATGTGATGGTGGAAGCTTGTGGAAATCCTCTAGTGACTAATTTTCGGAGTGAAAAGGGAAGCGGGGTGACAGCTGAGGGGGAGAATAGGTCTAGGAATATTGGTGGTTTAAAGAAAAAGAAGATATGAAGCAATCGTCTAGGTCAGCCAGAGTACATGAACTTGGAAGTGATGGCAGAATTGCCTGCTAGCCACAAGAACCCCCTTTAAAGTTATGGTTGCAAATTTAAACAGAGACCAGCCTCTCTCCAGCCACAATCGGCTGAGCAGGTGCAGCATGGATTAGGCGGGGAGCTCGAGTTTCGCCAAGCAAGGAAGACAAAGTGAGAGAGGGTCCAGGGAGCGAAGGGTCTGACCGAGGGAGTAATTATCATGATGGACCACGAAAGCTGAGGTGTTACTTGAGAAAGGCGTTGACAAGATGGGGCTGTGGGACCTGGAAAAGGTGGCAGGATCAACAGATTGGGGTTCCCTAGGCCAGCAAAGGATTGTTGGAGTCATAGAACCAGAGGAAGTGAGCTGGTAGGGAGAGGGGGTGGAGACCCAGAGTGTGTCCTGAATCCTGGGCTACAATTCACCAAAAGGCCTTTGGCTAAGGCCTTTGACTAACAGGCAAAATTTATTAATTAATGTGAGCTTGAAATAAAGTCAAAGTACCCCCATAGCTACACCTTCTGTTTGTTACTATCTGCACAAAGAGTCAGGCTAATAAAAATGTTAATATATTCCTAGGAATAAATTAATAACCAAACTAATGCCTGGAAGCAACTTCAAGGGGTCCTAGTCCAGACTACCTCCCAGGCTGCTACCAACTCTCAGCACCCTAGAGAACAGAATGTCACCACCAAGGTGAATTGCTACTCGCTCCATGATTCTACCACATTACAAGATTCTGTAAAACACTTATGTATGGCTTCCCTTTCTGAGGAGAAAGGAAGAGAGCAGGTCACTATTGTCGAAAAGCCCTTAAGCTCCAAGAGGTGACTTTCAGGTGTGGCTTGTTGTATACAAAATATCACCTGGCAGGAGGTTTTCACCTGGAGGAAAGGTGAACTACAAGAAAGACCTCTGCTGGCAAGAATCAGAAAATTCAAGATGGTACACTGGGTTGAAAAATGTCTTATCCCTCCACACTCCAAATACCCTTCATGACCTTCACGTGTTTACAACAGCCTGAAGTCTCAAAAAAACTGAGCCTCACTTCTAGGAGTTGCAGGTAAGATTCAAGTTTCCAAAAAATGTATCAATGTATTTTAAACAACTGCCTTCTATCTAAGGTTGGAACTGTTTCCATGCTACTACTTTGCATTGCCTTGAAATGTACTTGAATACTTGGTTTGCCTGTTTTGGAGACACATTTCGCCTCTCTGGTTTTGCAGATTTGGAGTAGGAGAGAGCTTGTTAGGAGACTTGTTACACTGTGAACCAGCTGACTCAGGTGCTCTTGAGGGGAAGTTTGTTCGGAGGAGAAACTCTATTATAAGGCCTTATTACGGTTATTGAGCCTTGGGCTTTTTGGCAGGTCAATGTGCTAAATCATTAAATAATATGGAAAGTCAGATAGAAAGCCTTTTTATTTTTAAAAGGCTGCAAACAAGTTGCACACCAGACTTGTAGCCAGAAATCAAAGTGGAGGGGAGAACAACTGCATGCAGTTGTTGCCAATTTTGTTGAAAATTGTTGATTGCTTCTGGTTCTGATTAAAAGCAAGTAGATTTTTAAAAGGAAGCACCCTTTAATAAGGGGGCCTAAAAGTCCAACATTGAGAGAACAAAGATGGTTTCAAACTTGCCTCATTTACTGCAGTAGCACATACCTACAGAAACTCGGTAGAGGAATTCTAACTGAAAACCGTGATGTCAAAAGAAGCAGTCAGAAGAAATGTGCTTTTCAAGATGGTGTGCTTCACGTGGAGGGAAGAAGGTAGGAAAGGAAGGCAAGAAGAGATACAGTGGACTAAGATGTAGAAATTTCAACTAGCTGAAGAGGAGATGGAGCTCGGGGACTAGAAATAGGAGCCAGGATGCTTTGGAACCAGGTACTATCTCCCTTTTTTCTCCCCTCCCCAGCCCCACACGGGCTTTTGCCTCCTTTACTTTCCTTTCACTCCTCCTGTCTGCTGGCTCTCTTCTCCACAGCTTAACGCTTGGAATTTTGCTGTGCAGCGCCTGATCACCATGTTTGCGCAGCAGCCCCTCGAGGGCGCATGCGCAGAGAGGCTCAAAGTGGCCGGGTGGTGGTTCTTTCAATTCCAAACTCCTGGAAAGAAACTGTGATGGACCCCATTGTGGTCAAGGACATACCCAGAGAGGCAGGCGGGCTCCTATGGTACAAACCAGAAGGCTAACCATTGTGGGTGGGTGGGCAACGGAAGTTATCTAAAACTGTGGGCTGAATGGTATAAGACCTCAGGAGTGACAGAAAAATAGACTTTATCACTGGGTTGATTTAAACAGGTCTTTGGCTGATGTGGAGTTTACATAGTGGTCCAGTTCCCTGCCCCCACAACTGTGAAGTATCAGTTAATTGCTAGTTAAGTCCAACTCTTCTTGCCTGTGTTCTGGCATATTCTAAAGCTCTTTTGGTGACCTGGAATGAATGTACAGAGCTCACTGCAAATAAGCAAGGGTCTAGTTACCTTTTGGGTCCCTTTCTTTTTGGTGCACTGAATTGAAATTATGGAGAATATGGTAGAGTGCATTTTATCTTTGAATATATGAACACTAACTTAGTAAACCTGTTATGTAAATGTTACACTTTTAAATATCTGAGGAAACTGCAGCAAAAAGTATTGTCAATAAATTTGACCACAGACCCACTTAGCAGCACATGTTTGATAGGAATAAGATAAACTAAAAGTAACTTTGTGCTTTTAGGGAAGATTTCTGAATTTCATAAGCAACTTAAATGCCGTTCTGAACGAGTGACTATTTCTGCATCTATTTGGACTAGAACAGTAACAAATGTGTGAAACCACTTTGGCTGCTGTGAGTCAAATATTGCTCTCTGGAGGCTGCAGCACTTCACACATCCTCCTTTCTGAGCGCACGGAGGGGAGGAGAACGTCTCTTAATAGAATAACTGTTTTCATTTGGAAGATTTTTGGAAATGAAATTTAGGGCTCAGTTCTTCACGTTCTGCATGCCTCTTGGCTCATTTATCTTGCCAGGAAGCTTTTCAAAACTAGCCCGTATTTAGAGATCCCGTCCTCAACCAAGAAGTAAACTGTGAAATTCTCTGCAGTTCTTTGCTTTAAAACACTTGGAAGGCATTTGGTTTGTTTTTGCTGGTGTTAATATTTTTAAGATAAAATGCTAAGTTCTATTTTCATTTACGTAACTTTAAAACGGCTCTTGTGGGTGTGTTGTCAACAGCATCTCGGGACCAGAGTGGAAAAGCCCTCCTCCCACTAGGTGACCCTTCACTTTATTAACCAGGATTATGAAGCATGTAGACACATCTACATAAGCATTATTAATACATTCCTTCATGCTATTGGTTTGTAGCAATAGTGGGTAATCGGGGAAAATGACTGTAAATATGAAAGTGGATTTGACGTGATGTCAGACTCTGAAGTGGTACAAAGGCTTTTCATTCCTGCTCTGTTAACATCTTGATGTATGGATTTTGACAAGATACCTAATATTATCTTGAGGTGGTTCTCATTGTATGCATGAGAAAGAGAATGACATATAATGTCATATCTGGGATGAAAATTGACAGAGTCATTGTCTTCTACTGGTTGGTGTTAAACATACATGGTAAGGGTAGATACCTTGGAGCCAGGTGGGCAGGCCAGAAAAAACAAGTTTTTGCACAGGGAAACAATAGTTTGATATATCCTGGGACCTGTTCCTCTGGTTGAAAACCATTTTTATTTTTATATTTTTGCTATTTCTTCCTAACCTTAGGAGGCTCTCTGAGTCTGGCTCATTAAAGAATTAACACTGACAAACATCTGAGTTGATTTAGAAACACACAATTTATTTTCCACATGATGATCTTTCAAGATCCAGGTATTGTTTATTGTTTTTTGCCATGTAGGAATTCCAGTTTCGTGGGCACAGTGACCGGGAAGGACGTTTGAGTAGGATATGGTTTGGCGATTCTGGAATCAAAGCAAAGGTTTTGGAGTAGCTTATTTTATTGACATCACAGTAAACCTTGGAGAGTTTTGCTGGCTCCTCCACTGGCTGTATTTTTTCTGTGACTGACTAATCTTCTAGGATGGGGTCCTTTTGCTCTTTCTGATTCAGAATTGTATAAGCACTGTCAAGCTCGAAGTCTGTTTTCCAAGTGTTCTATATTCCATGCAGCCTGTGGCCTTACAGTTAAGCCATGGATGTCTTTTACAGTTGACCGTATTTTCCTGTGGCTATGTGATCAGAAATGTTGGACTTGGGAGATCTAAATCACTCTTATAGTATCTTTCAAGGTGGGCTTCTTGCAAGGATGGCTGACCTCATAATAACTAGTGGGTTTTGGGGGCAGGGCAGTCTACAGTATGTCGCCAAGCTCATGCTAGTCTTCACTATTTTAAAAGTGGGGGGAGAGGGTCAAAGGTTTAATGACTTAACCTTTGGGTCATTCAGCTAGACAGCGAGTTGGGATTCAAAACTGATTGTCCTCCTTGTGCCTCCTAGTGTTCTTCCCACTTCTCAAAATCTGAATATTTTAAAATATTTTGCAAGAACTCTACTTTCCCCTTATATCTTGATTATAGTAGAAATCTTATATTTTGGCATGAAAGACATGGAATGCAGTCTTCCTATCACTGATGGAAATGCTGTGCCTAACGTCTAGTCTTTAATATGTATCAGATATTAATAAACTTGCATGATTTTTCTTACTCCTAAGGTCAGTTTATTGAATGAAGTTTGATACTACCAACAATGGACACTTGATGTTAAATAACAAAATTTAAGTAACTCAATAGTGAAATAAGTCACAAATAGAACTTTGCTATATGACCAGGTTTCAATTCTTACCCTTGAATTTCAAATTTCAAAGATCCTACTGGCCTGTCTTTACATAGAAGTCTCACTCAACAAACTGTATTCCATGTGAGCTTGGTGCCAGGCTATAAGTCATTTTCTAAAAAATATTTCTAGGGGCTGGGGATGTGGCTCAAGCAGTAGTGCGCTTGCCTGGCATGCGTGCGGCCCAGGTTCGATCCTCAGCACCACATACAAAGATGTGTCTGCCGAAAACTAAAAAATAAATATATATATATATATTTTTTTTGTGAGAGTTTTTAATATTTATTTTTTAGTTCTTGGCGGACACAACATCTTTGTTGGTATGTGGTGCTGAGGATCGAACCCGGGCCGCACGCATGCCAGGCGAGCGCGCTACCGCTTGAGCCAAATCAACAGCCCAAAAAATATATATAAAAAAATTCTCTTTAAAGGTTTATAGAAATATTTTTTTAAACGGTATAACCATAATTTGAAGTTATAAGCAAGGAGCTATCTGGTGCCATGAGAATACAGAAAAGGAGCAAATGAATTCTGCCTGAGGGAGAGGGATGAGAGGGCATTGGGCAGAGGGACAAAGAGGGGTGAGTAAGGTGAGCCATCACGTAGAAGGGGCACTTGGAGTGGGGGAGGCCCTGGCACAAGAGAAATGTATTACCCATTGGCTGGAAGCCTGGAGGCGCACCTCCCCCGCCCCCCCCCCCCAAAAAAAAAAACCCAACACAAAAACACAAAGGGCTTAGAAGGCAAGAGATGTTGCTAGAGAAAGCGGGGAGAGCTGGTGAGTACCTGGACATAAGACTAGAAAGGAAGTATGGGCACCGAATTCTGAAGAGTGCACAGGGTTTGGATGTTAAGGGCAATAGGTTTTTAGGTATCGGTCATACAACTAGCTGAGATGTGTGGAGATGGGAGTCCAAGGGGAGGAAAAACTGATTTAGAAGAGCAGTTTTACAATAATAAAGGCAAGCACAAAGGGTGAGTGACTAGAAAAACAGCAAAGGAAATGAAGATGACTAAAACAGAACCCAGATGAGATTGTGGCTGATAGAGCCATGGAACCCAGCATGGCTTTGGGGGTTTCACAGTGGGCAATAGAATGAGTGGTGACTTTCCTAACAAGTATAAAAAATCCAAGATGAGATACTTATTGGTGGTTTTTCTTTGTTTTTTTTTTAATGCAGTAATGCTCATTCTCAAGTATCTTTTGAATAATTAAGACCATAAAAAATTAAAACTTACATTTGCAACTTCTTTCCTGACATTTTAATCAAAACATTTGATACTTCAATGAAATTTATTGAATATCTACCATGTGCAGGGTACACTTGACCAACAACTACTTAGGTAAAACAAAGACAGGTATTAGAGTTGATGAACCTTGGGGTTCTCTGGTTCACTTGTGACCTTTTTAAAAAAAAGTCAAAATTTTTTAAATCTACATTTAGTGCTGAGAATTTGACCCAGTGCCTCTCACACTTAGCAAGCACTATGCCACTGGGCCACGACCCCAGCCCCTCACTTGTGATCTTGAAGGACATTGAGTGGACACTTGGGCACCAAATCCCTCTTGTGTTCTTTGGACTGCACAAATGGCATCTCTCATAATAGCCTGTCGACTACTTTGCAATTGTTTAGTTCTGCTTTTGACTACTTACTTTCTTTCATAGAGGGTATTCTTTTCAACCTTATGTAAGAATTTGCCTCCAGTCATCTATTATTCACATAGTCGCTAGATAAATTCTGGTTCCTCAAACATATAAAACATGAAATATATAAAATAAAAAGTGGGTTTTGAGACAGAATAATTATGGCTCCAAGGAAAAAGGCATTTCATATAGTCTTTTTAACTTTTTTTCAATCTTGTAAGAGTATAATGATTCAGGAAGCAAACAAGGCAGTGTTTAGTAAGATGCCTTGACAGTATGTCACAGTGCTGTCAAGTTATTTCAGCCACAGGGTTCTAGAATGGAAAATGCTATGGATGACATGGTTTAGGATAGATGCTTTTTATTAGTGTCCATCTATATTTTCCATAAATGGAAAGCTAGAGTAGAAGCTTCTAGCTCTTGCTGGGAGTCTGCTCAAGTATGCCATGAGAGCAAGATCAGGCAAACAAGAAGGTGGTTAGGCCACCCTCTTCTCCCTTCCCCAGTTTAGGGAGCCTAGCCTGCCCCTTCCAAATACAGGGGCATGTTTTTAGCTTCATGGTGCATTTGTGTGTGGGGAAGGGGGGGGTCAGGGTTAGTAGCCAAACTTTGCCTATTCCAGACTATGGGACATAGAGAGCTCAGTGACATTTCTTACATTCCTGGAATGACAGTCCCCAAGGCTCTAAGAAAAAAGCTGAGATCTTGGACCATTTTTGAAAATAGTTGCATTAAGTTATAATTAATATACCATATAATTTATTCACTTGTAGGTTGTAGCCTACAAGTGGCTATCAGCTTTTGGTCTATTCACAGGTATGTGCAACTACCCCCTTAAATACTAGAACATTTTTGTCACCTCCAAAAGAGTGTATGCTAAATTATTAGTGCCTTATTCCCTTCAGTTCTACTTCCAAAACTCTAAACATCAATTTAATTTCTCTATAGATTTGTGTGTTCTGAACATTTCATGTAAATGGTATCATATGTGATATTTTGTGACTTTCACTTATTTGCAAAATTGACTTGTTGTGGCATGTATCAGCCCTTCATTTTTATGGATGAATAATAGATTGTATGACTATACCATGTTTATCCATTAGTTGATGGACATCTGGATGATCCATTAGTTGATAGCCATTTTAGTGCAGATGAAGTGGTATCTTGAGTTTTTCATTTCCTTGCTTACTAACATCACTGCTTATTAGTTATCTGTGAATCTTGGGGGGAATTTAACCCATTTCTTAAGTAGTTTTTTCTTTTCTAGCTTTGACATGGAAAGATTCATTTCATATTCTAGATCCAAGTCTGTGTGTGTGTGTGTGTGTGTGTACACACATATCTATGTATGTGTTCTCAGGTTATAGCCTTGGGAATGTCCACAGTCACCCTGGGATGACAGGGTTTTGCTAAGCCTCACTAATTGCAGGCCTCCTCCACTGTTTGCAACAATGCTCTGGGGCATAAAGTGGTGCACATAATGATTCAATCGAATTTAGGCTCCTTTGAAGGGATAGTCTCTGATATTGGAGTTTGAAAATTCTTATTCCCTGGTTATTTCCTGAAAAGGTATTTGTAATGCTTTGCTTTATGACCCCTCTGTGCATGCATATGAAGCTGAGGTGGGGCATGATTGTGTGCTGTCACTTAAGTACTTTTTCAATGGTGTGCTTTTTCCCTTGGTTACATACCAACTTTAGGAGCCGAGTGCTTGGTCAAGGGGAGAGCCATAGCTTCATATTTACAAAAATTAGTGTTGTAGTTAACATAATACTGGAGTTCATTTTTGACATTCACAGATGAGTTGAACATAACTTGCTCCATTTCAGTCCCCAATACTTCCCTTTCCATATATATAAATATAAAATATATATTTATATATATTTGCTTGCCATTCTTGGTGGGAGCCTTCATCTTGTGAGTTGGGGTGAGAATATTGGTGTTCCTTGATTCTTTGCAGTGCTGTGGCCAAGATAAAGCCGATGCTGGACAGCAGACGGGAGCTCCTACCTTTTGGCTGCACTTGCCTGGAATGTGGACTAGGCAACTGATAGCTGGGGGCAGAATGAGGCATGCTGACATGCTGTCATCCCAAAGAGCACTTTGACTAGGAACTGGGGGCATGTAAGAAGCTCTGGTCTTGGCTCTACCATCTGGAGTGTTTTGTGTCAGAGCTGGGAGGAGGTGGAAATGAATAGATTGTGGTTCACATACCACTGACTGTCACTGTTCTTACTGAATTTTCCTGGAATTTCTTAAGTATTTCTTCATTTGCTAGATGCCCTTGGAACTGTATTTACAGAGACTAATACCTTTTTTGTAATTCACACCAGTTTTATTGGGCAGTGAGTTTGTAGGAGTCTTCAAATGTCATGCTAGAAGTGGAACTGCACTCTAGAACATAGTTTCTCAAGTACTATCATTCTAGAATGAGTGAAAATATTATTTGGAGTTACTTAGAAGTAATACTCTATTTCCATGTTTTAGCCTATTCCTTCCAATCACTGTTAAACAGAAATGAAATTTTTTTAAAAAAAACCTCTCAATATGTGTGTGGGAGAACTGTCTACAGTAATACTGTTGCTCCTACAAATATTCCTTTTTGAATCTCAATTATCTCCCTTCATTTTGATCCTGACTGCAGTCCTCATGGTGAAAGTGTTACCCATGGGAGTCAAATCGGGCTTCTCGAGATACTTTGGGTAAGCATAGTGTCTGGGATGATGAATTCAACTGTATAATCAAAATTCTCTTTGCATGATGCCCTCAAGCATCTGCGTCCCGCACAGTCCAAATGAAGTATCTGGAAGGAAACCACTCTTGCACAGAGGACTTCCAATTTCTTCATAATGGGTTCTTCATTATTTTCTCACTTAGTTTCCCAGTTGCCATTGTGGCCTTCAGCTTTTCTCCCAGATCTGAGCAGCAGGGTTGGTGTTGAGGGAATTTATATAGCCACATGATGGTGCCTCATGTTGAGGGGGGTTCTACTATTGGTTTAATTCTGTTACTATGGTTAATTTTTTGTGGTGCTGGGCATCAAACCCAGGACCTTGTGTATGATGTACAGGTGCTCTATTACTGAACTGTACCCAAACCCTGAAATCCTGAATTCTTGAACAAGTAATCTGTATTTTCCTCTTGTATTGGTGTTATAAGTCAAAAAATTAGATTGCCTTATCTGTTTAGTGGACCCTATGGCACCTTTGTGAGAATTAGCTTTTGGAAAGTTTTTTTTTTTTTCTGAAAGTTAACAGAAACACTCTTTCCTTGGACACAACTTGATTGCCTAGACTACTGGCTGGAAATCACCTAAATCTTTGTGACAAGTTATTTTTCCAGTGGGCAATCTGAGACCTATAGGGAGGGAAGAATCTTCCCATGATCATCTAGGACATTATGATAAAGCTAGGATTAGATCCCAGAACACTTCTCTTTCCTCTAGTTCTATGTGAGAACATAAAATATCAGGTATATAGCAGACATGATCAACACTTATTAAAGATCACATCTCTTTGTGTGCTAGCATTCTACAAAGCAGAACTTGAGAAATGGAGTTACACTAGTATAAGCCCACTGTTTATTTAAGTCTTTTTACCTGTTCCTTGTATTTATCCCATAATATTTCATAATTGGAAAGACCCTTGGCATCAAGACTTGGACTACTAGGATCTCATCTGGCAGGGAGCTGTAGAGATGAAGCCCATTTCAGGAGGAATTAGTATTAAGGGAGACAACCAGGTCAGATAGCATGTATACTCATTCAGAAATGAATGTCTAAAACACTGGAGTATTGATGTTTATTTTGATCTGGTCTGGAGGGAGAAGTTTAGAAATACAACTTTCTGGCAGAATTGATACCTGAAGAGACAAGAATAAGAATGGCATGATTCTAATGTTTTGGAACATGAACCAAGACAATGTATGGGGCTGGCCTCAGAATATCCCTGGGCTCCTGTTACTTCATTAACTTGGGTATCTCTAGTTGGAAAAACAGTTCTACCCACCCTTTCCTCATCTTTTCCCTGTGTTGTGGACTGATCCTGATGTTATGCTTCTATAGCATCATGCCTTCTACTTATTTCAACTTGGGGTCTTCAGCTTGCTGGACAAGTGTGGCAGCGGAAAATGAAGTACAGGAGCATTTTATATATCTAAATCTGTACCTCGATTTTTTTTTCTAATTAAGGCAAGCTATATGGGTAGTTCATTAATTAGGCAGTTTATTTTCTCTTACCACGGAGATGTGTTTTGGTCTTGATCCAGGCAGAGGAAAATTGATTTTTTTTTTTTTTAGATCAGTGGCTCTTAATTAAATTTGACTAAAACAACTTAAACATAATTAATTTGTCCCTAATAAGACTTAACCACTTAGGAGTTTTTTGCCTGATAGAGTAAAGTTCTGCAGAACTGAAAACACTGCAATATCTAAAAATTTTAATTTCTCCCTCCAGAAATCGGATTTTAATTCCTTAGTTTTACCCCCACCCCCACCAGTTAGTTGAACATGTACTGTAGAGTATCTCAGTTCCTGACATGTAATCTTTGTTTCATGACTTAGAGATTGGATCATAGAATAATTTTAGGGATTGACTTTGGCTTCTGAATTTGCCGCAAAGCAACCCCAAGCTCACAGGCAATTTCTTTGTTTTTGGCTACTCCATGAATCCGTACATTCAACCAGCTGATGCCTATCTTTAATGAGCATCTGTCAGTGGTGCTGTATAAGTAGAAGATATAGAGGTGATAAGCTAATACAGCCTATTGGGAAAGGAGTGCATGAAAGCTGATACGCGTAAGATACAATCTTCCTAGTGCAGTGATATTATGGAGCACCCACATAACAGCTGGGACAGGAGAGCTGTTATGGAATGCTTCCTGAAAGAGTTGACACCATGAACAAGGTCAGATAAGTCGACCAGAATCGGATAGAGCCAGCTTACCTCATCCAGCACCACCTCTGAGATAAGGAAGGGGAAAGTCAGCTTTGTAGGGCAATAGGAGTTGAACATGCTGGTCTTTGTCAGCTGAATTGTGTGTGCACACCTGTACATGTGTAGTATGTGCATACAATAGTACTGATCACCTCTACTACTTCAACCCTACTGTCCCCACCCCCATCCTCACTCCATGTAAGTAACATTAACCATCTTCAGAAGTATCTTTCTACATTCTGGTACATAGTGCTGCGACAAACTCGTCATGCATAGGGCTTTTTCCTTTTAAAAGGTTTTACTTTTCTGATAAAACAATGGATGTTATTGTAAATGCTTTGGAAAAGACTAGTGAAAAATGATCAGCTATACCCTACCTTACAAGAATAGACACTGTCTATATTTTGGTGACTATTTCAGTTTTTTGCTATGCAACTACATGGCTGTACTTGCCTTAATATACTCATACCACACTTATATGACATTGGGAATCGATACATGATGCTTTGTAACTTATTTGTAGCTTATGTTAGTATTTGACCATGAATCATCCTTTCTTGAAAATCTTATTTTTTAGATACTTATTCAGTGTATAGAAAGTATGTTTTGTCTTGCTGTACCTATGTGTTACAGATCATATTAGATTTAAAATGTTATTGAACATTCACATAAGAGTGATCACGACTACTCAGTAAATATTTCACTAGACTTGAACAAGTCAGTTTAAAAGGAGCTATTTTTTAAACTGTGGTAGTTAATTGGCAAAAGATTATTATCTACCAATGTATAAACACTTCAGTTGATAATTCTCTTATTACAAAGAATGCCTACTGAACTGATCAAATAAATGTCTTTGGTTATTATAATTACACCAACTGAAATACTGTTAGAATATTCTAGGGATTTTAGGAGGAACTTGCATTTCCATTCATCACAGAAGATCAACCACAAGTTTCTTTATGTATCAAAACATACCACACGTTACATGGATATTGATGTCTAAGTTGACTAAGTATAACTAACACCCATTTTCCTATTTTTCAACAAATCATGAAGAAAGGTTTCAGTATTTAGACAAATGCTCCCAGGGATTATGATTAAGGCTCAAACTAAGATCTCCTTAGATGAGAGGTGTTTGACCCTCTGACTTTGTCTCCGCTTCAGCCGCCTGCACTTTTCAGAGGCCAGTTTCATGGTCCACAGTGAAAGGGGAGCATCAGAGTAACGGGCAGCCTGGTACGATGCTGAGCCCGACAGCAGCCAATAAATTATTACTGCTAAGGATATTTTTAAGCTTAGACAAGGGGGGCAGTAAAAAAATGGTCCAAGATAAATGCTCTTACAAGGGACTCTGTCCTATGAGAGAGAACTGAACCCAGAAAGAAGGTCCTGGACAGTGTAAATGAGGGCTTTTTAAGCATGGCCAATGCCTGGAACCCCCCACTAAGAATAACTAGGCTGTCAAGTCTGACTGCAATTTGTTACCTTCAAATTACATACTTGCACAATGACTTCTTCAAATCACTCCACCAATGTAGTCTTACATCTGGGAATTTCACCCAGAGTCGTCATTGTCATCTGTTTTCCTTAGAGAAAGTTGAGATTGCTTTGCTCCTTTGATAGCATCTTCAGTGTTACAGGTGACAAGTTACAGCAAAAACAAGACTTAAGTTATACCACATTATATTAAAATATATTTTATGTAAACAAAATGCTTTTTATAACCTCACTAAGGTTTATTTTGTTGGCTTATACAGGCTTTTGCAATCATTTAATTTAAATGCATTGTATTTGCTTAGCAAAGATTTAGGATTTGGATTGTGAATATTTTACGTAAAAGATGCATCTCTATATAGGTTCAAGATGGGAATAATGAAAGGTGCCTTATAAACTGGTGACATTTTCAGCAAAATATATTGCTATGCCAGCATATGCTAGCTGGAGCCCTTTGATGAATGGTTTTCTTAATTATGATTACTGTGGAAGAGAAACTAGTGAAAACATCTACCCTTTCTAGGTTAAAAATTTTTAACTTTTTTCCCCCCAGTAAAAGTAGAGACACTTCAGATTTTAGGACCCTCTTGGCTCCTAAACCTAAGTGCTGCTTGAAAAATGGCCCTTTCAGCTTTTAGCCAGCAGCCAGTTTAAACCCACAAGAGAGAAGCCTAACAACTCTGCTTTAAATGGCAGTCTGCCATTTCGGAAAATTGTAGCTTTTTGAAAGAAAGAAAAAAAGCTAGTAAGCCATTTAATTCACCCCCTTGTAACTAGATGTATGTTGAAGGTAAAAAAAAAATAAGTAGGGTGAGCAAAAAATCCTAATTCCAATTTTAAAATTTTTAGCATTTTGTAGAAATGGAGTCTACTGTCCCAACACTCATAGTAGTTCAAATAGGAAATGGGCTCTTAGAAATTATTTTGTTAAAATGAAGAAAGACACCATTCTTCCACTTTTATACAGATAAACTGAAAGCCAGTAGACAAGGAATGGGTGTTTCCAAAATGATAGTTTGTAAACTTCTGGAGAAAAATATTTAATACCAAATTCCAAATTTCTCTTAGATTTGTGTCACTAATGTATCTGGTCCTTTGTATAAACATGTTTATTTAGAGGCCTTTCTTGACAACATAAGAGTACACTTAATGCCAGATGAGTGTTCACAAAGGGGAAGAGTAAGCTCATCTTAAATTTTGTTCCACATTCAAGAAAATTATTGCCAAGGTCACATTGTAGAGTATGATCGGAGACTCTGTGGATCAAACATATTCCAAAGTCAAATACCCTAAAAGCACACATCATTATTTTTGCAAGTGTATCCATGTCTTAGAATGTCAACATCTAATGTGTTCATTGAGCACTTATACTGTGAATTTTTGTGCTTTGGGCACTGGTGGTACCAGTCTTTGCAAAACGAGGTACCCTGTAGACAAGAGATTCCCCTCACCCCACATCAAGGTAGGCTGTGGCAGTAAGAACAGATTTCTGGCTTCCAAATCCCGTTGGGAATCCATTGAACGAGTCTAGTTGCATATTTGGGACAGGGAAAAGTAGATGGAAAGTCTGGACATTTTGTTGTATCAGGAAGCACAGGGTATGCAAAGAATGGATACATGTTGAAATGACAGAAATTTCCTTAAGAGGATCCAGTAAGCTAAACAGAAATACAAGCATCCAGAGAAAGAGGTATTATAGTACAACTATGAACAAAAGGATTTGAGAAAGGGATATTTAAAAGGGAGAGGGTGAGAAGTGCTCTTCTATATTAAAGAAACATGAATTTATAAACAATTCAAAAAATCATTCTTTGACATGACACGATTGCTTCATGGTATCAGGGTATTATAGGATATGGATTAACTACAAGAAGGAAAAACTTTGTCTACAATGTTTAACTCCAGCAGATATCATGGTTGTGTGTGGGGTTCTCCCCCCCCCCCACATCCCCTATTTTCTATTTTAGAGACAGAGTCTCACTGAGTTGCTTAGCGCTTTGCCGTTGCTGAGGCTGGCTTTGAACTTGAGATCCTCCTACCTCAGCCTCCGAGTCACTGGGATTACAGGCATGCACCACCATACCCAGCTGAGATATCACCTTAAAGATTAGATCAAACTTCTGGTCACACTATGCATCCCCTGACGAGATGCAATGGAAAGTTCATGTTACCACCCTGTCATCTTATTCCAAAGAATGTTTAATCAGAATATGATGAGCTAAAGGGTTGCAAAACCTACATCTGTAGGACAACTGGATAGATTCTACAAATATATCAATGTCATGAAAAACAATATGGAGCTATCCTATCTTAAAGAATAAAGAGACATGGTGTCAAAAGTCCTGTTCTTGATACGAAACACCCTTCCCCCCCCCACAGATACAAGGAGCTTTGACACTTGGGGAAATTTAATATGACCTTGTTAGTAGATTTAGTGTTAGGCAAAAACGGTCTGAGTGATGTTAAGAACATCCTTGCTCTTAAAAGAAATATGCTGAGAAAGTTAGGGTGAATTATCATGTTTGTAGTCTACATTCAAGAAGTCGCACAACTTGACAGATGAAGCAGGAATATCAACATGTCAAACTGGTGAACCTAGGTGAAGGGCATTTGAATATTCATTACACTATTTCAACATTTTAGGTATGAAATTTCTCAAAACTAAAGTGGGAGAAGTGAGAAGAATTTAAGTCTAAAAAGATCTTATTTGAAACAGTTGATCTTTGTAAAATAAGCATGTAAAACCTAGAATATAGTGTGAAGAGTATCCTTTCCCTCCTGCGTGCCACCTTATTAGAGTTGTCCTCTGTAAGCATCGTAAGAAATGAGTATTGGGCAAAAATGAGAAACTCGGATTAAGACAGTATAATTTTTACTTACCAAAGGCAGATGGTTGGAAAAACAAAATGTTGTGACAGGTAATTTTTAACTTTCCTTTATGACTCTCGGGATTGATTTGTGGATTTGCTCACTTAGTCTGTGAGGACTGTGCACCAGCGCCCTGTACTAGGCAATAAGGAGATGAGATGGCTCAGCCACCTGGGAGCCTGACTCTCTAGTGAGACTTAGAATGACAAGTCACTTTTGAGCCATTTAAACACGTTAATACCTAGTTGTATACTTGTCTGAGTATATTTTTTGAAACCATACTTTCATAAATCTTAGTCTGAATCTTCAGATACCAAACACTATCAATACTACAGAGTAGGAAAAGCACATGGAATTGTGGCATCACTTGGAAACTGGTTGGGTGCTGACCTTTGTTTATCTAAGATGAAATTGTGGTTTGGAGCTGTGTAAAGAGGTTTATTCCACTCTGGAGAAATGTTTACCAAAATTCTCATTGTTCTGGCCAGGAAGTTCCACTGAAAACCAAGAGTAACTTCAAGAAAATATCTCGTTTATCAGGAGATGGAAGGCCAGGGTGGCTAAAATTTTTAGCAGTGTTTTTTGTATGGATGTCGCCCATTAAAGGGATAGTGATATTTCTGAACTAAGTGGATAGAATGCAGTGAGAATACTGTAGTTGCAACATCTGTCACGTATCGATCAGACTTTTTAAAAAATCAATCTAGCTAAGTTGTTTTGAATTCACTTATTCAAAATAAATTTATTGAGCACCTGTGAAATGTCAACACTTATAGACACTTGGAATGCAAAGATAAAGAAGACTAATTCCCCTCCTTGGAGGAAATTACAGACTGGTGGGATGATGGGAAAGAGTAGACATGCATATGGAATAAGTGGGGGGGAAAAGTGCTATTCTATAATGAAATACATGTTGGGCATTATGTAAGAGGAAATCACAAAATAAAACCATCACATAAATGAGAGCAGCACACTAATTGAGGAAGAAACACTGTAAGAAAAGGCATGTTTGGGGACTGCTTGGTACTCTGTAGAGGGAGAATGGATCAAAGGGACCAGAGTCACTGAAGCTGGAAGTGTAGACAGCTCAACCAAGGAGGACCATGTGTGGACAGTAGATGCTGGAGACAATTGACATTCTAATACCTCAAGTGTAGAAACAATGATCAGGTCAGTTTTTCTGCTCTGGCAAATATCACTGCCAGATGAGAAGGGAATAGATGAGAGGTACTACAGTGTGGAGTCCAGAGGACTTAAGAACAGATCTGCTATCAGGGATGAGGGGTTGAATGAATGCTTCTCACTTGTAGGTGAGAGGGCCAGGGTGTCTTTCAGTGAAAATTGAAGTACAGGATAAAAATGGGCTTAAGTCAAAAGTCTTTAGTAGCTGACCTAAATTTGTTAGAGTTGACTACATGTCTTCAGAACTAGGAGTAGTCTGATCTAAAGAGATGGGAACATCAAAATATGACCAGAGTTAAGAGGTGAAAGGATGAGAGTAGATATAATGACCTCAAGAAGGTGTAAAGAACTGAGGATGAATAAAGACAAAATCTGATTTTTAAATAGAGAGGGACCAACAGTCATCAAAGAGCTTGAAATGGAAGAGTACCTCACAAATTCATGTCTCCATGTGAACTCAGCTGAGAATCTTAAGCTGGTAGGACTGTCCTGGGTTCCTCTGTGCAGTCCAGAGCTAGGTGACCAACGTGGACTCTCTGCCACAGCACTGTCACAGCAGCTACTTGGAGGCTGTTGGTTCCGACAGCTGATGAATTAAAAAGAGCATTAGCGTTGTCAACCCTGGGATTGCGTGTCAGTTCCTTGAGTTGCTGTATGAACTTTGTGCTATTTAGCTTCTGAGTTTCAGTTCCTGACCTGCATAACAGGGAGTAGTATTTAATGCTTATTTCATGGAGTTGCTGATAACATAGTTCATCATAACTTGTGAACTTCAAAGTGTTAGAAATGAAGAGTCAGTTCTTATGCTTGGCACTATCAGTTTTAAAATATACTTGGATCTACATTCTTAAACTGGAATGGGAACGGAGTTCAGCATTTGGAGTGAGTACAGGGACTTGCTTAGTCAATATTTTCAATTGACAATCGTATGAACTGTAGTTACGAGGTACCATATATTATCTATGCACATATTATGGAATGGTTAAATCTACTTAATATTTCCTTACAGTAATATTTAAAACATGCTCTTGGCAATTTTGAAATATAGATCACATCATTATTAGCTAGTCACCATGCTATGCAATGAATCTCAAACTCATTCATCCTGTCTGAAACTTCCCTTTGACAAATAGCTCTCCATTCTCAGTCCCCAACCTCTTGAAACCAGTATTTCTACTCTCCAGTTATATAAAACTGAGTTTAACTTTTTTGATTCCTCATAGAAGTGAGATTGAGGTATCTGATTTTCAGTGTCTAGCTAATTTCACTGAGCAGAATGTCCTCCTGGTTAATGCTGTCACAAATGACAGAATACTGTCCAGCCTTTAAAAAAAAAAAAAGAAATCCTATGTGAATATGAAACATATTTATCCAGGTCTCCATTGGTGGACATTCAAGATGGTTCCATATTGGGGTTACCATGAATCATGTTGCAGCAAACAGAAGTGTGCAAGTGTCTCTTGGGCATTCTGATTTCATTTCCCACCCCCCTTTTTTCTTAAACACTTAAAAAAATTTATTTTGATATATACTGGGTAGTTGAATTGCCAGATCATGTGCAAATTCTACTTTTAATCTTCTGATGATCTTCCATATCATTCATAATATTTTTAACAATGTAAATTGCCACCAACAACATGTAATATTTTTCTATCTTCTCACTGGACTTGTTATCTCCTTTTTTTTGTACTGGAGATTGAATCTAAAGGTACTTTACCACATTTACGTGTCCAGTCGTTTTCATTTTTGAGACTAGGTCTCACTAAGTTGCCCAGACTGTCCTCAAATTTGCCATCTTCCTGAGTTGCTTGGTTTGGAGTGCAAGCATGCGTCATTATACCTGGCTCTTTTTTTTTTTTTTTTGTGAGTAGATGTTCTAGTAGATGTGAGTGATCTCATGGTTTTAATTTGCATTTTGCTGATTAGTGATACTAAGCATTTTTTATGTACCTGTTAGATATTTGTAGGTCTTCCTTTTCCAAAGTCTATTGAGGTTTGTTGTGCAATTTAAAATTTTTTATTTGCAGGTGGACACAATACCTTTATTCTAAATATTTTTTAAGTATAGGTGGACATAATACCTTTATTTTGTGATGTTGAGTATCAAACCTGGTACCTCACGCATGGTAAGCAAGCGCTCTACCTCTGAGCCACAACCCCAGCCCAATACCTTTATTTTTATGTGGTGCCAGGGATTGAACTCGATGTCTCATGCATGCTAGGCAAGTGTTCTACCACTGAGCCACAATCCCAGCCTCTTTGCACATTTTTGATAGGGTTATTTGACTTGTTAAATTCCTTATACATCAACCCTTTATCGGGTGTATAGGTTGTAAATATTTTCTCTCAGGAATTCTATGTGTCTTCAATAAATGGTGTTGGGGGGGGGAGGAATATCCACAAGTAGAAAATTTGAAATTGATCCTATATCTCATACCATACATAAAAATCAACTCAAAATTGAAGACCTAACTGTAAGAAATGTAAAACTCCTAGGATATGGGGTGGGGGTGGGTGGGGGAGCTGTGACATGGATCTGCACAATGATTTTCTGAATCTGATACTAATCACACAGGCAACAAAAGCAAAAATAGACTGAGGCATTGAATTTTTTTTTCTATCAAGTGAGGATATTCTTAGATGATTGTAAGGCAAGCAGGTGGAGAAAATGTGCTGGTTGATTTCTTGGTTGCTAAACAATTATTTGCAAATAAGACCTTGTGGGAGGCTAAGCTTATTGGTAGAAGGTATGATGTGACTGTAGAGGTCACTGTTGGTCACTTGGATCTCTATTAGTAATAGTGGCTGAATCCTCATCTCCAACTACCTGCAACTGTTCCCCCAACTTCTGTGTTTCTCTGTGCAAGACCACCTTCCACTCTAAAGGAGTGCCTTTTGGACTACTGGAGCTGCTTCATTCACATAACACAGCCTGAAGTGCTTGGGGTTTACATTCCCCTCTTCTACCCTCCATTCTATAGTCCACAGCCAGAGATTAAAGGGTACCAAGCCTGGTTCCTTTGCCTTGAGCAAGGATAACCCTGGCACACAATTTGTACTCCAGAGCTCCCTGCAGGCTCAGGCTACAGGCATGTCTTGGCCTGATAGGGCCCCTTCCTTGACTTCTTGCTCTCCCTATCCTGATCGACTCCTCTTACTGGTATTTCCTGGAAGCACTTAATAAATCCATTGGGCATCCCTTTTTATCACAGGGCAGGGTCTGCTTTTATGGCACCCTCCTAAGACAAAAATTTCTTGGAAAACAAAGTATCTCTTTTTTTTTTTTTAAAAAATATTTATTTTTTTTTGTTTTCAGCGGACACATCTTTGTTGGTATGTGGTGCTGAGGATCGAACCCGGGCCACACACATGCCAGGCGAGCGCACTACCGCTTGAGCCACATCCCCAGCCCCAGTATTTCTCCATGATTCCTTCCAATGCCAAAACATTTTATGTAATTTTAATAGATGTTATAATGGTAATACAATGAAGAGATCTAATCAGAGTTCCATAAGATTGTTGTCTAGGTATCCCTGACAATTTTGAAAGACTAACATCAATCATTACGATCATTCATGTTTTGATTTAAATCTACAACATTGGGGCATGCTGTCATACACTATGATAGATGCTTTATGTGTACTATCCCATGAAATCTTTGTAAATTTACAAGGTCAATTTTATTACCCCTAATTTAGATGAAGAAATTAAGGCTCTAGTAGTTACTTTCTTCTATACTGTGCTGTGGATATCTGCACCTGGAGTTTGAATTCAGAATGGATTCCTGAGCCTATATACTTGCCATCAAACTTCATCATACCAAAATGGAAGAAAATAACAAATGTTTAAACGGCTTCTTCCATGTTAGTTAGAATTATCTGGGAATGTGTTCTATAGTATCCTTGACTTATTCATAATCCTATGCAAACTTACAGAATATAAAGTATTAGAAGTTTTTCATGAATCTTTCCCTGAATAGTAGTTTAGAAAGGAGTGCTCTCCTTATAGTAACAAGAGAATCCTTCATGAAAGACTCCTGGATATAGTGTGTCTAAATGAAGGGACAAGTCTTTGACAAATGATCATTTAGGTATTTTGGACCATTTGAAATATTAAATCTACTCCTTGGGACATTTGAGATGGTGGAAAACTATGTCAAGAAAGATAGCCATTTGAGTGACTAGATTCTTTGTGTCTTTGGCTATCTGCAAGATGGATTAAATGGTGCTTTTCTTTTGGGAGTGTTTTTAAGAATTGTTAACCACACTTTCATAGTTTCTCAATAGTTTCCATATCATTCCTTGGCTCTAGGAAAGGCTATTGATAGAATTCAATCAGGCAGAGAAAGGGTCACAAACTTGTGCTGGGAGCTGTTTGAAAAATCTCTGAGGAGATGTGGTCAGGTCTGCTCTTGTGTGATGACAGATGGGCTATACATTTCTCCAAAATATTAGCCATCAGCTGTAAGATGCTAAGTCATAGCAATGAAAACTGTGAGTTTATCAAGAGGGATGGTGTGTAACCTTACAGAATACATGGCAACTAAATAAAAACACTGTCACAGGAAATAGTGTGGGGGGAAAAATCTATGTGCCAATGGAGGGTAAGACTGTAGAAGAAAAGCAAGTCCAGAGACGGCCTTGCCCAGAGTCCGATTTAGCCTCTTGCCTGGGAATTAAATGTATAAATGAAAGAGGTATAAGATCGAAGTGTTGAGAGGAAAAGAATTAAGAACATCTGAGTTTCTGTGAGAAGAAATGGCCTTCCACCAGCCACTCATTTCTATGGGATGTTGCTGCACAAATACTTCACCATTCAACAAAATTTCCCAAGTATGTGCTTATATTTGTTTTAAGTGCAATGGCCAAATACTGTACCTGAAATAGCTCTTGTAGACAGGTTTCCGATATGTGCATGTTATGACAGTGAAGCAGCAGGGAGACTGAGTCGCTTTAGAAAAATGAGCCAGAGAAACAACAGGATGTGGGAAGAAATGGAGGGTAGAGGGCTGAAGAGGAGGGAGAAAGGTCTTGGAAAAACGTGCCCCAAATACATAGTCATCCTGGGGGTGGGGAAAACTTCAATTTTGAATTTCAGTTTGGAAGTTTGAAATCCCCTCTTCCTATATCCTCGCGTTTTGTGCCACCCTTTTAGTGTTTCTGTTCTTGACAATTTGGTTCACTGCCAACTTTTAGCCTTGGCTCCTCAAAACTTTGTATAGTTGTTCAATTCAAGCTAGATCTTTCTCGGGGAGAAACATATCCAAATTCATATAAACTTATTAGAAATCATATTTAAATAGACACACTATTTCCATGAGCTTCTCTGGACAATGGGGAGGGGGAAGCCCAAGTAGCTCTCATTAAAATATCTCTTCCTGTGTGTGCTGAGAATGTCAAATGGCCATTGCATTCTCCTCCAGGGAGTTTATAATCAAGCCCAGGTCCCAGTTAGAAAGAAAAAAGCACCCCTTTTTTCCAGCTTTTTTTAAAGCATTAACAAAGTCATTCTTTACTCCACCAATCCTTGCCCTCTGTAAGAATAAAGTAAAAAATCTTAAACCTGTTTATAAACAACAAAAAAGTTTCCACCTATTAGATCATAATAAGAAACAGGAGTTTTTTTTAGTATGCAGGCAGAATAAAATTATATTTTCACTATCATGCACACAGGCATTAGAAATCAGAAGCACAGACCTTTCTCCTGCTCCCCCCCCCCCAACTGAAGTCAAACCCTTAAAATGTTCAATGCCACTTACTATTCTAGAAGTTAGAAAATGAGTAGTGGATATAAGACATATCCTATCCTCAGTTTACAGTACAGTAGATACACAACCTTGAAAGTTAGTATGAAAGTATTTTCTGCATAAAACTCGGTAAGTGTTCGAATTTGCATCCCTGAGTCCAGCCAGGTATTATAATGTGTGAGTACTAGTTTCTGGGACTTGTGGTATAGATGGCTAAACTGAAGACATTGAAATAATAAAATGCTGACTATAAACTGTCATCAGATTTGGCAGATGTGGCAACTCTTTGCCACATCTGGCACAGATAAATAGAATTATATGAATGCACTAAGGAGAAATAAGGTATTAAAAATAGCTCCAGCAGTTTGGCAATTAACTGACCTTTATCGGGAAATTTTCCACAGAAAAACTAATAACCCTGATCTAAACTTGGGATGCATCCCTGCACTGAAGACTCATTTCAGGAGAGATCTAGAGTCTGAATGCTTTGTTAAAGTGGTATTTGCCTTCTAAATACCCCTCTTAAACCATCCCATTCTCCTAGCTGTTTCAGACAGATTTTGAGATTGAGAAAGCCAAAGAAGTGGAGATGAGAAAAACATGGTGGGGCTGAAACCAGAGGGAATGAAGTCATTATCTACCAAACAAGTAGATGAGGGTCTGGTTGTGGGTTAGAACAGTCTTCACATTTTCAGAATCTTGCTCATGTACCAAAATTGGGACTTTACATTGCAGTGGAAGTAAACCAAGTAGCTGTGAGTGCTAGTTCTTAATTCTCTGAATCGCATATATTTATTTCAGTGTCAGAGAAAAATTTCCCAAGAACCTTCTGTGAGCATTAGGATGTCATTTATTTCAAAGGAAAGAAAGCTCCAGTATTTATCTCTCTGAAGGCATACTATTCTCCAACACATTAATTGGCCATGTTAGGTTGATGTTTGAAAAATGATAGCTTACTGAAAAATTCTGGTTTCATGATGCAATTATCTTCTGAGTACTTATCTTCCCAGTTTAAAAGCTCTTTGCCAGAAGCTCTTCAATGGCTAATTCTGAAGGTTTTTAAACATGTTTAAAATGGCATTTGAAAGAGATAAGAATGGCTCTGTTGAGGATTGAAACTTTGAAAAAGAATTTTAGGTGTGAGCAATTGCCTGAATACTTGAGGTCTAAAATAAACTAGTAAAGATGTTCTAGAAAATCAGATGGTCTGCCAAGTAAAGAACCTCAGGGTGTGAAGGTGCCTCAGATGATATGGTCCAGTTCATGTGCAGAGTTTCTCCTGTTACCTGGTTGGTAATCCAGCTTCTGTTTGAAGTCTTCCAGAGTTTAGGTAATTAACTATCTCCTAAAGAAACTAGCTTCAATTTCCTTGACTTCCCAAGTCATTCATAAATTCTTTAAAGTGAAAAATACATTTTTTTCCTCCTTATATGGACTACAGTATATAAGTTTGGAACCTCTCCTAAGTAGATTTCCATATATTGGAAGATAATTATTGCCACAATCTAAATAGAATCGGAGAATCTTTTGTTCCTCTTGCTCTCCAGCTATAAAATTGCTAATGGAGGACATGAGGGTGTAATTTCTTTTTCCTAAATTCAAGGGGTAGGTTGGAGTAGGTATACACAGTAAATATCAAAGTCACTTCCTTTGACTAGGAGTTTGGGAAGAAACAAAACTAATAATAGATTCCTGTGCTCCCAGTTGTATAGCTTGAAAGAAGGAGCAGAATACATTGCTAAGGGCTCTCTTATGAAAGCACGCTTGAGGATGAACTTCCACTAAGATACTAGATGAGGTTAATGGGGAAAGATTTCACAAAGGAGGTGAGATGGAAGACAACAGGGTACAATGTTTATAGTAAACTGTATCAGAAGTAAGATGTCAAAAGTCATAAAGCAGTTGGCTTTCTTACTACTGGCTTAAGGCAGAGGCAGGTGGTAAAATAAGGTCAACTTATGCAAGGCCAAAATACAGTTCTCTATTTGATAGTACAGCTTTATATGTCTAAATGTAGTTCATATTCTGAATAAGCAGCAGTACGGATTTTCATCTTAGAATGAAAATAACTTATCAAATAACTTGGAGATTTTTCTTAGTATAAAAACTCAGATTTTCAACTTTTACAGGGACTGTATGGCAAAATAATTTCTTTATGATAAAATTTAAAAACACTTTTCACCCTTCGTAAATCTTTAGTCTTTGTTGAGCATTTTCTCCAACTCTCCATCAATGTTCCCCTCTGGGCTGAAACCAAGCATGGAAAATTTCACCTTACCAGACAAGCATTTTTGGAAACCATAACCAGTGGGAAGGGAGGTTAAATTTATATTTAACTTCAAATGCTTTTTACCACAAATGATATAATATGGGGTACTGAGCAATCATTTTTTGGTATAATTGAGCTAGCTTGTTGGTCTGCTCAATTATTTATGAGCCACTTACAGATTTACTTAGGTATTTCAGCATACCCTGACCTCCATCTCCTAGGATTGAACATCTACAGCAGTACCCCCCCCCCCCACTTTCTGGGTACCTAAGAGGATTTCATGCCAATAAAAAAAAAATTTCCATGTTGCAAAACAATAAGGTGATTATGTATTATGTGATGTAATTAGGAACCTCCAAAATATCAGGAATGTGGAAATAAAAGAACACAGATCAAGTATGCTCTACATTGATATGGTTTGAGACAAAATTAAATAAAGGGCTGGGGGCAATGTTGGGAGAGCAAGCCATTTGCTTCTTTTTAATTTTCTCATTGAAGGTTTTATGGTTTAAAAAAAAGAACAAACCAGGGATTTGAGAATTTGGAAATATTAAATCAAAAGTGACAAACTCAGTTGGAGTACTGGGGGTCAAACACCGAGTTGCAGAAACCTAGGGTATTGATTATTTATGTGTGTCTGTATGTTGTTCATCAATTTGAGTAATACAAAGACAAATATGATACAGAAATTAAAACCTAGAATATTTTGGGAAAGATGAAAACTAGCGGTAGAAAAACTGAAGAATAAGGGAAACTTGGTGAAAGTCGAATACTTACTAGACACAGAAGGCAGTGGGAAGTAATAACGTTGATTGGGACTGCCTTTTTGTTATAGGTGTCCTGGAATTCTTTGGGAAGGTGCAGACAGAGCGAGGTCACAGGAGTCATAAGTATTTGGAATGAAATGGGGAACAATGCTAGTGGAGCAGTTGCCACTTATAACGGCAGGAAGGTGTGCCCTGAATCTGTCAGCAAGATTTCTGTCTGCGTTGAGTTGGATAAACAGCAGGGCAAGGAGATCAAACTGAACTTATTTTTACTCTGGGTCTTCATCGGCCCTTGGAGAAAGTGACAATTTCACTTACATTATTTTTTTTATTATGACTTTTTGGCCTTAATTCTGCTTTAACTTATTCAACGTAAGTTTCAACATTGTGGTTTTTAGGCCTTATATAGGATTAGCACCTTTTTATGCCCAAGGTTTTCCCAGTGCTTCCTACAGCAATCAATGCATCAGTTATGATGGTTAATTTCAGAATTTTTGATCACTTAGAATCTATTTCTTAGTTGTTTCTGGGACAGCTGATTGTTTCCATGATGCCCCATGTACCACAGTGCCACATGGGGAGCTCCCTCCACGCTTCCCCCTCATGCCCTGCTGCACAAAGCCACTTTGTGACAAAAGTCTAGAAAAACAAAAAACATAACACCAACTCCCCAAAGTGCCACAATGGTGGAACATGTTGTGCATGACCTCAATAATAACAGAATGATTCAAGTAAATAAGAGACGAAGAAGAAAAGAGAAACTACTAGAAAGGCAAGATTTAGGTGGAGACTTGTTATCCATTAATGGCAGGAATTTAACATTAATATGCACAATGAATCAAAGGGGAAGGGATACCGTATGTCACACTTCCTACTCTTATTTGCGATTAAAATGGATTTATAGCAGGTCATCTAAGACAATATTGAACATAACATACTTTGAGGAATATTGCCCTATATTGATTAAAGGTTTTATCCAGTCTTGTAATGAGAAAATTCTTGTATTGAACATTTAAACCCAGAAGAGAATTTTCAATGTTTTCAGCACAAAGGATAAAAATAGATGGTATGTTAAATACCCTCACTTGATTATTACTTAATGTATACCTGTACTGAAGTATCATATTGTACCCCATAAATATAGAATTCTTATCAATTTTAAAAAGAAATGCAATGTGAGAACTTGGCAAATGCAGGCTTGCTGAGTGAGTTGAGCTCTGAATGGGCAGCTCCCTACTTTCCTCATTTTGTCCTAGAGCCTGAGGTGCCCTTGAGCCTATGAGGATAAGGAGGTTACTCTAGTTCAGGAAACATGTCTGTCACCTACACAACTCTCCTGAGTCTCTTGTCAAACTTGGAAACGGCATCCTTTGGCTAGTGACATGTCAAAAGCTAAATTTGCAGAAGCTAATTCACAGAAGAATCAATGCACCAAGAACCAGTCCTCCAAACTTACCAAATTTGCCTTATTAGATATAGATGACAGAAAGGGTGTATTTTGACATATTAGAATTTTGATCCAATTTTTGAGGTTGAACATGTGGACTTCCACTGGTTGTGTGTTCATGAGTGTAGGAAAGTTTTGTCTAATTCATTCTATTGTCTTTCCTATTCCTCTCCTTTCCCTTCATTCCCCTTTGTCTAATCCAGTGAACTTCTATTCTTCCCCTCATTCTCCCTTGTTATAGGTTAGCATCTACATATTAGTGTTTGGCTTCTGGCTTTTGGGACTGGTTTATTTCAATTAGCATTATATTTTCCAGTTGTATCCATTTATCAGCAAATTCCATATTTCTTCATGGCTGAGAAATATTCCATTTTATGCATATAAAACACATTTTCTTATTCATCTGTTGAAGGGCACCTAAGTTGGTTCCATTGCTTGGCTATTGTGAATTGGGCTGCTATAAACACTGGTGTGGCTGTGTCCCTGTAGTATGCTGACTTTAATGCCTTCAGATACAAGCCAAGGAATGGGCTAACTGGGTCAAATGGTGGTTCCATTCCAGGTTTTCTGAGAAATCTCCATAACGCTTTCCAGAGTGGTTGCACCAATGTGGAGCTTCACCAGAAATGTATGAGTGAACCTTCCCCCACCACATCCTTGCCAACATTTATTGCTACTTGTATTCTTGGCAATTGCTATTCTGCCTAGAATGAGATGGAATGTTTTAATTTGCATTTCTATAATTGCTAGAGATGTTGAACATCTCTTCACACATTTTTTACCAGTTGTGTTTCTAAACACTTGGTTCTTATGAGTAATCAAAAACTTCATAGTTAATGACAATGAATAAAATGCCTGATACATTTTGAGTACTTAAAACAGTTCTAGTAGAGAATGGCGTTTAAATATATTGGCTCAGCATCTGTTGTATCTGGAAGTAGTGGCAGAGCATCTGGAGGTAGTGGCAGAGTCAATCTGGGATGCAGCACCGCCTGAGATGCTTGCCCTAGAGAATGAGGACTGGGGGGCAGAGTTGGGGAAATCCAGTATGAGAAGGGAAGAAGTTTGTAGACAAGGGGTTAACAGAAGAGAATGAGGAATAAAGGGGTAGAGGAAAGAGGTGGTTAGGGCAAACAAGAGTGTTTGAAGTCTCCAGAGACCCATCTTCTCACATGTCTCTTAAGCTCATCAAATCCACTTGATAAGGAATTCTGCAAACTTCGACAATGTCTTTTAAAATCTAGTAAACTTAGAGAACTGATAAACTTGGAGAAGAGGTCATGTATAAATATTTCAGTCAACTGGCTTTTGGTGACTTTACCTGAATCCTAAGACTTGAAATCTTAATTGTCAAATGTTAGTATTTTGTTCATGGTTACAGACCTAGAGACTTGTATCATATCAAACCCACAAACATTAATAAATATTGAGTGAATAAAGGCAATATATGAAAAACTGACACATCTGGAACCCAGCAGTTTCCAGATAATGCCTCATGTGGTTTTTCCTGTGCCTAGAACTACTATAGGCAATCAACCAAACTGACTTTCTTAGAACTCAGTGGGTCTTCAAGAGACATCTGAAATACAAAATATAAGTAAAATGTGACTAACAAGGAAGGCAAGTGTGGTATTCTACAATATGTCAAAGTATCTCTGAAACCAAATTGGTTTGGTAACCTCTCCACCTTGCTCTTTAATTTCACATTAATAGAATTCCTTACACTTGTAACTAACGGCTGGGACTTTTTTTTTTTTAAATAAGAATGAATTTGCTTCTTAAAACTCATTTCAGCAATTAGTTGAAATAGGATTTCTGTATTTTGGTAAAAATATCAACGTGGTGATATTTAATTGTACCTCACCCTTACTATTCTCTACTTGCACTCTCATCTCACTGGTCAACTTTTTAAGTTGTGTTTTTGATGATCATTGTTATTTCAACTACATTAAACTCTGAATGAAAGGAGACTTTAAAAATTTTTAATTGAGAAATAGTAATTACACATATTGTAGGCCACATTGTGATATTTCAGTACATGTATTTCAGTGCATTAGAGTAATTGGCTGATGCTTCACCTCAGACATAAATGATTTTTTTTGTTGGAAACATTCAAAATATTCTCTACTAGCTATTTTGAAACATACTAATATTTCTTGTCGACCAGTCATCCTATAATGCTATAGGATATGACAAGTTCTTCTTCCTGTCCTACTGCACCCAAGTACCCTCTAACCATCTTCTCTCCATCCCTCTTCTCCTTACTCTTCCCAAGTATTGGTAACCACTAGTCTACGTAGAGGTGAAGTTTTTCTCCATTATCATTACTATATTTTTGTTAATTTTATCTCATAATGAACTTTACCAAACAGCAATCAGTGTTCAGGAACTATTGCTGTGAATAGTTTGTTTGGTTTGTTACTTGGACTTGAACCCAAGGACATTTAACCACCGAGCCACATCTCCAGCACATTTTTTTTTTTTTTTTTGAGACAGAGCCTAGCTAAGTTGTTTAGGGCCTTGCTGAGTTGCTGAGGTTGGCTTTGAACTTGGGGTCCTCCTGCATCAATCTCTCCTGAGCCACAGGTATTATAGGCATGCAGCACCATGCTCAGCTAAAGCTAACAGTCTTGTCACTGACATCTTCAAACATGCACAAAAATGAAGAGAATAGTACCATGAACCCACATGTGCTGGTTGTTTCAACAGCAGCCTGTAGTGATTAATCTGCAGCCTACCTGATCCGTCCCCCGCCCCCCCCATATGATTTGTTTGTGGTGCTGTGGATGGAACTTGGGGCCTTGCACATGGTAGGCCCTGCACTCACTGAGCTACACCCCTAGTACTCACACCGGGTTATCTGAAGACGAACTCCAGATGCATCATTTTTATATCAAGCATTTCATGTGGATCTTGTAAGAGGTGCTTTCTAAAACGTATAACTACAATATCATCTAAAAGAACTGATTTAAAAAAAATTGGATAATCTGGGAAAAAACTAACAACCGGATATTATGTCATGGTATAAATATACTCCTACACAGTGGATAGAAAAGACATCGAACAGGGTTGAATTTTCAGATTTAATTTGTTTAATCCATTTGACTTCAAAATGTTAAATATTTGGGTTTATTTTCTGGGCCTATATTTTATAAGATTATCTGGTCTGATGGGTGCTTAAGACTCTGTTGTTGCGCTATTTATAATTTCATCAGCAATTACTGTAGATATTTTCATTAATTTGGTAGGTTATGCTACTAGGACTAGGATTAATATTTTGGGTTGCTCTCGTTCCCAAATCTTAATTCAGAATCGGTTTTAGTTATGTTTTTAGAGTGTTGTAAAATTGAACACAACTAAAACACCCACGCAACAGTTGGGAACATATTTATCCACAAGGAGGACTATTTATATCAGTGACTCCAGGGCAAGCTTTTCAGATTTTAATTACACCCAAGGGAAATAGTTGTACTCAGCAATATATCAAACTTTTGATGCCTCTGGAGTTCATTACCATACAATCACCACATTATCTGTCATACCTTATTGCTTAATTTTTGCTTTGCAGAATCTATCTTGGCTCCATTGTTAGTTACAGAAAACAAAAAGGCTGCTATGCTACTGTAACTGTAATGCTGGTTTCTTCTGTGGTTGGGGTACTTAAAGTATGTGTGGGGAAACAGTACGGTTCTTTTTTTTTTTTTTAAACTAAAGATATTTTTAATATAGATTTTTGGTCCCAAAAAATAGGCTGCCCATGTTTTGGTTTAAAAAAAAATCTCCAATACTTAATTTTACCTTACCCTTATTATTCTCTACTTGAACTTGCTTTTATCTCAGTGATCTATACTTAGGTTGTTTTTGATGATCATTGTGATTTCAACTACATTAAACTCGGAAAGAAATGAGACTTTAAAAATTTTTAATTGACAAATAGTAATTGTACATATTATAGGGCACATTGTGATATTTCAGTACATTATGGAGTAATTGGCTGATGCTTCACCTCAGACATAAATAGGCTTCAGAAACTACCTGCATCAGAGATAAGTAATACCCACATACCGATAGAACTCCCAAACTCTTAAAACTTGCAAGGAATATCCATTAAACACGGAGATAAGAACAAAGAACAAATCACTAGAGATAATGACTTAATGTTCAGTTGAATCTTTTTTCCTAATAGTGTAGCATAACATATCATTATAACTGAAATTGTACAAACTGCCATTAACATGCTTTTTCCACTCAATGTTAGGAACACTTTTGTATGTTAGTATGCTACTACATTCTCTATAGTTGTGTAATATTCACTCGTAGATATGATTGTACATCTACATTATTTTTTGATCTTGTAAATACCTATGTAAGAAACATTTAGTTGTAGATGGACACAATACCTTATTATTTTTATGTAGTGCTGAAGATTGAATCTCACGTGCTAGGCAAGTGCTCTCCCACTCTACCACTGAGCTACAGCCCCAGTAGAAACGTAAGATTTCTTCAGTTACCTTTCTTGTGTGTGAAAATTACCAAAGGGGGAATTGCCAAAAGTTGGTTGTTTCTAAGGATTTTAATCACATGGAGAACTAGGTTCCAGAGTTGGTTCTTAGTCTTCCAAATTCAAAAATAAAACCCATGGACATAAGGGTTAGAGCAAAGTAACAGGGTATATTTGGTGTAATAAAAAAGATGTCCCAAGAAGGGCGTGGCCTCCAGAGAGCGATGCTATGCTGCTGTAACTGTAATGCATTGTCTAGGGGTTTATTTGGGCTTGATCTGTCACTACAGAACACCACTGGGATATAGGATTTGGAAGGGGGGGCAATCAACTCTATTTTGCCTTCAGAAAAACTGGAGAAAAAAGATTAAGTCTTAACCAGCACAAGAGTGGGGATGAGAGTCTGTTGGCACAAAAAGAAGTAGCTTTCGTAGTTGGTTGTGCCTATTCCTTGTGGCTGGAATAGCTGAGGTCGGAGCTGGATTTCCCATTTTTTTTCTTTTCCCCTGGCTGTCTATGGGGTATCTTTTCTGTCTCATTAGTACCAAATAGTCTTTTATACTTCTGTATATAAAGGATCCTCTTTGCCCACATGATCAACTTGGATTTAATTTTTAATCTGTCAATCTGAAAATTAAAACTTAATGTTTTTTTAAGTGTGTACTGAATTACTAGAGAATTTCGTATGGTTTCTTGAACATATTTTTTCTATAGCACACTGCCACTGTTTAGACTTTTCTTTTAGATGCTTGTTCGTCTGGGGGGGGGAAAATCGTACATACAAGGAGTTAATTCTTTAAATATTTTTATAAATGTCATCCTACTTCATACTTTAATTATGTAGAAAATACTGAAGGAAATTTACCAATATTTTTCAGCATGGTAGAGGTAGTTTCATTTATGTACTTAAACTTTTGTCAAGACTTTCTATTTTCAAATGATCTTTTTTTCTGTCCCTAGTGAAACGGGTATTATCTAATGGATTAGGCTCCCTTGTTCCTACTTTTTCTGTGCCTTGAAAAAATGGTACGACTACTTGGTAAACTTTCCTCATACATTCATTTTTTTAATAAAATCTAGGATTAATTGAATTGTCAATACAACTGAGTTCATTTAATAGCTAAATTGGGATACACATCTCTATAACTGGCCTTGTAGTCAGTCGACACGATATGTCAATGAATTAGTCAAGATTCTCCAGTAAAAGAGAACCCGTCCTCCCACTTCCCGCTGCAACTATAAAATACTGTTACCCATGATTCTGGAGCCCAAGAAGTCCATTACCTGCTGCTACAAATAAGAGACCTTAGAAGGCTGGATAAATTCCAATCCCATCCGAAGGCCCGAGACTTGGGGTGCCCAGGGCAGAGGAAGATTGATGTTCTATCTCAATGAGTCGGCCCAGTCCTCTACTGCCTCTTGTTCTGCTCGGGTCCTCAATGGGCTGGATGGTGCCACGCACATTGGGGAAGGCCATCTGCTTTACTTAGGCTATAACTCAAACACTGAGCTCTTCCAAAAATATCCAGAGACAAACACAGAAATGTTGGATCAGATACCTGGGCATCTCATGGTCCAGTCAAGTTGACATAAAATTACCTATAACACTGTAGACATTCGAGGTCACGTTTGACTGAAGAGTGTTGGAGGGTTTTATGTGTCTAGGTTGTATTTATATCATTTAACAATTATGAAGCACACACTTCCCAGACACACTTCTAACTGCTCAGGATACAAAGAATTATTAGACGAGCAGACTCGAATTCTGGTATGAGAAAATAGAAAGTAAGCATATGAACAAACGAAGAAATCTAGGGTATAGTATTAAGAGAAGAGTAAAAACAGGGTAGTGTGATATGGTGCAAATGGAAAGTGGTAGTGGACTGATGTACTTTCACAGGTGGTCAGTCTCCCCTACAGAGATGGCATTTGAGAGGTTCAGAGTTCTGATAAACATCCAGTTATCTGGGCACACTTAAGGAAAGTGGCAAGTAAATGTGAAGCACAGATTTGCTCAAGCTTGTTGTGTCTGGGTCAGCAAGAAGGCTGGTGTGGTAGACAGAGTAAAGGGGATAGTGGTGAGGATGGAGGCAGCATCCAGATCACTGCTGAATTTGTAATGGTTGAAAAGGAGTTTGGTTTGGTTCTAAGCAGTGGGAGGGATAAAGACTTCCTTTAAAAAGATTGTGCCAGCTGTGTTGTGGAAACTGGATTGTTACATGTCGAGTGGAAGTGAGGGTACTTGTGAGAAGGCTGTCGAATGCTCCAAGTGCAGAGCCATGGTGAAGAGGAAACTCGAGCAGTGATGAACAAAAACGGGTTACTCAGGGTCACACATATGTAACACACTGACTTGGGAGGCTGGGGCAGAAGGATCACAGCCTCCAGGTGAGCATGGACAACTTCTACCCTCTCAATTAGATATTTAGAGTGATGGAAAGGGATCTTGCTCAGTGACGGAGCACCCTTGCATTCAACCCCCAGTATAAGGAAACACAGGTAACTTGAAAATTGACCACTTCATTAATGTATGTTCACCAGTATTTGGTGCATTGTATTCTTGCCCCAAAGAAGGCTTAATAATGTTTGATTTTTAAGTGATAGCATCATAATTTTTTGAAGTTTCACATTATCGTAAAAAAAGGCATAAAGTCTGAGAAATATGGTAATCTCATTACACTTACTGAAAAGCTAGAAGTTCTATCATTAACTTCATTCTCCATTAGTTATGAAATACTAACCAATGAAAGTAAATCAAATTTACATAGTGTAAATGTAGTTAGTCTTCCTTGTACTGCTATTATGCATTTTCATTTCCTAAATAAGGGAAAAAGGAGATACATGAAATGACTTATTCATTAAAGCTCACTCAATTGGAAAGTGGTTGACAGGCATTCAAATTCTGGTCTTCTCCAAGATCAAATTATTTTTTGTCTAATGGCCTAAGAATATTGGTATGACTTTATATGGAAAAGAAACTAAGATCCATGGTTATTTGTGTGAGATTAGTTTCCTAATAGCAGAATCCCAAAGGAATGAGGCAGTTTTTACGGGGGATGGGCATGTAGAGATGCTGAGGGTGAGAAGATTGGGAATAGTTGGACCCTCTGCATTTGTCAGATCCTGGGATCCATTTGAGATAGATTTCTGCAGTCCAAGACCCTTAGTGAAATAGCACACTCTTCAGACACACCTTGACAACACACTTGGACTCGGACCTATTTGGGAAGGAAGAAGGGGGTGGGGAGATGGTAAGTAGGCCTTGCATGAATTGCACTCTGTTCTCTGTCATTTTACCAAATGCCAAATTTATTTTTCCTTCTAATAGTATTTTCTAGGAATCTCTTGGTAGTCTTGTTATATCTGAAAGCCCACTTACCCTTGGAAATCTGACTTGTTAATAGTCCAACTGTTTATCTCTGCCTCTCCTCATTTTTGCTCTGTCTATAGAGGCAAGTTCACGTGGGAAAGGTAACAGGCTATCATGTGAGCCCATTCTCCAAGCTACCCCTGGAACTGATATGGTCAAAGGTTTCTTTTTAGGCACATTTTTGGACTAATCTTAATCTGGTCACTATTTGAATCTTCCTATATCATGCCTTTAGTTCATGAGTCTACTTTGGGGAGAGATTTCCTCTTCAGACCTTTGGGGGATTTGTGCATTTTGTGGAGGTTCTGGGGCAGGAGTATCTCCAACATTTTGGAACATCTCTTCTCATTCTGCTATAGATTTGTCTCCATCTGAACTTAAGTCCACTCCTGCTCTGTGCCAGTCTTGCATTTACACCTCGTTGTTACAACTAAATTTTTTATGCTTTTCTTCATAAATGGTTTAATTTCCCCAAAGATAGTTTAGAATTGAAAAAAGTATTACTCGGGACCTTTTTGATATAACAAAAATTATTTTAACGTGCATAAGGAAAAAGGAATTTGAAACATTGAGTGTTCAATTTTTATTGGTATGAAAAGGTGCCCAAAAGACATAGGGTTTAAAACTTATGGCCTTTAGATGTTTCTTGACTAAGCTAAAAGTGTAAAGAAACCCTGAAGCTATCCCTTTTTTAGATAGGCTATTAGGTCCAAGTTGTGATGAAAGGCTTTGTCACACAATTATTGTTACTCCTCTTCCCCTATCAAATACTCCAGTTTCCTCTGCCTTAATCTTTTTCTGTGACCAGTTCTCTATCCCACCTCAACCACCCCTAATCCCAACACTCAATTTGTTATTAAAGTTAAATGCCCTTCAGAACAGAGAAAATCCCTTAGTTTATTGGTTTTGCTCAGAGATGGGCATCGCTGTGAAACTTTCCAAAGCCCAGATATAATACAGCAATTTTAAGATAAAGTTTTCTACAATATCTTCTATTAAGTCAAGGTTTGCATAGCCATGCTAATAAGTTCATGTGCTTCCAGGAATCTGAATTTAAGATCACATGAAAAGGCAGAATGGGAAACATGACTTGAGGCCCTAAACTGGAAAGGCTTAGAGCTGCAAATGTTGGCCAAAGCCTTTTAGAACTTATTCCCAAAGTCTGTTCTACGAACATATATTAAATTCTAATTCTGCAAATATGGAAAAGAGTTGTCTGTGTAAATCCTCATGATCAGGCTTTTCAACATATCTAGACAGCATTTAGGAGTATAATGCAGAGCAAAAGTGACTTCTGTCATTTTCTCAGCGGTCTTTGGACATTAACTCCAAAATACAAGATTGAATAATAATCCTACTACTGTAGGGAGTAGCCCATTTTCAGAATGCAACACCTCACTAAGCATTTTGAAAAGAGGCTTAGAGTTCAGAATAAACTAATTTTGCACATTTCATTGGGGATTCTCCAGAAATGAACTAGTTTTTGTACTTACGAGGAATTGGTTCATTATATTACATAGGCTAAGAAGTTCCAAGATTAGCCATCTGCAAGACAGAGCCCCAGGAAAGCTGGTGGTATAATGCTGGATTGAGGCTGGGTGAAGATGAGATTAGATGGTCCGGCTCAAGCAGATGGGCAAAAAGCAGAAAGGGATAGATTCCTTCTCTGCCCACGACTTGTTCTATTCACGTCCATGGAGCTCAAGTACATTGGGGAGGGCAATCTGTTTAATACTGTGATCTCACTATAAATGGGCATTTATAGTGAGATCACAGGATTAAATACTAAATATTCAAATATTGAATATTTGTGAGTTCAAATACTAAACTCATTCTATGAAACATTCTCAGAAACCCAGGACTGGTATTTAATCTAGGCACTCCCAAATCTGCCAGTCAAGTTGACATATAAATCCATCATACGCATCAAACATCTGTAATGTTCCCACTATAATTACCAAATTCTGGGGGGGGGGGAAGCCTCTTGTGGAAGTATACGTTTTAATACTGTGAACAGATAGGACCTGGGAAAAAGAATCATCCTGCATTACCAAATAAACAAGTGAAGCAAGCCCTCAGTGAAGGTATCTTGAGGTCAAGAATCAAACATCTAGTTTCCCATTTTTCCTTTGAAATTCACAAGGAGAAATTGGTCAAAATATAAAATGGTAAACTTGAAAGTTTAAGTGTATACTATACTTATCCATCTTAAACCCTAGCACTGTTGAACAATCTCTGCTTAGAGATCTGTCACTCGAGTAGTTAACTCCTAAGAGCTCTCAGGCATTTTCTATGTCCCCACCCTTCACTGTCACCCTGGAACTCCTTTTTAAGGACTAGTCTTTCCTGCTCTGTGATACCACACATGAACTTGACAGGGTTTTTATCATGCATGTGGAATGGCTAGATCTCGACACTGAACTGAGTTTGTTTCTTGGAGCTCTGAAAATGCCCATTTATAGTGAGATCACAGCTAATGGAAAGAACCGATTATCAGCAGTTATTTCTAAATTGAGTACAAATTTAAGATCTCAAGAAGGTACTGACTTTTGGGAGGACAAAACATTATGTGGACACAGGCAGGATTATTGGCATGGAACATATTAAGGCTCAGAATGAGTCATTGTAATCTCTAACTTGCACAAGAAAAAAAAGTGTTAAACTGTTGACTATTATCTAACAATCGAAGCCTAATAGGTAAATGATAAATCGTGCTGTATTTTGCCCTTGTTACACATCTGTCTTCCCAGCAAAAATACCAAAACATAACAGTGGGTGGGGAGATAGGATGTAGGACCATGAATAGGACAATCATTTCCCACTTCCTTGTAATGCTAAATCCAAATATTTCTAGTTGTTCTTGAGGTAGCATACTACAACTGTAGATTTGTTTTAAGAAAATGTGTTTCGTGTTCCTTTATAATCTAAAGTCTAAGTGAAACCAGTTAATATTTCAGAGAATCAAGGAGCTTCTTGAACTGTGATGCACCAAGGATTTGCTGGGCGCCATGCTGTTGTTCACACTCCTCTTAAACCGGGCCTCCCAGGCATTCAATTTCCCCCAAATTCTAATCTCATCCAATGAGAATGCCTATCAATGTTCTAAAGGTGCGGGAAACTACAAGACTGATTCCATCAAGCTTCTTATATGCTTTATGAACCTGAAGCACTGAGGTTTCCAAAAAGAACTTAAGTTTGTTTTCATACTACTGGTCAATATCTAGGACATGTTATAGATATTGTCCTAGATTTTCCCCAAGATAAATTCATTCTCATAGGCTATAGCTGACCTGAAGCCAGTAAATGGAACATCCTGGGTCTCATTGCTATTCCAGGTTATGGTTTCACATTTTCCAAAATCATTGCATCCCACTGTGTGAATTAAGTCCTTGATGACAGAACATTTTCACTATGGAAACTTGACATAAATAAATGTAACATTTTTTTTGTGTGTGACTTAAAATTGGATCTTTCTTTCCTGTCGCTTTCTGTGGGCATTACCAATTATCATAAGATTTTATATTTGTATATGAAAAATAGTTAATTACTTGGACTTTTTTGTTTCATGGAAGTTACCAGATCAATGTTCTCCGGAACAAGTGGCAAAACCATCCTCACCTTGTCTCAATGCAATACTAGGAACAGGTCAATCAGTGGAGGCTTCTACCTGACTTGAATTTCATGGTTCTTCACAATGTACAGACTTGCTGCTCATTGTTAAGGAACATGATTTCTTAGGCTTACCTTATGAAATCATATATACACATATACTTTGCTTATGTATTTCTATTAATCCTTACAAAACTTCAAATTCTAATTCCTCCATAACATGAAGGGGAGATTCATGGCCATATAACTTCTGGTTATGAACTATTTTTGCTCAAAATATTTAGTAGAAATGACTTTAGAAAATCCAAACTTAATTTTCATCTTTGTTTCATATTTTAGGACAGAAATGGGGAAATATTGGGCACAATGCTATGACAGATCTTGCTTCACTCCTGGAATACATCTTGCCAAGTGGCAAAATCTGCCCAGATGGCAGAATTTGTTCTGCATAGCAGAATTTGTCATTAGCTAGAGATTAAAGTGTTAATAAATATAATAAACATCTCTTGGGGGAAAAACATAATCTTGGAATGCTTGGAAATAAAAGAAAACATTATGCATCTTATTAGGAACCCCAATTAGGAATGTTCAGCAAACTAAAAATAGATTTCCATACTGCTTCTTGAAGAGATGACTAAAAGTAGATGCTTACACAAAGCTGGCATAGAGACAAAAATATACAGAAGGCTGTGACTGATTACTGTGCAGGTAGCACTCACTGAGATCCTGAATTTTCAGTCTCACAAGGCTATTATAAAATGCCTATAGCCAGCTCTCGACAGAAAAGTTACTAGCAGAAATATGAATGCAAGTCTAGTGGAAGCCAGAATCCTACTTCCTGCCATTATCTTTTGTTTTGCTAGTTTAATTTCTATGCTAGTAATAAAACCACTAATCTTAATGTTGATTCTTTCATCCTTAGCTACCCCTTGATATAAGCCTGTTAACCTGGCTACAATTTACTGGTGAACCAAATAAACAACATTTTAACCAAACTGAGTTTTTATGCATTTTTCAATTGGGAATGTATTGCTTTCCAGGGTTGCTATAACATATTATCATAAACTAGGTTGTCTTAAAATTGTGGAAATTTGATACTTCTGGAGGCAAGAAACCTGAAATCAAGGTGCTGGCAGGGTTGGTTCCCCTGGAGGCTGTAAGGGAGATTCTGTTCTTGCCTCTTAGCTTCCCGTAGTTACTGGCAGTCCTTAGGTAATACAGCTGCAAACTAAGGAATGGTAAGTCATGCCTCTGTTGCCACATAGCATTTTCCTGTCGCTGTCCAAATCTCGCTCTCATTTAAAGACATCAGTCACTGGATTAGAAATAGCCCTACTCCTCCAGTATAACTTGGTCCTAACTTGATTACATCTTCAAGGACTATATTACCAAGTAAGCTCACATTTGTAGGCTTCAGATGGACATGAATTTGTATGGAGGGAATAACACTATTTAGTGAAGAACATGGAGCCACTTGGATTCCTAAGTTCAAGTTCTTTGTAGTAATCAGTTGACTTTATGGAGAAATACATTCAAGAACTAAGCGATTATTTTAAAAATATTCTTCAGCTTTTCCAAAACTCTTAAGCTCTTCCAACATTTTATTTTTGGACACACGGCACTTGTACATTCTAGGTAACTTTCTAGAAAACAGGTCAGGTAAACAGAAACACCAAATTCCTTATCAGGGCCCTCCTTTGCTGGGGGTGACATATCTTCCTTTATTAAAAAAAAATGACCTTTTGTAGGAGCTAGCTTTCGTAAGTAGACCTTCACAGAAATAGAACTTGAAAGAGGGCTAGAGAACAGATGGTGTGTATTTGGAAGATGTCTCATTTTCACAGATCTTACAAGTAAGATCTTTGCTTTTGAACTACCTAATGATCTCTGCACTATAAACCTCATTGCCTGGTGCCAAGCTATCCTTGGTAAGTTTCGTTTCAATGCTACAGCATGATTTGAAAATCATATGGGTGTTACCTTGGCCACAAATGAATCGAGTAGTTTTAACAACTGGTTTTGGATTTGTAGTATGACTGCCTGCTAGCTACTACCTGTAACTGGATAGAAATGTGTTATATTGGTAAACTGATGCCTCTTTGTCAATACAGTTTCTGACATTACTCAGCATCTGCTTTGGCTTATACATTTCTCCTTCAAGAAAAGTATATCATTAAAAAAAATGTGATTCAAAGAGAACTAGATCTTAAAAACCAATAAGCCTAACCTCTTCAGGGGAATTCTAGGTGGCTATTTGTTTCCTTATCCCCTTTATTTCATGCTCTACAGAAGGCCCAGAAAGCAAGAAAGTCCTGTATGTTATGCTTTGGAAAATAATCACAAGTTAGGCAGGGCTTCCTCTGTGGGGTACATGCAATTGGCAGGTAATAATTCAAAATAAAGCTATGTCAAATATATATATATATATAATATATGAGAGAGAGCATGTGCTCCTCCAAGAGAAAAGTGAGGTTATATTCTTGAAGATAAATATTACCAAAAAAGCCGGTAAACAAAGAAATGATACATTCAGTAATGTGGCTAACCTGGTTCTGTGGGCTCTTCAGATTGGAGAAATGGGGTCTTTTGTTTTAGAATAGCTTAAACTCCTAGCACCTGGCAAAGAAGTGGACTACAAGTTCTTACTATAGTCTCTTAACATTGTCCATGGTGGGGCAATTAGATTTTTTTTCCAGAGTCCTAAAAGGTGCTGTATAGTTTCACTCGTGAAGTGGTCCAACAAATGATATTTCAGGAAAAAGCTCTGGCAAACTGGACACAGATGGAGGTTGAAATGTTGAATTGTCACCACAAGAAAGATGTAGTTCTAAGTCCAAGTACCTCAGAATGTGATCTTACTTGAAGATAGGGTCTTTACAGAAGTAATCAAGTTAAAAGGAGCTCATTAAGGTAGTTCCTAATCAAATGTGACTAATATCCCCATAAAACGAAAATGTAGACACCAAGACAAGCATGCACACAGGGAGAATTCCACGTGATAGTGAAGGCAGAGACTGGGGTGAGACATAAGCCAAGGAATAGTAAAGACTGACAAACACACTAGAAGCTAGGGAGAGAAGCAGGGAGCAGATTGTTCCTCATATCCCTCAGCCCGGAATCGATTCTACCAATACCTCGGATTTTTAGCCTCCAGAACTTTAAGATCGTTTTGTTAAAATACTCAGTTTGTGGTACTTTGTTACCTAGCCCTGGCTAACTAATGCAACTGGAAATTTGATAAATGATTGCAAATACTTTAAATAGCAGGGAAGACTTGTATTGATTACCTGGAGGTATTAATGGCCTATCCTTCAGCTCAGATTAAAGATGCTGGGATTCTATAATTGAACCTCCTATGCTATATGGCTTACTGTCTATATTTAATGAAATGAACATAGTTCCACCTTTTATCTTTCTGTTCATGATTTTCTAACTGTATTCAACACAGCTCAACAAAAATCATCAACCAAGAATCTTTTGTGCCTTAAGACTTTGATCCATATCACCAAAATCCTTGTCTTATGCATTCCAATTCTACCATGAATCCTAAATCCTTGCATCATACACTCTTAAACCATATTCCCAAACCCATCTTAGCAAGACTTCAAACTGTTCATAAAACATAACCTCACTCCTACCTGTTTAAAACTCTACCAAAGCTGTTTTTGCTTGTAAGGCTAGCAAAAGACCCACTTCTGTCTTACCAACAAGCCATGTTACTGATATTTGGGAGCCAACATTCTGAAGAATGAGGTAGCTTTTTGTGATAAAATGATAAATGATGAGTGTGAGTCATTCAGGTACCCTTGCTGAAGGAGGACAGGACCAAAGGACTTGATATCTAAGATGCTGGTAATTGGAGGGGGGATGACAAACATTAATCACGTTAAAAGTAAAACTTGGATCTTGATTGCAGTACTAACTTCTTACATTGCATTCAAGTCCATGTCTGCAGTCTCTAGATTGGCTACACAAAGTGTAGCCTAATGGACAGGCATCATCCAGAAACCTGCTAGAAATTCAGCAACTTGGGGCAACCCCAAGAACTATTGAGTCATTTGAGTCATAATTACCTTAACAGGATTCGGGGTTGAGTCATATGCATATTAATGTCTGAGAAGAATCACATTCCAGCTGATCTCAAGTGGAGCTGAGGAACCTTAGACACTGGCTTCCCCGAGATGTGCTGTGCTAGTTTCTCTGGAAATTCCTAGGAAATGACAAGTTCAGGTCCCCCTTGGAGACTACAGCTGATAAACTAACACACACTAAGTGGTGTCTGTCCTGGCTAGAAAATGGCAGTAGAGTAGAACAAAGCAGGATTCTGAGTTCAAGTTCTGGTTTTTGCCATTTGTCACTTAGTAACCTTGAACTATTCCTACCTTAAAATTGGAGCTCTGGCTTCATCTCAATTTGAGACCTCCTCAAAGGTCTTTGAGAGTTAAATGAGAATCTAGGTGCAAACTGCTTTGTAAGCTATGAATTCCTACAGGCATGTAAATCAGTTAAATCCTGTTTGGCAGTGTAAGGCATTCTAGTTGAACACTATGTTCATGACAATGGTCTGTTTTTAAATGATTCCTCTGTGGCCTTAGGCTGAGAACTATAGTACGATTTAAAATATGCAGTTTTTTCCTAAAAACTGGTGGTTTTCTTATTTTTTTGTAGATTTTTTTTTCCTACAGGGATAAAGCTGTGTGTACTGGTTTCCTTTATTCCCTCCCCTTCACTAGCTTCCCTCCTGCCCTCCTTTCTTCCTCAATTTCATATTTTATTGGTACCTATTTATTGAATGGCAGACCTACTCTAGACTTTTCCCAGGAATATAGTACTGAAGAAGCTGACAAAGTTCCTGTCGCCATAAAACTTGTATTCTAGTGGGGAAATGGATGACTAAAAACAATGAGTAATTTCAGCTTGATGAAATTTTTATGAATAAATCCAGAACAACTAGGGGATAGAGTATATGGAGCTATGTATATAGAGAAAGGGCCATTGCTATTTTAGAAGGGGTAGTTGGGGAAGGCGTCTGGGAGTGATACTGCAATAGAGAACTAAAAAAAACTGCGCTCTCTCCTGCTAGCCCTGAGTAATTCTTGCTGCCCTGCTGGGCGGTTAGAGGTGGGAACCAGAGAGGGGAGCTGTGTGGGACCTGGCAATAGAAATAAGGATCACTAGGCCATGCTGAGCTGACGTGGATCTGGGGCGAACAGTCTGGGCCTCTCAGAACACACTCTGAGCCCGGATCAGCCGAATTCAAGCTCCCGTTCACCTGCTTCCCGCAAACAAACAGCTGTGACTCAGCACTAATCCATCCGGCTGAAACAACTGGTCAGCCCTTCTGATCCTACGGAGGTAAATGCCAACCGAGCCTTTATAGGTAGTGGCCACAGGTTTGAAACAGGGCTTGGGAGAGACAGTCAGGACCCACCCGTTGCATTGGTCGCCCAGCAAAGGGAAACGAACTGTCGCCATTTGCAAGAGACACAACCATGGCAGAGAACTGACGTCATCAGACTGTGGCAGAGGAGATAACTTCATTGAAACCTGCGGCTACAGCATCTAATAAATCTATAGGAGCAAACAGTAACTCATCAAACAGAACAAGAAGTAACATGAGCAGCCTCAAAAAGCAAGGAAGAAAGGGAGTACAAACAATGCAGGACGGCCTAAATATTCAGGAGGACCTAGAGTCATCAGAAAAATGGTCATATAAAGAACTCAAGGAACACCTTAGACATATGGAATGGAACCTTAAAGAGGATACAAGACAGCAAATTCAAGCAGCGAAAGAACATTGAGAATGAATTACATAAACAGATAAAAGAAGAAGTTAAGCATCTTTATCAGGAGATAGAGATTATAAAAAAAAACAATAATTCTAGAAATGAAACGATAAACCAAATTAAAAACTCAATTGAGAGTATCACTAACAGAGTGGAGCAAGTAGAAGCCAGAACGTCAGATAATGAAGACAAAATATATCATCTTGAAAACAGTCTAGCCAACTCAGAAAGGCTGGTAAAAAATCACGAGAAAAACATCCAAGAGTTATGGGATTACATAGAAAAACCAAACTTACGAGTCATTGGGATAGAAGAAGGTACAGAGATTCAAACCAAGGGAATGACTAACCTGCTGAATGAAATAATTACAGAAAACTTTCCAGAAATAAAAAAGGAAACAGATATACAAATTGAAGATGCATACAGGACACCGAGCACACAAAATCACAGTAGACCAACGCCAAGACACATTGTTATGAAGATATCCAATATACAGAACAAAGAAAATATTAAAAGCTACAAGAGAAAGACGGATTACATTCAGGGGTAAACCAATAAGGTGAACAACGGATTTTTCATCAGACACTGAAAGCAAGAAGGTCATGGAACAATGTATTTCAAACACTGAAAGACAATGGATGCCAACCAAGAATTCTGTATCCAGCAAAATTAAGCTTCAGGTATGACAACGAAATAAAAATCTTTCATGATAAACAAAAGTTAAAAGAATTTGCAGCCAGAAAACCAGCATTGCAAAGCATTTTGAGCAAAACACTACATGAGGAAGAAACGAAAAACAATAACCAAAACCATCAGTAGGAAGTGCCTTGGTAAAGACAGAGGGCGAGGGGAAAGATAATCATGGAGAAACAAACTAAATTTTTTAAAAAAAGGATAAACAATCAAACATGGATGGAAGTACAAACCATATATCAATAGTAACTCTGAATGTTAATGGCTTAAACTCTCCAATAAAGCGACATAGGCTGGTATCATGGATTAAAAAAACAAATCCAACAATATGCTGCCTCCAGGAGACACATCTGATTGGAAAAGACATACACAGGCTGAAGGTGAAAGGATGGGAAAAAATATACCACGCACACAGTTCTCATAAGCAAGCAGGGGTGGCCATCCTCATATCGAATAAAATCGATTTCAAGACTAAGTTAATCAAAAGGGATAAAGAAGGTCATTATATACTGTTAAAAGGAACCATTCACCAACAAGACATAACAATTATCAATATTTATGCACCAAATAATGGTGCTGCGACATTCATAAAACAAATTCTCAAGTTCAAGAATCAAATAGACCACAACACAATTATGGGCGACTTCAACACACCTCTCTCACCATTGGACAGATCCTCCAAACAAAAGTTGAATAAAGAAACTATAGAACTCAATATCACAATCAATAACCTAGACTTAACTGACATATATAGAATATATCAACCATCATCAAATGGATATACTTTTTTCTCAGCAGCACATGGATCCTTCTCAAAAATAGACCATATATTATGCCATAGGGCAACCCTCAGTAAATATAAAGGGGTGGAGATAATACCTTGCATTTTATCTGACCATAATGCAATGAAACTGGAAATCAATGATAAAAGAAGGAAGGAAAAATCCTACATCACATGGAAAATGAACAATGTTACTGAATGATCAATGGGTTACAGAAGACATAAAGGAGGAAATCAAAAAATTCTTAGAGATAAATGAAAATACAGACACAACATATCGGAATCTATGGGACACAATGAAAGCAGTTTTAAGAGGGAAATTCATCGCCTGGTGGTCATTCCTCAAAAGAAAAAACCAACAAATAAATGAGCTCACACTTCATCTCAAAGCCCTAGAAAAGGAAGAGCAAAACAACAGCAAATGTAGCAGAAGGCAAGAAATAATTAAAATCAGAGCGGAAATCAATGAAATTGAAACAAAAGAAACTATTGAAAAAATTAACAAAACAAAGAGTTGGTTCTTCCAAAAAATAAATAAGATCGACAGACCCTTAGCCATGCTAACGAAGAGAAGGAGAGAGAGAACTCAAATTACTAACATACGGGATGAAAAAGGCAATATCACAACAGATGCTACAGAAATACAGAAGACAATTAGAAATTACTTTGAAAACCTATATTCCAACAAAATAGAAGACAGTGAAGACCGATAAATTTCTTAAGTCATATGATTTGCCCAGACTAATTCAGGAGGATACACACAATTTGAACAGACCAATATCAATGGATGAAATTGAAGAAGCCATCAAAAGACTACCAACCAAGAAAAGCCCAGGACCGGATGGATATACAGCGGAGTTTTACAAAACCTTTAAAGAAGAATTAATACCAATACTTTTCAAGTTATTTCAGGAAATAGAAAAAGAGGGAGCTCTTCCAAATTCACTCTATGAGGCCATCATCACCCTGATTCTGAAACCAGACAAAGACACCTCAAAGAAAGAAAACTACAGACCAATATCTCTAATGAACCTAGATGCAAAAATCCTCAATAAAATTCTGGTGAATCGAATACAAAAACACATCAAAAAAATTGTGCACCATGATCAAGTAGGATTCATCCCTGGGATGCAAGGATGGTTCAATATACAGAAATCAATGTTATTCACCACATCAATAGACTTAAAGATAAGAACCATATGATCATCTCGATAGACGCAGAAAAAGCATTCGACAAAGTACAGCATCCCTTTATGTTCAAGACATTAGAAAAACTAGGGATAACAGGAACTTACCTTGACATTGTAAAAGCTATCTATGCTAAGCCTCAGGCTAGCATCATTCTGAGTGGAGAAAAGTTGAAGGCATTCCCTCTAAAATCTGGAACAAGACAGGGATGCCCCCTATCACCACTTCTATTCAATATAGTTCTCGAAACACTGGCCAGAGCAATTAGACAGACGAAAGAAATTAAAGGCATAAAAATAGGAAAAGAAGAACTTAAATTATCACTATTTGCGGATGACATGATTCTATACCTAGAAGACCCAAAAGGGTCTACAAAGAAACTATTAGAGCTAATAAATGAATTCAGCAAAGTGGCAGGATATAAAATCAACACGCATAAATCAAAGGCATTTCTGTATATCAGCGACAAAACTTCTGAAACGGAAATGAGGAAAAACACTCCATTCACGATATCCTCAAAAAAATTAAAATACTTGGGAATCAACCTAACAAAAGAGGTGAAAGATTTATACAATGAAAACTACAGAACCCTAAAGAGAGAAGTAGAAGATCTTAGAAGATGGAAAAATATACCCTGTTCATGGATAGGCAGAACTAACATCATCAAAATGGCGATATTACCAAAAGTTCTCTGGCATTGCATTAAATCTATAATCAAAATCCCAATGGCATTTCTTGTAGAAATACAGAAAGCAATCATGAAATTCATATGGAAATAAGACCCAGAATAGCAAAAGCAATTCTAAACAGGAAGTGTGAATCGGGCGGTATAGCGATACCAGATTTCAAACTATATTACAGAGCAATAGTGACAAAAACAGCATGGTACTGGTACCAAAACAGGCGGGTGGACCAATGGTACAGAATAGAGGACACAGAGACTAATCCACAAAGTTACAACTATCTTATATTTGATAAAGGGCTAAAAGCATGCAATGGAGGAAGGATAGCATCTTCAACAAATGGTGTTGGGAAAACTGGAAATCCATATGCAACAAAATGAAACTGAATCCCTTTCTCTCGCCATGCACAAAAGTTAACTCAAAATGGATCAAGGAGCTTTCTCAAACCAGAGACTCTGCGTCTGATAGAAGAAAAAGTTGGCTCCGATCTATATATTGTGGGGTCGGGCTCCAAATTCCTTAATAGGACGCCCATAGCACAAGAGTTAAGAACAAGAATCAACAAATGGGACTTACTTAAACTGAAAAGTTTTTTTATCAGCAAGAGAAACAATAAGAGAGGTAAATAGGGAGCCTACATCCTGGGAACAAATTTTTACTCCTCACACTTCAGATAGAGCCCCAATATCCAGAGTATACAAAGAACTCAAAAAATTAGACAATAAGATGACAAATAACCCAATCAAAAAATGGGCCAAGGACCTGAACAGACACTTCTCAGAGGAGGACATACAATCAATCAACAAGTACATGAAAAAATGCTCACCATCTCTAGCAGTCAGAGAAATGCAAATCAAAACCACCCCAATATACCATCTCACTCCAGTAAGATTGGCAGCCACTATGAAGTCAAACAACAAGTGCTGGCGAGGATGTGGAGAAAAGGGTACACTTGTACATTGCTGGTGGGACTGCAAATTGGTGCGGCCAATTTGGAAAGCAGTTTGGAGATTCCTGGGAAAGATGGGAATGCAACCACCATTTGACCCTGCTATTGCCCTTCTCGGACTATTCCCTGAAGACCTTAAAAGAGCATGCTACAGGGATACTGCCACATCGATGTTCATAGCAGCACAATTCACAATAGCTAGACTGTGGAACCAACCCAGATGCCCTTCAATAGATGAATGGATAAAAAAAAATGTGGCATCTATACACAATGGAGTACTATGCAGCAATAAAAAATGACAAAATCATAGAATTTGCAGGGAAATGGATGGCACTAGAGCAGATTATGCTTAGTGAAGCTAGCCAATCCCTAAAAAACAAATACCAAATGTCTTCTTTGATATAATGAGAGCAACTATGAACAGAGCAGGGAGGAAGAGTAGGAAGAAAAGATTAACATTAAACAGAGACATGAGATGGGAGGGAAAGGGAGAGAAAAGGGAAATTGCATGGAAATGAAGGGAGACCCTCATTGCTATACAAAATTACATATAAGAGGTTGTGAGGGGAATGGGAAAATAAACAAGGAGAGAAATGAATTACAGTAGATGGGGTAGAGAGAGAAGATGGGAGGGGAGGGGAGGGGGGATAGTAGGGGATAGGAAAGGTAGCAGAATACAACAATTACTAATAGGGCATTATGTAAAATTGTGGATGTGTAACCGACATGATTCTGCAATCTGCATTTGGGGTAAAATTGAGGGTTCATAACCCACTTCAATCTAACGTATGAAATATGATATGTCAAGAGCTTTGTAATGTTGTGAACAACCAATAAAAAAAAAGTTGTACACAATAAATCAAAATTTAAAATAAATCCTGTTTATGTAAAAAAAAAAAAAAAAAAAAAAAAACAAAAAACAAAACTGTATTAAGATGAGATTGAAGAGCATTTTAGGTGGAGGGAAAGGGAATTGTAAAATTCTTCTCCCTTGTCATATTTGAGGAAGAGCAAGGATGCTATCATGGCTAGATGGGGAAGGCAATGGTCTTGTGGTGATGGTAAGAGTTTGGAGTTTTCTTAAGGGTGCCGTCAGACAGGAAATCTTGGCTTTAAATAAATGTTCTGTCATGAGTTTGTGAAATCAAGAGTCTAGAGCACTCTTGGTAAACAGATGTGAAGAGCCGAAGGTCATGATCCTAAACTTGATTTGAACTGGTGATGATGCTGCTAATCGGTGACCTTCCTGAAAGTCTTTGTTGAATTGAATTAAAAATCGCCAGTTGTTCTTGCTGATTTTTTTCTTGAAATTTTGTCAGGATTCTTTTTATTGCAATACACAGAAAGCTATTAGAAAACATACCAAAAATAAACTAAGCAGGACTGGGATTATGGCTCAGTGGCAGAGTACTTGCCTAGCATGCGTGAGGCACAGGGTTCGATCCACTTACAAAAATAAAAAAGATGTAAAAAAAAAAAAATTAAAAAGTTACACAAAAAAATCTTGTTGACGCATATAACAGAGCAGATTATAGACAGCCATTCATGAGATGCACTTTAACCCAATGAATGAGATCACTGCATTGGCCACATGCCCAGGCTTCAGAGGGTGGCTCCTGGAAGCTGACATCTTTATCTTAATGGCTGCAGTCGTTCCGAGTCTGTCTTCGTTCCTTAACGTTGTTGGGATAGAGGCTCTTTCCTCAGAGGGCTCGAGGTGTGCCAGGCGATAGAAGAGAGGAAACTTCTGTTTTCAGAAGCCCTAGCCAATATTCCTCAAATCTTGTTGGACTGAACTAAGTCATGGATTAATTCCTGAATTGATCCTTTAGCCAGAAAGATGAAATGATCTTACTGTCTTTGACATGATGGAGGTCACTTCAGCCCAAACTGCACAGCAGAGAAGGTGAGGAAAGATACCTAAGAAAAAGGAAGGTGTGTGTGTGTGTGTGTGTGTGTGTGTGTGTGTGTAGATACACACTGAAAAGTGCAGTGGGATGGGTGCTTCAGGGACACCAAAAGTAGCATATGAGACCAGGCCTAGGGCAAAATACTGCCTGTAAGCCAATTCTTGCACATCAGCTTGGTATATCGCCATAACATGGAATAGTTTGTGTGGTTTTTAAAGGATGAGGAAAAGTAAAAGTAATACTTAGTAACACACAAAAATTATGTCAAACTCAATTTCCATATGCATAATGGAAGTGTTATGGAAATAGGATCATGTTTATTAATGTTGCCTGTGGCTGCTTTCACATCTTAACAGTAGTTGCAATAGAGACCTATGGCATGTAAAGACAAAGCATATTTACTGTGTAGACTTTCATACAAGAAAATGTAACTATGTCAATAAAAAGGGCTGGGGAGGAATTGATGGCTAGAATAACTGGAAAAACTCGGGCTTGCTTAGAGCTAGTAGCCTCATTTGTGGCCAACAAGATGTTTCTTACCCTCGTAGCTATTCCCTACCTTTTGCACTCCTCCTCCTCTTGTCATTACTTGTGTTTTTCTATTAGCCTTGTTATCAGGCATGCTCTTCCTGGGTGGTAGCAAATGTACCACCAACAGTCCTGGGCTTGTATTGTTCTTAGAGCTAGTGAACCCAGAAAGCGTGTTTCTCCCTAGAGCTTTAGCAAAAGCCCGGAGGAATATTGTGATGCCTCTGTTTTGGATCTATGGCTCATTGATGGAATAAAGAACTGTTCCTAAGGAATGAAGAATTCTGATTATCCAGGCTGAGAGAATGCTCACCCTAAATCTGGGGTCCTGGGACCAGAAGACTTATAGCCCCCCTAGTGGGTAGTAGGAAATTCCTCAAAGGGAAGGATACTGCAAAACAGGACATCTTTTACCAAATTTACCAAAATTTACTCTTCACTAAAGTAAGCTTTAAAAAATTTACATAGTCGACTAATAACAATTTTATCCAAATAAACATGTTTTTGAGTGTTCCATTTGATATTTTAGACACATGTCTACATTGTGTAATGCCAATAAGCTTATTTTCAAGTTCTCTTTCAGTGAAAATGTATTTAGTGATTTCCCCCCCCTCTCAAAATTTCTCAAATTTTGTAGAATTGTTGAAGATATATTCTGTGAGTAGTTGGCACTGTAAAGCAGACTTTTCCCCAAAGCCAATTCAAGGGAATCTTTGTCTGCTTATCCAGTCGAAGCATGAAACAAAAGTGTTTTCATGGAAAACGGCTTTTCAGAAAACAGTTGCTGAGGCAGTTTTTCGGAGCAATGGGATTTAGATGTGGTGGAAAATACATAAGGCCCAAATACCTGATGAAACTTGTCAACACTTTAAATTCTACATCTGTTGTTGATCACACTATGGGACTTGTTAATATGTTTATGATCATGTTGCCACAATGGAAAACACCAAGTTAAATTGTCATGTCTAGTCAGGTAGGGCACCAGGTCCTTCATGTATATTTGATAACAATTGCACTAAAACATGGCTGGGTTATTTCATTAATATAACTCATAGAAAGCAGTGTGTTTGATTTTGTTGTTCTTTGTGCCCCAGGCATAAGCAAGTAGAATTCAAGACACTTAAGCCAAGAAAGTGGAATAGTAATTAGCTCCCCCATTAACAAAACATCAGTTTTGTGTGAAGTGCTAGTTAGGCTTTCGGAGTTGTCATCTCTCATTTGGTTAGCAAGTGAACAGAAATGCTGGTTTTACATGGAATGTGCTAGAGTTCAGGGACTTGCTAAGCACCTTCAGTTTTTAAAATAGTACAAGCCCTCAGTATTTTCCATCTTACTGCAATTAGTGTTCCCTATCAACACCAAAGTAACCTTTTTTTAATAATTCAATTTTTCCCCCTAATCTGTAATGTCTGTCTTCCACCTTCTCCTTACCTCCAATGTGCCTTGGAATGAGCTAGGAATGAGATGAAGAATTACCATCCAGTAAAGAACAAGCCTGAACACTTCATGTAGAAAAATACTACGTGATGTCTAACTTACAATATGTCATGTTTTAACAAAATTACTGAAGACCATTTAAAGTGATCAAAAAAGGAATTTAGTATTTCACAGCCATGTGCAATAAGTAAGCCTTATGTGAGTGGCTTATTATGGATTTTAGTAATCTGAGTAATTTATCCTCTATACCAAGTGCTTGGCAGAGGACATAATTACCACAAAAACTATCTCCATGCATGCATTGACTTCCATCTTGTGATTTTACACATATCGTAACTTCCACACTACAAGCCATCATCCTTTAAGGAGCAGAATTCGTTATGAACCATAGCAGAGTAACTTTGTCTAGTATGCATGAAACATTGTTTAAAGTGAAAATATTACATCTAAAATGCTTTGCCCATTGGAAATGATTTTCTCTTAATGGCTTATTTTCTCAGGAGCACTTTCTTTTTGGTCTTCATTAATGATCTCTGGATAAGGTCAAGGACTTAAACAGATGGTACCCATAGCTGGTCTTTCACTCTCAAACATTTATAATAAAATGAAGGGCAGATAGTTTGAAGACAGGAAGGCAAAGAGATCCCTAGTTGACATACCTCTTGATGTTTTTAGTAGCTTTACTTGGGGATGATTTTTACCCAAGATCTGTTAGAAGATAAAGTAAGGAATAATTCACAGAATGAAGCTTAGTTGGAAAATGAACATCCTGAGGCAAATACTGAAAATGTACTTATAAGTCTTGATTTTGGGGTAAAAATATCGGAAAAGGCAATCAGGAAAACAACATGGATAGTCATCTGTAAAAACATTAGATGGGAGAAGTTATAGTTCACATGGGTCCAAACAAAAGCTTCCCCACACCATTTCACAACTTCATAGCAAAACATCCCCAGTAGGCCCATGCCACTTCAGGTTCATCAAAGTTGTTTGCTTCTGAACTGTAAACCACATGAGAATAGGGCAGGGCTTACTTTTGCTCACTATATTATAGCTGGTAGCTAGTACCTACCAGGATCTGGTACGAAGTCATTGCTGAATACACATTTTCAGCGCATGAATAAACAATTTGTGGAGTCAAGGACTTTCTTCCAAAGTCTCCTTAGCTTTAATATTAGTTATTTGGGGTGGGGGGCGGGGTGGACAGAAAGGAGACCAGAACAACTCGGTATTGAAAGAAACTTGGTACTTGATATTCTTATCCTTTCCAGTGATTTAATCTTTTCCACTTTCTCAAACTTGTACCCCAAACTACTACATATGATTCCTTTTACATAAAAGGAGGTACAAGAAAGAATTATATTGGAAGAGTAATTTACCTCTCAGAATCTATAGACTTAGGGCAATATAAACATACACTGTGAATAATCTTTTAGGTTTGTATAACACCAACAAGAACTAGAAAAAATTTTTAGTTTAATATTTTTTTTTGATTTGTATAACACCTAACTGAGGAATACTGTTTGTGTTTGAGGATGTTCACATTTTCTGTAAACACAAAAATTATTCTCCTTTGTGGCAAGGACTTGAAAAAAGAATTATTCCCAAATAGGTCTCATTAAGACAACAAAATCGGTTTATGTCCCAAGAGTTTCACTCTGCACCATCTTGCAGCAATCCCATCTGTTTGACTGTTGGTATAACAGTTAAAGTAATATTTTAAGTTAATACATAGCAACAAGCTAATTTACCAGGCATGTTAAAACAATGTTTTTATAAAAGTTTCCTTGTCAGAATTGATAGTTTGACCAAGAAAAATGGTAAGGGATGATCTAGATGTTTAAGCTAATGTTTACTGTTACAGGTATTAATTGTAAAAGTAAAGAGAGAAAGTTATCATAAATTAATGATTTAAAATGGAGAACATACTCCTAACTGCTCATTTCATGTGAAATGGTCTAGCACTTAAATTTGTCAGTGAAATAATACCAGGCTCACTTGAGCTCCTGGTACTATGTTAGATTTAAAGAATGATGTTTTGAACTTCTCCTTTCTTTGACCTCTTCCCATAAAGCATAAGGGTTACTAAGCACTAAGAAAGTCTACCATCATTTGTCAAGTTGACTGAGCATTCAATATAAACAAACCGTTCAGTTCTTTGCTTGTCTATGGGCAAAACCTTGCCAGAGTATTTAATGTTGGCTAGTGTTTGAACATGGTCATCATTTTCTGCCTTCAAAATTATCTCGGTGTAAGTGCTATAAATTTAAGATATGCAAATATTTAGTGAACAGGTACTATCTGCAAAGTAGGATGGGAAAAGTTGAATAAGATTTATTCTTTAAATCATGTCTAGTGTCACAAAAGGATTTAAGGAAGAATGTTCATTTATCTTGTTTGAAAACGGAAGAAATAATGCCCTTATGGCATATTTTTAAAATGTCATAAGGAGCAAATTACGTAATTGTCTGAAAGTGTTAAGAACCACAAAAATACAGGACGTTGTAATAACTTATATACTAGGGTTCTTCAGAGAAATGGCACCGTGTAGGCACATGTGGGCCAAGAGGTACTATATATACTGCTATGTATAACATCTATACATACTATACATATATGTATAACATGCATAAATACTCTGTGTGTGTGTGTATGTGTGTATATATATATATATTGATTGTTATATTTTCAAGAGACTTACTGAAAGGTATTGGTTCACATGACAAGAGACTGAGAAGTTCCATGACCATGTCTGGAGTTCCATTTCTGCAAGCTGGAAACCTAGGAATCCCAGAGCTATAGTCAAAAGGCCTAAGAGCCAGAATACTAGTAGTATATATTCCAGGACAATGAAGTTCTAACACCCAGGAGATTGGTGTCCTAGTTCGACAGTCGGGCAGAGAAAGCAAATTCAGTTTTCTTTTTTGGTTCTCTTCGGGTGCTCAGAGGACTACATAGATGGTGCCACCCACATTGCAGAGGGCCATCTTTATCTGCTTTACTTAGTGCACCAATTAAAATGCAAAACTCCACAGAAAGATACAAGGAATAATGTTTAAATATCTGGGCATCATGTGGTCCATTCAACTTGATGCATAACGTTATTACTCATTAGAACTACTGTAACTTGTTCTCTACTTTTCTCCTTTTGCTTTATTTCCTTAGAATTCTTAATGGAAATATTTGCAGGTCCTTTTCCAGGTGTGAAAAGCACATCTTTTTCCAATTACTTGTGAAGTACTAAAAGTTAATATCCATTGTGTGAGGTATTTTAGTGGCAGTGAAATTTATCAATCTATCTACTTAGCTGATTACGTTTGCACTTCATTGGGTTTTTTCTTGGCTTTCATTAACAAATGTAACAAATAAAACTCACTTGCAGTATATGCATGTTATGTGAGGTTTTAGATTTCCAATCAAAACAAACCTCACAGAGCATAGCAAAAAAGCCTCAGATGTCTTTTGCAAATGAAAAGAACTGTCAAAACATCTCCTACCCTTCAAATGGAAGAATGACTACATCAAAGAGCTTCTCCTGCTCATGAGCATTAAAGGATACTCTGTCAAGACTGAAAGGGGCTGAGATTTTTACAGTACTCATAAGAATCTAAGATTGTATGCCATTTACGTGGATGCTAGAAGACGCAAGATTTCTGGGTCAGACAAAGACTTTATTATTCATGGCAATAGTAATAACCAGAGTATGCATTTTTCTCTCTAGTCTCCAGATTCTCATTTCCTAACTGGTGATGTGAAGTGAGCCAGATGCCCACCCGCAGATTCACTGGGTTGGAGGAGGAACCCATGGTCTACAGATCTTGAATATTTTATGTTAGACAGGAAACATGTCTGCCTTTTGCTTCAGAGAGGAGCATTATCTCTACCTTCTAAATACACTTGCTATTAAACATCCTAGAAATGATGATCTGGAACAAAAGCAGTGTCTCTGCTTGAAAAATTCTGCTAACCAATGAAGAAACTGGCCAGCAGCATTTAGTCCCTCACAAATCTTTGCCTACTACCTTTACTCTAACTGTCCATCCTTACCACCATCATAAAAACCAGCAGAACTGGCTTGCATAAGTAATACTTGCTTTGCAAGTTAACTTTTGTTTTTATATGTTCGATGATGGTCATATGATCCAATTCCCAACCTTACCACCCCCAAATCCCTTCAAAGAGCCTGTTCCGTGGCTTCCGCCATCATCCATAGGCACTTTCATTATTCCGGAAATGCATTACTTTCAAACTTGTTACTTTTTCAGACAAATAATTTGGTATACAAGTCTGACCTGAGCAAAAAGTATCTATCCTATAGTAATGACTATGGTACTGATTAAAGCTTCTGACAATGGGGAGGTGAGAATGCATCAACCCTGTAAAAGGGATAATGAGTGGTTTGGGGGCATGCTATGCAGTTTGAATTAAATGGATTCTGGATGAATCTGATTGTAAAAGCTTCATAATGGGTCACATTCAGCTGAGCAATATACCCTCCTATTGACTAGTAAAGAGACTGGATTTCTGTTGAAAGCATAATGTTATCAGCTCAATGGATTTTTTTTTTCCTTAGAGTGGAAGTAGGCTTTAAAAAGCTAACTGTCATTTTATTACACAGAGTCCAAATTCCCTGTTAGTGGTAATGCCTCTAAAAATAGAAAACAGTCTATATATGTGGAAGAAAGAAAATCATACGGATTATACTGTAGGGAAGACTTCTAAATATTATGCACTTATGGAAAAAGTTGACTGCTGAACTTCCATTATAAATTGCAATCAATAGGCCAGAAAAAGCATTGACTTTGAACAGAACGTACTTGGCAACATTGTTTAGGAGTGAACATATAGTGAGTGGTCATCAACTGGTAAAACTTGATCAAACTATAATCCAAGGTCAACTGTGACACTTAAAAAAAAAAATCCTTGCCTCCATGTTTCTGTTGCAATGTTTCATCAGAAATTATGCCTGAGAGAACTAATCTGAAAATGGCACCATTTTCCACTTATGTTCTTCAAATATTTTATTCTCACTATGAGCGCAGATGTGAAAAGATTTGACAAGGTGCTTGATCACGAAGAGGTAATGAGTCTTGGTCTGTTCTCCAGATGAATGCTTCCATGATCCTGCTGTTTCTTCTGACCTCAGATACTATTTTATAGCCAATTCCATACTCATACCATTCTGAGTACCACATATATCCACTTTGTACTCCATGCTATTGCTTATGCTGTTTTCTTTCCATGAGACGGCTCTGCCATTTTGCACCAGTAGAAGCCTATGTATTTTGACAAATCTAAATCTGCCTCCCCTCAAAGATTTTCCTTCCTTTGTGTTGATCAGCATCATGGTTTTGATTTATCACGTTATTAGATCACATTTTGTTGCTGCTGCTGTTACTTGTACTTATTTTGTGGCCTCCCCCCCCAAAAAAATCCGTGTTTTAACACTATACACGATGTCTAAAAGTCTTTTTCTTGGAATATGAATTCCTTTTAAGTCTACCAAGAACCTGGAGATGAAAACAAAAGAAAAATCGGCCTCATGACTTTGAGATCAATAGAGTAGTGGAAGAGCTTCTCAACTTCCTGTGAGTCATGCTCCCTGCAATCTGGCAACTGCAGGGAACCTTTAAAGCAGAAGAGAATGAAAAAGGTTTAGAAAGCAGTTTCCTTCACATACTGTTAAGGAGGCTTGATTCATCTTTGCTTTTTTTTTTTTTTAAATTGAGATTTTAGTGGCAGATCAATGCCACCTATCTTAGGGTGACATTAGACACTAGGAGGAAGAAATGTTAGCTTTTTGTTTTTCCTTTCTAGAACAATGTTCATATCCATTCAAAAATACTACCCCTTTGGCAAAGGGGAGGGTATACTTATGCAAGCTGGTAAGAATGGAATGGAATAGGCATGCGGTGCAGAGAGGGGAGGCCAGAGTACATTGACTCATCAAGTTGAGACAAACTAAGGGATCAAAGTGATGCAAAGCTGTAGTTGTGACTGTGGGTACAGAAGTAGAATTTATGTAACTTGCTGGGGGGGAAGATTCCTGAACTTCAACCTAGATCACTTATATCAGACTCCGTGTTACGGAGTAGAAGGGAAATGGGAATCTGTATTGTTGACCTTCAAGAAAATTGAAGGCTCTTATCCAGAAGGTATGACTGAAAACTTCATTTTTAAGAAATTAGCATGCCTTTTGGAGACATTAAAACCTGGTTTAATTACCTTCTGGTAGCATGGATTTAATCACTCTATTTCTCCAGTTTTCTGTCAAAGGGAACTCATAACAACTTATCTCATGGGGCTGTGGGGACGTTTAAAGCAATAAAACCTGTATGACGCCTGGCATAGGATATATCTGGAAATATTTACAATTTTGACATTTTAGATACAGCCACTACCTTTTCTATCTGAAATAATCCTCCATTTGAAGTTATTTGAATTGTCAGAATCTCTTGGACATGGGCCTGTGTAGAGCAAAAGGTTAAAATGTCTGTTCTTTCATTTCTATGTTTGGTGCAAAAGCATCCGGGGTTACAAAATTAACAGGGGAGAAGATAATCTGCTTATTGTAACCATCTCTGTCTTCAGTTTTTCCTTTTTTTAATGGGAAATAATAGAGCTGAGAATTAACTTCAAAACCACACAATAAAATTTTAAAACACAATGGTGGTTCAGGATAGTGGTTTCTTTTCTAATGTAGATCTAGGGATATTCTGGGAAAGTGTAATAGTCTTCGAAGAAAGCCAGATCCAAAAGTTAAAGAATAGTGGTTTGAAAAAAAAAAAAATTTTATAACCTATTAGGAGCCCACTGTTACATGACTTTATATAAACCCTTAAACCCATAATTCCTCATTATGAGATACTAACATAGAAAACCTCACACCTGGAAAAGAGACAAACATTGAAAAGGATTGAAATTCTTGGGGAAAAAAGATGAGCTTAACTTAGCCAATTTCTTCTAGTACATTTATTTTTTATTTTTTTTAAGAGTGAGAGAGGAGAGAGAATTTTTAATATTTATTTTTTAGTTCTCGGCGGACACAACATCTTCGTTGGTATGTGGTGCTGAGGATCAAACCCGGGCCGCACGGATGCCAGGCGAGCGCGCTACCGCTTGAGCCACATCCCCAGCCCTCTTCTAGTACATTTAATAAGATATTTCCTCAAGTTGAATTGATAAAAATTTTTCAGGCACATTGCCTTTATAAAGCATGGCTTAAATGTTTATTATTTACAGTTTTCTGAATCAGACTGCATTATTACTCCCTGCCAGGTAAAGTGGCATTTTCTTTTGCTCTATTCTCCATGTTTCAAATATTTGTTGTTTCTGCTTGTCTAATTCAGTCTTCGGGTTCAGCATTAATCATTCAAAGCTGAAACAATCCATTTTTTTAACTCTTAAGAAGCCACTGAATTCTTTCATTTTAATTACTTTTCCAGACTATGTTCATTATGATTTTTTTAAATGAAGGGAAATAAAATATCAATGTACTTTTTGATGCCTCTTGAAACTCTTGACTGGACTGACTGTTCTTTAAAGAACTGATTACATTTATCCTACCAGTGAAAGTGTAAATAAGAAATGCGGATAATGGAATTCTGCATGATCCCATAATTTTTGCTTCATTGTAAGAAATTTAACCTGTAAAATAAGAGTGTAAGTGAATATCAATTCATAGCCTGACAATATTAAGGTTAGAATGGCATGAAAGGTCATCTGGACCCCCTTCTTATGGGAAAACTAATTGTTAAAGTTAAGCTAGTCACTTCTTTCATTTACTCTCCAGTCTTATTGTTTATTGGTAACTTGGCCAACCTCAATAGTAAGTCCCAACAAGGTGGCTGTAACAGCTTTTTGGATGTCCCTGTACCGCCACTTCTTTTGTTTAATACTGTTATCTTCAGAAATACAGTATTAATCTGTGTAGTAACTGTCTGATATCTAGATATTCTGACAGCAGATGTCGTTTACCATCATTGGTATTTGCATAGTAATTTAAATAAGTAGAACATTGCTTGAGAAACTTGACAGATGACAAAAAAATAGGAATGTTTTAAAATGCCTCTTTATGATTATAAAATATATTAAAAAATTAACAATACAAAAATTCCAAACACTTAATCATCTTAAAACCTTTCATAGCTTGATATATGAAAGTAGATGTATTGAGATAAGTGTCTGCTCACTTTCTTGGTGTACTTAAAAACACACTAAAAATACTTTCACCTTTAATAGTTGAAGATTCCCATATATTCACTATTAATACACTTCTTAGGGGGGGGTCACAATAGACCACAGTTCTCAGATGGTTGCAGCTAAATCTAAAGACTGGAAGTCAGGCCTCATGATAAGGAATTTAAAGAGAAATTTTTTCTGTACTGGGGGTCAAATCCAGGGCCTTTTACATGCTAGGCGAGTGTTCTACTAATGAGCTACATTGCAAGCTCAAATTTTTAATGAAAAGACAGATGTCCAATTTGTTACAGAAATAATTTTGAGTATCATATTAAAACTAGAAAAATACATCCCCATGTTATCATACTATAATGTACTATATCTATAATCAATGTAAGGTGATACTGTAACTGATTCTTGTTGAATAATGCATTGTGAGCCACTGCATACATTTCTTATGTATTGAAAATATAGATCGGGGATCTCTATCATAGAGGTATATCCCCATTCCGTTTAAAAACTGCATTGGGGGGTGGTACCAGGGATTGAACTCAAGGGCACTCCATCACTGAGCCACATCCCCAGCCCTATTTTGTATTGTCCTTTAGAGACAAGGTCTAAGTTCTCTGCCTCACCATTGCTGAGGCTGGCTTTGAACTTGGAATCCTCCTGTCTCAGCCTCTGCAGCCACTGGGATTACAGGTGTGAGGTACCCACTGTGCTTGGCCTAAAATTTCATTTTACTGAGACTTTTTTAATTTCCTAGGCTGGCTTATACTTGTGATCCTCCTGCCTGTTTCCTGAGTAGGATTACCCGGCATGCACCATAATGCCTGGCCACTTGAGTACTTTTTTCTAAAAATTTTCAGTTACATATGACATGAGAATACACGCCCTGACATAATTACAAAATCGTGGAACAAAACCTGCACAGCCACAAATGAGCAGGTGAAATGAAGATGGACTTCTTCATTAGGAATAAAGCATTCAGGAAGGAGGCTTTAGATTTTAGAAAGTTGTGTTTATTAAGTAGACTTAGAAACATTTAATAGGTATAGGAGACCTAGGGTCTTTATTTTTAGTTTTTGGTGCCTGGGATTGAACCCAGGGCATGCGAAGCCTGTATTGTACTCCTGACGTTTTCAGCCCTCTTACTTGTTTAATAAAAATATTAATGAATGTTGATTTTACTGGCTTATTCTCATTGCAATTTCTTTCACATTAACAGTAAAAAACGAGGTCTCCTGAAATATTTGGAGCCTTTTCCCCAACGTTGCTTGGATAATGCGTATTCATTTTTGTAGTAAGGTATTGGGAAAGCTTTGAAAGTGAGTTGTACCTATAAGTTTTTCCTCTGCTTGAATCGTTATTTTGGATTTTTGTATCCCCTTTAGGGAAGGGTCTCATTGGTTGACAACCCTCAGCCTAGGTTAGAAGGACTTCTCTACCAGTTTATCCTTTTCTTCCTTTTCAGGATGAGATCATCATTCTTAGGGGTTTCCTGATCAGTTCCCAGTCTGCCTTTTCATCCTCTCCCCCCTGCAGTTCCCCAGCTTTCTTCTTAGCTGAAGGGTAAATCAGAAACAGGTTGATAGAGGTCTCTGAAAAGACACGGGTAAGAGTCCAAGGCAAGGTTAGACTGAGAACGGGCTTTGGTTTAATCCTTACATGGCCTCCTCTCCAGCCCCAAGTGCTCGTTAAATACCCAGTGGTGAGTTTACTTGGGGCTGGTGATGGGTGATGGGCAGCACTGAATTGCAGGTTGTACTTAGATGCTGGGAAATGACGAAACTGCAATTGCGATTTCTTGTTCCATAGTTTCCTTGAGAGAATCGTGTCCTTCTGGGAAGGAAGTTGCAACTGTCTCTGAAAGCCAAGTGCACAGGAGACAATTTTCAGCATAACACAAAGCAGGGATGGTGACTGAGAACTTGCTGTTCAGAATAGAGTTCTAAGTACAAACATGGAAATGATGTTATAAATAAACTGAGGAAGTGGGGAATCTAAGAGGATGTCTGAGAGAAGCAATGTTCACACGAAGTGAATTTTACGTCACATCTCCTTTGTTTACAGAACCCTATCACTGTTGTTTTTTGGATAGCCATACTTTTAAGTTTAGAAGAGAACTGAAGCTCATTTAAGGAGGCATCCTAGCTAGGTCTATGAGAATTGGAGAAATTTCCCCAATCCTTGATAGTAACTTTATAGTTGAATTAGAACCTGTCTCTCCTGCCTCTAAGTGTTAGTCTCTCCCAAATTATTTTTCATACTTTTTCCATTATTTCTTATATCTTCAAACAACATTTATCCAATTCTCAATGGATGAACCCAGTACTAACACAGAATAGTCCAAATTGATCTCATTGTCTACATGACATGGCAATTAAAAATGATGACCTTCAAAGAAAACCTGAGTTTCAAGTCTATGCTACTTGATAGCCTCTAACCCTGAGTGACTTGACTTACCTTTCTACACTCCATTTTCTACATCTGTAAACGGCACTGTGAGAGTCACTTCCTTTATAGGGTTGTCTCATTGTTGTATGAAGTATGTTACAAGGTATATAAAAAGGTTCAGGACATTGTGTGGCTCCTGGGAACCACTCAATATCATTGTTAGCTTTTATTGCAGTGTGTAATGAAGCATTAACTTCTAAGCAGGAATTAAAAGCCAGAAACAACTTTAAGAAAGTTGGATCAAGAGTTAAAAATCTGTATAACCCTAAATGGTGAATGGAAATCGGCCTGATTGCACTTGAGTGTAAGGAGAGCTTCTGGTGAGGCAGGCAACATGGGTCATAAAACCTCTTGAAGAGCCCCTCAGCCTGTGACATCCCCCAGATTGGCTTAAGAGAACACTCCTGTAGGTGTCCTGCAAAACCAGACACTCTCGAATAATATATCCCTGTATAACTGCAAAGGTTTATACGAAGGTGCATTCCATGCACAGGGTAGAGAATACTATGTAAAGAGCCATCAAACATTATGAGATCCCTCCCCTGCAGCACATAAACAAAGTGAGGTGGAAAACAAAACAGAAAGTCTGCCTGATAATCCTCAGCACTACACTGCTTCATAAAAGGGCATTTTTGGCTCAAATGGGGGAAGCTGAGCCAAAAAAGCTGAAGGCAAGCAGGCTGAGCCAAATTAGAACAGAGTAAAAAATTTGTCATACCTTTGTAATTCACACAGCAGCATGTTCAGCTCAACCACAAGTTGTCCAGATGTTGGCCATCTGACTCGTTATAGCTGTGCTGTTTTTTCTTTAAAGCCCCCTTTCCTCCTCTGAGTTCCCAGATCCTTCACATTTCTCTTGAAGTGGAACCTAAGTTGAATAAAGAATTACTCTTCTAAATTTTTAGGACAATTTATCTCTTTAAGAGAAATTTGAGACACACAAATTCTCCAATTAAATCTACATCACTGCAAGGATATTGAGCCACGCAGTGGACTAACTTAATCAACTTGGTGCCAAACAGGACTAGGGTGGAATCTTGGATCAAAATTCTTCTGGGTTGTTTTGAACTCTAGGCAGTGATTTAATTGTGTGTCTCTTCGAGGGCAAAATACAGATGATACCTACTTAGAATTAAATTAGATCATGCATTTCAAACATTAGCCATAGATCTTGGGCATAGTAAGCGCTCAGTGAATGTCAGTTGGTTTTGTTTTGCTATATTTTAATATCTGAATTATTCCTGATATCATTCCTTCTGACAAGTGCCACAGACAAAAGCTAAGTGAGAATCCATTCAGAATGATTTGTGACTTTGCCATTTTAATAGTATAAAGATCAATAAAGGATCAACTCTACTTTTGAAATGTAAACAACAGGTGTGTGCATGTCTGAGTAGAATTGGGTATCTTAGAATTCGTCACTGTCATGCATTGTCATTCATACACAATCTTGAATTAGAAGCCAATGTTCTCCAATGGACCCAGGATAAGCTCCATCTTCCATCAAGAAAAATGGCTTGGGAAGATCTGGGGATAAGCTATCCCTATTGATAGGTAAAGTAAGGTTAAAACAATGTTTGCCAAGAGGCATGGGTCAGGACGTTTTTAAGTAAAATGAGTCATAATTGCCAACATTTGTGATTTTTTTATTTTTTTTATTGGTTGTTCACAACATTACAAAGCTCTTGACATATCATACTTCATACATTAGAATCAAGTGGGTTATGAACTTCCATTTTTACCCCAAATACAGATTGCAGAATCACATCGGTTACACATCACATTTTTACATACTGCCATATTAGTGACTGTTGTATTCTGCTACCTTTCCTATCCTCTACTATCCCCCCTCCCCTCCCCTCCCCTCCCATCTTCTCTCTCTACCCCATCTACTGTAATTCATTTCCCTCCATGTTTGTTATCCCATTCCCCTCATAACCTCTTATATATAACTTTGTATAACAATGAGGGTCTCCCTCCATTTCCATGCAATTTCCCTTTTTTTCTCCCTTTCCCTCCCACCTCATGTCTCTGTTTAATGTTAATCTTTTCTTCCTGCTCTTCCTCCCTGTTCTGTTCTTAGTTGCTCGCATTATATCATAGAAGACATTTGGTATTTGTTTTTTAGAGATTGGCTAGCTTCACTAAGCATAATCTGCTCTAGTGCCATCCATTTCCCTGTAAATTCCATGATTTTGTAATTTTTCAGTGCTGCGTAATACTCCATGGTGTATAAATGCCACATTTTTTTATGCATTCATCTATTGAAGGGCATCTGGGTTGATTCCACAGTCTAGCAATTGTGAATTGTGCTGCTATGAACATCGATGTGGCAGTATCCCTGTAGTGTGCTCTTTTAAGATCTTCAGGAAATAGTCCAAGAAGGGCAATAGCTGGGTCAAATGGTGGTTGCATTTCCAGCTTTCCCAGGAATCTCCATACTGCTTTCCAAATTGGCCGCACCCGTTTGCAGTCCCACCAGCAGTGTACAAGAGTACCCTTTTCCCCACATCCTCGCCAGCACTCATTGTTGTTTGACTTCATCATGGCTGCCAATCTTACTGGGGTGAGATGGTATCTTAGGGTGGTTTTGATTTGCATTTCTCTGACTGCTAGAGATGGTGAGCATTTTTTCATGTACTTGTTGATTGATTGTATGTCCTCCTCTGAGAAGTGTTTGTTCATGTCCTTGGCCCATTTGTTGATTGGGTTATTTGTTATCTTATTGTCTAATTTTTTGAGTTCTTTGTATACTCTGGATATTAGGGCTCTATCTGAAGTGTGAGGAGTAAAAATTTGTTCCCAGGATGTAGGCTCCCTATTTACCTCTTATTGTTTCTCTTGCTGAGAAAAAACTTTTTAGTTTAAGTAAGTCCCATTTGTTGATTCTTGTTATTAACTCTTGTGCTATGGGTGTCCTATTGAGGAATTTGGAGCCTCACCCCACAATCTGTAGATCTGAGCCAACTTTTTCTTCTATCAGACGCAGAGTCTCTGATTTGATATCAAGCTCCTTGATCCATTTTGAGTTAACTTTTGTGCATGGCGAGAGAAAGGGGTTCAGTTTCATTTTGTTGCCTATGGATTTCCAGTTTTCCCAACACCATTTGTTGAAGATGCTATCCTTCCTCCATTGCATGCTTTTAGGCCCTTTATCAAATATAAGATAGTTGTAGCTTTGTGGATTAGTCTCTTTGTCCTCTATTCTGTACCATTGGTCCACCCACCTATTCTGGTACCAGTACCATGCTGTTTTTATTACTATTGCTCTGTAATATAGTTTGAAATCTGGTATCGCTATACCACCTGATTCACACTTCCTGCTTAGAATTGTTTTTGCTATTCTGGGTCTTTTATTTTTCCATATGAATTTCATGATTGCTTTCTCTATTTCTACAAGAAATGCCGTTGGGATTTTGATTGGCATTGCATTAAGCCTATAGAGAACTTTTGGTAATATCGCCATTTTGATGTTAGTTCTGCCTATCCATGAACAAGGTATATTTTTCCATCTTCTAAGATCCTCTTCTATTTCTCTTTTTAGGGTTCTGTAGTTTTCATTGTATAGGTCTTTCACCTCTTTTGTTAGGTTGATTCCCAAGTATTTTATTTTTTTTTGAGGATACTGTGAATGGAGTATTTTTCCTCATTTCCATTTCAGAAGTTTTGTCACTGATATACAGAAATGCCTTTGATTTATCTGTGTTGATTTTATATCCTGCCACTTTGCTGAATTCATTTATTAGTTCTAGTAGTTTCTTTGTAGACCCTTTTGGGTCTTCTAGGTATAGAATCATGTCGTCCGCAAATAGTGATAATTTAAGTTCTTCTTTTACTATTTTTATGCCTTTAATTTCTTTCGTCTGTCTAATTGCTCTGGCCAGTGTTTCGAGAATTATATTGAATAGAAGTGGTGATAGGGGGCATCCCTGTCTTGTTCCAGATTTTAGAGGGAATGCCTTCAATTTTTCTCCATTCAGAATGATGCTAGCCTGAGGCTTAGCATAGATAGCTTTTACAATGTCAAGGTAAGTTCCTGTCATCCCTAGTTTTTCTAATGTTTTGAACATAAAGGGATGCTGTACTTTGTCAAATGCTTTCTCTGCGTCTATCGAGATGATCATATGGCATAATATATGATCTATTTTTGAGAAGGTTCCATGTGCTGCTGAGAAAAAAGAATACCCACTTGATGATGGTTGATATATTCTATATATGTCAGTTAAGTCTAGGTTATTGATTGTGATATTAGGGTCAATAGTTACTTTATTCAACTTTTGTTTGGAGGATCTGTGCAATGGTGAGAGAGGTGTGTTGAAGTCACCCATGATTATTGTGTTGTGGTCTATTTGATTCTTGAACTTGAGGAGAGTTTGTTTTATGAATGTCGCAGCACCATTATTTGGTGCATAAATATTGATAAGTGTTATGTCTTGTTGGTGAATGGTTCCTTTTAACAATACATAATGTCCTTCTTTATCCCTTTTGATTAACTTAGTCTTGAAGTCGATTTTATTCGATATGAGGATGGCCACCCCTGCTTGCTTACGAAGACCGTGTGCGTGGTATATTTTTTTCCAACCTTTCACCTTCAGCCTGTGTATGTCTTTTCCAATCAGATGTGTCTCCTGGAGGCAGCATATTGTTGGATTTGTTTTTTTAATCCATGTTACCAGCCTATATTGGAGAGTTTAAGCCATAAACGTTTAGAGTTACTATTGATATATGGTTTGTACTTCCTGCCATGTTTGATTATTTATCTCTTTTTTTTTTCTAATTTAGTTTGTTTCTCCATGATTAGCTTTCCCCCCATCCTCTGTCTTTACCGAGGCACTTCCCACTGATGGTTTTGGTTATTGTTTTTCATTTCTTCCTCGTGTAGTGTTTTGCTCAAGACGCTTTGCAATGCTGGTTTTCTGGCTACAAATTCTTTTAGCTTTTGTTTATCATGAAAGATTTTTATTTCGTTGTCATATCTGAAGCTTAATTTTGCTGGATACAGAATTCTTGGTTGGCATCCATTGTCTTTCAGTGTTTGAAATACGTTGTTCCAGGATCTTCTCAATTTCAGCGTCTGTGATGAAAAATCCGTTGTTATCCTTATTGGTTTACCCCTAAATGTAATCTGCCTCTTTTCTCTTGTAGCTTTTAATATTTTCTCTTTGCTCTGTATATTGGATATCTTCATAACAATGTGTCTTGGCGTTGGTCTACTGTGATTTTGTGTGCTTGGTGTCCTTTATGCATCTACAATTTTTATATCTGTTTCCTTTTTTATTTCTGGAAAGTTTTCTGTAATTATTTCCTTCAGCAAGTTACTCATTCCCTTGGCATGAATCTCTGTGCCTTCCTCTATCCCGATGACTCGTAAGTTTGGTTTTTTTATGTTATCCCATAACTCGTGGATGTTTTTCTCGTGATTTTTTTACCAACCTTTCTGAGTTGGCTAGACTCTTTTCAAGATGGTATATTTTGTCTTCATTATCTGATCTGGCTTCTACTTGCTCCACTCTGTTAGTGATACTCCCGATTGAGTTTTTAATTTGGTTTATCGTTTCCTTCATTTCTAGAATTATAGAGATTATAAAAAAAATCAAACAATCTCCTGATAAAGATGCTTAACTTCTTCTTTTATCTGTTTATGTAATTCATTTTCAATGTGATCTTTAAGGTTCCTTTCCATCTGTCTAAGGTGTTCCTTGAGTTCTTTATATGGCCATTTTTCTGATGACTCCAGGTCCTCCTGAATATTTAGGCTGTCTTTCATTGTTTGTACTCCTTTTCTTCCTTGCTTTTTTATGCTCATGATACTTCTTGTTCTGTTTGACTGCTGAGTTACTGTTTACTCTTATAAATTTATTTGATGCTTGGGAGGAGAGGTATTAGAAGGGAAGGGAAGAAGTCACTAAAGAGTGAGTGTAGGCAGGTAGAATTCAAGAAAGGGGGAATAATAAAATTGAAAAATGAAAAGACGAAAGAAAAAAAGTGAAAAGAAAGAAAGAAAAAACGAAAAAATAAAAATTTAAAACAAAAAATTATAATGATAATAAACAAATGGAAATTAAAGTTTAAAAAATAATAGTAATAATAATAGAATAAAAAGAATTAAAAAATTGAAACCATTAATAAGAAAGTTGAAGAGCAACAACATCAACAACAAAAAGTGAAAATAAAATAAAAAAATACCAATAATAATCATTAAAAAAATAATAATAAATGCAGTCATAGAGCTCAATTAACTTCTCTGCCAGTAGGTGGGAACTGGGCCAGGCTTCTCTTCTTGATGGGTGGGAACCAATCACTGTTCCTCAGCTCTTCTTCCCAGACTGTGCTTGTCTCCAATCCTGAGTGCCTAGGGCCTTCTCTTGTGGTTCCTTAAGCCAGGTCCCGCTCACCTGTGAAGCTCGCCACAATACTGGCTACACACCGGGTCTGCTGCTCCTGGCAGCCCTGTTTCCATGGATGCCTGGGCACGCGCTTTCTGTTTGCCTCCCTCAGACCCTAAATTTGTAGGGCTTGGGGTTAAGGACCCCCAGCAAATTTGTTTGCCCTCAGGTAGCAACTCCCCTGGTAGCTGGTGCAAGGGACCTCTGTTATCAGCAGAGGGATACCCTGGGTCTGACTACCGTGCTCAGTTGGCTTTTACCTCTGTGAGTTCAGGTGGGCCGACTAGTTATTTCAGCGGGATCATTAGTGCTGAGTCACTAGAAGCAGGCGAACCAGAACTAGATGCAGCCCAATCTGGGCTCGGTGTGTTCTGAGAGGGGCAGACTGTTCGCCCGGGATCCCCTTCAGCTCAACAGTGCCTAGTGGTCCTGAGCGAACAGTATTTTGACAGTTTACTTCTCCCTATGCTCGCGCAGCTGAAGGGGTTAGAGACTTGATCTCTCCGCGTCCGCAGCCATGGTTAGATCACTTAGATTTTAAATTGTCACTCATCAGCTGTTCCATTTAAACTCGGCAGCTCACTCGCGCAGTGAAGAGTCTGCTCTATGGTGCTCCGCGGGAAGCGGCGGCGGCGGTGGCCCAGCTGTGGTCTTCGGGACCCCCGGGGAGGGGGTGCGGGCTGGGGGAGGGGAGGCAGTTCCTCAGGGCCGCATGGGCCAGGTACCGGACACGCAGGAGAGCGGGCGGGGTGGGGGAGAGAAATTGAGATCTACATTTAGGGACTGAGCATGGGAGGAGAGACGGCTGGGGAGAAGCAAAGCGGAAAGGCGGAGAGGAGAAGAAGGGGCCGAGGGAGCCGGGCAGCTCGGACTGCAGCCTTACTGCTCGCGCTGAAGTCGTGATGGACTCACTCCACCTTGGCTGGAGTCGTGGTGGATTCACTTTACCTAGGCCCCTTTCTTGACACGGTGCTGAGTCTTTGTTGACAGATCTCCTTTAATGATCTTTACTTCATCTTTTAAGACGCGGCAACATACGCTGCGAGCGCGGAGCGGCTTACTCACTTCCCACCACCATCTTCATCTCTGTGATTTTTTTTAAAAATAAAAAAACACAACTAGGATAAGCAAATCTCTTTCTCCTCAAAGAGAAAGATCTCATTCTAACCATAATGTGGCAATGTGATTTAAAAGAAGTTGGAGATGTCTTCTGTGCAGTGAAATAGAATCATACTCCTTGGTGATGTTAAATGTCAACACATTTTGATGGATAGCATAAGGTCTGTCAGCCCCCAAAATGATCTTATCCAGTGACATGTGTTGCAAAACAACAGCTGTGATTGTTTTAGGTAATGGAAAATAATTAATGTATGATGCACAATGCTGAAAAACATTTGTATTTGATACAAAAATAACATTTCTTTCCAACTCTTCAAATGCAGGGGCAAAGAAAAAGTTGCCAAATCCAACAGATCATCATTAGTATTCCTTAGGTTTTTCTTCTCTTTAAAAAAATGCTTATCCATGGGCACTGTCTCTGCAAGTTGTGATTCCATGATCTGCAGAAAAGCTCAAGATAATTTTTGTCAAACTACTCCAGGAATGTGATGATCACATGGTTGGGGACCACTCCCTAGTTCATACTGTGCTGTCTGCTTAGAGGTCTTTTCTTTATCTGATCATCTTTACAGTATCTTAAACTAGGATATTTGTAAGTCAAGATGCATGTGTATTGTTAGAACGGGTGATAAAGGAAATTTCAAAGTCATAACATGATTATTACCACTGCAGGATACTGGTTATTCTGTATAGCTGTTGTGAAATGCTCTGTGTTCCATGCACTCAAGTTATATAAACACTTATCCTATGTCAGATACTGTTATATGCACTAGTGTTATACAATGAATAGAAAAATACCTCTGTTCTAGTGGACCTGACATTTTAATAGAAGACTGAATACGTAGAATACTAGCAAATAAAGATATAAAAAACTTAATGGAGACGTTCAATGCAGAATATAAAAATATACAACAGTTGACAGAATGCCTCTAAAGTTATATTTGGTCAAAACGTGAAATTTTGAGAAGGGGATCTGGGCATGGTGGTGCATGCCAGTAAACTTAGTGACCAAGGAGGTTGAGATGGCAGGATCCCAAGTTCAGGGCCAGCCTGTGCAACTTAGTGAGACTATCTCAATTAAAAAGGCTAGAGATGTAGACTGTACCTGGATTCAATCCTCAATTTACCCCTACCCCCAAAAAGGTAGTAGGGAGCTAGAAAGATGGAACACTGGTATCTGGTGGAAAGAAACTAGAACTCTAAGCAGGGGAACAACAAGAGATGAGTATCAATGTCCTGTGGCTTCTATAAAATTACAACCAACTTGGTAATTTAAAGCAACAGATTTAGGATGGGGATATAGCTCCATGGTAGTGCTTGCTGAGCTTCTTCAAGGGCTTGGGTTTGATTAAAGATGAGTATCACTGGGCTGAGATCAGATGTCAACAGCATTCTATTCCCTCTAGAGTGTCCATGGGAGACTATGCCTTTCCGCTTCCCAGCTCTGGTGGCTGCTAGCCTTCATTGGCTTATGGCCAAGCATCTTCAAGTCTCTCCTCACTGTGTTCCTAATATCTTCTCCCCTGTTGGTATCAAATCTTCAACTTCCCTCTCATAAGGATATATGTACTAATTTAGGGTCTATGCAGATAATTCTGTATAATCGCCATCTCGAGATTCTTGAGTTAATCAGATCTACAATGATTTTGCCATTATGACAACATCTAGAGAGTAGATCCAGGCTTTTGTTGACAACTTTGCAGTATGCCACACTGAGGATACATTGACATATTTGGACCAGCAAGGTGGTCAATATGGATAGTTAAATAAGCAGGATGTAGTTCATGAGATGAGACTGAGAGCCAGTGGGGAAGGGTTCAAGTCAAGTGGACAATTGAACTTGGCCTCTCTGCTCAAATGGGAGAGACTTAGGTGGCTTGAGCAGAGAAGTTGCATGAAATGTGACTTACATATCAACCAAGATGATAGTAGCTGGTTAAAGCTGGTGAGAAAGAAGTGAATTCTAGATACACTTTGAAAGTAGAACCATCAGGATTTGTCCATAAATTATACAGGGGTATGAATGAAAAACATGCCTCAATGGGTGGACGAATAATGAAAATGTTGTGTGCACATACATTGAAATATCATTCAACTGTAAAAAAAAAAAAAAAAAAAAAAAAGAAATCCTGTCATTTGTGATGACACAGATGGAATCTATGACATTTTACTTATTGAAAGAAGAAAGGCATAGAAAGATCTTAACATGTGGAAGCTAAAGTAGATTTCGGAAAAGTAGAGGACAGTAGGGGTCACTAGAGACTGAGGAGGAAGGAAAGAGGTTAGATAACGGAACCAAACTAGTTAGTGTTCTACAGCATGGTAGGGTGAATAGTTTGTGACAATTTTAAGTACCTTTTGGGGGAAGAATTAGGAGTCCAAAGATTATCAGTACAAAGAAATGATAAACATTTAAGGAGATGAAGATGCTAACTTGAGCAGGCAAATGGATGGCATTAGAGCAGATTATGCTAAGTGAAGTTAACCAATCCCTAAAAAACAAATGCCGAATGTCTTCTCTAAGGGGGTGACTCAAAATGGGATAGGGAGGAAGAGCATGAGAAGACTACCACTAAATAGGGAAGAGAGGTGGGAGGGAAAAAGAGGGAGAAGGGGAGTTGCACGGAAGATGGAAGGAGAACCTCATTGTTATACAGAATACATATATGATGTTGTGATGAGAAAAAGGAAGAAAAAGTGTCACATTAGATTGGATAGAAAGGATGGGAGAGGAGGAGAGGAGTAGGGAGGATAGGAAGGGCAGCAGAATAGAAGAGACAATACGAAGTATGTACATTCCATGTATGTATTGTATGTCTAAATACATTCTGTCATGTATGACTAAAAAATATTTTTTTACCATGATTTATTTTTAGAGAAATTAAATAGGTAATGCAAAAAAACATGCTAACTTGATTATTGTATACATGAAGTGAAATATCACTGTACCACATAAACATAGAATTTCTTAACTTTGAGAACAAAAAGGATGACTCAGATCTTGGTCTGAGAAATTTCAACAATGGAGTTCTTATTAACTGAGATGAGAAAGCCCCTGGGAAATCTGGTTGGGGGAAGATGAGAAGCTAGTACACTTGAATATGTTAAATTTGAGAAGTGCTTTAGATTTTTTAAGTGAAAATTTCATGGAGTAAAATAGGCTAAATTATATCTGGGAGTCATCAGTGTGTCTATGGTGCTAAAGACCAGGAGACTGACATTTCCAGGCTGGCCAGTGTAGATACTAAAGAAAAGAGATAGCGACTAAGCCATGGGGCCTTACATGGTTGAAATTGCGTAGGGGAGGAAATGGCGATTGAGACTCTACAGGAGCCACTGATGTGATAGGAAGAAAGGGAATGGAGTGGTCTCCAGGAGAAAAGTAAACAAAAGCTGTCAAGAAGAGAATGATAATGTGCCAAGTCCTTATAACTGGAGCAGAGTAAGCACAGAATGTGGTGATTGTATGAGAAGTGAGACGGGAACTAGAGATAAAGGCCAGACAAGACTTCTGAGAATTTGTGATTACAAAGTGGGATTCTCTGAAGTCTTTAAAAGGGCATTTACTACAGAAATGAATGATACAGTATAGCAGAGAAAATGATAGGTGCAGGAAAGGAAAAAGAATAGAACCCAGTGCAGAAGTGGGTGGGTTTGATCTCCCCAGGAAGTTGGGCAGCCCATCTCTAGCAGTATAAGGAAACAGACGGAGAATAGGGGTCATTGAGGTGTGGAACTGTGTTGAAGTTCTCTCTTCAATACTTATTTCCCATCTCAAAGAGACGATATAAGTTGCCAGCTAGGAGTGAGCAGAGGACAGCAGTGTTGGAGTTCAGAGAAGAGAGAAGGTGTGATGGCATGATCTGGGAGAGTGGATGCTAGCTGCAACATGGACCTATGAGATGCATCTTCTTGAATTTGAAGTCGGACAGGTCAGTGTGGTTCTTCAGCCACCTCCATAGGAGCCCAGGCATGGAGTCCACAGAGACAACTTTAACCAGAGCTATAATTTATATAACTCATCTAACTTGAGAGAATGGCTTGGCATTGAGGGCCAATGTAAATGATGACAACTGACCATTAGATTTCATGTAAATAAGGGGAAGTGAGGACTTGAGGGTGGGATTGAATGTGAAGAAGTCTAAAGCTATGGAAGGATGGCAAGTCAGGATTGAAAAAGGCTGTAATAGATGAATAAAAACTCAACTTTTAAAAAATCTCTCCTAGGGTCTGTGCCTCTTCCTTCAAGAGGTAAACTGGGCTGGCCTTGTGACTTTCCTTCATCAATGGAGTGGTAGTTTCAGGACAGGAAAAATGCTGTCAGTGTAGAATACACCCTTTTCAGAGGAAAGAGATTGGGTGAGCAGTTGGCTTCAACGAAATGAATCTTTTAAACATAAAGGGGAACACAAAATATAGTAATGAAAAACTTAATCAACTGATCATAGAAAATTTTTATTTCAACGGTGTCCAAACTGCTGTTAGACCTATCCATCAAGGTTTTTTCCTTGAGATTTATTCACATATCCTAAATTGTTACATTTAACATACAGTTTAAATTTTGACCTAGGTACACATGAAAGCACTATCACAATAAATATAAGGAAACTTTTGGGAATAATGAATGTTATGCCTCTTGACAAATGCTCCCTCTTGCCACGCGCATCCTTGTTTTTAATATATACCAACGTGGTTCAGTGTGATATTTCCATAAATGCATATGGCATGCACTGACCAAATCTAGCCATCCCTTTCTAACCTTCCCTGCAACACACTTCCCAATCTCTAACGACTATTATACCTTTTTTAGCTTTCACATTTGAAAGAGAACATGCTGTTTGCTGTATCTCGCTTATTTCATTTAACATAATCTCCAGTTCTATCCATTTTGCTACAAATGACAGAATTTCATTCTTCATGGTTGAATAAATGGTGCACACATACCACATCTGTTGATTCACATCTTTGCTATTGTGACTATTGCTGAAGTGTATGTGGGTGTGCAGATACGTCCTTAGGATGTTGATGTTGCTTCTTTCTATATATACCCAGAGGTGGGATAGCTGGCACATATGGTGGATCTATTTTTTGGTTTTTGAGAATTCCATGCTGTTATTCATAATGCTGTACTAATTTCCACTCCCACCAACAGTATATAAGCTTGTTTTCTCTGCATCCTCACTGCTATTGTTTCTGTTATTTATAATAGCTATTCTCTCTAGGGTGAGACTCATCACTTTAATGTACACTTTCTGATGACCAATCTTGTTGAACATTTTGTCATAATTGTTGGCCATTTGTATTTCTTAGAAGTGTCAATTCCCATCGTTTGCTTATATTTTCAGGATTTCTTGTGGCTCCGTTTTTATATATTAAAATTCTTTATTTGGGATGTTAACTTTTTCTTGGATAAATCTTTGGCACACACGTTTCTCTCATTCTGCAGGCTCTCTTCACTCCGATATTTTCCTTTGCTGTGTAAAAGTTCTTGGTTGGATATTGTCAATTTTTGTCTTGGCTTGCTGTGCTTTTGTGGTCGCATCCAGAAATCAATTCCTGTACAAATGTTGTAAAGTGTTTCTCCCATTTAAGGTCTTACACTTAGAAGTTGCATCCATTTTTGAGTTTCTTTATATATAGGGTAAAAAATGAGTCTAGTTTCAGTTTTCCACATTTGGATATCGTCTTTACCCAGCACTGTTTATTGAGGAAGCAGTCCTTCCTCCAGTGTGTATTTGGCACCTTTGTCAATAGCCAATTGGCTGTAGATGTGTGGGTTCATTTCTGTTACCTCTTCTGTCCCATTGGTCTTCATATTGATGACAGTATCATGCTATTTGTTTCCTATGGCTCTTTGGTGCCTCTGGAAATCCAGGCGTGAGGTGGTCAGCTTTGTTCTTCTTGCTCAATGTGGCTTTGGCTATTTGAGCAATTGTATTGCCAGCACAATTGTTACGAGTTTCATTTGTGTTACTGTGTGTAGCCATAGGTCATCTTACTTGGCTGGGTTGTATGGAATACATGAGTATACACAACAGGTTGTCTGTTTTTCTATTGATAAGATATTATTTCCATTGTAGATTGTAGCAAATTGAGTTGCTAGGAATGTTTGGATAGGTTTTTGTATGAACATACGCTTTTGTTTTAGAGATAACTAAGAGTCAACGGTGGGATCATATGATCCATTGGTCCATGTATGTTTTAAAATAGCCATCAGCACTGGGCAAGACTTCTAGTTCTACATCCTCAACAACATGTGGCACAGCCTCTGTAACTGCTGTTCTAATATGGTGGATAACTGTCTCATTGGGATTTTAATTTGAATATCCCTAATGACTAATGATATTGAGCAACTTTTCATGTACACTTTTGTGTGCATTTCTTTTAACTTCCAAATCTTTTGCTTTATAAATCCCTTATTCAGATGTTTTCAGAACTGTTTTCATGGCATGGATTCTTTTTCATTCTGACTAGTATCTTCAAAATTGCAGCAAGTTCCAATTTTGACAAAATATAATTTATCAATTTTTTTAACGTTACAGGTTGTGCTTCTGGTATCATAATTAAGAAATACTTATCCAACTATAGCACATAAATACTCTTACATCATCTTCAGTTTTTATAGCTTTAGGATTTTCACTTGGGCATATCATTCATTTTCAGTGAAAGTGAATCATTTTTTATAATTTTTAAAATTTGTATATTTTTTTATTGGTCAAAACATTAAAAAGCTCATGATTACATGTGTTAAGTGTGACAATATGTCAGCTTTCCATAATTGTAACAAAATATCTAAAAGAAGCAACTTAAAAGAGAAATAGCTTGTTTTGGTTCATACGTCCAAAATTTCACTCAATGGTTGGTTAGCTCTGTTGCTTTTGGGCCTAGGTGAGGTAGAATATCATAGGTGAAGACTGTGGTGAAACAAAGCTGTGCTGACTTCTTAGTGGCTAGGAAGCAAAGGAGGATTGTTTCCCAATGTGTTCCTCAAAGGCATGCCCCAGTTACCTAACTTTCTTCCACTAGGCCCCATCTTACTAATGTTTCACTATTTCCCAATAGCCGTGAGAGGTTGGTGACTAAGCCTTTGGAGGAATATTGTAGATCTAAACTAGAGCATGCAGATTGAATTTTATTCTTGCACATGTGTGTATAATTACTTCAGTATTGTCTGTTTACAAGACTATTCTTGTCCACTGTCTTGCCTTTTGTAACTTTATTAAATTAGTTGCCCATGTATGTGGGATCTACGTTTCAATTCCCAGTTCCATTTCATTGATTTATTACCTTTACCTAATAGTACATTGTCTTCACTACTTTAACTTTACGGAAAATTTTGGATGGGGAGTTACTCCTCCAAATTTTCTGGGTTATTTTGGCTCTTTCACATACTTTCCATTCACACATTAATTTTATATTTTTTTAAAATGTTAGGAAATAATATCAGTTTTGATAAAGATCGTATCAAATCTATATATCAACTTTGGAAAGGTTGACATGTTGACAACATCAAATCCTCTGATCCATGAATAAAGAGTTTATTTATTCAGGTCTTAACTTCCTCTCAAATGTTACATGCAGTCTTAGTGGTATTATGTTAATTCTCTTAAGCTATTAAAAACAGTACTAAATTTTAATTTCTGATTGTATGCTGCTGGTAGGCAGATGTATAATTTATTTTTTATGTTACTCTTGTACAGCAAAAGAAATCTAAATTCATTTTTTGGCTGAATTCACAAAAATTTCTAAATATTCATGTAGTCTATGAATACAGTTTTACTTCATATAAATTCTTTCCTTGGAAAGTTTTACCTTGTTAAATTTGTTTTTCTGTGTGCCACTGGCTAGGATTTTTGGTATTTGAGTAGAGGTACAGAGAGCAGAAACCACCTCCTCCCCACATCTTATGGAAAAATATTTACCCTTTCACCATTAAATGATCATAGCTGTAGGTATTTTGTAATGCTTATTATCGCAGGAATTTTATTCTATATCTACTTAGCAAGAGCTCTTAGAAAGAATGTTGACTTTTCTCAATTGCATTTTGTGTGTTAAGATAATCACACTACATTGTTTAAAAACAATAACAAGAACCATTATGGCAAATTACACTTCTTTTTTTACATGAAACCAACCTTGCATTCCTGGGGTGAATCATACATCATGATATAGTATCAATTTTATAAATTGACTCTCCCCCATATTTTATTCCATAAGTGATTATAGTTGTACATAATGAGATTTGTTATGTGCATGTATGAATACATAACAATTTTGTCAGCATTACTCTCCAGGATTTCCCCTCTCCCTCTTGCTTCCTGGTCCCCCTTCCTATATTGATCTCATTTGATTTTTTTTTTTTTTTTTTTAGATCTGCTCCCACCTCTTTTTCCTGTCTAGCCTCTGCATATGAGAGAATATATATGTCCCTTGATCTTCTGAGTGTTACTTATTTCACTTAAAGGTCTTAAGTTCCATCAATTTTCCTGCAAATGACAAAATGATCTTTTTCTTTGATTGAATAAAACTCCATTGCATATGTATATCTCATTTTATTCATTCATCTGTTGATGGACATTTAGATTGATTAAATAGCTTGGCTACTATGAACTGTGCAGCTATAAACACGGATATACATGTATCACTGTAGTATGATGGGTTTAATTCTTCAGGATAAATATGGAGTGGTATAGCTGGGATCATGATGATTCCATGCTGAGGAAACTCCATACTGATTTATAGTGGTTGTACTAACTTATGACACCAACAATGTAAAAGTATCCCTCTTTCTCATATCCTCTGCAGAATTTATTTGTATTTACAGTGACTGCCATTCTTACTGTTTAGCAATGAAATGCAAAACAAAATAGTGATTTTTATCTAATGATGTTGAACACTTTTTCTGTATATTTGTTGCCCATTTGTATTTCTTCACTTTAGAAGTATCTGCTTAATTCATTTGCCCATTTATTATTTGAGTTACTTGATTTATTTTTGTAAAAATTTGTTGCCTTCTTTATATACGCAAGATATTACTCTACTGTCAGAGTGGCTACCAAAGATTTTCTCACATTTCTTATGTTCTTTCTTCACATTCCTAATTCTGTGGTGCAGAAGATTTTTGGTTGGATGCTTAGACAGGAGCAAAATACTGGTAGTATAGTAGATAATAAATGACTGGGTCAGAAAGATGTAAAATGATAAGAAACAAAGTTGCTAACACTTCCAGAGCACTTACCTACTCAACAGCTTGCTAACACCTCCAGGGAATCTTCCCAACCCAAGGAGCTGCTAATAATCATCCACTGAGCTGCTCTTTTCCTGCTGGTACTCAGGAGGAGGTGGGGAGGGGAAAGAAATCTGAAATCTTAAAAAAAAAAAAAAAATCCACTCTTGGGGACACCCAGCTCTTGGCCCAAGCTTCTCTCTATGGAGTCGGCTATCTGTTCTTAAATAAAACTTGATTTCTACTCTTGTCTCCATGTTTCTCGGTTATTTGATCTTCAACACCAAGGAAATCAGGACCTGATCTTGGAAATGAGGATCATATTAATGCCATCATATTTATTAAATGTAGGCAGTATTTCCTGAATTTCAGGGGTCCTTAAACTGTTGACTAGTAAAATTTTCGTTAGACATTCTACATCTATGTTCAAGAAAGATATCACCCTGTGTATATTTTTTTTATTGTAAGATCTGTATCACATATTGGTAATGGGACAACACCAACCAGAATGGAAATGAGTTAGGAATTTTTATCTTCCAGAAAACTACAGATCAATAACTAAGAACTTCTCCAATATGAAAAAGTAAAGATATAATTAACTTGGTACTATTAGGTATAAAATAAGTAAATACATAATATAAATCATATTGTCAGAATTTTTAGAATTTAAAGAAAGTTCATGAGTTTTTCAGTTAGGATATTGTAACCCCTTGCCTACTTTCCCTGTTTTAAATTTAAATGTTTTTTTTACATGCTATTTTATCAACAGAATATATTAGTTTCTTCAAATATTAGAATAGAGAATATGATTGTCCATATTGAATTCTTAGGATAATTGTCTAAAAAGAGAATGCATGCACAAAACAAGTAAATATTTATTACCACTAAATATCTTTGTTGATTATTTAAAAACATAATGTGCCATAATCCTCGAGTTCTTAAATTTGGGAAAAATGCCTTCAAATATGTAGGACACAAAGTATCATTAAAAGTTCTACAATAGCCAATTGAGGCAAATGTTAAATCCATAAACTACCCTGTGTATATTTACTAAACATTGTCTGTGTTAGAATTAATGTTATTATCTCCTTTAATAAATTCATTATAACAAGAGGGGGGAAAAGTTCACCATAAAATAATAGGGAGCATGTAGTTGTCATAAATTTTAGGGAAGGCATTATTGTTTTTCTGGAACAAAACACTACCCCCGAATAATTGACTTCTACATATTTACTCTTAGCATAAGATTTAGCCAATTGGCAGAGCACGAATTCTATCTTTTTTTTAGTTCAGCTCCTAGCACTGGATGAATGCAAGAGTAGTGTGTATTCTTCCAGTTGACAATAAGAGACTCCTCCTTCCTTTCAGAATCTGAGCCCTTTTCAAATGTAAATCTTTTCAAAGCTAAACCACTTGCCAGTCTCCACACATTTTTGTCCTCTTTGGTAGTCCTGTGGTAACTGACCGTTGGAATATTTATTGTAATATGAAGAGGAACAGCTAAACTTGTCAGAAATCTGGAACTCCTTTTGTAGCTTTGGGGTAGGATGGGTAGTAATTCCCTAAAGTGGAATATTCATTACCAAAGTAGGGAAACAGGAGTAAATACCATGTTTACGTGACAAAAATGACACTTAAAATATTTGGTTTAAGAGTAAATTGAGATCTCTCAAGCCACTATATCAGTCATCTGTCTTTGTAATATAATGTGTAAAGTACAGTACTGAAAATGTACAAAAGGGTATGATTTTTAAAGTAGGGTTTTCTACCTTGTTCCCATACTCCATTCAGTCTGTGCATTTTACTAGATTGGACCTCTTTCAGAAGCTTCTCGCACACCCTTCCAGAAATCTGTTACAACCATGTGCATATCATGTATGTTTTGTATGTATGGCACACTATACCATTAATCCATACACAACCTTGTAATCCAACTACCCTCTCCCCCCAAAAAAATGTCTTGGAGCTTGATCCTTATCCGTACATAATAGAAACGACTAACTCTTTCAAAGGCAAAAAAAAAAAAAAAAAAAGTGAATTGAGAATATGGCAGTGCCCTGCATAGCAGGGTAGGCGGACTTTAAGCCATACTCTTGTCTAGACCAGATTACCAGAATATAGATGCTAGTCAACCAGTTCAGGAGTAGGGTCCCAGTATAATTATCTGTTTAGGAAATGCTGCACAGGAGAATATTTTCCTTTTCATTTTTATAGGTGTTGGCAGCTAGGACTTGCTTACAAGGTCCAGGATCCTGTCACCATCTTCCTGTTTAACTTCTACCCACAAATAAATGGTGGCATAAGTTTGGAAGTAAACTTTTAAAGAATTGTTCCACACAGATGGTGGGACTGGAGACTTAGTTTTCATAGGGTTGGCCTATAGGATAGAAATTGAGGAAATCCAGTGAAGAGTTGATGTTGCAGAATCCAAAATCTGTTGGGTGAGGCAGTGGGTTGTGTTGAGCTGGGAAAGCATTATCAGTGAGTTCCTCAATTTGTCCTACAAATTAAAAAGGTTCCAAAGATGCCATTGTCAGATAATGTAGTTTCAAAAGATAAAGCACGTAACATTCAACTTCGGAAATCTCAAACGCTTTTGGAGGCAACATGTACAAAACAATCATGATCAAAAATGAATCAAATGTATAGGTGTGCATTATTCACGGAGAAAGTGTGGCAAGCTTTCTTTGGCCTCCCGTGGAGAATTTGCTGAAGTCTCTATTATCCAGATTTTTTCAAAAACGAACTGAAAATAGATAAGACATCTTGCACAATCCTTTAGTAATGACTAAACACTGTCATTTGTTCCCCCAAATCCTAGAGATTTGATAAACTTCCCTAAATGCTACAGAATTTTATCTTTTTGCAAGTAACATTTTTTTTGTGTGTATAATTTCTAAAGCAAATTGAAACAAGGTAACTGATGAAAATAATGGATTTTGAAGAAAGTGTATGATATTTGACCGCTGTATTGGGGTCTTCAGAGTGAGAGAGCCACTCCAATAGGAGATAATAGAAAGATCTATAAAGATTAATGGGCCACTCATAGTCCTGCTTGAATTGTTACAATTTTCCATTGACCTTAATGACGGGACATAGTAATTAACAGAGATGCCCAAAGGGATCCTTGTATTTCACAATACTCTGCCTTACCTCCATCTCCAGTAGAAACCTAATTTTTCCTTCATGGTCAAGCTTGTTCACACTGTATAACTCCCTTCTTAGCCTGTTGACTCAGTGGCATGAGAATTCTAAAAGAACCACGTGGCATAATTGTTGAGTCTTCTGGTAGCAGCCCTCCCATCTCCGGAAATACTACCTTTGGACCAGTGGAGCATAAAGCCATGAGATGAAAAAGCAAATATTTTTGCTGGTGGGTTCCTATGGATAATGTTGAGGCCCTTCCATTTCTACCCTTCAAAACCTGCACCTGTGAATTCTGGTTATGGGAGAAATGGGACCATATATTGCACACTCATTTTGTATATACAGCCTTCTGAAGAACTTGTCTCAGCCCTGCAAAGTATCATTGTCTCGCTAGTAGTATAAATGTCTTCCAAAAGCCATTGTACTGTTTTGTCAAAGCATTTGCTTCAGGATGCTGAGGAACATAGTCCGGTGAATTCAAGGATGATGATCCTATGGCTTCATTTCGTTGGCTTTTAGTGGATCCCTTCCATTCACTCTCCTCGTCTTCAATTGGAATCAAATTTGAATTTCACTCTTACAGCCCTTCTGACTCCTCTTTTTCTTACAGGAACGTCCTTAATGAGATTCTTCTGTTCTTAATGTCACCTTAATATCTGCTTCTCGGAGGACCCAGACTGACACACTAATATAGAGCATTACACTTGGTACCCCACAGATATCTACTAATTTTGTGTCAATTACAAAAATAACCAAACTGTTTATTAAAAAGTTATTAAAAAAATTAAAAACATACGTAGTGCATAATTCTAAGGCTTCTATCGTCGCAGTGTAACATTCTTCAAACAGTATCTACCAATTAGATGTCTGATTAGAAGCACAGGCTGAATTCGTAATCAGCAGAGGGAATTGTGGAAAGCCCCCCCAATCAGCAAAGCCAATAAATATTTTAGATAACATATTTTGCATGCCCAGAGACCAAGGAGCATTAGGATACAGATAGATGTGCTTAAAATTTTAAAAGTAAAAAATAATTGTTAGGGTGACACACAGCCATTTAAACATAAGGAGAATCTGTACAAAGCGATGCTATAAGCTTTTGGGAAATAACGCTAATTGTAATAAAGCTCATTCTTTCTAATGTTGTAATGTGGCAAACTTGGTCAGCAGGATTGATACTGAAAATTGTTTTCCTGATCATCATGTTTTGCCCTGAGCCACTTCTATCCCCTTATCTGACACACTTTTAAACCAGCAGCTTGGGTTTATAAGATCTGTGAATAGCACTTGCTTGAAGTCTGTCCTGGATATTTTCTCCTTACACCTGTATCTTGCTGAACATGTGCACAAACTACGATTTCACTGTCATTAGTGTTGTGCTTTAAGCAGCTAATTAAAAAATTTACACAAAAGAACTGATTGAGACTAATAATGTTTGTCTAGAAAATAGCACTTTTAATGGACCCACTGTTCCTCACCCCTAGATTTTGGCAGGAAAGATATTCTTCATGTTCAGCCTTTCAGAATTTTCTTGGCCTGGGTAGAGGCTTCCAGAGTGGAACAAATTAAAGGTGATTGTAAAATATGAAACAAAAACTGGCTAGAAAAGTGATTTTTTTGAGTATTTGGATCATTTAAGTTTTAGTTTTTCATAATAAAAATTAAACCCTGATTTTTGTCTGAAAGGTATAACACTATAGTTTCACTCTTGAATACTAAGCAGTTTGTGGAAATTAACTTGGGACACCTGATTTTACTTCAGAAACTAGCCATTATAATTTTCTTCTAGAAATATTAATACACCTTAAAGAAATAGCTGACATTTTCTTGATATGTAGGCGATTAAAAGGTAAGATGAGATGCATTAACATAATAGCACCACAAAGATTAAAAACTGTATCAAAAATAAAGGAACATAGTTTATAATTCTAGGGATAATATTGCAAAGAGTAAGTTAACTATTGAAAGCTTAATTTTTAACACTTCGGCTGAAGCTCTTTTCACTATTCGTTACACCTACCTCTTTTTGTCTTTTAATCACTGTGCATCTTTCTTCCAGTCCCCAGTGTGCAAAACTGAGTGACATGGAGGTGGTTCGCTGGGAGCCCTGGTGCCCTTGGAGCCTGTTCTGCAGGTGCTTAATTGGCTCATGTAGTGTTACTCAGAGTGAACTCTGTCGGAGCAGAGACTCGTGTCACATTAGCCTTAGTGACACCTTTTAAGGCTTAGGGTATTTTTCTCCGTGTATCTTAAAAGTACTCAAGGATTTTCAAGACTGTATAGACTTCCATTCCAACTATAACCTGGGAGTTGATGATATTTTTTTTTTTAAAGTAGAATCCTTTAAAATGTGTAGTTCATTTCATTCTGTAATTCATTTCCAAATTTAATTTTTCTTGTGAAATATGCATACACAATACACATGTATGCACATCCCTAGTAAAACAAATTCTGTTCTTGGACAGTATTCTTCAAATATTGCAAGGCTCTTTATAACTATCTGAGTAACAATTACATGTTAAAGGACACATGAACAATATTCTTGTCCTGATAAACAACATCTGCCATTCTAAACAAGAGGTATCAGTTCATGTTCAACAGGTGCTTCTCACTTTCAACATCAAATTATGATTGAATTACTCATTGGCAGTCTCCCCAGTGTACATGTTGGCTCCCAGGAGTCGGACTTCTCTATCACTGTATTTCAGAAATCTACAGTGGTACCTGTCATTGTCAAATGAATACAAACAGGATAGAGAAAAAGAATGAATTAGTTGACATGAGAATTTCCTTTAAAAAATTTTAAGTCTTAAGTGACTTGAGCATTTAGATCTTATTCAACTATGAAAATATTTCGGCCTCAGTCTCTATGAATATTGCTTCTCCTCCTCTTTTGTATTATATTTATGAAACTCCTTTTAAATGTGTTAGGTCTGTGCATTTTACCTCCATGCCTTATAACTTGTCCTTATTCTATATCCCAATGTTTTCCTCAGGTCTGTCTTTGAGTTTACTAATTATCTCTTCAACCGTGGCGAATCTGTTGTTTAGCCTACCTGTATGGTTTTAGATTTTGATCACTTTCATTCCTAGATGTTACATGTAACTTATTTTCATCTTTTTTTAATAGACATGTGCCTTTGTAGTCTCAACCTCCCTTGCCATTTAAATTACTTTACTTGAAAACACAATTATTTTATTCATACTATCTTAAGTTGCTGAGATGCTAATTCTTTTTTTTTTTTTTAAACTGATGGTCAGACATTTTGCCTGTCTAATTCTGTATCTCAAATTCATTTTCAGTGGATTTTGGTTTTCCTATGTCATTGCTCAGATTCTGTTGGTGGAGGACTGATACAAAAGAGTTCTAGGTTTCCTTCCTCTGGGTACCCAGATATGTGGTACGATCAAACTGGGGACAATTTTACACCACATTTTTGGCAATGAGAGTTTCTCACCAAATGTTCTGATTTCAAATTCCATATGGCTCTAACATTTTCCTCTTAATACTGACTCTGGGCAAAGATAAATTTGCATGCTACATAGATGGACTATTGCCCAGTAATTTCCTAATCTCTGGCTGGGAAGGTGACCTTCTGAGTACCCTAGTTTATTTACATGGCTATCTGATATATACCTACTATATACTTGTGCACTAAACATCTCTTTCCATCCCTGCCTGTCAGACGCGAGTGCCTTCATTATCAAGTTTGATTGTTTTGAAGGGGGTCCCCCGATCTCTGCAGCTCAAACTTTGTTTATTGCCTGATTGTCCAGTTTTATCGACTCTGTCACTTGGCTATTTCCCTTTTTGCCAAGTTCAACATTCTAGTAAGATTTTTAAAAAACTTAATATTATCATTTTAGTTCCTTGAAGCTTACCAGTTGGTCCCACAAAACATTTTAATTTTTTAGACATGTTAAAGTTCCTTTCTTTTTATCCTTTAATTCTTTTCTCCAAAGACATCTCATTTCTGCACTACTAGTTTTCCCTAACTGAAATCCTTGGTTTGTGTTCATATATTTTTAAAGAGTCGGTTGTATGTTGTATGCATCTGGCTTGGGTTTCTTTTAGAAGTTGTATTCTTTTATGCCACTCCCTAAACGGGAGGCAGAGATTTAGGTCCTACACTGTTTTCCAAGAACACTGGAAGCTTCGTTTTGAAAATAGGAAGAGCTTTACTTGGGAGTGGAAGGCTTTGGTGTTTTGCCACTGGATGGAGCTGGCTTCCCTTTTAATTAACTTCCTCGGTGACGGGTGTGATGGTTCATCATTACCTTTGGCTCTTCTTGGCTTCTCTCTTGGGCTCCAACATAGCAAAGCCTACTCCAGGTGAAAAGGCAAGTTTGAGTTTAATCCTTTAGGGTGAAAAACTCTGCATCATATACTTCCATATAAGGGGTGACTGGGAGGGAAGCTTCTATGTTTTGATTATGTTGAGAGCAATTACATATACAGTTGTCACCACAGTCTGTTCCTCCTGTGGAGGGAGTGGCTCTCCAGGACCCTATTGGAAAAAGCTATTCTGGGGTTTGGGGATAAAACTTTTTCTGACTTATTTTCTCCATCTTGGAATTTTATGGCTGTCCTTCCAATTTTCCAGCCCTCTCATGGTTTGATTCCTTTAAAAAGAGAGGTTTTTTTTTTTTTTTTTTTTTCTTGTGGAGATTTCTTGATGAGAAGTTGTTGTGTATACTAACCCAGAAACCCTGTGATATTTCAGAAGCCAATCATGGAAATAAAACAAAGGAGCACAAGTATTTTTCAGTTTGTATAATAACTTAAGTAGAGAGTAGAAATACAAAAGGGTACAAATATAAATATATAGCTCACCAAATTTTTATGAAGAAAATATACCCATGTGACTACATCAAGAAAAGACTGCCAAGATCCCATTTCTGGCAGGAGAGAGATTTGTCATTAATAAACCAGACTGATTGCAAGTGGGTGAGGGCCTCTCTCGGCCATCTCCCCCAATTTGGGGTCATTTTTCAGCAAGTAGCAGAATATTATGGATGTTCTTCAATTTTCTGTATCTGTTGAAGACCAGGACTGGGCATTGAAACAGGCTATTTCTTCCTTTAGCACCAAATCATGCTTGCGTGAAACATTTTCAATTATTTCCTAAGCAGACAATCTTGTTCTTTGATGTATTGTCCTTATACTGGTCTCTGCCACCAGAATAAGTCCAAATGTTTCTTTATGGAAGTTCAGAAGGTACAGTAGTCTGACCTTCATAAAATAGAATGTTGATGAATATAAGCTTGTACCAGGGCTGTATAAAGAAATTAGTAATAGGGGCTAGGGATGTGGCTCAAGCGGTAGCGTGCTCGCCTGCCATGCGTGCGGCCCGGGTTGGATCCTCAGCACAACATACAAAGATGTGTCCGCCAAGAACTAAAAAATAAATAAATAAATAAACCTCTCTCTCTCTCTCCCCCCCTCCCTCTCTCTCTCCCCCCTCCCTCTCTCTCTCTCCCTCCCTCTCTCCCTCTCTTAAAAAAAAAATTAGTAATATAAGGAAATCTTACCTAAAGTTTAGTTGATCCTGTGAATTTTCTTCAGACCTTTCCTATGTAACTGTCCATTTTAGTATATTAGGTTCATATATAAACCCCTTCTAAAATGTTTATTTTTACTTATACATGAGTGTTTACTTTGACATAATTATACAGACTACACTTGTTATTAAGATCCTAGTCTTGTGGATGTACATGGTGTGGAGATTTACTGTGGTATTCATATAGGTACATAGGAAAGTTATGTCAGATTAATTCCACTATCTATTCCTATCCCCATCCCTTTCCTTTATTTGCCCTTTGTCTAATCCACTGAAATTCTATCCTTCCCTTCCTGCCCCTTGTGTGTTAGCATCCACATATCATAACATTCAACATCTGATTTTGTGAGGGATTGGCTTATTTCACTGAGCGTGATAGTCTCTAGATCCATCCATTCACTGGAAAATGTCACAAAATAGTCATTCTTTATGTGTATATAAAGCATTTTCTTGATCCATTTTTCTGTTGATGGGTACCTAGGTTGGCTTCAGAGCTTAGCTATTGTGACTTGAGATGTTATAAACGTTGATATGGCTGCATTACTGTAGTACGCCGATTTTTAAATACCTTTGCATATATACTGATGAGTGCGATAACTTTGGTTAAATAGTGGTTCAACTCCTAGTTTTTTAAGGAATCTCCACAGTGGTTTCCAGAATGGCTGCATCAATTTGCAGTCCTACTAGCAGTGTATGAGTGTACCCTTTGCCCCACATCCTTGTCACCATTTATTACCTATATTCTTGATAGCTGCCATTCTGACTGGCGTGAGATGAAATTTCAGTGTAGTTTTAATTTGCATTTCTCTAATTGCTGGAGATGTCGAACTTCTCTCATATCTGTTGACTATTTCTTTTGAGAAATCAGTTGAGTCTCTTCGCCTATTTACATATTGGTGCTAGGTTTTTTTAGTTCTTTCTATATCCCAGAGATTAACACTTAATCTGAGGTGCGGATGACAAAGATTTTCTCCCATTCCTGCACTTGCTAGAAAAAAATGTAGACGCAACACTCCAACATGTTGGCTTTGGAACAGACTTCCTTAACAAGACTACTAAAAATGCAAGAAATAAAATGAAAAGTCAGTAAATTGTATGATAGTAACTGAAACTTGACTGTAAATCCCCTTCTATTGTGTATTATTTCATCAATGTATCCAAGATATCTAGATTACTCAACTTTTAAAGCACATGACTCATAATGACTAAGCATTTCATTCAATTCTGAAGTAATTGGCTGCTCAAAGGGCTTCTTCCCCCTCTGTATCTCATCTGCCTCTTATCCTGGAGGCATAATGAGTTCATGGATCAAGAATCAATTTCATAGAGCAGTTGCAAAGAACATGGTACAAAGGGAAGAAACAGCAGGAAGTTGTAATAAAGTGAAGGAAGGTATAACAGACTATGATTTAACACATCTACAAAATATTACGGAAGGATGTTAAGGAGGGTTGAAGGCAAGGTATTCCAACTCTTATCCATCCTATGTAGACGAGCTAGATTTTACTAAAGTTGGTGTCTACCCTGTAGTACAAAGACTTTAAATACTTGTCCATGCTGTTCTAAATTTGTCAGATTGTCTTCAGATACATAGGTAGGTGAGGGTACCATAACTGAAATCTTTATTAAAATGTTTTAATCATACTAAAAAAACAATTATTCATGAACATATGTCATAAGTTACTGATGTGGATTAAATAAGAACAATGTCATTGTAATGGGCATATGAGACTGTAAGAGAAATTAAAAACTAGCAAATTTCTAAGTCTACCAAATTATATGCTGAATAAAGATTGATGGTGCTGAATAGGGAAGGATTTCAAGAGAATTATCAAAGAGTAGGCGTGAATGTCACTTAGGACCTTGAAAAAGACTGCCGGACTAGATAGAACTGAATAGATCAAAGTCTGGAGATACTGACTCAGGATACTGATCGGTTGATGAAGATCTTGATTTAAATGATAAGCAAGGGACATTTTTAAAATATATTTTTATTATCTGGCAAGCTTCAAGAAAGGCAGAAGGAGAAATCTTAGAAAAAGATGTTGCTCCTCTTCACAGGTTATATTCCAACAAATATATGCAAAGCTGAAATGTTGAATTTGATCAGAATCTGGGATTCTCAGGTGAGTAGAGGCAGGAAGGATTTAGGTGAGCTGGGAGCTGACTGGCTGCAGGGAAGGCAATGCTAACGGGCACGCTGGCTCCTGTCAGGGTGGTGAGTCCTGACACAGTGAGGGCCCCTGGGAACTTCATAAGGTGTGAATAATTGTGTACAGAACCCAACCGCTATTTGGACTAGAACATTTTAACGCTGTAAATTGTGATGCCTTTTGATCTTCTTGGCATGTTGTTCTATACCAGTGACTCTTTTAGTCTCAAAAAGTTAAATATTGTCAAAACTAACCCTCAAATGTATTATATTTACCTCTACAATCACCTGCAGTTCATTCCAAACTGGCTGGTGAGCTCTTATCCTTTAATCTCTAGAAGAGTCCATTCTTGCTCCAACCTTGCTTTCTGCTGCTGGTAGGATAAATGTATGTATATATGTACGCTCACAAAATTCTTAACAGAAATAAAGAGGATACCGTGTAATGACAAAATTCTTGAGGGGGAAAAAAGGACCCAAACATAAGTAAGACATACACTATGAAATGTAATATTTTTTTAAAGTGCTTTTGTTCAAAATCTGTTTCCCTTTTTCTCCCTCCCTTTCAAATTGATAAGAATTAATGATATTCATCAGCATGAGCCAGTTTATCTTCCTGGTGCAGAATGAAGAAACCCTAAAGTAGCCTTGAAATTACTCACAGGACAGAAAAGGGGTTGAGGGGCATCCTTTGGAGGACATTATTCATTCATAGTGTTGATAATTTGATGCTTTTTGCCTGTATGATTTGTGTGTAAGTTCTGTTAATTACACATCATGTTCAGAAAAATACTTTTTTGTGGAACAGTGTAAATGTCAGTCTCATTAGCCATCATTATTACCTGTCGGGAAGAAGCAGCACTCAATGAATAATTATTTCCCCTTCTATTTCTGTGGATGCATACAAATGTAACAATTGTTGTTCACATTCCTCTTATTTTCAGTGCTAGTAACCTTTTTGGTTTGTTTCAAAGTGTTTTCAAACTAATTTCTAAACGTGAAAAAAGAGAATTGACCTGATTATACATGAGCAAAAGAGAAATAATGAAATGCTCACTCCTGGGCAACTGAATTCTAATAATGTTAACCAGCTAGTTGGAAAGGTAGAAGGAAGGGGAGGTACAATCTTTGATAGTTTATTTAAAAAGGTCAGTTGTAGTCTGACGAGTAAAGTCAGTTTTCACCCTCTTTCCAGTGAAAGGGTCTCTATTTAGACAAATTTTCAGTGGGCTTTCAAAAAGTGTGCTTTTAATGAATCTGACATCTCAAAATGATATGTAAGTTTTTCCAGTCTTTTGATACATTTACTGAAGCTATGAAAGATCTTGCACTTCTCAAAGAATTTTGATATCACCTTTGTATTTTAAACCCTACAATGATTTGCTCTGTATGATCAGAAAATCCTCAGGAATGTCTACCTAAAATACCTTATGGTTATACTAAGACACAAAGGAGGAAATGACTTTCTCAAAGTTAGAAGACTATTGGCAGAGAAAGCACATTTTATGCTGCACATTTGATACTGAGCCAATAAAAGGTATGCAATAAATATTAAGTCATCTTATTCTCTTATAAATATTGTCCAAAAGCAAAGACCAATATAAGGGAACGTAAGTGAGGTCACATGTTGACTGGAGTTGAACTTGGAATCCTGGTAGACTTCCTTTTACCTACTGTTTCTGGGCCTGTCATACAACTAAAAACTAGAATTTACAGACTGTTTCCAAGGCTGGGACTTCTAAAGAACTATTGAAAAATGGAAATAAGGAGATGGGGATTAAGGAACAGAATATTGAAAATTAGTTTTCACTGAGGAATATGGCATACCTAGATAACAATAGACATTATTTAGGAACCACTCTTACAAGATCACTGACATCATAGTTCGGGTACCAGACCTCACTGTGGTGGAATCTACTAGATTCAGGTGACTCTCCTTAAAGTAAAATTGTTCTTAATATATTGTCACTGTGGCAAAAATGTTTAAGAACAGATAAAATGTTCGCCTAATAATGAAATTAAATATTATGCTACAAATTTCAGATGATGAATAGAAATGAAGACGGTGAGATTCTAGGAAAAATGTTCAATGTTTTACACTTCCATACATTCAGACAGATACATTAAAGCAGATTTTCAGTTTATCTTGTAAGTTTTCCTATATTTACAATTCTCCAGTTCTACATGCGTCACTGATGGCCGTCTCAGTTTACGTGCAATACATTGGTCACTTCCTGGTATAAGGTGTGATAGTCTTTTAAAATCATAAAAGTTCATATTAATAGTACAAGCTAATGGGTTTCACTGACATTTTCATACATTCATATATTATGTTTCAATTGTATCCACCCATCCTACTACTGTATTTTCTCTACCATCTTTCCCCTTTTCCCCTGATCTCTTTTCCTTCCCCAGATAGTTCCTCTTCTATTTGCAGGTCATCTCCCCCACCACATATGTATCTGGCTTACTTTGCTTAAATAAAAAATGTGATATGATGACCTCCAGTTCCATCCATTTTCCTGCAAATGACATGATTTCATTCTTAAGACTGACTAGTATTTCATTGTGTATGTATATACCATTTTATTCCAACATTCATCTGTTGACAGGCGTTTAGACTGAGAAGTTGGCTATTGTGAAGAGTTTGCAATAGACAGGTCTGTACATGCCTATTTTGTTTGCTGATTTCATTTTCTTTGGGTCTATACCCAGGAGTGATATAACTGGATCATATTATAGTATTATGAGGAAACTACATGGTATTTTCCATAGTGGCTATACTACTTTATATGCCCACCAAAGGTGTGTAAGTTTGCTTTGTACCTTGGCTATGCTGGGCAGGTGCATCTTCAGCCCTGTGGATTTTAGTGTGTGCATTTGGGGGCATCACAAATGACCAAGATATGATGTCCATCCCTGATGCCTCACGGTATGAATGAGGAGCACTCAAACCAGTGGATTCTGTGTTGGAGGGGAAGGCATGGCCACCAAGTGTTTTGCCACTCTCTGTGTTCTCGGGCCTGCCTCCTTACCACACCACCCACACTAGTCTTGTACCTCCTTACAGATCCATGCTGCTCAAACAGCTTAGGCAGGCTCATGTCCATCTCTCTTCATACTCGAGACTATCTTGTGTGTCCATTTCCTACACAGTCAATGCAAAGAGGTCTCCACATTGACCTTGAATTGGGAGTGCTCCAAATTTTCTGTTCCCCAGGCCAGTCTGATTCCTAACAATAAAACCCCTGTCCAGATAGCTTCTGTTTTTCATATTCACAAATTTGTTTAGCAATATATTGACATTGTTTTCTAAAACTTGCTGTGTAGGATGCATGCAAACCAAGTCCCTGAACAGTTTGTTGGGATGAACCATGTATTTCTCTGCCATTAGGACTCCTGGTCTACACCTACTTATGGGGCTGAATATACTCTCCAGCTTTATGCTTGCAGTGTCTAGTTCCCCACCCTTGCTTGGGCTGTGACTGTGACTTGCTTTGTATTTTTCTCTGTACTATCTTTGATTCTCACTGCTGCTTAGATTCCCTATCACTTTTATGTGGGTTGTTGGTCTACAGAATTTTTCCATTTTGTCTTTGGAATATAGTTTCTTTTGTAGCCTACTCTTGTATTTCTCAGGTGCACAAGGGGAAGTTCTAATCGGCCATCTTGCCTCTCTCAGGACTGATAAACTGTTCTTGTTGGCTTTCTCAGACTAGGTTGGCAATTTTTCAAAGTCCAGAATTTCAATACAAAATGTTAAGTAATTACAGCCAATGGTAGTGATTGTGGTTTAGTCTGTTAAATGTTTTTCATGTTTATCAGCACCCTCAAATCTTTCTTTTGGGAATTTCCGACCTCCTTGCAACTCTGTGTAGCTACACTAGGGTTGTTACCATTTTTCCTTGACCACTACCTCTCAATCCTGTCCAGACAAGACAGCTGAGTTAGACCTGGGAGAGCAAATACCTCATCCCCCCAGCCAATGGTTTACAGATAGGCACATGAACCAGGCTGAAACAGAGTGCTCTTCCTAAGACTTCAAGTAGAATACCCACAAAAACTTTCCTCTGGTGTTACCTACCAAGACACTTGAAGTTGATTTGCTTATAGCCATTCTCTCAACGACAAAGCTTCTCCTAATTCTTGAAGGCAAGTTTGGTAACAAATTTGAACGAGGTACACTTAGAAAAATTTTTTCCCCAGTCATTAAGGTGAACCCAAGACCTCATGTTGGCTAGGCAAAGACTCTACAGCTGAGCCACATTCCCTGCTCTTCTAGAAAAAACTTTGTTACTGTATTTTCCAAGAGTAGAAATTACAAAAAATGAATTAAATCAAGGGGTTGAATATACAAGAGAAAACTGGGCTACTTAATTACAATAAATAAGAACTTGATTACCATGCTATGATACAGCAAATTAAAAAGTTACGCATTTTAATCTTTTGGAAATAAAATTCCTGTTCATCTGCCATAACACTTTGATTTTCTTAATATTCTAGGCAGTGAGTAATTCTTAATAAATTTTGACTTAAGTAAATTACATTCTCTTCTGGTATCTGTTAAGAAAATAGTCAAAGGTTCTCTTAAAGTCATAGGCTATAGTGAGTGCTTAGTGGTTTTCAAATGAATTTCAAAGCAGTTGCAGTATTTCAAGCCATGATTTCCTCAGAATTAAAAAACCTTTGTTTTACTGATATATTCTTATATTTTATACTAAATATATTTAAAATTTAATTTCAAAATACTTACCGATCAGGAGGCTTGTCGTTAAACTCAACCTTTTCCCTTTTCACTAGTATTATGTTAAATAAACTGGCATAAATTTCAAGTGGTCGCAAGTTGCTTCACATTGCTTTAAAAAAGCATCATGACTTTTTCTTAAAATTTGAGTACAGTTGATACTTTCTGGATAGTTACATGTGAAACTGGTACTTGCATAATTTTTCTCACATTAGTTTTACTTCAGTTATCACAATTCCAACAATTTTAAAAACTGAAACACAGGCTTATTTTTTGTGATATCATGATTGCTATCCTTAATAATTCTTAAGAGAACCCTCCTTTCATACGAGTTTCGGTGGCGTGCCTTTGTAAAGCATGACTAGCTCATAGCAAATCTTGAGATTCCATTATGTGTTAGTGATATACTCTAATGCTTCTAGGAGGCTGAAAATAGTTTCTCATGCAAGATCCATACAACTATCAAAAGAACTCATCTAATTTTTCATTATTAAATTCATAGCATGAACACTGTAAAAAATAGAAAATTCCCAGTTCCTTTTTTTAAAGAGAGTTTGCAATCTTTTATGTTCTACACATGGTTTGTGGCAATATTATATGCTTACCTTCTCAAACTTTCTTTATAAAAACTTGACTAAAATTATGATTCTGAGGCATGTGTTCTATTGAACCAAATTTTCACATTTTCGAAATCTGCAAATCTAACACATTAAATTGTAAAATCTTAAGACTCATTTTCATGCATTTTATGTGCTACAGTGTAGTATTTCAAAACATGTATCATTTCTTCGTGTTGGGAATATACAAAATTCTCTCCACTTGCTATTTGGAAATGCACAATTGTGATCAACCATAGTTATCCTACTGTGCTCACGAACATTTGAAGCTATTCCTTTTATCCAAGGGCACTCGTATTTCTATTAACCTCTTTCTCTGACCTACCCTTCCCAATCAGTGTTCTCTCTCCTTCTATGGGATCGTCTCATTTAGCCTACACATTTAAGTGAAAATGTGCAGTATTTGTATTTCCATGCCTGACTTATTTCCCTTAAGGTAATATCTCCCAGTTTCATTTATATTGTTGGAAATGATATGATTTCATTTTTTTAAACAGCCTGAATAACAATTTTTAAAAAAAAATACACAAAGGTTATGTGAAGATTGGATCTACCATAATCGGAGTCATTTTAATGCTTTGTGTCACCCAAAATAACTTCATTCATTGCATCTGTTATCATTATAATCATTTAGTTTTTCATTCTGTAAAGTTTAGACGAATTCTTACTAATACTTTGTAGCCAAATATTTTGCTATAACATTAGATGTTGCTGTGATTTTTTTTCACAAATGAAGAAAAATTTCATTATTGGGCTCACCATCACGGATGTTTCTCTGAATAACATGGATTGTCTGGCCCAAAATAGAATCACATATATCAGAGTTCAACCACTTGTGGATGTTTTCCCTCATCTTCTACATTGACTATTTGGAAATGTATTTACTTACAAATAAATACAAATCAGATTTTATTTCTAATGATGTATACTATTGGAAGTGGCATGTTGAAATCTGTTACAAATTTTGCTTACCATACACCTGTTGTCACTCTCAAAACTATTGAGTCTACAAATAGTACTTTAAAATAGATAGAAAAACGGAGACTTTTGGGGAACAATAAAGTAACTAGTACACAAGAATATTTATGATCATTTCTGTGTTTCTGTGATAATGTTCCCAAAACATCTTACTTGGGATTACTGTCATTTCATAGTATAAATATCTCGTTTGGGACAGATAATTACAAATACATATTATAAACTTTATGAACACATGCCTGAAAACTGAAATTTAGTCTAATGAATTTAGTCTTGAATTTTCTTTAAGCCATCTTTTTGGTTGACAAATAACAGTGAAATTCACCCTATTGTGTACATGAAGTGTCTATGCTACATCCTGCCCAAAGTTGTAATTACATTGACTTTTCCTCCCATTGTAGACTGATAGTTACTTTGAAGATATGTGCACGTGCATGTGTTTGCAGTATTCTAAATATATAAACATTTTCTTAATGGCTCTGCATTGAGGTCAATAACCTTATTAATAAAAATGAAGGAGTCTGATACAACTAGTATCCTCTCAGTGCAAACCTGAACAAAAATACATGGCAATCTTGTCACAACTCCATGGAGGAAGTCATTCACCACCTGAGCTTTTCCAGAATGTGTTGGCAAGTGAGCTATATTTCTCTGTCAAGTCTCTCTTCATCCTGGCATGAAGTGATATGACTGAAAGGTGCGATTCTAGCCAGTCTCATGTGTGGCAGCTGTGTTTATGCAGGACTACTTTGGGAATGCAATATGCATAGACGAGCAAGTTTTATTTCACACATTTTGGTCTGAAGGTTAAGAGAATTTTGTGTGTTCAGAAATCTCCTCTCCCCTGTCACTTGTGAACATATTAACTAGAGGGGATTTGGACCAGAGGAAAGTTTGTTCTGCTCGAGTATGCCACAGAGACCAGGGTTCAAACATTGGCCTTTCTGTACGTGATTATTGGATGAATTTCTCATTGTTAGAGGTCAAGTGTATGAACCGACAGAATGATACGCAGGAGTAGAACTTGGTGAGACCCTGCTTAGGAGGAAAAGAATTGACTGGGAAGAGAGTTGGCCAGGTCAATTTTCTAAAAATGTAACAATGTGTTGAACACATATTTGGTGAATATAATTTGTTGAATATATTGCTCAAAAGAGAGATGTTTTATATATGTGTAAAATATATATATACTTGGGGAAATATAAAGTAAGAAGGTGCTATTTATTGCACTAATTTTTTGGCATACCAGTCTAGGAAAAAAAAGACGAGGTATCAGACCAATAGCTCCCATTCCCAGCTGCACATTTAAATCACCTGGGATACACATTAAAAGTAGAGATTGCTAGGCCTTACTCCAGAGGTGACGAGTCATAGGTCTGATACTGTGCCAAAGAATCGAAGAATCGGTATATTTTTAAAACTACAGGGTGATACTGAAACACATCCAGCCTTCTAGATTTTCCTTTCCTTTTTCCAGGAGGATTCTTCAACTCTGCTTTGTTCTAAAGGACAGGAAAGGCTTGCCTCGAAAGGAGTCGCTTTTAAAAGTTTCCAAATGCCTGTCGTGCACATGGTATTGTCAAGAGCATTGCAGTCAGGACAAACAGTAAGGCACAGTTGATGAGGAGCTTCAAATCTAACAGGAGATAAAAGAGAACTTGAAAACGGTAGGGCTAGGGGCAAAGTTACCATGCACTCGCTTTCATTCACAGGAAACCTCAAGTGTGTCTCCAGGTCTTGGTTCTTTGTGGTATACAACATCATTGTGAGGGCTGCCTAGCAGACATTCAGAGATAAGGGAGCAAGTGAATCATTATGAGTATGCTAATTAAGGAAATGGAACACAATGATTCATTCTCACGGAAAAGGTAGGACGACGACTTCTGCCCTGTATGAATATAGAGTTGCATTTTAGGATTTAAGATACCATTGAGGCTTCACATGCACTCTTTTTGTTAATATTGTGGATATATTGTCCACGTTTATTTAAAAATATAAAAGTGCTGCTTTCTGAATTGATCTATAATTTATAAGGACATCATTATAATTACAAATATGGTGGTTTTATTCTGCATTCATCACGTTAGACTGGTAGCTCAATGCCTATGATAATTCCCTCCCTGTTTTTCTACAGCTGATTTATCACTTGTCTGACCCACCTTCCCTGCACTCCATTGTTCTGCTCTTTCTACACCTCCCACTTCACAGAGGAATGTTAATAGTGGAATATGTTATTCACTTTTCATCTACATGCTTCTAAGATGCCGTTCTCTATAATTAATCACCATCATAAATATTCTCATGTATATGCTTTATATCTATATACTCATTCTGGGTCACTGAACTAATAAAACAGCTTGTTCTAAGCATTGTTGTAAATCACAGCCTATAGCTACAAGGTGGTAAAATGCATGTGATAAGCATGGCTTTGCAAGGTGTGTTCGGGCAGGTGAAAATGTTGAAAATCTTATATCATTAATGTGCTCATTAGAGCAAAAGTAAACACAATGTATCATGTTTAATAAGTAGTAGTAGTTTTCTGCACCATTAGATATTTATGAAATTTAAACATAATTGAAAGAAACATAGAATGCACCTTTGTACCCTGTTTTTCCCATCTAATGAAATGGATAGAATATTCTCTCAAGAGAATTTTACCTGACCTGTGTCTTTCACTGAGGTCAAATAATGGACCAGTTTTTAATCCATTAAAAGAACCACACTTTAAAATTTGTGGGGGGGAGCTGGGTTTGTGGCTCAGAGGTACAGTGCTCTCCTAACATGCATGAGGCACTGCGTTTGATTCTCAGCACCACATAGGTGGACACAATACCTTTATTTTTATAACTAAAAAATAAGTATTTTTTAAAAAGATTTGAAGTATATCCTCTCCAACTATTTTCTTAGGATTTGTAAAGCAGATTGATTTCTGAAAAGATGTTAGCTTCTAAAGTGAATGACTTTCTTATATTCTGCTTGGAGAGACTTTTATTTAAGAAATAACCCTAGAGATGGGGACCCTTCAATTTTTTTAATTTTCACGGATTTCATGGGATCTACCTCGAGTTTAGGTGAGTTTAATTTCTCTTCCATTTAAGAGGAAAGAGCTATTGTATGATACTCGAGATACAACCCAGGTCCCAGAATACCAATGCGAAAGTAAGGATGCATTCAAATCGGGATGAGTAAAGTTAGCAGATGAGTATCAGAAATGTGGGCATCAGAATGTCAGTACAAGCAGAGGTGACAGAAAAGCTATTGAAATACAATTTGCATGAATGATGTTTGCTCATCCATGCATTCATTCATTCATTCATTTAATATCTATGGATCACCTACTGTGTTTTGGTGTGGGTAGTGGTGGTAGACTCATCCAATCATGTACTTTTATATTTGAGAACTGTGATAGGAATAGAGTATTTGGTAGATATAAAATGGAAATCTAGAGGCTGAGAGAAGACTGCCTTTTGAAAGAACAGACTGAGATAAGCTCAAGAATGAACAGGAATTAGAACAAAAGCATGAGGTCTGGGGCAAATGTCCTGGGTGAAATGGGTGCATATATAAGACCCGAGTAGGCAGGCATAGAATGTAAGGTGAACAGTGTATGGTAGAGCTCAAAGGTTTATAAATCCAAAAATTCAAATTCTTGATTCACCTTTTGCTGACTACTTTGAACACACCAACTTTTCTGAGTACGTGTTCATGAAAGTAGATAATACATAGGAAACACCTGGCAATGGTGTTACAAGAATTAATTGCAACATTCTGTGATTATGAAATTTATGACTTGATCCACATAATGGATGACCAATAATTTGGAGCCACTTGGGACCATAGTTTGGGAGTTTACTATGGCTTATGCCCTAGTGGTAAATTATTTTACTAGGTAGTCAGAAATCTAACATGTCCATATGAGTTACAGAATATTTTGGATATGAAATTTGTCTAGGTTTCATAGAAAACATGGAAAATGTTAACCTCCTGCATTGTAGGGAATAAACATGAAAATTACTGTATCTTGGAAGAAATGAATGGACTTTGTCACTAGAGGGAGACGTAGCCAGATTTTGAAACTTGCCCCAACTTGCATCCGGGAGAGAATGTTGTCTTGGTGATCTGACAAGTGGTAGAGTAGGAAAAGTGTTTGAGGAAAACTTAGCAGTCTCCACATGAGGTATGGAGAGTTCTTTTGTTTTTAGGGACTCCTGATGGTGTTCTATGTGGTGGATAATAAACTTCAAGTACTAGCATCAACAGCACAGAGAAGCACTGAGGCAATGGGGGTAATGGTCCACATGGTTTGAACTTGGCTCCCTGCGTTGAGATGCTGGCACTGTAGTTCCAGGCTGTCATATAATAGGGACCAGGCCAAATGAAACTGAGTGTCTTCTCGTGGTGGCCATTTGAGAGAGTACCTTTGATTAAATAGGAAAGTTTCTCACTGGAATTTTCAGTGACCGTTGATAGCCTGAGTACTTTTTTTTCCTATTGTATACTTTGCTGTGAAATGTATTTCTTTGTAGGCTTGAATCAAAAGAACTTCTGAGGGAGTGTGTGTGTGTGTGTGTGTGTGTGTGTGTGTGTGTAGAGGGCATTTATCCTGACTATATTCTGTTGAAAGTCAAGGAGTACAAGGAGGGTAAATGTCCCTCAAAAGACACGTCTCTTAACTCCCTACAGACCAATTCATGGGAGGGTGCACCGACAGAGGTGGTAAAACTCAGTTATACTTCAGTGGTGAACAGAGATCCTCCAAGTATAGGACTTAGATTAGATAGGTTTACCATTACTATCAGTTCCTATAGTTTACTGTTCCAATCCTTCGTAAAGTTTCAAGAAAATACATTTGAAATATAATCATGAATCTGTTTTAATAACTTATTAGTGGTAATTAAATGCTTTAAGGATCCAACTTACAAATAATAAACGTTAAGCTTTTTCCCAAGTAATATTTAACAGTTTTACAATTGCCTTGTTAAACATCCCTTCTTAAGTCCATGTGAGTCCTATAATATAAGGTTCAGAAGATTGATATGTTGAGTATTAAAGTAGGCATCTTTAGAAAATTAACCCAAGTAATTTTAAAATTCTTTTTCTTTTCCTTTTTCTTTTTTTTTTTTTTTTTTGGAGGGAGGACTGGGGATTGAACTTGAGGGCACTCAACCACTGAGCCACATCCCCAGCCCTATTTCATATTTTATTTAGATACGGGGACTGACTGAGTTGCTTAGCACCTCTTCGTTGCTGAGGCTAGCTTTGAATTTGAGATCCTCCCGTCTTTGCCTCCTGAGCTGCTGGGATTAGAGTGCACCACAACCCTGGCCTAAAATAGTTCTTGACTAGAAGTTTGAATACATGGAAAAGAACTTTAAAATCATCTGCAATTCCTTCACACAGTGATGACTCTTGATGTTAAGTTTCTTGTAACCCTCATTCTATGAACTCTTCTACAAGAATGAAATCATGTTTTATTTGGGATTTCATGTTTTCATATTTTTTTCTCCAGATAACAATGTCTCCTCACTTTGTCCCTTCTACAAATGAAGTGCTGTTTAAGCATCAAACTCTATGTATTGAAAAGCTATGCATTTTCCAACTTTCTCATTGTCCACATGGCCATTATAAAGATCATTTTGATAGTTACAACATACTCTATCATGTAGAAACTCGCATTCTCTTTCACAGATTACTTATTTAGTTTTTAATAACTAATGGATATTCCCATTCAGAACATTTTGGCCACATTTTACTCTATTTAATAAAGATCTTTTATATTAAAAGCAAACACTTGTCTTTGATCATAGCAAGATCAGAATGTTTTCAATAAAAGCCATAAACCTGTAAGAGAATTATTTAAAGCATAAGGATTACTGATACATTTAACTCTGAATATTAAAATGTCTTTTTATCTTCAAAATTTGTATATTTTAGATGCCACCCGCAAATCCTAGCACCTTAGTTATTGAGTCTCCATATTTAAGAATATCTAACATGGACTAACTATTGCTATTGCTGAGGAAGTGCTTACATTGTGCCAAGCACACTAAGTATGCTCATTGACGTAAGCTCTTTGAGTCATCTAAATAACCCTAAGAGATCTATTATTGAGTTTTACTATAAAAAGAGATCTAAAACTTTCACTAGATGTATACAGATGAGAATTGGATTTTAAAAATGGTCAGGGAAATAATGTGCAGATTTCTGAAACTCTTACCTGAACCTAATATGCAAACTGTGGTTAGACATTCTGGAGCCACTGGAAGTATTTTGAAGCATATTGTAGTTGTAGCAGAGAAATCAATATTTAAGGATACAATATTTTAATTTTCTGTTTTGGGAAAATGAAGCCAAACTTTGTATGCTGTCAGTCTATGGATCTGGTGAGGTCCGCTAGACTTAAATATTTGATTAAAAATGACAAAATTCAAAATACAATTGGGCTGCACAACTTTTGTTTCAATACATGACATTTAATTCTTATTGTAATTGAATTCTTAAATTTTGACTTCTAAAAGGATGTACCTGAAAATAAAATTCTCTAAGTTTAAATAAGTAAAAAAAGAGACCTGTAATATTATCACTTAATGCCTACTGCATATGGATATTTTCAGGATTCAATGAATTCATATTCTTAAATGAATTGATTCACATACCTATATATGTAATTTAACTGAATAGCCAATAGTATCTACAGAAAGGTCTGGATGGCCAGAATTGGAAAAGGGGACCAGGGAGAGAAAGGAAGAAAAGAGGTACTGGAGAATGAAATTTGCCAAACTAAGTAACATGCATGTACAAATATGTAAAACAAATCCCACTACTATGTACAATTGTAATGCCCCAGGAAAACATTGAAAAGGACTCGATGGGTCTGCACCAAATTGCTAATGACAATTACTACTGGGGTGAAGAGGCAAGGCAGGAGAAATGGGACTAGGCTTGTGGTAAAAGTCAAGGTAGAGTATAGCTTTATCATTAGCGTTGAAATTTTTAAAATGTGATTATAGCTGGGCATGGTGGCACACACCTGAAATCCCAGCAGCTCAGGAGGCCGAGACGGGAGGATTCGGAGTTCAAAGCCAGCCCCAGCAACTTAGAGGGTCTGCGTTTCTTAGGGCCTTGCTCTCTAAATAAAATACACCCTGCGGATGTGGTTCAGTGGTTGAGCGTCCATGGGCTTAATCTCCGATATTAAAGAAAGTAACACATACTTGCTATAAAACCAGTTTAAGCTGTAATTATAAAATGACAAGAGGAATGTTTTAATGATTAAACTTCATCATATTTTTATGATTTGGAGTACATAAGCACCTTGGCAGAGAATATAACAGCAGTAGAAAGTGTTCAAACCAAAACTTTAAGAGCCCCTGAAAATTGAAGTCCATAAGAAATATTAAAGATAAACAAGTGAATGCTATAGTCAAGGTAAAAATAGGATTCTTCAGTCATTTTAATTGCAATTTTTATAGAAATTTGTAAGATCTTATGATGTATACATGATAAGGTGTTTTTATTTTTAGGTAATAGCGTTTGCCTAATACGTTTGGAGATGCTATTCCAAAGATTGTACTGGTGAATAAAATAGAAATAACTTGGCTTTCATTAAAGCAGGGGAGAGGTACAATAAATGAATAAACGGGTAACTATCTGTCAGGTTGTCATGAGCCCTGAAGACAGATAGGAGAGAAGAATGAGAGGAGTGAGCAGGGAACTGGTACAGATGTGACGGTGCACCATTTGCAATCTTGTAGATAGGAAGACTTCTGATGAGACAGGGAGCAGTGGCCTACGTGAAGAAAGGGCATGAGTCCTTGGAACGCCTAGAGTCAGAGTGCTCTGGATGGAGGGAATGGTGAGTGCAGTGGTCTTAAGGCCAGGAACAGCTTTGTAGAATGGCACGAAAGCCAGCGTGCCTGCAGTGATGTGTGCAGTGGGGAACAAGACCAGGAGGTATATCTGTGAGGAAGCCAGAGACAAGATAACAGAGTGGACATGATCAGGACACCAGAATCCTGTCCTTCAACAGGGCCTTAATCTAATGGTAGCAGGCTAGGGTCTTCGAAAGCAGAGGCTGAGATAGTTTGGGAGTGCAAAACGAGGGGACAACATCTATGAATAGGAGAAGGAAGTGGAATTGGGCAGAGGAGGAAACCCAAAGTAGGATCTACTAAATTTCAGTCAGCCTAACAAGTTTGTGCACTGTTTGCAGCCCAGTTCCATGGGGTCCCCCTCCATGCTATCGGAAACTTGGTTCAATTGAGGCAGACACTGAGGGAACTGTCAGCTGGAGGCTGGATTGTGAATGTACTTCCTATAACTGAGCAGCAAGTCCTGCCTTGAAGTGAGATGGGTCAGTGCATGTCTGGGTTGAGTATGTTAGAAAAATTCATTAATATTCCGCAAGAGTAGAGTAGTAATCTAAAAACAAGATCATAGGCCAGGCACGGTGGCACACACCTGTAATCCCAGCAGCTCTGGAGGCTGAGGCAGGGTAATTGTGAGTTGAAAGCCAGCCTCAGTAAAAGTGAGGGTCTAAGCACCTCGGTGAGACCCTGTCTGCAAATAAAATACAAACTAGGGCTGGGGATGTGGCTCAGTGGTCGACTGCCCCTGAGTTCAATCCCTAGTACCCACCCACCCCAAAATAAAAAGATCATAAATATTAAGACTAATAAATGCTAGTGGTCTCTAGACTAATACAAAAGCATAGGAAAAAGATTTTTTTTCTTGAACATAAGAATATAAAACACTGAAATCCATGATCACAATTCATAGAAGCAATCACATTAAAGTCGGGATGCCTATTACCACCAGAACTATCTGATATTTCCCTAGAAATATTACTCAATGCAATCAAAAGAAAATAAAATATTTAAAGTAAGCGAGAGACAACATTACTACTCTGACACTTGATATTTTTAAATCTAGTAAACCTGAGAAAACTGAAAATGACATTAAAATATGAAAATCCAATAGGGAAGCTGCTTGTGTTTCATACAGAATGTTCAATAGCTTTTAAACCTAATAGGAGGGGTTGATAAACTTTGCCTGTAAAGTACCAGACAGTAAATACCTAAGGTTGTGGTTATACAGACTGTATTGCAACTAATTCAGCTGCTATTGTCGCACAAAAATAGCAATAGATAACGTAAAAACAAATGGACACAGCTGTGTTCCAATGACTATTTTTGAAATGGCAAATCAGATATGACCCATGTTGGTTGTTTGACCTCTTCCATAAAAGTAAAAATCATTGACAAATTACAATTAAAAATAACTCATTAGCAAATAAAGATAAAAACATTGTAAACTTGATTTAAACATAACATTCAAGGGCTGGGGATATAGCTCAGTTGTTAGAGGGGTTATCTCATATGTACAAAGTCCTGAGTTCAATCCCCAGCACCACAAAGAAAAAAAAACCCAAAAACAATGTTGAAGAAATTTATGGAAAAAAGGCATTTCAAATTAGTAGAGAATAAAATCTTGATTAGGAAGGCTCTATTCTCTAAACATGTCATATTTCCCTTAATTACAGAGTGAATGAGGGACTCCACTGAAATATTTACATGATTTTTAAAATAGCTTAGTTATTCTAATTCCTTTAAGTCACCAGATCAGATGCAGATACTATACTTTAATCAGGCTCCTGTTGATAAAAGCACTGGTTACTACTATATTTTTTGCTATTATGTAATAAACACTGTACATGTTGAAAAAACTACAAAAGTTAAACACATAACTAGAAGTAGGATTACTGGATCAAACAATGTAATTTTTAGTGTTCATGAGGTGGTAACAGACTACCTAGACATGTTCTGTACTCCACATTATTTCTAGAACTCAATGGTATACATTTTTCTGGTTTCGTATTTCTGTTAATAAATTCAGGTTTTTAATGATAATATTTGATACTATAAGAAGCTAGACATTGGTTGTTTATTATTAGTTAATTCAACTTCCATAACCAAATGCCAGAGGTTAAACAGCTATTAACAGATTTTTTAGTTTGAGATTGCAATCCATTGAAGCCAGTAGATTTAATGCTTGATTTGAATGGATACTTTTCCTGGTTCAAAGATAGAACCTTCTTGCCTGTCTCTGTATACGAGAGGTGAATTAGCTCTCCTGGGCTATTCAACAGGGGCAGTAATCTGGACCCTTATGAACTAATGAAACCCTCATGAATGAATGCAAACATTCAAACCATACTATTGAACACCACCTGCATTTTCCCCCAAGTTACTTGTTTATAATTTTGTTTTTATAATTGTTCTTCACTTTCTTATTAGATGTGATTATTTTATTTAGTTACACATGACAGTACAATGATCTTAACGTAAATCCCATCTGATTCAAATGTATGATAATGTCTCATTTTTCTGAGTATACAGGTTGCAGAATCACATTGGTCATGTTCTTTATTAGCTATGGAAACTCTAGATCTCATATCCCTTGCAAATACGGTTGTTTTCCCAGTACAAACTTAAAGTATAATCCCTTTGAGTTGGTGTATACATTTTAGAAATATCAACACTCTATCACTCCAGACTCGTAAAAAAAAAAAAGACCTTCTATGAAGCTTTTCCTAATCTCCTATATAAAACAGGTATAGTATTGCCTCCATTACACATAAGGAAACCAAAGTTCAGAGAGGACAGATGATTGGTTCAAGGGTACACAGTTCTTTTTTTTTAAGAGAATTTTTTTCCTTTTATAGTAATATAGTTTATTTTACTTACTATTTTTTCTCTTTTTTATTGATTATTTAAAGCATTACATAGCTCATGATATATCATCTTTCATACATTTGACTCAAATTGTGTTTTTAACTCCCATTTTCACTCCAAATACAGATTGCAGAATCAAATCTGTTACATATTCACATTTTTACATAATGCCATATTAGTGACTGTTGTATTCTGCTACCTTTCCTATCCCCTACTATCCCCCCTCCTCTCCCCACCCCTTCCATCTTCCCTCTCTACCTCCCCTGCTGTTGTTCAATTCTCTCCCTTTTTTTCCCTCCCCCTTGCCCCTCATAACCTCTTATAATTTTATGTATCATTGAAGGTCTCCTACTATTTCCATGTGCTTTCCGTTCTCTCTCCGTTTCTCTCCCCCCATTCGTCTTTGTTTACTGTAGTCTTTTCCTCATGCTCTTCCTTCCTGTTCTGTTCTTAGTTGTTCTCTTTATATCAAAGCAGACATTTGGTATTTGTTTTTTAGGGCTTGGCTAGCTTCGCTTAGCATAATCTGCTCTAATGCCATCCATTTCCCTGCAAATTCTATGATTTTGTCATTTCTTAGTGCTGCATAATACTCCATTGTGTATAGATGCCACATTTTTTTTTATCCATTCATCTATTGAGGGGCATCTAGATTGGTTCCACAGTGTAGCTATTGTGAATTGTGCCGCTATAATCATTGATGCGGCCGTATCCCTATAGAGCGCTTTTTTAAGATCCTCAGGGAATAGTCCGAGAAGTGCGATAGCTGGGTCAAATGGTGGATCCATTCCCATCTTTCCCAGGAATCTCCATACTGCTTTCCAAATTGGCCTCACCATTTTGCAGCCCCACCAGCAGTGTACAAGTGTACCCTTTTCCCCACATCCCCGCCAACACTTATTGTTGTTTGACTTCATAATGGCTGCCAATCTTACTGGAGTGAGATGGTATGTTAGGGTGGTTTTGATTTGCATTTCTCTGACTGCTAGAGATGGTGAGCATTTTTTCATGTACTTGTTGATTGATTGTATATCCTCCTCTGAGAAGTGTCTGTTCAGGTCCTTGGCCCATTTGTTGATTGGGTTATTTGTTATCTTATTGTTTAATTTTTTGAGTTCTCTGTACATTCTGGATATTAGGGCTCTATCAAATATAAGATAGTTGTAACTTTGTGGATTAGTCTGTGTCTTCTATTCTGTACCATTGGTCCACCTGCCTGTTTTGGTACCAGTACCATGCTGTTTTTGTTACTATTGCTTGGTAGTACAGTTTGACCTCTGGTATCGCTATACCTCCAGATTCACACTTCCTGCTTAGAATTGCTTTCGCTATTCTGGGTCTTTTGTTTTTCCATATGAATTTCATGATTGCTTTATCTATTTCTACAAGAAATGCCATTGGGATTTTGATTGGCATTGCATTAAACCTGTAGAGAACTTTGGGTAATATCGCCATTTTGATGATATTAGTTCTGCCTATCCATGAACAGGGTACATTGTTCCATCTTCTGAGATCTTCTCTCTCTCTCTTTAGGGTTCTGTAGTTTTCATTGTATAAATCTTTCACCTCTTTTGTTAGGTTGATTCCAAGTATCTTATTTTCTTTGAGGATATTGTGAATGGAGTGGTTTTTCTTATTTCCATTTCAGAGGTTTTGTTGCTGATATACAGGAATGCCTTTCATTTATGCGTGTTGATTTTATAGCCTGCCACTTTGCTGAATTCATTTATTAGTTCTAGTAGTTTCTTTGTAGACCCTTTTGGGTCTTCTAGGTATAGAATCATGTCATCTGCAAATAGTGATAATTTAAGTTCTTCTTTTCCTATTTTTATGCCTTTAATTTCTTTCGTCTGTCTAATTGCTCTGGCCAGTGTTTCGAGAACTATATTGAATAGAAGTGGAGATAGAGGGCATCCCTGTCTTGTTCCGGATTTTAGAGGGAATGCCTTCAACTTTTGTCCAGTCAGAATGATGCTAGCCTGAGGCTTAGCATAGATAGCTTTTACAATGTCAAGGTAAGTTCCTGTTATCCCTAGTTTTTCTAATGTTTTGAACATAAAGGGATGCTGTACTTTGTCAAATGCTTTCTCTGCATCTATCGAGATGATCATATGGTTCTTTAAGTCTATTGATGTGGTGAATAACATTTATTGATTTCCATATGTTGAACCATCCTTGCATCCCAGGGATGAATCCTACTTGATCATGGTGCACAATTTTTTTTTTTTTAAAGAGAGAGTGAGAGACACACACACAGAGAGAGAGAGAGAGAGAGAGAATTTTTTAATCTTTATTTTTTAGTTTTCGGCGGGCACAACATCTTTGTTGGTATGTGGTGCTGAGAATCGAACCCGGGCCGCACGCATGCCAGGCGAGCGCGCTACCGCTTGAGACACATCCCCAGCCCAACAATTTTTTTGATGTGTTTTTGTATTCGATTCACCAGAATTTTATTGAGGATTTTTGCATCTAGGTTCATCAGAGATATTGGTCTGTAGTTTTCTTTCTTTGAGGTGTCTTTGTCTGGTTTTGGAATCAGGGTGATGTTGGCCTCATAGAATGAATTTGGCAGAGCTCCCTCTTTTTCTATTTCCTGAAATAACTTGAAAAGTATTGGTATTAATTCTTCTTTAAAGGTTTTGTAAAACTCCGCTGTATACCCATCCGGTCCTGGGCTTTTCTTGGTTGGTAGTCTTTTGATGGCTTCTTCAATTTCATCCATTGATATTGGTCTGTTCAAATTGTGTGTATCCTCCTGACTCAGTCTGGGCAAATCATATGACGTAAGAAATTTATCGATGTCTTCACTATCTTCTATTTTGTTGGAATATAGGTTTTCAAAATAATTTCTAATTGTCTTCTGTATTTCTGTAGCATCTGTTGTGATATTGCCTTTTTCATCCCGTATGTTAGTAATTTGAGTTCTCTCTCTTCTCTTCGTTAGCATGGCTAAGGGTCTGTGGATCTTATTTATTTTTTGGAAGAACCAACTTTTAGTTTTGTTAATTTTTTCAATAGTTTCTTTTGTTTCAATTTCATTGATTTCCGTTCTGATTTTAATTATTTCTAGCCTTCTGCTACATTTGCTGCTGTTTTGTGCTTCCTTTTCTAGGGCTTTGAGATGAAGTGTGAGCTCATTTATTTGTTGGTTTTTTCTTTTTTTGAGGAATGACCACCAGGCGATGAATTTTCCTCTTAAATCTGCTTTCATTGTGTCCCATAGATTCTGATATGTTGTGTCTGTATTTTCATTTATCTCAGAATTTTTTGATTTCCTCCTTTATGTCTTCTGTAACCCATTGATCATTCAGTAACATATTGTTCATTTTCCATGTGATGTAGGATTTTTTCCTTCTTTTATCATTGATTTCCAGTTTCATTGCATTATGGTCAGATAAAATGCATGGTATTATCTCCACCCCTTTATATTTACTGAGGGTTGCCCTATGGCATAATATATGTTCTATTTTTGAGAAGGATCCATGTGCTGCTGAGAGAAAAGTATATCCATTTGATGGTTGATATATTCTCTATATGTCAGTTAAGTCTAGGTTATTGATTGTGATATTGAGTTCTATAGTTTCTTTATTCAACTTTTGTTTGGAGGATCTGTCCAATGGTGAGAGAGGTGTGTTGAAGTCGCCCATAATTATTGTGTTGTGGTCTATTTGATTCTTGAACTTGAGGAGAATTTGTTTTATGAATGTCGCAGCACAATTATTTGGTGCATAAATATTGATAATTGTTATGTCTTGTTGGTGAATGGTTCCTTTTAACAGTATATAATGACCTTCTTTATCCCTTTTGATTAACTTAGTCTTGAAGTCGATTTTATTCGATATGAGGATGGATGGCCACCCCTGCTTGCTTACGAGAACTGTGTGCGTGGTATATTTTTTCCCATCCTTTCACCTTCAGCCTGTGTATGTCTTTTCCAATCAGATGTGTCTCCTGGAGGCAGCATATTGTTGGATTTGTTTTTTTTAATCCATGATACCAGCCTATATTGCTTTATTGGAGAGTTTAAGCCATTAACATTCAGAGTTACTATTGATATATGGTTTGAACTTCCATCCATGTTTGATTGTTTATCCTTTTTTTTTTAAAAAAAAATTTAGTTTGTTTCTCCATGATTATCTTTCCCCCCGCCCTGACTTTACTGAGGCACTTCCCAGTGATGGTTTTGGTTATTGTTTTTCATTTCTTCCTCGTGTAGTGTTTTGCTCAAAATGCTTTGCAATGCTGGCTTTCTGGCTGCAAATTCTTTTAACTTTTGTTTATCATGAAAGATCTTTATTTCGTTGTCATACCTGAAGCTTAATTTTGCTGGACACAGAATTCTTGGTTGGCATTCATTGTCTTTCAGTGTTTGAAATACATTGTTCCATGACCTTCTTGCTTTCAGTGTCTGTGATGAAAAATCCGTTGTTAACCTTATTGGTTTACCTCTGAATGTAATCTCCTTTCTGTTGTAGCTTTTAATATTTTCTCTTTGCTCTGTATATTGGACATCTTCATAGCAATGTGTCTTGGCGTTGGTCTACTGTGATTTTGTGTGCTCGGTGTCCTGTATGCATCTTCAATTTGTATATCTGTTTCCTTTTTTATCTCTGGAAAGTTTTCTGTAATTATTTCATTCAGCAGGTTTCTCATTCCCTTGGTTTGAATCTCTGTACCTTCTCCTATCCCGATGACTCATAAGTTTGTTTTTTTTATGTTATCCCATAACTCTTGGATGTTTTTCTCATTTTTTACCAGCCTTTCTGAGTTGGCTAGTCTCTTTTCAAGATGGTATATTTTGTCTTCATTATCTGATGTTCTGGCTTCTACTTGCTCCACTCTGTTAGTGATACTCTCAATTGAGTTTTTAATTTGGTTTATCGTTTCCTTCATTTCTAGAATTATTGTTTGATTATTTTTTATAATCTCTACCTCCTGATAGAGATGCTTAACTTCTTCTTTTAGCTGTTTATGTAATTCATTCTCAATGTGTTCTTTCGCTGCTTGAATTTGCTGTCTTGTATCCTCTTTAAGGTTCCATTCCATCTGTCTAAGGTGTTCCTTGAGGTCTTTATATGACCATTTTTCTGATGACTCTAGGTCCTCCTGAATATTTAGGCTGTCCTGCATTGTTTGTACTCCTTTTCTTCCTTGCTTCTTGAAGCTGCTCATGTTGCTTCTTGTTCTGTTTGACTGCTGAGTTACTGTTTACTCCTATAAATTTATTTGATGCTTGGGAGGAAAGGTATTAGAAGGGAAGGGAAGAAGTCACTAAAGAGAATGAGAGTAGGCATATAGAATTCAAGGAAGGGGGGATAAGAAAAATGAAAAGACAAAAGAAAGAAAGAAATAGGAACTAAAAAAAGAAAAAAATTTAAAAAAATAATAATAATTAAAAAAATTGAAATTAAAATTAGAAGAGAAAAAAGAAAAAAAACAAAGAAAAACGAGATAGAAAAATGAAGATGAAAGAAAAACCCAAATTAAAAAAAAAAAAAACTAATAAATGCCGTCTTAGAGTTTGATTAACTTCTCTTCCAGTAGGTGGCGCTGTGCCCACCAGGTCAAGTTTCTCCTGTCAGTACGCGGGAACCAATCACTGTGCAGCAGCTCCTCCCAGACTGGGCGAGTCTCCAATCCTGCGTGCCTTATGGCCTCCTCTTGTGTCTAGTCACTTCCCACTTTTCCTCTAGCCGGGCCCCTCTCACCACAATACTGGCTACACGCCAGGTCTGCTGCTCTTGGGAGCCTCTTTTTATGAACGACTGGGCTCACTCTTCCAGTTTGCCATTCCCTCAGACCCTAAGTTTGTAGAGCTTGGGGCTGAGAATCCTCAGCGAATTTTACTTGCACTTCGGTAGCCACTCCCCCGTAGCTGGTGCAAGAGACCTCAGCAGTCAGCCCTGGTGGGAGCGGTAGTCCCGCGCCACCTCCGATTCCCTCGGGCTGGCTGTAGCACTCACGGGAGAAGTGGGAGGGGCCCTTAAGGTTTCCCCGATGTGTGGAGAGGGAAAGCTAGGGGGTTACACACCTGTAGCAGAAGGTTTCAATGAAGTTATCTCCTCCGCCGCAGTCTGGTGACGTTAGTTCTCTGCCATAGTGGTGTCTCTTGCAAATGGCGACAGTTTGTTTCCCTTTGCCGGGCGACCAATGCAACGGGTGGGTCCTTGCTGTCTCTTTCGAGCCCGTTTGGAACCTGTGGCCACTACTTATGAAGGCTCGGTAGGCATTTACCTCCGTACGATGAGAAGGGCTGATCAGTTGTTTCAGCCGGATGGATTAATGCTGAGTCACAGCTGTTTGTCTCATCTTTTCAGGCGCCGCGCCGCGGGGCGCGGAGCACGGAGCGGCTTACTCACTTCCCGCAGCCATCTTCCTCTTCTCGCTATTTCGGGATGATGGCGGGGTGCTCACTCCGCTCCCTCCAGTGTGTCTCAGCCTCGGGCTCCTGCGCCTTGCTCCGCCGCGGCATCCACAGCCAGAGCCGCCCCGGCCACTCTCTCCGCCCCCCGGCGTTCCCGGCTTCTGGCCGTGCCACAGCCTGCTCCGTGTCTCTCCGGCTCGCGGCTCCAGCGGCGCCCGGGGCCGGGGAGGCGACAGCCCCTCTTCGGCAAGTACCGCAGTTCCCGGGCCCCGAGTCCCGGCGGCCACAAACTGACACTTCTAATAAACCTACCAATTCCCGGCAGGTCCCCTCTTCACGGAATTTTGCTAGAAGTTCCTCAGTGGGTAGACTGCCGCTGTTCCAAAGGGTCTTTCTGATCCTGTTAATGTGGAGACATTGGAATCGCTGCTTCCTCGCTGGCGGCCATGTTCACTTTCTTGGATTTGTTTTTTTGATCCACGTTACTAGCCTATGTCTCTTGATTGGTGAGTTTAGGCCATTAACATTTAAGGTTACAATTGAGATATGATTTGTACTTCCAGTCATGCTTCTTTATTTTAGTTTGGCTAGTTATGCTTTTTGGTTATTTTCCTCCCCCTTTACTGAGATACCTCCTGCTGTTAGTTTTGGGCACTATTTTTCAATTCCTCTTCTTGTAGTGTTTTGTTCAAAATGCTTTGCAGAGCTGGTTTTCTTGCTGCAAATTCTTTTAGCTTCTGTTTATCGTGAAAGATTTTAATTTCATTGTCAAATTTGAAGCTCAATTTTGCTGGATATAGTATTCTTGGTTGGAATCCATTATTTTTCAGCATTTGAAATACATTATTCCAGGATCTTCTCACTTTCAAAGTCTGTGACGAGAAATCGGTCGTTAACCTAATTGGTTTACCCCTGAATGTAATCTGCCTCTTTTCTCTCGTAGCTTTTAGTATTCTCTCCTTGTTCTGTACGTTGGCTATCTTCATAATTATATGTCTTGGAGTTGGTCTATTATGGTTTTGAATGTTTGGGGTCCTGTAGGCTTCCAGGATTTGGCAATCCATTCCATCTTTCATCTCTGGGAAGTTTTCTAGAATTATTTCATTTAATATGCTGTCCATTCCTTTGGTTCAAATCTCTGTGCCTTCTTCTATCCCTATGACTCTCAAATTTGGTTTTTTTGACATCCCATATCTCTTGAATAGATTGCTCGTGGGATTTAAGCATCTTTTCTGTGTTGACTATATTCTTTTCAAGTTGATAAACCTTGTCTTCATTATCTGATGTTTTGACTTCTACTTGATCAAGTCTATTTGTAATATTCTCGTTTGAGTGTTTAATTTGGTTTATAGTTTCCTGCAAATCTAGGATTATTTTTTGATTTTTTAAGATTTCTATCTCCTGGTAGAGCTCGTTCTTTGCCATTTGAATTTGTTTAATTCATTTTCAAAATATACTTTTATTTCTTGGACTTGCTGTCTCATGTCTTCTCTAATATTCCTTTCCATTCAAGTTAGGTTTGCCTTGAGTTCTTTCCCTATCCCTGTTTCTGATGTTTCTATGTCCTCCTGTAGAATTGAGTTGTCTTGCATTGTTTGTAATCCTTTTTTCCCTTGTTTTCTCATGTTGTCCACGTTACTTTCCAGCTTTTTTTGATCGTCGTGTTTCTGCTCTCTTCTATAGATTTGTTTTGTTTCTGTATTACTCTGATGTCTCTCCTTTGTGTTGTTAAACTATGCCTGCTAACGTGGATTCCGCTGGGAAGGAATTCCGACGTCCGAGCTCCAGTGACGATACTACTCTGCTATGACGGTCCCCAGTCTCCTTGCCGGGGTGCCCTAATGGGGGGGTGTGACTGGACTGTCTGTTTGGTTTCAGCTCCCGGTCGCGGCAGGCGGGCAGTCTCCAGCCACCCAGTATCACGGGCCGCGGGCAGGTGATCAGTTGCCAGCGGGTGGGCGTTCTCCTACTGCCCAGTTACGCGGGCAGTGGGTGAACTGTCGCCGGCGGGCCTGCAGTTTAAAGCTGCCCAGTCGCGAGGGCCTTGCCTCTAGTCTCCTGGTTTCTCCTGCTGGTCTTGGTTTCTCCTGTTTTGTTGTTGCAATCTGTCGGAGAGTGGCGGTGGATACTTCAGCTCTCCAAGATGGTGGCCGCTGGTTGCCTTAGTGGAGTGTCCCTTGTGGGGGATGGGGCTGTACTGCTTCCTTCCCCGTCTGCAATCCCGAACTCAGCCCAGGGGTCAGTGCGGGCTTGGCTGGTGGGATACCACCATGTGTCAGCCACTTATCTCCCTGCTTACCAGTTAATCTCTTCTCTGCGGTGCCACGCCTTCTGTAGCTGCGGGGCAGGCCGTGCGAATCAGACAGCCTCAGAGAGAGAATTTTAACATTTTATTTTTTAGTTATCGGCGGACACAACATCTTTGTTTGTATGTGGTGCTGAGGATCGAACCCGGGTCTCACGCATGCCAGGCGAGTGCGCTACCGCTGAGCCACATCTCCAGCCCCATTTTTTGTTTTTTTTAAATTTTTTTTTTTTGAGAGAGAGAATTTTTTAATATTTATTTTTTGGTTCTCGGCAGATACAACATCTTTCTTTGTATGTGGTGCTGAGGATCGAACCCGGGCCACATGCATGCCAGGTGAGCATGCTACCACTTGAGCCACATCCCCAGCCAAGGGTACACAGTTCTGAGGCAATGGAATCTGGGGTCAGAATTCAAGCTTAACACAGTTGGACTTCAGAGCTAATATTGCAGTATTATCCTGCCCATTCTAGTCCTACCAATTTCAGATGAATAGAAACATAAATTTTAGGTTTGTAAGAGATTTCCATGTAGCCTAAAAGAGATCAGGAAGGGAATATAGATTTCTAGTGTATAGATATTTCACATGTGTCAGACCAATAATTACTTTCATAAGTTCACTGAATTACTTGGCCATGATGTATAAAACCAGTAATAATAATAGTTTTATATGCATTCATGCACTCTGAAAACCCATCCTAGATCTTAAAATACTATTATGTTCAATTATTATTATTTGCATTAAGAAGGCTATGAATTCTAGATGGATTTTAATTAATTAATTCCCCTAAGTATAGTATTTATTATTCAGAACATTATGTAGTAGCAGAACCATGACTTTCAATAATTAACAGTTTCTATGAAACTCTTTTGGAATGGATTTTCAGATTTAAGGAAAAGGCTGATTAATGGCATATTCTTGCTAAATGTCATGAAAACAAAACACGCTCTGTCAGTAAATCAAAATTATTGGTAGTCCTAGAAGAATACATAATCAGAAGTTGGTAACATAATGTTCAAGTTCTCAAGTTAAGTTGAGGTAGTGTTAATTTTTACTGACCACAGAAATTCTTATTTGAGTTTGAAAGGTCAAGAGTTCAGTGTTCTTCTTATCAGGTCTAATTTGTATAACCATAATTTGGCAGTTAATGGTTGCATATGGAGGAGCATGTCATAACAAGGATTATCTCTTATTTTGAATAAAACTATGAGAATTTGCGTAGTTAGGAAAGACGAAATATATCTGCTGTTATTCAGTACCTGGCAGTTCTAAATAACTTCCCTTCAAATTTTTAGAATGTCTTTTTGGTAGACACATAGATTGATATGGCATTTAAATTTACTGTATTTAATTCATTATGTATGAGCCTCTAGAAAGTGGACTGAGTGTTGAAGAGGATGTGAAATGACAAATATCTTGTCTTTGATCTTGAAAAGTAGGAGGAAGATTGAGCCCAGTGTTAACTTTTTACTTTTTTTCCCCCTCTGCACCTCTAAAACTAACCTGCCTTTCCACCTTAATGTCTGGATACATAACAAGATATCTTTTCATAGTCTTCACACAAAAGCAACTTTGACATAATCACTGAATAAGATTTTTGCTAATGCTTCTAGAAGGCAAATTAAAGTAATGGAAGAACATGGTTTAAGTAGCACTCTGTAGCTTCCTTAGCTTTGAGTTATTGGGCAAGCAAATTAACTGTTAGCAGCTCCAGGTATAAAGTAGGAATAACAGTATTCTGTAAGGGTGTGGTGAGGAAATGATTCAATGCACATAAGAGCACCATCAGTAAGATACCACCATAGAAAAGAATGTTAGCTAGTTTATGGTTTGGATCTTTGCTGTTCCCCCAAAAGCACATGTGTAGGCAATGTAGGAATTTTAAAGGTGAAACTATTGGATGGTGAGAGCTGCAACCTAAGTAGCAGATTGATCCATTTGAACTAATTCAGAGAATACTGGGTGATAACTATAGGCAGGTGGTGCATCACTAGAAAAAAATAAGTCACTGGGGACATGCTCTTCATTATATTTTGTCCCTGTTTCCTGGCTGCCACCCAAGCAGCTTTCCTCCACCATGCTCTTGACCATGTTGTTCCACCTCATCTCGGACTCAGAGCAATGAAGGTGACCCACCACAAACTGAACCTCTGCAACCATGGGTCAAAATTTGCCTCTTCTAAGTTGAGTATGTGGCCATAGTGAAGAGAAGCTGATGAACAAAGTTAACTTTATAGGGATGTAAGAGGAAATTATTTTCATTACATACCATAGAGGAAGAAAAGAAACACCTAAAATTCCAATTAGATTGCTTCTGCATAGTATAGATATGTCTCACTTGATATCAGAGTTAGATTGGGGTTTGGGATGAGTTCTCCAACTTTCAAAAGAGCTGATATTACAAGAGTACAATGATATAGAAGAACTCACTGATAACTTAGAGGGGAATTTGCGTACAGGTCTGAAGATAATGTAATGAGATCAGGGCTACATAGTGAAATTTAGTAATCATTATGGAAAAAACTAAATTTCAACAGTGACAGTAAAGTGGGAAGGATAAGCAGGCAGAGACTGAGGGGAAAATCTCTCATAGTACTCCATTGTGTTTAAAAAATTACATATTCCAATATAAGATACCACATTGAGCACACTTGATTTAAGAAAGCCCATTAAAATTACTGGGGACAGTGTATATGTAACAGTAATGGAAAGTGAGGATGTCAAAGGTATTCACAAGTACTAATCTTAAAATCCTTACGCAGAGACTATAGTAGAGGGGAATCCTGAAGAGCTGGTGGACTTCTCATCAGGCTAAATTTGTCAGAAGGTAGGCTGGAGAAGTAGGGCTACAATTAGTGATTAATTACAACTTTTCATATGAAACTTTATACAAGGGATTGAACAAGACAGTTGAAGCAATTTCTTTGAAATAGAAAATGATGAGATAGAATGAGTTTGGAAGGGTTCTCTCCTTTTCTATGAAGCTAGTATGGCCCCGATACCAGACAGACCTATCAAGGAGAAAGAACTCCCAATAATTACCCTCATGAACATAGATACAGTTTTCTATCATTTTATTAAGAACTTTTGTATCTACAAAAACAGCAAAAAGGTAGTGCACCATCAAGTGGAGTTGATCCCAGGAATGCAAGGTTGGTTCAACATATGGAAATCAGTAACTGTAATTCATCACATTAACAGACTTAAAGACAATTGAATGGTTTTTTCAATAAAGAACACTTGACAGACTACTACATCCATTCATGCTCCAAACACCAGAAAAACTAGGAATACTATGATAAATACCTGAGCATTTTGAAAACTACATATACTAAACCCAAGGCCAGTATTTTAAAGTGAGAAAAATTGAAAGCATACCCTCTAATACTAGAACAAGAAAAGCCATGTCCTTTTTCATGACTTATATTCATCATAGCCCTTGAAACTCTAGACATAGCAATTACAAGAAAGAAGTTTAAAGGATAGGATAGTTTGAGGAGTTCTTACTTACAGATGGCATGATTTTTCTTTTGGTTTTCTAAATATAAAACACAAAAGCAAACCAGAAAAGTTCTGGAACTCAAAATCTTATTGTTTTCTGGATTTATTTAACACCTATAAATCAATTGCATTCCTATACATCAGTGATGAATCAACTGAAAGAAGTTAGAAAAACTATTTCATTCAAAGTAGCCTCAAAAACAAACACATAAAAAATCGGGTACCAAACAAAAGGTAAAAGGCCTCTACAGGGAAAACTGCAGAACACTAAAATTGAAGACCTTAGAAAATGGAAAGATGTCTCATGTTTTGGGTAGGCAGAACCAATATTGTCAAAATAGCCTTAATACCAAAAGTGCTATACAGCTTCAATTGAAGTCATTAAAATTCCAATGATATTCTTCACAGAAACAGAAAGCAGTCATAAAATTTCTTAAGGAAAAATAAGAGGCTCAGAAAAACCAAAGCAATCCTTAGCAAGAAAAATAATACAGGGGTGATTTACAATATAAGGCCTTAAATTATACTACAGAGCTGTAGTAACAAACTTCATGGTATTTATACCAAAACGGGCATGGAGACCAATGGTACAGAATTGAAGACGCCGAGATAAACCAACATATTTCATACTAGACAAAGGCACCAAAAACATACTGGAGAAAAGATTGGCTTTTCAACAAATGGGCTGGTAAAACTGGAAATCCACATATAGCAGAATGAAATTGAATCCCTACCTCTGACCCTGCATAAAATTCATAGTGGATCAAAGTCTTGGGCATTAGATCAGAGACCCTGTGCCTATTAGGGAGAAAAAGTAGGGCCAACTCTCCATGTTGGCTTAGATACTTTATTCCTCAATAAGACCCTTTAAGCACAGATAGTAAAATAAAAAATCAAGAATAAATACGATGGTTGCAAACTAAAAAGGCCTTTTCACAGCAAAGGAAACAATGTGATGAGGAAAGACCACAGAATGGTAGAAATTCTTTGCCACCTGCAGCTCAGATGGAGCATTGTTCTCCAGGATGTATAGTCTCAAACTACAATAAATTAAAAACCCAATCAATAAATGGGCAAAGGAACTGCAGATACTTCACAAAAGAGTGATCACTCAACCAATATGTGAAAAATGTTTAACATCTCTAACAATTAGATAAATGTAAATTAATTTCACTCTAGTCAGAGTAATGATTAACAAGTAATACAAGTAAAAGTGATGGTGAGGATGTGGAGGAAAATGTATACTCATTGCTGGTGGGACTGCAAATTGGTGCAACCACTCTGGAAAGCAGTATGGAGAATCCTCAGAAAACAGGGTCGAATAGTTGTTGTATTCTAAGTTATCTCACTTCTTGGCATATACCCAGTGACTTAAAATCGGCACACTATAGTGATGCAGCCACATCAATGTTTATAGCAGCTCAATTCACAATAGCTAAAATATCAAAAAAAAAAATCCAAATGCTTTTCAATAGATGAATAAAGAAACTGGCATATATACACAATGGACTATTACTCAGCATTAAAAGAATAAAATTGTGGCATTTGCAGGTAAATAGATGGGGTTATAGAATATCATGCTAGGCAAAATAAGCCAATCCCAAGAAACCAAATTTAGCTTGATGTTTTTGTAGATATAAGCGGATGCTAATATAATAAGGGGTTGGGGGAGTTAGGGAAAAATAGAAGTACTTTAGACAAATGGGAATGAAGGGAATAGGAAAAGACAGTACAATGAATCAGACATTACTTTTCTATGCTCATACAAATACACAACCAGTGTTACATCCACATCATGCACAACCACAAGAATGGGAAGTTATACTCCATGTATATGTAACATGTCAAAATACATTGTCACATATAACTAAAAAAACGTAAAGGACAAAACTGAGGGAAAATGACACTAATCCAGAGACATGTGCCTAAATCATTAGTGTATATTGAGTTGAATAAAGACATTTTGTAAATGAGCACAGGTTTTCTAAGGAAGTTATATGAGGATGTAACCAGGAAAGCAAGGGCATAAGCCAGGAGAGGGTAACCAAGGGAATTCACAAACCAAGGAGCCAACTCAAGGGAGCAGTGGAACCAAACTTAAAGGTGAAAGCTGTAGTAGGACCAGAGCAGCAAGGCTGCACTGGTGGTGGGTCTGAGTGCCAGAAGGACTGGAGGATAAGAACATGGCAGAGCATGGATGGATGCAAAGAGTGACAAAGCATTCCAGGTGAATGTGAATAACGGTTCCAGAAAAGGCATGACCTGAGTACACAGCACCTGAACTAGGTGTTTCATGAAGATGTATGCAATGGTTTTCAACCAAATGACAGAATAAGAAGCTGGGAGATCAAGAAAAAAATTATAAAATATTTACATAATGATCTCATGGTTTGAAAATTTAGCAAACAGTTTTTCAAAGTCATGTTGTGACAAGAAAGGAGAAACACTTTGAACTTGATTCTAGGAAGATCCTTTTTTTAAGGATTCTCATGAATTTTATCTTACAGCACAAAGTTAAGCACACTATTTGGCCCAATAGTGATTAAAATTTACACTAGCAAATAATGCAACTATTAACATTTTCTCCAGATTCATGGACTCGACCTACAGGCAAACACTGAAGACTATTTGGATATATAAAACAACATAAATATTAATCTTGACAATATAAAAGAATTGGTAACATCGAGAAGTGAAAATGCTTAAAAATGATGGGAGGTGTGCAGGTGTGATAACCAAGTCTTTTTGGCCCCCCCCCCAAAAAAAAAAAAAACTAAAAAGGGGCCAGTATTAGTTACACAACCCTATTGGAAAGAGGGAAGAGGAGGTATTAGATGAGCTAGATCTTTATCAAACATTTCAGAAATTGACAGAAAATACCTGCGTCTGATTACTTAGACTACATAAATGTGGCAGTGTATTCTAGTTAATACTTTCTCTAACAAAAGCAAAAATGAATCCGGATACATGGCTCCACCCAGTTAAACAGTTAGCCTTATGGTTAAGTCTTGCCCAATCTCTCGGGGGCGGGAGAAATGGGGTTCTCTCTGCTGTAATGGGCTGGCTGAGAAATTAAAGCTAGGGAAAATAAAGTGGTCAAAGAACCACAGGACACAAAATATATTCAAAAGCTGGGGCAGGCGGGGCAAGCAGGTCATGTGGATCGAGCTTGTATACTGATGGCAAAATGGAGCCCAAGCCTACTTGATTTATATAGGGGGGACACGGAAGGCCTTCCATAGGATGTTCTCGAAAAAAAGGTTAAAGGTGGGCTGTCCAGTTCCCAACGGATTACGCCCATCTTGAGAGTGACTATGGAGAGCTTCCTAGAAGAGCAAATATAAAGATTGTGTATCTTGGACAATGTGGCCGGGGAGAGCCATGGATGGTTCCTAAGATTAAACCTGGGAATCTGGCTTTATGCTGAGAATATCCTCACATGTTTTTCAGGGATGGCTCCCTGAAGTTAGAAATGGCCAGGAGGGGCCTGGGGATATAGCTCACTTTGTAGGATACTTGTTTGCATGCACAAGGCCCTGGTTTCTAATCTACAGCACCACCAGGATGGGGCGGGATGGTGGTAGTAGGCGAACTGCCAGCAGGGGTGTGAGCTGAAGCCAAGAATTCAACATTAGTTCAGGTCTCTAAAACAGTATGGCTGTCTCTCCTATTTCTCTACTTTCCAATGCTAGAATGAAGCTTAGGGGAGTCTGTTAAGCATGTTAAAAAGGACCACTGTCCCCTCTAGGGAGGCCACAGCAGTAAGATGGAAGGAGCCTGGGTTCCAATCCTACCAAAGTTGTCCTAAATTTCATGCTGGGACTGTTATGTGAGTGAACAAATCTTGTGTTGTGTTCATACTGTATTCTTAAGGTTTGGCATTAGAAAAGCTTGACTTGTATCCTACTCCTACGAGTAATTATTTAGAGACATAATGGTAAACATGCAACACTTAATTCTACTTTCCAGAAAACTTTCAATTATCTATGTGAAATGGTGAGTGAATAGAAGATAAACGTGGCTTTTCTTAAGACTTTTTATGCTAATTAACTTGTAAGCATGTGTAGTATTTTGATTAAAAATAAGGTTATATTAATTAAAAGAAGATACAACATATATGGTACAAGATGAAAAGATAGCCCATTTACGCACCACTGAGAACGTTTTGGTTTATTTCAAGATACTCACACGTGTGTGTGTGTGTATGTGTGACATACAGATATACAAAAATTTTCTTGTGGGGTGGGTAATGGGGACTGACCCAAGGAGTGCTTAATCATGGAGCCACATCCCTTTATATTGTATCTAGAGATAGGGTCTTGCTAACTTGCTTAGGGCCTAAGTTGCTGAAGCTGGCTTTGAACTTAGGATCCTGCTGTTTCAGCCTCCTGAGCCACTGAGATTACAGGCCTGCACCACCCATATGTATATTTTAATTAAAAAAAAACCCTATACTTGAAGTAGGAATGAGGAGACTTTAGAAAGAAACTCCAAAGAAATATTTGGAGAACTTATGGGTAAGTAAGAGGACTGTACATACAGGAAGCCAGGAGAGGACAGGTTTCAGTGGCAACAGATTTGATACCAAGGGAAAGTTCATATATCTGGAAACAAGTTAATTAAACTTAATTTCAGTCCTTGATGATCTACAAAAGGCTTTGTCAATAGTGAATAAGAAAAGTCTCTGGAATACAAAGGGCAACTGATAATTCTCTCCTTTTCTGAAAATATTGAACCCATCCACATAGTGGGCCCCTGCAGTACTAAGACAGCTAAAGGTCTTTTTATCCTTTTGGGTGGTATATGGGATGGGAGGATGGTACCGATTCTTCAAAAGTGGCCAGAGAACCACAGACAAGCTTTGTTTCCTTACCACCCTGAAATAATTTTAAATGCATCACATGCTGCAGTACTTAGGGGTCTAGAGTTGAACAGTGGCATTATCCCATGAATGATGAAATAAGGAATTTAGTTATACAGAAATGTTGAACTAAGTATGTCTATTTGAACACTATTAAAGACTTTAGCATTTTACTATGAGCAATTGAGTACAGAGACCACATTTAGTCTTCTAGCTTAAGCACTGGCATAGAGTGGTGACTCAATAAGTGCTTATTTAACAATTTTTTATTTAAGCTTTTATTTAATGTGTTATTTGGGTAACTTGATTTAGCACATTTCTGAATTTTTGAGACTTAAGTCATAAGCCTCTTATTCAACCATCCATCTGACCTAGTTTTACACTATGGTCTTAAAGTTGCTTGCTTGCCAGATCTCTTAGTGAAGATAATAAAATGAAAACTTTTTTGACCTGAAAGGGGCTCAGAATTTGATTCTAAGTTTGAACACGACTTGACTCATCAAGATATTGTAAGTATCTGTGAATTCAGTGAACAACCTCAAAGGAGCTTAAAAATACTTGTTAAGAAAAGATTTAATAGCCTCCTAAGTCCTGAAAATTATTTCATGTTGGTAAAATTCTGCTTTGGGCTTTGGGCAAATGGTCTGTCTTTTCTTTTTTTCTTTTTTCTGATTTACTGGCAATTTTAACACGTTAGCTGAGAGCAGTCACACCACACTGTTAACCACATTTCCAAACTGTTAACTTTTGCTATAACTTTCAATCTACTCTTACAGCTCGGTAGTGCCAGGAAGTAGGAGGGCAGTTGAAAACACTGAATGTGGCCAGGAAAGAGATATTAAAGCTAAGATACAAAGCCAAAATGCATCACAGGTGTTTTCTAAGTCAAGCACACAAACACTTCCGCTGGAAAGATAAAAACACGTTCAGTACTTTAAACACATGGGTTCTATTCATGAGTGATGAAATCCACAACACAATCTGTAGTTTCAAAATCTTCCGTGAAGGAATATTTTGTCTGCAAGTAGTTTCAAACAAACAATTAAAGCTTTATATTGTACATTCTGTGGTGCAGGACATACAGAATTGATTGCTATGTGAAGACACAATAGGATGGTTATGTCAGCACTGACCTCATAATGAGAATGATAGCTTTCACACTAGAACATCTGCCACTAGGTTTGCCTTTTCAATTAAAAATATTTCTTACCTAGTTAAGAGTTTTTGCTTCAAGTGCTTTGATTTCAATGCCGTTTAGTAAACAAAAGTGCATGGTGTTGGTATGTGAGCTATAAATTGCATCTTTTAAATGTTAACCTATACAATGTAAAAACTGGGATACAGAGCTGAGGAGATCCAAACTGTTGGTGGTAAAATTACTTCAGAAGGCAAGTTATCCTAGGCATTCTTGGTAGGTTTCAATTCGGGAATAAGCAGGGTTCCTTAAAACGAATAGATTGTTGTTTCTGATCATTTGTTTCCAAGAGACTATCTCTACTATACTTTTCTTAAGAAACTTACAGAAGGATAAAGCAAACACTAAAGCATGTGACAACCCCATACAATGAATCCTTAATTGAAGGAAGAGTGAAGAGGATATCTAACATCTATAAAATTACTAACTTCCTACACATTAAAAATATGTAGGCTTCACAAATTTTTTTTGGAGTTAATTTTATATATTGTACTGATGCAGGAATTGAATCACAAAGGCAAAACAACTTGCTAACAGCAAAAGCAAAATTCAAACCATTTGTTCAATTTCTAAAATGATAGCCTTTTCACAATAATTTGATTTCTTCCTTAAATTGTTATGTAGCCTGAAGCACTTTTTTGAAAATTGCTACAAGAAACTTCATACACATATTCCTATTTTAAATAGATCAAATTTTACAAGTATGATGCAGAAAATTGCATGGAATCGGTAAGGAAAATAGCAATGATAATTGTTCTCAAATTATTATAGGGAAGGAAATAATTTTCAACTGGTATAATGAAAAAGTTATATATATATAACTAAGGGAAAATTCTTGAAGGTCTAAACTAGTATTTTGTTAAGTATTTTTTTCTATAATTCCCAATAGAACACACTAATGTGTGTGTTAAATTTCTTCCCATTTTGGGGTGAGAACATAAGACGAAAAAGGCTTCTATGAGAATACTAAGTAAGAAACTAAACTCTCAAATGGCTTCTTTCTAGGCAGATTCTTGAACAAATTGCTCGGAGTACATAGCTCTGAACTCGGCAACACCACAGGAGTGTTAATTATTTGTGGGAGTTCCCTAAGACAAGGATGGGAGGTTGTCGCAGTCTGGCACTAAGCCCTGATGAATCCAAATTTTGAAAGTTTAGAGTAAAAAGGGTTATTTTAAGTTTATCTTTGGGGGATATATACCCCTTTCCAATTCCCTCCTTTTGTTTTAATAAGTACATTTTAATAGTTTGAGCTCTTTCAACTATGCCTTGTCCCTGTGGATTGTATGGGATTCCTGTTACATGAGTAATGCCAAATGATGAGCAAAATTCTTTAAAAAGAGGTAGAGGTATAGCCAGGACCATTATCTGTATTTAACTGTTTAGGAACACCCACAGTGGCAAAACTTTGTAAGCAATGAGCTATAACATCTTTAGTTTTTTCTCTGGCATGAAGGGAGCCCATCAAAAATCCGGAAGAAGTATCAACTGTAACATGCAAATATTTTAATTTTCCAAATTCTGGCAAGTGTGTGACGTCTATCTGCCAAGTATGGTTAGATATTGGTCCTCTAGGATTGACTCCAAGATTAACTTGTGGTAAAAAGGTCACACAATTTTGACATTGTTTTATTATTTGTCTAGCTTGTTCCTTAGTTATTTCAAAACGCTTTTGTAAAGTATTAGCATTGACATGGAACCTTTTATGAAAATTTGTAGCTTCTTTTATTGTAGAGAAAATATGTATGTCATGTGTAGTTTCATCTGCTAAATCTTTGCCCAAACTAAGGGCTCCAGGCAATCCTGTATGTGCCCTGATATGTCCTATAAAAATTGGATCTTTTCTGTCCCAGATTAGACTTTGTATAGTGGAAAACAAAGAAAACAGTAGAGGAAGGGGAAATCCTACCAGCATCTTGACTATATACTGACTATCAGAAAATAAATACAGAATCTTTAAACATACTATCCTCAGGATGAATTGGAATTGGAAAAAAAAAATCTTTATAACTAAAACATACCAGGTTTTTGGCAAAACAGACAATTGAGGAATCCCGGATTGAGCAGGTCCCATAATAACCATCTCATTATTAATGGCTCTTAAATCTTGCAGTAATCTCCATTTACCAGATTGCTTTTTGATGACAAAAATGGGAGTGTTATGGAGAGAGATGGAAGGCTGTATATGTCCCTCTGCTAATTGTTTGACCAGGTCATGGGCTGCTTGTATCTTTAGTCAGGGGCCACTGAGGAGCCCATACTGGTCTTTCTGATTTCCAAGTAATTTTTATTATCTCAGTGGCCCCTCCTGAAAACCCAATCCATGTCTGTCTGTTCCTTGATCTGTTTGTATTGGTGCTGCTATACCTTGTTCTTGATCTCAGTTTTCCTTTCATAAAACCGTGTCTAGCCATAATAGTGGGCACATTTGGATTGATGTTATTTGTTAATGTTAGTCCTAATTGATCTAGGACATCTCATCCCCATAAATCTACAGGAAGATGATCCAATACATATGGCTGTATAGTTCCTTCATATCCTTCAGGATCCTTCCAATCTAATACCATTGCACTTCTATGGGGATTAGTTGCCACTCCTACGCCTTGAAGCGTTTGAGTGGCTTGTTGTAACAGCCAATGTTTTGGCCATTCTTGAGATGATGCTAAGGTCTGCACCTGTATCCAGTAGCCCATTAAATTCATGTCCTTGAATATTGAGTTTTAGCATGGGGCGAGAATCTAAATTTAAAGACAGCATAGCCCAATCTACACCTGTGGAGCTGAATCCCCTGGAACCTCTTTCTATAGTACTACTGGAAAATTTATCATGTAGGCTGGGTATTACTAATAACTGTGCTATTCTTTCTCCTGGTGAAATTACTGATAAACCCCTTGGAGAACTGGCTATAATTTTTATTTCGCTTTCATAATCGAGATCAATTACCCCAGGACTTATCATAAGTCCTTTTAGAGTAGAAGAACTGCATCCCAATAATAAGCCTGCTGTTCCTTGGGGAAGAGGTCCTTTTACTCCTGTGGGAATGATTTGAACTCCCATCTCTGGAGTTAGTACTGCTCTGGTGGAGGCGCAGATGTCCAACCCTACGCTCCCTCTGGTTTGTTCGATGAGAGATCTAATGGATAATGTATCCTGGGCACTACCCTGATGGTATTGCTGGGTTTCTCTAATGCACCATATATTTGTGGTCGTGGGCCCCGGAACATTGGGCCCCCTTGTCCGTTTGTTGGCAATGGAGCCCGATGCTTTTCTCCATGATATCGTGGGTAAACACCTGGTCCTTGTCCATTTTTGATAACGGAGTACCCCCTATGGTGGTTTGAGAATGACATTCATTAGCCCAATGTCTTCCTCTATGGCATCGTGGGCAAATACCCAGTATTCTATTCCTTTGATACCTAGCTTTGTTAAAACCTCCTATGGGGCAACTGCTTTTAAAATGTCCTGTTTGTTCACAATTGTAGCATGTTTTTGGCCTGGCATCTAAAGCCTGTTGTACTGCAGCTGCCAAGACTTGCCCTTGTTAATTAATGTCTCTACATAATTTAATATATGTGTTTAAATCTTCATGTTTCCATGGTCTAAAGGCCTCCTGCACCATCGATTTGCTTGCTCATAAGCTAGTTGTTTTATTAATGGCATTGCTTGTTCTGTATCCCCCAAAGCTCTGGTAGCTGTTTGAATAAGCTTATCTACAAATTCAGCGTAAGGTTCATTAGCCCCTTCTATTACCTTAGATAATTGACCTTGTAACTCTCCATGTCCTTGTAAAGTCTTCCATGCCCTAACCGCATCTGCAGCAATTTGTGAGTATATGGCAGGATCATATGCAGTTTGTTGCTGCTGACCCTCATAAGGTCCCTTTCCTAACAACAAATCTAGATTTCTCTGAGGATAACCGGCTGCTGCATTTCACCTAGCTGTCTCCGTGCAAAATTCCTGATTTGCAACCTTCCATAACAGGTATTGTCCTCCATTTAGCACAGCTTTACACATGCTAGCCCAATCTGCTGGTGTCATGTCCAAGTTGGCAATGGATTTGACCATGCTTACAGTGAAGGGTGCTTGAGGGCCATAGGTTGTTTTAGCTGCTTCATTGTTTTGAAATCTAAAGCACGGTGAATTCACTGCCCTCCTGCCTGCTCAAATACAGGGCATGCTAATCTTTAAGGTCCTGTCTCAGGATCCCATCTATCAACTATGGGGGTTGGGGGCCCCCCAGCATATGTTGTCTCCATAGGTGGAGCTGTTGGTTGGACACTTATGCCCTCTGGTGATAGAAAGGTGTTAGTAGCAGCCTCCTGTTGTAACTTTTCCCCTGACGGCTTTTTCTGCTCTAAACTTTCTTCCCCTTTCTGACTATCTCGAGAGGCCTCCTCTATTTCCTGATCTAATATATCTTGTACCATAATCTGAACTGAAAGCTTTGGAGTAGGCAAACAAAATTGTATCATCATCCACAATGGCAATGAGCCAACTGGCAAAGTTCCTGGGTTTCTCTTTTCCCTCTTCCTTAAGTCTTCACCATGATGGTCCCATTGTGATATATTCAACAACTCCTCCTTTAAAAAGCCATGGGCTACATTTTTGTATTGTATCGACGTATGCCCTGACTCTTCTTGGTTTTACTGGGGTGCCTCCTTCCTCTAACAATTTACTTAACATTCTTTCGGTTTGTGTTTTTGCTAATTTCGGACCCCATATTTCTGCTACAAGGATAATGCAACCCAACAAAATAGCACAAAACGAAACCGAAACAGAATGAAACAAAAACGGAACAAAAATTCGTTATCAGTTTTTCTATTTTCTTGATATGTGTATCATGGTTTATCTCTCTTCCTCAGGGCATAACAGCTTCAAACCCTGAGCCCACCATTTTGCCCAGTTTGCCTGAGAAAGTTCTAGGGACAGGCAGCTTGAAACAGAAACAAATCAAAACAAGAACACATTTTTTATTGAAATGGTCACCCATTCTCTCACCCTCCCTCAGGGGCGAGCAATTTCACTTACCCCCAAGCTTCAGGCATCCCTGCACGGGCCACCAAATGCTGCTGTCTGGCTGGGCACAAAATAACCGAGCCACCATGAGGCACTTGTAGGAACTCCTTTATTGCCCGAACTCTACCGGCACACCATGCACACTCCCCGGGAACTCCCTCACCCTCCACTGGGCTCTGCACGAACTCCACAGGAACCCCCAGGAGAACTCGGTGAGCCGCCCTATTGCTGGACAGCAGGGGTCTAATATACAACTGAATACACAGCCTGTTTCAATCCAGCAGCATCCAGTCACAGCAATTATACACAGCTTAACTTAATTATCCCCTTAATGGCTCTCTGGCATCACCTCTCATCCACTCCTTCTGGCAATGCCAGGCGCCATCACAGACTGGGCTGTGGCTCTCAACAGGAGGTGTGGATTTATAAGCAGATGGCCAATTTAATAACTTTGAAAAGTCTGCAACTGATCTATATAATAGTGCAGCAAAGTTGTCTTACGTAAATAGACAATGTTTGTCCATCTATAAAATTTCAAAAGGAGTAAAAAAAATTTCAGAAGGAGTAAAAAATGTCAAGTGGTAATTTCTTACAGCATTTTCTCTTTGGCATTTCTATCAATATCTTACCTCCGTCTTTCCTTGAACTGTCTATTTAAAGATAGAGGTGATTTTAGAGATGGGAATGTGGTGGAATTAGTATTAAAATGTAACTCTTTGGACTTTGTCTCTGCTTGGGTATCCTGGGACCATCATCATCCCTGGCTATAGTTGGGTGGAGGCTTCCATAATGTGTCTTTTGGTCAGTTGCTTTGTTGTCTTAGAACTGAATACACAGCCTGTTTCAATCCAGCCTTATCCAGTCACAGCAATTATATGCAGCCTAACTTAATCATCATCATCTTAATGGCTCCCTGGCACCTCTCAACCACTCCTTGTGATACACAAAGCTCAAAAGACCCGAGCAGCAATCTGCTTCCCAGGAGTGTGAGATATTCAGTCATTCCAAGTAGGCTTTGGCCTTCATTTGCTGCGTTTAGTGAATATCTGTTTTTTTGTTTCAATGTGCTATACACCCATTTTAATTTGTGGGGCCTTCTACAATTTAACAAACTTGCAACCCAAGTTCCAATATGAATGGCCTGTGGGGAAATTAAGGAGGAAGAGACTAAGGACTGTTGTGTATGACCTGATGTATCTTCCCATCACTGACCTATCTTCCGATTACTCTTGTGTAATATGAAACATTATACACCCAGTTGTTGTGACCCTGCCACATGGTTATTGATCCCAGTGTAATTAAAAGGCTTAATTTTTGACCTGTGCTTGTGAGTTTCATTCACTTAAGACCCTGGATATTCTTAGACCAGATTCAAGAGGAAGGGTGTAAGTATCTCCTAAGTCCATTTTCTGTTTCTATAACAAAATACTGCAGACTGGGAAACTTACAAACCACTGAAGTTACTTGTTTTGGAGGTGGAAAAGTCAAAGAACATAGCACTGGTATTTGGCAAGAATCTTTGTACTGCATTATAGTGAAAGGGCAAATGAACACAGAAGGAAAGACGAGGCCAAACTTGTGACAAACTCTCCTGATAACTGACCCATCTTGTGAAAACTAACCTATTCCTGCCATAACTAGAGGGCAGAGTCCTCATGACCTACTTGACTCTTAAAAGTCCCCACAATTTCAGCAAAATCAGTTTTGTTCTTGGTGTGGTTCTACTTTTGGGGCCACTTTGCAACTGAGTTCCTTTGCCTATTGTATACCTGATACTTTAGGTCCTCTAACTCTGAAGCCCTGCTTTGAGCTTCTCAATTTTAACTCTCCGCCAAAAGCATTCCAGTAGAGAATTCTGTGAAGCCCTATTGTGTCTTCACAAAGTTCCCTTATGTCTTCTCCTATCAGACCACTTACTGCTATGGCATACCTGTGTGGTAGGCAGATTGCCACTTCCCCATTCCAAGATGTCCATGTTCATTATCCCTGGAGTCTGTGACTATGTTGGGTTATGTGACAGTGGAAAATTAAGCTTGCAGATGGAAATAGTTACTAAGCAGACCTTAACGTAGGGAAAACGTTATTATCCAAGTAAACCCAATGGAATCTCAAAGATCCTTAAACCTGGAAGAAGGGAACAAAAGTGTCTGACACAGAAATAGAGTGCAGAAAAACTTGACTGGCCACCGTTGGCCTTGAAGTTGGGGAAAAGGAGCTATGAGCTGAGGAATACCAATGGTCACAAGTTGGAGAAGGCCAGGAAATACTGTTACCAAAATTACCTGAGAAGCACACACATCTTGTTTCAGTTCAGTGAAACCTATTTCTGACTTAAGACCTTTGAAACACCAAGGTAACATATTTGCTTAGTAGTTTCACTCCTTATTTACAAGTAGTTCTGGCTTTCTGTGGTTTCCACTACTTATGGTCAACCGATCTGAAAATATTACATGGAAAATGGCACAAATACATAATTCATAAGTTTTGTAATAGTATGTTACACAATCCTATTACGTTAGCCTTCTATTGTGCCTAATTTATAAACTAAACATCATGGACATTTATATGTGGAAATAGCACATGTAAGGTTCAGTACTATGTTTATCTAAAGTTTCAGGCATCTGTAGAATGTCTTAGAATTATCCCCAAAAGGACAAGTAGGGATGATTATATTGCTTCAAACCAGTAAATTTTTGGTAATTTTGTTAAAGTTGCGGTGAAAAGCACTCGGGTATCCTCCATGTCCTTCTCTTTACTTTGTTTGACCCTCAGTGACCCAACTACGTGGCCAGGTCTTTATTTTTTTATTTTTTGCTGTTATTATTGATGTAACTGTTAAACATTCAGGGTAAATCTCTTGTGTCCTGTTAAGGTTGAACTTTCCGTATCTGTTGCAAGTTGACGGTAAAAATTTCACCAAAGGGAACCCCAAATTCAGGAACCACAAGGCTCTCAGGCAAATTGTATCTTTAGTTACCAATATATTTAACACAAGGTCACCTTTCAGTAAATTTGGACAACTGATTATGGCTCTCTGATCCCCAGTTTCTTCATCTGTAAAGTTTATAGTCGATCTCATTGGGTTGAAGTCTTGTGATGATTAAAGGGTGATGCTAGAAAAGTATTGAACATTGTACCTGGCATGAAGTTTCCTTTCCATAAATGTTATCTTCAATATCTGGTTTATAAATAATTGGTACAAGAAGAGAGTGTCACTTCAGCATGAAAGATGTGGACTGTCAAGGTAAAAGATTATGCCTTTGATGACCTATTATTTTGTGTCTCTGGGTTATTTTCAACATAAACTTGAAAGTATATAGTGAGAGATGTAGACTCAAATTCTGACTCTATGACATAATAACTTTGAGCACTGGACAAGTGATTTGGTCACTGAGAAACACTACTTAGCTGAAAAATGGGCCTAATGAAATTGACAGCAGACTGTTTAAATGTTTTATTTAATCTTGGACAATGTGATAAATTGTTTTAAAATATATTTGGAACATAGCATGTAATAAGTGATAGGCATGCATATTTTTGCTATATAACATATTTCCCAATATCTTGATAAAATAATTATAAAATTAAACATGGTATTCATACCTGAAGTCTAGATCCAGTTTCAAGTTCACTGCCTATCAAAATTCAAACTTTTTGAAGTCCAGTGCAAATAGAAAACAAAAACTTTATTGTCGCCGGTAGTACTAGTTGTTGCTGTAGTAGTAGTAGCAGCAGCAGCAGCAGCAGGTGTAGTAATAGATGATTTTATACCCTCTTGAACACTGTCTTTGGAAATTGGTTTGTGATGTGGTCCTTAAACTGACAAAGCAGCTTAGATTAAAAAACGGTAACCTGGTCAGCAATTTGCCAGGCTAGGGAGACATGGTACCAAGGTCCTAGATTCAATCGTCTTTACCAGTAAATACATAAGTTGCCTATAGGATGAGTACAGCTTTAATCTAAGAGCCCTAAATTCACACCAAGCCCTTGGATACTGTGTCTCAACAAAGTGGAAAGATAATGTACTGAATGCCAATTGAAATGCCAACCAAGATTTATCATTGCAAAATATCAAATGTAATTTCATCAGACATAATTTCTGATTCATGACCATCACACCTAAGTTTTGGTGCTCTAAGCCAATTCTCTCAGGCTGGTTGATTCCAAAATAAATAAATAAAATAAATAAATAAAATAAATAAATAAAAATAAAATAAAATTTAAAACTGATCAAATCTTGACCTACAAAAATATATTCACCATTCCAAATACCTTCCCAAATGTCAATCATTTTGTCATGATTGTACCATCTTACTTTTTCCCAGAACATGACAGCCTAACTTGGTTAAGAGGTGGAGGTTTAGATAACACTGAAGCAGATGGAGAGCTTGTTTTGTATTATGTGAGGAAGAGGGGGAGGGGGTATGAGGACTTTGTTTTCTTCCTAAAGTCCCTTACAGAGCTGGGGAGCCAGCATGAGGGATTAATCATTCTGAACCCCTCTCTTGGGATCCTGATTGGGTTGTGTTTTAAGAATGGGAACTGTGATTTCCTGGCTCAGGTTTGAGGTGTATTAACCTTTCGTTTATAGGGAGGAGAAAATGGACAAAGAAAATGTGTAGTGTAATTTGCCCTGGGACCTCAAGATCTGAGTTCCCAACCAAATGCTGTCCTGCTGAGCTGACGTCAGAAATCCAGGCTATCGGTGGCTAGAAAAAAATGGAATCGCTTTTGATATATTCCAAGATGAAAATCCTACGTATACCTTAAAAGAGCCTATAAAACAGTGTCCTTATTTTGGCCTTATAATTAAGTATTAATAGAAGGGCTGCACTGTTTTACAAGGCAATATTCTAGTTCCTGAGTGGGTAAGAGACACAGCTGCTTGCCAAAAATTGTAATTTATTCTGACAAGTACCCGCCACCTCCACTCCCACCTCATAGCTTGATGAGAGAAACAGGGATAGGAATGCTCTTAAGGAGTTAAAATTAAGATACATAGCTTTCTTTTTTTCCTCTTTTAAGAAGAGCAATAGGGACCATTAACTAAAGCCAAGTTGAATTTTCCATTGGTGTCTTGATATTGCAGGGGAACACTGACACTGGGAAAAGAGGGGTTTTCTGACTCTTTCTGGAGGTAAGAGACCAAGCAGAAATTATGGTAGTCCACTCCCAGTTTCCACAAACACCAGGAGTCATGGGAAGGTACACCATCTCCCATAAAGAAAAGTGAAATGTGTTTTCATTTTTCCTTCATAAAAATAATTTTTAAAGTATGGTTTGGTTTCCAGACAAGTTTTAAGAGCTAAAAGGCTCAAAGGATGGGGGGGCGGGGTTGGAATGAGTTAGGAATGGTAGTAACATTTAAATGTGCAAAAAATTACCTTAATTTGGGTGACTTTCAGGAATTGGATATTTGATATCAACTTCTTTTCAGATCAATACTTTAATTCTTAAACCGTCTTATACGGAGAGTCTGGATACAGCTAAATTAGAAAATGAGATGTTTGAAAAGCATTTTTCTAGAATATAGGTTCCCAAAGGCCCACATTTTAGTAAACTAGACTTAGAAGACCTGCTCCAGGCAATTACACCTATGGAACTTAAAGCCCAGGAGTGAAGTTGCCCTTCGGCTACATTATTAGAAAAATGAGTTTCCTAAAAACTTGCTTTCTTTTATTCTATTAAAAATTACCTTAAAAACATTCTTCTGCATTAAAGGGATACAAAATAAAATGGTACTTAGGTGAAGTCAAATCTACGTAAAAGAAAATGAACCCACCATCATTTGCACCCTTTCTCTTCGACATTTGAAACTCTTGAGGAAGAAGGTAACTTGAATCCAACCCCCCCACCAAAAAAAAAAAAAAAAAAAAAAAGCGATTGGTTAAATTCATACTTTGGCCCTTCAAAAATTACATGCATTTTCCCAATAGTCTTTTCATTGCCAAAAAACACAATCTTAAGTCATACATATTTTTCCCATTTGGAAAAAAAATGGTGCATAATTGAAAAGTTTCCAAAAGCCAAATGCTTGCATTTTCAAGAGTGGCTTTCAGAAAAGGCCAATGTAACTATTATGATATGTGAAAAGAATCTAAGAATGGCATTTTATTTACGTTCTTCAAAGTGTTGTGAAGATTCCTTTAGATTCAGCAGAAATTGACTCTGCAAATATCTGCAAAGTGCTCCTCCCCCTCAGTTTTTGTTAGTTATTGCTACATAACAAACACTCCCACATAGGACTTCAAACAGTAATAACTATTTCTGGCAAGTCTGTGGCTTAGCTAGGCACCTCCTTTGTTGTCCTGTCCTACCTTAAGGAACATTACTTTTACTCGACTCATTCCCTGAGCAGTTTGTTTCTCCACCTAGTTTCTGTCCTGGAATTCTCTGTGCCGTTGCCATCTAATAGTGCATACTGAAAGGCTCAAAATGGACACTGTCAGGTCTAGGCACATGGAATTTAGCAGTATCACTTCTGTCATCTTCTATTAGTCATAACAAGTCATAAGGACAGCCTAGATTCAAAGGAAGGGAACATAGGAGAACTGAGAGTCTCAAAGGGGCATGTGTACTGGGCTGGGCAGTTGTTATTGGGCTGTGCATCCATTAAACTACCTACCATGAATAATTTGCAAAATTCTGTGCTCGGGTCAAGATTGAAGGGATTTTTTTTAAATATACTGGACAGGTGCAAATGGACTGAAAAACCAATTAACTGGTACTTTTCTATCACTGCCCACTGTAACCATACTGATCTGGTGAATACCAACTTTGCTGAAAGTGGCTGGCAGGAAGAACTAAAAGAAAAAAATGCCCCCCATCCCTGACTAAAAAAAGAAAAAATTTACTGGATGTGTTGAATTATGAAAACATACATGTAGATAAAACTTACACCTTTTATAACAAACTATAAGAGAATCCCATGGTTATCTTGAAAAGGGAGTGGACTGAGGTAGAACTGGTTCCATACTGAGACTCTTACTCCATTGTATTTTCCTGTTGTGGTACAATAAACAATGGTGATTATGGTACACGGGGCATCAGTGTTTTATGTTCAATTAAGACTTTGAGGATTGAGATCTCTCGGTATGCTGCTGCTCCCAGAACAATTGGCTTGAGAGGTTCTACATTATTTAATGTGACCTTGGTCAAATCACTTAGAGACTCCAGGAATAAAACTAGCAGCTTCCTGTGCTTTCTCACTGATCATGAGGCTAGAAACTCGTAATGAATTTGTACAAAAATATCCAACACTTCTAGAAGTGGTATAAATAAAATACCATTTTTTTCCCATCAGATGAACAAAAGTATTCATCGAATCATAATTGTGATCCATTTATCTTATGCCAATATATTTACTACTTAGTGGCTTGTTGCCTTAAAGCAATGTACATTTAAAAGGATAAACTTAAATGATAGATTCAAAAAATGGTAGTTTTCAACAGTTACTTGACGTACAAGAGAATGATTGTAAGTTTGAATGGGGTTAAAAAAAATGGTTTTGAAGACATTTTGCCAGTATAGTTCTCTTGTACTTCAAGTAAGTTTGAATGAGGTTAAAAAAAAAAATGAAGGTTTTGAAGGTATTTCGCCAATATAGTAGAGTCCCATACACTAACTACTATGAGATAAATGGTTATATAGCATGGCAAATAAGTCTGTTTTATATTTTATTTTATCTATGTAGCTTTTCCCCCCTAATATTTTAATAAATGTAAGACATGGAGCAGAAAAATAACGTTTCCACTGGTGTGTATGTCCTCCAAGAAAAATGTAGTCTGAAGTGCAGTTCCTGAACTTGTCCTCTGATTGTAGGAACACAGCCCCCTAATGTCTCCAGGTCCATATGTTTTTTTTTCCTTCACAACACTGCTTTGATTCTGTTTGCATCAACCCAGGTTGTAAGTAGTCCTTAGTTAAAAAAAAAAAAAAAAATGAATGTATATATTAAAACAAAAAGCTACTTTAACCAAGTGTCTCAAGTCACCTTTCCATTACTGTAATGAAATGCATACATAATTGGCTTATGGAAAGAAAAGTTTTTATTTTCCTAACAGGTTTTGAGGTCCCAGTATAAGATTTTATAGACCTGTTGCTTTAGGCCACTAGTGGGTGTGGGGGATGGTGATGGTAGGGAGCACCTGGCACAGAACATTGCTTACTTCATGAGCAGCAAATGGAAGGGTAAGAAAAGTGTAGTGTCTTACAATCATCTTCAGAGGGCATGTTCTCAGTGACCTAAGAACCCCCACAAAAACACACTAAAGATACTACCACTTCCCAACACTGCCTTTGGGAACATTTAGGCTCCAAACTGGAACATCAATTGTTTCAAACACTTTTAAAATTTGCTGTGGTTTTAAATATCATTTTAAAAAGTAGTGTTAGTTTATTGAGTTCTTTGATTTCTTTGCCTTTTTCTCCCTACTGCTTTCAGGGTCTTCAGATATTAGCTCCACCCACATAGAGGACATTAGGAGGGGTCTAAGGACCTCAAACAGATTTCTAAATCAGTTTCTCCAACAAAGATTGCACATTAAAATAATAGAAGTGTTTTCATAGTTCAATTGTTTCCAATTTTCTACTGTATAAATTGTATACATATTGTATTTATGTATCCATATTGTGTTTTATCATTGAGATTCCTTATGGCATTAATACAGAGAGAATTGAGACTTATACCTCTCTAAAATTTAATCACCAGGAATTGGTCCACATGTCCAAACTTACTCATTCTCCCACAGAAACCACTGTACCCGTTCAGCTAGCTGCTCCTCCTCTGCATATGAACTTTTTTCTGAAACCACAGATAGAACAGAGGTCATGAAGTGTACATTTCTGAACTTCCTGTTCTTTAATCTAAAAAGTCACTCGTGTCTACTCAAGCTTACCTCCTGTCTGGTCTCAGAGTTGTTTCTCTTCCAGCTCAAAGCTAATTCTGTCAGCTGCTGTTCTGATCCATACACTTCTTCCCTCAAAAGTTTATCAATTTCCCTCTCGCTTTGACATTTTTAGCCTCCCTGTTTCAGCTGCCTCTTTTTCATAAAACTCTACCAAACTCATGGTAGCTATAGCTCTCCTCTGTCACCTCTGCACTTGAGCTTCCTGAGATGGCTGTTGATAATTGCCTTCTTTTGGTCACGGGTGTACCATTTCTTCCTGCCTCCTTGTAATGTAAACCCTGTCATCATCCATTCATTCGCGCAGGAAGTATTGATGGATTCAGAGAGGTACACGTGACCACATCAGGCCAAATAGAGCCAATCACACTCTACACTTAAAACTCTTTTCCAGTAACTGAGAAAGTGGACTTTCTTTTCCAAGATGTAGAACCTGGAAATACGTAGCCTCAGCGCTGCAGCAGGCTGTCTGCCAACACAAAGGGGAAGGCTGAGGTGAGAAGGGAGCAAAGGAGGAGGACTGGCAGAGAAGCGGAAACTGGATCTTGGTGACATCACTGTGCTGCTCAATCCGACCATGACTAAACCCAGAAGTACTCACGGATAGTTTAGTTGCAGCAGCCAAAAGATTTTTCATAAATTACTTTAGTCATACTACTTTTCCTGTCATTTTTCAAAGAAAAAATGTCTCATGTAATACCCTTCATGGTTTCCAGTTTCTCTGCTCATTCTTTCTCAATCTACTATAGTCTTCCAGCTTTAGTGCACCACTAAAAGTTCTGTCACCAAGTTCACCTCCCATTTGCTAGACATTATTTCACTTTTCTGTGAAATCTGAAAATGTTAGTCAATCTCGCCTCTTGAAATTATTTTATCCCTTGAATTTCATTTTACTTTTTCTTCCTTCTTTGGAATTTCTTTTTTCCTTTCTCAAATCTTAACTCTTATTCTAATCGCCCTCTTATTTTCCAAATGAACATTATTTTCTAGTGATTTTCTTAACTGTCAGTTATAATGATCATTAATATTTTTAATTTCTACATTTATAATGTAGCTCTAAGTCTCCTTTGCCCTGTAGACTCCTAGAGCCAAATGCTGAAAAGCACCTTGACTTTAAAGTCTAAAGCAACTGTTACCATCTTCCCCCAAACCTGATTTATACTTTTAGTTCCTTTTTTGTTCTTAAACTGTTACTTACATGAGACAACAACACTGTTAATCCTGCAAACTTACAAGTTAGTCTCCATCAATGACTTTTTCACCTTCCCTTTTTCCCTATATCTAATTCACCAATGAATTTATTGGTGAATAAAACTTGGGAAAGTTTTGAGGAAACTTTAATTTTCTCATAACAAACCCAGAGATGTTAGAAATTTGTATAAAACGATGCACATAAAGCACTATTATTAGTGTTTAAATATTGCACATTATATAAATTTAATTTTTGTCGTGTGTACACAGTGACTTGAAACAAAAATCTTCTACTTTGCTCATGCATCTGTAAGTTAAGCTGTTCCCTCCTGGCGCTACATATCTCTGCCCGTATGGCATTGACTGGGGTGCTGGACTGGGGCTGGAGGACAGTCCACTTTTGAGATGTTCTGTTCCGGTGGATGGCAAGTCAGTGTGGACTAAGGCTGAGCTAAGCTGGGATCATAAGACCTATATTCTTCTACAGGTGGGTTTCCCTGCCTATTAGATCTTCTCAAAACCTAAGCAATGAGCATCCATGAGATAGAAAGTGGATTTCGGGAACAAGTGCCCCGTGGAACAGGGAGGGGAAGTTGTCAGTTTCCTCCATGCAGACAAGATTGGCACCCCATCATTTCTACAATATTGTGAAATATTCACAAAACCAGGTCCAAAAGAGGGGTACTTAACACTCCTCAATGGAGGCAGACTGTCAAATAATCAAAGGGCCAATTTGTGAAGCCACCACAACTCTTTCCTTTCATATCACCTTCTTTCCATGACAACTGCTAGTATTTAGCTTTTAGTTTTTAGTACATTTCCTGAATTATTGTCATGACCTATAAATGGGTCACCTTGCCTCTATTCTCACTCGCTTCCAATATATTTCTCATGATGGTATTTCTAAAATGATACCTTTTTTGTTAAAACTCCTTTGTGAACTTGCCATAACATGAACAGCATCAAAATCCATTAGCAGTACCTATAGTTCCCAACTGTATACTAGGATGCTCAGAAAAATTGAATCAAACTCGGTAATAGTAGATTGTCTTCATATTATTAAATATTCCAGACAGACATTTGCCAGGATAGAGTAGTCTCTTAAGGGCTCCATTACTCAAGGATATTTAAACAACAGATCAAGCTAAATTTCTTGACAAGGTGTTAAGCTTTTGCAACAATTAGTTTTGAGTGTTTTCTGTGAATAAAAAAAAATAGTATGTGAAAACCAATAGGGAACAGGAAATAGACTGGGGGTGGTGGTGGTATCCAATTTCAAGTTTTCAGAAGTACCCAGTGCCCAATAGACATGTACATACCATTAGCAGATGGGAAATAAATGATAAAATATATTTTTAAATTTACATATTTTTAAAACTGCTCGTAAATCAGGATGTAAATACTTAATAACTTGGATTTATGCACTTGATATAGAACTAAAGTATTTCTTCTATCTTAGGATTGCCATGAACAAAGTACTGAATCGCTAAGAATAATGTGAACTGGGAAAGCTTAAGAAAACTTGTATATAGGGTATGAGACAGAAGTTAAAGAAAACATTGTGAAAACTGCTGGCCCTCTCATTTTTAAAACTTCTCCCCAGCCATCAAAATACCCAGTCAGGAGGGAAGATATTTGATTTTTTTTCCAGAATATATTACTGTGTGCCTCCGCATCCTACTTACTCCACTTTGACCCAGAATGTCAACCTCGTTACCCATCTTTATTTTCAAATTCTCAATCCTATGATTTGTTTCATTTCCCTAATCAGGATTCGCACTCCTCACTTTTGTTGTACCCTCTGAAACTTCTTCCATAATCAAATAACATCCCTGTATCTTGAATTTCATCAAAGTGCACATTTTACATTTTTACCAAAACAACATATCTCCCCTGAGTATCTGGCTTCTCTGCAGCCTACCTAAATGGAAATTTCTTATTCTCTTACTAAGAAAATACAATAATTATAACATTGCCTTATTTAAGTTAGCTACTTCTACACATGGCTACCTTGCTTTTCAAAGCATAGTACTGTCACACTTCCTATCCCCACTCTAGCTTCTCTATCGTGAAGAGCTATTCATTCTGTGTCCCTCATTCATCAATGACTTTGCCCTCTGGCTCATGGTCCTCTTCTCCACCCTGTCTGGTTTCCATCCTGAGTGACCTCGGTAACCATTTTAATGAATCATCACACGTCCAGGGCTCTTGGTGCGTTAGTCTCCTCATCTCCAGTTACCAGCGCTTCCACTTTGAGCAGCAGGCCAGGAGTCAGTCTGGCCCAGGGTTCCCAAAGGGTGGTCCAGGAACTGGCTGCATCAGGATTGTCTAAGAGGCTTGAAAAAATGCTAATTCCAGAGCCACTTACCTCGTTGTACTGAATCATTTTTTTTTTTTGAAAGTCTGAGTGTGCATTTTAACAACTGTTTCTGGTGACTGTTTAGGCAAAGTAAATTTTGAGATCTTCTGTGCAAAATTTAGCTCTCATAAAAACTACTCATTTTAAGGTAGAAGTTACAGCATCCAGCCAGAATCGCCTGTCTTTGTGAGTTATATTCTTAGTTATTCCCACTATAACTGATTGTGTTATGGCGAGACCTCTTCCTTTGCCTTATTTTCATGTGTGTTACTGATGGTACTTTTTTCTCTGTAGCTTACATTTATCATTAATAACACTTAACTTTTGTAGTATTTTCTATGGTAGATACTGTTGTTTTATTCATACATCTAATCACCACAATTTAAAGACACAAATATTCATTTTAATCTTCCTTTTTTTTCTTGCCAAAATATTCAATTCCCTTGTCCCTTAGGGCATTGTCAGGAGGGAAGCAAGCACTATCTGGGCCCATCTGATAGAGGCCCTTCCTGGCCTTGGAGCCCAAGAGGATATAGACACAGGATGAGTTCAGGGCCACCTGACCTGATGGGCCCTGAACGCTGGAGTTCACATGTTCTAGTCTATAAAGGGCTAATTTTATGCCTCACCCAATCCTCTGCCTTCTTTCAGCAAAGAATTGACATCTGCTTCTTTTAATATAGAAATCCGAAGATGATCTAAACTGCTTGCTGTCAAATTTACAAAGGCCTCTGCATTAGCCTGTAAGCTATTTTAATTTATTCACATGTAACAGATATTTATCAAGCAATTTCCATGTGGCAGATCTTCTACTTGGGGCTGTTCTTGATCACTGTGCCCTGGGTCTCTGGCCCCACTACCTTTTCATAACCACATTCCATGGAGGATCTGCCCTTCTAAAATTTCAGCCTCTCCTCACTATCATCCCCCTGCACCAGTATTATTCAGACTGCTCACACATCATTGCAAAGCAAAAATGAGAAAACCTCTCTGTTAGTCTCATCTCTGTCTCCAAAGCCAAATTTCTTAGGGGAAATTAATGGCTCAGACTTCTTTTCTTGCCGCCCACTTTCTCCTCTACTTGGGCCCACTTGCTCTGTCTCAGCTGCCACTGAGGCATGGCTTTTGTTCCAGTCACCACCCATCTCATGTCGCTAGATTCATGGAAGCTTCCAGCTGCCGTCATATTTGACCCCCCTGTGGCATTTACAGTAAATCCATGTTGATGTCTCTTGGCTTCCACAACCTGATCCTTCCCAGGCATTTATCCTCATCTGGGAGAACTCCTCACACCTGCTTCCTGGAACCTCTCACTCGATCTAAACTTCAAGTGTTGACACGTCTGAGGTCTCTGTACCACACACTCATTCTCTTCTATATCCTGTTCTTAACTGTTGTCACCTTTTTCAGTTTTCACAAGTGCTGACTGTTTCTTTTTAGTACTGAAGACTGAACTCAGAGTCACTTAACCACTGAGACGCATCCCCAGCCCTTCTTTAAAAATTGTATTTAGAGATGGCACCTCACTGAATTTCTTTGGGCTTTGCTGAGTTGCTGAGGCTGGCTTTAAACTCTTGATCCTCCTGAGCTGCTGGGATTATAAGCATGCACCACCAAGCACTGATTGTAAACCACATACCAGTAGAGTCTGTGAGCATGTTGCCCAATCGGAAAAATTCTTAATGTACCAAATGTCTACCTTTAGCAGGCCCTATTGCACTAACCAAGGGATACTACTTTCCCTCAAGAAGGGGGCAGTCTGAGTTTTCTGAGTCTTTGTTTGGATAATAGGGAGAGGTTACTGTAAGTTCAGTCAGTTATATAAGAAAACAACCTAGAACACATTAAGAGGTTATTTTGTTCATTTTTTTATTCTGTGAAGTATTTGCTACGTGTAATACTTAATTTTACAATTGTCCCATAAAGTACACATCATCACCCTGGGTTAACAGTTGAGGAACCAGAGCTGAGTTAAGTAAATCTTCTCAAGGTCACATAGTTGGATGGTGACAGAACAAATATTCAAACTGAGATCTGTAGGATTCCAAGTCTTATACCCTTACTTCTATAATAACAACAGCAGCAAAACAATATAGTTAATGTTACCATTATGCTAAACATTTTTACATGCTTTATATTTTTAACACTCATGATTACTCAAGGACACAGTTCCTATGCGTTTCTAATTAACAGTGTGAAATGGTGCTCAGAAGTTCAGAAGTTCCTGATTTACAGGCCTGGTCAGTGGAAGGGAGCCAGACTTGGAGTCTGAACTCCTAAGTGGCAGATGGTACTGGTTTGACATGGGGCTTCAGAAGCCCTGGTCAAGGGATGGGGAAGAGTTGAGGTGAAACTCTGCCCAAGGCTCTGGTTTCGTGGGAGCAACCTGACTCTCATCTGTTTCATTTGTTGCATTGTGCCATAAGATCTCATTGTAATAAGAAAATTAAAAAAAAAAAAAACTTTTATTAAGTTTGAGAAACCATTACTTTATTTCTCTATGCCTCTTTGTAAAGAACCACACATAATGTATTTCTTTAGAAGCTAGAGATGGAGGTGGGAACAACTTTGACAATCTGGTATTGATCCTGAAAAGCTAGATGACTTAATTGATTCTGGGGGAATTTATTTGCTTTCTCCTCTGATCATTAAGAACTTCATAATTGATCATAGTAACCCTTTGGTTTGCCATTCTGGAAACTAAAAGCCAAAAATTCCAACTGAGTGTAGAAACTTGTAGCTGTTTTCTCTTTGGCTTTAACTGTCCATTCCAGTTTTTTTTCTCTGCTGATCCAGATGTTTTAAATTTTTGCATGTTTTCAGTAAGTTGCTTCAGATCCTTTTTGGAACTCGACACAATCAGAAATAATGTTTAGGAAACATTTGTAAACCATAACTGTAAATGTACAAACATAAGGAGATTGAGTTGTAATCTCTTCAACAACTGCCTTACAGCCCGGCTATGGGTCTCTCAAGGTATGCTACAGTAAGAATTAGGGGAACTAGGAAGAGTCCTGAAGTCCACATTCTTGACGAGCAGTAACACTCAAAGGAAGAGAGGATCTATACAAACTGTCATTGCTGAGCAATTCAAGAAAAAAATGGGATTCTTCATGCCTTAAGTTACTCAGAGTGCTTGCTATTTAAAAAAAATTCAACGTTCACAAATAGAAAAATTTTAGTCTGTGGATTTGCCTGCAAATAATACTCATTTGTGTATGTAATAAGTATTTAGTAATAATGTGCCTGTGTACAGTTGGCTGCTTATAATTTTGAAAGAACCAAGTGCAGAGTTAGAGATCTATTTCAACAAAGTATACAGTCTTAGAGAAAGAGCTTAAAAAGTACACAATATCTTATAAAATGAAAAAAAAACTTAAGTAGCTTTCAACCATCAAATATTTAGACTACTGTACATGGAACACAGTTCTAAGTACCTAGGACACTAATAACAAATCTCTTGTGGGTTTTTTTTAAATCTATAAACTGAATTACCAAATGTGTTCATGTATTAGAAAGATGCATCTCATTTGAAAATTGTTACGCCCATAGACTTAAATATTTAGAAAATATACCCATGACAAGAAAACACTAGCAATATCATTAAAGAATATGTAACTCCCTTCAGTGAAGTATGCAGTTGGCTAATACCCACACTAGCTAGCTCACAGCTTTCATGTAGGCTATTGAGAATTTCTTGATTATTTTCATTTGCTCCAAGGTATACTGGATAACTCACTGAAGTAAATGTTTTAAAGAATAAATACTTAAATTAGAAACACAGAAGCCTGTTTTATTTTAAACTGGAGTTTTCCTTTTAAAAGATTCATATGGATAAAAGATTGTGTAACCTTGTGAACACTTGGGAATGTAGTGATAAGGCATAAATGTTAGTGCTATCACTATAAACTAGCTGTGAACAAAGGGGAAGTAATATTCTAAACAACATTCCACATGTAAGACAAAGGACATATTTCTTTTAAATGCAGAATAAAGAATACCAGTCCTTTCTATTTGAAGAGTAATGTTTACTCCTTAGAAGTTTTGCTACTGTCTCATTTTTTCTCTTGAACTTCATAGTCTTTCAGTTTTTTAGAACGTATTCCCCAATAAAATAAATAATTAAACTATAGACGAACTGTCAAAAGGGAACTATTTTAATGCAACATTAACATTTTGGTAATTAACATGGAAGTTAAAGCTTTTAGCAGATGTAACAACATTAGACTTGTAAATTTTAATTAAAGTTAATGGTTCATGATAGCTGTAGGGAGTAGGCATCCTCTCTAGATACTGAAAACATGTCTAATGTGATTAGAAATACTAATTGTAAGAAATAAAGGATGGTACTGGCAATGACCTATTCTTCATTTCTTACAAAATCGGTTAACTTAAAAACCCTTTCCAAGGAGGAAACTGACAATTAAAAGTTCATAGAACAAGTGCAAATAATAAAGTACAGAATTAAAAAGCATTAACTGTTCATGTAAGTACCTGAAATAACTTTATGAAAAAAAATTTAGTAACTTAAATGGAAGAAATACAAGCTCCTAATTTTTTCTCTGCAGATTCAAATGAAGAAGTGCAATCCCAAACTAGATTCAAATAGCTCAGTCTAGATCTCTTAAAACAGGAGAGTTGGTAGCAAACAAACGAAACCCTACATTCATATTTTTACTGATGATGATGGACTATAGGTAGCCACATGTATTGGCCATCAGAAAGCACAGGTAATGCTCAAATTCAATGCCAGTGGTGTTTCAGCTGGAGACATCAGGAGTCCATTGACAAATGAGGGTCAGCATTTTTTCAATACTTTCCCAAGTTTTGTCATTTCCACTAAGGCCTAATGAAGGCCACTAATTCTATTCTAAACAATTCACCCGAATTACTTATTTCTTCAATTCTAAAACACATCTAAGATATATTCATTTGTGAGAATGAAGCTCCTTACCTATGTTAAAACTTTTTGGTAAAATAAGGATTCAAAAATGATTTTATAATTATGTGCATTTAATATTGTTATATGTAACACATGCCTTACTGTGTGTATATTTAATGCTTTTTTGTTTTGTTCCCAGTCTTAAAATCTCTAATGCCTTACAGTGGATAGCAGAGTTGAGACAAATGGAGACTACAATGTTTCCATCAAATAAATACTTTTTTGAGAATAAACCAAACTTTCCAAATAACAAATTATGCTGTATATTTAAGCAGTTCAGAGTTTAAAAAAAAAAATCACTGAAAGTACAAAATACAGATGGCTTAAGAAAGGTGACCTTTAAGTACCAGGGAAGTGGGACGCTGATGCTCAGCCCACTGACCCACAGAGGTATCAGAGCTCACTAGTCACTGTCAGTTTCTTGATTGTAAAGTGTGGACCTGGTCAGGTACAAACTGCTTACACTTCACTGCTAAGGGTAGTGTGGTCTGGTCTGCAGAAATTATGGCTTGGAGACTATTTTAACACTCAGTTCTTGGCTAGGTTTCCAGCCTAGATGTAGACAAGCTAATTTGCAGGGCTAGTGAAAAGTGGTAGCCCTGAAGTTTATTGTATATTATAAACCTAATGGAATGTTGGGAATTAAAGCTGGCTTTCCTATTGGTTACTCTAGTAAGCTTTCTAATCATTGACTCTTTAAACTATTTTTTTAAAAAAATGATGAGAGCTACAAGCAGCACAGAATCTGGCAAGTGACCATTTCGTATCTCACATTTCAACATATAAAACATTGACTATGTAATATTTTTGTTATGAATTTTAAGCTGCTTTCTATAATAATAGAGACCCTTAGGTCAGATATTTTCTGGTAATTAGTAACTACCTGGGTTGGGAGTCCAAACCTCATAAAACATAAGATGATTTTATGTTTCTATAATTTAGAAAGGTTAATCGGTGAACTTAGGTAGTTCGGTTTTGTTTTTTCCTAATGGTAAATGTGAACTTAAATCGCTTAATATCACTCTTGTCATTTTTTGAAAAACACGGTTTCTTAATGCCATTATAGGTGGAAACATATAATTAAAAATTAAAATTTTAAAAACACAAATAATAAATTTACTGGTGAGCAGGAATTTTAATTTGAAACATGATCTGTTGCCCAATCAAGTATAGACTTAGTAATTTTTCCAGCCACCAATTTCTAGGTCTCTACCAGCTTTAAGAAGATTATATATCAGCCTGGCAATCTTTTAAACTATACTTGGAAAATTTCATAAAAGTGGAGGTTTAGTGAAGTCTGAATTTTAGATATACTAAATTATTACTTGTTTATGTAGTACTTTAAAAAGTTGTTCTTCTGAAATCCAAATGTAACTTGACACCCTGTATTTCACAAGACAACCTACCCACTCAACCAGATACTAGGCCTTTTCCCCACCTGACCCTCTTGGCCTTTTCCAGTTTGCAAGATTTGGTATTAGGGTGGAGTGGCATGGGGCAGATGGGAATGTTGTACGTATGGTAATCTCAGCACCACTTCCTGGGCCCACCACACTGCTGTTCGTATTGACTGGGCCTGTCCCATCCTACATGATTAACTTTGAGGTTGACTCCCCAGACCTCCAGGCAGGAAGCAGAAACAAGCCCCTGATCTGTAGGATATCAAATCTATCTCGTGAGGTACCCACTTCCAGCATTTGCAACCACAGAACAGAAGACAGTTAAGAACCCTTATCCTCAGGAACAGTCTGCCTGCAACCCTCCTTCCTCTTCTCCCCTTATTTCCAGGCCCCCGTGGTGAACTCGGAAGGGCATTTCCCTGAGTCGCAACACATTACCCTCTCATCATGATTTGATTTTTCTCTGTGGCTTACATCACCTTGGTCTTGAGTTGGAAATATGAATTTCCTATCTGTTTTTCTTGATCCAATTTCGAATTCCTGTTTTGGGAACTAAAAAGCTGAATATAGAAGGGAATTTTGCTCATCTGTTTTTATTTTTAATCTATCATGAGGCACAAAGGTGACCTGTGGATGAATAGAGAAAGTCATTGGAACAAAGGTTGTAAAAGAAATTATTCTTGTACTCTTTCAAAAGAGTATTGTGTAGCTACTCTTTAAAAAAAAGTTATTTCTTACTTGTAGATGGACACAACACCTTTATTTCACTTATTTATATTTATGTGGTGCTAAGGATCGAACCCAGGATCTCGCACGTGTGAGGCGAGTGCTCTACCACTAAGCCACAATCCCAGCCCTGTAGCTACTCTTAAAATGTCACTTTGGCTAAATGTTTTGCTCAAAACTACTCCTGTATTTTCAGATTGAACTAGTGGCCAACAGTGTTCTGAGTGATCTTATGAAATTTGTTAGAGAAATTGTTTAATATTGAGTGATTATTATGTGTTGGGCAATGTAAAACACTTCATTGTATATACACACAGATACAATAATTTCTAACCTAAGCAGAGCAAGATGTACATTTGAAACACAATGAATACAGTATATCCAGCGTCCTTGGCTAAGTGTATCATTCTGTGGTATTGTGATCGCAAAAGGTTGTGAATGGATCACTGTATTTGGGAGTTACAAGGATCCTTAGTCAAGTTTCTTCATTTCTTAAAAGCACATCCATGTTTTCAGTTAATGGGTATTGTCAAGTTTCAGGCAGTTCTTCTGTCCTTTATAAAGTGTAATATTATACTTCACCCCTACCTCACATATTTCATGTTTCTTGTCAGCACAAAGTGCTACCTTTTAGATTATTAATCTTTTTAGATTTGCCAATTTGAGGTTGAAAGTATCTTTATCAGGGTGGTCACACTGATGCATGTAATCTTAAGAAAATCCTGTAGAGCAATTTAAAACTTGAGACGGAAACTGATCATTGTATGGAAAATATACATCTGTTATTGATAACTTGTAGACCTGCATGCCTTTCCCTCCATATTTACAAAGGAATTCTGAATTAAAACAATGAGATGACATTTTAACTTTTTCCTACCAGACTGGCAAATGTTACGCAAACTTGCAAAGGTTACAATAATTGGGATACTCAGTGTAGGTGACAAAATACCAAAGGGAATCAGAAAAGCAAACCTTGCTCTACTACGTTGGCTTTCTTCAGTGGGCTTGCCCTAATCCAGTGTCTTTGCCTCCACAATGTTTTTCACTTTCCTGGTTCTATTTACCATCTTCAGAGGCATGTTTCAAAAGCCAGTTTTATCTATTAAATCTATAAGAGACCATAAGTTTGGAGGGGTTGCTTTTTTCTTCTGTACTAGACCTAAGCGACCAAACCAAAATGGATTTACTTATGCTGAAGTTCCAAGTCACCAAGCTGAAATTAAGTTGTTCACCTGACCCTCCAAGAAATCAAAAGAGAAGGAAAGGGAGCCAAATCCACAAACAGTCCAGTTTCAGTTGACATGATAGGGAAGTCCCCTCTGCTTTAAGCTATATAAGGAAATCAACTTTGACCAATCCACTTTGCCTTCCTGACTTGTTTTCTTTAGCCATTTCCTGTCTATAAAGCCAAACTTCTCTGTCTAACTCCTTGGAACACTCATTCTATTTTAGAGTGAGGTGTGGTGCCCAATTCTAGAATCACAAATAAGTCAACTAGTTCTTCAAAGTGCATTTATTGTAATTTTGTGTTTTGATAATTTTTCAGATCTGTATTGATTGCTTGATGTCCACTTGGAGTGCTCACAGGTACCTCAGATGCAGAATGAGAGTGGTATCAGGGCACAGATATTATTCTACAATATTCAATTTTTTATGATGGTATATATTTACAGCATTAAAAAAGATGGAGATATATTTTTAAATCTACTTCAGTCTATCACTTGTAGTCTAAGAACGCACAATCTTCACTGTATCCTCCGTTGCCCACTTTTCATTGGTTTCTCCCTTATTAGCCAAAGACATCTTTTAAAAAATGCTATATTTAGCTCTTCCACTATTAGCTATGTGACCTGGAGGATCGGGTAGTCCTTGGAAAGAAGTCTGAATTTTATTCCAAATGAAAAGAAAGCTTCTGAGGGTTTGGGGGGTGGGAAACCACATACAGAAACTTGCACTTTTCAAGGCTTTTCTGGCTTCTGTGTGGAAAATGGTGAAGAAACATCAGTGGCATCAGGCTAATGAGGAGGTTTAATGGTGGCGCAGATGAGAGGTGAGGGGAACTTAGGTGATAATAGCAGTGATGAAAGGAAGAGGAATTCGGGAAATGCCTCATAGGTTAAGCTAACAAGACTTGCAGATGGGCTCAATGTAGAAATTGAGGGAAACAGAATAATGGAGAAGTGTGGAACACAGGACAGGGAATTAGTTTAAGGAAGACTTAAAAATATCATTTTGGAAATGTTGTTTTGGGATGCCTCTAGTGCGTGCAAATAGAAGTTCAAGTGGGTACTTTATAAATAAATCCAGAACTCAGAGGAGGAAATGGGCTAATTAACTAAATTTGGAATTGATTTGGTGACTAAAAATACCATTTTATACCAAATAGAAGAAACTAAGATAATTAGCATTTATTCTCACTTCTGTATCCATTTTTGCTATCTTCAGAAACAGAATAGTAGAGGAGGAGCCCTCAAGTAGACCAAGAAAGAACCATCGGGAGGCAACCTAGGAGAAAGAGGTCTTGGGGAAGCCCAGAAATAACAGTGATTTTAGAAGGAAGTGCTGCTAATGGGTTGGGTAAACTGAAGATCTCCTGGATGTGGGAACATAAAGTCAAAATTAATTGAACGCACTGATACTATTATTTAACAATCAGACCATGGGTCTCCTGTGAAAAAACTTTCAGTGACTTTGACCATACAAGGCATTTCGAGATACTAGGCCTTTTGTTTTCTTTCCATGTTATTTTCATTGGCACATTATAGTTGCACATAATAATCGGATTTCTTGTTACATATTCATACGTGCACCCAATATAACAATATAATTTGGCTAACACCACTTCCTTTAAAAGGCCTGTTTTCTGGTCAATCCCTACTCTCCTGACAATGGTCTCTGGTGACATAGTGGGGTTTCCCTAGTTACAATTCTGTAAACTTGACACTTTTTCTGAAGGCTTTCCCCACACGTTTGAACCAATGTAAGTTTCTGGACTGTGCATATGTGAATCAGCCTAAGAAGGTGGTTACACATGCTTTCTCTAGAGCTGGCCTGTCCAGGTTTAAATTCTATCCCTTGCTTTTCTTTGTGTGATCTTAGGCAAGCCCTTCATTCTGCTTTCCTTTCCTTAAGAAAAGGGGACAATAACTGCACATACCTTACAGAATCTTGTTAGAGGAGGGAAAAGTCACATTCATGAGAATTACAAGGTATTGGGCAATAGATGTTGAAAAATACCTGAAGAATGCTTTCAAAATCTTAAAGGAAAAAAGTTTATAACTGAAATTTCTGTACCCATCACGAGGGCAAAATAAGTCTGTTCAGCTATGTAAGCGTTTAGAAAATGACCTTCCGGATTACCTTTCTTAGGAAGTTTTTGAGCACATGCCCTTAAAAATAAGGACCCTCAACAAAAAGAGTGAGCAAAAATTGCAAGAATTAATGGCATAAGAAAGGCAAGTGAAAAAATGAACTGTGGAGCAGATTAATCCACAATTAGTCCTGATTGAAATCGGAGAATGAACAGCTTTGAGTTTCTCGGGAAAACTCAGAGATTTACTTATATTCCTAGACTTTGTGTTAGGTGATCTTAATGATGAAATGGTAACAGTACAAAAAGCAAGCAAAGGTTTTTAAGTAATCCTGGATAAAGACATAAAGGATAGCTTTACACATCTGTATCATAATATTCACATGATGAAGTTTATCACTAAATTTTTTACACTTCTGGAATTTATAGACAAAGTACAAAAGATTTATTGGTTATAGAATCAAATATAGATGTCATTGTTATGAAGTATATTCCCCTAAAATTTATGTACTGAAATCCTAATGTCTGATGTAATGTTAGGAGGTGGGGCCTTTGAGAAGTTAATAAAGTCACGAGGGTGGAGCATTCATGAGTGTAATTAGTGCCCTTGTAAGAGACTGTGGAGAGAGCTATGCTGTCATTTGAGGGCACAGGAGGAGTCTGCAACTTGGAAAACTGCATTCACCAGAAACAAAACTGCATTCACCAGAAACAGGCCATGCTGGTACCCTGTTCTTAAATCTTCGAACTTTTAGAACCATGGTAGATAAATTCCTGTTGATAAGCTAGTCAGTCCATGGTATTCTGTTACAGAGCCTAAGCTGAGTAAGACAGTAACCAACCTTTATTCTACAAAAGTTCAACTTTAAATTGCTGGAATTGAAAGAAGATGGGGAGTAAAACTGATGGGAAATATGGGAAAATCTTACAAAATGGGGATGAAAATGTTGTCTGAATGTGTTCCCTCAAGTTCACGTGTTGGAAATTTAGTCTTCGGTGCAGCAGTGTGGTAGTTAGAGCCTTTGTAGAGGTATTTAGGTTATAAAGGCTCTGCCTTCATGAATAGATTAATGCCACTATAGAAATGGTTTTGTGGAAGTGGGTCCACACTCTTCTGCTACTGTGCAAGGTGAGGATGCCAGTTTCCTCCTCTCTAGAGAGTGTAGCAATAGGTGCCATCTTTGAACAAGAGACTAATCAGCCAGTGTCTTGATCTTGGACTTTGCAACCTCTAAATGTCTGTTTTTAATAAATCACCCAGTCTGTGGTATTATAGAAGCACAAAAATGGACTGAGATCCTGCCTCTAGGAGGTAGCATTTATCAAGGGTATCAGATATGAGCAATGGAAGGTGAATTTCATGTTCGTGTGCAGAAAATACATTGGTAAAAATCTATAGGACAGCTAACATTTGGAGCTCAACTTTGGGAGAGGTAACAAAACAACCAAATGGACAGACTCAAGCCTGGTTCTAAGAGTAATCCTCAAAAGCATATTGCAAAGCAGATCTGGTAAAACTGTTGGTGCTGTCCACTGAACACTAGAAAAAAGGCCTCTGCTGCTCAATGACATCTTTGTGCCAGTAACTTGATTAGGTGGCAGTAATGATTGTGGTAGTCGTTTTCCGAAGTCTCACATTTACACACCTGCACTGTTGGAAGTTCCAGAGGAGCCTGTTTATTCTCCCGTGTTCTCATACCAGTGAGACTTTTGAGTAGGTACATGCAGTTGCAATAAGCCCCTTTCTATAGTGGCATTAATCTATTCATGAAGGCAGAGCCTTAATAACCTAAATACCTCTACAAAGGCTCTAACTATCAACACTGTTGCACCGAAGACTAAACTTGCAACATGTGAACTTGGGAACACATTCAGACGACATTCTTGCATCCTATTTTGTAAGATGTTCCTATCTTTCCCACCTACTTCTCTTGTAGTTTCGAGGGAAGTGGGACTTGGAATTATGACTTTCTCCTCCAACATGACAGTGAAACACTGATTTTTCCCCCCCAAAATATGACATTGAAATGTGATAAGAGGCAATAAGAACTGCCTATGACATTGATGGAACAATACGTAAGTGTGAAAGTACCTTACATTATGCAAGAGTAATTTAAAAAGAGCGAAATTGTTGTATTATTTACTTCACCCTTCTTATAACTTGAATTCAATTCATCAGAAAACTTCGTTGGTTCTATTTTCAAAATTTCTATTAAAAAACAGAAAATGGCCCTTTCTCACTGCCTCTTGCTCTTGTCTTCATCTCAGCTGCTGCAGTTTCTGCCCTAATTTAGGGCAATAGCTCCCTAGGTGGTCTCCCTGCTTCATTACTAGTACAGACTAGTCAACCCCAGCAGCCAGATTCTTCCAAGATGTAAGAAAGATCCTGTCATGTCTCTGCTCAAAACTATGCAAAGACCACACAGATGACTGGGGCGGGGGGGGGGGGGGTGGAACCTAAGGCCTGCTAAGAGCCTTCAAGTCTATGCTGATCTGCTGCTCTCCCTCTCCCCACCACGACCTCACCTTCTCCTCTTCCCTCTATCGCTCTTCCCCTCGCTGTGGCCTCTTTGTTGTTCAAAGCTGAATCTCAAACTTCTGCCTTTGTCCCTTCCCTCAAATACTTGCATGTCCACTCTCGCACCTTCTAAGACACCTCTGATGAACACTGCTTACTCTGACCTGAGTACTCTGATTCTGCTCACCTGCTCTGTTATCTTTTCTTCCATAGTTCTAATCACCTTTTAACCCACAATATATAAGTAACTTAATTGTGATATTTTTTTCGTCTCTGGAAAGGCAGTGTTTTTGTTTTTGTTTTATTTTTTAAACTAGGAATTGAACCTAGGAACACTTAATCACTGAGTCACATCCTCAACCCTCTTGGTTTTGTATTTTGAGGCAGGGTGACACTAAATTGCTTAGACTGGCCTTGAGCTTGGGAATCCTCCTGTCTCGGCCTTCTAAGCTACTGGAATTAAAGGACCTGAACACTCCACTAGGAAAATGTTATATCCTCTTTTGTGTATCTGAATTTATGACCCTAATAATCTGTGTTGTGTGGAGTTCATCTTTGAATAATACATTCTGTTGGTTCCAGTGAAGTTTGCAACTTCATCTATAATCTGATGTAGAATACTATGTTGGTAAAATAATGCTATTCCCATTCCCCCATATGGCTTAATACTATTCTCTAATGCCTTCTTAACCAGGTTGAAGAATTTTTTTTTTTTTTTTCATCTACCACTTAGTAAAGACAGTGAGTATCAGTTGACTGCCTTAAGGAATAAGAAAGCTTGTCACTCGGATCTGTCTTGTTCACCAGACTAACTTGCTGTATTACCATCTACCCCAGGAGCATATGTGATGGGTTCTCCTATTCCTCATGATGCTGTCATGATGCATAGATGAGATTTTGGGGAAAGAATCCTAGTTTAGGTTAAAAAAAAAAAAAAACCTTAAGAGTGGACGGGGGGAAAAAACTGTAATTTTTGTCTGTAACCTGAGAAACCATTAAAGGCCATCCTAACAAATTTCTGCTTGCTTACTGTCATCCTAGTGAACGTGTCTTCAGAGAGAATCCCAGGTGAAGCTGCCAGTCAAACACAGAATTTACATAAACAAAGTAGTTACTGAGCACAGTGGTCATGTAGACTCTCCGATGAACTCTCAGCAGAAAACACCTTAACAAAATCCTCACAAACTGTACTATTTGAATTGAGATTTTACTAACTTTAAGAAAACCAAATTTGGACAAAAGGGAAACATTAATTTTCTTATTGTGGAAATAAAAAGTCCATAAGATGCTTAAGGATTTCATTTCATGTATATTTCTTGCCAGTTAAAAATAAGCTTTATTATTAAAACTATTTTTATTGATGATACAATGATTTCAGAGAAAATGGGTTTTGTTCTAAGCATTTCACTTTCTTAGAACACCAACAAAATCAGATTTAATATAGACATGTTTTGCAACTATAAATTGGCATAAGAACAATTTTTTAAAACCAGGTTCAATTTTCAAGTTGATTAATAATGGTAAATTTTCTTTATTCCAGTTTTCTTATAGTTCCATGTGTTATTTCCCTCCCCTCCTTTTTCTCTTCTTGGTCTACTGCTGCCTTTTCTCTCCCCGTCCACCTTTTGCTACTTTCTCAATAACTCAATAATTCAAAATCTAGAGAGCAGTGGAAAAACGGAGAGAATGTTTCATAAACTGTCTTTTTTCAATATTTTTCTGTAAATCCAAACTTGTTTCATTGGAAAAAAAATCACAATAAACTCAAGAATGCTGTAGAACTTCTGACAAAGAGCTTTGAAATAGGTGAAGATCTAAATAGTTTTAATACCTGTTTTACAGGTGTTGATAGTGGCAAATGATTTCTGGCAAGATGTAAAACATGAATTCCTTAGAAAAATTTCAAAATTCTCCTGAATTAAATTTTGATTACAGGGGTATTTAAAGAAAGATATTAAAAGTATTCAGTAGCTGTGTGTGTGAGGCAGGAGGATGGCAACTTAGAGGCCATCCTGGGCAATTTAAGAAAGGCCTTAAGCAACTCGGTGAGACAGTGTCAGAAAATAAAAAAAATGTAAGGGACTGGGGATACAGCTCGGTGATAAAGTACCCCTGGGTTCAATTCCAAATCCCCCCCCCCCCGCAAAAAAAAATACGTATAATGTTTAGATGTGTTATATATAAATATTTATAAACATAATGTATAAATATATGTACATTTCAGTTAAAATAAATAGAACTTTCCCAAGAATATTTTTCCTGTGGCCCAAGATGCTTTCTGAAGTAAAAATTGTTTTTCTCCTTTCCCACATAACCAGGGGAATCTCTTACAGGTGAACTGACTAAACCTTTGCCCTTGAAGGAAAAGGATCATGTGAGAGATTGCTGAGTCGGCCTTCCAGTTCCATAGACACAAATGTCATCTTGCTACTGTCTAAAACCATTGCTCTGACAGCTTCAAATTGTCAAGTACATTGCACAGGAAGTTTTCTTGAATTATTGATAAATCTGCATGATATGGGGAAGTAGAAAATGTTCATTTGGTAGAATTAATAGTTCTAATTCTTCCTTCAGGTATAGGGAATTTTTACGTGTGTTGCAGAGAAGGAAGATCTCATAACTAAATAGCTGATTTTGTACAAAGTATGTGTAGGAAGATAGAGGTTACTTAGAAGGGAAGTCTTGTATCATTCATCAGTGTAAGCTCCCAGGTACTTTGCCATTTGTAGTAGTTTTCAATAAATTTTTGAAAAAATAAATGAAGACGAAGCAAATTGATGTATTTTAAAATGTGGATTAAGATTAGGAATTCAGGAATTTTCTACTTGGATCTAATTCACCGGTATGCTCCAATCAGAAATCTCCAAACTTTCTCAGTTCATCGTGCACTCAGGGTCTAGGAATATTTTAACAGGGCTCCTTGACCATCAATAGCAATAAATAAAACAAACATACACCCCAGCTGAATAGTATAGTTCACCAAGTAATTAAGACTAAGCAAGTTACGAATTGTATGGGTAAATGTGATGTTTCCATACATGTGTTCATTGTGGGATGATCAAGTCAGGCAAATTAACACTGCCTATCACAGTGTCTTTGAGGTATGGACACTTAGAAGTAGGTATTTTAGCAATTTTGAAATATGTAACATACTGTGACCATTAAACTATGCAATAGGTTACTGGAACTTATGCATCAAGTCTAACAAACTTTGTACCCTTAAATTGGCATCTTCCCTTCATGCTCCATTTACCACCCCTTGGCATCTGATAAACACCTTTGTACTTTCTATGAACTTAATTTTTTTAGATTACACAAAGAAAAGAGGTTGTGAAGTATTGGTCTATCTGGCCTGGCTAATTACATTTAATATAATGTTCTTCAGGTTCATCCATGTTACAGATGAAAATTTAAAGACTGAATAGTATCCCACTGTGTTTGTATATCACATTTTTTAAAAGCCACTGGTAATTTGATAGGACTTAGGCTGTTTCCATATTTTGGCTATTGTGAATAGTGCCGCAATAAACATGGGAATGATGTAGACATCTCTTCACATACTGAATTCCCTTACATTGGACATATCCTCAGGAGTGGGGTTGCTGGGTCACATGGTAGTTCTATTTTTAATATTTTGAAGAAACTTCATGGTGTTTCTCAAAATGATTGTACTATTTACATTCCCACCAACAGTGGGCATGGATTCCCTTTTCATATTCTCATCCACTTTCACTAATTTTCTTAAGATTTTAAAAGTACTAGCCCTTCTAATGTTAGGCAATATTTCATTGTTTTAACTTGCATTTCCCTGATGTAATGTTGAACTTCTTTTTAGGTTACCTGTGGCTATTAAAACAACTTGTTATATATGTCCTAATAACTCAGTAATCATTTGAAAAAGTACATATAATGTGAAAGAACAATGTAATTTTTTTTTACTTAAATAATCCAACTATTTACTAAAGGAATGTGTATATCTGTCGGGTGCTGTATAACTTAAAACCTTAAAATCCTACTGGACACACCCTTTTCATTTCTGGTTCTACATGTACTTTATCATGGTAACTGAGTTTTGTGAATTTCTTAAAGTTTTCAAATACATGATATCAAAAAGGTAATCATCTAATGTTCCAACTGTGAACTACTTCATTGTATTTCATAAGGTTTGTGACAAATGTTGACGACTACTGTGATTCCTTTGAATATTTAAAATATCTCCAGATATTCCTGTATGAGGTCACTTTGACCACCCATATAGTTTGAGCAAATGATATTATAATACTTAAAATATTTAAGGAAACATTTTTAAACAAGTGTGTTCAAAATCATTTTTTAAAATACTGTCATTCATGGTCTCTCTGATGTGCATATTGGCGTTGGAAGGGAACTATTATTATCTTATCTTTTTTCCTTGTGATGGGGATTGAACCCAGAGCGTCATGCATGAGGAAAGTGCTCTACTGTCTCACACGAGCATGATGGGGGGGAATGGGACATAACTGAAACTGACAGTGGCTCTTACTGATGTTTCACTAGGACTTGGGACAATTATGACTGAAGACAACTTTTTATTACATGCAAAATCAATGTGTACTTTTCAATAGCTGGGTATGTGACCCAGGTGGACAAGGTTCATAGAGGAAAAAAATGATCTAGATGGTGGTTTTGAACTTCTGTATCTACTAACAATTAAAAAAATAAAAATGCAGATTTCTGGAATCTGTAGATACCTTCTTTGAAATTCCATATTCTTGGGCAAGGCAACAAGTTTAAAAACAACTCAGGTGATTTTGGTAAGAACCCTGATAGAGGGTACTATTGGGCGTAAGGAAATCAAAAAAGTCTCGTCTCTCATTAATGTGCTGTTTGTGCATGTTTACTGCATATATAGAAGGTTCACATACATTCTTTAAATATTTAGAGATGGTCATACTCAATACCAGTTGTGCAAGTGACTCATTTGATAGTGGTAGAATTTATGGTGATTCAAAACCATATTTGTGTTACCTTGAATATTTTATAATTCTTTATATCTCCAAAGAATTTGTACCTTTCTATCCTCCAGAGTACTTACTATGAAGCTTTACTATAGTAGGAACTTGTAAATATCAATTACTAGTGGTTCTTAACCTAGGCTGAACATTACTATCACCTAGACTGTCAGAATGACTCCACTGGTTTGGGAAGGATACCTATCTGTGGGTAGGGTATGGTACGAGCAGGATTAAGCTATATACTCTGCCTGCGCCTCGACTGTTATCCAGTGGTATGCTTTTCAAATCGGATTTGGCTTACAAGGTATGTATGTGCACACATGCATGTGTGTGTTTTCATAGGGCTCTGTTCCAAGGTATACAATGACAGATGTATAAAACTATTTTTTTCCTGGTTTCAGATGCTAAGTATCTCCCTTATTTAAAGTAAAAACTTTGGTCCAGAGATCAAATTGATTTTCAGTATTTTAAAGGATTTTTCCTGAAATACATATTGTTTAAAATGACACATTTGACTTTGTAGAACTTTTAAAAATTCTTTTTAGTTATACATGACAGTAGAATGATTTTGACACATTATACATGGGTGGAATATAAATTCCTATTGTGTTCTTTATGATGTGCAGTTACCTGTTTGTGTATTCATACATGAACATAGGAAAAGTAATGTCCAATTCATCCTGTCTTTCCCATTCCTCTTCCTCGACTCTCCCTTCATCCCAATCTGATGAACCTCTCCTCTTCTCTCTGCCACCCATTGTGAGTCAGCATCTGCATATCGTACATTTTCAGCCTTTTTTTTTTTGGTGGGGGGGGTTGGCTTATTTTGCTGAGCATGAGTCTCCATTTCCATCCATTTACCATAATTCCATTCTTTCTGCCTGGGTAATGTTCCATTTTATATAATATCACATACCCACCCCACACTTCCTTTATCCATTCATCTGTAGTAGGGCATCTAAGATAGTTCCATAGTTTACCTATTGTGAATTGATCTGCTATAAACATTGATGTGGCTGTACCACTAATAGTATGTTGATTTTTAAGTCCTTTGAGTATATACTGAGAAGTGGGGCAACTGGGTCAAATGGTAGTTCCATTTCAAGTTTTCTGAGGAATCTCCATACCGTTCTCCAAAGTGGTTGCACCAATTTGCTGTCCTACCACCAATATGAGTGTACCTCCCCCCCGCCCCATTCTCATGAACTCTTAATATTGCTTGTATTCTTGATAATTGCCGTTCTGACTGGAGTGAGATGAAATCTCAGTTTTAATCCCATTCATATTTTTTCTTGGAACTGTTGGTTCAGTTCCTTTTCCCATTTGTTGATGGATTTTTTTCCCTAGTGTTAACTTTTTTGAGTTGTTCATATATCCTGGAGATGAATGCTATATCTGAGGTGAAGGTGTCAAAGACTTTCTCCCACTCTGAAAGCTGTTGACATTATCGATTGTTTCCTTTGCTGTGAAGATGCTTCTTAGTTTGATACCATCCCATTTGTCGATTCTTGATTTTACTTCTTGCACTTGAGGAGTCTTGTTGAGAAATTTGGTTCCTAAGCTGACAGGATGAAGATTTTGGGCTTTTTCCTTTTTTTTTTTTTTTTTTAAAGAGTGAGAGAGGAGAGAGAGAGAATTTTTTTAAATATTTTTTAGTTCTCGGCGGACACAACATCTTTGGTATGTGGTGCTGAGGATCGAACCCCAGGCCGCACGCATGCCAGGCGAGCGCGCTACCGCTTGAGCCACATCCCCAGCCCCTGGGCTTTTTCTTATATGTGCAAGGTCTGTGGTCTAATGCCCAAGTCCTTGATTGACTTTGAGTTTTGTGCAGGGTGAGAGATAGGCATCTAATTTCATTTTATTACATATAGATTATCAGGTTTCCCAGTACCATATGTTGAAGAGGCTATCTTTTCTCCAACATGTGTTTATTATGCCTTTGTCTACAGATAACTGTATTTGTCCGTTTGTCTCTGGGTCTTCTATTCTGTACCATTGGTTTTTTGTTTATTTTGGTGCCAATACCATGCCATTTTTGTTACTATAGCTCTGTAGTATAATTTACGGTCTGGTATTGTGATGCTTCCTGCTTCGTTTTTCTTGGCTATTCTAGGACTCCTATTTTTCGAAATGAATTTTATAATTGCTTTTTTTATTTCTATGAAGAATATAGTCAGCAACTTAATAGGAATTACATTCAATCTGTATAGTACTTTTCATAGTATAGCCATTTTGACAATATTAATTCTGCCTATCCAAGATCATAGATCTTTCTAACTTCTTCAGTGTGTGTTTATCTTTGAATTTAGAAACTTAAAAAAAACTTATTAGAATTCACTGTTCTAATAACTTGATACCATAATTGAACAGGATGAGTTTATCAATGACAAAGTGACTTGAGAAATAAAAATTAATGTTAAATTAACAGCACAGTGAAATATCGTTTGCAGAAATTCTAGGACTGGCATTCACTGTGCTAGCTTGAATCAGTTATTGCTCTAATCTGTACTGGGCACACCCACAAGTAGCCTGAGCAAAAATAGACTGAAAAATAGGAAATGTTGGTTTGGATGTGGAGCTACTGGGACTCTTAAATTGGTGGGAGCACACAAATGTACATGCTGTACGATTCCTTTTAATACAGGTATTAATTGTAATTTTTACTGTATAGTCATGTTTCAAAATGGTACTCTTAAAAGCATTACATAAATCAGACATGAACTGTTTAACAAGGTTAAAGAAATCTCCATGATTTATAATTGGAGAATTATTTTATTATAACAATATTGATGAGGCACTTCTTATACTTAATACTGACAGCAACTATTTGTGCTAAAAATCCTTAAACTATCCTTCAGATAGGAGACCAGAACTGGTAGAAGGTTCCAGGTGGCCATGGATTGGCAAAAAGGAGTGAGAAAAGGGAGTGATTCAAGGATCATGGTATTTAACAGCAGAGACGGGCAGTAAATGTCATCACAAGTAAAGTATTCAGACAGACTTCAAAAAATCCAGGATTCTTTTTGTTTGGGTCAGCTGCCCAGACTACGTGTGAAATATTGCTGTAGGGCTATAGGTTTCTTCATGACTTTTGGATTTAGGGAGGGCTTGGAAACCCATGATTTTGGCCTCCCCAGGTCATATTGGCAAATGCTGGAGTCTTAGAACTAATTTCAACTATACAAGATTTGCTGAGGTCCTCCTACTGATGGGACAACTATTCTATTTCCTTTGAATCAACCTGTTACAATTAGCACCCAACCCTCCAGCTCTGAAAACAAAGAGCTTACAAAAGGTGCCAAGCACAAAGAAGGAATAATGGCATAGTGTACCACTTGTCACCATTCTTTAACCTCTCTCCCCCCCAAGGAAGGAAATCCTCATGAACCAGATGCTAGTGTTCCTTGGATAGATATGCCATGTGACATAATGTTGGTTAGATTGCAGAGAAAGAAACTTTATTTAACCTGGCAAACTAAAAATTGAGAATGTATTCACTTGTACAACTGAATCTTTCAGAGTATGACTTTAGATATGGCTGAATCCAGGGTCAGAAATTGGTGTTCCGCTACTTTTCTGCTCCTCTTTCCTAAGCATTGACTCTGTTTTCAGGCAGTCTGTCCTATTCCATTCCCTCTCAATGGTTCCAGCAAAAGACTTAGGGGTTCACATTTATTGAGCCAGCTCATATCATAATGATTTGTTATTCTTAACTATGCTAGGCATTTACTATGCAGTCTCACTTCTACTGGAACTATGCAGGTTATAATATTTCCTTCTGTCCCCAAATTACTATCACCTGGGAGTCATTTGGTAACATATTATTATATAAGTCTCTGTATTCTTTCTAGCAGTTAAGTTACAAATCCACTTGGCTGTGACAGGTGCTTTATTCACAATGGTGAGATGACCAGATGTGCTTTCTGAGGCCTAGTCTAAATTATTTTTTCATTGATAATTTTTTCCCATTATTTTCAACATTTAAACTAGGGACAGTGAAATAAAGCAAGCAGCAAGCTGCAAAGTGTATAATTCTAGATAGAACAGCTTTCACAGAAATAAGTTTCAATTGAATGTGTTCCTTACCAATCTTTACAGAAAACTTACTGTTATTTCACCGATTTTGATAATGCATCTCTGCTTTAACAGAAATAGAACCATGTATCATTGTATCAAAGTTCATTAATTTTTAACACTGTTGACCGTGAGATGCTTTATCACAGATGTTGATGGTTTAAATTAAAAAAAAATACCTGTTTATTAAAAAAAATACCTAGACCTAAGGAGAAATGGTACTGGCAGAACCCAATAGTGTTGATACATGGGAATAATGTAATGTGATTGGAAAAGAATGGGTAAACGGGGTGGGAGGGAAGGACATTCTGGAGAAAGAGTAAAGAAGGGAGAAGGGAAAACAAAGAAGGTAGAAAATAATAATTACCTTTGCCAAAACTCAGAGAGCATTCTGAAGCTTTCTGGCTTCCAACTTTCCTTTTCAGATTATTATAATTGGGAACTTAATTATCCCTGAAAGACTCATGTTGGTCTTAGTCCCAGCTTTAAGCTATTGGGAAGCAGTGGAAACTAAAGGAGGTGGGGCCTAGTGGAAGGTCTTTACCCAGTGGAAGGTCTTTGGGTCACTGAGGTGGTGCCCTTGAAAGGGATGGTGGGACCCCATCCCTTCTACTTCTCTTTTGTGCCCCATGAAGCAAATGGCCTCTTCTGCCACATGCTCCTGCCTGGATGTACTCTTCCAATGAAGACCCCAAGCTACGGAGCCAGTTGGTCACAACCTGAAGTCTCTAAAACTGTGAGTCAAAATAAATGTTCCCTCTTTATTTGGCTCGGGTGCTTATCACTACAATAACGGAAAACTAACATTCACATGGAAATTTTATTAGGTCAATAGTAACTCACTGCTTTCATGTTAATAAAAAATGATAGCATTGGCATCGTTGTGTTCTTTTCTTCCAGGTGGAAGGAAGGAAAACGGATGTAGCTCCCATAAGGACATAGTGAAGTGCTATTTGCTTCGTAACCTTCAGAGTTTAAGTATCACTTCCTCAGAGAAAGGTTCCTAGAATACTCGAGCTAAAGTAGGTCCCCTGTTCTTAGAACAGCTTATCCTTTGTTCTCTTTAGACTGTCTACTTATCACCACAGAGTGCTCATTAGGCAAACTTGATGTGTAAGTCATTTTCAAAAGCGTGTGTGTGTGTGTATAGACAGTTATCAAAGATCAAAAAGCTTAAGAATCAAAGGAACGAAAGCTTCCATATTATTTTAGTTTGGAAAACACATACACTAACAGTTGCTAGCTTTAAAACTAGAAACTAGGGCTGGGGTTGTGGCTCAGTGGTAGAGCCTCACACATGTGAGGCCCTGGGTTTCATCCTCGGCACCACATTAAAGAAAGTCATATAATAAGTAGACAACTAGAAATTTAGTTACTACATGTGGTAAATGACAACTAAACTCTGTATCCAGGACAACAGGAGTGAAGTAACAGCAAACTTGATATACTTCTATGTTTCCCCAGTGCTGCACTGCAAGTACATCATATTTAAGCTTACGTGGTTCTAACTCATCTTGTCAATAGGCAGGTTACATCTAAACCAGGCCAGAGAGGTGAGCTGTATGGTTCAGTGTTTCACGGGAGAAGGACATTTGAGCCTATCATGCAACTGAGAAATTCTTAAACTGAATTAAAGGTCATATCTCCAGTAAATTTTCAGTGTTTCACTTGAAGACCTTATTTATTACTCTCATTACTAGTAAAGGGGAACAGTGAATTTTTTAGTACTGGAGCTTGTTGTCCTTTTGCTGTTGCAGGGTCTGATAACTGGAAAACATCCATGGGTGCCTTCATTTGGAATCCCACTGTTATTATCCTTTGCATCAGTTTACAGGCTGTCGTGATATGTAGAACCCCAGAGGCAAAATAGTGCTAAAATTCATCTCTAAAGCTGTCCTGCCCCTAGAACTGGTTCATGAGTTGCTGCGTTATCATGGGTATGAAATTTCAATAAAATGATGATCCCAATACATGTTAAAAAACAGATAGGATTACTGGCACTAGTTACTTTTGTATAGTTGGTATACGCATAATTCCTTAAAAAATCAAATAAGGAAATATATAAATATCGATAAATAAATTAAGATTCTAAAAGTGATGAAAATAGATTCTAGCCTTCAAGGAGTAAAGAATTAGTAGCTCAAGCTTAGTTGATATTCTGACGAAATATGTAGAGTGATCATATTAAAAGAAAGTATAATAAACTTGCCAGTTATTAATGTTATGTAGCAACTTTAGTAATATATTTTTTAAATCTATGCAGAAAATTAAAACTAATCATTGAAATAAAATGATTCACTTCCATTTTTTCCATCTCTATTTATATTATAGTATATTCAACAAAATCCTATTGTAAATAGTAAAACATACCTGAAGTAGGAGTCAAATGAAATTAGTGTTTTATCAGGTATGTCTCCTTTAATTCAGAACATGAAGTAATATTTTAGTTATTTATAGCTTCAGAAAAAATTATATTTTTACCTTTCAATTCAAGCAAGTGAAGGACAAATAAAACAATTTAAATAAGTGCATATTTCAACTGAGCTATTATGAATGTGTATTCATTTTTTATCTATTTAAAAAAACACACATAAAATAATTTGAAGGTTCAACAGATTAAATAAACTTATCAGATACATAGAGATAAAGATCACTGATTGGCAATTTTAACAATACTGTCCAATTAAGATTGTTTGCAGTTTCCATGGGAAGAAATCCTACTATTTATCATATTATACTATGTCAAAGAACAGATGATCCCATAAGCCTATAGATAAATATTAGCTTACCTTCTTTAGTACTAGAATGGCCTTTTGAATTTACAGGTTTTTCTCTTCCTTTTTGGAAGGGTTAGCGTTTCCTGGTGTGTTAGAACACATCTAATTTTCCCTTGAAATTCTTACGAAATGACACCATTTTATAAGTTACCTGTGCTCCCTACTGTACATAATGTTAACATTTGCATGGAAAAGCTTATAGGACAGTGATAAAAGAAACAAAAACGTGGCCATCATTTGAACGGCACTTTTGGAGGCTATTGAAGCTATTTATAATCAACTAGGCTTCTTGTTACAGCACCTGTTTTCAGGATACCTTTGGATTTGATGTGGCACAATTCCAGATCTGGTTTTACTTACATCCTGTATTTCCAAACAGATTTAATGTTAAAATTGCAAATTGAACTGCCAAAGAAATAATTACTGAGTCATATTAAAGTGCACTTCTGCCATTAAGAATAACTGTAGAAAAACAATGGAGAAATGTATATTGTAAGTAAGGCTTAAGTATGAACATAGAGGGCTAGGAAGATAAAACTTTATTTAATGTAAATTTTCATTCCTCGTGTCCTGAGGTTATAGGAACATATGTAACATAAGAGAAGCCTCTTCTGAACTAGCAAATACTAAAAGAAAATAGAAATACTTGTTATCTTTCACTTTATTTCCAATGAAGAAATACACGATAACATTTAACTCTCAGACCTCAGTGAATCTCATACATGCCAAGGGGGAGTGAAGAGTGTAGAGGAGGTTGTGTCAGAGTGGTAGATGGAGACGAGCCAGGGAACGTTAAGCATGGCTCTTTGAGATCTTTCCACTGAGTTTTGTGAAATCACAGGATATTTATAGCATCCTTGTTTTCCAAGTAGATAAATACACACATAAAAGAAAATACTTCAAAGAAACGTCTTATTAGAAATACCTTTGGGATTTGATTGTATCGCCACAACTCTCAGGATAGCTAATTGAGAGGTGCTTACAAACACTGAACATGATCAAGAATGCTCCCGCTGCTGAGGAAATGGTCGTGTGAAATGGCTTCATGGTTTTGGTTTCACATCAGTGGTAGGATGTACAAGAGAAAAAGGAAAATAATTTGTGAATCTGCTTCCTTTGTTACTGTGACTTGTTGCCCACAATATATTGGTTCTTTCTCTTTTTTAGCAAGAAACAAGATTCGGTTGAATTTTGTTGACTAAGGGAATCATGATATCAACTGTTATTTGTACTCTATGCTATTTTGCTACCAATATAAAATATTACATTTCCCTATATTAAAAACATGTATGGTGTATTGAAACGTTTCCTGTTTTGTAACGACTGCAAAAATAGCTGGGAAAAAGCCACTGTTGGTATACCACTGTTTGTAATCATGAATTATATTCTAAAAATACCCTAACTTGATAATTGGGATGGACGTGGTAGAATCGTCTGATTGTGTAATGTAGGGATTTTTTTGAGGATAAAATTATGGCTCATTTTACTTTTTAATGGATCATATAAACTTCCCATTAACAATAAGAAGGGCTATTTAAGGCAAAAAAGTAACTTTGTAATGTTTTTCAATGGTATTTTCAAAGCAAGATAAAGGTTTTCTGACACTGTACAGTGACTATAGCCAGGGCCACAGAAAAGTGATATCCCTTGAGTTTTTTGCAGTCTGCACTTTGACTTCCTCCTCTTGGCTCAATTTAGTCCAGACATTTCAACAGCTTGACTAAGCCTCATCACCATTTAGCTGCCAAGTTCAATGGCTGCCAACAGCACTAGTAGCATTTGAAATACACCTGTTGCTAGCACTATGTTTGAGTCAGGAAGGCTAGAGCTTTCTGGTTTACCCTAGGGGCTAGGATCTCTAATTATTTTGAATGTTACTTCGTGATTATTCTGTATTTTTTTTTTAATTAAGTCTCCCTCCTTCCAGAGAAATTGCATTTATGCTGTTTTTGTCACTATTGCTCTGTAATATAGTTTGAAATCTGGTATGGCTATACTGCCTGATTCACACTTCCTGCTTAGAATTGCTTTTGCTATTCTGGGTCTTTTATTTTTCCGTATGAATTTCATGATTGCTTTATCTATTTCTACAAGAAATGGCGTTGGGGATTTGATTGGCATTGCATTAAACCTATAGAGAACTTTTGGTAATATCGCCATTTTGATAATGTTAGTTCTGCCTATCCATGAACAGGGTATATTTTTCCATCTTCTAAGACCTTCTTCTACTTCTCTCTTTAGGGTTCTGTAGTTTTCATTGTATAGGTCTTTCACCTCTTTTGTTAGGTTGATTCCCAAGTATTTTATTTTTTTTTGAGGATATGGTGAATGGAGTGTTTTTCCTCATTTCCGTTTCAGAAGTTTTGTCGCTGATATACAGAAATGCCTTCGATTTATGTGTGTTGATTTTATATCCTGCCACTTTGCTGAATTCATTTATTCTAGTTGTTTCTTTGTAGACAGGTGGGTGGACCAATGGTATAGAATAGAGGACACAGAGACTAATCCACAAAGTTACAGCTATCTTATATTTGATAAAGGGGCTAAAAGCATGCAATGGAGGAAGGATAGCATCTTCAACAAATGGTGCTGGGAAAACTGGAAATCCATATGCAACAAAATGAAACTGAATCCCTTTCTCTCGCCATGCACAAAAGTTAACTCAAAATGGATCAAGGAGCTTGATATCAAATCAGACACGGCGTCTGATAGAAGAAAAAGTTGGCTCTGATCTACATGCTGTGGGGCCGGCTCCAAATTCCTCAATAGGACACCCACAGCACAAGAGTTAATAAAAGAATCAACAAATGGGACTTACTTGAACTAAAAAGTTTTTTCTCAGCAAGAGAAACAATGAGAGGTAAATAGGGAGCCTACATCATGGAAACAAATTTTTACTCCTCACACTTCAGATAGAGCCCTAATATCCAGAGTATACAAAGAACTCAAAAAATTGGACAATAAGATAACAAATAACCCAATCAACAAATGGGCCAAGGACCTGAACAGACAGTTCTCAGAGGAGGACATACAATCAATCAACAAGTACATGAAAAAATGCTCACCATCTCTAGCAGTCAGAGAAATGCAAATCAAAACCACCCTAAGATACCATCTCACTCCAGTAAGATTGGCAGCCACTATGAAATCAAACAACAAGTGTTGGCGAGGATGTGGAGAGAAGGTACACTTGTACATTGCTGGTGGGACTGCAAATTGGTGCCGCCAATTTGGAAAGCAGTTTGTAGATTCCTGGGAAAGATGGGAATGGAACCACCATTTGACCCTGCTATTGCCCTTCTCGGACTATTCCCTGAAGACCTTAAAAGAGCATGCTACAGGGATACTGCCACATCGATGTTCATAGCAGCACAATTCACAATAGCTAGACTGTGGAACCAACCCAGATGCCCTTCAATAGATGAATGGATGAAAAAAATGTGGCATCTATACACAATGGAGTACTATTCAGCAATAAAAAATTACAAAATCATGGAATTTGCAGGGAAATGGATGGCACTAGAGCAGATTATGCTTAGTGAAGCTAGCCAATCCCTAAAAAAACAAATACCAAATGTCTTCTTTGATATAATGAGAGCAACTATGAACAGCAGGGAGGAAGAGCAGGAAGAAAAGATTAACATTAAACAGAGACATGGGAGGGAAAGGGAGAGAAAAGGGAAATTGCATGGAAATGAAGGGAGACCCTCATTGTTATACAAAATTACATATAAGAGGTTGTGAGGGGAATGGGAAATTAAACAAGGGGAGAAATGAATTACAGTAGATGGGGTAGAGAGAGAAGATGGGAGGGAAGGGGAGGGGGGGATAGTAGGGGATAGGAAAGGTAGCAGAATACAACAGTTACTAATAGGGCATTATGTAAACTTGTGGATGTGTAACCGACGTGATTCTGCAATCTGCATTTGGGGTAAAATTGGGAGTTCATAACCCACTTCAATCTAATGTATGAAATATGATATGTCAAGAGCTTTGTAATGTTGTGAACAACCAATAAAAAGAAATTGCATTTATGCTAAACCTGGTATGTAACATTTATTCAAGATTAGTCTTCAGTAATCAATACTTACCTCCTATTTTTTGCTTGTATGGTGCCAGCAAAGATATGAACAATAAAACATGAAGACTTGATATCAACTGAGATTTGAAGGGTAATATCTTTCGCAAATAACATTTACAGTGAAGTTAATCTGATAGTTAATGGTATATACTGCATGGTAATTAGGTATAAATACTTAATGGTTCATATAAAAAAACTACAATTTGTGCCACAAAGCCAAACCAGCATTTTTGGAGCAAGCTTGGTGGGGGAGATGAATAGAAACCTAGTAAAGGATGGCTTCTGCTCTAATGATCCCTGGACCAGAGGAGCCTCTTTGAGTAGGCCTCTCTGCTTTTCCATTAACATCTGCACTGTGCCAGGAAGCCTGTGGCTGGGAACCTTCCCTATCCACAACAAAAGGATAGAATTACAAAGACAGTGTAGTGAATTCAGTTTTGACTGTCTTCCCAACCTTTGAAATCCTGAATTACTATTTAGCTCAAGTTTCGTAGTCTTTTAAAGTGAAGAAATGGGACATATGAAATTATTTTAATATTTTGCACATTGTATAGCCACTGACAGGATTTTTCCTAGACAGTCTTTGCAGCCACAAAGGCTTTATGAACTCATTTTTGATTTATCAGCCAGTGTTCATAAAATAACAAGTATACATACTTATACCAAGTGGAATATCTTGTCCAATGATGAATTTGTAACTTCTTTAAATCAGGATACCTTATTAATTACCTATCAAACTACATTTTCTAAAATGTAATGCAAAAGATGGTAAGAAATAGCCCTTTCCCATACCACTGGTCTCAGATTGAAGTGTCTTTACCCTGAGGATATCTAGTTATTTTCCCTGTAAGGTGTGCCTGTGTATGACTTAAGTGACATTTTCTCTATTGAATGACTGGATTTGGTATGAGTTGACAAAATGATCTGGCTCACATGATTAACGTCACTGACTTCTTACTCCCTCTTTTACCCATGTTTAATATATCAGCAAATATTGTTTGGTCAGATTTCGGATATATTTCTTAGATCATTCTTACCATCTCCACTGTCAGCACTTTGGTCTAAGTCATTGTGTATTTTTTCTGGATCATTTAGTGTACTAACTTCTACTTCCTTCCGTCCTGCAGACTGTTCTTCACAGTGTAGTTATTTTCTCTCAACCCAAGTCAAATTTGGCCATTCTTCCAATGGTTCTCAATTTCATTGAAAATAAGTGCTAAAGGTTAAACGATTCTAAATCAATCCCCTTGTTGTACTCCTACCCTCCTCTGACTTTACCAGCTACTTTCCCCTTGCTTACTGGATTCTAGCTATACCGACCTATCTCTTGGCTGTTTTTCCACACATGTCAAACCCACTTCCACTTAGGGTCTTGGCATTTGCTCTTCTGTGTAAAATGCTATATCCCTGGATAGCCACAGGTCTCATTTTCTCACTTCCTCAGATCTGTGCTCAAATGCCAGAGAGGCCTTCCCAGATAAACATATTTAAAATAGCACTTTTCCCTTCCCATGTCTCCTTACCCAAATTTATTTCTCTGACTCACCACCTGACATAGTAGATATTTTTTTTTCTTTTCCCATTATGATGTAAGCTCAATGAGAGCAGGACTTCATATCTTGGTGCACTGTTGTAACCTCATTCCTTAGAACACTGTCTAGCACACTTACGACTTTCTTATGTCCCTCAAATCAGTCTTTTGAGATCTTGAATGATTTTTTTTAAATTTCCAAACCTTGATTCCATAGTTTTAATATCTTAAATGTTTTGAGCTATAATCTATTCCTTCATGTCTTATCCCTTTTAGCAGGGAAATAAAACCAGTGAAAGATCTACTAATAACAGCAACTATTATTTTTAAATGTATTTTTTTAGTTGTAGATGGCCACAATATATTATGTGGTGCTGAGGATTGAACCCAGTGCCTCACACATGTGAGGCAGGCGTTCTATCACTGAGACACAGCCCCAGCCCCAACAGCAACTATTATTAACCCTATTTTGTCCCATCTTTCCAGACATGGAGCACAGGAAAATAAGTTGAGCAACAAATGTGCTACTTATGGTAACTTTATATAATTAGGTTGTTAGAAGTCAATTGTTTTGAGGAATGATTAAAGTGCTTTTATACAAATAAAATATAGAGGCTAAATAAGCTTATGGTTTCCAAACTATTTTAATACTGATGTGTAAATTTTGTTGGAATATTGGCAGAATTGACTTAGTAGATTAAGTGAGAGCTTTTTAGATGCCACTTTGTTCTGAAGCTCTTTATCTCATTTAATTCTACCTGTGATCCTATATATTCTTAAAGAACTTGGAGAAGTTAAATAACTTCTCACTGGGTTTCAAAATCAATACTGTGCTGAGATTCCAATCCACATATGATTGACTCCATATTGCCTCCTAGCTGTTCATTGAAGTTCATTGAAGTTCATTGAAGTAGTTTCATTGAAGTAGTGAAATCACTGTATTCAAAGCATAGTTGGGCAGTTCCATGTAATAGGATTCTGGGGGCTACTTATGATATTATAAATGTGGCATGAAATTTATATATACATATGACTAAATGCACTCTGAAAGTTCCTTGGTATTATGCTAGGTGGTTCACCTTTCCAAATGTCCTAAAAGTCATTGTCCTCTAGGCTGGGTCACTTAGGTGACCTGTTTTCCTCATTTCCATGCATTAACACTAAGTGCAGAGGTCGTTCAAATCACTGGGTAAAAGAGAATGGGATCAAAACGCTGTAGTTCCCAAAGAATGGGGACATCACTAAGTTGATGGACCACTTCTAAGTGGGAACACTTAAATTGTGAAAACCCAAGTTCTTAAAAGCAGCCAACCAGGGCTGAGGCTGTAGCTCAGGGGCAGAGCACTTGCCTAGCATGTGTGAGGCACTGGGTTTGATCCTTAGCACCACATAAAGATAAAACATTCTGTCCATCTACAGCTACAAAAGAAGGAAAAAAAAACCCACCAATCCTTCCCTAGGTGGAAAGTTTGCTACAGCAGAGGAAGAGGAGTAAGGGAGCAGAAGGACGTAGCTCCACACCTCCGTAGGCCTGACCATGGAAAAAGATTTGTCGTAAGGGTTCCACTGGAGCTCCGAAACCCGGGAAAGTTGCCCGGCTCCTGGGCACCCTGGCGTGGGGAAGACGCCAGCAGAGCTCAGCAGGGCAGTGGCCCGGCACAGCCAGATTGCGGGGAGGGCAGATTGCGGGGAGGGGCCTGCACCCGCCCCGCCCCTCTCCTCGGGGATGCCGGGATGTTTACACTCCTGACAGCGGCCTCTGCGGGAGGAGGAGCGGGAGTTGCGGGAGGATGGGCCGCCGCCACTAGGCTCGCACTCGGGACTAGCCTCGCTGTGTGCAGGGTGGGTTCCTGCGCCTGCAGTGTCTGCGGGGGCGGCGCGGCGGGAGGTGGCCGATTGGCTCCTGCCCTCGCAGCCTCAGCCCCCGGCCCAGCGGGCCTCTCCACGGAGGTGCCCAACAGAGCCGCGGGCTCACTGCGTGTCCCTCGAGGGCGGGAGAACGGAAAACTCTCAACTTCCTGGTGAGTCGCCTTTTGGAGCTCCAGTGCAGAAGCCAGAGGCCCCGCGGGTGGGGCTGCCCGCTGTAGTCCGGTGCGAGCGAGGGAGGGAGGGAGGGAGGTCGGTCTGGATGGCGCGGGCGATCTCAGGGATCCCCCGCCTCGGGAGATGGGGCGGGGCGTGCTGTGATCCAGCATGATCGAGTGGGGGTTTGGCCCTTTCCTGGGGATGGGTGGCAGCAAGTGCTAGTCGGCCACCGGCTCCCAAGGCCCCAGTCCGCTGTGGGCTCTCGAGTAACTAGGAAAGAGTAACTAGGAAACTCGGTGGCCAAGGCGGCGGCAACAGGTTCTTGGTTTCAGGACCCAAGCAACTTAAGCGAAGACCCGCCTCCCAGTGGAAGCTCATTGGTGGCATCGGTTATTTATCCCTGGTGGATTGGTTAAGTCCATCTGTCAGGATTTGGCAGCAGTCCAACTTAGAAAAGTGAAGTTCACTGGGAGAGAGTGGGTGGTGGGGGAATCCGAAGTGGTTTGAGAAGTACTGGGGTGATCTCGGGTGAGAGACCTGTTGGAGAATACACTTGTTAGAACCAGTATTGAAAAATGTCAGTGTGAAGTGATAGAGCGCCTTGGTGGTGATGATGGCAATGGAAGAGAGAAACTGAAAACTAAGGGCAGAGTTAAGACAAAGGAGAGCTAAAAGGGAAAAAGTGAGAAGACCTCATGGCCCTTGAAAAGTGTCAGGAAACGAACTCAACCTAGAGGATGCTGCAGGAGATCTAAATTCTTGTTGCCTTTTTATTTTGTAGTGTAGGCCTTGGGAGACGGTGTATGAACAGATTAATAGTATATTAAAATAGCTGTATTTCTTGGTGGAGACAAATGCAAAGAATATGCTTGTTTTATACTATAAACTCCTGTCCTTTAGATTCTGACAAATGGGAAATTGGAAACATATTACAGACATGAAATGACTTTCCTCCTAGGAGATTACTTATTTCAAGGGTACAAATTGGAAACAAAAAGCAATACAAAAACTTGCCCACAGTTTGTAGAGCGTATTTACATGTCAGATTTAGAACAGCTATTTCTAATCCCTTCTCCAGGGAATTCAGTTTCCATGCGTATACACACTTCTTACAGACTACAACAGTATGTCTTGTCAGATAGCACTATAGAATAAAGTTCACAGTATGTATGTTGTCAGTACTTTCTGTGCAGGACCATAAATTGCTGCTGGTGTGGTCGAAAAATGGCATAGTATTGCGCTTACAAAGTTTAGGGGGGATCTTGGCTCAGCGGTTGCAAACCTGCCTGACACGTATGAGGCACTAGGTTCAGTTCTCGGCACCGCATATAAATAAATAAAGATCTATCAAGAACTAAAATTATGGGATGTTTGGGACAACCAGACAAACCCTGAAAAACAGGAATAGTAGAAAAAGATCATTTAACCCTATGATGCTTTGTGGCATTTTTTTTGCTGAATGGACACTGAGTATTCTTGGCTTTAACAGTGAATAAAGACCAGTGCACTTTAACTGGTTGACACATGACTTGAACAATGATATCATTTTCATGGGAAGGAACCCTCTGCTATCCTTTGTGAGATCTATTCCACAGTTAGCTTCGTCCCTAAAAAGCATCCTGTATTTGGTCCTGGACTGGGTGATTGCTGTGGTGGCAGAGAGATGTTGGAGCTTTGGGGCGGGGGGGGGGCGGGGGGGGCGGGGAGGGGGGGGACAAAAAACTTTGCTTCTTGGAGGAATTGGAGGGCCGTAGAGGAGGGGCTGTGAAATAAAATGGTGAAGGAGCCCTTTGAGGAAGCTGGTTGTTTTCTCAGGTGAATGGAGGACCCCAGTGCACCCTTCTGGAGGTGCCAGCTGGAGATTCCACTCTCCAGCCGGAGACCGGCTCTGAGTAGCATTGACGGCCTTCGCAGCCAATGAGCGGCGAGGACACGGAGGCTCCCGATCCCGAGGGCGGGTACTTCCTACCCGGCCTGGGACTAGAGTAGCTGTGGCTGTTCCTTCTCCAAGGATGTCGGCGGGGAGGGGGGACACCAGCCTGGTGCACAGTTTTGTGAAATCAATACGTAAAATATAGAAGAGGAGGGGAGCCCTCCAGTGTGTCTCCTTTCACTATTTAGCTGCATCTCGAACTCGCCACTTTGAAACTTTATGGTAGATAAAAACCCGAAACTACTCAGCAGTGATTGCGCTTCTATTCTGAAATAATCTGAAAATAACCCCAAGAAATGACAGATAAATCGTTACACGTTTTCACAACCACGTTGAAATCTTGCCACAGTTAAAGTCTTGACTATCAAAAGTAGATTGTACTTTAATTCTAGACACAGACCAATCTTGTAATATAAACTGGTTAGGTTTATTTATTTAGAAAATACCTGTTGAACCCTCTGTTCCTTTCACCTTGGCTGGACATTTTCAAGGCTTTGTTTCCAGTCCAGTGAAACAGCACTTCAAGAATGAGGAAAGCACGTCTGGTATGATGGCTGCATACTAGTGGAGGAGGGGGGATTTGAAGCTTGTGTGATTAATGTACCTGATTAATAAAATAAAAAAATGAGCTTTGTAGTTTTAAATGACTAGAAGAGCAAAGCAGTTAGTATGAATAAATATTTAGCATAAATAAACCCCCACCCTCCCTTCTTGGAATTGACCAGTTTTGAGGGCTGGTTTATTAAGAACGTTTCAAATATTCAGAAGTATGGAGTGTAAAGACATCGGAGACTTTTAAACTGACTGTAAAACAGTGTTTTCCTAGGAATTGTCCCAGGTCTTAAGATGGATCTCTATAGTATTAATAATGAAGCCACCAATTGGGACATTTGGAGAGAGAAGTGATTATTTAATGCAGTTTTGGGGAAGAAGCTGCTTAGAGAATAAATTCTAAAAATTCCTTTCAAGTTTGTTCCTTTGATTTTTGCTTTAAACAGGTTTTCGCCTTTAAAAAACATAGTGTAGCTGCAGCTGCACAAAGTACTACTCTCCATTCCCAGTTTCATCCAAACTTATATTCATTCCTTCAGAAGTTTGAGAGTTGGTAAGCTGGTATTTCAGTATATCATCTCTAAAACATGGTAGCAAACTGAGTGTAGTAAATAAGAAACTGGTTAGCAAAGTATATATAGTTTGTGTAACTGGGGTTTTACTTCAAAAAACTTGATGTGTTAGAAATGGCATGTGTGGTTATTGTTTACTCTGAATTGCTTTACCAGCAATTACTTTATCTGCATTTCTATGAATAGATAGAAAATGTTCTAAGCAGCATTTCTTTACACTTCTGAGGCTATTTAATTCTTTCTCCTTCCCCAATTTTATCCTTAGGGAAAGTGGATGAATATAATCTGGTTATATAATTGTAATCAAATTTATGCATTTGTAGAAAAATAGTAGTTCAGAATTTTAAATTTATGCCAGTCTGAGTTACACTTTTAAACTGATATCACTTGCTTTTAGTAATTAATACATTGATTGATCATATGTTTTCACAAAGCATTTCATTCTTAAAAAAATACTTACACACTATGATTTTTAGTGAGCAGTAGGAATGAGAGGGATAGATGGTCATGAGAAATTACTCTTCTTCTGGAGTGAGATAACTTTTTTTTTGAGATAACTTTAAGTATCATAAAAATACCAGCTCTTTCATACTGTCTATGTAATGAGCTTATACAATGAGCTGTTTTGTAGTAATAGCTATTCAAAGTGTTAAGCATAACAGTGTATAAATGAGAAGTTTATTTAAGTGGTTTTAAAAGTTTAAAATTTTGTTAACAACTTGCCTTTTTGCAAATTGCCCCTGGTCTTGTCTGTTTATAGTAGTTGAGGGCAACTCTTTCTTTCTGGGCTGCTTTTGTACAGAATAGGGGATTCACAAACTTTTTCTCCAGAGTCAGATAGTGAATATTTTGGGCTTTGTGGGTAGTGTAGTCTGTTGCAGCTGCTGCTTTTGTGACTATAGACTCTATACACAAGTGATGGTAGTTGTGTTCCATTAAAACTTTATTTATACAAATTGGCTTTTGGTGTATTCCTGGTCTAGAAGATAATACCAAAGGCCTAAATGTGATTTGAAGCCATCAGTGTTTGGTTTGGTATAAAACACTGTTCTAGGTAGGAAAGCTTATAACTTAGTTTTTTTGTCCTTAGAAACAATTTGTTTATCTTCCCCATTTTCCTTAGACTAATGTTCAACTGTGTATTCACAAATTTTGTATTCCATTTCAGATAGTTAATAACCATTTGACCTCTTAGGTTCATCTTCTCCAGTTTCTCCAACATTCTTTGCCCTTGGGGGATCCTGTGATATTGAATAAATGTGTGCCTGTCTCTACCTTCCTTCTTAACTAAGGTAGAATCTGATGCTGGTCATTTACCTTTATGTGATTGACTACTAGTACTCTCAATATGAGTACATTTGGTTACGTTTCTTTAATTAGCAGTTTTTATTTTAAGCTTACTGGTCTGATGCCTTAGTCAGCCTTTAAAGGGAATTTCTGGCATGAACAAGAGGGTAGGTCTAATTTTTTTTCTTTGCAAGAAAAATGGACTTCATCTTTCATAAAACCTTTTTCCCCAGTTAAAATTTTTTCCCCCTCAGTTAATCACTGGAAAGGGACTGTGCTTTAGGGGGCCTGCTGTCAAGAAGGGTGTGTGATCTTGGGGGAGTGGGAGGTACACCTCCCTTTGGTCTAGGAGTCAGCTGTAGGCTGACCTGGATGCAGCTACTGAGAAGCCGTGGGATGAAATGGAAACTGAAATACCTTTGGAATTACTCTCACAAGGGGTGGGTTGTGGTTGTATGGGAATTTTGAACCCTTCAGGGAGGCCAGGTGGGACCTTGGACTTTTGTTTCCTGAGTAGTTGCCTTTGATTACAAGCAATCTCTTCGATCTTTTTGACCCTCCTGACACATACTATCTTCTGTGTTTACCATTGTGTGAAAACTAGGCTCAATGCCTTAGGTTTGTCCCTACTTTATGACCTTGATTAAGTTTCTTAAAAATATTCAGACTTCGCTTTTCTTAGCTCATGTAAGTTGCTTTGAAAAGTTAAGGATAACATCTTAGTAAATGATCGGGTGGTGGACCCAGTAAGTGTCAGTTTCATTTCACCTATTTCTCTATTCTTAGGACCTTTGGGGGTGGGAAACACTTCTATAATCGGTGTCTTCTAATGACAGGTCCCGACACCTACTCTGCTTTAGCCCAGCCTTGTCTGATTAGGGTGCCTCCCAGTTCTTCTACCATTGTTACTTTGCTTGGATTCTTCTTTCCCTTTTCCCTGTCATGAGTCTATTTACAATTTACTGGTTTCCCCTTTAGAGTTAGTTTTCTCGTGATTTTTTTAGGGTGGAGGGGAAGCTGTAATCTTTGTTCCTTCAGTAGATAAATCCCCAAGAGGCTATATTATGGACTATTAAAAAAAAATGCTAAAAGGTCTTCAAATTCTGATTAAAAAATGGCAAAATTAAAAATGCTTTTTCCTAGTACAGTAATAATTCTGATTTACTTTTTATTGAAATATTTTTTACATATTCTTAAATTCATTATAATTTTTATTGTCATTGTAACATAATAAAGTCACACACCTTCAGTTTTATTATGGCTGGAAAAACTGAGTAGATATGTTGATGAAAAACTTTCATGCTTAATCTGCCATTACCTTTATATGTGGAAACTTATAGTAAAATAACATTTTTATAGTTTCTGGAAACTTACAGTAAAATAACATGTTTGTATACTGTCTATGAGAAATTCAGAACTGGACAATGGGTAACTTATTCTTAAGTAAGTGGCATGTCCTTATTCCAAACATTTTATCTCTGGGATCTGGTTTGTTAGTCAACAGGTACATGTAAGTTGCAAAATGTTTTTTGATTATTTTATAGAAAGAAATTTATTCACATTTCTTTTGTCATCCTGCAAATGTATATCCTTGGTTATCACCAAGGTCTTCGGTATTTAAATGTGATAGGGATAGTATAATGGCAGGTATACTATTCTGTGAAAATTGGCATTTGTTTTCAAAACATTTAAAATTTTTAGTAAGATTTTTGTATTTGATAAATATTTTAATTATTGAGTATTATTTTCAGCTTTTTTGTTAGATTGTCTTTTGTTACATAGTTCTCCCATTTACTCCTTTATTTAATTTTTTTTTTACAGAATCAAGGAATTTATTGTATAGTATTAAATAGAATTTGGCTGTGCAGGAGTTTAGAATTGGAATACTGTTCTAATACCAGGCCACAAAGGAAGTTGCTGCTGCTTCTATGACCAAAAAGCTGATAGTTTAGAACCCCACAACCACTGCGTGAGTTAAAGTACAACTACTATAAGGAAGATGCTGTTACTATGGGGGCCCCAGATCTCTGCTGGACTGTTGCGGTCCAGGAACGGGATGCTTTGTTAGCACTTCATTGCTGTAACAAAATACATAAGAAAATCAACCTTGAAAAGGAAAAATCTATTTAGGCTTACATATCCTTCAGAGATTTCAGTTGATGGTCTGCCGACTCCGTTAGCTTTTGCCCTATAGTGGGACACACATCTTGGTAGAAGGAAGGAAAGTTGCCTTCCAGGTGGCAGCTGGAAAGTAGAAAGTAAAAGAGGCTGGGAAGAATATAATCCCCATGGGCATGCCTCCAGGGGCCCTCTTCCTTCAACTCTCTAGTTCTCCCTCCTCCCAGTAGTCAATTCAAATTATGAAACTCTGTAGGGATTAATCCATTAATGAGATCAGAGCCATCATGATCTAAAGGCTTCTCAAAAACCCTACCTCTGAACATTGCTGCACTGGGGACCAAACCTTTAACACATGAGTCTTTGAGGGACATTCCAGATCCAAACCATAATGGGTGCTCCAGACCCTGGGGCTCAACACCTATATAAGTTTCCTAGGGCTGCTGTAACACCTTGCTACATACCAAGTGGCTTAAAAGCACAGATTTATTCCTTCAGTTCTGAAAGCCAGAAATCAGAAGTCAAGTTGTCAGTAGTGCCATCCATGTTCCTTCAGAAGGTTAAAATACACCCTAATTTTGCCTTCTGGTCTTGGCAGCAGTCCTTGTCTTATCTTACAAAGTACTCAGTCTGCCCCTGTCATATGGCACCCTAAGGACCTCATCTCAGCCTCTAATTATTTTTTACACTTAAAATTTAACAACACATGTACTCATAAAATTAAGATTCTTTACTACACACAAGGTTTTCAAATTTCTAATCTCTTTGGTGTAAACAGCAGTTTAAGCTTTGGCAGGGGTTGTGTCTGAGGCGCCCAAGTTTCCTTGTACGTTTATAGTATGCAGTTAGTGTTGTATTGCTGCCACAAAATACATGTTCCAAAATCAAGGCTTACATTGACCATCAAATCTTGTCATTTCCCTTAGGAGAACGTATGTACATAATTTAATAAGATGAATACTTTCTCAGAACTGTTAAGGGAGTTTATAAATTGTCTAGACTGGTCTTTTCATTTAATGTGAGAATGTAGACTTGCTAATCCATGTTCCACTACTAAATTCTGTTTCCAAGTTCCAGTTTAATGTTCTTGTTTGTTCTTTGTTTTGTAACAGTAATAATGCCCTTGTGTAAGTTTAGTAATGTTTTGACAGTTGTATGTTTTTCACTTTGGTTGAATTAGCAGAATCTTGTTTTTGTTCATGGTATGTGCTTAGTGAAGACTGGCTGATAGCCTGGTGGCATTTTACCTTTGATTGCCCATGTGAGGGCCTCGAACACCTTATTAAGTCAGCAAATATTTGAGTAACTAATTATGCACTTGTAAAGTATGTCTGTAATTTTAAAAATGAGGAACATTAGGGCTTGTTATTTTGGATTTGAAATACGATCAAAGAAGTAGCTGTTTACAATATGGAGCCTAGTCCAAGAAGAAGCCCTCAGAGACCAGAGGTAGGATAATAAACGTTAGAAAAGTTCATGGCTGGTAACAGGATTGTCTGCCCAGTATTTCATCAATACATACTTGAGAAGGAAAAATCGATTTCAGATTGACACCTTGATTAAAAAGTCAGGCATTGTTGCTGTTAGTAGTTCCAGTATATTGATAACTTATATGATCCCATTGGTTCCTGTATATTTGAAATTTTACTGAACCCATTGATGATTTTCTTTAATTTCTTCTCTAGGTGTGATTTGGATATCATGGGTGCCATAGTTTTCTTTATCTCTGTATCCCTTCTTCTATCTTAGAAGTTGGTCTGGTTTATTGTATGTTCCCTGTCTTCAGTTGTAATTCTTCCCTGCAGGGTATAAGCAGAAATTAATTGAATCATTTCTGGGGGATTTATTTCATAGTTACATCCATGTGTACATTGAAAACAGTTCTAAAGAAACTTGTGTAGCTGTTCAAAAACTTCTCAAACTAGGTCCTCTGAGTGCTTGCATCAGAGATTGATTTGATAATTATGAGCAATAGCATTTTAAAATAAGTACCCAGATGATTTTCATATGCAGAATTGGAAAGATTGCTCTGTGATAGAAATTTGCATTGTAAATGAGCAGTCCAAATGATCCCAAGGCAGGTGTTCCTCAGGCCACACCAAGAAACACCACATAATTGTTCAAAATCCTTTTTGTTTTGTTTTGCTTTGTTTTATAATGTTTCTTCCCTACTGCTGACATCATTCTAGCATGGTTGTGCAGTCCTTTGGAGTGGCTCACACGACTTCTTTAGCATATGTAACAAGGTCTCAGCTCAAAAACATCAATAGGCATTATGAAATCAGTTATAAATCAGCTAATTACTAAGTAAACAAGTATAATACAAATAACAATTGAGTAATGGCAGGAGAGAAAAATTTCACTTCCAACAAGGTGAAAGAAAGTATTATATCTGTTAGTTTTAGTCAGTCAACCAGTTCCTGGTTATGCTGTTCTCAACATTTTTGGCATTTTTACAATACTTTTCTGGGTTTGGTGTGAAAGCTTACCACTTCCCTTGTTCCTGAGGTACATTTTTTGCAGAAGGGGAATCCCTTTGCCTTGTTACTTTGAGGTTTTTGTTTTTTTGTTTGCCTTTAGTTATCAGTGCCTGAGACCTACCTGTAGTTCTCCATCTTGTTCCACAGCTTGTTCACGCCAAGCTTTTCTGTCTTGAATATCTGGCCATGCTGGAAAGTGTTCAGGAACATTACGATGAGTAACCTGTTCCTTTTTCCATGACTGTCTTATTTCCATTTGTTACTTTGATAACAAGTGACTGGTAATAACTTCCCTCCTCGTCTGTAGATATAGGCCTTTGTATATAAAAGATAATATACTGAAGAAAACCTATTTGGTAATTTTAAAACTGCTTTCAATTATGTGTTTTTATACTTAGACTTCATAAACAAAAAGTACCTATATTGCTTATAATCATTTTCCTATATTCTTATTTAAGAGGAGGCAATGTGACATAGGAGGTTTTCAAATTCTGAATTAAGTTCAGGTTCATTTTTATCTTTTAAATACAACACATTCTGACAATTATTCAACTGCCATGGAACAAAAGGATTGAGTGTCTGGCCACAGGGAGTTCACTGATTGTGTGAATGGTTCAGATAATACAAAACAACCTGGACTTGTAATGGTGCACTAGTATCTGGTTAGGAAATTTGGGGCCTTTGGCATTTAGAATATGGTCCCTGACAAGTGGGACCATTCTAAGGCTCTTCTTCATGTGGGGAGTAATCATGCTCATGATGTCAGTATTTCCACGTTTTCTAAACTCTGAACTTAAGAGTGCATTTGTACATGCATTTTCACTATTCAAAAGATGATCCTATTGAGTATTTGCTGCTAAACTGTTTCAAATCAAGGTGGGCTTTTTCTGAACTTGGAAGTCATATCTGCCTGAAAACAGAGGACAGACCATGTAATCTTTGTAGCTTTTCAGCAGCTGTAAGACGAACGATTCTGATGACGATCACTTTATGATCCTTTAGTGTCCCTTAAAGTTTCTCCCTATTTTTCTACATGGTCCCATCATTCATAGGATAAAGCAATTGAAGGTTGTTGATAGGTAGCTGAAAGTGAGCAAAAATTACTATAATTAAGGAAAAGCCCTAGGAAAAGTGAGAAGAAAACCTAGACAATAGTGGCATTTTCAGCTGGAATCAATAGAGAGAGATAAGGGGCAGGATAAAGTATAAGGAAAAAAAAACTTTGAAAAACAAAAAGGAGCATGCACTAAGTATGAGAAAGGTGGTGAAGTGACTTTCTACACTGTTTATTCATGTCAAAAGATTCTGCAGTTTCTGTACTATAAATTGACTGGGTGTATAGGTTGTGCTGTAGTTGTTTGGTTTTCTTAGTTTGTAATTAAGACATAAACGACTTGAAAAACAAATCTACATTTAATAGAATTTGGTTATTAATCCTAGATATAACTGCAACTTAGTAAGGCATTCTTTTGGTTGACCATGAAATCAGTCATCCAGTGGGGTTTCCAAGTTAACAACTTTTCACAATTAGAATCCACATTGGATCACCACTGTGCAATATTTAAATTATCCTTTTAGTTTAAAATACTATATTCATATCAAAACAAGTATCTAGTTTTATGCCTTTTAAAGTAATTCAGTTATTATAGGAATTTAGAATAAGGAATGACCCAATATTGTGTCATATTACTTGCCTCACCTGTCTTTAATGGTTACATAGTGGGGCCTCTGCTTTCAACCTGATCCTGATTCATTTCTGTTGACCACATTTTAATCACATTTGACAACTTACCATCCTCGTTAAATAAATTTTTTACGCCTTTTTGGGCTGGTTTGTTCTATCTCTGTGCTTTTCTTACTGCTTTTAAGGCCTATTCTCTACATTCCAATTATTCTATCTCAGTATATGAAAATCATCTTTATCCTTTAAGGCCCTTCTATTTCTTCTTCTTAAGGCCTTTAGTACTACTTGTCTCTCACCTTAAATGTTTTCTTAACATCCTTCCTGGAATATAAGCTTCTGGAAGGTGTGAATCATGTCGTGTGTATGTTTGTGTTTCCTATAGGGCCTGGGACCATTCTTGTCAGAACTGGCCATTCGCAGAAGGGAAGAAGCCTGCTTCCCAGAGACTGTATGAAACAGAAGGTCTGGGCAGGTCCTAGCAGTGAGAAGATGTCCAGAACAATTGGGCAGTTGGTTTCAGGGAAGTCTAGGATGAATGCCAGGCACATGTTCCTGCAAGGTCCATAGAATGTGGTATGAAGGAGCTCTTGCAGTGTGAAATGGGTCCCAGGCCCTATAGGAAACACAAACATGCCCAGGACACGATTCCCACCTTCCAGAAGCTTATATTCCAGGAATGATGTTAAGACAAGTGCATTTACTGTGATAGACAAAAACAGAAAAGGCCACAAGAGGCTGAAGAAATCGACCTCTGACTCTTGAGTGTCACTGTCGAGACCTTCAGGGATCTAGTTGGAGAGGCTGGGCTTTGTACCTGAATTCCAAGTTCGAAGTTGGAAAGACTTCTGTGGGATGAGATGGGAATTAGAACTGGGAAAAAAATGGGTTTGTCAGACATGGATTTGCTGTGAGTGGGGAGGGATGTCGAGTCAAGTGTTTGGTGTTTGGATATAATTTAAGGGGCCTGGGCAACGGAATAAAAATGAGTTTCTGGAATTTGGACATGTGGTTAAAACAGGACCAGAAGTGTGATTAAATTTGACTTTTGGCTGATTTACCAAAGTGTTTATTAAGAATCCTTGTATTGGGCTGGGGATGTGGCTCAAGCGGTAGTGCGCTCGCCTGGCATGGTGCGGCCTGGGTTGGATCCTCAGCACCACATACCAACAAAGATGTTGTGTCCTCCGAGAACTAAAAAATAAATATTAAAATTCTCTGTGTCTCACTCTCTCACTCTCTCACTCTCTTAAAAAAAATATTTCTAAAAAGAAAACAAACAAAAAACCTTGTATTTCTGTTTCTTGGAGGCCTCTCATTCCTAGTCCAGGTTAAATGGTCTGGCTTTCTATGAAGGCCTAGGAACCTCTTTGCCCCAGATTTTTCACTTTTTGCCAGATTATTTCCATTTAGATGTTGTAACGATTAATCCTCTATGTGAAGAAACTCTCCATGAAGGAAATGTACTGAATTAAATAAGATAATAATTAGGCTAGTACTTGAAATTATTCTTAATAATAATTACTACTAATTACTACTTGAAAGTGATAGAAGACTTTAATTTGTACAGAGATTAAATGCTCACATAATAAAAGATTGTTCTACTTCAAAATAGATACATTTTTAAAAACTTTTTTTGTCTTAATTATACATGACAGTAGAATGCATTTATGCACTTGGATATATCATACATAGATGGGATACAATTTCTAATTTTTCTGATTGTACATGTTGCAGAATCATACTGGTCACGCAGTCACATATATACATACAGTAAGAATGTCTGTTTCATTCTACTATCTTTCCTATCCCTACATCCCCTCCCCTTCCCTCCCTTCCCTCCACTTCCCTCCCTTCCCTCCACTTCCCTCTACCTAATCTAAGGTAACAATATTCTGCTATTCCCTAGTGCACTTCCTCCTCCATTGTGAATTGGCATCCACATATTAGAGAAAACATTCAGCCATTACTTGGTGGGATTGGCTTATTTCACTTAGCATGATATTCTCCAACTTCAACCACTTACTGGCACATGCCATAATTTTACTCGTCTTTAAAACTGAGTAATACTCCATTTAGTATATATACCACATTTTTTAATCCATTCATCTTGAGGGACACCTAGGTTGGTTCCTTAGGCTAGCTATTGTGAATTGAGCTGCTATAAACATTGATGTGGCTATGTCACACTATAGTATGCTGATTTTAAACTAAGGAGTGGGATAGCTGGGTCAAATGGTGGTTCCATTCTCAATTTTCTGAGGAATCTCCATACTGCTTTTCATAGTGGTTGCACGAATTTGCAGTCTCATAAGCAATGTATGAGTGTACATTTTTCACCACATCCTTACCAACATTTATTGTTTCCTGTATTCTTGATGATTACCATTATGACTGGAGTGAGATGTTGTGATTTGCATTCCTTTAATTGCTAGAGATGTTGAACTCCTTATATATTTGTTGATCAACTGTATTTCTTGTGTGAAATGTCCATTTCTTAAGGTTTCTTCTCATAGTTTTCATTGCTGGAAGTTTTAAAAGAAAAATTGCCATGTGAAGTTATTTTGAAAAACATTTAAAGTAATTAAAAGGGGCCTATACCAATGGACCAAAGATACAATGCTTATTCCTGAGTTAATGAAGAAGTACATAGAAAATTACCCTGGACAGGTCTCCAGAGATTGTATTAAGAAAGGTGTTGTATACTATAAGAAATTTGAACCTCTTATCTCTTATGAGTAAGAAGTGGCTTGTGTCTTCGTTTCCAAATTTGGGTTGTAAAAGTAATAAAAACTATAATGCTTTGTTACTTTGTAACTTGATTCTGAGTTAATGGCAGATCAGGAACTACTGCTGAAATAGAATCAATATAATCATAAAGGGGAAGTCAAAGGAGGATTTAGTTAATGTGTTAAGATATGTTTGGTTTATACAATTTGTAAAGGAATAAATTTCAGGCTTGAAAATTCATACTGTAGTAAACTAAAAAATACCAGGAAAAGGAGTTATTTTTTAGAATTGGGTGAAATATATTCATGCTTTTTTTCCTCCTTTTAGAAATACCTCAGTAACTTCTGTTTCTGGCTACTTTGAGTCCTTGCTGAAAGCCTTTTAATTTCTATTTCAGAATAATTTAACTCCTTAGTCTCAAACTACTTTACGCTTCGAGCTTTGGCTCTTACTGCGGTGTAACCCCATGTTCCTGTCTTATGGTACTATTTGTTCCATACTTGAGTCTGGAATGTTCTCCCCCTGCTTTCTTAAAGACTGAACTGGGGTATCCTCTCAACAAGGCTGTGACTGAACCTGACAGCGTACTTGGACCCTAATATCTCCCAGTGAACTCTAGTAATTGGTGCTCTATGTTGGTGCCTGTCATATTCCTTATTGTCTGATATTGCTAGTCTGTTTCTGTGTCTTCCTTGGAGTAACTTGAAGAATCAGGATTTGACTTAGTTCTTTTTGTAGTTTCAGCAGTTCTGTGGTGGACATACGTATGAATTGTACTGAAAGTGTGACTTAATGAGTGAAGAAGTTAAGAGATGAGTTAAGAGAAATTAAGAGATGAGTCTAGGATAATGTGTGGTGTTTTGGCTGGAGGTGACATGGTCTGAGTAGACAGCATTATTCATCTTCAGGTGCAGCATGTTTTCCCCATCCTCCTTCCCCTTCTCACCATCTTTAAGTACTTGTGGCTTCTTATTGAAATAGGACGAAATAAATGAATAAGAATAGATTTAACTTTGTTTGTAAGGACATTTTATTTCTGACATGGTGTTTACTAGCTCATTGAAGGCAGGGATGTCTTTTTCACCGAGAATAAAGAGGTATAATATCTGGGCTGGGGATGTGGCTCAAGCGGTAGCGCGCTCGCCTGGCATGTCTGTGGCCCAGGTTCAATCCCCAGCACCACATACAAAGATGTTGTGTCCGCCGAAAACTAAAAAATATTAAAAAATTCTCTAAAAAAAAAAGAGGTATAATATCACTGAGAATATTTTCTCATTCGTTTGCACTTTGGATTCTAGTCTTTCATAAGCAGTAGAAGCATGATCATGAGAGTTAGAGTACGGTTTTAGACCTCTTACATCTTTATACAGACTATACTTGTGCTTGGCCCTTATATTTGATGTTGTTGCTTAGTCATATAGGTCCTTACAAATACAGCTTCCACAAATCAAATGAATGTCTAAGTGGTATAAATTCCTTTTTGTGGGGAAAGTGAGCATTGACATATTATACAAGGAAATGCAGGTTGTACCTTATTTATAGATGAAATTGTCATAGTGCCTACTGCTGAAGAACAAAGAAGTATTAACCAGATCAGCTTAGAATTTAGAGTGCTATTTAGCAGAAGAACAGTAATTCTCTCAATTTTAATGAAATATACATTGTAAGAAAAATTTTATTTGGGAGAAGGATGCATCTCTTATGTTGAGTTTGGAATGCTTGTGAGACATTCAGGTGACAATACCTACTGGGTAGTTGGCTATACATATTTCAAGTTTAACAGATGTGGCCTGGAATAGAGTGGTGTAGTGGTAGAGTTCTGCTCGATTACATCTGACAGGTGAGTTGGTTTACAGAAGGTGCACTGGGGGTCCAATTTGTTCACGCTCACTTAAAAAGACATTTTTATTGAAAGTGAAGTAAATACTGCAAGAATACCAGGGAAAATGAAAAAGTAACTTGCTACATAAGTATATTATGTAAGGTATTTTTCTTGTAAACTTCCAAATATTGTCATTGCATCCTTAATCTGTTTTACAGCCTTCTAAAGTTTTATTACTTATAATTATAATAATTGATTTTCAGTTGTAGAAGATTTCTGCAAACAATGTAACTGATGTTGATCATATAATTTGATCTTGAACATCTTCAAAGATTTTTGACCCTTATATTAAAGGTCTCTAACATCCTAGATAGCTTCATCAACACAACATTGTTTATTATTCCTGCTATTAATTTAAAAGAATAATTCTTATTCTTTGGATGATAACTTTATAAAATCAGTGTTTCATAGGATAAATATACCAGAGAAAGTACATTAATTTCTAGTATGTTTGTGTATGTTAAAAGTCATATATACCGTGGCATGACTTTTATAGTGTGTGCTCAAAAGAGCAAAAGAGATTGTAAGATGGTGGAGGTCAGCATTAAAATGATTAGGCAGAGTTTGGTGAGGAAGTTTGCTTGGCAATTGCCCAAGTGTAACTTTGTATAACCCATTCAAAGAAGAGTTCAACTCTGAGGTATAAGGAATACAAGAGCAATTGAGTTGAGTTTCTCACAAAATACATTTTAAAATGTAAAGCATGACCATGACCTACCTTCAAGAACATCAAAAAAAAAACTTGCTGCCAAGAGCAAAGTTAGCTTATAAAACTACAGGTCTGTGGCTTTTATATACTTCTCTAATTTTTTCATTTTAATTTTAATGTACTTTGGAAGTGTACAGTTGATAAAAGTAGAACAAACTTAAAAGTACAATTCTTTTTTTTTTCAGAATGTATCTGTGGAGGTGGTGTTGGCAAGGTGGTATGAGTTTTGGAGGAAGAAACAAAGTACGTTTGTTAAACACTGATTATGTCCTACTAACCTAATTATTCATTATACAGGTTCTGCTGACTAACTCGGGCCTTAAGAATGCAGTCAGGGCCTGGGTGGGGATTAATGAAAATATTTACTGGAGAGGCAGGACACCAGAAGATCTGAGCCAGAGTTCTTGCTTTACGCTTAGCCCCAGGCCTTAATTTCCTTGTTTAGTTTTTAGGAGCATCATAAGAAACTGACAGGAAGGATTTTACGACTACTTTATGGTTTATTGTAAATTGTACTATGTAAAGGAAAGAGGATTTAGGAAGTTCAGAATAATAAGGCAGAGAACAGTGTACTGTCAAACAAATAAATATGGACAGTGAGGCCTTTCTATAAGGATAAAATTAAAAACATTTGTTAATTTGGATAACTCTAATACATTTCCTTTTTATTGTAGTTAAATGAGTGTGTATTTTCTTAGAGTGATTTTTCTGTTAGAGTCCTTGTTACAGAACAAGGAGTTAGGTTAAAACAAATGACCCCATATTAATTCATACTGACAGAAGTATTTTCAAGTACTAGCCTGCATGCTACAGGGCCTTATCTTTGTTATGATACAACTCACTACTATAAATTACTTAGTACAGTATATTCAGTAGAATGTTTTCACACTCAAGTTTCAAAGCTGGGTGTAAGCTTCTTAGTTAACTCTAAATTATTTCAGTTTGGTCCCTATGACTATAAAAATGTTTGTTATGACTAAATGATCAGTTTAGTGAGCACATGATTTTGCCAGGCTTTTTTGTTGCCTTGTGGGTAACTGAATGATACAGCAGATACATAGGGGAATTTGTAACAGTATCCTATGCCCACAATTCACCTAAACCAATACAAAGTCTATCAAAAGCTTTTGACAAACTTGTAGGAACAAAGGAGGCAAGGCACTGAAGATAGCAGGAGACAGTTTTTATTTGGCTGCAGCCAGGTTCAGAGGGCACAGCCTTTGCTGTAATCAGTTAATCCCCTGAACCCCGAGTTCAGGTAGTTTGAGAGTTTTAGACCCAGCATGTAAGGGGAGGGGCGCAAAAGTTGACATAAAAGCAGCTTTTTCTTTCACTGTTCTGGGCAAGTTAACCCTTCAAGGATAACACCTGAGAAGGGGAGAGCTTCTTTACCCCTTTCTTTCCTCCTCCTGCCAGCTGTTACCATGGAGCACATTTGTAACTTATCTTAAAAATGTAGACCTCTCTATGAAGCCCAGCTCAAGGCCAGAGGCCTTTTTTGCACATTTCTACAAAGTACTATACTGGATTTGTTTGTGAAAAACTAGTAAGGAGGTGTCCAGCACCTGGAGTGCTGGTATCTTCTCAGCCAGTGGCCAGGGTGACATGAAAATAGGAAGTTTGTCTACTCTGGACTCTTTTGCAGAGACTCTCTTGCTGACAGTCCTAAAATCAGCCATGTTGAAGAGGGCTTTTCTGTGGAGAAAGGGGGTACCACTTCAAAAGTTCTTTAAAAGGGCTAAATAGGGATCACTTGTCTTTCAGATTCGCATAGGAAATTGTTCTGTTACAGGTCAGCATAAGAAGTAATATGGTCTTGCATTCCTATACACTTAACACTTTGGAGAAACATTAATACTCTATTTCTCAGCCTTTTAACATATAAAGTATCTTGAATTTGTTGCTTCTGAGATAAGGATTTGAGATCTTGCTGTGTCATTGCATCTATATGTGCATTATAAATTTTCCTTTAAAGGGGAGAGAATTTAGAGAAAGGACAGACACATTGTCTTTTTATCACTCAAAACTGTGTGCTGATATGAATTTGAACTGTTTTCTGTTAGACCTATAGTCTTTATAATTACTTCATTTTCTCTACTAAATTTCTTTGGTTATTTGTTTATTGGACCTTAATGTGTACTGGAGATATAAAAAATAAACAGGGGCTGAGGTTCTGGCTCAGTGATAGAGCACTTGCCTGGCATGTGTGAGGCTCTAGGTTCGATCCTCAGCATCACCAATATATAAATAAATAAAGGTCCATTGACAACTAAAAAAGTATTAAGATAAACAGATTCAGCCCTTAGTTGTTGATACAAGTGTTTAGTTCATGAGTAGGACCTCAGATAACTGATTAAAATATACTGAGGCAGACACTTAATGAAGATTTATCAAGCATTACCTGAGCGGAAAGGTGTTTCACGGCGATTGTACAACCTGTATCAATTGCATGGGGATGCAAAGCCTAGGATTTGGAGGCTATGAAAATAGTTCATTAAGGCCAGAGTATAGTGTTTATTTGGGGGAAAATGTTGGTAAGTAAGGATTGAAGCTAAAAAACATTTTAGTCATTAAATGGCTCTATAATCAGGAGTATGATGTAGTTAATTTTCATTTGAGATGTATCATTATGTACATTCCATGTATGTAGCAAGTGTATAGAGTGGTAATCTCATTACTGAAGCCAGGAAGAGCAGTGAGCAGGTTGTTCTATTAGCAAGGATTATGAGGGTCTGGGATAAGCCAAGAGAGTTTGGGAGGTAGAATTAATAGGGGTTGAATAGTGATGTGAAGGTAAGCTTTGTAAAAAGGTCTGGTTAGGACAAGGGATTGTATGGGAAGACTAGGTGGCAATGCCATTCACTAAAGAACAGGAATGTAGAATAGAATGGGTTTAGAGTATTCAGGATTTTGGATATTTTTTGTATGGGATGTCAGACAGATTCAGTAGAGTTAGAAGTGAGATTCTAGAATTACAGGTTTATAAATTATCAGTATATAACAGGCAGGTTATGTGCCAACTGAAAATGCACAATTATTGATTTAAATAATCAGAGGACTTACCAATAAAAGCCTGAACAAGAGTATGAACAGACTTGATTATTGATCAGAGCAAAAGGTGCATTTTGTCTAGAAAGGATAAAGTAGATTAAATAATTTCCCTGTTGTGGTTTTTATAATAGTGATTTACCTTGCTAACTTGGTTTATTTCGAATAAGTACATCACATTAAGCAGTAGTAAACACACATGCAGTTCTAAACCAATTATTGATGAAACTAAGTTACTGAAACTATGATCTTAATTTAAGAAATTGAAATGGTTCAAAGTGCTTTCTTCAGCATTTCAAAATGTTGGAAATAAGGGAACAGTTACTTCAGAGGCTTGAAGAGAACAAAGAAAAGTGTTGTGGCTAAAATATCATAAATACAGCCAAATTACTGTTCATGATGACAATAGAATTATTCATGATAATAGAATGGTGTTTCTAGCTTTTCAAGGATTAGATAAAAATAGATTGTGTACGAGCCTTTAAAAAAATTACTTGAAGACACTATTGGAGAAAAGTAAAGATTAAGAGTTTGTAAAAGGGACATTTTTGTACAAAAGCAGTGGGAATGAGCACAAAATAAAGGTAGAAGCAAATTAAACAGATGTTATGCAGGATTGGAATGGTATAAAATGCCACAAGTAACTTAGGTTATGGTTATAAAACCTGTAATCTGATAAATGAGGTTGGAGTATTAGGGGAGAGGCAGAGTACTGGTGTGATACTTTCTCGGCCAAGCTGGGATTGGGTGCCAGAAGATGGATTTCAGTTCAGTTTTGGGAATGAGCAAAAGTTTGGTTAAAGGAGGAGTAAAAACAACTTGGAATCATCATCAATGGAATTTAAAATAGGAGAGGATGTATACATGATTTGAGTGCCTGGATAAGATCAAAGCAAGCAAACCTGGACTCTGTCACAAGAGTTGGGGGAAAAAAAAAAGTAACAAAAAAATTTATATATGATATATTAAAATTCTTTAAAAAGATTAATCTTCAACTGTATGCTGCTTTCAAAAGACATCCTTAGAAGAGACTAATCTAGAAAGGGTAAATATGCAGGCCAATATTCATAGAGAAAACATAAAATTCAGTCTAAAGTTCACCAGTTCCGATCAAGAAACATTTATCTGAGCACATAAATATGGTTTAGTAGAATATATTTAGTTCTGATATATAGGCTAAATATATTTAGCCTTGTTTGGTTCTGTGGAAGACTTGTATGATAAACTTAGCAGAGTAGAAAAACAATTTGGTACCACCCCTTTCCTAAAGAAAAGCCTCTTAGAACATTGGGAATATCATTTGACATAGAATATGGTCAATATTATAATGTTGTAATTCGATGTCTGTAATTTTTCTTAACGGCTATATTTTATGATTTTAATGTTGACATTTTCTGCCACCCATATATAAAGGACCTAGTATGTTTAATCATTCTGTGATGTAGTTCTTAAGTGAAAACATTATTTGTAAACATAACCTTGAGTAATTTGTGGATTAAAAAGGATTACTTGACACAAAACAATTTCTTTTTCAAATGTAAAACATACATGATTTCTCAGAATTCAAGTGGATGCTCTTCAGGATGGGCCTTCATGTTTGGTTTATTTATTCATTCAGCAGACCTTGAATTCTTAAAATGAACTTAAACTTGGTTCAATACTTAAGTGACAGATAACTCAAACATTCTTGAACAGTAAAGGGGTAAATAAATGCTGTTTAGAAGAGGAATTGTTATTCTTGTCTAGCAAGATGCATGAGGAAGACCCCCAGTAGAAGAAAAGTGTTCCTGTAGAAAAATTAAAGGAGTTTGGGACCTGTGGCTGGCTCAGCATCTCCAGGATGTGGTTGGGTTTTGAACTAAATACAGCTTTGCTGCGGTCCTGAGGACTGTCTTTATAGTGAGTCCATAAACCTGTAGCCTTGAAGTGTGGCTTTATAGAGTTTGTGAAAATTGTGTTCATGTGCAGAATTCTGCAATCTTTCTATTGCCAGGAAGAAGTTGCAGTTACATGTGACTTGGGGAGTCTTTGTGTGTGTAAACACAAAAAATTGAATGAAATGCTGATTTATAGGACTTAGGAAGTGATTATTTCTGTGTGATATTGGATAATGTAACTTTGAAGTTTCTTATCTATAATCTGGAAATTATTTGCATTATACTATGATGTTTTGAGAAGATCATGTGGAAGCATTTAGAATACAAAATAAGTGTAAGGTGTTCATAAAGCTTATTGATGCTCATTTTTCTGGGAGACTACTCATAAACAGCATGGACATCTTAAAAGTCATGATATTAGGGAGGTACAAAGCGGTGGGTTTTCAGTTAAAAAGCATTCAGTTTGAACTGATATTTAAAAGCCTTTGTAATACAGAGAAAGTTAATAATGCAGTTGTCATAAATCAGAATCTGTTGCTAAGATTTGTTATTTTAAAGACTAATACCTGTTTTAATTATACAGGTAGATGGAAAATATGAGAGAAGGATTGGATGAGGGTTCTTTCCTTTGTAACAGTTTGCTTGAGGTGTGGGCAAGCTTTTCATCACTTGACAGATGGTATAGGAAGGGCATAAGGAAGGCACATGGATTTCCTCAGCTTGTGTTTGCCTGGTGATCATGGAGTCAGAGTTAGAATCCATAATTTTTGTTGTTACTTAACACATTTTTCCCCTTTGGGTACAGCATTTTCTTGCTGATAATTATGACCTTGTAAAAATTTTTGATAATTATCATAATCTTTTAGAAAGTAGTCAAATGTTGCTTTTGCTTATTGAAGGATCACAATGAGAACACACATGGAGTATTTTCAATAAGAGGACATTTTTTACTTTCTGAATACAAATTCACAGCCTTATTAAATAAATTACATTCATATAGTCATTTGCTAAAAATAAAAGTGTGAATAAGTAATAGGCTTATAGCTCACACATTTTCAATGTTGATTTATAATATAAAAATTGTCTGTAAAATACCTTATGAGATGATGCCCTAAACATATATTCATATTGATTGACTTCTGTTTAAATATAAGAGGAATATCTATATGGAAAAGGTTAAAAGGAGACAAGTTACAGATCTAAGGTCCCCTATTTCATATAGTTTCCTCATTAACTTTATACACATGATATTTCCCATGCTACTTTGAGATAACTAATTATAAATTGGACTCTTAGAGCATTGTATCATCTTTAAGTAGTTGAGGAAAAAAAAAAAACAAACCTAACAATTAAGCATTAACTTTTTTTCTGGTGAGGCAGCCACATACTTGATGTATTACCCTATGCAAATAAAATCTTTATCCTTGATACTTTACATTTCAAATGAATTGATCAGTGATTTGTCTTCAGTAGTGCTCTCTTCCATGAAGATTTTTCAGTGAGGGATGTCTTTGGAATTAATCATACATTCCTAGTGACTCTGTTCTAGGGTGGAAACTCATCCATAGCACCCCAAAGAGTTTTTTCAGAGTTGCTCCACTTGAATCAATGTCAATGAACTCTAAATTTATATGACATGACTTATTTATGAAGAAATTAGAATTGAGTGGACTTTTAAGATGATGTAATCCAGGACTTTCAGTTGATATTTGACATAACTAAGGCTTTAGATACATTAGTCAATATTTCAAAGAAAGTTCTTGGTAAAACTAGGGTAAGAGTTAAATTTTCTGTCATTTCAAATGCTTCCCCCATATGATTTGTATTGGTGAGAGTCTTTTTAATAACATGAAGATAGCCAACTAAACAACAATAGCAACAATAAGAATATCATTGGTTTCAAACTGTTTGTTGTAGGAGTCTCAGATTTCATTCAGTGCCATTACACACAAAATGCTTATTTGAAAATTTTCATTGTTGTTGGACTAAACAATAATCTGAATTCAAATATATTTTGTTAACATTCAACAAGGTAAAGCAAAGCAGTTCTTTAAAAGTGATACTTGAAAGGGGACGCAATGGGAGTAGAAACCTCATTAAACTTAGTCAATTCATTTTTTTTTTTTAAGGATAAGAGGTTATCTGTTTTAATCTAATGATAAAATTTGCAATTTAAAAATGACTGTACATTTGATATGTTAAAATGTAGGTAGATGTTCTTCAGGTTCACTTCTTTCCATGAAAGAAAGAAATAATAAAAAAACACACAATAGAAGTCAGTAACAGTATACCAGAGTAATCAGCTTCTAGAGTTGACTCACATGAACATTTCTGAGTGCAAGACAGTAAATCCCAGAGTAAGTGATGTCCATAATGATGGTCAGCTTTCAGTTAGGAAGGTGTTCTTAGGCATACTTAAAAAACGTGTTTACCATCATTCTGGGTTGTGCTTTTATTTCAATCATATATTACATAATAAGTTGCTATATTTTTTTGTTGAAGTGTCTAAATACCTATTTTAATCTCAGACTTTGAACTGGAGAGACAGGATGGAAGTGAAAAATGTATGTGGGGGTGGGGAGGGTGGTAGGAAAATGGAGCTTGATTAGTTTGTGTATAGCTACTTTCAGGTCAAGATTATGACCATGAATCAAGACTTGAGGTTGGTTTTCTGATTCATTCTACCAGACTTGGATACATTACAATTAGTTTAGTAATCTGGGGGAAAAATGGAGAAATTTTAGGGTTATTTTTTGAAATCATTACTTCTGTTTTCCAGATGTTAGAAACCGTTACTATTAAACTTAGTTCCATGCTAATAACTATATACTTGTAATTTTCAGACTTTAATATTAATATGAAATAATCCAATAGATAATCAGTAGTCATTATATCCTGAGACAGCTTATTGTGGAAAAAGAACTGCATTAGACATAATATGGGAGTCAAAGGAATGTACTATTGATGTTGATAGTATTAACAGCATGAGAAAGTTCCTTAATGACACAAGCATGTACCATACTACAGGCATATCAAAGGAAGAAGAGGTCTCCCTTAGTTTGAATGGATTCCTTGGAGAACTCATGGGAGCACATGAATTTGTGCTTAGTTTTGAGGGGAAACCATTGAGGTAGGTGAAATTAAGATTTCTGAAGCACAGACATGGGCCACTTTGGCAGCAGTAGTGAGGCATGAGGCTCTGATTCATTTTCTTTATAAGTGCCAAAGTGGTGGTATTTTAAAATGAAAAACCAATCCTATAACTCCCTGTCTGGGAACTAGTCTTCAGAGGTTGCATTTTGGGTAGTCTGAAACTTGAGACTATGATTTTTCCTTGGGCTATGTCTCTGGCAGATGTTTCTGAATACTTCTTGACTAGGTTATGAGCTCTTAAATGGAAGGATCTGTTTGCTGTTCATTGTCTTTATCCTCAGTACTCACCTGGTTCAAAGGAGGTTGGTTAGTAAATTTCTGTTGTATAGATAGGGGCCTATGATTCCAGGCTAAGGAACTTGGAAATTAGTTTATGGAGAAACATGAGAAATATTTAACCTTTAAACAAAAGAATGATACAGTGAAAGAGGGATTATAGAATGATTAATTCACTTGCTGTGAATTGAGTATTATGTATGGTATCCTTCTGAACGTTTAAATACTTCTGATTTATAGTAAATAAACATTTATAGTTATGATGTCCTGAACATGTGGTTATCAGCTGATACAACAAAGGTTCAACTTTTGCTGCTTTTTGGACTCTAGATTAGCATTCAGAGACGATCTTGACCAGTGTTTTTCAAGTTCATTAAGACAAAGCAGGATTTAGGTAAGCTTTTTTTTTCTTTTGTTCAGCAAATAGTTTCTACTATGTGCCTATGGTGTAACAACACAAACATAGTATGTGACTCTAGGAGGCATTTTTAATGGTCTAATGTGGTTCAGAACTCTTAAAAATGGTTCCAAAACATGAGACAAAAGTCAACATTTTTTTTTTTCTTTGCTTTTTTTTATCCTAAAGAATGTCTAAGTGGAAATCCAGGAGTGTAGGGGCCTAAGGAGGACTTCCTTGGACAATTCATGTATATTGGAGGAACCTAGATGATTTTACAGTTTAATTTGACATTTATTAGAATTTTAAAAATGTGTTATTACTGCTCCTTCATACTGATTGATTTTTTTTTTTCCCCCACAGTATACATACCTAAGCAGTATGCAAGACTTTTACTGTATCTATTGGTTAGTTTTTACAAATGGTAAATGCTTTACAAATTGCCTCATGTTTTACTTAAGCTTTGTAATTTCTTATCCATAAAATCATGAATCAATTATTCGAAGTACCATGTGTTGGAGGAGTTGAAGAAATAGCATATTGTAGTTCGGAATTCTCTCTTCAGTTGATAGGCTAGAATTACTTCCTGTCACCCTATTTAACCAACATAGTAATTTGGCATGGCTGTTGTTGGAAAATTCAGAATATATCTTCCATTTTAAATGAGTTTTCTACATATATAAATACTCTATCATTTCTCTAAATCATTCAAAGATCAAGGGGATTTGTAACAAATGGATGACTAAAGAATTCATAAATGAAATTTGGTTTGTGTTTAAAGCAGTTTTACCAACATTAAAACACAAATGCACACAACAGGACAACCATGTCAACAGCAATACCAGCAAAATTATCTTCACCTCGACCAATGAAATATGAAATGTTCTTCATCAAAATAGGATGTTACTGATGGTACTGAGAAAGTCCTGTGTCAAGACAAATTTTGAAAGGCACTATTAAAAACAGTGTCCTCGCTGTTTTCAGAAACAAATGTGTGAATATAGAAATTGGTGCATTCCTATAGATATCCACATTTCTTCTCTAAGGCACTTATTTTACTTAACCCAGAACACTGACAGTAACTGCTTTTTCTTTTATCAGGAGAGAAACATCTTGCTTAGTGATTCTATACTTGAACTTTGCTCTTTCATAAATAGGAATTGTTGGACAGTTGATAGGAGGCAAGTTTTCTGGCAAATATTTGTGTTTTAAACAAGTGTTATTGATGATTTTCTTTTTGTATATGGTAAAAAATTTGTGAAAGTACATGTTTTTTCATTTTATACTTTAGGAGGGAGTGAGTTTTCTCAAGCCTAAAATGTGTCTCAGTAGAGCTTTCTTGGTAGACCTGTGAAATTTAGTTCTGAATCATAGAAAAGCATCTCATTAAATTAGTGTTCTAATGTAAAAACAGCATTTTATGTGAAATAACTTGTTTTCCCATTTTGAAATTTGCCTATCGCCTCTGACAGTCCACAGAATATGACCTTTCTGTGTCTGTAATGAATATGAGGAATAGTAACCCCCGTATAGGCAATGTTCCCTGGGAGACCTTCTCTGTCCCATTTCCTGCCTTGTCTTGTCCCTAACCAGCTGAGCTACTTACCTTCAGGCCTCAGGTAAAAGTCACTTCCGTATCAGAAGAGTTCCTTGGAAAATTCCCTTTTTTGCAAACTTTGTTACATGTTCCCTCAGTAGTGCATAATTGTCATTTGTAAAACATCACATCCTATCTAGTCTAACTAGACTGAAAGTGAGGGTAGAGACCATGTCAATTTTGTGCAGGTGCCCAGTGTCTAGTGAAATGCATGGTGTGGAATAGGCCCTTAATAAATAGTCTTAGTATGGTAAGAGTAGAAACATATGCATGTTCAAATGGATTAAATTGAAAGTTTTAATATGCCAGTGAAGAGATCAGTGTCTGAAATAGGAATCACAAATCAAGTGAATCTTAAAATAAATAGAAAGATGTGCAAAACTGAAAGACTTGTTAAGCCAAAAGATTTTATCTGTAATCATATTGAATTGCTTTCCTTTGTGGACTTAAACTAACTTGAAAATAAATTTGCAAGGATTTCTTGCCAGTCAGTTGCAATTGTTTTATTTTTATCTATCCTAAATAAGTCTACCTGTGCGTTAAATGTGGTAAGATGACAACTAATTAATCTTCCTAACATGATTCTTGTTTTGCTAGCAGATATTCTCTCTCGCTATACTGATCAGGATTTCCTCCACACTTTAACATTGTGACCGATTTCTTTTTTGGAAAATATTGATATCCCCCATCTCTCAGCTTCTGTGTCTCTGGAAACAATTTTTGTTGTTGTATACTGCCTTTCACAGTGCTCTTATGGTCTGCTGAGTTGTGGGAATGGGTTTGTTGTAGGTTTAACAGGAACATACCTCAGAGATTATTGTTTCGGTTTTCACATGTGCTTTTTATTTTTCTTAATTATGGCTAAATTGCTATGAACATTAAAATACTCCGAAATTTCTCACAGTAATGGAAGTGTTGTACTGAGGACAGAGTATACCTGCAAGCAGTACACACTGAAGTATAAATTAATTCATGTGTATGTTTTGCCTGAGTCAATCAATGTGATAGCACTGATAAACTAGAACTAAGTCATTCCTGAAAGGAGAGGAGCTTGTTCCATGTATTAGCATAGGTGTACATAGCAAGAAAATTCAAATACCGTGGTGGCTGTCTTCAAACCTTTTTTGGAACCTGCTGCCAGGTGAAGATAAAGTGATCTTTATCTTCTAGTACCCAAGGAACTAGGAAGGTCAGTAGCAATGGCCAGGATGGCATACTAGGTGTCACTAGTTTATTCAGATGATTGGTTCACAGTTACCATACCGGGACAACCTGAGCAGTGGGGCCACAATGCAGTTGGTGAGAATCCAGCGTAAGTTTCCAACTCTTGTTAGCTCTTTCACTTGCCACACATAAACTACATATCTCAATATTTCTGGTTGTCTTCAAGTCCTTAATCACAGTTGTGACTTATTTTCCTTTTTCTGTGTTGTTTGTGTTATATAACATGGGAGGGCCTACCTGAGTGGTCTATTATACACTTGTCCCACTGTTCCCTCTCTACAAGATCTTCAAAATTGAGAAGCTTACCTGTGGGTTGATGAGTATTCACAGTACATTGACGTCAAACATCAATATCAAGTATACATTCAAAAGTGGGAGCAGCAATAGCAGCACACAGTAGGGTCCAGGTGGCCGTACCTATATAGCTCCTGTAACTTGTATTCCTCTTCATCCTCTGTTTCCAAGTCCAGCCAACAGAATGTGTGGCCTTCTCAAAGAAAAACTAGTAAGGTTACTGTGAGAGTCAGTATCCAAAAGAGCCATACAGTTAGTATTTTTCACCCTGCCCTTTTTTTCTGTGACTTCCCTGTGGATAAGGAGACCTTGGCCCATCCCTGGTCCATTTTCTCTTTAAAGGGTAGTGAGTGCGGAATCACAGGTATAGAGTTAAGATAGTGGCGGGACTAAGTTTTTCTAAGTTCGTCATTTGGCTTCTTAGTTACTCCTGTGGAGATGAGTTGATTCCCATGAAGAAATATAGTTCTCTAGGGCACTTTTGATTTCAACTGAAATTTGGTTTGAACCAGCCACTTGGTTTGGAGCTTAATTTCTGGACCACATTTCCTTGGCATTAATTCTACCCATCTCTTGGGAACTCCTGTTTTAACAGCCTATCTATGTTGTCTTCTAGCTGGGTCTAATTTTGGAAGGCATTCCAAAAAGTCAATGTCTTAGCATACTCTCCTATTTCTTTCTTGCTATGTTTTTTTTTTTTTTTTTTTAATGGGGAAGAATCCAAATTTCATAGAGAATGCAAGGAATAAAAATATTCCAGAGGAAATGACTACTTAGCATGTTGGTTTGTCACAACTTTACAGGTGACAAAGTAGATGAGATTGTCATTAGAGCCAGACTGTATTTAAGAGTGCAGCCAACATGAGGGGCATTACAGAGTAGTGCTGCTGCTTTTGCTCACAGGTGCCTCACTGGTGGCTATGTTTGCAGAGAGTGGGATCACTGAGGAATTCAGTGCTAAGGGCTCAGCAAGTGGCAAGCAAATGTGTGACCCACACCCAATGAGTGGAGCAGTTGTACAAAGGTTTCCATGACCTACGCCACTTGCCAGAGAAAGGGCTCAGGGCCAAAGGATGGTTAGATCTTGTTGTTTGGCATACTTTGTGAGATTGTCCAGAAACACTTGGGACACTTGGCTCTCTTGACATTAATATTTATGATTTAGATATTAGGTGTCTCCCAAAAGTGCATGTGTGAGACAATGTAATATTTAGAGGTGAAATATTACAAGAGAGCCTTAACCCAGTCAGAGAATTAATTCCCTGATGGGGATTAACTGAGTGGTAACTGAAGGTAGGTAGGGTGCAGCTGGAGGAGGTAGGCATTGGTGGGGGGTACCTCTGGGGTAGATATGTTGTATCTGCCGAGTGGAGTCTCTTACTCCTGATTATCATGTGAGTGGTTTCCCTGCCCCACATTCTTCTGCCATGATGTTCAGCCTCACCTCGAGCCCCAAGGAAGAGTGATGGCTCTCAATGGACTGAGACATCTGAAGCTTTGAGTAAACTTTTCCTCCTCTAATATTGTTCTTGTCAGGTCTTTTAGTAAGCAAAAAAAAAAAAAAAAAAAAAAATATAAAACACTTAAAATGTTTTAAGAATAGGTATTTTTCAAACAATGGACATGACATGGTGTGGTGATGGTATTTTATGTTAGAGTATATTACGTTTAGCATTAATAGAGGACTTTTGTAATTTATGTCACTGAGTCATGCTGATTGCTTTGTGAAGTAGGCCAGGACAGTGGCACCATCTCCATTTTCCAGAGAAGAAAACTGGTGCTCGGAGAGGGTAAATGATAAATGGCAGGTTATATGTGGAAATGGTGGAACCAGACCTTGTATTCATGTTTTCTCTTGCTACTCTGAACCAAATATGCTTGACTGAGTAGAAAGTGATTTATGGGATATGAATAATATTTAATGCCAGTGAAAATTTCAGTAAAATTATTACTCTCTTGAGGTTTCGAAATCCTGTTAACAATTTGCTTAAAAAAGATATTTGTGTGAAAATTTAGTTCAGTTCAGATGTGGCTTATTACATATTTTGCATATAAGCCTGAAATAATATGTGACTGATTTTTGATGTAACACAGGAAAAGAGAAGGGAAAACGATGTTATTTGAAATTGATAATTAAAAACTTTATGACACCAAAATTAAGAAAAGATAATAAATTCCCACTCATATGGAGTGACGTCTTACAACTTGATGAATTTTATTTAAAGCACCATTGGGAGAAAAAGTAGACACTTCCAACTTTCAAATTAAAAGAACTTGGGATTCTGAGTAGTGTGAGTCGTAAGTAGGAAACAACTACTGAATAGAATATCGTAGTTGTCAGTCACATGTTAGGTCAGAATTTTCCATTAATCCTTCTTCTGGTATATATAACTTTTGGTTGAGAATTCTTTCCAGGGAACAATTTATATACAGATTCTCAGCCTGGGAACAAATACCTCATGACCCACTTACAGGCCTCTTCAAACATTCAAATTGGTGTTATGATCTTTTAAGATGAAGGCAAGTTTTATGTGTAAAAATTTTAGGTTCTTTTGATACCAGTAGTGTAATGTTATTTTATTCTTATTTACGCCCCTCCAGGACAGCATTATTATTAGTATTAGAGTTGAAATAGCTACTAAGATGATAAACTTGAAAAAAAGTTAAGTTGTAGACCTTAAGAATTAAGGTAGCATTTAATTGATCTGAAGAGGTTGTTAAATTTGAATAAAGAATTTGTATACTGATTTAAAAGTGACTTTCTCTCTAGATTTTAGTGGATTTATACAAAATAGTTTTTATAGCAATAAATGATTCCTCTTGTTTAAGAAAGCAATACTTGAAAAACATTTCCAAATTCTTGAATATTATTTGAAATGGAACAGATGAAAATACTACTTTAACATTAAGTGTACAGATATTTAAAAAAAAAAAACAAAAAAAACCAGAAATCTCTCCCCCCACCTACACTATCAGAATTCCCATCAAATTGCCATCCACTGTGAAATTTTGCTATTTCACGTAAAGATACTCATATGGGATCATGTTGCCAGTTTTCAATCACAACAAACATAACAGACTCTCAGAGACTCCTTTGCATTTCAATATGCCTCCATCTTCTTCAATCTATACCCTGAGATTTTTCTCACCCAGCAAGCAAACCACTCCAAACTAGCAGTGGTGGCATTTTTATGCCAGTGTTGTTATTTAATACTTTTGAATGACTTAAGGTTTAATAATATGGATATTTATGAATTGGATGCTGTTTTGTGGAATGCTAGTATAAAATATGGTTTTATTAAATAAAATTGAACAAATCAAATTAGATGTTGTAGGAAGGACAAGATTCAGTATGTATTTACACGTATTTTCTTCAAAGTCTCTTGTAAAATTCTGTGAAATCTGACCTATTTTGGTTCCAGATCAGTTTTTTGTACTTGTAAATTTACAAGAGTTTGTAATCAAGTGATTACTACTGGAATTACAAAATCAGAAATTCAGTTTTCTTTCCTAGAAAAATATTATTTTGTTCTTTCTACCATTTAGTGGGAAATTGGCTCAGGAAGCAAAGGATAATTTTTCTTCTCTCCCAACAAATGGAAATTATTAGAATCATATTAGAATCTTATTAGAATCTTGGCTTTTGTAACCAATAGAAACACTTCGTTATACTTTATATTAGATAAATAGTGAAAGGATGGTCATGAATTTTAAAAAGTATTTTGTTTGGTGCCTTTTCTGCTTTCTTTGGTATATTTTATGGTGTCATTACAGTTAAGTGTTTTTAAAAAGTAGTAATAGAGGGGCTGGGGATGTGGCTCAAGCGGTAGTGCGCTCGCCTGGCAGGTGTGCGGCCCGGGTTCGATCCTCAGCACCACATACCAACAAAGATGTTGTGTCCGCCGAAAACTAAAAACATAAATACTTAAAAAATTCTCTTTAAAAAAAAACCTTGATCTCTATTACTACTTTTTATGTTTACAAATCAGTTTAATTCTAGCTTGGTGAACTAGGAACCTTCTAACTGGGAAAGCAGATGTACAGAGGTCCTATGTGGTTGGTCTGCTAGGGTCCTAGCAGCAATAAAATGCTCTCACCCTCACACTCCTGTTACAGTGCTCACCTTTCTTGGGACATTTCTTTGTGCAATGTATTGAGTTTTGTGTAGTATATATCTACTAGGAGATTTCATGGGTTGTAGGGATGTTGTCCTTCAAATATTCCTACTGGTGGTGTATGTGAGTGCCAGTTGCTCAATTCTTGGTTTTATTTTGCCAGGGCTTAAAGTATTCAACTTATCTGATAGGTATAAAATGCCTTCCTATGGTTAGTGTAATTTGCACTGATTTGTACTGACATCATTTCTTTAAAAGCTGTTCTGAAAATGACCTGTTAATCTTGTCAATGTCTTTAAAACTGAGTTATATTTGGCTTATTTTCTTATCAAATCTTAGTTATTCTTAGTTAATCTACAGTTAGTAGTATACACATATCTTTTAATCTGTGACTTTTTTACACTTTCCCAATTGTCTCTTTATGAACAGATATTTCTAATTTTAATGTTACTGAGTTTATTGTCTTTTTGTTTGTCCTGGGAACTTGTTTTTTCTCTACTTAGAGGTCATAAAGATGATTGTTTGCTTCAGAAAGTTGTAAAATTTTACTTCTCGCAGTTCTTCAGTCCACTCTGTATAGTGCAAATTGGTAATTCTTTGTTCACATATGTATGTGTACCTGTGTATATTCATCAGTTTAAAGCAATAAGCAATCGTTCTTGTACCATCTTTGAATAGTTCATACTTTATCTACTTACCAGTAATGCCTGTTCTATCAAAGTTTTCATGTATTAGTAGTTATATTTCTGGACTCCTTGTCCACCTCCAATGGTTTCTGTCTTTAGTTATACTTTCAATAAACCTTTATCTATTTAGGAAATGCTTTTTTCAAAAATTTCTTGACTATTTTTGGCCCTTTTTTTGTGATTATTTTAGAGTTAGTTTTTTAGATATGCAAACAAAGTCCCCCCCCCCCCCCCAGGAAACTTAAATGAGCTGGTAAATTTTCAGATTTACTAATAACTTTTTTTTTTTGTATCTCTTCTGCCTCTTTCCCTCTACATTCCTTGTTTGGTTGGATTTGTAATTTCCTTCTGTCATTTTTGCCTTCTCCTTTTTTCTTTATCAATCTTGCCTTAGGCTTGTCTATTTTTATTTTTTAAAGAAACTGCTCTCTTCATTTATTTTGTTTTTGTTTCCTGTTTCCTTTATTATTGGTATGGCATGGAAATTGATTGGATGTGGGGGATACAGGGATGTGTGAAAGATTACTCTTTAAGATTTCTGTGGTTGGAGGGACCAGGTGAATGGTGACATGTACTAAAGTGGAAAATCATTGGAAGCAATTTATGGGAAAAGTTTAGTTCATCTTTGAATATTGAGTTTTATGGTATCTAAGAAGTCCAGATGGAGATATTCAGAACAAAAGACTGGACCTGAGATAATGGTTTTAGTATTTGATATTGATATTGATAGTGGAGAGTGGAAAAAGGGTAGAAAGGAAAAGACAGGATTGTAGGTTAGTGAGGAGCCTGTGAGGCCTCTGCAACATCACCACCATTCATATTTCTGCTCGATTATAGAACTAGAGCACTTGTGGGTGTATTGACAGTGATGAACATGTCTTTCAGCGGGCTAAAGAGACAGGGGATTGTCACTTTTTCCAAGGACTTAATGCTGTTGAAGCAGTTGAAATGTGTTGGTAGAATCAACCCATTGACTCTCCATAAGTGTATGCATACAGTTTTGTCATGAGATGTGATTTATATTATGAATGTTCATTTTAGGATTTTAGAAAATTGCCCATTTTCATTGTATCCTCCCTATTGACTTGAACTGATTTTTGTAATTTAAATAGATAAGGATTAACTGTTGATAAAAATTTTAATTTCATTATGAAATTTAATCCATGGACTAGTATTTTATTTGAAGTAGTTTTTTTATTACAGTAGATTTGTTAATCTCGTGTATTTAAGAAACATTTTTCAGTGGTATGAGAGTGTTTTATTGAAAAAGTATTTAAATGTGTTCTATCTTATCATATTGCCAGAAAAGACATTTTTCTTCTCAGATTGAGGTCTTAATGTGAAGATTAAAATAAAGGTAGTAATTTACCAATTGAAAATGATTTCAGTCTCTTACCCATTCCTGGCTTTATTGAAGAAAAATTGTAAAGTTTAATACTCTAAAAGCTTAATGTTTGTGAGGTGCTTCAAGGACATTATTGTACGCAGAGGAATGTTTACAAAGCTGTATTTAAAGATCAGGAATGGGTCACTGCAAATGTATTAAGTGCAGCTAACAAGTAAAAAGTGCAAAGGAGCCAGGTTCACTGGTGTATACCCGTAATTCCAGCAATTTGGGAGACTGAGGCATGAGGATTCCAAGTTCAAGGCCAGGCTGGGCAACTTAGACACTCTATTTTTTCTTTATAATTTTGAAAGGGCTGGGAATGTAGTTCAGTGGTACAGCTACTAGTACCACAAGGCTGCAGGGAGAACATACAATATTATGGAAATCTCATATTCTTTATTTGACTACATATTATACTCCTGGCTTTGGAACAAGTACTTTCATGTGGAAAATGTATGTATTTACAATTTGGAGAAAACTTTCATAGAAAAATTATCCAATATGATGCTGTGGAGAGAGATGGACCCAATTCAAGTTCTTGGAGGCTCACTTACTAGTCATGTGGCATATCTGTTAGTAATACATTTAGCGTCAGATAACACACAAGTAGAAATAGGTTTATTTTTCTCATATAACAGGAAATCTGGAATTAGGCAGCTGCTGGCCATCGAATTCCAGATTTGCATGATGGTAATGTTTAATGAAGTCAGGGCTACCATGTCTGTTGTCCTTTGGCCTTTCTTGTGGGGGATAAAAACATGGCTGCTTAAGCTTCAAGCATGTCTTACATTGTGAGCAGGGAGAAAGGAAGAGGAGGATTTTTATTGGGACAAGAGATTTTAGCTTATGTCTTATGAAGTAATCTAGACCATGTGTTTGTTATAGCTGGAAAAGCAGTTGGGAGGTAAAGAGTCTCTTTAGTGCCTAGAGATGATGAAAAGAAGAGGTTGTAATAGGGTATGGGGTTGGTTGATCTGTAGCATCTACCACATGTGACCGAGGGTCCTATGGGTCACCTGAGTAAGCCTCAGTTTATTCTTGGTGATAGTGATTGAGTTGTATTTGCCATATTAGTCACTTAATGTACATCATGAAGTTTCATTTGTTCCTCAGCAGTTAACATTTGTAATAAAGAAGTTTTTAGTTATTGTGGTATCTAGTTAATGATGTTGATATAGTGATAAAGATAGACATAGATACAAATACCAATGTGACAAGATACTTGTGAAAGTTTCTAAGTAAAACACTTTCCTTTGAAAATGAAAATTGAATATATTTGTCTGTTTAAACATTTATTTGAAGTGAAAAGACATAAAGTACATTTAATTGTCCAGTTCAATAATTTTGACAAACATACCCATGTGACCACTGCCTAGGTGAATATGTAGATTATTACAACCACTGAAGAAACCTGTCTCGTATCCCCTTTGGATCATGACCTTCTCTTCTTGATCCTAGTTATCGGTCTGGTATCTAGGAGGAAAGGAGGGTATAGATCCTGTGAAGTAGAAGCTCCTAGTTTTCTTCTGGTGAAGGAGAATTGCTCTGCAGGCCTACAGTTGAAGGTGGTTTGGGTTTCAAGGTTTTCAAGACTGTTGATCCACACATTCCTAACTTGGGTCTTGGTTCTTCCTAGTCAGAATCTTGACCTTACTATAGCATCCTTGCCAGGTTTGAGTATTAATGTTGTTCGTTCTTTTTTTCTAGGGGCAAGGGGCACATCAGCTGCCCTCATAACTATATCTTGAGCCTGATCCCCCACTTGTTGTTGCTCTCTGATCTACAGAAGGGAAGCCTCTCCTTATGTTCTCCAAAGAGGCCTTCTTACCTTTCACATGCTACTTCAAATCGTTGGTTTAAAAAAAAAAATTCCTCCGGTTCATTGGTGACCCCCAGCAAGAGCTGCTTCCATAGTCTTTGTAAGTACCACTTCCTAGATACTTGACCTCTCAGTGAGTTTCCTTTACTTGTTGTCCTGTCTGACTGGTGCAGCTATTGTATTAATGTGGGGCCTGTCTCTACTTCACATACCACTGATAATGGGGAAGTCCTCATTGCCAACCTGCAAGTTTCCAACCTGGAGTCTGCTTTCTGGACCACCTCTAGTAATAGCTATCATTATCTGAATTTTCCAGGAAACAAATTCTGAGATAGAGATGGGCATGCACGGTGTTCATAATGTTTTGGGATAACACCAGGAGGGACCGGGACTAGGCAGAAGAACCTGAGCTTCAGTGTGGTTGCCACATAGGCCTTGCTCAATCCCATGGGAGCCTAGTGGAGTGAGAATAACTGTGAAGGATTATTCCAGCTTGATGGGACAAGTCTGAACCTATGGCTCTTATGTAGAGAGAGAGACATAAGAAATAGCTATTAGATACAGCTGCTTAGAGAGGAACTTAGGCATGGGTTCTCAGCCATTGTTCCCTGCCACTTGGGAATGAGCGTGTCTCAGTTCTGAAGGGTGATCAGGCCTGCACACCAGAGTCCTCACTACGAAGTGACTAGCTTCAGAGACTCTCCTTTTCCATTGTGTGCTTAAAGTATTCACTATATGGCTCTTTTCTGAAAATAATTTGCTTCTCTTTGCTTTAGGTTACCAAACTCATTTGGTACAAATTCATTGCTTAAAGAACTTGTTTTTATAGCAATAGGCTATAAACACAGGTATATCTTCTTTTTCTGTCCATACATGGTGTTTTAAATAGCTTTTTTGCTCCTGTTTTCTTCTCTACTTGGAACGTCGCTGTGTCGATAGTCTTAAGAGGAAAGTGCAGGTGACACTTGGACACACAAGGTTTCTACAGATACATAAGTGTTGAAGCAGTATGAAGTATGTCTTCTCACACAACGGCTAAGAAACATTTGAAGGTCACAGTTGAGCTTTATTTAGAAATACAGCATCTATTGAGTTTGAAAAACCATGGTTGGAAAGCCATCAGAATGGGGAGACCTTTGTTCAGCAAAGGCTTTTAAATACACTGTGTGGCAGTCACAGAGAGCACTGTAGTTTGGATTGAGCACCAAGCTAAAGTTTCATGTCTGAGAACAGTTTATTACAATCATTCATCTTAGGGCATCTAGTCTGCTGACTCTTTTTGGCTGTACCTAAAAAGTCAGAGGTACTTCAGCCATGTCTGTTTCCAAACCAGAAATAACTCAGATGTGAGCTCAGCAGCACTAGAGTTCCACATTAGTTCCACTGGCTTAGGTTTTAAATGTTCACAGACATCAATCATCATATTAAAGCTTTAATACAGTTGTAGGTGTTGTTAGGAATATGGGGGAAAAAAAGTGACCCAGTGTTTGTTCACAAGGAGGACTGAAGAGGGCTGGTTTGATGCTCTCACCACTTCACCAATCCCCTGTCAATCAAGCCTGAAATCCACAGTGTGGAAACTCATTACTGTTGAATGTTATTTTGGGGTTGGAAGAACACTGACTGTTGCACCTGTGAATGCTGTGTGCACAGCCTCTCTGGTAGGTGGTGTTGAGCTTCCATGTTCTTCCTGTTCCTTGGCACAAGGTTAACCCAAAGTCTTTGCAGTGGCTAAGCTGAATGGTGTTCCTTCTGCATTTCTCCCCCGGTACAAAATTACTGTACAGTCAGAGAATGGGAAGGTTCAAAAAAACATAAAAACAAACAATCCCCCACAAAAAACTAACGATGAAAAAGCCTTTCCTACCACTTTTTAAAAGGCAAGAATTGACATATTTGAGTTACAAGTGCTTTTATAATATAATATTTAATATGAAGTTGCATGAATTCTCACATGGCATTTTTAACCATGTCTCCCAACTGTCAAAAATTTCTAAAGCCCATTAATACTTGTGATTGTAATGTATTTATATAAAATTGAAGGGTTGGAAAAATATATTACATGACTACATGGCTGTAGATCTGGAAATGCTGAGATTCCATATGAGTCATGTTATTACAGTTCATACTCACTTAGGGCCATCTCGCTCACGTCTGATACTTGAAACCATCTTCTTCCTGGAGCATTAGTTAAGCTGACTTTATATAATGAAGAGATTAAAAATGACTCAGCTTTTAGAAGAAATAATGGAAAAATGGAATTTCATACTGTCAAGAACTCAATTCTGATTACACCCTGGATTCCAGGAATAGGCTTTATCTTCATTGTACATGGAAAAAAAATTGAGAACCAGTGCATGAAATAAACACTTAAAATCTCTGTTAGTTTAATGTCCAGGAGAAGTGAGAATTTCTGTGAGGACACTGCTGTCTCCACCAATGTAGGGAAGAGTAGTCTCTTGTGACTCAGCCATGGGATTTTGAAGGGTAAACCCCCTGTTCATCAGATGGGAGCAAATAACATGATGCATATGAAACACTTCCTAACCAGTAATGAATTCTGACAAGAGCTCTAGTGGGAGAATTGAGAAGTAGTAAAAGAATGAACTTCATCCAAAGCCAAGGCTGCTAATAATGAGAGCTCAGATTAAAAGGCATGGGTCTGACCTATGGCTACAGAATGATACAGGTTCAATTCATCCCAGTTTCCTTCCCTTCTTGTTTTTATGGTTTTGTATAGATTGCTTTCAGAATAGTAGTCTTTGTATTTTGATGATACAATGGAGAATCCATAAGATAAGAACATATCAAAACACTTTTTTTTTTTTTGCTTTGCTGTAATGTTATTTGTTGTGTAAACTGTGAATGTTGAGGTGCTGATTTTCTTAAAGTTCAACAGCTGATGTTTTTGTTACTAAAACACCAAACTGGGGTATTTCGCTTACATGTATTATCTACAATAACTAGTCCCAACATTGCAATTTGGGGACTAAATTAGATTTCATATGGATTTGAAATTAATGAAGGGCTTTAGATCTATTTTAGAAGGGGGTATGCTGGGAGGTATTCAAAAGAGATGTCTGAGTGCTTAACAATAGTATGTATTTTCCTTCTTATTCTTTTTAAATATGATACATAATAACAGTAAACACGTCTTGAGGGTAGTCCCTACTCCTGCTGAGGGTGGGGATTTTCCCCCTCCTGCTACCCACCGTGCCTGCCTTCCACGAATCAGTCAGTGTCTTGAACAAAATCCCGTTGCTTGCTTCTGTGTGGAACCAAATTAGACTCAGAAAGATGCTGGCCAGAATCTGCTGCTTTCATGTTCTTTGCCTGCATTGGAAACGGCTTTATTAGTGGGGCCAAACACAAGTGGCAGTCTTGGCAGCGATTGCCTGATGCTTATCACTTTCAGCTGCAGTGATGTATCTGGACACAAAGAGCTAAAGTGAAAATAGATTGAATTGCTACTAATTAAATTAAAACATTGTTTAGGTCTCTACCCCAGTGCATCCTAATTGTCTGGCACTGTTTTACTTATTTTTAAGTAGAGAAATACACATCCCCCTTCAGACCTATCCAGCCTTAATATGGGGATGAGAATGTGTAGGAGGTGCAAGTATAAAAAATTCAAAAAGGCTCTAAAACGGATCCTGAAAACCAATCAGGGTGAGTTCTGCTGATTCATAGTATGTACTCAGGATTATTTTTGTTCAAAATGACACATTACAAAAATAACTCTTACTCATGTTTGTTACTGAATTTGTTATGGGTGAGACAAACTAATGGATTAATAAGTGAAGGAAAAACATTTAGGCTGAAAAAAATTTTTTGTTGGCTTTCTTCTATAGATCCTCAGGTCCAGTCTTAAATTCAAGTTTATCTTTTACCTAATAGTGCTGTGTTAGATTTGTTAAACTAAAGACAGACAGTTAAAGGGTTAAGTAAAAAGCAGCTACTATAGTTTCCTTTTTTATCCCTAGAAACATTTTTTTTTTAATATTAGGAGTATGAGACAGGAAGAGGATAATGACTTTTCCTGCATCTTATGTTTTAATAAATTGAGTAGAATGAAAAGTAGATAACACAATTGAGGACCACTTATTATCTTTTTATAAAATTTACCTGATCAGAAATTGGAATTTATTGAAGTAAAACAAAAATCACCATGTAGAAAATTTTTGAAGGCATCCACTTCTTAAATTACTGAGTTCTGTTAGCATAACCTAGCTTTTGCAGTTTTACTCAGAATTAAGTTTCAAATAAGAATCAAAACGGTAGATCAGAGTTTGTATTAGGTAAATTGGGAAATGCATTACAGTAACTACCACAACACTTATCTCAATAAAAAGTGAATGTATATGGGAAATGAATAGTTGACTGATGTATTCCATTACTTTTAAGGTCAGCAGTCCCCCGATTAATCTAAAGATTCTGTTTCATGTGCTATAAGCCTTTTTAAGGCTCTTAATATCTTCATGTATGTTAAGGAAGAAGATAAAACTGAACCAGCAGGTGTCAGCAAGGACCATAATAAAAACATTAAACTCGATTATTGCAGGTTTAATTATGTTACTTTTCAATGATGACTCAATCTGAAACAACTTTGAAATTATGGGTTCATAGACACTTATCTGCATACTGATGTAGAATCCATCTTTCTCAGCATGTTACCCTAACGGGAAATGATCAAATGTTTTAGAGAACATGTCTGAAGTATAACAACAGTTCTAAAAAGATTTAGTTCAAAAAAGATATTTGCCAAATGCTATGAATGTCTCCTTATTTTAATGCCTTGAAAGAAATTCTACATAAATTATACTTTATCAAAAAAGCATATATTTAAGCTTACTGTTTATTCTTTCTTTGATATTGTTATTGATTAGTTAATAATAATCACACAAGAATAAAAGTAATACATAAGCAACTATCTGCGTAATGAACTTATTTTTCCAATGAAAATATAGTACTTCTATGCTTTCATTGTGCTATTAGTCATTTCATTTTAAACCCATTATATTCATTGCATAGTCGAGGACAGATATTGTCTACTTTTCCATAAAATTGAAAGGATATTTCTCATTTATCAACTTTTTTATTACAAAGTCTAAACTTAATTTTCTTCTTCCTCACTTGATGAATTGATAAAATTTAAATCTAGTAGACAAATAAGATCATCACACAAGATTAGGTACCTTATTAAGGTAGCAAATAATAAGGGGAAAGTGAGACCACAAGAAAGTTGTGTGATGCAGGACATTGGAAGTACTTTCATTATCTGCTTTACTTCTTACATCAAATAAAGGTCTTCTATTTTACATTCATCTTTAATATATCTGGTAATGCGTAACAGTCTCACTCCTACATATTTATTCAAGTGAAAATATGTGAACTTGTATGTAAACTTTTTTTATTCATGATTCTCCCCATATTGGAAAACAAGGCAGATGCCCTTAAATTGGAGACAATAAATAAATGATGGTATGTCCATTCAGTGGTATACGACTCAGCAATAAGAATGACCAAACTATATGTAACAAGATAGACTAATCTCAAATGCACCATTCTAAGCAAAGGAATCATACTGAGAAGGCTTCATTTATGTCATCCTATAAAAGAAAACTATTGGTAGACAGAATACACATCAGCAGTTGCCAGCAATTGGGAGATGGTTCAGTTCTGAAAAGGACACAGGGGAATTGTATGGTCTTATGGAACTGTTCCATATTTTCAGTATGTTGGTGGTTAACTGACTGTGCTTGTCAAACTTATAGAAAGTATCTGATTAAAAAGAAAATGAATATAATATTAATTTATGTTGGGAAGTCTGTATTAGGATTAAGAATTTCAAACTCCCAACTCAGACCCTGGTATGTTCACCATAGCTTTTTGTTAAGCCTTGACAATACTTTCTCTGTTCCCCCCTCAAAATGCTGAACCATCTCTCAGCACCTCAGCTGCATCTCTGTTATCAACATGACAGAAAAACAAACTAACATGCTTAGGTGCTGGGCTCACTTCTCTTAGTTTCTTTTATTCCTTTGTTCCTGGACATTTCATTCTTGGCTATTTCATTAACTCCATTCAAGCATAATTGTCTTCAGGAAGAGGTTTGATTTGAAAGCTTATTTTGACATTTTAAAGGAAATATTGGCTATATCCTTTCTCATGTCCATATTCATTTCAAAACAGTGTTAAGATAATTTCATATTTTTCTAATGTAAAGAACATATATTTATTAGGATATATCTAATATGTTTGTACTAAAACAATTATGTAAATATTTATTGTACCTTTAGTCCTGTGACGAGCACTGTGGGGTATGCACTGTATAAAGGAGAACATTTCCCAACCTATTTTTGACTTACAGGTTGGCAAGGTAGTTAGCTTAAACTGCCCAATTAACTAATAGGCTGTGATTTTGATAGGGATAAGTATCCTTGGAGCGCACATAAAATGGAAATTTGTCTGAGTCTTGAGTTTTCACTTCACATGATATAGGGAACATTTTAATATATCATTAAGATTTAATAGAAGTTTTTGACACTCTAGTATTCCATTTCATGTATTTTTTTTAGCTGTTGTCATAGTGTTAGACCTTGACTTTGTTTCAAGTTTTTCTTTATGACAAATGTTTTTGTAGTATACATTCTTGTATGTAATACAAAATTCATTTCCTGAATTGTTTCTTTGGGGTAGAATTGTGGAACTAAGAGTACTGAGTAAAAGTACATAAAAAATTCTTGTTGGAAAGATTCTACACACATGTAAGTATTAAATGAGTTTAAAAACATCACTTGGATAGACTCTGAATTGTGATTTTTTTTTTTTCCCCACTGTTAAAACTCCTTGGTTCCCCAGTAGGTTGTTTTCTTATTTAAATTCTGTATATCATTTCTCTTGAGCCAATAAAATGCTTACTGCCATTTTAGAATTTTTCATCCTTGTAGAAACAGAAATGTTTAATTAAAAATTCTTTTTGCTTAATATATTCACTTTAAGGGCTTTGACGTTTCCATCAAGCTTAATAACATGTTTCATAATTTTTGAGTTTTAAAGAAATACTCTATCTAAATATATAACCCTAAAAATGTGCTGAGTTTGAAATCCATAAAATAATACTACAATCATGACTAGTTTAAGAAAAAGAATATTTTCATTCATATTAACACCACACGACATACATTTAATATTTTTATATACAAAGACGAGCAATTATTTTTTTACAGATAAGAAAATGGAGAAACTAAAAACTTTGACCTATTATGATTTTTTTCATTGTATAAATTGTATTTGTTATTGACAGTCAATTGTTTCTTTGTGTGTTATAACAAAACTAGAATAGTACACTTTCTTGACCCTATAAATTTCTTCATAAAGAATATTCTCCCCCTTTCAGTGCTATGGTTTCATTATTTTATCCCTAGATTGTCATTTTTAACTTGTTCCTTGGGTAAGAATACTATGAAAAACGTATTTCAATGAATATCAATAAACAGATTCCAGTCTCTAGTGTTAAAGCAAACTGTGTATTAAAGAACAATGTATCACTGCTACAAAAGAATGAAATATTGGGGCTGGGGCTGTAGCTTAGGGGCAGAGCACTTGACTAGTAGGTGATCCTCGGCACCACATTAAAAAAAAAAAAAAAAAGCATTCTGTCCATGTACAACTACCAAAAAATAAAAGTAAAAACTAAAAAAAAAAAAAAAAATGGAAATCTCATACACACATCTTTCAGTTAATAAACTGATTACAAACTTTGAGATCTTCTTTGTATTTTGGGCTGTTCCTAACTGGCCATTCTGGTTTGTGAATTGTGTGCACACATGTTCATTTTTTATTTTAGTGTGCTTAGTATTTATATGGATTTATAGTGATCAAACTAGTATAATATTTTTAGGAGACAATTCTTGCATAAGATTGTAGAAAGGATGAGAAATAACAGGTAATTGAATTAGAGTACTTACTGAAGAATTTTAAATATAGCTTATTTTCTGGTAGTCATAATTCTAGTTGAAAGAAATGCACATATTTTATACTCTAATATAGAAATTAATATTCTTTTTATATTGTATCTTTAAAGTCTGAAAATACCTAATTTTGGAATTACAGAAAAATTAGAACAAAATTCCATGAAATCTTGGATTTACCTCATGTTGATTTTTTTGTCATAATGTATAATAATACAATTTTTAAATGGAGCATTTGAGATTCAGTGGTAAGTATGATTTCCCTTTTACCCCTAAATAACTCATGGTGTATTTTCAGAAAACAAGGGTATTTTCTTATGTAATGCAATTTATTTTTAAAAATCTGGTACTTAACATTGTTACACTTCTAATGTATAGACCTTAATCAAGTTTTAACATTCATTCAAATTAACCAGAATAACCTTTATACCAACAGAAAATCTTGGATTTTTCCTTGCATTTAGTTGTTTTCTTTTGACTCATTCTAGCCTGGAACACAGTTTTTTTTTTTGTTTTGTTTTTTGCCTGTTAAGACAGTGACAGTTTTGAAGAAGATAGGCCAGTTATTTTATAGATGTCCTTAAATTAGTCTTAGCTGAATGTACTCATTGTTTAATTTGGGGTTTATGCCAACAAGTATATGCAAAAACTGCTCAATGACAGTAGCCATCACAGAAATACAAATTGAAACCACTGTGAAATACCACCTCAGAATAGTTATTATCCTTTGTAATAGTCATCCCAAGTGCTGAGGATGTGGAGGGAAGAGCATTCTTGTTCACGGATAATAATATAAATTAGTGCAGTCATTTTGGGGGAAAAAAGTATAGAGGTTCTTTAAAAGAATTAAAGCTGGAATTACTATAGGATCTAGCATTCCTACTGATGGATATGTTTCCAAGTGCTATCTGCCCTCCTATGTTTATTACAACTTCATTCACAGTGTTGGATACAATTGAATGGAGTCCTGTGAACAGATAAATGTATAAAGAAAATATGGTACATTCACAGTGGTATACTTCCAAAGAAGGGAGTTTTGCCATTTGTGACAACCTAGATGGACTGGAATACATTAAGTGAAATAAATTAGGCACAGAAAGATAAATACTGTTGCATAATCTGATTTATATATAGAATTTTTAAAGTGTTGAATTTAGAGAAGTAGAGTACAACGGTGGTTGCCAGAGGCAGGGGTGGTTGGGGGGTTGGGGAGATGTTGGTCAGAGATTACAGAATTTCAGTTAGATAGGAAGAATCAGTTCAAGTGCTCTATAGTAAAGTATGGCCACTATACTTAATGGCAATGTATTGTGTTCTTGAAAATAACTGAAAGAATAGCTTTTGAGTGTTCTGAATACACAAAACCAAATGTGAAACATTGTATGTCAGTTCAAGTTAGCTCTCCCACAATGTGTACATAGAGTATTGTAGTGCATACAATGAATATGAAGCTTTTACTTGCAGGTTGAGAAATTTTAAAGATTCAAAATTGGCATTTTGGCAGAAATATTGAAATGATATTTTCTTCCAATAACATCACATTTGGAGTTTTCTGATATCTCTATGTCCCATAACTGGTGATGTTAACTTTGATTATTTGGCAAAGATTCTATCTTCAGGTTCTTTACTATGAAATCACTTGTTTCCCCTTTGGAATTTTTTTTGTGGAAGAAATGTTTTTAGACACTATGAATGATTTGCTTCACTAATTTTATATCCATTGATGATTCTTGCCTGAATTTTTCCTGTGATGAATAGCAGAGGATAATCTTAAAATTGCACCATTCTTTCTTAATTAGATAGCATTCTTTTGTGGAAAAAAAAAAGCCTGTCTGCTTTCTATTAATTTATGTATTTTATGGACTGATGAGTTGTTAGATTTTCAGTGGGTTATAATCTGATACTTACATATCGTCCAAAAGGTGGCCAGTGGGAACCCATTCAAACTGGCTTTTGTATCCTAACATGGCCCCATTGTTCTTTGAGTCTGGAATTGTTTTCTGACACAACAAAATATTTCAGGCTGAGCTTAGCCTTTCCCAGCTTCAGAACTGGAACCACCCATTTCTTTAAATCGTTTCAATTGCTTTAGGTGGAGAATGCCTTTATAAAGTGAGATTGGCACTAGGTTAATGTTTCTAACGATAAATTTTGAGGTTGGGATGCTCTAGAAACATTCATAATCCTCCTTTGAGATTATAATGTTCTAGTAGTTTAAAAAAAATTACCCATTAAGGGGTTGGGGATATAGCTTAGTTGGTGGAGTGCTTTCCTCGTATTCACAAGGCTCTGGATTTAATCCTCAGCATCACACACAAGATAAATAAAATTGCTTATTAAAATGCAGAAATACAAGAATGAACTATTGAATCTAAGTCCTCATTATTCTTTGTGTTTTCTGATATAGATACGTCATTACCCTGAGTAAAATGCACTTAATTTTTCTTCTTTCCAAAGCTTCATCTTCATTATGGGAAATACTGGATGACTCACTTAAATGGAGACGGGAGGGTGAGGTCAGGAATATTCCTGCTGAATGGAGACTTGGGGCCAAGAACAATATTTAGTTCTGCATTTGAGATTTCAGAATCTGCCAAGTATCAGTTACTCTAAAATTTCCATTATGTTCTTCCTTTCTATAGGTGTCATTCATTTGTATACCTAAAGGTGTCACTGATTTCCCCCCCACACACACACACACCACACGCACACATAATAGTTACATGAATAACTGTATTTTGGTGGGGGTAGTGTTGCTATTTTAGTACGGTTTTCCTCTGTTTTCTTCCTTATAAGTTTTAGTTGCCTTGGTTATGAAATATCTTGTAATGTTCTCAGAAAGTATTTAAATGTAATATTTATCTTGAATACTGACCATTTCATGAATAACTTTGAATGTTTAAGAGAAATCATTTCAAGAGAGGAAAACTGTTAAACAAGCTTGGATTAGTGTACTTCAATCTTTCTCAATTCTGAAAAATAAAAAAAAAATTCTGAAACTTTTTGAACTCCCTACAGATATGCAGTTTCATATCCAAGATTTCATATTGCATCAAAAATGAAAAATACAATGGAATTATCAATACAATATTAGAAAACAATGTTGTAATCCTATTTAATGAAAAGAATATATGGGTATTCTTTGTTGCTGAAATACAATTTAAGCTTCAAATTCAGTTAGAAATTTCATCTTCACAATTATGAGATTGACTAGTCTTTGTATCCCTCTTTGTCAAATGATTTTTTTGTTGTAAATGAAGGAAACATTGTTATTAGCTAAAAATCTTTAATAAAATTAACATTTTTCTTTATAAAGCCTAGTTACAATGTAGGTTTTTTAAATGAAGATCATTACAATGAGTAAAATGCACTTAAATTGTCTTACACCTTTCCAAACCTTCATTTTTTTTTAATCCTGTAACTAAAATTAGTTACCAGTTACTTTGTAGTTGGTCAAGAATCAGGTTAGTGCTTTGAGACATACTGCTTTATTTCAGATCAATTTCTAGTATATTTTTAAAGATGAAATTCACTGTCTATACATGTAAAGTAAAACTCATTTTGATATTTTGGCAAAAGTGAATACATTGGTAGTACTTGTTCCACTGAAAGTATTTTCTCTAAAAATGTACGTAACCTGAGATAATGAGAAAATTAAACAATGCCGTCTTCAGAATTTGCTAAACTAATATGGAAATTAGGAAAGGTATTATTTCGGTGTTCAGTTTTAGATGGTTACCTAATACAGTGTCACTGAGGACTATTTGATATGTTTTGTTTAATAATTTCCCTATCAGGGTCTTATGAATGGTTAATGAAAAATTAGCTCATTTGCAGACCTGAGTTTTTAAAACTAAATGGTTTTGTTATTGAGGTAGTTTTTGTGTCTATCCACAATTCACATTCTTAATTTTGTACTCTTATTTTGTTAGCTATGTGGCTGTCCACAAAAAAGGGGGGAAGGTTGGTTTACTCTAATATGTACTGAGTTTATTGTTATATGTAAAATGTTTTAGTATTTGAAATATTTAGAGGGATTATAATGTACTTACCTGTTTTCAATCATATACACTTTTTGCTAATAAAAAAACAAGTAATATTTTAAGAATATGACAATATGAGACTCTACTTCTTCAATAATTCTACTTGGCAAATTGTTATAAAACTTCTTATGTACGGTCTATAATAATTCAGTTAAGCATTTCTGTGTTGTTTGTTTCTTATACTTCGTCCTTCCTCACACCCATTCTGTTTTTATTTCCCTCCTGTTTCCTGCTTTGGATTATGATACCACCAAGTGCTATTTTCCCCAAGCTAAAATTTTAGAATGATTTTTAGTTTTCCTACCACCAACTGTACCTAATCTGTCCCAAGTCCCAAAGCCTAAACACAAGCAACTCTAAAATCTGTTATATTCCTAATTTATATTCACTTCTCTTTTCATTTTTTTAGTTTTTCAGTGGACACAACATCTTTGTATGTGGTGCTCAGGATCGAACCGGGGCTGCACGCATGCCAGGCGAGCGTGCTACCACTTGAGCCACATCCTCAGCCCTCCATTCACTTTTCATTCATTCAACAAATGTTAAGTACTTATTCTGTGCCAGGTACTTGGTGTGGATCACAGCAGGCAACAAGATGACAAGAGTTTTTGGCCTTTATTTTTTTTTTATTTTTTTATTGATTATTTAAAGCATTACATAGCTCATGATATATCATCTTTCATACATTTGACTCAAATTGTGTTTTGAACTCCCATTTTCACCCCAAATACAGATTGCAGAATCACATCTGTTACATATTCACATTTTTACATAATGCCATATTAGTGACTGTTGTATTCTGCTACCTTTCCTATCCCCTACTATCCCCCCTCTCCTCACCTCCCCTCCCATCTTCCCTCTCTACCTCCCCTGCTGTTGTTCAATTCTCTCCCTTTTTTTCCCTCCCCCTTGCCCCTCATGACCTCTTATAATTTCATGTATCATTGAAGGTCTCCTACCATTTCCGTATGGTTTTCCTTCTCCGTTTCTCTCCCCCCATTCGTCTTTGTTTACTACTTGTAGGAGAGGAGATACCTCAGAAACAAACAAGACAATTACAAATTGTTACAGTTATGGCATAGAAACAAAAACTGATAGTACCCTCTCCCTCATCCCCTTTGTTTTATATTTAAGAGGATGGTTAGGATAAGTTTGATTTGGAGCCAGCCATTTGGGGATGCTAGGTTTAGAGGATTGTATATACATAGGCTCTGATGTCAGAAAGCATTGAGCAGGTTGCAAGAACAGAAGGGAATCAAGTGCCTATAGAGGGTAGTTGCCAGAGGGACTGAGCTAGTATGGAAAAAGCATATAATAGATTACTTACAGGGCCCTGCAGTATTTGGCAAGGATTTGGATTTTGTTGAAATAAAAGCAACAGAAGTGTCATGACTTGATTTGTTAAAACATTACTGTGGAGAATGAGAGCCCAGTTAGTAGGCTATTATAGTGGTTCCAAGTGGAGACACAGTGATAATTGATCTTAAGGTAATATTAGTGACAATGGGGAAATACAAATCAAGCTGTAGAGGACAAATGACACTTAGAAATGGGATTTGGGGTGCAGGGAGTTAAGGGGAAGGAAGACTAAAGGATAAATTTTTAGATTTTGGACTAGAACAGTTTTCCTGGAAGTATAGTACAGAGACTACTGGGGATAAGGTCCTTGAGTTCACTTCATGTGTTCTTCAGGATAAAAGTGATTTTTATAATAATACTAAGACATCATTTGCAAAGCCACTGGTGTTAGCTTGAATCAGTGTGGTGACACCAAACTATTTTTTTAATGTATTTTTTTAGTTGTAGTTGATACAATACTTTTATGTGGTGGTGAGGATCGAGCCCAGCCCCTCGCATTTGCGAGGTTGAGTGCTCTACCATTGAGCCACAACCCCAGCCCCCAAACTATGATTCTTCACCTGTTTGAAACTTGGATTATTATTCTACAAGCATCTTTTAAAAACACCTTTGAAGGAGGCTGGGGAGTGTAGCTCAGTGTAGAGCAGTTGCCTGGTACGCATGAGGCCCTGTGTTGGATCTTCAACATCCCCTGCCGCCCAAAAGTCCCGGATGATGTGATAAAGGAATATTACCAAACATCAACCTTGGAGTCTTTTAACAATATATAAATGTCATAAAATTGAAAGCATGTTTAAAGTAGTATGGCAGCAAATTGGTCACGACAAGGAAAAGCATTTGTAAGGTATTTGAAAAGCATGCTGAGTAACTTCTGTTTTTTGTGGACACCATTTTTTAAAAACTGTTTTAAAGAACCACTGAAATGATTTGTACCAGTGATGAGATCTGAACTTCTACATTGAAAATTACAATTCTGGAAAACTTGTGTTCTTTATTGTGACTGTGATATCATCTAGGTACTTAAAGACCTTTATGATAAGGTTAGTGGTAATGGATGTGAGTTCTAATATGGTGTAAAGAAATGGCCAAAATTTAAAAGGGCTTAATAACTTCGTAAACTAAATATTTCTGGATGACTGAAGCCATAAATCATGTATGAGTAAAAGATCTACTCAATGGACGATGTAGACTATTGAGCTTTAAGAGTAAGAAATTTCATTGATATGATGCAGAAGTCCACATTGCAGTTACCCTTTAGTGATCTACCGTCTGCCACGTTTGCTGTAGTGTCAGAGTATCCACAATGACATGAGTGGCTATTAAAATACTTTTCTGTTTTCCAACTATACATTCGTACAAAGCCAGACTTTTTACAAACTTCAACCCAAGTATGTAGCAGATTCTCTGCAGAAGCTGCCTCTGTGAGGATAGAAATAGAAGAACCTTGCAAATGCTTCTTTTCTAATTTTTTTTTGAATGCTTTGAAAAATATAGCTCGGTTTCATAAGATGCTATGTATAAATATTATAATAGGTTTATTATTTGTAAAACTTTAAAGATATACTAATTTATTCACTTCTAACATAAGGAATATAGAGCTATATAATCCATATTAGCCAAAGAGTTTTAGTATCCTCAGGTTAAAGAAGTCCAGTATCCCAGGAGTTTTGAGAATTGTGTGTGTGGACCAGCTGAGTATAACATGTAAAGAGAAAAAAGAATCGGGTTTTGAAGGGACGTGATAGATTGAATCCTGTATTCAGGTAGAAATGCCAGGTGGGCAGTTGAATTGAGGCATTTGTAACTGAGATCTTAGTACAGATACTTATGGTAAAGATGTGTGTTTCAGAGTAATTAAATATCAATAGTATGGAAAAGCCCTGAAATTGGATGGCTTGAGGAGAGGGTATAGAGTGGGGGGAAAAAGATTAAAGTCTTAGAACACTGAAACATGTATGAGCTTCAGATAGAAAAGGGAACTTGGAGTAGGTGTAATACATGGCGAAAGCCAGGGGGATGTGGATCATAGTACATTTCAGCAAGTGGGCTACTCGGTTGTGTTGAAAGCTGTGGAGAATGAATCAGAACCCTGGTGTGATGGTCCTCACTGCCCATTAGAAAGAACTGTTGCTGTAGCTTGTTACCTTTCCTTGCTCTCAGTTTCGTCCTCCATCCTGTGTCTCACTATTACCTTTCATAAAGTCAACTTTCTCAGTTTTTTAAAACCTAGCATTAGCTCCCTGATATCAACTGGATAAACATAATTTTTTTCATGAATTGACACCTGTTTGTTTTTACTGCAGTATTTTTACTGCTAATTCTCCACCAGCCACGAACTGTAATTTGAAATTACTTACGATATTGTGTTATGCTTTAGAGTTCTTTGTGCTTTCTAGAATCCTGTCTTCCATAGGTTATCCATGCATCGCTAACTTTTCCTGTTCATTATTTAAAACTTAGGGCAGGCAGCACCTTCTCAAGGCAGCCTTTTTTTTTTTTTTATTGAAGATTTGGTGAATTTGAACTTCGTTGACCTTGATGATTGTTTTTTTTTTTTTTGTCATTGACTTCATACTTTTTAGCAAGAATTGTTTTGTTTTTGTGAAAGGCATGTATGCATTCATGAAACAAATATCCATTTAGCCAACTATATATGCCAGTCATTGGAAATATACCTATAGACATAGGTCCCTGAAACATAAAATTTATAACCTAGGAGGTAATAGATATTTAAAGTATTTTACATATTAAAATGTATTTTTACTTCATTTATGTAGGATTAAGTAGCATTAAGAATACAATGCACATGGAACCATTCTAAGGATTAGAAATTTTGTTACGTTTTATTCATTAGTTTATATTCAACATGAGAACTTTATGCAGATTTTTATTTTCTAAGCAGAAGCTCTCTGACCTTCTGTCCAGGATGCTATTGAAATTATATCTGTTACATGAATAGTTAATTATATCACACTAGGTTTCTTTGTGTTCTATATTTCTTTTTCTTTAGCTTTTCATAATTTCTGTGTAGCCATTATCAAATATTAGTAGGTATGCTAAAACCACACAGATATACCACAGAATATTTGTGTTCCTGGTATCAAGTTGTGGAATGATTACATGTTGCACAATGTAATAATTCATTAGTTAAATGTTACTAAAAATTGCAGGGCTGGGGTTATGGCTCAGCGGTAGAGCGCTTGCCTCACATGTGTGAGAAACTGGGTTTGATTCTCAGCACCATGTAGACCTCTATTTTATTTATTTATATCAACAACTAAAAATATATCAAAAACATTACAGGTCTGCTTGAATTCTTTAGTATATTTACTGTCTCTAAGAGATTCAAATAACAGGTAGTATTTATTTCCCTGAAGTCTTGGACCAAGAAACCTTTGTCATACCCAAAGAGTTCATCCCCAAAACAAATGTTTTTTTCTCTATAGTTTTTATTGTTGCATATTAGTATATTTACAAAGTATAACAATATAATTTGCCCTGTATCCTTCCACACCACTTACCCTTCCCTTTCTTTCTCCCATTTCCTTGTCCCTTTCCTCTATTATGTTGATTGCCTTTTGATTTTCATATGATCACCCCCACCTGTTCTTTTTTCCTCTGGTGCCCACAAGCGGAAGAAAACATATGACCCTTAATCTTTGGAGTTTGCTTATTTTGCTAAACACGGTGGTTTCAAGTTCTATACATTTTCCTGTGAGTGAAATAATTTCAAAAAACGAATGCTGATTTAACATTCAAAAACGAATCAATATAATTAAAAATTTTAACAAACTAAGGTAGAAAATCATATGCCTCTCAGCAGAAACAACCATTTGACAAAAATCTAGTCTTTTGGAGAATAGAAGGGAATTGTCAACCTGATGAATCAGGGCATCGATGAAAAATGGAAGCCAAAATTATACTTAATGGTAGAAGACTGAATACTTTTCCCCCAAGATGAGGGTCAAAAAGATGTCTACTCTCCTATTCATTGTACTAAAGGTTCTTGCCATTGCAGTAAGGCAAGAATCAATAGAATAAGCTACTTGAACTAAGACAGTGGAAAAACAAAAGGTTAATATACAGAAATTGGTTACTAACAGTAATTAGAAAATTGAGAACAATTCACAATATGTAGCAGTATTAAAAATATAAAACACGAAATAATGTGGAAAAAGATGTGAAAAATCAGTATATTGAAAGTGAAAATTTTTTGGTTTTGGTACCAGGGATTGAACTTGAGGATGCAAGCCACATTCCCAGTCCTATTTCAGAGACGAGGTCTTGCTGAAGTTCCTTAGTGCCTTGTGGTTGCTGAGGCTGACTTTGAACTCCCTATCCTCCTGCCTCAGGCTCCTGAGTAGTTGGGATTACAGGCATGTGCCACTTCATCTGGCAGGTTTCTGATTGTTTTGAGGAGGTACTTGACATATCATGGTCTTTAGCATAGGTTTAATGAATTAATGGGTGAATGTTTTATTATTATAAACAAGGTATACATAAAGTATACATAAAAGTCATATAAAGTTGGCCTAGTAAGTTTAAACCTAATGTTTTCAGAATATAAATTGCCTTATTAGGGATATCAGATATTAGCATGATCATAAGAAGCTTAGCATGATATTGTAATAATGTGTAGGGTAAAAGGAAGTGTCATAGATCTATAAGGTGGACTGCAGAAGAGAACATTTTGTAAATACTACTTTAGGGAAGCAGATGTGGTTGAGACTAGATATTTGTTTGAGCTAAGCAGCTTGGATTTAGCAAATGGCAGAAATAAGATCACAGGGTCTCTTAATTTTTGAAGTATCACGTGAATCTGTCATTTGAATGCTTGTGTCAGGCATATGGTTGACATGAATTGGTAATGCTTACATTATCTAAGTTTCAACTTTACACTTTTTTTTTTCCAGAGTTCTGAAATTCCTACTGCTTCAGAAAATGGATGAGCAATCACAAGGAATGCAAGGGCCACCTGTTCCTCAGTTTCAACCACAGGTAATTTTTTCAATTTAAGTGGGCGTATGCATACCTGTCTGTATTAAATATGTGTGAAGAATAAGATAGTACATTTACTTTAGGAAGTAGCCCAAAATGCTAATTTTGAATTTCTAAATTTTTGTAAGAATTATTTGCTTTAAAATGTATTGTCATACTTGCTTCCCATGTACATATGGAAACCAAAGGGCAGCTTTATCTTTTACCTTTATTTGAATGATGTACAGGCCTTAAGTGTGGCTAGTAGGCCTGGGGAGGGGAGAGGGGGAAAAGTGAGATTGTCTGGAGTGCCTGCTATTCTTTTTTAACCTGCTTCTGCTTTGGTGGCTGATCTACCTTGCCCACAACTTCTATTATTGTTTTTCTGTGAATAGTAATAACTTCTCTTTTTAAGTAGTTCCTTGTTCTTTGTAAAATGGAAAGAATATTTCAGTAACAAATGTATATACACAATTGAAACTTACCATTTGTTTTTAATGCCTGTCATAAAGCTCTGTATGTAATAATACGTTTAAAATTAACATCCCTGTGCGGGGCTAGCACATCATTTTTATTGTCTTTCATAAAGACTGTTTTTCAGCTTGGTGTTAAAGGCATTCTGTAGTAGGTCCCAGATATACTCTCCTGGCCTTGTCCTGGTTTTGCTCAGATGGTATTTCTGAAGGTGTTTGAGGAATTGGTAAGATGTTGTTTTAAATGAGATCTGTAGTGAAATAGGTTGGGAGGTTGGGGGTAAACAGTTGCTTATGGCAGTACCTGTTTGCATATGTGTACAGGAAGGTTTCATTGGGAATTGTGAAGAGTGATATAGGGTGTAGTGGTTTCCAGTCTGATCTATGGAGTCCATTTCTTTTAATGTATCTATTGACTTCTCCCAGAAGTACACTTCAGAAAACACTGCCTACAAAAGAGCTACCTTTTCTGCTTCTGTGATGTTTCTCATTTTGCACTTTCCTCCAGTTTTTGAAATCCTGTGCATCTTTCAAGGACCGTCTAAAATGCCACTTCTGCCATGAGGCTTTATCTTGATCTGAATGTGCTTTCTTCCCTTGGATACTTGGTTATTCTTTGCATCTCTTTCCTGGTACTTTTGACACCTTTTTGTAATTTTTTTTTTTCTAATGGGCATTTTCCTTACCTCTTGTATTAGGTTAAAAAATTCGTGAGGGAAAAGACTGTCTGCCCTGTGGTACCTACATTTCTCACATGTACCAAGGGCTCAATAAGAATACATAATTGAAACTAACCAGGAAGTCCTTAAAATTAACATTTTTAAACTACACCTTTACTTAATTGCACTTTTAGGTTCCTTTTCTTTGTTATATCAACCTGAATTCCCTGACTTGAATTGAGACTTTTTACCTTAAAGTTAAGTCCAATATTTTAAGAAGACTGTTTTTCTTAAATTGACAACCTGTATTTTGGTTAATGGTCATAAATTTTATTAAGTTTATCATAACCTTTATCCAGTAGATACAGACATTATCTTGGTGCCAGTCTTATACACATATGCACACTATTGTACTATATTGTTTCTAGTGAAGACAATAAAAGAACACCTCTAAAAATTAGGTAGTTCATGTTGATTTTGAAACCTACAGTTTTGAACAGTCCTGTTTCAAAGAAAAAAAAAAAGGCACTTTCATTTTTGCCTCCTACTGACTTGCCAACCAGGAAAGGTCGAAGTGGTAGTAGGAGGCAAAAATGAAAGTAATTGTTTTCTTATGAGACTAGGCTGCCCCACGGTATAAATTTCAAAATTATAGACATGGTTCTGCATTTCTTTTCACACTGTTCCTTTCGTTTCTACCTCCTGCTGCTGCTCCTGTGTGGGGGGGACCTCCTTCCCTGTTGGACACAGGCAAGTGTCATCCCAGGCTCTAGCTGCCTTGTGTTAAGTGGGGGAAGGGAGAACACCCTCACCCGCTCCCACCCCACCCCGCTCTGCCTTCAGACTGATGGTGTGAGACAGTGAAAGAAAGAAAGATTACCTGACAGGAGCTTATAGGCGTTATTGCTTATTACGTCTTTGAAAAATGTTTCTGCTCTCGGTGGCATTATTTTACAAGACTGGGAAAGGACAACCTCTGCTCCAAGTTGACAACCTCCTTTTGTTTTGTTCCACACCATTGGCCTGAGTAATGGGGGTGATGTGGCAACATATGGTTAGCCCAGTGACTTCTTTCACTTTTGTAATGCTAATGTAAGTCTGGACACAAACAGAAAACTAAGAAAGTCGGCTTTCTAAGTGTCAAGTAGCAACTCCCTGTTATAATGATGAGTGATGTATATTCTCAGCATATCCTTTCTTTTTCTTATTTCAAGATGAATAATCTAACCCCATGATGTATAATATGTGGTCTCATTTTCAGTATGGTATGAATTCCTCTTTAAGTTACAGAGTGTGAAATTCATGTGTCCTTATTTGGTTTTTGGATTACTTTCATTCTCTTGAACTTAGGGGAAATTGTTTTCCTATTGGCCATCCTCCCTAGCTTTCTTCCTCCCTTGAATACTTCTAATGAAGAAGGTATCAAAAGGATATTTTGACAGGATTCTTGTCCTCAATATTTTCTTTCCCTTTATGCTATTGTGGAACAATAGATTTCGGTTATGTTTACTTTTTTTAAAATTTAGACTTGTATAATAGATGCTGATGGAGAAATAACAAAACATTTAAATTTCCATTGTCTTGTCTTACAGTAAAAAGTAAAACACATTACAAGTTAATGTTTAACTCAAATCAAAATACTCAATGTTTGAGTATTTTGATTGGTGCTTATTGCATGAAGCAGGCTATATGGTGCTTTCACTTTATGATGAAGTTAAATATAAAACAATTATTACCAGAGTGCAATTCTATGAATTTCTGGGAAGATTGTAAAAATAATTAGGGGCTTAGGTTATGGATTTTTATTTTATATTGGTAAACTTGATAATAAACACTTTGCCCATGAAAGAGGGAAGACAACACAGATCTGCAGGTGGGTGGGGGAGGAAAGGTATTTTGTTTTTACAGCTTATAAAGTATTAGAATCTTAGTTTTCTGACTAAGGTAAGGTAGACTCACCATTCTTTAAGTTTCATGGCAGTGCCAAACATCTTTGATTTATGATTTTGCATACCTGTGAAGTGAGCATAAAGACAGGAGATAAGGTGTATCTCAAAGCATGTTCAGGGTAGTCATCAAGGTTTATTGGGGGCCAGAAAGAAGATAGACACCATGGACTCCATCCAATAGATAAGATTTTTGCATATGATCTCTGTTACCTTCCTCTCAAGTTTATCTTCCAGATTACTCTTTGGGCAATAAGGATTATTTAACTTTTAATAAACCGATTTTACAAAGGTACTTTGCCATAAATCATTTCATAGAGCTTCTGTATTTGAAAGTCTTTATAAAAATATAGGTAAATTCTTAGAACAGTTCAATCTTCATTGATGTAGGTGCAAGAGAATGACCAGTAGCTGTTTTGAGGAAAGAAAATTGTAGTTTAAATTGATGACCATGAATCTTAACTGAGGTGTGATGCTTCTCAGCAATCATGTCCTTAGTCCTACCACTCCCCATGCTCCTCTCTCAAATCTTTTTAAAGTCTCAAAATGTTCTTGCCAACTTCACTGTCAGCTGATACCATATTTCTGTTTCGCTGAAAGCACTGAAGCTATCAGAAAAGAACTTCCACATCCTCCTTCCAGTATCTTTACTCATGTAGTCTCACTTTGTTGCTATCGGATGATCTAAGCACATGGCTCTCAAAGGCCAACCCTCCTAGAGGCCCCAGATCCCATCTCTGTTCTCGACTGAGATTACCACCTTCTACTGGGCACAGGGCGTTTTCAGTCTTCATCTTACTATCAGATGAATTGTACTCTTCTTGAAACCATTTCTTTATCTGGCTTCTGGGGATCTTGTTTTCTTGACATTTTGGCCCTCCTCTGCTGATTTTCCTCATTCTGTAGAGCCTCTTAACAGTGGTGTGCTCCAAGACTTGTTCTTGGACTTTCTATCTGTTTCTTACTTGCTGATCTCTTCCAGTCTCATGATTGTTCTGGAGACTCTCAAAGTCAGCTTGACCTAGACCTTGGTCTCTTTCAAGCTCAATACCCAGTTGCCTACTTGACATCAGACTTGCCTACCTCAACCCTAATGTGTATAAAATTGAACTCTAAATATTTTCCCCCAAACTGTGCTACCCCTTGTCTTCTCTGAGTTAGTGGCAAGTCCTTCCTTCCTGTTCTGTTCCTGAGGCCAAAACTCTGGAGCTATCCCTGACTTCCTCCTGTTTCTCTCATCTCGCATTGAGTTTAGCGGATACCCGAGGCTGTTGATTACCTCCTCTGTTGCTATCACCTAGTTGAAGGTTACTTTAATTTTTATCTGCTGTATTTCAGTAGCTTCCTAATTGGTCTCTTTGCTTCTACCCTTGTGCCCTTCCTTCCCTGTCCATCGTTTCCACCACAGTAGTCAATGACCCTTATAAACTTTCAGTCAAACTGTTTTGTTTAAAGCCTTCTGGCATTATCCCATCAGCTTGCTCACTCATCTTCTTCAAGTATATATTTTAACATCACCTTCTTTTTTTCACTTGGTGAAAATTGAATCATCCTTTGATTTTTTTTCACCAAGTGAAAATCAAATCATCCTTCCCACCTAGAATGCCTTCCCTGTGCAATTTCTTTCTCCACACAAAGGGAAAAAAAAATGCTTATCACTTTTTATTTTACCCATTATCTTTTTTAGAGTATAAGATCTATCCCTGAATCCCAGAATGGTATACATAGTAGCTGTTCAGTAAATACATGTTGAATAAATACCTTGGTTTCAAATCATGCCATCCTTTTGTCTTCAAAGATCACCTTTTAAATATTAAAATATGTAAATATTTTAAGATTTCTCTTTCATTACATATGTAACAACCCACCCCATCCTTCCTTTCATGTTGAACTTCCCCACCACTTTGGTTTAACTAGAACCCACCTCTATCCCCCTAAAACACTGTTTGCCCTGTAAGCCTCTCAAGCGGAGGTTAGTTATTCTTTAATACCTATATACCCCTGGGTTGGGAGTTAGCAACAGCAAGCTTCTCCATCCACAATGCCTCTTCCAGGCCACTACTACAAGGATGGGGAACTGCAACTTTGGGGCTTGTGCTGTCCAATTAAAGAACACTTGTTACTATTATCTTCTGACCTGATTGTCCCTCATATTAGTGAAAACTTGATCACTATGCTCAGTCCTAATGTCGTCATCCTAGGTAGTAAAACTGCTGCTACTACCAGTACCTACTGACTACAGAGGCCTTGCACAGCACCTTCCCTGTGCTTAACACTTCAAATTCACTGTCTCATCTAATTCTAACAGGCAACTTGGAAGGCATTATTTTTTACATCTTACAAATGAGGAGACTGAGCCTCAAGTATGGAATAACTTGTCCATGGTGGCAGAGCTAGTAACTGGTGTTTGGATTCGACCCAGCTGTCTGATTGCCAGCCAGAAATTCTTTAGCTCTTATAAAGCTCCTCAAATGCTTTCTGCCAATCTTATTACCTCATTTCTTATATATATAAATAGCCTCAAAATTTGTCTTCAAAGTAAAATTTATTCTATTCTGCCCAAGATTGCACTTTGGTTTGTGATTATTACAACCATCCATCTAGTTGCCTAACCTAGAGACAAGGGATCTGATCCTTCATGTTTAGGTAATTTCCATATTCTCTTGATTTATACCCTCTAAAAGATATTGAATCTGCTAATTCTGTCTATATTGATTGGACCCAGATTATTGTCACTTGATGCCTGGATTATTGCTGCAGTGTTGTAACTGATTTCCTCATCTCCATTTACCATTTCTGGTCCATTCTCTATAATGCAGTGAGTTACTTTGCTTAAATATACATCTTCTTATAGTTTTTGCCCGATTCCTTCTGGCTTCTTATCCTAGGATGAATTCTGCATTTTAAGAATGTAAGTTAGAAGATCTGCATCATGTAGTCATCTTGCTCTTTCCTACTTGGGGCTCAGATTCAGCCATATCTTGATGATAGCATGCTTTCTTTTATCTCTAAATCTAGGGTGGTAAGGTGATGGTCTCAGGTGGTATTCAAAGAAATATAGTCACTAATGGCTCATTAGAATGTATATTTCTTACAAAAGTGGCTTTATGAAAGAGACTCTAGGGGAAATATCATAGTAAAGGAAATGCATAATTTGAAAGATTAAAAAAAAAAAGGTTCCTGTGGGGGGGAAATGATTATGGGTGGTTCCTTACACTAGTGTGCTTATTATATCAGTAAATGATAGATAATGGTTTGCATGTGCTTGTTGAGTAGATAATTAAGCTCTAAATGAAAGTTAATTTCTGCCTCTTCACCTAAATATTGTTAAACTGTATTGTGTTGTATTATGTGACTTTCAGTTTCTTTAGCATTATTTTAGGAAAAAGTATGGCAATGAGAGTACTAAAAAACGCTATCACATGAGAAATGATTTCAAAATATTTAAAGTATCTTAATTTGGATTGATCGCATTTACATGTGTAAGAGTGAGAGGTCTCATATATTAAAGGAAGAACCTTGAGAAATTTAGGTGATTTCTGAAAAGAATGAGAAGACAGTAACGATTTTCTTGTCTGTTGTCCTGGAGTTCTACTTTGAACAGTTCTTTCAGAGTGATTGTGGCCAAAGATGAAGCTGACATTAATCAAACTAGCTTTTCAACTTTATTTGGAACTGAGTTAAAAGCTTGAAACATAGTCTTAATAATCACAATGATGAAATCTTCTGTGTTTGAGGGTGAATTTGATATTTGAGAGTAATCCAAAATCCTTTAGAGCTATATATTGGTGAATAAAGTAAATAGTCTTGGTATTCTCTTTGTGACCAAAATGATGTTATTAAAGGAGACCAGTAATTTTCATGTGACTCACAAGATAGCTGTCATTATAACTTCAAATACAGAGTTTCAGGCACATCTGCAGTGGTGGAACCTTTCGGGATAAGACCCTAACCTCTCATGTGAGCTGAAGAACAAAACTGAATTCATGCATTGGTTTATTAGAAGTCAGTGGTGCTGTTTTTACATTTAGGATACCTATACATTTTATTTTGCTTTATATTTTTAGCATGTGAATGCTATGATCTTGTCACACAACTATTGCCATGTTTCACATAGCTTTCTTACTATTCATTAAGCAAATACTTTCCAAATTTAGGAATTTTTATAATTCAGTCATATTAAGTATAGGGGAGTACAAGGGAATAGGAGTCTCTAGTGGAGCTGTGTTAGGGTATCCCTTGGGGGGTGAGGTGAATACCTGGAACTAGTTAAATGTTACACTAATCTTCAAAACCATTAAATGGGGGAGCAATGAAAATAAAAATATTCTCAGTGTGAGTGAGCACAATGAGAAAGCAAGCTGAGGGTGATACCCTGTGGAGCATCAGCATTTTGGTGAAGAATATGCAGAGGAACCGGAAGCAAACAGGATTCTATCTATTGCAGTGGTTTAGAGCATAAGCACTGAAGTTTGTGTGGGGTCCAGTATAGGTTTCCCACTTCTTGTTTATGTGACAGAGGGCAAGTTATTGCACAACTAATGTCTCAATTTTCTCATCAACAAATACAAAGAATAATAGTTGTTACTTTTTACAGTTGATATGGAGCTTTATTCCTGTATTTTGCTTGGCATGAAATCAACATGTTAGATGTTATTAATGATAGTGATGATGATGACAAAAGGTTGCCAATAATTATAGTGGTGCACAGATTTCTCCACCTATTGCTTTTTTCATATCACATTATTTGCTTTCTTACATTTTTACCTACAGTCTGCCTAAACTGCTTCCATAGCCTTGTTTATTTCAGTACATGGTATTACTGTCTGTCCATCCTTCCAGATGCTCAGGCCAGAAATCTGAATCATTCTTGATTTCTCTCTGTCCTTTAGTCTTAATACTGAATGTCTTGACTCGGGTCTCTTGACCTCAAGATCATAACCTTGATCCCTTCTGTCTGTCCTTGGCATCGTGCTGTAACTCCTCAGGCCAGATCTGTTACCTTGTGTTCAGATTCCCAGCTTCATCTTACTATGTGTGTCCTCCCTCCCAGTTCTTTCTCCACATAGTACCATGAGTTGCCTTTGTAAGGGATGTCTCAGAACACAGAAGAGTTTCCTTGCTTCAAAACCAAACTCCTTGCTGTTGCTGTGAAAGCTCCGTGTGTTCTGTCAGAAATTACCTCTTAACTTCTTTCCTTACTACTGTCTTCCTTGCTCACCACCCTGCAGCTGCAGTGTTTTTTGCTTTCCATAAACATCAAGTTCATACCTTCCTTAAGACATTTTTTCCACCTTGTTTTCTTTTTGTATTACAGATAAGTCCAGGTATATAAACAATGAATAATTTAATTAAAAAAAATGAAAATGTTTTAAAAACTAAGACTTTTTTTTTCCCCCACTACTGGTAACTGGACCCAGGAGCATTTTGCTACTAAGCTGTGTACCCAGATCTTTTTATTTTGAGACAGATCTCACCAAGGTGCCCAGGCTGGCCTCAAACTTGAGATCCATCTCTGCCTCCAAAGTATCTAGAATTATATAGGCTGTGCCATTATACCCTGCAACACTAGTTAAGTACAGTTATATTCCAGATATAGAATGGGACAAACTTGTACTCAAAATTTGTTATGTCTACAAAATTTTAATTTAATCAGGTCTCCTGTTTCTTTTTTTATTGGTAATTTTATTTTTTTTATTATTAGACATAATAGTGGAAATTTGTTTTTGTCTTTTAATCTTTGTAAATGTCAGCCAGTCTAAAATAATCATCTACTTATTTTCTAACACATCAATGTAGTTTATTTCTCTGCATAGTACTTAAAAGTGCAGAATAAATAATGGATGTGTTTATTGTTAAACCCTTTATTAATATTTGTGGGATAAATGAATAAATTTTCAAAACTGTCTTTATCAGTATCTGTCTCAGTAAAAGGTCTTTTCTCCCATATTTAACTTTATTACATGTAGCTGGTGGTTTTCATGGGAAGTGAGGGAGATGGGAGTGTCTGTCATTATCTTATGATAACCTAGGAGAGAGTGTTTGGTGACATCATTGGAATGTAGTAATTAATAATGCTGGGTAATAAAATTAATGATTCAAATGCTACACATGCCAAGGTCTTATAAATGTTTAACTATGTATTTCATTTTATGTGGTCACTCGTTTTCCTAAGCTGCAGTGAATTTCTTCCTTTACTTGATAAAAAGATAGTTACAGTGATTAATAGCAGTTTGAACAATGTTGCCATCTTACATTTAGGTGTTTCTAGAAATAGTTCCCTTTTGAAATAGGGAGATAAATTTTCAAATGGGAAGAAGTGCAAATAATTAGGCATGCTGGGTTTTGTCTTTTTTGGTTTTCAGTAAGGTCTGTAGAAGATAATATAGATTTGTTAGATATTGTCGGGATATTTTGGCTTGAATAGTTTGGAGGTGAGTAATTCCTATTTAAAGATAAAAAGAAACAGTTTGAGCATGTAAAATATTGAAGGGCATTTCGAAGTTTTGTTGCTTTTACATCATGGAGAAATTTAATAAATTAACATTAGTATATATTTAAGTAAACAAAGAGAAAATTGGCAAGAGGAGACGAGTTTGATAATGAAAACCTTATTAATGGTGTTAAATATTGTAATTAATACTGGCTTGTATATTAAATAATTGATAACAATACCTCTAGGAATTATCAGGACATAATTTTCTCTATGGGGAGTCTCTTGGGTCCATGCTGTGACTTTTCTAATTTCCCTAGAGAGAATTATCATAATGTTTTCCTGAACTATCTTATTGCTCAGTAAGTGTCCTGGCCTTCAAATTCTACAGGAAATTAAAGAAATTAATTTTCATCCTAGGAAGTTATTACTTGTTCAAGGGGTGTGTACCTGTGAGAATAGAGCCAGTGGCACACAGAATGGGTTTTTGTTTTAAAATGAAAAGTAGTATTATAAAGGAAGCACAGCAAACAGACATGTAGAAGTTAATCCCAATTACTGTTGTTAGCTAGGTCTGATGTTAGGTGATTAGAATTCATTCAGATCACAAGATAGTCATTAATAGGAACTTAGAAATTTAAGGTATATATAAAGCTTCATTCACTCAAGTGTTTACTTTCTTAATTGATTTTGAATATTTTGAGGTATCAGAACAGATTTATAATTTGGCCTATTAGTATATGTATGGACCCAGATTCTTAAGAGCCTAAACTTATCATAAAAAAAAATGCTTCCAAGATTAGTTTTACTCACACTCCATGAAATGAGGAATTGTGTGTTTATAAATAGTTATTTAAAAACAAAGCTATATAGCAGCATGATTTACAGTGGCCAAGTTATAGAAGCAGCTGAGATATTTAGCAATAGATAAATGGATAATGAAAATGTGTACTTGTTTTATTTGGCCATAAGAATGAAGTTATATTATTTGGAGAAAAATAGATGGAACTGGAGACTATGTTGAGTGGAATAAGCCAGACTCAGGAAGTCAAGGGTTACATGTTCTATCGCATATGTGGAAGCTGGGAGGTGGGAGAATATATATGTGTGCATATGTATGATGTGTACATGACTTCCATGCATGTATGATTTTGAAAAAAAGGGAAAGTAGAGGATGAGGATTAAGAGGAGATATTGGGTAATGAAATTGATCAAATAGTTACATGTTTGTACAAATACATCACAGTGAATCCCACTGACATGTATAATCATAATATACCAATACAATACAACTTATGTGAAATATATACTAATTTGTTAATTTAAATAAAAAATAAAGTGAAAATCACCAGGAGGATATGAGTTTGTGATAATGAACCTTATTAATGGTGTTAAATATTGTAAATAATACTGGCTTATGTATTAAATAATACCTTTAGGAATTATTATCAATTATCAGGACATAATTTTCTCTATGGGGAGTCTCCATGTAGAAATGAAAGTGTGAAGTATTACAGGAAGTAGGATAGAGAGGGACCATGGCCAGAGGCAGAAGAAAGGTTAAGGCTTTATTTTTGATTTTTGATTTTGTTTTCCTGAAAGAGGTGAGAAAATATTCAAAGGTTTAGAAGCTGAGAAAGAAAAAAACAGTGAACACTCATTAATGAGTCTGTCAGTATGAACCCAACTACTACGTATAACCCTAAAGCTCTTAACAAACAAACAAACAAACAAACAAAAAAAACCACATGCCATGGTAGCTCTGGGTCATTGTTCCTCCATCAGAGGAAGGTGTTTCACCTGGTCCAAGCTTTCACTTTGAAAAAACAAACCTATGTAAGTAAGCTTACATTTGTTATGACTATTTCAAATTATATTTTGAGACTTCCTCCAAAAATGAGTGTCTGAAAATACTTGCATGGGATAGTTCTTAGTAATTTTAGAAGATATTGTGTGCTGAATTAACCATGCCCTCCGAGGTTTTGTCATGAAGAACTGTAGTTTCAGACTCATTGATTTGTCAGCCCTAAACTATTGTGCTCTATAGTTGGATTTTTAACATTATCTTAAACATGCCTCCATCAGTAGCCTAATTGCCACCAAACATGGTTTCATGGTATTAAGTGCTCTCCCTAATAATGACTAAAAGGCCTTTGAATAGAATGACTCCAGTTAGATATGATGTGACTGTCACCCAAATAGCCTTAAAACCAAGGGATGAGGCTGTTTCCACTTGTGAATTGGGAAGATAATTCACAAGATGAACGGGTGTCACAGTTGGACAACAGACCCCAGATTGGATGATACAGGGAACTCCTGTTGTCATTGGTACATATGAAGTCCAGCAACACAGATTCTGGTTGTAGCCCAGAGGAGGAGGAAAGAGCAAAACACAATAGAGATGAAAGAATAATTTTAGTTTTGAGAACTAGAGTGCATAAAAAAGAAAATGCAATCACAATAGTCCTATTGTGAGAATGAGGTGGTGGAGAGTAGTCATTACTGACACTTTTGGGGAAGGGAAAGTCTTAAAAGTTAATGAACACTTGCTAGGTGCCTTGTGTCTGTCCAAGGTGCTTTTTATTCATTATCTCCCTCAGACACAATTCTTCGAGGTAGACTAACCTCTATTTTACAGAAATACAAACAGGTTTGGGTAGTTCGCCCAGCGTAGAAGGATGTTGAGAGCTAGGATCTAATCTTGGTTTCTGCCTTTGAGGAAACTCGATATAAATAGGGAGAAATGTATGTCTAAACGAATAAGAGCCAGTATAATGTAGAACCGAGCATAGGGCCCAAGTTTGTAGGACTCCTTAAAGAATTGAATGACTTCTGTGAATTGCTATTGAAATAGAGGAAGGAGCCAAAAAACAAAGTAATCTGAGAGGGCTAAAAATGATTAAGAATGCTAACAGTGTAAGTAAATCTCAAAGATGAGTTGTGGTTTGGCATGGGTGAAAAAAATTATTCAAAAGGCATAGGAATATACAAATATGATGCCATGGAGAGGCCAAAGCTCATGGTACGCTGGGGAATAGATGGTGTGAATGGTAGATGGGGCCCATGGCCAGATGCAAAAGTAACCTTAATCCTTCTGTCACAGACAACATAATCAATATTGCCATTTTATATCAGAATAAACAAAGTAGATTTCACTCTCTGAAGAATTGAAGGCACTTCAAGTGGCTCATCTTGAATCTAAAAGCCATAATGTGTAGCTTAGGAAAGACCTCTGATCATTAAGGAACTGCAAGAGACTAAACCCAGTTTACATTCCAAATTGAGAAGAGCAAAAGTCAATTTTTTTATTTCATACTGATTTGAATCTTGTTTTGTTGAGTTTTTTGTTTGTACACCCACACGTGTGTTTGTCTTCTTGGAAAAGTCAACATATACACAATGTAGATCTAATCCTAAAACTAGTTCTTGAGTGGAATTTGTTTGATAGTATTATGTTAAGTACTTTAAATAAGAGATATCTACAGTAGATGTAACTAATCAAAATGAAGTGTGGCATTGAACACAATACCATATAATTGTTACTGAAGTATATATATTACCTGGCTGATGGTCTCCTAAAGGAGACCTCATCTTACACAAGCTTATTTTTATACAAATTGCAGTGTGGCAAGGCGACCCACGGGTAGTTGGAGATGTGCAGCTATGCTCCTTCTCATGTCAGCTCTCCACATCTTCACCGGGTGACAGGACATGGGAGCAGATGAGACAAGCTGTCATTCACCCACACTGCCCTTTGAAGAAAGGCCATGGGGGGAAAAAGGGTGCCGCAAATGGGCTGTGAAGTTTACATACACTGCCCACTGTTAAACAGATTACGTCTAATGAAGTGTCTAATGCTCAGGCCATATCAACCTAATCCTTGGTGGCAGTTCATCCCTCAACTGCCAAAAAACACCGCCCTCTGGCCCTCTCTCGCCACTCTGGCCGCCAAGCACAGGGAGGTGCCCAGTCTTAATAAACCAAGACAGTGTGTGATCTGACATGCAAATGTAGGTCATTGCATATGTAAATGTGTGATTACAAACCTGCATGCCAAAACACATTAGTGAGACTTTGCTCTCAGCATGCGGTTGTCACACTGCCTTAGCAATTCACGCTAATATTTGTCAAGTTATTGTGCAGACAGAAGATGGGATTCCCTGTCAAATTTAAAGTATATGGACTATATGAAGCTGTTCCTAATGATGAAGTTGTATTTTACTGTTGAGACTGACAAGTCTTCATCAAGAGAAAGAATGGTCCCGATGTGTATGAGAGAAGGAATTATACTTCGATTTTTAGATCATCAATATATATGTAAAACATATTATTGGAAAAACATGAACAGTTCAAAAACATCTCGTTTTTAAATCTTCAAAAACTTAAAAAATTGCTATCCATTGAATGTGTCTGAGAAGTGATTCTTTATGAATATCCTTTGTTAAATATGTACCATTTTGTCACAGTGATAATAAGCTCAGTGACTACAAAAAATTTCATAAATGAACTATTCCCTTTGGATAATTTTAATTTTTTTCTTATGGTATATTTTTAAATTTTTTTAACATGTTGCTATTCTTTTTCTGTGGGGTTTTTTTTAAACCAGAAATTGAAATGTCTGTGGATTATCAGGTAGGGTCCCATAATGTTGCCTTATAAAGTAGGCGACTTTGCTTAGCAACCATGGCAGTATGGTGTAGGCTGTGTCTGGGAACCGACGAGACTGGATATTTGGTTTGATAAAATCCACGTGATAGGGTTGGTATGAGAAGCAAGTTAGATGGCATATAAACCCTAGTGCCTGTTAGGTTGTAGACACCAAAAAAGAACTCTGTATTATTGTAGTGGTGCTGGTTAGTATTTTATAATTGTTTACCTTATGGTCCTGCATTTATGAAGTGCATTTGTGAAACTTCTTGTATTATGGATATTTTACATATTGAAAAACATTGTAAAATAACAGAAATTATTGCTTTTTTCCCAAAGAAATATTTGGTTTGTACTACAGAATTCCATAGTAAAATTTTGTAGTTTTTTATTAGCATGATAGATACAGTGAAATTAACAAGATAAAATGGATCAGAGGTTAATGTAAAGTACTTGCCCATATGTCAAATGGCCTTTTGTGTAAGCCAAGATTATGGGGTCAGCAGCCTTAACAAAGTGCATTTGAAGGCCTAAGAGTTCAAATTAAATGTGTTTATGAACTAGTGCTATCTTTGCATGCATTAGTAGGCCTTTAATATTCAGTCTCATTAGAGTGTACACAGGCCCCACAAGAATGTCATGTTTACTTGTCTGAGTACAGAAGGTACAGAGGGTATGAGGAAAAGATGGTAAAAGGATTGGAAGAGTGTACTCATCATCTAAAAATTTTAAAGGCTCAGGTGTTTTTAGAGCATGTGAGAGCTAAATAGACTATCTTATCTTAGTTTAGCATCTCTACCTATATAAAATAAGTGTCATGAGGAGTATGAAAGGCAGCATTTCTTAGGTGTATGTTGTAAACTCAGCAATAAACAGTGTCTGACTATAGTGGACATTCAGTTGATGTTTATCTTTATAACTTAATGACTGAGTCAGTGAAAAAACATGAACAGAAGAACCAGAGTAATGAATAAAATTTGTAAGTTATATCTCAAAATACAACTACCGTTCTATGTCCCAGTTCCCTTAATTATTCTTGTAGCACAGTGCAAATTATTTTGCATGTGTTTGGGTAAACAGAATATATTTCTGACTTTTTTCCTAGCAGTTAGCCTGGTGTCCAGTATATAGTAAGCACCAAAAAATGTTGAAGAAATGACTTTTTCCAGGAGGAAAACTAATGGAAATATTATTTAAAAATATAATGATGTGCTAATAAACTCACTACCACTGGAAATACTTTATGAGGAAGCTACATAACTTTGAAGACGCTAAGTATTTCATGCGATAGTTACCATGTTGGACTGTATGTGTGTATAAGGTCCATTTCAACTGAAAAACAGAAAAAGAAAAAATCAAATACTATAATGTATATAAGACTAGTTTATAGTCTGTGAGTTAAAGACAAGTTACAGGGAGTTCTAAACTAAAATTTGGAAAGCTCTCATTCCCAAGTTGAATTTCTCTTCATTGATAAGTTTTTAGCCTTTCCTACATCATATACCTTGTATGTATTTCACAGTTACTTGAGTAATTATCACCCCCCACTACAGATGTAAGTTCCTTGAGTTCAGAGATTATCGAATGTTTAGTTTGCTACTCTGTCCTTAGTGTACAGTATAGTGCCTAGCATGCATAGGTCTTCAGTAAATAATTGTTGAATAAATGAATACTTGCAAGCTTACTGTAGGTATTACCTACTTAAGTGGAAATGATGATGAATGTATATTGTGTGACTGAAACTTTTTCTGACATTTTCAATTACAGAAGGCCTTACGACCGGATATGGGCTATAATACGTTAGCCAACTTCCGAATAGAAAAGAAGATTGGTCGTGGACAATTTAGTGAAGTATATAGAGCAGCCTGTCTGTTGGATGGAGTGGCAGTAGCTTTAAAAAAAGTACAGGTAAGAGGATTTTAATTTTAATTGTAGGGTTACCCTATGAGAAATAGAGAAGTATTTCTGTAATGATTGGGTAAATGATATCCTAAGATGAGAATGCTAGCAAAGAATTAAAATGCAATATTCAAAGTATGAATTGAGAGTAATAGTAGAAATTAACTTTTGGTTTTAACATTACTTCTAAACATTTGGTGGCATTGCTCGCTAGAATCAAGCAATTGACTGGAGTGATCTTGGGAAAGCTTTCACAACTTTACATTTCTGGGTGTTGCCATCCTTCTACTTAGACACTAAATTCTTAGCTGAAGTCCTCCATCTGTGGGTGTCAGAGTAGGAAACTAGATTCACAAAATATATTGCTTAAAGTTAATAAGTGGCAGTTACACTACACTGTCAATAACTGGAAAGAGAATAAGTGAACTTTATTAAAGGTTTAACATCTGACTTAACATTTCCTATGGTGTTGGTATCGTTTAAAATCAGTTTTGTTGTCCAGTCTAGACTGTATTCTTTTTCAAGTTCATTTATCTTTGTCCAGTTCCTCTTGCCAAGTCCTGTCCTAACCCAAGAGTGTTCTAGTCCCACTGAATCCTAGTTCCTGGAATGTTCACTTGGCCAGAGCTCTGCCAAGTTTTGCTGGCCCTACTGAGATCCTCTGCCCTAGAAAGTACAAGTACTTTCTTCCTTAGTGTGTGTATGACATCATGTAGTTTTGTTTCCCTGTTTCCATTACTTATTGTTCACCTCTGCCATAGGCTTTTCATTCTTCTGTGCAACCCTTATGTCTTTGCTCTGATGACCTTTGAAACCTAAATGTCTTATGTAAGTTGTTGAAGCATTGAAACATTCCAGAAATAAATGGTTTTATTTATATTTTAAAAATGAAATATTTTGGGAAGATTTTCTTACATGTGTTAGATATAAATTATAATAGATGCTGTCACATTTACAAACCAGCTTACTATTTTCATTCTGTGTCACTCTTCCCTCAGAGGTAAGCTTTTCCTGAATTTACTAACTGTATCACTCCTTTTCCTTTATAATTTTTAATTTATCTCTAGAAATTTTTCAACTGAAATGTTTACTTTAGTTTTGAATTTTGTAAGAGTGAAGTATATTTCACACAAACATACCCCCAGTACAAAACTTGACTTTTCACATGGTACCACGTGTGTGTAGTTAATCCATATTGGGATACATGGCTATAGTATAAATTATTCTTGTTAATTGCTGTTTACATGGCTGTTTTTTTCTTGTATCATAAATATTTCTAGGGTTTCTTAGTGTGTCTCCTGGTATACACATGCAAGAATTTGTCATTTTTGCTTAAGAGTGGAGATGATAGGCCATAGGGCATGCATGTGTCCCATAAGTTAGTGGCAAGTTTTCTAAAGTTAGTTTACTTCCACATGAGCAACATATAAGTATTGCAATAATCTCTCTACTAACATGTCACTTAGAGAACAAATTCTGGAATGCAGATACTAATGCTTATAAAGAAGATGACTTTATAAAAAAGGTGATGTTTTTCTCCCTTACAAAAGTAAGCTTTGATTTTTTTTTTGGTGTAATAAATTTTTATTGTATTTATCTAAGTAGTGAGGGAAATTAAAAAAAAAAAAACCTAGTGCTTTTGTGTCTACCTTCAGGGCAAAAAGTCAGTCTGGAACAATTACATGTTAAACTTCATAGCATGGATAGATTCCTAATTTAAATGAGTGTTGACAGAATGGAGATGTCAATTTGAGTTGTTGGATTTGGTGGACTGGGGACTTAAGCCAGGCTATAAATGTGATATTTCACTGTGAAGAGTGCAGGCACTGTTTAAACAGAAAGCAAATAAGACTCTTCTAGGTCTCTCATGGTACTATCTGAGCTGTTTCTCCTTGTCTATATTTTGCTTCCTATTAATTTTGAAGAGGGATGACTGAATTTGGACAATTGCATTTTCATTCAGGCTGATTTCCCCTTAAACTGTCTCCATTTTGTTCTGATAAACCTCACGTTGCTCTCGGAGGTTGAACATAATCTCTTGGCTTTTGTCATTCCTTTCCTCCTAAAAAGCTGACGTTATGGTATCTTGGAGTTGAAAATATAACTCATTATCGAGAGAAATGATGTTGTAGAGCTATATGTACCTCCTTTTAAATTAGGAAACGATGTCTTATGCCTTTGTGAGGAGAAATTTATTTGCATTTCAGACGTGTTATTGATTCTCATGATGTATTACACTGTGTGAGCAAGAAAGTCCATGGTTCTTCTTTAAAAAGTCATGTCTGCAACTTAAATACTTTTAAAGCACCATTAAGCAGATAATTTAAATTCATAAAGAGCCAAATACTGAATTCGCTTTTATTATTTTAAGGCTACATTACTTGCGTGTAGAGTGATTTCTACTGTCCCAGCTCTGCTAGAATCCTTCCTGAGTACTTCTGTGGGGTTCATATGTAATGTATTGCTTTTGTCACTGATTTCTTGGGTTACAAATCTTTCCTTTCACATATTTTTTGTAGGTTTATTATAGTTGTACACAATGTTGGGAGTTGTATATTTGTACAGGCACACAATAAAACAATATGAGTTGCCCAATATCGTTTCCTAGTATTTCCCCTTTCTCTGACCCCTGGTCCTTTCCTGTACTCTTCAGATCAATGAAACACTTTCAAACTACCATCCAGATTGCTCAGTTTAGCTCTTAATGCCCACCCTCCAGTTCACTTATGCACGGCTTTGAAAAAAGAATAATTTTTTTTTTTTTACAAGATCGTGTTTTACCTGTACATGGGGAAAAAGTGTGTGTACTGAACTGATATTACTTCTTTGAAACTATAAAAGGATCTGAGAGCCGGCTGTACATGACAGCAGTAACCAATCTTTTTCCCATCATGGTTCATTTGCAAAAAATAAGATGGTGCCTTAACTGATGTAACAATTTGAAATCCCATAGCCAGATTGTTCTTTCCTCTCAACCTGCCTGCCATCTTCAGTTCATTCCAGTGTTTATTGATCACTTAGTGTGCAAGTCTTTTGTAACACTAAGATAAACACAATTGGACTCCATGGGATTTTGATGGTGATACAGTTCTAAAACCAGTAGATGGGCATTTTGGAGAATGACCTTGAGTACAGGTAGGAGTAGGGAAAAGTCTTCACACAGGCGAGGGGGGATGGAGGTATATGAAATTTCAGTACTTCATTTTGGAAGATTATGAAAGGTGTTTAGATCTATTTTGTAATATTTAGCTCATTGACTAGGGTTGTACAATTCGAAGTGGTTTTTATTAATCAAGTGGCATGGTATACTATTAGTAAGAATTTTGGGTCTTACTGTAGCTTGGTTCTTTGACTATTACGTTAATTGTTTAATACTAATAAAGGATATGTTTTTATCCTTAGTTTCTCTTTGCTTACTATTAAGTTGTACGTGCAAAATCACTGTGCAAATCCATTGTCGGTGAGATTGTTTTAAAATGAAAGCTAAAATGTATACGTTTACTTAGAAAAAGTATAATGTATTTTGTCAAAATTCATCTTTTTGGTCTAAATGACCACAAAACAACCCAACTTCCTTATTGATGATGTCGGTGCTTCACTTTTACTTGTTTAATTTTTGACCTGATTCTAGATTCTGCAAGTTTGCATGTAATTAAAAACCTGTGGATGATGATGGCTTCTTCCATAGGGTCATGGCATAATTTCACTGTTATAACCTCTGTAGCCATATAGTCAGTCTTTCAGTGTGTATTGATTACTAAAATCATCTTGCAGGCTTTTTTTAATGACACCACCATTCATATTACACGTAAACAGCAAATTTTTAATCTCTGATCATATACAAAGTGTATTCATACCAATTTGTCTTCATACATGTACTTTGGATAATGATGTGCATTATATTCCACCATCATTATCCAAACTCCGTGCCCCCTCTGCCTTATCTAGAGTTTGTCTATTTCTCCCCTGTTCCCTCTCCCTACTTCACTATGAATCAGCCTCCTTCCACCAGAGAAAGCATTTGTTTTTTTGGGGGATTGGCTAACTTCTCTTAGGATTATCTTCTGTACTTCCTTCCATTTACCTGCAAATGCCATGATTTTATTCTTTCATTGCTGAGTAATATTCCATTGTGTATGTATGCTTTTTTTTTTTTTAAATCCATCTACTGAAGGGCGTCTAGGTTGGTTCCACAGTTTAGCTATTGTGAATCATGCTGCTATAAACATTAATGTGGCTGTGTCCCTGTAGTATGCCATTTTAATATAAGTGTTGCTGGGGAAAAAGGTATTCATACACTGCTAGTAGGACTGCACATTGGTGTAGCCAATATGGAAAATCCTTGGTAAATTGGGAATGGAACCACCATTTGACCCAGCTCTTATTTTGGGGCTTTTATGACACTATAATTCAAAGTATAGATTTCCCTCAAACTTCCAGTTCTTTTTGGAATAAATATCAAGGACCATTTTTAAGAATAACCCGTAAATGCCATTTAGGAAAATTAGAAAACACTGTACCAAACTGCAGTTAATTGTACTAGAAAAGATGACCCAGGCTTTTATCCCCAAAGTTAACTTATCTCTACTTGCAGTCATATTAAAATCTCTCTAGGCATAAAAGAAATAAACTGTCTTACTGAATTATTATCTACATTTTGGATCCACAATGAATTTTTATACATGCCATAAATAGATAGCTGTTGTTAAAATGTTTAAATGATTCAGTGGACATCAACAAAATAATTTTTCCTTTCAGAATTATTTTTTTCTTCAGCATCAATGACACCTTAGCATTATTACTATGTTAATGCAAATTTTGACTGGGCTTGTCTTAAAAATTTTTTGATTTAAAAATTCTTCTATGGGCTGGGGATGTGGCTCAAGTGGTAGCGCGCTCGCCTGGCATGCGTGCGGCCTGGGTTCGATCCTCAGCAACACATACCAACAAAGATGTTGTGTCTGCCGATAACTAAAAAATAAATATTTAAAAAAAAATTCTTCTAGTATCAAGGCCCAGTGAATACATATAACTGAAGTAATGATCCTCAACTTTTTATTATGTTTATTGAGGACCTATCTGACGCTATACACACCACTAGGGTCTCAATAATTGTGATCAACATTTTTCATAGAAGGAGACAGGTTAAATAATTATAGCCATAAAGGAAATGACCAGCATGTGGTATTACAGACTCACATAAAGAAAGGCATCTTTGAATGATAAGGATCTCTTGAGATGGAGAACAAAGTGTTACTCATCTGAGAAGTTGTAGAAAAGGTAAAGGCTCTGAAGAACAGGATACATTTAAAATACATAGAGAACAGATTTTTGTGATTTCAGTCAATAAGGTAAGAAAGAGGCAGAAGCAGCATGAGGTTATAGAGCTAAAAAGGGAACCAGTTTTGTATGCACATTATGAAGAGTGCTTATATATGTTGCTATAAAGGTAAAGAACAGTCGATGAAGCAGGCGAGTTATAAAATGTTTTATTTTTTTTTTTAAGGATTGCCACTGGATGCTGTGTAGAAAATGGAGTTGTCTTCGTTGATATAGAAGAATAAGGCTACAGATTGCTAATTAAAAAATTTTAAGCAGCTTAATATGAATAGGAATTAGAGATTTTCAAAAATGTATACATTCTGCAAAACAAGTAATCTTATAGCTTCAATGGTAGAGGCAGGCTTGAAGCAACAGTGTACTTGACTTTTTTTCTGCCAATAGTATTTCAGTTATGCTTCTTCAATGTGTCTTGCCTTTCTCCGACATTCTCAATTTCCTCACAACGTTTTCCAATGTCGGGTGCTTCTTTCGTCATAACGTGGACATGATATTCTTCTTCCTTCCATCTTGCTTTCCACTGCCACTTCATGTTTTTCACCCTTGTCCGTCAGTTGGCACTACAGTTTTCATTGTCATTTTTTTCCCATCCATTGGCATTTCTGGCATTACGTTGACTCTACTGAGACTAGGTCATGATCTTTCCACCTCCCTAACTCCGTGGTACTCGGTCCACCCTCTCATCCCACCATCATGGTCTCTTGTACTTCACCTGTTCCAAGTTCGCAAAAATCCTCTAACTACAGTTCCCACCTGTCGCTTTTTCTTTCTGACCAAAATTGCTCCTGGACCTCGTCCTGACTCCCAGCTGCTATTATCATATTCTTCAGACCTTTTAATGAAGATCTGATTTCACTTCATAGGTCTTATGGACCCTTGTGAGTTATTTGAGCAATTTATAAAGTGATTGCTCACATTAGAATCCCCCATATTGGTTTATCTCCACAAATTATTGTCTGTTTACATGTAATAATTTTTCAGTCCCATAGCTTAAAGTACTTGCTTTTCTTAGAAACCGAATTCTATTGTACTTTCTACTTGAATATATTCTAATCACAATGGAAGAAAAATCCAAAGGCAGAGGATATAGAATTATTAGGTTGACTAGAATGTTAAAAACCACTACCCTGAAAGAAAACTATTACAGCCTCAGCCCATATCACTTTGTGCTGAGTGGACTCATGTACTCTTGGACAGATGAACCTTGCTAACCAGTGTGCTTTCATGACTGCATAGATGTAGGAATCCTTCCTCCTTTAACGTTATGCTGGATGAAATCATCTTTTTCTGCTTCGTTTTTCCTCTCCCCACTTTTGCTCCATTTCTCACATCAGCTTTCCTCATTTGCCTCAACATGATCAATTCACTTTTACTGTTATCCCTATGGAATCTGTTGCTTCTGTACCTGTAACTTCTTAAAACTTGGCTCTCCTAATTCTCAAGATGTCCTTTTTGTTCCCTTCAATAGCATCTCTTTCTACTCATGATTTTAGATTTTTTTTTGTACCCACATTCTCACTTTGTTTCCAGTGTACCACTAGCTGGTGGCTTTTTGATGTTTGGCCCCAACCGTGACTAAGCTTTGTTGAGCTTCAGACTTTTACAAAATATGAATAACATTAATTTCACAATAATTTTTTAAAAACCTGTTGAACAGCTTTCACTTAAATCACTACATACTACACTTTTGAATTCAGACATCCACTTAGAAACAGAGGGTTTTTAATAGTTCGAGAATAATTATTGACACAACCAGGTATTTAGTTCTGTACCACCATTATCCAGGTATTTGAAGAGCTGATAAGAAATTGAGCCCTGTCTTTTAATTTCTAGTTTTGACACAGGAGTGACTTGGCTGAGAAAGGTAGGCTCATGAAAACTAGGGGGTGGAGTGAGGACAGTTTCTGAAGAATGCTTTTATACTCGGGGAGGAGCTGATGGTGGACACCTTTATAGTATTCGGCAATTATTTTGTTCAGTGATTGTGGTCCTTCTGCCATAGATCTTCTAACTCCTTCACTCACCTTCTACCACTCCAAAGAAATGGGCTTCAGAAGGAAAAGTCTTTGCCTACATGTCAATTAGGAAAAGTACCAGAAATTTGCATTCAGTTAACAAATGAAAACTATTACAGCCTATATAAATTCGTGCTGAGTGGGCTCATGTTATATCTTCTTGGACAGATGAGCCCTGATAACTAGTATGCTTAACAAATGCACTCTTTCATCTGAAATGGTAAGGTTCTCCATCTTCCTCCCTCACCGTCAGCAAAGGCTGGGGAGGATCTGTGAGACCACTAAGGATTTTATATAGACTGATAGAAAATTAGTACAACACTATATATAGTTAAGAGGGATGTGAATAGTGGGAAGAATTGAGAGCCATGTTCCAGGGTGAGAGCATAACGGGGAAAAGACTGGGCTGCTGAATTCAGACCCTAGAAACTGGTAAGGCCAAGGGGATTTTTTTTAGCTTTCCGTATCTTTAACACCTATTTAAAATGACATATACAGGTATTGTCAAACTCGTAGGCGCATCACTCCCCTCCCCGTTTTTAAGTTGTCATGACTTTAGAGTGCATTATGATTCACACTACACACAGCACAACTTTTCATCTATCTGGTTGTACAAAGTTACACCATTTGTCGTCATACATGTGTTAAGTAGTAGCACCTTTTTTACATTTTATGTGTTCTAATAATTTGATACATGCTCTTTTAAAGATTTTTTTTTGTAGTTATAGATGGACAGAATGCCTTTATTTTTGTGTGGTGCTGAGGATAGAACCTAGTACCTCACACATGCTAGGCGAGTGTTCCACCACTGAGCCACAACCCTAGTCCTTGATACATGCCTTTTTTATTAAAAGATGTTTCTGTTACTTGGTAGACTTTTTCCTTTTTAAAATATCTAGTGTTAACCTTTTCAGTTTCATTAGGTACAAGTGATTTGGCAAAATTTGAAGAAATTTTTAAAAAGTGATTCAAACAGTACCAAGAATTTATCAGCCAATACTTGAATAACCACAACTCAAGCTTGGAAATCCAAAGAAACTTTGATAGACCTGAAACAGTCTTACTCAAGATTGTAGAATTACACACAATATGCACAAAGTCCAGACTTTTTATGCATTTTAATATTGTACATGAAATCAGTACCTTTGAATTTGGGAATGACTTCATCTAAAGATTCAGTATTTTGTCTTGAGTGGTTTGGCTATTAGAAAAAATAAGGTAAACACTTATGAATTTCTCATTAAAGGAATTTATAGATGTGATTGGATCAAAATTAGTTATGCCTTAACTATGCCTGCAATGTATAGTTAGTGTTTTGAGGTATGACTTTTAATTTTATTGAACTCCATTAAAACTGGAAACAAGATTTGTAATTACCATGTATACATCTTGGTATTTTCTAATTACAGTTTACTAACACTCTTATTCCATCTTATATTATTTCTTTACACAAATTCAATTTCCCAGTAATGTCTTTGTGATATCTCCAAGTTTGTGATTTTCCTTTATCTTAATGACTAGTGCCAGCTTTTTAAACTTTCTTGCTTCCCAGCGTATTGGGTTATGTCAAATCCCTGGTGCCTAGTAGTTTTTGAGAATGGCATCAACATTCTTGATTTGGCCAGGATCAGTTATTTTTCTTGACATTGAGTTTTATGCACAAGCAGTCTCTGTTCACATCTCATACATACAGCTCACATCAAGTTTAAGTTTTTCTGAGTGTGTTACTGTTTGTTGGACATGTTATATAGTAGCAACATCATTTTTAGGGCATCTTCTTAGCAATTTGGGGGATGAATGATTTTTGTATATGAAATAATTAAATGTGAAACTTACTCCTTTGTGTTTGGTACCAGGGGTGCTGAACCACTGAGTCATATCCCCAGCAACCCCTGCCTTTTTTTAAATTGAGATGGGATCTTGCTACACTACTGAGGCTTGATTTTTAACTCTGGATATTCCTGCCTCAGCCTCCCAAGCCACTTGGATTACAGGTGTGCACTACCACACTCAGCTAAGCTTATTCCTTTAGTGAAGAACCCTACCAGGTGTGCTTTAACATTTCATTCCCCAATTAAAAGTGTCAGACATATGTCCAAAAAGGATGTACAAAACTATGAAAAGATGCTTAACAGCCCCGCAAAACTAATGAAATGCTGTGAACTCTAGTCAGTCTACCATGCTGTAAAACCTTAGAATTTATTACTCATGTAGTATTTTGGTATGTATCATGCCTTTTTAGCACCTAGTGACCCTTGTTCTACTCTACTACGTGCATTTTTTAAAATGAAATATTAGAAGCTTGTGCATCTTTGAATATTAAAAAATGATATCCAGCAAGTTACCTGTTAGAATAAGTTTATATAATTACTATGTTTACTTTCATGCGTAAGATACCTATTACTTCTGGCTGGTTAGAATCCCATTATTCTTTCCAGCTTTATTATACCTTCTCCATGTGAGAATTCCTTCTTGAGCTTTCTGATGTTACACTTTACACGTTTCAGTACTCATTGGTTGTCTGTTAAGACTTCACATCTGTCTGGACCACTGGAGCTGAAAAAACCTGGCTTCAAGTCCTCGTTCTGGTACTTAATGGATGTATGACTATGTTATTTAACCTCTGAGTCTCCATCTCTGTCTTGGAGCCAGCACTACGTCTAATAATGTTGTGGTAAAGAGTAAAAGCCACACATGTCGAGAGATCAGTACTCACTGGTTGGTGTCCTTTCATTCCTTCCCTAACCAAGAAGCCTTGGTGTGCACTACTTTGGAGTTATGCACCTACTTTTCCTGGTGCATATTGATTTTAATTAGAAAACTTGATCAAGATGTTGACTAAAAATCTAATATTTTCAATTAGTTTGCACTACTGACTTATTGGTTCTTTTTGCAGTATATTGCCTTGTTTTCAGATACACAAAATAATTGTATTAATTCTGTATTCACATTAGATCAATATTTCTTGACCTTTATTTATGATCTTTCAAGGGGCTTTTAAACAGATTTTTCCTAATTATGCTTCCCTGCCACTAAAAAAAAATCATGGTCTAAATACTGTGTGTATATGTCTCTGCTTTAGACTTAAGAGTAACATTTTGTCACTTAAAGGACCAATTTTTTACCCACAAGCAATATCACCCCATAAATAATGGATGCGTATCAACCTCGGTGCCCTTGAAGGGATAAATAATATGCAGTATACGTACACAGTGGAACATTAGCCATATTATGCCTACTTGCTGGTAAATAGTAGGATAGTCTCCAGTTATATCTAAGTGAAATAAGCCAGTCCCAAAAAACAAAAAATTGTTTTCTCTGATGTGGAAGCTAGTCCAAAATAAGGGGGGGGAAAGGGTGGGGATTCCGTCAAAATAGTAGATAGCAGGGGGGACAGGATAAGGGACCAACAGTGGAATGGATCTGACCAACTTTCCTATGTACTTATATTTGACCTTGAGATTCACTGTGGTATATTCATGTCCACGAGATACTGGTTTTTAAAAAACTACATACCAGATCAATAGAGGGAAGGAAATTTCTATTGAACAATGGATGTTAGTAGTTTTCCAATATTGCCTCTTTAAATCACAGGTATTTATGTTTAAATTGGAGCAGTTGCTATGAAATGTGTAGAAAGTATTACTCCAGCTTTCTTTCCTATATGAACTCTTAACTTGCAATTATCAAATTACATGAGTGTTACATACTCGGGACCAGATGTTAAGTATAGTTTGGTCTAACAATATTTAGCTTTTTGTCAAAACCTAACAATTTTCTTCCCACAAAGTTGGTAACAAAAGTACATGTAATAAAGATATGTATTAGAAAATGAAAATTCGGGACTGCTATCAGAGGAGAATAAAAAAATTTAGGGATGTGAATTGTCTTTGGCATATATTCCCACACTCATTTTGGATCACTGGGAATACTTACTTGAACCTTTTCCAAATACCTAATTGTACCTTTCTATGACCTGACCCTGTCATTTAAATACAGTGCTGTTGTCGCTAGGTGAGTTAAATGCTTATTTCACTACTGAAGTATCGTAATAACACTACTCTTCCCACCCTCACTGTTTGTGCCCTGCTACACAAGGAAAACTACAAGGTTGAAAAGAGTTAGTTTGTAGTTTCTCTAGGGGAAAATAAATCTCTTCCATCAGTTTGCTATGTTCCCCTAAATTCATTCTTTACTTCTACATTAGAAACTGCAAAAGTCAGCTGGGAGCTTCGAGCCCGAGATCCTAAGTAACTAAGCTGTGGTCAGTGGTGCCTGGAGCCAGGATTGGGCTCCACGTATGTGTTCTCAAAGGGAAGGTGAACTCTGCTGCGTTTCTTCTCAGGGGCTGTCTGGGTCACATACTTGATGGTGGGAACCGGAGAAGACATTTTGGACATGCATTGGAGCTAAGAACTGACAGTGATGCAGTCACAAAACAGGACTCAAAGTCTCTGGTCTCCAGATAACTTTCATGTAGAGAAGAAAATTGTCATTTTGAAAAAAAATCCACATATTACATGTTTTCATCTGTTCAAACTGTTTTAGTTGGGTAACAAATTCTATTTGATCAATGAACTGTGTGACCTTTGGTCAGTCTCCTTTATCTTCATCTGAAAAAATGGCAAAACATGTCTTTATAAGGATTAAATAAGGTAGCTTACGTAATGTGTTTAACACATATTAACTGATCAGTGTACATTCATTATTCTATTATCTTAGTGATCATAGCATTCATTCTCTTCACTTGAACTTGAGACCTGAATGTCAAAAGATGTCTAGCTGTTTGCTTCTAGTTTTATTACTGACTGCCTTTTGAGGGAAGAATGGAAGCTTCAGCACTTAGTTCGTCACTGAGTAAAGACTGTTTTTTGTGTTCATGTAATTATGCGTAGAGTAGTATAATGAATTTATATTGTAGCTTGAACCATAGTTTTGTTAAATAATTCTGTATTTTATTTTTAGATATTTGATTTAATGGATGCCAAAGCTCGTGCTGATTGCATCAAAGAAATCGATCTCCTTAAGGTAAACAATAAACCGTGGACTATTTGAGCATAACTGAATGTTGATAAAAGTGATTGAAACGTCAGACTTCTAAGCAAAAAGTTTTTTTAGATTTAAGTATGTTAGAATGTCAGCATATAGAAACATGTAGTTATCTTCTGGATTTATTGTAAAATAATTTAATCGGAACCTTTGGAATCACCCTTTCAAAATAGGGAATAGATCATTGAGCATAAAACCATAGACATTTTTTCTGGATCATTGCAACTAGACATTTTAAAGGTTAGGTAATATAAATGCGTTTTAGTACTTCAAGATGTGTTATATTGAGAATATGAACTAATACAAATGTTTATACATTTTAAAGTAACATTTTAAAATCTTTTTCCAGATTTACAATGCGTGAATATAAAGAGCATGTCAGAAACTCAGTATTTCATCTACTTAAGCAATGCAGATACACTGAAGTCTGTCATATTTCCTAGTGAAGTTTCTTAATGAAATGCTGCGGATTAATTAGAATGTTTTTTATACAGCCATTGTGTTAGTGCCTTAAACAGGTGTACTTTATCCAAAAAGATAAGTCAAAACCGTGCTTTTTGACTCTTGCATTGGTTGTAGTTATTTCTTGGCCCATAAAGTAACCACTTTAAACCTCTGTACACTTACGTTATACAAATAACAATATTCTGGACAATATGAAGAAAATCACATTTTGGTACTAGGGCTTGAACTGTGGGCTACTTGACCACTGAGCCACATCCCCAGCCTTATTTTTGGATTTTATTTAGAGATAAGATCTCACCGAGTTGCCTAGTGCCTTGCTTCTGCTGAGGCTGGCTTTGAACTTGCAATCCTCCTGCCTCAGTCTCCTAAGTCACTGGGATTACAGCCGTGAGCCACCATACCTGAGTTATCTTTTGTTAATTTTGAGAAATGATTTGTCATGGGTTAACTTAGTTCAAGATTGACTGAACCAAAAGACTAAAAGTGTATATAGACTGATCCACATATGAGGTTGTATTTTTCTTACGGATGATTTTGTGAATCAACTCACATGGGTTATTTCTATAAATTTATATTTGAAGTAATAGTGATATTAAGATAATGTAGTATCTACTGGTACACACTAGTTTGTTTTGGTGCTGACTACAGTTACATTAGGACCAGCCCCAACTTCAAAATAGGATTAAGAAGAAATACTTTATTTACTACTAAATGCTCTTAATAACAGTTTTCATTTTGAAGATATAATTTTTGGCAATAGGTTATTATTAATTTCTGCCCTTCACTTATTGCATCTATTTATATGCCTACTTGGCATAGCAGTACTTTAAAAAATTTTAAGTTTATAACTATTTCCAATAAAGAATATTGAAATAGGTCTGAGGATGTGGCTCAAGCGGTAGCGCACTCGCCTGGCATACGTGCGGCCCAGGTTCGATCCTCAGCACCACATACAAAGATGTTGTGTCTGCCGAGAACTAAAAAAAATATTTAAAATATCTAGTTTTACTTTTGATGAATATATATTTAAAATTCACTAGATTGAAGAAAACTATGCTGTAAACATTTCTGTAATTTAAAAAAGTAGCTAGATTAACAGTTATTTCTACTTTTGTAACTTAATAAAGGTAAAAAGCAGATAATTTTTCAATTTTTTCCTCAGCAACTCAACCATCCAAATGTAATTAAATATTATGCATCATTCATTGAAGATAATGAACTAAACATAGTTTTGGAATTAGCAGATGCTGGTGATCTATCCAGAATGATAAAGGTAAGGGTATTTTTCAAAATTGTCTTACATTATTTTCCCCTCAGTTGTTCAACAGACATATTTGATACTTTAAATACCTCAGTGCATGCTTAACATAGGGTAGATGGGAAATGAATGGTTGGTAGTGATGGTAATGATTCTGAGGCTGGTTTACTTGGTGAAAGGCACCTTAGGCTCTTTCATGATCTGGAAATTCCAAATCCAAAAATTGAAAAAGGCCCACACACTGGCCTTCCCTCCGATACACTTTTGCAGCTTGACTTCTCTGAGCAGCCCGTCCTTGGTCCTGTGTCTCTAAACATGAGGGAATAGAGGATAGAATGTTTCTAGAAGGGACTTGTCCAACACGACCTGGATGTCAGCCCCTGACTTGACTGCTTAAGAGATTAACTTTCTTTTCTAAGGTCGTATTAATTGGCTTTACATTCAGCCAGAAGTAATAGAAACCCCAAAGTAAAGATAGTTTTAAAACTGCTGGTTCTTGAACCAGTTAAATAACTTTTCAGTGTTAATTTTCTAAAATTGTTGTGATGATTAATATTAATCAGGAACTTTGTTTTCTCACACATTATACAACTGTAGTTGACAGATACTGTCATTCCTTCTCTGTCATGTAAATGTCTGGGACTAATATGGCTCAGATCTATCGAATGTTTTCTAGCTCATCAAGTCACCCTAGGTTTGAGGAGGCAAAGAGGATTTGCTGACTATCTTGAAGCTACTCCTCAAAACTGCCACACAGCATTTTCAGCTTCCTTCCCTTAGTCAGAATTAGACTCCTAACATATTTAACAGCAAGAAAGGCTGAGTATATAGTCTGCAGTCCTCTGGCCAAATGCCTCATTAGACTTCTATTATCATGGAAGAGGAGCTCATCAGTGTGGGAACAAGAACCCAATAATAAAAGCAAAATCCATTTATTTACAGCTTGCTCCACCAAGTCTAGTGGCTGAGTTGTGAAAGCTTTATAGAGAAGGAAAAAAGACTGCAGGTGTGCCCTGATGGGGGGCTGATGACATTGGAAAACAAAGGCGGCCTTTCTAGAAGGAACCCATCCTATGTAACTGGTTTGAAGAACATATTTGGATTTATCTAGTTGGAAACAGGGACAGAATTAGGGAAGCTGTCAGTTATTAATCATGATTTGCCCATTTTGGGCTCCTTGTTACAGATATTATTTAGTCTTTTGGAGTGTCACTGGAATTAGCAATCTGACTTCCTGAAAGTCTGAGTTGCAGACTGGATTTCTCAATTGTTATTGTAAAGTATAGGTTTCTTGGACAAGTCCCTGCATTTTGGGCGTTAAAGGTCTATTTTGGTATATTGTCTGGGCATTTTCAGTTTGTAAAGAAATTTAAAAAATGTTACTTCACATGTATTATTTATCTGATCAAGTTTCCCTCTCAGAAGCCTTCTGAAGATTAAATATCATGACTAGTATATAGAAAAACTGATGTTTTTGAAATTAGCTTTGATTGAAATATCCATGTGTTTTCCTTTAAAGATTTTTCACAGAATTCCTTTGAACATCAGGTAACAGTTCTTTACCTTCTCACCAGAAAAATGTTCATGTGCACAGTTTGCATTTTTTGCTTAAGGCCCTCAGTAGTCAAGAACTACTGTGCTGTTGAGTGTGGGTTCAAAATCGGCCCCCTAAACACTCATGTCCTTTAGTCTCCTCATCTGCAAAATGAGGACAATTTTCCAGAGTGTTTTCTAAGTTATGAAAGCACTACATACAAATAAGGTAATGTTATTCATATCAGCCAAAATGCTATCAAGCTGACATGTTTAAACTCCCATAGTTAGAAGGAATCATTTCTAACCAGTTGTGTATGTGACTATAAAACTAGCTCAACAGGCAAAAAACATGTCTTTTCGAATTGAATAAAAATGCAAAATGTCTTCCTCCGAGTGAGTGTAATTGCTTCATTAATAGGCTATTGGATTACTTTCATCTTAGAGTAAGCCCACGTGCAAAATCTTGTGTTGATGAATACAAATTCATATGATACTGGTAATAGTGTAAACAATTTTACATCATAATGGACACTCCAAAGTACTCAAATAATTTTATCAAGTTTTTCTTTTAAAAAAGTTCATTATGCATTTACTGTGCCAGGCTTATGCCTTCTTTAAACTCGTTATCTAGCAAGTAAGATATTCATTTAGCTAAAATTCTATAACTTCAGTTTTAATAAGTTGGAGCAGTGTGGGTTATAATGGGTGTTTATAAAAGGACTACTAAAATTAGTCTGGATTCTAGAAATGCTGTGTGACCTTGACTTAGTTAACCCAGTCTTAAAAAGATTGTGCTACAGTTGCCACATCCATCAACTTGGGTTAATACTTGTATTATAGTAGTACAATGAGGATAAAGTCATGTGTGTACATATGTGCACACAACTCTGCCTGTCCAAATATGTCTGGTACATATTGTCTGATTTTCTTTACATTTGATTATTATTCTTCCTTTCCCCTCCTTGTGTCATTCAAAATTTACCCTTTTTGCAGATGACCTCATTCAATTACAGAGTGTAAGTTATCAGAATTACTTCACTTCTACTTTCCAAAGACCCTGTATCTGTTGTTCTTTACTGTTAGCCATATTACTCTCACTCAGGAGGGATTGCTCTCTCTCCACCTGCGTTCTGCATCCTCTTGGCCTGTTTTCTCAGAAACTTTAAATCTTATCTATTCTCAGTCCTGTATCTGTAACTTCAGCATGTTCTGGACCCCTTCCACCTATAATCAGATCATGTGATCTTAAGCATTTTCACATGTATATGCACACATGTCCCTTAGTCATTTGTTTAAGAAGTTTACGTTGTAGTGGGAAATTCAAATAAAAGTAAATTGAGTATATGGTATGTCACATGTTGGTAAGTGCTGTGGAGAAAAATTAAAGAGGTGCATTAAGGAGTTCAGAGGGAAAACAAATTGTCTGAGAAGGCTCTCCTATTACTACCTTCATTCACCTCTACCTGCCTTTTTCTGCGGTCACTGCTGACCTTATTTCCAGCCCCCTGTACAAATTCTCTTAAATGAAATCCAGTGAACTTCCTTTGGTCTCATTCCACTTGAACTCTCAATAGTATTACTCTTTTTCATTCCCTTCTTAAAATACTCGCTGACTGAGAAACAAAGTGCCTTGGTGTTCTTAACTTTCTAGAGTCTTGTCTTGGAGTCATTCTGTTCTTCCTGACTTTTATGGTGAAGTTGTAAACGTCTGTGGCTTATTGGTTTGTTTTGCACCCACCTTTTGTAGCTCATAGCTTTCATACCTGTGGATTCAATGCCTATGCTCTTGTTGATTCCCAATTTATCTTTAGCAGAAAATTCTCCTAAATTTGAATCCACATAGGTCCACGTGTCTGTAAACAAATTTTTGAGAATCCTCGTCCAGTGTTCCCTAACTCAAGACTCAGTGCACAACCGTCCGGGAGCACACCCTAGAAGAAAGGACTGTCATTTCTCCCTCCCGTTTTCAATCTATTATCCATGAATTTCAAATTTCCACCCAGTTGTTTATCCTTACAGAGTGAAGTAAATCATCTCTCCCCTGCAGAGTTAGAGCCTTTTATTAATTTCCTGGCATCCAGTACCCGTTTTTCCATTAGTCTTTAGATGGGGTGGGGGAGCAAAGGAAACCCTTGTTTTCTTCAAAAGGGCTTCTCAGTGAAAGTGAAAATTAAAGTACTTAACAAGATTTACCAAACCTTGTGTAATACAGAAGATAAGCTCCCTGGAGGGAGGAATCTTGATCTGTTTTGTACTCCCCTCTCCCTAGTGCCTAGAACAGCACCTAGCACACAGTGGCTGCTCAACAAATAATTGCTTCAGACTCTCGTTCCTACTTTCTGTGTTTTGGCACATGGACTTTTCAGTTCCTTGAATCTTATTTTTCCCTTCCTACCTTGGATTTTCTCTGTTCTTTGCCAAGTTTGTTTATCGTTCAGTTATTCACTTACATGTTACTTCCTCAAGCCTTTTCCTTTGATGGTTTCATGATGTAGATATCCATGACTCTTCAAGGGTATCTTGGGAATGTAATCCTGAAGTTATTCATGTCGTATTTTGTATCAATAAATTAGACTTAAGGCTGGCCTGGTAAGTAAAGGGGACTTGGTTGCTCTCCTCAAGAGTGCCTTAATTTCTAGGGGGGTGATCACTAAGTGTATGAAGAAAGTGTGTATGAGAATTGCTCGTTTTCCAGGGCCCGCAGGTGATGTTTGGTTGTACAGTAATCACTGAAGTTTTCTACTGCTTCACCCTCTGGTGCAGGAGTCTAAAGACAGTAAATGGTATGCTGGCCCCAGAGAAGACTGTCAGAATATAGGAAGTTGGTTGTTTTTCCAGATGGGCCAATTGAGAAATTCAGAAGTTGTTTGCTAAATACCTTTCTTCATCCTATAAGCAATATTTTATAAAAGAGGGCTACTCCAGGGGGAAAAAAATCATAGGATCTACTTCTGTGAAGGAACATGACATTGACTTAATACTTTGTAAAGGACAGCAGTAAAGGCTTGAACTGCAAAGAACATGATTCATCTCTTTAGAAGGAGGCGTATCGTAAATCGTGTATCACAACAAGATATTTTACTCTCAAGTCTTCAACTTAATTGGGGTAGAAATAGGAAATATAGCTTCTGGTCTGTATTCCAGAAATGAACCTTTGGATAACGTTGCATCAAAGATTTTTACAAGTAAATAATTAATTGGCTTAGAACAGGCTGACAAATATAATTAAGCAATTTATAGTTGAAATATTCAGTATTTCTCTAATTAGTGACAAAGGAATACCTGAGGCTGTGGTCAGATGAAATAAGTCCCGGATGAGTTTTAAGATAAAAGGAAACCTGGAATTTTTCATCATACATTTCATTATATGTAATCAGAATTTTAAAGTAAAATGGGTTATTATAAAGCAGATACATTTCGATTACTTTGTACCTATACACTTTGGTCTAAATTTGGACAAACACATGCTTCATTTAGTAGTGAAACAGTTTATTTCACTGTGCCAATGTCAAGAAACATGGTGATAAAATCTCAAATGAGGGGAAATAAGACTATTCTCAAATTTTCCTATCCATGTTTTGAAAAAAATTAAGTCTCTGTATTTGTTATTAGAAAGTCAGTTTGAGACACAGAAACATGAATGAATACATTTATACTTTAAAAAGTATTTTTACTAGAGTATCAGTAAATGTCTTGGAAGGGGACTCACAAGTCACCTTTCAAAATATACCATATCATAGTTGCTAAGAATGAAGTACAATTCTTACAAGTTTTTTTATTGATGCATATTTATACATAATGATGGAATTTGTTACTTATGCATGCAAACAATATAATGTGGCCAGTATTACTCCCCAGTACTTCCTCTGCCCTGTTTTTAGTGAAATATGCAATCTAAATGAATGTGTTCTGCCAGAAGTTTGATATTTTTCAAAATAATTGAAGCTCTTATTTCTAATATTTTGTTATAGGCTATACTGTTGGATTATAAACTTTGTGTTTCACTCCCTTTAACTTTGTAGGAGCCTCAAAACTAGTAGTCATAAAGTCAGCTTAATCATGTGTTTAGGAGCCTACTTTATTAGTTACTATTGCTGCGTAGCACATCACCATGAATTTAGTATCTTAAAAAGAAATATTCTGTCAATGTCTTTGGGCCAGGAGTCTGGGTACTGGTTGGTAGTTTCCCTATTCGGGGTCTTAGAAGTTTGAAATCAAGCTGGGAGCCCAGATTGAGGCTTCCATGTTCACTGATGGCAGTGAGAATTCAGTCGTGTAACCTAACTCCCTGTCCTGGTTGTCAAGTGGGAGCCATGCTGTTTCTACAGGCCACACGGCCCCCTGCACAGTCTGTTATTGTGCTCGCAGGAGGGTCTGTGGCTTTGAATGGCTCCCACCTCTTGGAAGCACTCACTAGATTGAATTATAAGAAACATGATCCTTCTAACAATCAAGTAGGCTTCAAGATCCTTTCTGCTGTATGATCTGGGGAGTATATAATATTCATACCCCCAACTCTCAAGGAATTACATTCTAGGAATTTTGGCGGAATTATGTATCTTAACATTCTACTTACAACAGACTTAGCAATAAAAGTAATCATGTTTTGAAGATAATTATCTCTAAATATTATAATTTAGAAAACTTGCTTTTTTTTTTTTAAAACATTGATGACATGTTGCTTATCCAGATTTAGGTTACATTGAAAACTCATTCTGAAATGTCTGTTGGCTGTTTAAACTAAAACCTTCCCCGCAGTACCATCTTTGAGTTTGCCAAAACACCCACATTTTCCATTTCAGCCTCTGACTAAAGGGTATAGTCCACGTTAGTAGTGACAACTTCTACTGACCCCAGTTACAATCCTTCTACTGAAGGTTACAAATTATAGCAGTATTTGAAACAAAAATGATACAAAGAGATGGACGTGCATATACATAAGCACTGAAGTATATAGCACACCCATACATACCGATATGTACAGAATTTTTATAGAAGTAGTGTTGCAGGTTAAATAGTGAAGCCATATGGAATTTAGCAGATTGAAAATTATAATGACCATTATGTAGTTCTGAATGTGGCTAAAATGTGGTCATTAAAAGATAACCGCCAGAAATTGTTGCCCATGGTGTTACTTGGTTTGAAAAGTCCACTTTTCAAGGACCCCGTTGTTCGTATGTTTGTAAATTAAGGGTAAAATCTCCATTAATGTGTCTCTTTCTCTTTTTTATTGAGACTTTTATGCTTTGTTGTGTCAGAAAAACAACTTTCTGACTATCTTGTATGGTCTAACATAAGAATTTATTAAAAAGGCAAATATTTCCATTTGTGATCATGTACTTTACTGATTTTTTTTTTTAAACAATCTCACTTTATCCATACTTTGACAGAGTAAGGGAAAACATGAAATACTTCCAGGCGTTTTCTCATTTACTTTAGTTACAAGGAAGCAGCTCCCATGAATTATTTATACAGCAATAGTATAGTGACCATTCCTTGTAGTAATGCTAATGCCTTCATGTTATTGGACTTTTTTAATATCCTGAGTTTCCTTGGTATTGATAGACTAGTTTCTTTTGGGGGAAAAATATTGACTTTATAGGTGCTTATTTGTCTTAATATTTTCAACCCTAGAATGAAATACGTTTTTGGCTTCCATCAACAGAATTAATATAAAATTGTGACTTTGGGGAATGAATTTATCACATTTATAGTCTTAACACTCTTAATGGATTTTCCCAACATTTTAAGACTAGTAGACTTTGGATGGAAAAAATGAAATGCTCGGCGTTTTCAGCGATCTTTAGCTGCCAGGCTCAATCTATTTCATACCCTCTAAAGCAATGTAAGTTATCTGAGTTTTATGTAGACTGCCAAGAGTGAAAATAATCACACTGAAACTTAGTATACCAAAATTGTAACTGAGATATTCTACACATATTTACCCCAAATAACATATAGCAAATGTTTATACTTTGATCTGTCTATACCTTGTACCTTTTAGAGGAAAACTTCAGAAAGATTAAAAATCATAGGTCACATTTTCGGAAGCATCCTCTTTTCCATCAGTCTCTCTGAAATTGATTTTGTAAAAGTACATCTTGCAGTTATTTCATAATGTACTTAGGAACATCCCTTCTGATGGTTCATGTTTGACTACATTACAAGTTGATGACAAAAAACCAGTTGTCTCATGTGAAGACTATTTATAGTAATAAGTGAACCAATGAGAAATTTCTTTTTTAAACTGGAGAGATGAAGGCTAGGACAAACCAGTAAATTATTTTGAAGTGCAAGAATGTACCCAGTAGACATATTTGTTTCATTAGTAACAGCTTGTAGAATGAGAGATGGTGAAGAGTTCATATATCATTTAGAAACTGTTAATATAGTGAGGAAAGAAACTGGGACCCAGGACGGTTAAGTGGCTTCTTCAAGGTCACATAAGTAGTTAATGTCAAACTTCATAATCAGGCTATTAAAAGATAAATATGGGTCATGTAAGTGACACACTGAAACATTTGACGGCATTCCCAAGCAGGAATTGTTTCCTTGTATTTAACATAAATCTATTACTTCCTCTCGTTAGGTATTTGGAAAGGATGGAGAACAGCTGGTACCTGTATTCTAGTTCTCTAACAACTTCATTATGTCTTAATTATTTTTTCCAATACTTTTCAAAAATGGTTTGCACACAAGAATCACATTTGTTTTCAGTTGTATATTTGTAACTACAGAAGCACATTTCTAAAGGATATTTGCTAAAGCTTCCAAGGATTAGCTACATAATTGTGGGTCCCCTTCCTTAAAAACTATGAGTCTTAAGATGACAGTAAGAGGACATTTTTAAACCAGGTGCAGGACGTATGTGACTACATGTCCATGAAATTGGTTCTCATGGTTTCAAATGTTCTGCCTGAAACTTTTCCCTTCAACATTAATTTACCAACTGTAGGCTTAAATATTTGTATATACAACAGACAATTCTGTAAATTATTCTCAAAGAATTTTTGTTGGGTAAGGTCTTTGAAGCTCTTCAGTGCAAAACAAATAAGCAGTGTAGGTTCTACCTGAAGTGGTAGTGACTATAATGCAAGGGCCAAGTTACCCAGCTGAGTAGTCCCAGAATGCTTCTTAGCATCCATATTGTAAATGGATTTGGTCTTGGGAATTTGTGATTTTTAAAGGAAAGATTTGAGTGTTCAAATGTTTTCCTAAAATCTTAAGAAACATCTTGCATCAGCTAGCCTATTCTTGGTACCAGTCAGTGATTGTGTGTTTCACAAGGTATGCTGGACTTCACCTAGATAATTTTTATGTGAGAATATAATTTGTATTTGTGAATGTTTTGTATGTGAATCAACTTTGTTACATATGACTTTGGTATTTGAATAGTATCCAGTGTTTATTTGAATATTAATGAAGGTAGAAAATACTTTCTAAAGTCAACAGCACTTCAAGACTAGCTAAAAATCTAAGGAAAAATTATGTGTAACTGACTGTTAATTTCTGCCTGTTTATGAATGTGTAACTACTTTCAGGTATAAAAATGTTCTGTTTTAGAGCATAAACATGGAAAAGGTGCCATGACAATCTTTATTTGTATCAATACTAACCTTTAAGAAATTTTGGTTATTGCTTTATTATAAACTTGCATGAGAAATACATTTTTCACTCATGTTGGCATTGGATTTTTTTTCTAATTTAAAGCTAATAGAACTGTCCTTTTTTCAGAAATAGTATTTTTGAAATGGTGCCATTTGGCTAGAGGATTAAAATGTGCAAGATGTATCATTAGAATATTTTAAGAAGCAGTTTTGTGATACTTTAGCATTATACAAATTTTGGCTTTGTAATGACAGTATAAATCTTACCAATATTCAAAAGAATTCAATTGCTACTGCTATTCATCTTCCTAAGACATAGCCAACAGTGCCACCATCAGAACAGACAGGCTGTTTTCATTCTAAGTGTTGGTGTTCTCAAAAAACAAAAGACATACTGAAGAAATGTTTGGAAAAAATTTTTTCCAACAGATGCAGATAAAAAACCTGGAAAATACTAGTGACATAATCAAATTGCCTTTGACAAATTCATAATATTCTTCAGTGGCCTGCTACTACATTGGACATTTAAGTCTTGCCTGGTCATTCTATAGCTAGCATTATGATGGTCAATTTATTATGTTAAATTTGTTCTAAGATAGTCTCAAAGAAAATAAAAACAGAGATCCTGGTCATCTTATTCTAATAGCATTTGCAGGGCAATTCTTTTTCATTATCTGTTTTGTATATGACTTAATTTTTAGTGATGGTCTTTTAAAAATGTGAAGGGCTATGTTAATTATAGTTATTTTAGAACCTATTTTTAAGCATAATATTTTTCTTTCATGGTTTGATACTTACATGAAATGGTGTATTTCTGAATGAAAAGAAATCTGGTCCCCATCTTCCTGTTGACATCAAACAGTCCTCTGATATGCTAATCTAGCATTGGGGAGAGCACATACAGGCTTTATTTGGATTCATTCCAAGTCTGAAAGAAAATTATGTGTAAAGAACTGATTTTTGTAGCATTGCCCCTTTCGAATGAAAACTGCTGTTGACACAGTCTATTAAAAGACTTCATAATGAAACATGGGAGATTTTCAAAATTATAGTAAGACTGCAATTTTCTTTTTAGGATGCAGTCAATGCTACTGATGCAGTAGCTGATAACTTCCATATGTGGTATAATAAAAATCATCCATTTTTCTGTGAAGATTTATACTTCAGTATATTGAGAGCAAAAGATTATATTCACTATCATTTGCAAAGTATGAAGTAGGGTAAGATTTCCTTGTGCCGTTTTTCCTTTCAGCCTGCCCTCAACTGGTCATAAGTGTAAAAATTTAGTTATTTTGAATTTTCTCAAATAATAAAAAATCATGATTCTGAAATACATTAAAAACGTTTAAATTTGAATAAATGTATATAAGTTTAAATGTAGTATTTATGTTGGTAATCTAAAAATCAAGTAGGAAGTGATTTTTCTATAAAGTGTCTTAAACTAAATTGCTGTTGAATGAGTTATTATAGTCTTTAACATAGGTGGCCATTCGAAAGAAGACAACTACAATTCCAAAAATAAAAGTGCACATCTGTTTAAGTTGACTACTGGTGCTTTCAGCTTTTTACCAGAAGATTTTGTTTCCTTGGATTTCAGTTTCATTTAATCAAAGCAAAGTGCAAGTTTGCCTTACCATGTGCAATAGAAATATTCATGGAAACTTTACATAAATCCCTTTTGTTTATTTAATTTTTAATAAATCGTGATACTTCAAATCACTAGGGTGGTTCAATATTTAAAAAGAATTCTATAGTAAAACCTCTGCCAAGAGAAGAATAGTCTTTTGATGAATATAATTACCTTAGGATTTGTAGACCGTTTTATTCGGGCTTTTCTTAAAAATCAAATTTGACAACTTTCCTTTTAAGACAAGCCATTTTATATAATGTTAATTTTGGGAAGTCAATACTACAGATGTGGTGTTACATGGTTTGTGCTAACCTTAGGTATAATCGGAAGAAACCTATTAAAATCATGATAGTAGGTACATTAAAGCGGGTATTATTTCTGACGTACAGATTTATGCCTGTTAAAAATAAGATCTTAAAATAGTCTTACTTCTTTAAAAGCATTTTAAGAAACAGAAGAGGCTAATTCCTGAGAGAACAGTATGGAAGTACTTTGTTCAGCTGTGCAGTGCATTGGAACACATGCATTCTCGAAGAGTCATGCACAGAGGTAAGATAAAATCATTAAAAACTTTTAAATTGCTCCATGATTTGTACTAAAATATTAAATGTCTTCTAGTCATTGTATAGCATCATGTTTTCTCAGGTAATTCCTAAGTTGTAATTTAATTAGAATTACAAATCTTAGAGCCCACATTTTAAAGTCTGTTTTTGCTTGATATTTAGTCTTACTGATTATGTTGGTAAAGCAAAAGATGCAAGAGAATAGTTGAATACACTTAAGATGTTCACTGTGTTAAGAGTTACATCATTGAATAATCCAGTGATTTTTGGGGTGAAAACTTGAACGTCTCTAAATTTGCACAATGGCATTCTACCTTTTAAAATTAGTATAAAAAGGACACTTCAGGGCTGGGGTGTCAGTGGTCAAGAAATTGCGTAGTACATGAGGAACCTGGTTCAATCCTCAGCACCACATAATAAAATAAACATGTGTGCATCTACAACTAAAAATATTTTTAAAAAATAGGACACAAAAATGTAGTCATCTTTATGCTATATTGACTCAAATGACATCATCCCTCACTTGGTCTCTTCCTTTATTCACAGATATAAAACCAGCTAATGTGTTCATTACAGCCACTGGAGTGGTAAAACTTGGAGATCTTGGGCTTGGTCGGTTTTTCAGTTCAAAAACCACAGCTGCACATTCTTTAGGTAAGAGACCATATAGTTTTGTTCAGTTGCTTTTGCTTCTCAAGAAGTACCACTTGTATATGGCTTTTACATTTTTAAAAACATCAGGTCTTCAGATCCCAACTCTCTATTAGTTGTCCCGTTTCCTTGTACATGACAGGTGGATACTTGTTAACTTGACCTCAGGCAGCACCACTCAATTAAAAAATGCTGATAAACCTGATTTTTATTGTTACCTTGGAACATTCCTTTTAATAGTTAAACAATGTGATGAATACACTATTTTGGAAGAGAACTTTTCCTGACCATTCAAAAATACTACAGGTAATAATTTGTAAGTTTACAACATGATTGTGATTACTGCAATAGTGAAACCTAAAGGTGATCTGTGGCAAATGAGGGAAATACTCCCCCAAATTGTAAAATGGATGAAATACTTGTAGTTTATTCATTCTAAATATAGCAGTGTCCTTGGTACCTAAAATAGAATTGGATCTAACTATAACATTAACAGTGGAGAGAAAGTTGTTCAGTTTAGAAACAGTAATGATTCCTAGAGGAAATATTTTTTCTGTTGAGGCTATCACTTCAACTTAACTCTCCAAATCATATTTTCTCCTTGTAAATACAAGGTACAGATAAAATGATGATGGCAAAAACTAGTTGCCTTTAATTTAATGGAGCCCATCTTATTGTAATTTCATGGAAAGCCACTGATTTTTTTTTTTTTAACTGCCATTAAATGATTAAAAAAAAAAAAAAACGTTAAAGGGCCTGGTAAGTCACAATGACTTGCACAAAATAGCAAAGTAGTGAAACAAGCCTCCAAATTAGTTGACTATCATAATATTTTTTGTCCTTTTTACTAAGATTTTGTGTGTCCTTAAACCTGTCATTTTTCGTATCTAGAACGGTACCGGGCACATAAATGGGCACCTAGTCAATATTTATCATATCTTTGTGTAAAGCATAGTTGCAAAGGTAATGCTTTATATGAATTTGAGTGACATTTTCATAAGGACTTGTTTTGCGGGAAGCTATAATTCTTGCAATATAAATAGTGGAGAATTTCTATGGAGAAAAAACAGACTGTTCCAAGCCAGTACATTTTCTTAGTAGTGAAGATGACATTTTCACTTGGTTCTTCACCTGACTGGAATGTGCCAACAGCATTGTCATTAATTTACTTAGAAATGCCAGGTTACAATTATGCACAAACACAGCTGCACACCCATGTGTATTGTTTAAATACTGTTTTGCAAACTTGAGTATACTGTAATCATCCAACCTTAAGGATGCAGCATAGTAAGTGGAAACTAGATCTAAACAATTCTGGAAATTGAGTTATTTAGTCTGACTGATATTGCCTCTTGCAAAAGTTCTAAACAAGGTTTGCAAACATGCATCTCCAAATTAGATGTGCTAGTTAAAATTATTTGACAGTCAGATTAGATTTAATAATTCATTAGCAATTTCTAACAAGTTTTATCAAAACTCAGTCATATAGTTATATAAGTCACCTAAAGTATAACCAATGAGGAAGTAGAAATGAGAATGTTTCTTTGATGGGAGAAGAACTGGTAAACCTCATTCACAAGTCTTTGTTTTACAAATCATGAAGCAAAAAATTCTTAAAATGACAGGTTTTTTTTCCTGTCTGCTTCTGTGCAAAATGAAGATCTTAGTGCTTTGAAGTCAAAGTGCACTAAGCAAAGTGCTTTGAATGCCAAGAATTTTTTAAGTTTGAACTCCAGATTACTAAGGTTCCAAAGGTTTTATTGGGGCTAAAGAACCCAAATAGAAAGTTTTCTTGACCCTTTAAATAGGACTAATAAAGAACATGAATAAAAGCAGTAGGAGAAATCCTGACAGTTGTTGACAAGATAGCCCTAATTTTCATCGTTAGCCTTCCAGCTTATGTATTTTAATTTTTAATAGCTCTTTGAAGGAAATCTTCTATCTAAGTAATTGAAAATTTGGCCAGCTACACAGATTTATTTTGCTTATAGAAAGAGTGATACTTTATTATCTATTGGGTCATTTTCTGATTTAACTCTGGATAATCATGCCCTACAGATTTTAGAACAGGTCTAAATTTTAGTGAAACTTAAAATGAGATTTTTCTTAGAAGTACATGTCTGAGTTGTAACTTAAAGGAGGCCAGGCCGATCCTAGAGCCAAATTTTATTTTCCCTTTTAAACATGTTTCTAAGAATTTAAAAATGCAAAGATGAGTTTAGAAACATCTCATTGTAGCTATACATTTGATTTTTGCCAAAGTATTTTCTTCAATAGGAATAGGCACTTCCAGAACAGTTTCTTTTAGTTGTATTAATTTTGCATCTTTGTATTATAAATTAAAATGTAATAAATTGTTTTGGCATGTTGTATAGCAAATATACCTGTATAGATGGCCACATTACCACTTATCAGAATTCTGAAAAACATGAACAGTATTCCTTAAATGCAAGGCTAAAAAGTTACAAATAATGAATCTGTTGCTGGATATTCAAACCAAGTTCAGGTCTTCAGAGGGGGAAAAGAAACCTCAGGGAGACTTACTTTTTGCCTACAACCATCATATACATTATTTCACATCTCTTATTCAATCCCAGTTTGTTAATCCATAAATAGGAATTTATTAGGGAGTGGGAAAATGTCTTGTTTCCTTTAAGTCCAATGTGTGTATTTCCATTAGTTATCTTCCTGTAATTCATGTGATTACATTTCCCCCAAATCTTTGGGTGGTTCTGTTGCCTTATGAATATCAGGCAAAATTAGGGCTTTCTAGAGTCCTGTCCCCCAGCTTTCCACTCATCCACTGTACCACCTTTCCTGCTCATGTGCCAGCTGTGTTTTCCTTTATTTTGAACAAACAATAATGCTGCTTGATGTTCAGAGAATGGAGAACACCTGAATTTGTGTGCTCATAGCTCTGTTGGCCCTTGGTCAAGTCATTAAGTTTTCTAAAACTTAGTTTCTGGATTTAAGAAAAAGAAATGTGGGCTATAATAACCATTCCTGTTTGTCCCTTAACCCCTAATAAACAGAAGCAATTTATTTGGTTAGGCATTAAGACATGGTGACATAGAAAGGTAGGGAGTTCTCCATGAGCAGTTTATTGTGTGAAAATACCTGAATTGATTGATTCACAAAATAGTTTTGCAGATGCTTTCTAGGGACAACCAAGGCAGCCAGAGCAAAATCAGTCTTTGTCTTCAGCGAGCTTACTGTGTGGTGATTAAAATATATATATATATATATATATATATATATATTTGTTCAGAATGATTAGGACAATTACTATGGAATGGGAAAGGTGGGATAGGCCCCTCTGAGGTCATGTTTGAACTTGGAACTCAGCAAGCATCTCGGGATTACTGAAGGACATTTCCTACAAGATGTGGATGCAGACTAAGCTTTGCTGGGGGGAGACACAGAAAGGGGCCAGATTCAGAAGGAACATACTCAATTCATAGCAAATGACAAGTTTTTGAAAGTTTGTGATATAGAGAACACTGTGATCTGGGTTGAAGAAGTTCACGACTGCTGTCATTAAGCTTCAAGCTAAGCATGCCTGGTATTGTCCACTACTGCAGGTTCTTTGTGTCCCATCTTTCCTTCTCAGTCTGTTAGAGTACATTCTCCGTAGAACTGAGCCCGTCGGACTGTAACCCATGATAGACATTTTTGTTCCCTACTCCCTCCCCTTATGGACTTGAGTCTTTCTATTGACTTGCACACAATACTGTACACATACCTATTAATTTGCCTTGTTTCATATTGTTAACCTTGCAGGTAACAAGTTTCCTAATATCTGTTAATCTGTATCTACAACTTTCAAATTAATGAAGATACAGCTCTCCCTCCAGTCTGGCTTTATGTCTGTCAGTAGCATTCAAATTTTTTGAGGATAACTTCCTACAATATTGTGACCCCTTTGGAAAGGAATCACAACTGAGGCGGATGTTTCATGTAACTGTGTTTTCCATCACAATTTGGTGCATTTTCATATTTTCTGTTCCATTTCACCAAAATTAATGTTGGTTGCAACACACTAAATTGATTTCACAACTCTTAAATGATTTCCAAATTGCAGATCATGCCACCCGTTAGTCTGTTTTCACTATTTTCAGGTTGTTTCGTTTAAAATCCAGTTCTCACTTTCGACAGTCTGATTTACTATGGGGTTGGTTCACTTGGTCAAACATAAATTAGTGTTCCCTGTGCTTCTGTGGATGCATAACAACATGCCTGGTGTTTTTTCAGTTTGCAAATCATTCATCCCCATATGATCCTAACAGATAATGTGGATTAGACACATGAATTATTCCCATTCTGCAGTGGAGGAAATGAAACACAGAGGCCAATGGACAGAGTGAGAAGATCTGGATTGCTAGTTGGGTTTCTTCTCCCACACGTTTTCCCATTGTTTCAGTACCTTAAGGGATTTTCTATAGCTCTGGTTTCTGATTATTCAATTTGGGGTTACCTTATTCTGCTTTATTACACTGCTTCGGAGCCTACATACAAAAGCAGTGTGCTCTCTTGTGGGCTTGATTACTTTTGTTCTTCCAGGATTCAGAAGTAGAAAATAGATTTCAGTATCCTACAGGACTATCTTTATGACCATTCTGTATACCAGCAACTTTGGTGACTTGTTTGGAAATATTAGGTGAAGTGAAAACTAAAACCTCACTGTACTCCACAGGTTCTAATGATGTAGTTCTTACATTAGGAGAGGTAGAATGTACTTTCCTTGTATTTCTTTAAAGTCTCCTTTCAACAAATATATTCTGACCCAGATGCAACTTGGTAGGAAATTAAGTATTTTCATCTTTGAATATTTAAACATACAGAACAATTTTTATATAATCCCCATATAATTTGACTAGAGATCATAATGCATATCAAAGTACCTGTATTTCCTATAATGATGCAGAAGAATCCTCTTTTGCTAGTATATATCAACAGTAAATAGATATATAGCATTTTATGATTTCAAGCAGTTTTAAAACCCATTTTCTCTTCAATGTTCTATAGTGGGTATTATGGATAGTACAGATTTAGAACTGAGATCACTGTATTTAGTACTACACCTGACCCTCCACTCCACCCCCACGAACTCTTGATCCCTACCCCGTTTTAACTTTTTTCCTTAAGACTTATTCTAAAATGCTGTGTAATTCACTTATTATGCTTAGCATTTACTGGCTCTCCCAGATAAAATGTAAACTTCATGACATAATTCTTTGTGGTTTTAGTTCCTTAAGATGTCCCAGATGCCTCAGTGATAGTATTCCACATAATATTAAATGAACAGGATTTAGAGGTACTCGACACAGAAGAGCAAAATATATTATCTTAGTTTAGTGCTAAACTGAAGGTTAGTTTAACAAAGTACATTGTGTCAGCTGTGGGCTCATGTTTATTAGGATAGCTGCCCTTAATGTGGTGGCTTGGCATATGAAGCAGCGTCAAGCTTGTGTTGTCTTCATATCAACATACACTTTTGTGATTGCAAAGGGAAGAGGGCACAGAAAAATCACTGGCTCTTAACTAGAATGTAACACACCTTACTTTTCTAAAACAGCCTCATCGCAATGCCTGTCTCAGTGGGGCAGGGGAATGTATTCTCTCATGTTCCAGAAATTCTTGACCATGTAGCTGTGATAGAGAATTCCTCATTTAGTTCTCTGCTTAATAATTTGTATTCTTGGGGCTGGGGTTGTAGCTCAGTGGTAGAGCACTTGCCTGGCATCTGCAAGGCCCTGGGTTTGATCCTCAGTACCACAGAAGATAAGTAATTTGTATTTTATTTTTGTGACATTTGTAGCTATTGTGGCCAAAGGGGAATTAACTCTTAATGGGGGAGAGCTCTATGCAGCCTTACAGAATTTTCATCTTTCTAAATTTGGAAAGTCTGAATAGATTTTTAAAGCTAGAATGATGCATGACATTCACTGGAGTATTAATCCTTAGAAAAGTCACCAGGGATAAATATATCTACAGTTGTCCCTTATGATAAGGATCTTATTTTGGTCAATTTAAACATTTATAATATTTCAAGCCTCATAAGCAAATCTTTATACTAATGGCTGTGTAGCATACCATGTTCCATTCTCCATCTCTAATTTAGCAACATTCAAGGTAGGTGTGATTACATAGTTTAGAGTTATCAGCTATTGACCAAGTCAGAATTCATGTAAATTACAAAAGATAATTATAGCCGTTAAACATTGACCATCTTATTCTTGTTAAGGTAAGTGCATTAGTTTTACCTCTTCCCTACCTGTACCACCTCGAAACTAAGGGGGGGGGGACTATCTCAAAATGATCCACGGAGATCTTGAAGGTCCAACATTTTGTGAACCACGTAACTTTGTCTTACCGTCTCGGTACCAAGTATGGTTCTTGGAGTATATCAGTACATGAATTGAATGTCCCATTCTCACAAAGCATGCATCATAAACAAATTAGTATTCATTGTCACCCTAATAACTTAACAGATTTAGCAAGTTAGAAGTCCAGCATGGCACTCACTGAGCTAAACTTAAGATAGCTATAGACTCCTGTCTGTTCAGGATGCTGGCAGAGTTCAGTTCTTCAGTGTTGAGATGCCCGTTTCCTTACTGTCTGCTGAGGTCCCAGCTTCTAGAGGCTGCCCTCATTCCTGGTTCTAGACTCTTCTACCCCCATTTTCAAAGCTAGCAATGGCAAGTCAAGTCCCTCTTGACATGTCACATCTGTCCTGACCATTCTGTGGTATCTCTGACCAGTCATCTGGGAGAATCTGTTTTAAGGTTCATAAGGTTACTGTGCAAAATCCCTTTTGCCTTGTACCATAAACAGATAAAAAACCTAGGACCAAAAATCCTAATCAGATATCTGCCCATCATACTATTGTAATGCGCTTGACATCTTGGAAGTCATTTGTCCTAAAGTCTGCTTACGTGAAATCGTTTAAAAGTCAGGTTTTAATGAAAGTTTATATCCTTGAAATGTTAGTTTTTGAAGAGGTGTTTTGGTGTTTTAAAAATCTGCTGAAGTTTAAGCAATGGTCATGCTCTCAGTGGAATTTAGGAGGGGAGAAAAAATAGTTTTAGTAAGGAAAATTAATCTGTTGCAGAAATCTAGTAACTAATCCAATTGTAGGTAATTTTGGAGTATATTATCTACTATTTAAGAATACCTATTTGCACCAAAATTTTACTTATTAATACACAATTGAAGTGTTTTCCTGTCTACTTGCTATAGTGGAAGAGGCTGATAATGTTTTGCTGCAGCATTTTTGCTTTCTAAATGTCCCCCAGAAGAGGAAAGATGGAGTTTTTTTTTCACATGAGAACTTTGTAGTATATCTCCAAAATGGAATAGATCTTAATTAAAATGTTCTGATATTGATCCTTGTGCTTAACAAATATTTGAAACCAGTTGAGGGGAAATAACGTTGTTCTTGGTGTTACTTTTGTCAAAGAATTGCTCGAGCTCCTGTTTGCTCTTCACAATGAGATAAGTGGTTCCGATTTCACGGTATTGCCAGCATAGTAAATGCGTGGCCATCATTTAAGCTAGATACCAGAAATTTTCACACTGGAGTCTCTTGAGTGTGTATTTCATGTTTCCCACACTATTTTCAAGTGTGATATATCCTCTGATTTCAACTTGGAAAATTAGTGTTTTTGAAACGGGCATTAAGACGGTTTCATTTTTGGTGCCAGGTGCCACCTGTGGTCACATTCTTGTTTTTCCCCACACCTTTCCCTAGCACCTCCCTATGGGTCTATCTTTGGCTTATGCCCCTTCGTTGTCCACAGTGGCATGGAGCCATCAAAGCAACATATGTGCGGTTAGTACCAAAGGTTGCTTTCACCGATTTGTTTTTCAGTTCTTTAATTACTCTGGGAAGAAGCTCTTATCCAATTTTAATCTGTGCACATTTTACCCCTCAAGCCACTTTAAGACAGTATGAGTAACTCGAGTTATCATTTTCACAGGTAGTCCATCACACTTATACCTTTATTTCCATCTCTTCATTTAAGCAGCCAAAAAAGCTGTCTAAATTTGAAAACATGTTTTTCTAGTCATTTCAGAGTGGTTGGATTTAATGATGTAACCGTCTGCTTAAATAGAGAACTACCTGGGTATGAATTCCAGGTTCACACGTTACGATTTTTGTCATCTTTACCACTTTGCTTGACCTCCCTTTCTAAAACAAGATGATAGTCCCTGTTTGCTGAACTGTAGCCCCCTGGAGATGAAGGCTGTGTCTCGTTCACTTCTCTCCCTTAAGCACCTAGAACAGTACATGCCATGCAGTATGGCCCGGTAAACATTTGTTTAATTTCACCAAGATCATGCATGTAATGTACTTAGTTCAGTGCCTGGAACAGTAACCAAATGTGATGAGATTTCCCTCATCATAACTAAGGTTCTCATCAATTATGCTTAAAATATAACAGATTTTTTTTTAAATCTTGTAGAAAAAATATCTACCACTCAACCACTCCATACTGACTTCAGGTAATAATCCTTACAATTAAATAAATTTGGTCTCTCTCTCTATTCAATGTGCCCATGTAATTTCTGGGCTGACTCATAAGAATCAAAGGGAAAAAAAAATGAAAATTCCCATTCTCTGAAGTTGTGTGTTGCAGTCAACTTCAGTGAGGTATAAGGTAGCTCATCTCCTTTTAATTTTCCCCAGAATGTTCGCAGCTTTCTTTTCCTTCAGTGTGCTCTAATTTTAAGAGTAAGAAATCATTTCTAGATCAGTTTTGCTTGTTTCTAGTGCCTGGCTTAAAACACTTTCATGATCTAAAAGGAGCATATTTTTTTCCACTTAATTTTTGATGGGATTTTGTCGAGTTTAAAACACTCCAAAGTGTTTTTAAAGGACACAAACCTTTAGGTCTGTAGAATTCTAGAAAAAAAACAAAAACAAAACTCGGGTCATTTTATCTTACAGAAGAGGAAAGTAAAAAAAAGTTCATTTGGCTAGTGGCAAAGTAATGTGTTAAAGTTTTCCTGACCGTTGTTTTCTAAATGGGAAGATGACAGAAAATGGGCCAAAGAAATTCTTCAATTCTATTTTTTTCTCATTCAAGACTTTACAGAGGTTAGTGTTAAATTTTTAGCTTAATTCTTAAAAAAAATTCCATATGCAACCTGTTCTGATGAAAGGAATATTATGTTGCTATCATGGAAGATCAGACTAAATCAGTAACAGTTTTTTTTTCTCGACTATTGTAGAACTTGTGGAAACTGCTCTCCATTTTATTCAGAATTTGAATATTTCTTTAATTAGAATAAGTCCATTAGTGTAATGAGAATGTTTTGTACATCTGAATGATTGTTGTAGTATATTAATATAGATTTTTAAAAGTCCGAAATTTTCTCATGTCAAGCCTTTCCTATTCATGTCAGGAGGATAAATAGCATAAGTACCTGTTATGGCAAAATGTATTCTCATTTTACCCACAACCATAAAATCTTGGAAGTGGAATTATGTATCCTGCAGCCTTCATGCTCCTCACTACATAGTAATTTGCATGATTGTTTTAATGTCTAATCGTATCACTGCACAATTCTTGTGTAACTTAAAAGAAGTCACAACATTTTTGATAACAGTAATCAGACACAGCTGTCAGTTTAAATACGGGGTTTTAGGAAATAATCGTATCTCCATTAAGTTTGGAATGTTGAAACCATATCTTTGTATTCAAACCTACTGCAGATTTTCCTGAGCCCCAAAACTTTTAGGCCTCTTCACTAGAGCCAAAGGGTAAGGACGGATGAGGCTGAACCTCTTAGCTCTGGGCCGGGCTCATCTGCTGAGAGACACTGAGCAGGGGGGCATCTTAGGGAGCATGCCATGGGCAGACAGTAGAACCTTCCGTTTAGGCCTGTGTTCAGTTAATTATGAATTTGCCCCATTAATAGCATAGAACATGAATGAACTCATTACAGTGACTCTTTTGGAAACGTGTCGAACAAGGAGGTGAGTATTTAGCTTTACATTTTTATTTTCAGAACGTATAACATTAAAATAAACTATATATACAGTGTAAAATGTTCGTTATGAAAAAAAAATCTTGTCTAAGCTTAAAAATAGCAGTGCTGAGTATGTAACTTTATAATGACCTCCAGCAGCTCACTAGGAAAGGCTTCTGTGTATGTCAGAATTTTCTACATTTTAAGTTTCATTCAGTGGCATTCCTAATCATTCATTTTCTCTGCTCCCTTCACTTGTGGGTCGTCATTCGAGTTCTGTTTGTGTTGCAGTTAAGGTGTTGTGCTGGGGCTAATCTCTGTAAAATGCTAGCATTTGTTCGTCTTTTTCCCTATCATCAATCTTTCACACTCATATCAAACCCCTAATGTATCAGCAGGTTTCCCAGAGCTACTGGTTAAAATTACCTTTGCTTTTGGTAAACTCTGAACCTTCAAGCCTCAGTGTTTTCAGCTGCCCCCTGTGGATTCTGTGAAGCCTCTCTGCACATTCCTCACTGCCAGTCACTTGCTTTATGTCCTGAAACCAAGAGCCTGTGCAGAGCCCGTTTATTATTCCAGCTGTACCTACCATCCTTCCTTAAATGCATAGAGTATGTAAATATTTCCAGTAATTGCTGTTGTTTATGCAAACTGCAGGTGAAAGTGGTGAGGACTCCCAAAGCTAGATTGCTTGTGTTTCTTTTACACAACACCACTGTCACCTAGCTCTCAAAAGTTTTGTTTTCCTGATACTACCGAAACTGGCAAATGTAGTCTTCAAGAAAAATATTACAATGAAATTATGTATTCAAATTTCCAGTCTGATTAGTATCATGTTTGCATTTTTTCATGTCTTTTATCAAGCTTTCCTTTCATCCATCCCGAGTAGGGCTGCCCTTTATTAGTAAAATAGGATTTTGTTACAGGTAGAATTCCGTGGATAGTGGTTCATGTTTTCACTTTAAGCATAGTGTAGCATACACACATGACCATTAGGTTTAACTTGATTCTTTCAGAAAACTGACTTCTACCTTGAGGATCATAGTTTTGTAATTAGTGTGATTCTGTTGCCTGACTAGGAGACCCCTGTTGAGCCTTAGGCTAATGATGGATGGTCAAATAGCCCTCTAAATTTAAAGAGATTCACTAAAAGTCACTTAAGTTTTTTTTTTTTTTAAACTATGGCATTTTCCACAATAGCTATATAAAACAAACTAGCACTTTTAAATGAACGAAAGCAGTCTAGAATGTCCCATCTCTTAAAAGCTCTCCTTAGTAGCAGGAATGCAAACACTATTAGAGATGACAGTGCCCCTTCGCGTGTTATATGGCCCTTTTATGTGCAAAAGTCACCCATATTCTTCTTAAAGGTGGAGTAATGAAGGCGTCAAGTGTTAATAGAACATTCGTTACATTACAGAACTGTGTTCTGAGGAATGCTTCTCTGGAAGTATGATTTATATATTCGAAGTTGTCATGTAATGTTTAGTTTAAAATAATTATGTTTAATTGTTTGGGAGATGCAGTTCCATTTTAAAAAAGCTCCACGTGAAAAGATTTCCTCAACTCACATTAAACAGGACATTAAAGTTTTATTTTCTGAAAAAATTTTTTGATCCTAATGAATTTTTGGGTTACATTTTAACCTAAAATTTGTCATTTCTTACCACAGCTGTACCTTCATTTATATTCCTTGTTTTATTTGGCTTGTTTTTTAGTGGGCACACCTTATTACATGTCTCCTGAGAGAATACATGAAAATGGATACAACTTCAAATCTGACATCTGGTCTCTTGGCTGTCTACTATATGAGGTAAGTCATGTTGATAAAGTAAAAATGCATCAATATATGGAATTTATTTCCCTTATTTACAATTTTTTTCCTGGATGTTTAAGAATTGGCTTTTAAGTCATGAAGAATTTATTGGGTTAATAGCTGGTTTTATACAGAATGACAGTCATTGCTTCCTGTTTTTAAATAATACTCTCAATGAAAATGTAAAAATATGTATTTGAGTACCTATGAAAAAGAGTTGGGTAGTATAGTCTAGGAGAGGTATATTAAAATGGATGTAAAATACAAATGTAAACATCCTTATTAGTATTGTTTCACTTTTACATCAGTATAATTAAACTTTAAGGATAACAGTTCATTTCCATGAGTAACAGTTTTTGTTAGCTCAGGAAATTCTCTCGTATTTAACAAAGGAAGATATAATATTGTTGGTCAGTCCTCTAGAAATATTACAGTTCAACATGGATTCATAGAAGAAATCATGTTGCTAGAATATTGTATACTCTTGTTACAGACCATGTCATCAAAGGGTTTCTTGAGCTAGTGACTTCTATAATCTTAATTGAATGGCAAGAATAGATTGAATCAAAGTTGGTTTAACTGAAGTGAATAGTGTCATTTTCATATTTCAACAAGGTTAACTAGAGTGGATAGATTAAAAAGCAACGTATTTCCTACTGTTTTGTACCTCTTGTCCCAATTTAAATGAATGAGGTATCTATTTTAATTGTGCCATCACTGGAAGTAGAACATCAGGATGTGTTTTAAAAAATGTTTAAAAAATGTTATGCTTTATTATTTGGCTGATCCAGTTTTCTTCAGGAACGTGAAATTGTTTTTATTAGTGAAGTGACTAATGATTGCATAAGAATTATGAAATGATCTTGAACTCAATTTTTATGAAAAATTATAAATTCAATCAAATGATTCCATGTATGCACGTGAGGTTAAGGGATTTCTGTTTACCATGTTATTTTCTAAATATGGTACAATGTTGAGATGGCTTGACAATATTAGTTACATTATAGTATGTTTGAAACAAATAATCTTACAGTCCTTCAGGTCATAGTCTAAGATTATGAAAGCAACATTTTCCCTTTAAATCTCTACAAGTAAAAAGCAAATTATGTTTTAATGAGATTAAATGGAGCAATGGAAAAAAAATTTCAGTAGAGACAATGTACTTTTAGGGGAAAGTCTGCATAATGCTTTTTAGGGCTGGCAAAATCATGTCAAAACGTAAATAATTTTTCACATTCTAAATGTGCCTTTGAAAGACAGTGTCCTATTTTTGTCTGCTTAAAGTGATCAAAATAAAAATTTATTTCTGTGGACACTCATAACTCATGAGTTATGTGTTGTGGATTATTTCTAGTTACTTATGCTAAATAACATTAATTTCCATCTTGATTCCTACACAAGAACTTGAATTGTGTAAAAGATTTGTTTTATTGCCCTTCAGTTACATTTGAATGAAATAGAAATGTCAGCATTTTAGTTTTTAAAACTTGGCCATCACATTTCTCATAGATATTGTTTCCTACTAAGAAATTACTATTAACGATGGTAAAGTAGGAAGGCTTTTTTGAAAATGTATTTTAAACTCAAAAAATTAGACTTTCAAATGTTCCTCAAACCTTAAAAAAAAAACTAGTAGTAGTTTTAATTGATATGCAACAAAGTAGACTTTACTAATTAAAATCAAGATGCTGTGCTTTTGCTACACGGACCTTTACATGGAAAAGTAGGTTTTACACATTTCCTTTATTGTTCAGCGCAGCAATTGCATCCTTACAGGGTTGTAGGTTGGTGGCTTACAGTTCAAAAAAAAAGAGAGCTGCCACCAGCCCCGAAGACAGACAGTGGGCTTTCGTCCCTCCGACACCCCCAGAATACTAATCAGGAAAGTCAGACCCTGGAGGTCAGGGAGCAAGTCAATCATTCTAGCGATCGTCTCAGTGTGGAGGATCAAATTAGCCTGAAAAATTCAGCTGCTGGGAGGAGAGGGCGAGCAGCTGTCAGGGGCAGCATCGAGATGCACTAATGAACCAGATGAATAGTGCAAAAGCTTGAAAATAAAAACAGGACAGTTGACATTTTTCATCTGTCAAAGCAGGAGATGCATGAAAATATACTATTCCTGTTTAACTCCTTAGGGGACATTCAGATTTTTTTAACACTGCAGTATTGAGACAAAAGTACTCTAATGAACTAGCATATGATAACGATGTGTACATTTACTTAAGGTCTTACAAACGTGGAGACTAGTTTCTACAGTTACTTTTAAAGTAGTGTTTTTAATGTTCTATTTGATCATGTGTCCTTGCATCTTAACCCTATGATTTATTGTGGTTCCTCCTTTAAAAATTTCCTCTCCAGTAGAATGTTCAGGAGCATTCAAAACGTCTTTTACTTTTTCTCATGTGGAACAACTCCTCCCAAGGTTGTTCTGTGTAGGTGAGGTAAAAATTGTGTCGAGCTGCTCTCCAGGCCCGATTTCCAGACCTGTCCCCTCCTGGCTGAGGTTCTGAAGGAGTTAAAGCCCTGTCTGGAGCACAGAAGACAGATGAGAGCCATTTTCAGCTTGTCCTGTCCCCACTGACGCTCACTGAGTAGCACAGCATGGACCAGCGTGTTTCACACACACTCTGCCTGTCTGGGGAATGTACACATTGTCCTTCCAAAATCAAACTTATTAGCACATGTAGAAAAGGGTGACTGACTTTGGGGCAGCCTGGCATTCCGTGTTGTATTCTTGCTGCTACGGTTCAAAGACTTAGAAGGTTTTCAACAGGATGCGAACATTTTAAATTGAATTTTTAGTTTGTAACCCTGCTTACCATAGTACTGGCTTGCACTTTAAATGTCAAGGTACAACCCTGTCTTCAAATTCAAATTCAATAATGTCTTCTTTAAAGTTGCTCATCTTCTGAGACGTGGTTTTCTGCATAAAAATCTCATTTGGATGCCTGAAAATGCACCTGTGACTTGCAGGTTTTCAGACATTGAGTTCTAATCCATTGTAAACTATTAGGGGATTAGTTGTATTTTAGTTAAGACTTTTTCCTGAAAGCAAGCCGCATAAAATGCTTTGCATCCTCATCCTTGACCATTGATAAATTATATTCAGTTTTAAGTTCAGTTTCATGTTTGTTGTACTTTGATCATTGCAAGCTATAGTATATGTTTCTCAGTTTTGCTATGATGTAGTACCATCGAAACAAGTAGTTAGTATATGTATAAAGTTATGTTCTGTTCCTTAATATTGTTATATTGTATGTACATAGACAAAAACACCAAAAAAGTTTGATTTCTAACAGTTAATTCTCTGAAAGGGATGTTTAAAATTGTATTTTTGACACCACCGCCCCCCCACCCAGTGTAACAATCACCTTGTGAGTTGCTGTGTAACTATATCAGTTTCACTGTGAGCATTTTACAGATGGCTGCCCTACAGAGTCCTTTCTATGGTGACAAAATGAATCTGTACTCACTGTGTAAGAAGATAGAACAGTGTGACTACCCACCTCTTCCTTCAGATCACTATTCAGAGGAAGTAAGTTATTTCCAGTTGTGTGTGTCATGATCATTTTGCTAATGTTTGGATTTTATTAGGAATTTGACTAGAAAATAAAAATTAGTATAGGTGGCAGAAATGGCACTTTTCTTTCTGCCCCTTGTCTTGGAGACTTGTTTAAAAAGAGTTGACGCTGCAATTCATAATGGGGTGTGTAACAACACAGCATGTGGCGTAAAATTGGCCACTTCCTAGGTGTGATAATAGTAGCTGGCTTCACAGTGGACTGAATACACAGAAGGGCAGAATTAATGCTCAGACCCACATTTAGTAATTGGCACGTCTGGTGGCCCGTCCTAATAGGCTAACTGCTAATTAAAACCTTCCCTCACAGCCACATTTTCCCAAAACTGAATTACACATCTTTGCTGTATGTCTCAGAACCTTGTTCTTTAAGGTTTATCTCCCCCCTCCTTTGACAGTACCTGTCCTGTCACTACCTCACTGCTATAGTCCGATTCCTTTGGGGAGGTGTTTTGAGGTTAGTGCAGTAGACATGTTAAAAATATTTTGGGTAGGATTGAAGCTTTTACCTTGCTTGTGGTGGTAACCCACTGAAGTGAAATGTGTTGGCTCTATCCAACCTCCAGTTTTTATAGAAAACGTGTATCCCATTTTAGCTTAACATATTGTGATTGTACTAGTATTTAAGCAGGAAGCATGCGGAACAGGCATGTCAGGTCAACTAAGGCTTGTTCACAGGGGCTCTTTGGACTGTTCATTGGGGACTTACCCCGAGAAAGCAGTGTCCTGTGTTAGGACATCTCACCTCAACAGATTTTTCTGCCCCAGGAAAATGGAAAGGAGTAAAAGAAAAAATGAGACAATTATAATGTTCACTTAATAGGTAATTGTGTCAGTCTTTCTACTGTGAAACGAACAGCATTCCATCTTAGCATTGAGTCCATGTAACTTGAATAATAAATCTCTGAAGAGTTTTTTTTTACCTTATGTAAAGCTTTTGGGTTCCATGAATGTAGTAAGTACATTTTCTAATAGTTTTGACTGATAATCAGTGATGCCTAGTTTTTTGCTTTATGGCATTGGTATTCAGGTAATTAGAATAAACTCTGGATAATGTAGAAATATTACCTTTATTTGATGTGAATGCTCTTATGTTAGCCATTTTTAATTACTATTTTGGGTCTAGAATATAAATATGGCATTTCACAAAACCAACTTCAGAACCATAGGCCTAGAAATACAGTAGGGTGTGAACAATAATGCAAAATGATAGCAAGAATGTCAGGGGCCTTTCTTTGTTGTGTCATTCATGCTGTCTTCTTTTTTCCATGAAGCACATGAATATTTCACATATCTGCATCCTCATCCCCTATTCTTCTTGACTAATTTTCAGACTGTCTGAATTTGCATTTCACATGGTAGCTGATTAGGAGATGCCGAGTGCAGCAGTGAAGCCTCAGCAGGCGGTTACCATGGTGACCTTCAGCAGGATTTTAATGATGATACCACTAGTGGTTCGTTGAAGTCGGCCTGCCTGCAGGGCTACTTCACTGCAGCTAAGTGTGAAGTTGGATATGCGGATTCTCAGCCAAGGGGCAAATATCAAAGTCTGGCCCAGATAGAAGGTCTTAGAGTTGGGAAAAGAAAATAGATTCCACTTTTTACTTCACTCTACATAGTTCTTTTCGAAAACTGGTAACTATAAAGCAAAATATGTGGTGTACTTTCCAAGAGGAAAGACTGGAATTCCTCGTATTAGTTAAGTCTGTTGTCATGCCCTGATGAAATAGAAGTCGATATCATCTAGGTAAACATAGAAGATAATTCTGTCTTAAAAAAAATGCAGACTATATGTAACAATGTTATTTTAATCTGATCAGTTATGTAGAAGTTCTCCAAACAAGAGCTTTGAAATGCAGATGTGCTAATATTTTCTCTCCTTAAGTAGGAACTCTGTTAAATAATTATGCAGAATTTCAGCATAGCAACAAAAAAAACTTATCAGGTTTGGTGCTGCCTTAATGATAAATGTTTCCTCCTAGAGTAGGGTCTTTAGAAGTTTTAAAATTCCTACTCACCTTTTGTTAGTGTAGCAAAATGTAGGAACTGGTAAAAGGTGTTCAAACAATGAACTCTTAAGTAAAAGGCCAATTCATTGTCAATTTTGTGGCACAAATGGTAAGACTGGTTAAGCAAATTAACTAAATATGCATTTGAGATTTTACCATATTTATTACTGCAAATTTAAGGCTCCTATCCAAAAAACATTAAAAGGGAACATTTCAGAAGAATGCCAGCTATACCTGTCTTCACACTCAATTGATAGGAATCTTAAGGAACACAGGATTTCTACATCGACTTCTAAATGGAATGACTATTTAAAAGCATGGAATTTTTCATGTTTGATATAAAACCTAGGTGCTACTAAATAGCATGCTTTGGAAAAAATAGGTGTGTATATCACGTTTCCTTTTGAATTTATATGCACAAAATTAGGGTTCTAGATTCAAATACGTCAGCTACACATGAATGATGTTAGAAGGAAGCCACCATATACATTTCCTATCTGTGGGGAATTACTATAGTTAACAAAAATCTTAGACATCTAAGGGAAGGCATATGCTTTGAACCTGAGTTTAAATGTGCTAGTGGTATAGGGAAGCAAACATTTTCCAAGTGTAAGGAATTATTCAATAGGCTGATCATCTGACTGGGACTTAGCCATCAAGACTAAATGATGACACTGTTTTTTAACTACCAGTGCAAGTGCAAGGTCTGCTAGAAGCTCCATGAGTTTTCATGTTTTTACAGATGGCATTTCCTCTTTCTGAAAAGGTTCCTGATCTTTGCCAGGTAAATTTTTTCTATTTGAGACATGGCTTAGACATCATTTCCTGTTTTCTTTCAACCTCCCCCTTGGCACCCACAATGTATGGTAGTTGCTTCTTGTCAATCTTTTGCTCCTCAGGAGCAATGACTCTCCTTGTCTGTATCTCTAGGACCTGATGATTTTAAAAGTTTTGATTACTCACTGATGGATGCATGAAGGAAATAAAAACAATCCTTGACCTACCTACTCAATGATGAGCAAATGAGAAACCACTCCAAAGAATTATCTAGTAAGGCAGAAAATTACTCAGAAGATCTGATAGTTTTCTTTCATTGATATTACTCCCTGTAAGGTTTTATCATTCTTGTACATAAGCAGCAACATCTGTGTAATAAGACTGTTTTCCTTCAGTTTCAGTATTTCTTTTGGAGACACTGGAGTATTCATCAAAATTATGTATTTGGTAAATCTCATGAGACATTAAAAAGAATTGTGAATGTTCACATTGGTAACTTAGTAAAGTGACTATACTGAGTTAACTTAAAAATCTCATTAGTATCAAACAATGTAAGACTCAAATTCTCATCAAAACCTTAAAGGCTGAAGAGAATTACATCTTGGTAGTTGGTTTTAGATTTTTCATTGTAGGTTTGAAAAGACAGGATTGCAGGTGAAAGTTTAAGAGGCAGAAATGGTAAAGGAGGATAAGGGTGGTCTTGGTTGAAGAAAATATTAAATTGCAGACTTAAGAAGTATATAAGAAACATCTCTCTACTGAAACATTGGAAAGATAGTTAAACCTGTTTAATGGAGTGTATGATGTTATAACAGTGCTTTCTGATCTGAACCAATTTCAATGGCTGATGTTTAGTAATTTTCTAAGTATCTTCTAGTTATGCTTTTGAAATCTTGCTTGTTTAGCAAGTCTTAGTGTTTGTAAGAAACCAAACGAAGTTTGGAATAAGATTAGCTGAGTGATCAGTTTTCATATTCCTTAGATATTTAATGAAAAGTGAAAGACTGGGCTAGAGGTTTAAAGTTACAAAACAAAGTATTTATTTTATTAAGTCAATTAATGCTACTCTCATGTAGATTGAAACAACCTGAAAGATCACATTTAGAAAACAAAAACAAGGGCTATAGCAAAGTGGCTTCGTTTTCTTAGTTGGGTTCTTTTTCCTGGAATAGTTCAGCAGTGAATCCCAACAGTGAGTTCCCTCAACTGTGTAATAATTTGTAGCATTGTTTTCGTTGTTCTTGAGACAAAAGTCTTGATTTTCCAGAGTATTCAAAACCTAATGCAAGGACGTGGTATTTTTTCTTATGGCTAATTGTTGAACCAAACTATCAGATGTTTACAGGTTATTAGAGAATGTAATGTCTTTGTGGCTTTAATTAGTGTTTTAAAAATCGGTGTAAAAAATGATTTTAGAAGTTTAACAACCTTTGTTAAATGGCGTTATTCCCATTTTACATATGAGCAAGTAAAGACCCAGACAATATTAAGAGCCCAAACTAGACTCTAGGGACTCTTCCCTGCCTTCTCCTGCAACAGGCACACACAAGACAGTAAGCACTCAGGTGTTTATGGCTGTGCATTTGTTTTACTGAGAATTACCCTTTCACCATATTTACTGCACTCTCCCTCACTGGGAAGATAGAAATATGATCAAGTTTTTACCCAGAACACTCTTCGGGCCTCATAACAATGAAAGAAAGAATTGTGGAAAGTAGGAATTTTGCATATTAGAGATGTAAATCTGCTACATACATCAAGATATCAGATGTATTGATTCATAATGTGCAAAGCAAATGTTACTGTTCATCTTCAGTTTATATACTTCATTTCCCCAATAGTCTTCATTAAGGAAAATACTAAGTGCATTAAAAATTATAACTGGTATTTAGTTAACATTAATAATTCCTCATTTTTAAAAGTCAGAATATATTGAAGATTTAAGAAAGTTGTCAGTGAACAAAAAACATGACCTTTGTTTTGGCTCACAAAAGAGCTGCTATATGTAAATAGGAAAACAAGATCGAAGTGTCAGATCATTTTTGCACGTCTTGAAGTTTGTAAAACTTTCGTTCAATTGAGCAATCTAAATTTTTCTTTTGTAGTTGCTAGACTCAAATTTTATTAGAAGTTTATCAATGCCCTAGAGTTGTTGCTAGAAATCAACCTATGCTACTTAAATCGGCATCGACAATTCTAAGATGTAGTTCTATGAGTATTGAAGGACAGTATGGAGCACTAGTATTTGAAGGTCTATCAATTTGAGCATTTCTGTGGTTCCTGTAGTCAAATGCAAAAGTGGTGAAAATATTGTACTTCAAAATGTAGAGATAATGTAATGATTATTATATTAAAATTATGACATTTATTAAAACTAGCATTATCTCAAACACTTATCATCTCATTTTCCTACCTGTAAGTTTTAGTAAGTTTGACATTCTTAGGTGTAATTACCAATTGGCCACCTTAAAGTTGCCATGTGAGACTAGATCCTTAAACTTTGTTTTTATTTTTAAAAACATTTAAGCAGGCCCCTTGTTCACCTATGCTTCTGAAGTAATACCAGAGACTTGCTGCTTGAAGACAAGTCTAAAACTCTGCCCTATATTTCACATATCCTGTGGGATCCTAATAGACCATGTAGCTTTCTGTAACTTTAAGTTTTTAAAAGGCACAGAAAGATCTTTGGTTGTGAAATAGACATTACAGTACCTCTTATCTACATTACTGTTTCCTTCTGCCCCCAAGTCAATCACTAGCAATACTTTGGTGTACTAGTTGCATCCACTTCTTCATTTTGTATAAACGTATTTAAAGCTCCAAAATATAGTGTACTTTAATGTATTACTCCCACTTTGGGGTACTAAAATAGGTCCTTGGGTAGATGGAAATTGGGTATATCTGGGAGGCTGATATAACATAATTGGTCTCAGAGGGATTAAGATGGGGGTGGAGAAGAAACAGTACAAATAGCACTACACTTTATTATTCTATTGAGAATTGTGTTAGTGACCTAAAGCTATAATGCACAAAGAGCACTATTGTTATTACCTGTATGTGACCAAACTTGATCTGTAATTGGGTTATCACCCTGACAACAATGAATGTTACATTCTTTAATATATCTGGTTTCAACCTACTTGCTTTTTTCCTGGAAATACATAGATAAAATACTAACAATTTTGATCTACTTCATTAATTTCTATATGGCTTATGACTTTGTAATCCCTTAAGAATGGTAAAGAAAATCCATTTTTTTGGTTTATATTTTTGCTCATTTAAATGTTTGTGTTGCTATTTTAAAGGTATTTGCATATTTGGCCCTTCTTTTTTGCTTTTTTTTTTTAAATAAAGCAACAGTACATTTGTTTTACACACAAATAGAAGGTAATGAGAGCCAAGTATTATGTCTACTGATCATAGATTTCTACAATTTAAAATGGAGAGTTACCTCCCAATTCAAGCATAAAATTTGAGCAAATGATTACATCCATTAGAAACAGAAACCTCACAAAGATAATTATCTTGGCGTTTTTCTTAAACATGCCTAATGTAATACGTAGAATCATTGACAAAGTATTGGATATCTTGAAGTAACTTCCTTCAGAGGTCTACAGGAACTTTTATAGAATGGCAGAACTAAGCATTAGGTAAGTGTTTTGGTTTTGTGGTATGGGCATAAAACTCAGGCCTCGTGAATTCTAGGCTGGTGCTCTACCATTGAGCAACAGTTGTATGTGAATTCATGACTTGAATAGTTTTTTATTCCAAGTTAAAATACAAGTACATTTCGTTTGGAGGGAGTTACTGCTGTTTTCGATGAAGAAGTCGGATTGGAAATATTGTCACTCTGAACATGTTTGTAGCATTTAAGATCATCTCTTATGGATAAAACAGGCCCATGTCTCATGAGTTGTCAAGCCATAGACAAAATTTATTGGCTTGTGATATGATCCAAATAGACATGTGAAATATGAAGGCAAATCATTAATTTTAGAAAGAGTAATTCATGTTACAGCTGACAGTCCTTTGAAAATCATTCTAATAGTCTGCCCCCAATTGTGTGGAATGCCACGTCACCTCTGTGGAAAGGTGACCATTAGGAAACCTGCAGGTTAAGTTACAACTTTACCCTGGCAGTTTAACATGGTTATTTAAAAACCTGGGCTCTGAAGGTAGGCTGCCTTGTTCAAATTGGACCCTGTTCTTTTCTGCTTTTATGACCTTAGGAAGGTTAGTGTTCTGTAAAACTATATAATAGTAGTGCCCACCCCAGAGTTGTTACAGAGAGTCAATAAGTTAAATCATAAAAATGCATACACTGGTTCATAGAACTATGTGCTCAAAGCAGATATTTATCAGCATTATTTAAACCTCTATAGTTAGAAAATATAAAGAGTTGTCTTTAGATTAGAAAATGTTAAGGGGACTATTTCCACTCGAGTTTTAGAAAACCTATTTTATGGAGTACCTAACTAAAAGAAACAGCCTCTTGATGTGTCCAGCAGCTACAAAAAAGAGCGCCATTGAGTAACAGTGTATTTAGCAGCTTAAAAGTCTAGTACTATCTGGCAAAGTTCAGGGTTTTGGTTTTTCTTTTTAAATAACTTATGTATCAGAAACCAGGAAGAATATTATCTTCCTAATCAGAGGCACAAGTAACTATCATATAACAATGATATCCTTTAATGTACCCAAAATTATAAGGCAGTGACTAACCTTTTTATTTAGTCTAATGCCATTATTCATCCATATGAGTCTATTTTTGACCAAATTATTAAAGCTGAAGATATAACAGTGATTAAGAACTGTGGACTATTTTATTTGACTTTTCTCCCTATTCCAGTGAACTATTGCAACTGATTTCCCTTTACTGTAGTGTATTCATGCATTTTTAGAACTAAGTTATGAAAACCACATTAAACAGAACAAAATTTCTAAGTCTTTAGTTGTATATTTTGGAATCCACCGTTTTACAAGATTTGAGATAAGAAGCATGACTTACTGGCTATATTAGTAGAAAGGTACAAATTTAGAACTTCAACAGGGAATGTAAATATGCCTAACCTAGTGGGTAACAATCGCTTTTGGTGAGCTTATTTGGTGGTTTCCTTTGTCATAGCACAATGGAAAATACAGCTAGTTGTTTATAAATAGGAAATGCAGCACTTGCTAAGTTTTTTTTTTTCTTACTAAGGTATGATAGGAATATATAAGTATCCATAAGTAGTGTCCTCTACAGACCTAAGTAGTGGTTATTAAAAGTCAAATGGAAACATTAAAAGTTTTAGAAACGAATATGCTCCTCATATGTCATCTTGTACACTGCAAAAGGAGTTACTTTGTCTTGGCAAAAATTTTGTAGAACCTACCATGTGGGACTCTGTTTAAGGTTCTATGTTCTTTGGTAAGGATGTGGATCCTATTCTGCTGATTTGCTCAAGGAGGAAGGAAGAGTGATTTCAGTTGGAGACTTTTACTAAAATTTGAGGCATCTCATCACTGTTTACTGGATGAAGTCAGACCAATCTCTCAGTGGAATAAAGTAACTGAAATGTTATTTTCTCTACTCCAGAGACCACCCAGTAACTTGGCTCTCCCGATTGCCAACTCAGATGCTACTTCAACCCAAGTGGCATTTCTTTATTTTGATGAGTTGAAATTCAACCAGTGTTACCTACTCGTAATCATTATGCATGCAAAGCATCATGATGAAGTCAAACCATAAGACCAAGTAAAAGCAAGCTTTCCACTATGGGAAGTGAAGACCTGCGTTAATAAGTGACTAGGGTTTCAATTCAAGTTTTATTTTTTTAAGCAGTTCTCAATTTCTTGGTCTATAAAGTGACATTAAGGTTGGGGATGGTGACACATGGCTGAAGTCAACTAGTTTGGGAGACAGGAGGATTGCATATTTAAGTTCAGCTCAGCAACGTAGTAAGATCCTGCCTGAAAGTAAAATTATAAAAAGTTTGGAGATATTGATTAGTAGAGTGCTTGCCTAGCATGTGAGGCCCAGGGTTTAAGCCCCAGTATGTTAAAAAAATGATATTATAATCGAGAATGATACCTCCCCTTAAAAAGAGTATGAGAGAACCTCACACTGTAAGTAATAGGCTAATGTCACATGAACCATCTTCAATATCTAGATGTAGCAAAGTCGAATGTTTTTTAGACATTTAGGTATCTAGATATGGATACAGAATGAAGCCAAAAATTCAGGAACTCATTTCTACCCAAATATCAATAGCCTAAAAATGTGCTGTCTTCAAAACTTAGTGTTCTCATTGTCTCTTCTGTTAATGACATGCTTTCAGATGCCCAGGTGAAAGTTTATGAATACCGTTTCTTGTCTGAAATCCTAGAGGAACTTAATTGGCTTGTTCTGCTGACATTCTCTTTGTGGTCCATCTTATCAAGAAAGTATGTACTCAAGTGGAGCTCTAGTCGTCTCTCCCCCTCCTAGCTTCAATACTGATTTCCAGTTGCCTGGATGAATGGATTGTAAATCCTTAAGTCTATGACTTCAGCTTATTATTTCATTTCTCTTGCTCCCTAATCATTCAGAAGTAGTTACCATCACTGTCCTACACCTCTTAGTTTGGGCTGAGCATCTTTGTTATTTCCTCAGCTTGCTTTCCATTTCTTTAGTGAGTTAAGATCATATTCATGCTTCAGATTTCAGCTCATACCATCTCACAGAACCTTCTCTCTCCAAGTCAGAATTGCTCTTTTATTTAAAAGAGCCAGTGAGCACAAGTGACAAGTACAATGGAGGCCAAATAGCCATGAATTCTTAGGTTTTGAGGGAGGTATTATAAGCAAACGAGCAAAATAAAAATATAGGGGCATAATAGTTTGACCACCGGACTGCATTACATTTACAATATAGTGTGGGACTAGAGAAAGGAGTTTGGGGCTACATGTGAGGCTGGAAGGGTAAGGAGCAGCCAGATTTTAGTAGCCCACATTTTTCTATACTAGGCGACTTTCCAGAGGGCAATGGGTTGCTGTTAAAATCTTTGTTGAAATTTCGTCTGCAGTATGTTGAAAGAAAATTGAAGACACTCTTTTTTCCCAACTGATAGCTCTAACGGGAATGATCTTCCAAGAAAGCAAACCTAGAAAGGGAACTATGATGGAGATGCCAAAGTAGTTGAAGGTCTAGAAATGAATGACAAATCCAGAAGAGGATTGGACTAGGATGAAAGGGCTTAGAAATAATTTCAGATACAAAGCACAACCAGGCCAGAGAAACAATAGCGAGCGGTCCTTAGAATGTCTGGTGTCCCATCAGAAGTCTGAGGAATAGGTTATGGCCCTGGGAAGCAGAGACTAAAATGGAAGCAAGATTAAGCCCCAGGCTATCAAACTTTTGTACTGAATGGAACATCCAAGTGGGTGCCAGCATGCCTCCAGATGATGGTTACAGGTGCTAGGAATGGTAGTGGCTGTCCGCTGGCTACCGTCCATGACTGAAGTAGAGCCACCCAGAAAAGAGCAAAGTAATTATCCCCTTTTCTGGGCAGCTACATAATTTTACCTGTCTCACAAGTGTCTCTTGGGATACATTTGTAGTTAAATACCATTTCCTCCATAGCATCATTTGTTTCTGCTCTGTTGATTGTACACTGTAAAAAAGGCTAGTGTCATGTCTGCTTCATTCATCACGTCATCCTTGCCACCCCATGCAGTGGTACATAGTACTCCAAGAATTTATTGGACAGAAGTGAATAATGGAAGGAAGGGTAGGGTAGAAAGGATGGAAGATAATTGGGCATCTAAAAAGTCACTCATCTTGACCCATAAGCCTTCCTTTAGGGATAGGTACTTTGATTTATTGTGCGTCTCTTATGGCATACATCCTCTAGAAATATTGGTGTAGCAAGTCAGTCATTGCCAAACCATGTTTTATAGGATTTTTCAGACTTTAGTAATAGCATAGTTTAGGAAAAATATTTGCATGAATGTTCAGGTATGCATACTTCACATTTGAATTCATATGGTCTGTTGCTGACTTCTGTGGAAGTATCTTTATGACAAGATAAATTTTCATCTTTGGTAAGTGAACCTACCAATAGAGAAAGGAAGACAAAACTGTTGATCTGACTCCATCTACAAGATGGTTACTGGTTTACCTGTTGTCCCTTGACATGCTGTCCTTTAGGAGCAGTTCTCTCAAGAGCTTCCCTGTGGTCCCACTGTTTAGTCTCCTTTTTAAAACTTTCGAGAGCCGCCATCCTCAGCCAGACTTGCATCATTCCTTTTCTAGTCTTGGGTGGTTTTTCCTCAAGCCAGGAAGACTGGGGACCAGTCATTCATTGTCTATAGATCAGGAATTCCATCATGTTCTGAGGTTTCCTGAACTAGTTTCAGGAGTGTGGCAGTAGTATAAATTTCAGAGTCAGTGCATCTAGTTGTTCTTTGGTTACGTAGTGATTTCTTCCCCATCTGTTTTTCTTTTCTGCCATCCTGTCTGCTTCATCCTTTTAAGTCTCTGAAAGCATTAATGGTGGGTGACTTATACAGAACACTTTTTGTATGTATCATTTTTCTACCGTTTGAGTGGTATGTAACTGGATGTGTTTTGTTTTTAAGAGAAATGTATCTCAACCCCCCGCTGATTTAAATTTCTCGGTCACCATAGTAAAATGCCTTACATAACGCTGTGCTCTTTTGCACAGAATATACATCTAAAATTTTCCAGTCTTTTCAGATACAATATTGCCATCCAGCATTATCAAATTTCCACATGTGACTAACACTGAGTCATTAAATTGTATATTCTGCTAGAATTAGGAAATGAGAGCTTGGAGAACACTGATCATCTCCTCCAGCCTCACTAACAGTTGAGGAAAATCCTCTAGGGAGTTCCCTCAGGGCACGAGGCTGCAAAGTGTCTTCAGCAAGATTGGGTGAGGAGACAGTGCAAGGTGGGAACCAAACTCGACTAGCTCCTTTGCAGAATTCTTTCAGAACAGCATCTCTTCCTGGTATTAGCCCTGCACACAGTGGTACTAATCAAGTCAGCCCACAAAAGGAACGACTTTTTGTAGTTGAAAATGGTGTTGTGGTAGAAGGACTATGAAAAAGTTACTCATTACTAAATGCTAATATTACTTGCCCAAGGAGTTAGTGTATAAAGGTTTTTCAGAATGCCTAAAATACTCATGAGGCAGAAGAATCTGGATATGGAAAAACATGTAGTGTTATTTAAGACTATTTCCTAAACTAGTGGTAATTAGAATTCAGAATAAAATCCTGTATTCTACTTGGTGGATTTGAACCAAAAGTGGAGGTATTTCCTTATTTGTTATAATAAACTTCAAGGGTTAGAATAACATCATTTGCCTTGCATTTTACTTTTAATTTAGAGGAGTGTTTTCTTTTACATAAAGATCATAGGACTTTTGTACATTTATATGAAATGGTTCATGGAATGTATGAGGTGGACATCTACCCTTATTGCCTTTTATGAAAATTTAAGGTTATAATCAAGGCAAAAGTTCTAGATTAAATACGTTTTTAAGCTACAGTTAGCTTGCAGCCTCATACTTAGAAACATTCTTTCGTAACTGTTGTCTTTGACTTCTAAAAAGTCCATTTAAAAATCTGGACATTTCTTGACATTAATACTCTCCAATGATTATATTAAATAAGAAAATGGAAAAAATACCTCAATTAAAATTACGTTTATATTCTTTATTTTAAAAAAGAACTTAATTGTAAAATCACAGCAATCATATGGTTCTAGTAGAAGGAATATCCTGTCAGAAAATATACTTTCAAAATTTCTTAAAGTTGGTTTAAGTGTGTCACGTTTTCCTTTCTTTGCAGCTACGACAGTTAGTCAATATGTGTATCAACCCCGATCCAGAGAAGCGACCGGACATCACCTATGTCTATGATGTGGCCAAGAGGATGCACGCATGCACTGCAAGCAGCTAAATATGCATAAGATCATGAAGAATATAAAGAAAATATTTAAAGTATTTTTGTGCAAATCGTACCTCTCCCTTTTTTGTCTGGATATTAAGATTAGTATTTCAGAGCTAATGTGCTTTGAATCCTTAACCAGTTTTCATGTAAGCTTCATTTTGTACCAGTCAAAATCACCTTTATGGAAACTCAGAATGTCTTCAGGATTATGAAGATGAACGTTAGGAAAGCAAGTGAGTTCCCCCCCCCCCTATAGCTAAAGGCTTTTAGAATTATGGCATTTTCTGCCGATAGACTGAGTGCCAAATATTGGAAGTGCACTTGGCGCACATCAGGAGAGGTGTGAAACCTGATCAAAAGTATCTGAATATTTTACTTTTCCTTTTTAGTCATTTATGAATATTGAAATGAACACCATTGTGAACTTTTGTGATTTAACATTTGAAGTATGTGTCTTAGTTCTTCGCATTGTAGCTTTCAGATGTAATTCTAGTAAGTGTAAACAGACTTTAAGAAACTTAAAACTCAGCTTAGACATTCAAAATGCAACTATCAAATGTGAAAAGATTTGGGGATGAAATGTGAGTCAGACACTGAAAAGTCTTTGTTTTGCTTTAATATCGCTCATTCTCTGCATTTAAATGCTATAAATGAATCAGTTTAAAAAGTGGTTAAGGATTTGTTTGGCTGGTGTGAGTAATTTTTATAGTTGCACCTTGCTCAAGGCTTTTTTTTAGTATTTGTACATTTGAAAAAATATTTTAATAATTTTGCAGTACTAGATTTCTTTAAATCTAAAGGCATTTTATCTCATTGTACACTATAATGTAAGCATGTTTTTATTCATAGGTTTTGTTAAAGTCCTGACTGGTCCCCTTCAGAAATTTTTATATTCAAGTTATTTTCTTATTTATATTTTATGTTCATTTTATCCATTAGTGTTTGATTTTGAGAACATAATTCCCTTTTGAGAAATTTTCAGTATACCAACAATTTCTCAGATTGAAAAAAAATTTGGGCCACCTTGTATACACGTACTTTATTTTCTTAGAGGAAGAAAGGATGTGTATTATAATGTACCTGTGAATGTTGACAGTTTTCATTTGACAATGTTATAATTTTTAAGTGTTCAAGGAAATGAAAACTGGCCATTACTACAGCCAGAATTGTGACATTAATATTTCTGTTGAGAAACTTGAGCAGAGTACTGTAAGCATGAAGATGACAGAGATGGTAATGCTTAATGTAGTTCAAGGAAATGGGTAGAGTTTAGTAAATGCTGTTATGGAGATGTGTTTTCCCTGAATGTAGCAACCAGTTCGTTACAGAATTTTGACGCCGAGTGGCAGTCACTCTTAAAGGACGCTGTGCATGCCACCACGAAGCCTTGGGTTGGATTATCTTGCCAACCTGAAAACCTTATGTTCAGGCAACACAACTACTGGCTTCCCCCACCGTAGTTTTCTTAGCTGAAAGTATTCAAATGAGCCTAACTTGTAAAGTTTCAAACTATATACAGGGCAAACAGTATACATCTTTCAATTTAATAGAAAACACTACCCTTCAGGTATGTGCAACCTAGGAATAGGCAAAGGAAACCTGGTTGGTGTTTTTAATGAGGGCTGGATGCATTGTATTTCCCAGATTCTAATGACTCATAACATTTACACTGTGCATCAATAGGTTTATCCCCAGAAGCCTGAACAGATGTGGTTTTGTTGACCATTAGTGGCACTGTTGTTTTAATGTAATATAATTGACTAAGAAATCTCTCTGGTTGCAACAGATCCTCTTCCTTCCAGTCTTGAACACAGGAATGTAAAGTTCATTAGCTTAATTCCCTTGCAGTGACAAGATTTCTTCTCAGTGAGCCTTTCTGCTAAAAAGTGACTACGAAGAGTTTGGTCAGCAGAATGTGTTACTATTTTCTATTGATGCAAACTTCCGTTTCAGATCTTTTTCATCCTAGTGTTCCCATTTTTCCTGAAGAAACCACTGGGTAAAATCAAGTTTAATTTTGAGTGAGATCATTTTTAAAAGTTAAGGATTGCAAGTTCTAATTGCCTATGAATGTTATAAGATTTAAACATTTGAATCGATTTGAAAAGTAGAAATTAGAAGGTACATCTGATTCTAAACCTTATTTAAACATTGGTACCAGTTACTCAGGGGAAAGCCTTGAGTAACTTTTTTACGTTGAGGTTTAGGAATGGTGAATGAAGGGTATCCATATAAATAAAGTGCTCAACAATGTGCAATGATTGTAAAGTTAGTAAGATACAGCCATTTCATGACTGCTCTACCATTCTATGTAGTGTCTATTACAAAGCACCTTCCTTGTATTCATATACTTCAGGTGTTGCCGTTAACATTTACCATGATATTTATTTTAACCAAGATGTTACTCATTGTTTATTCTTTAAAATGAATGTATTGTTTATAACCCATAAATACACAATTAGTCTGTGCCTCATATTTCAATAGTACTGTAATATGGACTTTTGTGAAATACTTTTGTTATGCTTTAAATACACATAGAAAAAGATCCTGTTACTAGCTTTGAAAATTGTACAATATTCTAATATATAATAAAAGTGAGTACTGTATAATTTGTGTATCTGAATCCCCCTAGCAAAGTCTACTTATTTCATGTATCCTATAAGAACAATTATGCATTTCCCTACCTTTAGGCATTTTGGAAAAACCCAAGGATAGAAACAGTCAAGACTAATACAGCTGTGACATACAATGTGTATTTAAAGACTAATGTTCCTGTTCTCTTCAGTGCCTTGTTTTCTGTCTTTGAGAAATGCTTTCTAAATATTAAACTTCTTGCTTTGAACCTTTAACACTGGATTCAAGTCTTGTCAATAACAGGCTGCTAATAATGCTGCAAATATTTTATATGTTTGATGTTCTTTTACTGCTATGCCTGCAAACATTGAGGCAAAGTGTTCTGAGCATTGTAAAACCTGCCAGAACAGTGGTAGAGTGAGTGATTGTACCTTACACATCACGTGCCACATAGCCAATGATGAATTTTATAACTTGTACTGACCTTTGATTTGGTTGTGTGCATGGGTGTGTATTCATAATTGAAAATTAAATTTTAGCCACAAGTTTAAGACTATTTAAACTTCAGCATACTTATTGGGAAAAGCCAATACGAAGCATATGTTTATAAATGTATTAGTGCAGCTGCTTTAAGAAACTCGATTACAAAAAATGTTTTGATAATTCAGTTTTTACTTACATGAGAGTTTCTGAAAAAATTAGTGATGAGTTAAACAGACTTATCAGACCTTTCAGAAAAAGGTGTGTGAGCTAATACCATTTATTTTCAGTTGAGGTTTGAGAATGATTTTTAATTTTATGCATCGATTTCGTTGTTTGCTTGCTTACAATAATCTAATTTTAAACTATAAATCCTAATTTGAAGTTTCTATAACACCTTTTAAACAGGTTTTTAATTTTCACTATGAATATTAATACATAGCAAATCATTTTTCATTCCTTTCTCCTATGTAATGTAAGAATATTTACTAACCCTACAGGAGAATTACTTTGTAATGCGTTTTGAGGACTTAGTCCAGAGTCATGCAAAACAAGTGCTTGATAAATGTAACTTGTGTATAGAAAAACCATGGGAATCAAAACTACACTTCTAACCATTTTGCATTGTTCTCTTGTAGTTCAATTGGAATAGGCCCCATAAACTTTCACTCGAGGGGGATAGTAATTTGGATTTTTTTCTTAAAAAAAAAAATCTTAAAGCTAACTTATTGCTTTTTTTTTTTTTGGATGTTGGAACCACCCATATGATATCCTGCTTTTCTACTGCTTACTTCAAGTGTGGCCAAATAACTCAGTTATTATTTTTTGTAAGGGACATTTAAACCTAGGGGCACTCAACCACTGAGCCACATCCCCCCCCCCCACTTTTTAAAAAAGTACTTTATCTTGATAGGGTCTCCCGAAGTGCTCGGATTACAGGCATGCACTGTTCCACCACTGCCCAGCTACTTGTGATTTTTAAATCCCTATCTCCCTGCTAGATCCTAAATGTCAGAAAGTACTTCCCTCTTGTCATGCACTGTGGCATTTTTAACAATGCCACATGTCACTTTTCATTGAATTACTGAGCATTATGTTCCTCAAGAGGGGAATGGAGGGCATTGCCATTGATAAACAAGGGATCGGGAAAGTTGCCTTCTGAGACCCAGAGTATGACGGGCAACATGTGGGTTTGAGCCTGTGCTAGGACTGAAGCCTGGTAGCCACACAGGTGGGAGCAGTTCCCATTGCCCCTTCCCTGTGCTGTACATAGGGTAGGGCCATAATCTCACTGCTGACCTGCACAGATTGGCAGGCTGAAGCAACCTTGAGCAATGCTGTCACTCGGGTTGTCGCCCTGCCTGAGGCACACACTGCCAAGTAAGTACTAGAGGGAAACAGCCTGGCTCTACTCATTCTACTCTCGTTCACTCCCTGGGAGGTATGATAGCTGAAGGGGAAGGGACAGAAAAGCACTGCCATTGCACAATCCCTGGGTATGCATGTCCACAGGAACTGAGGTCCTACTCCCCAGTGGACACTAACAATCCAGGAGCGAAAAATACCACAGTTCTTGCTGCCACCACCCTCTATGGTTTCCACTGCCAGTTGTCCCCACCCCTTGCCAGACCATGACCTGGTGCCAAGACGGGCTGTGAGCATTCCATAGTAGGTGTTCAGGTTCCTGCCACTGTCTCTCTACCCAGGGTCTAAGCCTGCACCACTGTCTGGTCAGAGAACAGATGCTCCAGAGGTCCCTTACCACTACTAGTGCCACCAACATCAGAGGCCTTTGGTAGTAACAGAGCCACCAACAACAGTACTTGAGGAAACTACCATCACCAAATTGGGGTCACAACTCCCATTTTAAGAGTAGTCACATAATGAGCACTCAACTATTACTATCAGACCTGCCTAAACTGCCAGCCTGCTCTCAATATTGCATGGCCTAAAGAAACATGGGTCTCCAAATTCGGACATGCCACACACTGTACCCAAATACACTAACGACAAGCCCAGAAGGCAATAAGACTTCACTGTAGTGTCCAGCTAAAACTAAATCCAGCATTGCCTAACAACCTTAAAACATGTCTGGAATGTAATTTTATTTACTAAGTGTGACACACACACACACAATCTAATACAAAAGATGAACAAATGAGCACAAGATATGAAAGTAGTTAATATTACACAAAAGTTATTCTCTACCAACATATTTGACAAAAATGGATGAGATGCCACAGAATTTGAAAGAATTATTTTAAAAAGCTCAATGAGATCCCAGATGCTGTATGTATACACATGTATGTATAACCAATGTGATCCTGCAGTCTGTACACGTGGAAAAATGAGAAATCATACCCTATTTGAATCAATGTGTGATATGTCAAGATCATTGTCTTGAACAGTTAAAAAAAATTGTAAACTTGAAAAAAGATCCCAGAGAATATAGTTAATTGAAGTTATGAATATAATGCAGGGCATGCTGGAGAAATTTGATTTTGAAAGAAAACAAATCTGGAGAGTGGAGATCTGAACAAGTTGATTTAAATTATTGAAAGTAAACAATAGACTAGATCAAGCAGAAGAATATGAACTGGAAGACAGTTCTTTCAAATCCCATTTAGAAACAAAAAGGAAGAAGAACAGTAATGAGTATGTATACAGTAGCAGTAGTAAGAATGAAGAGAACATTTTAAAAAGTTGGAACACCATTAAATGAGCAAATTTCTGCATCTTTGGAATATCTTAAAGTGAGGTGGTAAAGATTAAGGACTTAGAAAACTTATTCAATGATTTAGTAGCAGAAAACTTTCCTTATCTTGGGAAATGTGCCAGTATCCAGGTACAGAGGTTTATAGAACCCTGAACTGATATGACCAGAAAATATCTTCACCATGACATATAATTAAATAAAAAATATGAGGCAAACTACTTAAGATCTGTAAGAGAAAAGTGCCAACTCACATTTGATGGTATCCTTGTTAGATTAAAAGCAGATTTTTCAGCAGACCTACAGGCCAGGGGGAAAATTTTTTTTTTTTTTTTTTTTTTTTAGGAATTCACATTCCTGAAAGAAAATGATTGCCAATCATTTTTAATCTATCAAGCATGGCTATCCTTCATAAATGGATAGGAAATAAAGACCTGAGATGAGCAAAAGCAGAATTTATGATCTCCATTGTAGTCTTAAATACATTAAAGAGTCCTACATCCATAAGTAAAAATGTATTCAAGTACAAATCCAAGTAGTAGATGCACAAAAGAGAAACAAAAGAAAACCTTATCAGTGCAGTAAGCCATCAAACCGCCAAGAAAGTGGAAGAATAAAGATTTTTAGAAACATGTAGTAAAGGGAGATAAGACAGTGGATTATCAGGAAGCACTAGAATGAAATGGAAAGTCAAACAGGAAACATACAGGACTCCAAATATACAAAATTACAACAGACCCACTCCTAGTCACATTATTATGAAAATGCCTTACAGAATAAGCTTAGGATTTTTTTAAACAAACAGCTAGAGAAAAAAGTCTGGTTGCCTTTAGAGGTAAACCAATCCAGATCTCAGCCAATTTTTCCACCCATACCCTAAAAGTTAAAAGGTCTTAGAATAATACATACCAAGCTCTGAAGGAAATGGGATGCCAACCGAGAATACTGTATCCAGGAAAATTAGTATTCATATTTGAAGATGAGGTAAAAACCTTCCATGGTAAACAAAAGCAAAAGAATTCACAACTACAAAGCCAGCACTACATAATCAAGTATTTTATGAAAAAATGGGGAATACAAGTGAAAACCAGCCGAGGGTGAAACTAAATTAGAGTAGTATATCACTGGAGAATAATTCAACTAGAAAACTAGAAAGCAAAGTGACAGGAAAAAAGTGATTTCAATCATAACAGTCATTGCTAATGGACCCAAATCGACAGACATAGGCTGGGAGATTGGAAAATAAAATACCACCCAACAGTATGCAGTTTCCAAGAAACACACCCCTAAAATTTCTACAGATTGAAAGTAAAAGGATGGTAAAAAACTATCATTCACCTGGATCTTGTCAACAGGGGTTTCAATTCTTATGTCTTAAAGTATACTTAAAGCCTAAGTTAATACAAGAAACCTAGAGGGCCGTTTCATACTCTTTCAAGGAATTATTTATCAATAACATTTATGCCCAAAACAATAGAGCATTGACATATCAAAAAAATCTTTCTCAATATCAAGAATCAAATAGACCACAAAATAGTATTGGGTAATTTTAACATGCCTCTTACAGTAGATGGTCAGGCCATCCAAACAAAAACTAAAGAAACTACAGAAAAAAAAAATACAATTTAGACTTAACGAATATATACAGAATATATCATTCGTGTAACCAAATACACTTTTGTCTCAGCTTCACAGGGGACATTTTTCCAAAATAAACCATATTTTAGGGCACAAAGCAACTACCAAAAAAAGTATAATACCCTGCATTAGATCAGATCATAATGGAATAACATTACAAGTCAATTGGCTGTGGTGGCACATGTTTAACCTCAGGTTGAGGCAAGAGGATCACCAGTTCAAAGCCAGCCTCAGCAAAAGCAAGGCACTAAGAAACTCAATGAGTCCATATCTCTGAAATAATAGGGCTGGGGATGTGGCTCAGTGGTTGACTGACCCCAAATTCAATCCCCAGTAACCCCCCACAAAAAAAAACCTTAAGAAAAAAGGAGTGTTCTAATACCCGGAGACTAAATAATTCATTATTAAATAAATGGATAGCAAGAGAAATCAGGGATGAACTACTTAAGAGAAAATCATGGAACATATGGGAATTTCTGAGACAGTATGAAGGTGGTTCTAAGAGGAAAGTTCATAGTATTGAGCTCATACATTAACACAACAGAACGATACTAAAGAAATCTAACATTACACATTGCAAGGCCTAAGAAAACTAACTACCACCAAAATCACTACAAGACAGGAAATAATTAAAATCAGAGCTGAAATCAATGACTCAGATAAAATTCAGCAAATCAAAAAGTTGGTTCTCTGAGTAAAATTGATAGACCCTTAGCCTAGAACTAACAAGAGAAAATATGGAAATTACTAAAATCCATGACAAAAAAAAAAATGGAAATCAGACTTACTGAAATACACAGGATAATCGGAAGCTATTTTTCAAGTCTACTCCAAGTAAGCTAGGAAATCTTGAAGTTATTGATAAGTTCCTGGAGACATGACCTACCCAAATTGGACCAGGATACAGAAAAAGTTAATCAATTTCAAGTATTGAGAATTGTTGGTAGGCTTCTCGATAACTTCAAGGAAAAGCCCAGGATCAGATGGATCCTCAGACAAGTCTACCAAATGTTTAGAGAGCTGATATCAATCTTCCTCAAATTATTACATGATAAAGGAAGAAATTCTTCCAAACTTGTTCTATGAGGACAATATCACCCCGAGGAAACTTCAGACCAGTGTTCTTGATGCATATAGATGCAAAAAGTCTCAATACTAACAAGTCACTCATAGAAACCCTTCAAGAAGATAGTGCACCAAGACCACATGGGTGTCATCCCAGTGAGGCGAGGTTGGTTCAATATATCAGAAAGCAGTAAGTGTAACTCATCACAGACTGAAAGAATCACATTATCATCTCAATAGATGCAGAAAAAGCATTTGACAGAATACAGTATCCATTCGTGATTAAAATGCTAGAAAAAAAATAGGAATAAAAAGATCATACCTCAACTTTGTAAAAGCTGTATACAAAAAACCCAAGGCCAACATATTCTAGATGGAGAAAAACTGAAAACATTCCCTCTAAAGACAGGAACAAGACAAGGATGCCCACTTTCGCCACTTCTATTCAATATAGTCTTTGAATCTCAATCCAAAGAATGAAATAGAAGGGATACAAATAGGAAAAGAGTTAAAACTGGTACTCTTTGCTGATGACATGATCCTATGTCTAGAAGGCCCCCCAAAAAAACTCCACTAGAAAACTTATAGAACTCAAATGCATTCAGCAAAGTAGTCGGATACAAAATAAACCCTCAAATCAACTGCATTTCTGTACTCCAATGTTGAATTAGCTCAAAGAGAAACTAGGAATCCCATCCCATTCACGGTAACATCAAAACAACAGAAAAATACTTGGGAATCAATCAAACAAAAAATGTGAAAGACTCCTACGATGAAGAGTACGGAACACCGAAGAAATTAAGACCCTAAAAGACGGAAAGGTCTCCCACGTTCTTGGCTAGGCCAAGTTAATATTGTCAAATGGCCATACTACCAAAAGCGCTATAGAGATTTATTGTAACTCCCAGAGTTTCAATGTTGTTCTTGGAAATACAAAAAGCAGTCATGAAATTCAATTTGGAAAAATAAGAGGACCAGAATAACCAAAGCATTCTTTACCAAGAAAAGTGAAGCTGGAAGCTTCATGATATCACACCTAAAATTATACCATAGGGCTACAGTCACAAAAGGAGCATGGTATCGGCAAGACCAGCAACAGAACAGACTGGAAACCAGACAAACCCACACAGATACATGCATCTCATACTAGACAAAGGCGCAGTTTACTTTGGAGAAAAGGTAGCCTTTTCAATAAATGGCCCTAGGAAAATTAGAAATCCCCATGTGAAAAGAATGAAACCAACCCCCATCTCTCCCCCTACACAAACTCGGATTAAAGTGGATCAAGGACCCAGGTGTTAGACCAGAAACCCTACACATACTAGAAGAGCAGTTACTCTTAACACTCCAATAGATTGGCTCAGGAACTGACTTCCTTAGTTAGACCCTGAAGCACAAGAGGTGAAATCAATAAATGGGATGGCATCAAACTATAAAACTTCCTCAGCAAAAAACAAAACAAAACAAACAAAAAAAACAAGAGTGAAGAGAGCCTACAAAATGGAAGAAAACCTATGCTACTTGCACCTTAGAGAATTTCCCAGATATATAAACTAAAAAAAATCCACCAAAATAACTAAATAAATGGGCACAGGTATTGAATAGACACTTCACAGAAGAAATACAAATGGTCAACAGATACATAAAAAAATGTTCAACATCTCTAGCAATTAGAGAAACGCAAGTTAAAATTACACTGAGATTTCATCTCTCTCTCGTCAGAATGGCAGTTATCAAAAATACAAGTAATAAATGTTGCCAAGGATGTGGAGAAAAAGTATCATTCATATACAGTTCTGGTGGGACTGCAAAGTGGTGCAACCATTCTGGAAAGCAGTATGGAGATTCCTCATAAAACTTGCAATGGAACTACCATTTGACCCAGTTATCCTGCTCTTCAGTATATAGCCAACAGATTAAAAAGAAAAGTTCAACATAATACTTACAGTGATGCAGCCCCATTTATAAGTTTATAGCAGCTCAATTCACAGAAGTTAAATTACAGAACCTAGGTGTTCTTCAACAGATAAATGGATAAATAAAATTGTGTTGCGTATGCATGTATACACACATTGGAGTATTACTCAGCCATAAAGAGGAATGACTGTGTAGAGAATCGGATGTGACTGCATGCATGCTTACAAACCAGATGCTTTGCAGTCCTTGGTGGAGCTTACCTGCAAACAGGATGTTCTGCCCAGTGGGATAGGAGGACTCTGAAAAAAAAATTTTTTTTTGTTTTTAAGTAATGTTCATCTGTTCTTAAAAAGGAACAGAGCTCAGAATGCTCCAGCCCAAGAGTATATTAAGACCTGATTAGCAAGTTACTTCTGCACACAATGTTTTGCAAGCTTATAGACCCGAGTCATTGCTGTTGGAATAGCTGCCTTCTTTGTTCACAGTACTATAAAAAGACTGCGTTATTCAATGAAGGGGCTTCTTCCTTGCTCATGCTGTCCTGCGTTTGAGTTATTTGCGACACTTTGTGACATTTGCCAGCGAAAGGATGGATCTGGAGATTATCATGCTAAGTGAAGTAAACCAGGCACCCCAAACCAAAAGTCAAATGTTCTGATATGGGGAAATCAATCTACAATTAGAGGGAGGTGAAAGAATAGAACCTTAGTAGATTAGACAATGAGGAATAGAAAGGGGATATGAAAAGAGTGGAATGAGTCTGACATTATTTTCCCAGGTACATATATGAAAACAACAGTGAATCCCACTACCATGTACAGCCATAAGAATGGGACTAATTAGAATATATATTCCATGCTTGTATAATTCATCAAAATGGATTCTGTCAGGTGTAACTAAGAAAAATGAATATATTTTTTAGAAATTGATATAAGTCCTCACCTATCAATAACCGTGAATGTAAACAGACCTAATTCTGCAAATGAAAGATATATACTGACCAAAAGGATATTATCAAACCCAACAATATTCTATTTGAAAATTATTCACTGAATGAAGATGCATACAGACAAAAAAAATGGATGAGATACTCTAAGCAAATGGGAATCTAAAGTCAATTGGTACAGTCTTTTGTTTGATGCAAGTATGGCTTAGAAACCGGGAGAAGAAACAAGGATTACTACTCAAGATATCAGTTCAACCAAAGACATGATCAGTCTATGTGCACCCAATGCACAACTATTTTTATAAAATAAATGCTATTTGACCCAAAGGGAGAGACAAGCTTCTATATTAGTAGAGTGTTGAAATTTGTAACAATGGACAGATAATCTGGACAAAAAAAAGAGTGGGGGCGTTAAAAACCAAGAAGTTTCAACTATGCAGATGTATCTAGTGTTTATAGAACTGTCAAACCAACTGCTGCAGGATACCCATTTTTTCCATTGGAACTTTCTCTAGAATGGACTCTATTAGGTCACATAACCAGCTTTGTTTCATAATTAAATTACAGTTTAATTATAAAGGATGACTCCATTGTGGCATACTCCTTTGATCAGATCCACTCCCCATAAAAAATTCTCTCCTTCCCCTTTTCTAGAAGTTTCCCCACTATTTTCATGACATCCTCCCTCCCCAAGACTCCACATATGAAAAAATTTGTAGTACTTATCTTTCACATGTCTGGCTTATGTTACTATGCATCAATTTCTACTTCCACCCACCTTTAAATGACATGATTTCATTCTTTACGGCCGAGTCAAGAATGTATAACAATGTATGTATAACAATGTTTTCTTTATCCATTCTACTGCTGATGGGCACCTCGATTGATTTTGTAACTTAATTATGAACTTTGCCAAGATTAACGTGGTTATGCAGGTTATCTGTAGTATGCAGGCTTTAGTTCCTTTGGGTACATAAAGGCTGGTAGAGCTGGATCATATTGTAGCTCGACTTTTAGTATTTTGAAGAACCTCCATAGCGATTTCAATGTCGGCCATACTAATTTACATTACCCACCAACACCATATAAGGTTATCTTCTGCATTCTTGCCATCATTTTTATTTACTTTTGGATTCTTGGGATAACCAATCTGACTGGGGTAAGATAGAATCTCACTATGGTTTGGACTTACATTTCCTAAATATGTTGAACACTTTTTCATAATTGTTGGTCATCTGTTTTGAGAAGTATGTTCATTTTGTTTGCCCATTTATTGACTGGGTTGTTTTTGTTTAGGTTCTTTACATCTTATAGTTAGCAATCCTCGGACCAAAAGAGTAGCCAAAGATTTTTTTTTCTTCTGTTCTGTAGGTTATCATTTCATTGGTTTTCTGTGCTGTACAGATTTTTGATTTAAGTTCCATTGTCCATTCTTGAACTATTTAAGGTTGCCTAAACTTATAAATTGAGTATTATAACTTGAAATGTTTCTTCTGTTTTCATTCAATATCCATGTGTTTCTGTAGTTTCTTTTGCTCTAGATTTTTGGTTTTCATTTTAATCTGAAAATGCAAGAAATTTCAGTATTTTTAGTATTTGAACTTGCTGGCTGGGCTTGTGGCTCAGTGATAAAGTGCTTGCCTCGCATTGTGAGGCACTGGGTTCAATCTCCAGCTCTTAAAAAAGTAACACAAAATGAAGGTATTATGTTGATCTACAAATTAACAAAAATCATACACTTGCTTTATGGCCTAGGATATATTTTGAATAAAATTCCATGAGAAGTCGAAAAGAATGTATTCCACTGCTATTGGAATGTAATATTCTGTAGATGTGTGGTAACTCCATTTGATCTATGGTATATTTTAGTATTTCTTTGTTGTAGTTTTGTATGAATGACCTATTTTTGAGAATGGGGCATGAAACTCACCAACTATATTGGGCCCATCTTTCCTCTTATGTATTCAATTTCATAAAATACAAAACATAAGGGACATCACTGCACCCAATCATTTCAATTTATTGGTGGATTGTTTACCAATATGCAGTAGCATATTGATTAGTTTTGGCTTGTAGTCTGCTTTGTCAGCTACAAATGTCACCATTTCTGCTTGCTAATTTGGATGGAATATTTTCTGTCCTTTCACGTTGTTTTCTGCAAGAAACATGCAAAAATAACCAAACAGATTGGTCTTCTTTAATCCAGTGCACAAAGTGCCTTTATCGCAGAATTCAGATCATTTAAATTCAGGGTTTTTTTTTTTTTTTTTTTTTTTTTAACACTTTTTCCTCCCATTTTGTATGTTTGATTCTTTCCTATTTCTCATTTGCTTATCTATTTTAGCGCTATTCTTTACTCTCATGGTTACGTTTATCTTCTGCATATAGGAATCGATCAAGTATTTTCTTTAATGCTCGCTGAATAGTCATGAATTCCTTTGGCATATGCTCATCTTGGGACATTTATTTCTCCTAAGTTTTGAAGGATAGCTTTGCTGGATATAAGATTGACAGATATTTCTTCTCAGGCTTAAAATACATCACTCCACACCCTCCTAGCCTTTTAAGTTTTATTTTTGTGTGTTTTTTTTTAATCAGGGAAAACCAAAGGCACTTAGTCACTTATACACAGCTAATATTCTAATTTTTGGCATCTATTGTGTCATGGAGAGGTTCTCTTTTGGCCACATTTATTTCTAGTTGTAAATGTCTCCAACACCGAATGTCCATCTCATTCCTTATATTTGGTAAAATTCCTGCTACCACATAACTGAATAAGTTTGTTTGCAGTGTTATTAATCTATATCTCCATTCCTTTAAGACCATGAATCTTAAGTTGGGTTTTTTTTTTTTTTAATCATCCAAGAGATCTTATGTATTCTGTCTGTAGTTTGTTACTGTCTGAGTGCTCTGCTTTGCCCACTACTCTTTAAATTAAGCAAAAGACCACTTCAGAGCTTAGACTAAGTCTACATTTTAGTTATGCTTTGGATTTTCTATGTGTTTGGTTCCGTTTCAAAATATATGAATCAGAAATTCAGACACTGTATAGTCTTCCTTAATTTGGTCAGTTGTTCATGTTCTCTTAGAATTCACTGTTTTTTGGCGATTTTTTTGGAGGGGGGGTGTCCCAGAGATTGAACTCAGGGGCACTTGCCCACTGTTTTTTTTTTTTTTTTTTTTTTTTTTAAAGGGGAGGGGCAAGTTGCATAGCACCTTGTTTTTGCTGAGGTTGACTTTAACTCAATCCTTCCAGCTTCAGCCTCCCGATCTGGGATCATTGGTGTGTGCCACTGCGCCCAGCATTGCTAATCATTTTTAATTTTTTTTTTTGTAATTTGGAGATGACATAATTTTTAGTTGTCTTACAAAACCAGAATGCATTACAATTCTGATTATATACAGATATGAAAAATTGTGCTATGTATAAAGTATGTTGACACCAATTCGTGTCTTTATACATGTGCTTTGGATAATGATGGCCAATTTCCACCATCCTCACTACTCCCCTGCCCCCCTCCCTTTCCCTCCCATCCCTCTGCCCTGTCTAGTATTCATCTAGTCCTCCCATGCTCCCCCTCCCCACTATCAGTCAGCCTCCTTGTATCAGAAACCATTTGTCATCTGTTTTTTGGGATTGGCTAACTTAGCATTATCTTCTCCAACTCCATTTACCTATAAATGTCATGATTTTATTCTTTATTTCTGAGTAAGATTCCATGGTGTATATATTCCACATCCGTTTTATCCATTCATCCACTGGGGGGCATCTAGGTTGGCTTCACTGTTTATAGTGGCACAATTCACAAAAGCTAAACATTGATGTGGCTGTGTCCCCGTAGTGGCTGTGTCCTTGTAGTATTCTGTCTTTAAGTCTTTTGGGTATAGACCAAGGAGAGGACAGCTGGATCAAATAGTGGTTCCATTCCCAGATTTCCAAGCAATCTCCATACTGCTTTCCATATTGGCTGCACCAGTTTGCAGTCCCACCAGCAGTGTGTGTGTGTGCTTTTTCCCCCCACCACATCCTCAAACACTTATTGTGTTAATAGCTGCCATTCTGACAGGAGTGAGATGATATCTTAATAGTTTTGGTTTGCATTTCTCTAATTGCTAGAGATGAACATTTTCATATACTTGTTGATTGCCCACACACCACACCACTTCTGGGTCAGTGAAGTTCAGAGGTGAACAGAGCACCTACATCCTGGGAGCAAATTTTTACTCCACTAGAGCACTAATATCTAGGGTATATGAAGAGCACTTATCTCTAGGGTATATAAAGAACTCCAGCATAAAAAAAGACACAAATAACCCAATCAAAAAATGGGCCAAGAACCTGAACAGACACTTCGAAGGATATACATTTTAAAATTCTTTACCTGGCACTTCATCTACTTTGGAATATTTGAAGTCACTTCTAGTGAATTTATGAATCTTAGCAGTCATGTTCTTTTTTTATAATTCTTGTATTTTTATGATGAGATTTATACATCTATTGAATTTTTCACTTTTACGTTAGGGCCTTTTTAGCACACTTCTTTTACGAAGGTATCCTGACATTTGTTGTACATATTTGAATACATTTCCACTTGAGTTTTGTGGTGGCGTTTACTTTTGTGGAGTGTAGTGCACTCAACAGTGCATACTGTCAACCTGAGGATCCTGCTCTCTGTAGGTCTTAGTGGATCAGGCAATTGTGTTAGGATATATTCCATATACTCTGCCATCTCTTATTTGTCTACTCTTAACAGGATATATTCCGATAGCATGCTGGAGGGACTGATTCCAAGTTCCCCCATAGGTGTAGTGTCTAATTTTGGGGTTGTTTCTCTGCTTTGCTGCAGGAGTGGTGGTTCAGGAGCTGGACTTCAGGGCCCCCAGCTATGCGTATTTTTCTATTTCGAGCTTGGTTGTTATCTTCCATGTATTTTGCATTATATTTTCAAAGTTTTAGAGGGGTCATGTTATGTGTAGAGCAAGGTGTGCTCCCCCTTAGTTGGTAGGGGTGAAGTGGCACAGCACCTATGCACACCTGATTCACTGCCCCTTGCAGGAAAGGGGGCAACAGTGAACCAGATATAGCATTAAAGTAAAACCCAGGCACCAACTACAATATCCATAATACCTACAACCAACAGGAATGGCAATGTTAGAAATTATGTAAACTGAACAGTTTTACAAGGTAAAGAACACAATTAGAAGAAAATGGGAATACCAAAGAAAAGCTAGACATTCAAAAAGCAATAAAGAGGAAGATAGAATGTGAAGACCATAAAAAAAAGGAACAAAAGAATTTAACTGAGTAAAAGGAAACAGGAAAAAATTATATATGAATCATTCAGCAGCTACAGAGTCTTAATGTAGAATGAAAGAACTCTCTCCACTGACGTGATCAAAATTGTAACCAAGGATGGATATTCACTACCTATGCCAACCTGCAATAACTTCTGTCTTCTTGAACTATTTGGCTTTCAGAGAAAGCAAAGGCAGGGAGTTATTAACCCCTTATTCTTTTGTATTGTTCAGCAGTCTGTCAGCTGGAGTGGCCCGAGACCCAATGTCATTGAAATGGCTCCGTTTCCTTACTCAGTACCACCTATCATGGAATGATAGTAGGCTACCAGAGTTTATTCTGGACAGATTATATCCATGTACTCCCAGCGTAGGTCTAGTGCCAAACTCTAATGGGTTTTCCTTAGCTGATGTTGAGCTTGGAAAGGAAAGTTCCCTTGACTGAAGTACTGATTAGATTAGTGTACCCCAGACCGGGTCATTGCTGATCTCCGCTTCCCATATAGATCTCACAGCTATGGCCTTCTGAGGCTGAGTCATTGCAATGCAACCATGCATGCCTGGGCATCGAAGTTTATGAGTGTTTACATCTTTCCTGACCTTCAGCTCATCCCCCTAGCTGCTGGAATTGAAAGTGAGCTGCCATTCTGTACCACCAACTTAAATCTCACTACATATCTTCACCTCTATCTGGCTTCAATGGCATTGTATTCTACTAGGGCCACACTGGGCCACATGATAAATGCTGGCTGGGACAGTGTAGCAATAACAACTTCAGTTTCCATGGTCCCCAAGCAAGAGCTGAGGCCCGACCTTCCCAAGATAGAGCCACATGTTTCCACTTATAGATTATAATAAGCGCCTCTCAAGTGCCTACACACGCCTCTTCTGGATCAGTGAAGTTCAGGTTAGCTTTCTGTCTATGGCCGTTTCTATATCAAATCTGTCCTCTTTCACTGTGTTACACCTCTGTTCTGGAGCCATGACTGCAGGCTTGGTTCGAAGGTACTTTCTTGCCTTTGGTTCCAAAGACCAGAATCTCTCCCTCAATCTGGCCAATATTGAACGTCAGGGAATTCTATGCTACTGAATAGATGTTCTCCAAGTGTTGATTCTAAGAGAGGTTGGAAAGGGCCACTTGCCTCTACCCTGCCCTCTTGGCTCCTCCTTCTTGCCTCCAAAACCAGTATTCCAATAATGTGTAATGGCCACCCAAATTTTAACTGATTACAATGGACTAAAGTCATAAGAAATTTTAGAAATTACACCAGCTGGGGATATAGCTCAGTTGGTAGAGTGCTTGCTTAGCATGCACAAGGCCTAGCACACACAAAAAAAGAAAGCAGTTATACCACTGTATGGAAACTAAACAATCCACTATTCAATAAGTGAAATTTTAAAAAATTCTTAGATGAAAATGGAAACATACCAGAATTTGTAATGTAGGAAAAGCAGTACTGAAAAGGAAGTTTATGAGTGTTTACATCTTAAAGCAGAAATATTTCAAGCATGTTAACTAAGCATCTGAGGATACAGAAAAGAAAAATCACCAAAAAAAATCAGAATATACCAGGGAAGAAATAATCCAAATACAGCCTAAAAAATACAAAAGATTAAAGAGGCCACATTGTGAAAAAATATTGAAAAAACTTTAATGAAACTAAGCAAAAAATGAAGTATAAAAGCAAAGTTAGAAAAGCATGAACATTGAACCCTATACTGTAGAAATACAAAGGATTATTCTGGAACATTTTGAATAACAAATTGGAGATTTAAGGACAAATTTTTTAACATAAAACTTTTCTAATCAAAAAAGAACAGGGGGAAGAAAAAGCCCATATAAACAGTCCCATATCAACTAGTAAGATTGATTATGAAAATTGATAACTTCACTGCTGGGTTTTCCCATGCTTTTAGATAGGGGCTAATGCTAATTACCAACAAATTATTCCACAGAATTAAGCAGAGAACACTTCCAAATTATTCTATGAGTCAGCCAGCACTATCTTTGCTTCAAAAACCTGACAGGGTCAGAACAACAAATATCTATAGAATTGACTAAGGAACACAGATGCAAAAGTCCAACAAAACTTCAGATTATTAGATTCAACAGCACATCAGAAAGATTAAACACCATGATCACATCCCAGGGATGCAAGAATGGTTCAATGTGCATAAAGCAATAGACAAAAAATTAAGGGCTGGGGATATGTACAGTGCTTACCTAGTATGCACAAGGCCCTGGGTTTAATCCCTAGTACCACAAAAAGAAAAAAACCACACAAAGAATTGAAGATTAAGTCTCATCACTCCAATATATGCAGTAGAATTATATGACAATTTATCCCAGGATAAAACAAAAAAGCATGACTAAGAAAATATCAAAGTACCAGGATATCATATTTACATTAAAAAAAACAGCTTTTATATGCAAGCAAAAACCTGAACACTAACAAAGGAGACACATGTTCATAGAGTATTGTTAAAATGTCCATGCTACAAAGAAAGATTCAATGTAATCTACAAAAATACCAATGACATTCGTTACATTGAAAAAAAAATGCTGAAATTTATATGGAAGCATGAAAGACCCTAAAGAGTAAAACCAATCAAAAAAAAAAAAAAAAAAGCTGGATACGTCACAAGACCCAATTTTGAGATGTACTACAGAAACACCATTCAAAAATAGCATAAAATTGGCCTAACAGATATTGAACAGAATAGAGATCCCAGAGATGAATGGCTTGGATGCATGGGTTTAATTGTTGAAAAACACATCAAACATCCATTAGAGAAAAGAAACGCTCATCAATGAATGGTTCTGGGCAAAATGCATGTCCACATGCAAAATATTGAGATTTGACCCCTATTTTCCGTTCTATAGGAAAGGTCAACTCAAAAACGAATCAAACTTAAATGGAAGTCCTGATAACTCTGAACTAGAAAAAAGGAATAGAAAAGTCACTTTAAAACATTGGTACAGGAAATTATATCTTGAAGATTAACCTAAAAAATTAAGAAATGAGAAATTAGATATAGTTTCTGCAAGGAAAACAATCAGTGTTGGTACAGGAAACCTGAAAAAATTAGAAAAAAGTATTACCAATTATTGTCTGAATGATCAACATACAGATTATAAAATGGATTTTTAACTTAGTAAAGCCAAGTGATCTTTAAAATGATCCGAATTCATACTTCTCGAAAAAGTAATGACCAAGAAATGAGAAAATGTTCAAAATGAGTACGCATCAGGAAAATGCACATGAAAACTGCAAAGAGAACCACATTACCAGTTGAAAGAACTAGTTTTTAGAGAGGAAAGTACTATTCTGCATAATATGTGGAGTAAAGAAACTCCAATGAAAATGGGTGGGATGATAAATTAGTCCAGCCACTATGGAGATTATGAAAGATGCTAAAAAGCATAATAGACCTACCTTGTAATCCAACTATCCCTGTGCTGGGCATATCTCCAAAGGAAACGAAATCACCATACCAAGAGATACCTGTATGCCCATGTTTGTTGGGGCATAGACTAAAATTATCCTTATTTGTAGGTTATATAGTTGTATACATAGAAAACCTTAAAGATTTCAAATACTATTGAAACAGACCAATCTTGTAAAGCAGAAACCACCACCATAGAAAACCCAGTAGCTCTTCTAGATCAACATGTGGAACCAGCTTAAGTGTTCATCAACAGAAAAAAAATATAAGCACACATTATCCCATCATAAGAAAGCATAAAATTGTCATCTGCAGCCAAAAAAATGAACTAGAGTACATTATTTAAACAAGTCAGACACAGACAAGTACCACACAATGTCTCATCGTGGAAACTAAAATAGCTCAACCTGCTAGAATAGTGATTGCTGGGAATTTATAAGGGTGTTAAGGTATGGAAGGGTGGTTACATATGATAAATGGATGCTTTGTTCATGTCAATATATATGACACTCAACCTTAATACATGTACATACAGTTGATGTGTAAAAAATAGCTTAGAGAAAAGATATGCAAACTATTATACAACACCAAGAAACTGGAAAACTGATGAAATGGGAGATTTCTGGATACATGTGACCTACCAAGTTGAATCAAGAGGACGGAAAATATCTAATAAACCTGTTGAAAGTGAGATTAGATCTGTAAGAAAGTCTCTTAAGAAACCCAGGACTCCATGGCTTCCTGCTGAATTTCCCAAGAGGCAGTACTGTCACTTCTGAAATATCTATTATGGACAAAAATAAGTTTGAAAGATTCATTAAGGGTAGCATTACCCTGGTACCAAAGCCTTTTGAGTACACAACAATGTAGGAGAACATAGATACCAAATATTCTCAGCAAAGCATCAGTAAATGGAATTCAGCAACACAAAATCATAGCATGATCAAGTTCTTTTAATTCAGGCATGCAAGGATGGTTCAACATATGCAAACAATTACATTAATAGAATGAAGGATAAAATTATGTGTTCTCAAAAGATACATTTAAAAATGATAAGATTCAACATGCTTTCATGATAAAAGTCCTGAACAATTTAAAAACAGACTTATCTCAACTATGTAAGAAAGGCTACATCAGCCAATACACAGTCAGTCTCATAGTCAATGGGGAATAACTGAAATCATTCCCTCTCTGATCAGAAAGGACCAAGTGTGTCCTAGAAGTTTTAGCTAGGGAAATTATGCTAGAGGAAATAAAAGGCAAATGAAAAAGGGAGAAACTAAAATTTTCCATATTTGTAGGTTATACAATTTTATACATAGAAAACCTTAAAGATTCCAAATACTATTAGAACAGACGAATCTTGTAAAGCAGAAAACAAAGATACAAAAGCCAGTAGCTCTTCTGTACCAACATCAAATTGGATGAAAACAAGTTATAAAGCCAAGAATTTCAAAGTAATAAAGAAATTAAGTACTGAGGAATGAGCTTTACCATCAGGTGAAGGGCTTCTACACTGACAATTACAAAGCAGCAACGAAAGAAATGAAAGACAGCAGGGCACAGTGGTGCATGCCTGTAATCCCAGCAGCTTGGGAGGCCAAGGCAGGAGGATCCAGAGTTCAAAGCCAGCCTCAGGAAAAGCGAGGCACTAAGCAACTCATGGAGACCATCTCTAAATAAAATAGAAAATAGGGGGCTGGGGATGTGGCTCAAGCGGTAGCACGCTCGCCTGGCATGCGTGTGGCCCGAATTCGATTTGAAAGCCCTTCATGCTTAGATTAATATTGTTAAAGTGTCCATACTACCCAACCCTACTCATAATGATCTACAAAGTCAATGCAAAACTGCATTCACAGAACAAGAGCTACACTGATACTCATAAAAGCACAAAAGACCCCAAATAGTGAATCAATGTGAGCAAAAAGATGAAAGCTAAACGTCATAAAACCCAATTTTTGAGATGTTCTAAAGAAGTGTTCAAGACAGCCTGAAACTGGCATAAAAATCAGAAACAAGAAATATAATAGGGAACCCCAAATAAGTCCACCTATACCGTGTCATGAGTCTTGATAAATGCACTAAAAGTATACATTGGAGAACCGATAACCTCATCAGTAAGTTGTTCTGGGGAAACTGCATGTCTGCAGCACAAACTGGTCAATGACAAAAAAAAAAAAAAAGACCCCCACTGACTTGAGACTCATTACCTGAAAGAACAGGTGAAATCGATCAGAATTGAGTGACCATGTGACCAACTTGCACTAGATGGGAGCCTCAGAATCTGGCATGGCAGAATATCTCCTGGATGAGCACAACCTGGGAGATACTGATAATGAGCTTTACACCGAATCCTCCATAGCCGCCAAAGTGATTTCCTGGATCACCAAGGCATTGCATGCATGTTGGGGTTACGATCACCTTTTCCTATAAGTTATACCAAAACATCCACTTATGTTTAGTTTTTACCCATTTCTTCAAATAAATTTGGTACCTCCCTCATCATACCTTCCAAAATAATCAACTCAAAATGGGAACATGAACTTAAATCTAAGACCTGCAATTCTGAAAATGTTGGAAGAAAATATGTTTGAAACACTTCAAGACTTTAGAACAATGATTTCTGGATAGAAAAAAGAAACATCAGGAGGGGAAAAAATTGGGGGTGACATCTAAAAATGGTTCTGCACCACAATGTAAAATCTCAGTGAGGGGACAATTTAGTGAGCAAACTTGCCAACTAGTCATTGAAAGACTAAAATCCAAATGGACAAAGACTTAGAAAACTAAAGAAAAAATATAAGTCATCTTAATTTAAAAATGTGCAAATGGCCGGGTGCAGTGGCGCACACCTGTAATCCCAGTAGCTCGGGAGGCTGAGGCAGGAGGATCCGGCATTCAAAGCCAGCCTCAGCAAAGTGAGGTGCTAAGCAACTCATGAGACCCCATCTCTAAGTAAAAGACAATAGGGCTGAGGATGTGGCTCAGTGGTCAAGTGCCCGAGTTCAACCCCTGGTACAAAAACAAAAACAAAAAACACAAGTTATCTGAACTGACACTGCACAAAGGAAGCATCACTAAAGGGTAAGAGGAAACAATGCAGTTCTATATAGACAAAGATGAAATCCTGTCATTTGTAGCAAAAATGGATGCAACTGGGGAACACTAAGTTAAATAGGCACAGAATGACAAGTTCTCAATTTTCTTTCATCTGTAGATACTAAAAAGCCTTGTCCTGATAGGAGAAATGATTACTGGGGAGTTGCAATGTTGTGAGGGCAGAAGGAGTAGAAGAGCAGTGGTGGTATATGATCCATGGATGCTTTATTCACATGGAATACCAAACTAAATCCCATTAATACGTATGATTTGTGTTAATAGCAATGAAAAATTAGAACTTACTACTGAATGCAAAGAATTATTGTGAAGGACTGTAAGCTTAACAATTGGAAAACCCAGGAGAGACAGGGTCATGTGTGTTCAGAATGTCTTCAAATACAAAAAAAAACAAAACACATCTGAATAAATCATTACAAAAGATTGAATCAGTAAGATAACCACCCAAAGAAAAGCTAGAATTGCATGGTTTCACTGGATTTCCCCAGACTTTTTAAAGAGAAAATACAACTCTTCTCAAACCATTTCACAGAATTGAAAGAAACCTTCAAACCTCTTTTGCAAGGTGAGCATTGCCTTGTTAACAAATCCTGATGAGGACACAACCAAAGAAAGTTAAGACCAATATGCCTGATTAATATAGTTGGAAAAACTCAATGAAACATGAACAAATTGAATTCAACAGCACATCAAAAGGACTGCACATCATGAACAAGTTGGTTCAGCCTAGGGATATATAAATGGTTCAATATATGCAAACAAATGTGATATATTATTAGAATAAAGAGTAACAATCATGATTGTTCAAATAGATGCATAAAAGCACATGGTAAAAGTCAATCGTGCCTTCATAAGAGCCTCAAACAATTTAAGGATCATACCTCAACAAAATACTATACAGAACAGAGGCAACATCTTACTGAATGGGGATAACAAAAACATCCTCTAAGATCAAGAGCAAGACCAGCACGTATACCATCGTAGCCCTTAATACGGAATGAGAAGATTTAGCCAGAGAAATTAAGGCCAAAGAAATAAAAGGCATACAAACAGGAAGGGATGAACTCAAATTATCTTTGCCTGCAGGTGGGATTCTAAAGAGAAAAACTTAATCACTTTAAAGATCATCATAGTTGAATGAGTTGAGTGAAAGGATTCAAATATCAGCTTCAATGTTTTAGTTATATAACTAAAAAACAATAACAATTTTTAAATAATGTTAGAATTCCTTTTGACAGTTATGAAAAAGTTATAGAATATGATCTATTCTAATTCAGCCCAGAGTACTCTTCCCCGTCACAAGCTGTTTGTGGGCTGTGTGGGGATATATTGTGCATAGTAGCATCCTGAGGGGATAAGTCTGGCACTGGGGACTCCCTGGGGCACTCCCCACAGGGATTGACCACCTGATGCAGGCGAACTTCCCCTCAAGCTCTGCTTAAGATACCACACAGCACTCGAGATGGGTGTGACCTGCCAAGATGTCAATCAACCTGGTGACTGCAAGACATCTCAAAGCAAGACTCCACCCTTGAAACCTTATGCCTGCCTTTGATGTACCTCCTTAAATAAACCAGAGCCATTTTGTCTGTGTAGTTCAAGAACCAATGTGGACTAGATCAGGGGCTTCACTTTTGTAAGTATGTTTCTGAGTGTGTTTTATTATTTGTTATTTGAGATATTAAGATTTAGGGTGGCTATTTAGTGTGGCTTCGATTCCTCTGGGAAGAAGAGGCCCCCAGTGAGACGCTGGCCATCTTCACTCTGAAACCTTCCCCTTTTTCTTCCCTCTATTCTTTGCTATTCATAGTTTTGTTTCATCGGTGCCTTATTGATACATACTGGTGAGGTTCACTGTGGTACCTACATGTATGTAACATGGGAAAGTTAAGTCAGGTTCATTCCACTGTTCTTCCCTATCCCACCCCTCTTCCCTTTCCATCAATCCCCTTACCTGTGCTCCACTAATCTTTGATCTATTTTGATGGAATTCCTCCCACTCTCTACTTTTTTTGGATAAGCTCCACGTATCAGAGGAAACATTCAACCTTTAACTTTCTGGGTCTGCTTGTTCTACTTAGTGTGATAGTCTCCAATTCCATCCATTTACTGGCAAATGTTATAATTTCATTCTTTATGACCGAGTATAACTCCAGAGAGCGAAAGTGAGAGAGACACAGAGAGAGAGAGAGAGAGAGACACAGAGACACAGAGTGAGAGAGAGTGACAGAGTGTGAGACAGTAACAGAGACAGAGACAAAGAGAGAGAGACAGCGACACAGCGAGACAGACAGCGACACAGCGAGACAGACAGCGACACAGCGAGACAGACAGCGACACAGCGAGACAGACAGCGACACAGCGAGACAGACAGCGACACAGCGAGACAGACAGCGACACAGCGAGACAGACAGCGACACAGCGAGACAGACAGCGACACAGCGAGACAGACAGCGACACAGACAGCGACACAGACAGCGAGACAGACAGCGAGACAGACAGCGAGACAGACAGCGAGACAGACAGCGAGACAGACAGCGAGACAGACAGCGAGACAGACAGCGAGACAGCGAGACAGCGAGACAGCGAGACAGCGAGACAGCGAGACAGCGAGACAGCGAGACAGCGAGACAGCGAGACAGCGAGACAGCGAGACAGCGAGACAGCGAGACAGCGAGACAGCGAGAGACAGCGAGACAGCGAGACAGCGAGACAGCGAGAGACAGCGACAGACAGCGACAGACAGCGACAGACAGCGACAGACAGCGACAGACAGCGACAGACAGCGACAGACAGAGACAGACAGAGACAGACAGAGACAGACAGAGACAGAGACAGACAGAGACAGAGACAGACAGAGAGACACAGGGACAGAGAGAGTGAGAGAGACAGAGTGAGACAGAGACAGAGTGAGAGAGACAGTGAAAGAGTGAGTTAAGTGTGTGTGTGAAGTGAGTATGAGAGTGTAGTGAGAGCACGAGTGTGTGAGTGAAGTGTGGAAGTGTAGTGAGTGAGAGAAAGTGAGAGACAGAGAGAGACAGAGACAGAGAGACAGAGACAGACAGACAGAGACAGAGACAGACAGACAGAGACAGAGACAGACAGACAGAGACAGACAGAGAGACAGACAGACAGAGAGACAGACAGACAGAGAGACAGAGACAGAGAGACAGAGAGACAGAGAGACAGAGAGACAGAGAGACAGAGACAGACAGAGACAGACAGAGACAGACAGAGAGAGACAGAGAGAGACAGAGAGAGACAGAGAGAGACAGAGAGAGACAGAGAGAGACAGAGAGAGACAGAGAGAGACAGAGAGAGACAGAGAGAGACAGAGAGAGACAGAGAGAGACAGAGAGAGACAGAGAGTTAAGTGTGAGTGAAGTCAGTGAGAGCGCAAGTGCGAAAGCACGCTAGTGTGTGAGAAGTGTGGAAGTGCGAGAGCGCGAGCAAGCGTGAGTGAAGTGTGGAAGTGTGTGAGTGAAGTGTGGAAGTGTAGTGAGAGAGCGCGCACGCGCGCGTGCGAGAGAGAGTGAGAGAGAGAAAGAGTGAGAGAGAAAGAGTGAGTGTGTGTGAGAGAGTGAGTGTGTGTGAGAGTGAGTGTGTGTGAGAGTGAGTGTGTGTGAGAGAAAGAGTGAGAGAGTGAGAGCGAGAGAAAGAGAGAAAGAGAAAGAGCGAGAAAGAGTGAGAGAGTGAGAGCGAGAGAAAGAGAGAAAGAGAAAGAGCGAGAAAGAGAGAAAGAGAAAGAGCGAGAAAGAGAAAGAGAAAGAGCGAGAAAGAGAAAGAGAAAGAGCGAGAAAGAGCGAGAGCGAGAAAGAGCGAGAGCGAGAAAGAGCGAGAGCGAGAAAGAGCGAGAGCGAGAAAGAGCGAGAGCGAGAGCGAGAGCGAGAGCGAGAGCGAGAGCGAGAGCGAGAGCGAGAGCGAGAGCGAGAGCGAGAGCGAGAGCGAGAGCGAGAGCGAGAGCGAGAGCGAGAGCGAGAGCGAGAGCGAGCGAGAGCGAGAGCGAGCGAGAGCGAGAGCGAGAGCGCGCGAGAGAGAGCGAGAGCGAGAGCGCGCGAGAGAGAGCGAGAGCGAGAGCGCGCGAGAGAGAGCGAGAGCGAGAGCGCGCGAGAGAGAGCGAGAGCGAGAGCGCGCGAGAGAGAGCGAGAGCGAGAGCGCGCGAGAGAGAGCGAGAGCGCTAAGTGTGAGAGTTAAGTGTGAGAGTTAAGTGTGAGAGTTAAGTGTGAGAGTTAAGTGTGAGAGTTAAGTGTGAGAGTTAAGTGTGAGAGTTAAGTGTGAGAGTTAAGTGTGAGAGTTAAGTGTGAGAGTTAAGTGTGAGAGTTAAGTGTGAGAGTTAAGTGTGAGAGTTAAGTGTGAGAGTTAAGTGTGAGAGTTAAGTGTGAGAGTTAAGTGTGAGAGTTAAGTGTGAGAGTTAAGTGTGAGAGTTAAGTGTGAGAGTTAAGTGTGAGAGTTAAGTGTGAGAGTTAAGTGTGAGAGTTAAGTGTGAGAGTTAAGTGTGAGAGTTAAGTGATTTTGAGAGTGTGGCGAGAGCGCAAGCGCGAGCGAGAGTGCTAGTGAGTGAAGTGTGGAAGTGAGCATGAGCACGAACGAGAGCACTAGTGTGAGTGAGCGAAGTGTGGAAGTGTAGTGAGCGAAGTGTGGAAGTGTAGTGAGCGAGAGCGCAAGAGAGTTTGCACAAGCGCGAGAGACAGGCACAAGCAGAGACACAGAGAGAGACACAGAGACACAGAGAGACAAAGAGAGAGACACAGAGACACAGAGAGACAGAGACAGAGAGAGACAGAGAGAGAGACAGAGAGACAGACAGACAGAGACAGACAGAGAGACAGAGAGACAGACAGAGTGAGAGAGAGAGAGAGTGAGAGAGAGAGAGAGTGTGGCGAGAGCAAGCGTGAACGAGAGCACTAGTGTGAGTGAGTGAAGTGTGGAAGTGTAGTGAGTGAAGTGTGGAAGTGTAGTGAGAGAGTGAGAGAGCACGTGCGAGATAGACACAGACACACAGAGACAGAGAGAAAGACCGAGAGTGTCAGAGAGAGAGTCAGAGACAGAGTCAGAGACAGAGAGTGTCAGAGACAGAGTGTCAGAGACAGAGTGTCAGAGACAGAGTGTCAGAGACAGAGTGTCAGAGACAGAGTGTCAGAGACAGAGTGTCAGAGAGTGTCAGAGAGTGTCAGAGAGTGTCAGAGAGTGTCAGAGAGACAGACAGAGACAGAGACAGAGAGACAGAGACAGAATGAGAGACAGTGAGAGAGAGACAGTGAGAGAGTGAGGTAAGTGTGTGAGTGAAGTGAGTGTAAGAGTGTGGCGACAGTGCGAGTGTGAATGTGAGTGAAGTGTGGAAGTGTAGAGGGGGAGGAGGGAGAGGGGGAGAGGAGGAGAGGGGAGGGGGAAAGAGTTAAGTGTGAGTGAAGTGTGTGTGGCGAGAGCGCAAGCGTGAGCAAGAGTGCGAGTGAGGGAGTGAAGTGTGGACATCAGAGCGTGAGTGTGCATAAGTGTGGAAGTGTAGTGTGAGCAAAAGAGCAAATGAGCGCGCAAGCTTGAGTGAGCGTGAGAGAGAGAGACAGAGAGTGAGAGAGAGGCAGAGCGAGAGAGCGAGAGAGCGAGAGAGCGAGAGAGCGAGAGAGCGAGAGAGCGAGAGAGCGAGAGAGCGAGAGAGCGAGAGAGCGAGAGAGCGAGAGAGCGAGCGCAAGCGAGCGCAAGCGAGCGCAAGCGAGCGCAAGCGAGCGAGTTCAGTGTGAGAGTTCAGTGTGAGAGTTCAGTGTGAGAGTTCAGTGTGAGAATTCAGTGTGAGAGTTCAGTGTGAGAGTTCAGTGTGAGAGTTCAGTGTGAGTGAAGTGATTTTGAGAGTGTGTGGCGAGAGCGCGAGCGAGAGTGCTAGTGTGTGAGTGAAGTGTGGAAGTGAGCACGAGCACGAATGAGAGCACTAGTGTGAGTGAGCGAAGTGTGGAAGTGTAGTGAGCGAGAGCCCAAGAGAGTTTGCGCGAGCGCGAGAGAGACAGAGACACAGACAGAGGGGCAGAGAGGGGCGGAGAGGGGCAGAGAGGAGAGGGGCAGAGAGGAGAGGGGCAGAGAGGAGAGGGGCAGAGAGGAGAGGGGCAGAGAGGAGAGGGGCAGAGAGGAGAGGGGCAGAGAGGAGAGGGGCAGAGAGGAGAGGGGCAGAGAGGAGAGGGGCAGAGAGGAGAGGGGCAGAGAGGAGAGGGGCAGAGAGGAGAGGGGCGAGAGGAGAGGGGCGAGAGGAGAGGGGCGAGAGGAGAGGGGCGAGAGGAGAGGGGCGAGAGGAGAGGGGCGAGAGGAGAGGGGCGAGAGGAGAGGGGCGAGAGGAGAGGGGCGAGAGGAGAGGGGCGAGAGGAGAGGGGCGAGAGGAGAGGGGCGAGAGGAGAGGGGCGAGAGGAGAGGGGCGAGAGAGTGGCGAGAGAGTGGCGAGAGAGTGTGAGTGGCGAGAGAGTGTGAGTGGCGAGAGAGTGTGAGTGGCGAGAGAGTGTGAGTGGCGAGAGAGTGTGAGTGGCGAGAGAGTGTGAGTGGCGAGAGAGTGTGAGTGGCGAGAGAGTGTGAGTGGCGAGAGCAAGCGTGAATGAGCGCGCTAGTGTGAGTGAGTGAAGTGTGGAAGTGTAGTGAGAGCGCGTGCGAGAGAGACAGACACACAGAGACAGAGAAAGAGTGAGAGTGAGAGTGTCAGAGTGTCAGAGAGTGTCAGAGAGAGAGAGTGTCAGTGTCAGAGACAGAGAGACAGACAGAGTGTGAGAGAGAGACAGAGACAGAGAGACAGACAGAGACAGAGAATGAGAGACAGTG